>NC_061779.1:3158500-4441500 GCF_022458985.1 Mugil cephalus
ACACAAAAACCAAACCCAAGCAAGAGCTTCGTAGCTTCGTAGCTTCATAGCTCTCGACCCTTTTCAGCTCACTCTTCATGAGGTTGTTCTCCTCAGCTCTCCTCTTCCCTCCCTTTGTTCGGCCAGGCTGGCTGTATGTATGTGTGTGTGTGTGTGTGTGTGCAGAGAGCAATGGCGTGTCATTGCATGCAGCCCTTCCCCTGCAGGAATGCAGAGCAAAGAAAAGATGAATCCAAGGAGAAAGAGAGGGCGCACAGGCAATCGGAGAAAAATACTGTAAATGTGCGGGAGACGAAATGGGTCAAAGAAAAAAACCATAAATGAGTTCGATCTTGTGCGTCATTAAAGCGTCAGTGTGTGTGTGTGTGTGTGTGCAGAATGTCATGTATTGTGTATGAGCAGTAACAGGAGAGCAGTGATGACTGTGTATGTGTCTAGAGTGGTCCGTAGGAAACGGGCGTAAACACCTTTTTATGAAGAAGTGAAAAGCTTCACAGTGTCTCTGCAGACTCTTAGCGCTACCACAGGTTTCTGCCTATTGTGTCCCAGGTTTTGACAGATGCTCGCTCAGTGTTTAATGCAGCAGAAGTGAAAGGTAAAAGGTTGAACTGGTTCTGGGCTCTGGATTCTTCCTCCTCCTCCTCCTTTTTTTTTTTTCTTTTCGGAGGAGTGGGTGGCAGCAGATGATGATGTATTTTTGTTATATTTTTCTAGCTGTGGCATCCACACAGCGCTCTTTTGTCCGACCGAGGAGTTTGGTGTTGCAGGGCAGGTCGCCGGGTTCAATGTGCCGAGTGTCTCCTGGCCCTGCTGACCTTTATCTGAGCCTATAGAAAAGCCTCAGGCGCTAAAAGGCCTTCAGCCTGCAGAGTTTTCACTGGCTAAGACTTTACCTAAACACCGCGCGCACTCCCACACGCCCAGAATGCAACAGGTCGTACGGATCCACTTGGGACTGCTGCCATTTCCATTGGTCTGTTCTGACGCCGTTGGGCTCCCGACCCGTCCGTCATTTCGATCCCAGCCGTGATTGGCTGCAGATTTGATTTTGCCGGGGTCTGTTGCCAGGCCCCAAAGTGCATCTGCTCCGGTCGTGACTCATCCTCTTCTGGCCTGGAATCAGTGTTTTCTTTGTCTCAAACAGGAGGAATGTCCACTGGCTTTCAGAGCCGACCTGAGCAGAAGATTAGCCCCTCGTCTTAACCCTTCACTAAACCGACAGCGCTCGCTTTAATTAACAAACACCGGCTTCCTGTATTGGTTCATCACATGCTGGTTTTCTCGTCAGTGTGACACTACGCCCAAACTGAGTCATGCCTCCTTAACTCAGTTCTGCTTCGTGACGTCAATCCGGTAACCATTTGAATTTCTCACATTTTTCCCTCTTTATTTTCCTTTTATTATCTGTCGCTCTGATCCGTTATCGTTTCTTCCTTCATCAGATTAAGGCTCCACAACGTCCATCACTTGCATAACCAGTGATGTCAGTGTTTCCATAAACCTTTATCATTTCTACTGTTTTCTAGCTAAATCCACACCTTAGTTCTCTGTATGAGCAGGCTGGTTGTTTTTTGATGAGATTAGCTGCAAATAGCTGCCGCTGTGCTTTTACATACAGTACGTAACACGTCGTTTTACAGTTAAGAAGTCCTCAGACATTCTTATGTAACTCCCTTGAAGTTTATTGCAATTCCAGGCACGCCTCACCCACAAAATAATGAGCGTGTAATAACTGTTTAAAGGCTCCGTATATGTGATATACGCAGCGCCAGTCATCTCTTCTTTCATGCAACATCTGGTTCGGCGAGAGCAGGTGTCACGTGAGTGATGCCATGTCTCTGTCTGGATAGTCACAGGGAAGGGTCGGGGTGACAGTAGCGGGGACTAAAGACTAAAACCTCCCGTCTGCCAGACGCTGGAATGTGGCCGTTGGTTTCCATCCACGTCAGACGTTGTATAAGAAAAAGAAGCAGCGCTGTGAGGTCACCTCCGCCTCCGCCTCCACCTGCATAACGAGACGAACAGCAGCACAGGTGTGACCGCATGCTGCCTGCTCGATAAAAGAAAAAAAAACGCTTAGGAGACGCGGGGGCTCCGGAGGCCCCGTGCCGGCCAAGCCTCGCTGATCCTGAATGGATGCGTTCTATTTCCAGGGAGGGAGCCGAGCCGATCCAGTAGTTAGAAGCAAATTAACGGAAAGTTCCTCGGGCTTCCTCGAGTTTCCATTGCGTCATCACGTGGTTTTGTCATGATCAGTGATCACATGAGCCAAATATAACAGTATTACATCACATCACAGCCATTTTTTTATTTTTAATATAGGGCGTATTTAATATGCTGTGCTGCTGTATGTAGACGTGGTTTTTCCTGAAAGTAAGGAAAACATATTATGCAATTCTAATTCATACCGAATACTGGTATTTTTTTTTCATTATGATATGAATTTTTAAATATTTCGATGTATTTGATTACACAATGCAAGACACTGTTTCGGACCGGACTATTTTCAGTGTTGCGCTTCTAAACATGCATCCTACGACTGCATCACTGTGAGACGTGGTGAAGATGGAAAGGTCCGAGAAGACCAAAAAAAAAAGATGCTGTGTCGATTGTTTGGGTTGTTTTAGAGTAACCAGACGTCCCTGATTTATGGGGACAGATGACCTGTCCCCCGCCGGCTAAAGCTGTCCCCAAAAATGTGCCCAATTTTAGCTTTTTATGAATGAGGAGAACAAAAAAATGTTGTACAGTTATTACAGTAGCCGGTCCTGCTGCTATTGACATTAGAGACATGGCAGTTTAAATATGATTAAATATGTCAAAATAAATTAAACAGTAATTTGTCCCTGTTTCATCTCGATAACATTTAATTATTATTATTATTTTTAATCTCCGAGCTGGAAACGTCCCCGGATTTGTGCTAACACGGGGCCGTACGCAAACCTGTTTTACTACTAGTGTGGGATTATTCCACAATAATTACTCATCATCACAGTAAAAATAAAATTCCCGTCTCCAGCTGGTAGTGGCACAGTTTCTTCCTCTTCCTAAAAAAAAAAGTACCAGATTTGTGGCGTTTAACATTAGAATAAGAGTTATGTGTCCTCATGACCAGCTCGCTATCTCGCCTCCTGTCACGGCCACTGATTAAGCTGCTCACTTATTCATGCAAACCCATACACACTCATGCATATATGGTATGCACCCTCCCTCCCTCTCTCTGCACAGTTTTCTGTGTTCTTTATGGGCCAGACTGATGCTATAATTAGCATCAAGGGTTAGAGTCAGTGGCCTGTTCTGATCTCTCACCCCCCCTCCCCTACACTCAACCCCCCCCTTCTCTTAACTGATGGTACCACAGCAGGAGATTTGCACTGGGCCTCTGGGTGACGCGGCGTCTCCACCCGCCGGACTAGGAAGACGGTCACACGTGCGGGATGAGGGTGCAGAGAGGGACGCTCTGTCCCGTGAATTCCTTCAGATCGCATCTTTGGATCACATGGGGAGGGGGGGGGGCTTTTAAACATAAACAAGCGGGTCCTCAGCAAAACCCAAACACAACCGACCCCCACAGCACAGTCGCTTTTATCTCCGCACAGAGGCCGCGCACGGAGCTCCGCAATTAGAGTGTTTTTAATTAATTTAATTTGCTGTAGCTGAACTGAAAGTTGGTCCAGAGTTCGCCGCGGCTGCAACATTCGTCTCGCGAGTGGAAAGGAAAAAACAGGCCTTGTTGCAGAGATAGGTCGACAATTAAGGGGCGAGGCGACAGAAACGAACCAGGAAAGGGAGGAGAAATGTGTGAAGAGAGCAGTAGAATAGAGAATGAGAGGGGTTGTCTGTTGAGAGCCAGTAATTAGAGGGAAGAGCAGCAGGGGAATGATGGTTTAGCAACACTAGTTGTAATCTTCCCATGAGCGCAACGTCCTCAACAGTCGCTGTTTCATTTCCTCTTGTTCATTTTGCGCTTCGGCCTCAGCTATTTGTTGACAATTTAATTAGAATTTACACCCTTCCCATGCTTCAAATTAAAACTAAACGTCTCAAGCTATTGTTCCCTTCAGACGGAGAATATGCAAAAAAGAAACTAGGGGATCATCTTCCTCTCGCGCACAGTTTGTCTCTTAAACAGGCTTTGTTTGATTCCCTCACCGGTTCCTCAGCTTTTTTTTTTTTTTTTTTTTTTGGAGGAGGAGGAGGAGGAAAACAGAGGCGTCCTGTTTGAACATGCCTGAGTGCGCCAGCCTGTCATAGCTGGAGTCCAGGTGAAGTTCAGAATCAACAGGAGGAATGTGGCCCTGCAGTAGTAGTCGTTCTCACAGCCAAAGAAGTGACGCACGACGAGACGTGGAAAAGCTGCAGTAAACCTGCTTAAAGTTAACTTTTAGGCGCTTCAAGCCACATAAACCTCACCAAAAAAAACACATTTTATTTCTAAATATAGATTTCTGTTTATATTACTGCATGCTATCAATGTTATAACAATCCACCACTGGGCTGCATCTTTAAAATAGCCCAGAGAACTGTTCAAATTTTAATTTTCTGGGTTATGATGTGTAGTTTTGATGCATTGTTTTGCAGAAAGGTGATTTAGTGCAGGACTGTTACATTTTAACGCATTTGTTTTCCACTGAACTGGCGAGTCGTTTCCTGTTTTGATAAGACTGGAAGTAGGTCACGCCGCGGGCTTGTAAAATGTAGTGGCACCTTTTTTTTTTTTTTTTTTTATTTGTTTTATTTTTTTATTTCATTGTTAAAAATCCGACCACCTGTCGCGCCTCCACTTCAGTGAAAAAAGACGAACCACGTCCACATGGGCAGACGCGTGGCGTCACCACGCCCCGCCCATTCCCCCCCTTTTTCCCCGCCTCTGATTGGTCCGACGCCGACAGGAGGAGAAAGGGGGGAGGGGCTTCTTTCTGTAAAGTGTGCTCTGAAAGTTTTCCTCTGCTCCACGTACAGTGAGTGAGGAGTCAGTCTCTTTCACAACAGGTCGAAGCCTCCTGGCGCGTTTCAGACGACACACGCTTCTTTTCTTCTTCTTCTCTTTGTTTTTGTTTTTTTAAATTCATGTTTTAAGATATGGTCGGAGATTATTGCTCCTTTTCTGGAGATAAGACGGACATGCACTCTCAGAGAAACTCCAAAAACGGACTAAGTTGCAAAATGGTGCTTCAAGCGGTCGGAAAAGTCCTAAGGTAAAAAAAAAAAAAAAGTTGCTTATTAGAACTCGACAAAGGGGCATTTGTTAATAACTTCTGCATGAAAAAAAAAATATATTTTTATTCCATATTACAATGTTGCAAACGATTTTCAGTTGAAACACGAGCTCCTAATTATCTGCTCGTCTTTATTTACATTTATTATACGTTAGTTCGACACGAAACATCGTTGAACCGTCTGTTGTTTGCGGTAATTACTGATGGTGGTGATGGGGGACGTGTAGCCTGATTTCAAAGCCCCTTTCCTCTTCCTGCAGCCCTCACTAACAAGACTCAACAGGAGCAGGAGAAATGTGACACTACCACCTCCTCCTCCTCCTCCTCCTCTTCCTCTTCCTCCTCCTTCTCCTCCTTCTCCAAATGATCTAGTCTTAATAAATAATTTAGGACACCTGTTGCCTTTTATCGCAGGCAACTTAAGCAGGAAATTAGTTTAAATCACAGAGCGTGCATTTAGATTTTTTCTTTTTTTTTGTAGGTGTGAGTAGATAAAAGGATAAAAGTGTGTCTTATCACAGCTTCGATATAAAATATTAACTGCAATTTACACTGGGGGGATAAACTTAATCTATATTCAGACTAGAATTAACGAGCTAAGTGGTTGGTAAAAGTTTTTTGACCTGTGTTTTATCTATGAACTATGCGGCTTAACCCTTTACAGGTACATTTTTTTTTACTTTATCACATAAGATAACGCTGGGACACTTCTTCTTCATGGTACCTAATAAAGCAGATGTACTCGACGTTCATGCGAGTTGAGTTGGACCTTGAAGGCCACATTTGATACGGACTTGACCCGAGAACGTTTCCTAGATCTTCTCCGATTGGCTGAGTGAAAACCACGCGCTCCCAAACCGCCGAGTTCAATGAATTATTTCCACATCCACGTACGGCTCCTAATATGACGCGGCAGACGTGTAACGCCTGAAGAATGCTTGACCCAAATAGAAAAGTAAACACCGTGTTTGTGCGTTACGCGACGTCACAAACAACTGTCCCAGCTGCGATTAACTACCCGGGAAGATTGATGGCACTTCTAAGCAAATACCTGTATCTGTGTTTGAATACACAAATGTTAACTCAAGTTTGTGTGTTTGCCCCAGTTCGCGTCACGTGACGCCGACCCTTCAGGCGACAGGCCGTCTTGTTAATGCCGCGATGGGGGTTTCCTCCGTTACCTTTCATGTTGCGGGGGACAGGTGTGTTTTTGCAAGTTGCAGCAGCCCGAAGGGCGCACGCCTCCCGGACCCGCTGTGGAGATTTTGAGGGTGATAGCGAGGAAAAAAAATATCCACGAGCAGGTTGTTAGGAGGCAGAGCGGAAAGTGTTATTGTGCGGTAGTATCATGTCCGTCATGCAGGAGCCGCGACAGGTAGAGACGGGTTCTGCTGCTCCTAACTTAACAGGTAAAAACAACCCTCCCACTCGCTTAAGAGATCAGCTGGTCCACGAGGAAATGTATTTGCCTGCGAGTGACAAAAAAAAAAGGGGGGGTTTTACAATCTTGAGGAAAAAACGGAGCAAAAAAACACTTCATCAAGGGTAACAAGGATGCATAGTTTGGGAGTTTATGAGTAGAGGGTGGAGGAGGTGCTGTAGATCTGTTTATAGCTCAAGTTTTGACCTGTTTCCTCCTCCTGTGAACAGCCTTTAGTTTGGACTAACTCCTGAAACATGTAGCCTCGTGTCATCTTTGAGAAAAACCTCTTGAACGAGCGCACACGTGCACCTCGAACCCTCTTTGTTTCACCATTTTATTCGCTGATCATTCGTTTTATGCGACTGCTTGGATCAACCAGAGGGTCGTGAGATCTAATCCAGCTCTTCATTCATATTATCTTTTGCCACTCGCTAACCTTCACCCTGTAAGGCTCAGGCTTATCTTATCCCAAACCCCCTTCCTGTCACGCATGTGTGTTGTGATGTTGATGAGGCTCCATTATGGTTCTGCCATGGAGGGGGGGGGGTCCTTACATAGTCTGCTGAATGGGGGATTTAGCACAAGATGACGAGGGAAAGAGGAGGCAGTCGGAGCTGTGGTCGGGCTACAGGTCTTATTTACTCATTGACGGTGCTGCCTTTGCCCCCGGTGATGCTACTGATTAAGTGGTGGCAGCTGCGCCGTCTTTGTTTTTGCTCCCTGCTTTTCTTATCTCTTCTCGCGCTCGTTTCAAAACTGCACAGACTCGAGCAACACACATGGCCGAACCTCGTTTTTTTTTTTTTTTTTTTTTTTTTAAACTCCAGTCTCCTTTTTAGCCTCGTAATGGCTGCTGTGGTTTTTTTTTTTTTTACTTTGGTGCGCTCAGACGGCCTCCTTCTTTTCCTGCGTTTGTGGTTTTTCGGGGAAAAGAGGCCTGCGAGTCTGTTCGGTTTGAAGCCTGAAATAGATCAGCGCCGGCTCGGAGAAAACCGATCCTCCTCAAGCTGCTCTTTTTACAAAATGGCAGAGTTCCTTCACTCGGTTTATGGTTTATTAGCAGAGTTTAGAGCAATATCCTGATGCGGTTCCCTGGAGTGAATCGTTGACATAAGGAGTAAACTTCCTGATGTTTGATTAATTCTTCCTACGAACTACCAAGTGATTGTTTGTAGGTCAGGACGGTCGAAAGATAGAAGCCTGCTGATTGTTGTGTGTGTTGCTTCTTATCTACTTATATCGCAGACCCTGAGACTACCTTCCAGTAAATCAGTACTGTATCAGTGCCAGGTGGTGACAGGAAGAGGATATATACCTTTGCACCTTCGCGTGCCTGCTCTTCACTGAAGGAAGGATTAAAAAAAAATGTCAAAAAAAAATCTCAAACATTTCCTGCATTTGTTGATGAGGAGATGAGGAGAACTCAAAGCAAATTTCTCAAATTACTACAAGAATCAGGCAACGGAGAGGAGATGGTAGAGCCGCTCACCCCAGCAAACCGCATTAACTGCAACCATGTGCCAATAGTTAGATTCCCCCGCGATCCACTAGGCCAACTCAAGCTGCAGTTGTGCAATATCTGACTTGGCAGGAGGCGCAGGCTTGAGGTGAAAGCCATTATGTTTTTTTTTTTTTTCTTATACTGGTTTCAGTTTTGCTGTGAGAAAGAATGCTCGAATGTAATGTTGAGAGGAGTCTTATCATAACTTGGAGTCGAGGCGAGATAACCGCATATGGAAGAATCGCTCGGCACGCTCTGCATACGTCTCCCGCTCGGGGGGGAAAAGGAGCGAGCGCTATTTAGTAGCAAATTGTGGTGTTTTAGAGAAAGCACTTAAGCTAATTCTGCAGCATAACTCTGTAATGTGGTCCCATGTGGTTCCAGGATTAATTGGACCCAGGTTCTGGTAATGAGACAAGCTCGCGGTTGTACCTGCCAGAGGACTGCGCCTCTTTATACGGATCGTATTTTATATCCAAGTGTGTTCACTGTTCATTTGGCACCCAGTCGCCGTGTATACACACATAAATATATATTCAGGAGCTAGCATTAGCAGCGAGGGCAGACGTTACTCGCTGCTTCTTGGTTTTTCTCGTGGTCTCTGGTGGGATCAGGCTCGTGAGTGACGCAGCTGTTGTGACCAGCTGGGTCGGCCTTGAAAAGGGAAAGGGGGGCTGAGGCGAGAGTCCAGCATGTGCACGTGTGTTTGAAGCCACAGGTGTGTATGTATGTATGTGAACGGGTGGCAAGGACTTCACGACACCGCACGTATCACGATACTCGAGTCACTATGCGCTACGTTATTATTACACAATATTCTACGTCATAGATGAAGACCAGGATCCGTGGAGGTACTGCAGGAGTTCGCAAAATCTTTGGTTCAGTACACATAAGACATAAAGTTATTTAAATGCACTTAACATATTTTAGTGAAGGGATAAGGGATAGCGTAAAATAATAATGTATATTTATAAATAGCACAGCTTAATCTAGTCATCAGTTTGGGGTCCTCGGCCTGAGAAACGTCTACTTAGTTCTACATAATTAATTGGACAAACGAGATTAATCCAAATTATCCGTTTCCAGTTTATTGCGCTCGTGCAGAAAAGCAGTGTTGTGTGCAGAAGTTGTTCAAAAATCAGCTCAAAACTTGACTTTTTCTTCTAAAATCGACGTTGTACCTGAAGGAAAAAGTGTTACAATACGTCGCCATATTGACACTTTTTATGTGCGTATTTGCTGAGTGGTGTTGTACAAGAGGCAAAGGTAGTGAGTGGAGACAGCTTGTTTATGGGGGGGTTGTGTTGCCGGGAAAAGTGAAAGGGTGAGATTGGCTGACAGACACGGTTGAACAGCTGTTCAACGGTCGGTCACGCCTCAGCTCTGCAGCGCTGACCTCGCTGTCACCCGACTATACGGCCCCATATCCTGATTGTTTCTAACGTAGATAAACACCAGAGAGTTTCTCTTCCTGCTTCTCAGCCTCGAACTTAAAACTTAACCTCGGCGTTTTCGAACCACGAGCCCACGTCGACGTCCCGGTCCTTGTCCCGCTCGGTGCCGGGCAGCTCTGTGCCCCCCCCCCCCTCGGCCCGGAGACATGTGCCTCAGCCCTGGCCTCAGTTCCCCTCCAACCCTGCCTTCTGCCTTCTGGCCTGCCCCGATCTGTCCCCTGATCTGGTGAGGAGAATGAGGCATCTACTGCCTTTTATGGCAAAGACTTGCCTTGGAGAAGTTCACCAAGAACAGACAAAGCTGTGTGTGTGTATGAGTGTGTGTGAGTGTGTGTTGTAGAGAAAACAGACTATGTACGTATGAGGGGAGGAGTGCTGGCGTAGAGGAAGTTTTCTTTATCCTAAAATAAACTAATGGCTCCAGAATTTCACCTCCCCTTCACCACACAAATGTTCTCAAGACGCGGAGGAGGCGTTTGTGTGGAAAATCATGAAATTACAGAGGCAGGAAATAGCTGAAGTTTTTTTCTTTCTTTCGTATATAGGCGCGACTTTTCTGAGAGACTTAGCAAAGCTCAGGAAAAGCTGTATCTGTAGATGAAGCTCTCTCCTACATTAAAGCTCTTTCACATGACAGGAGAACATAGCTCAGAGCCCCAGATCCTCATAGACCACATTTATCTGAGCCCTCATGAGCAAGAAGTTGTTTTTATTTTTTTGTTCTAGTGCTGGAAGGAACTTTTTAAGTGTAATTAAAATGGGAGTCAGAGAACAGGTGGTGGAGATAAAAGGTAAATAAAAGGTGAAGATGGTGGAACAGGTTAATAAAGAGTAGATGAAGGATGATTATAGGAGAAGATGTTTGGAGAGGTGGAAGAGGAAAAGGCGGGTTGAGCAGAGCAACAGGACAATGAAAGTGGCCGGTCATTAATAATTAGCCAGCGGTGTAATCCGCAGTGTCCTTGGGCTTTTTAAATGAGGCCAAAACTAGCTCAGGTGCCGTGTGATAGGAAGAGCAGAGTATCTGCGGTGAATCATTATCCAGCAAACGAGAACCTGAGCAAATGTGTTTGTTTGTTGGTGCGTTTGCGACATGATTGCGCAACACGTTTTCACAGGAATCACAGAGACGGTTTATAGCTGAGCATTCGTTCCTGATGGCGAACACGTCAGCGGGGGCCGTTTTCAGGGGTCCGCGTACGATCGTGGGACTTTTTGAGTTTAACATAACAACGTTTTGGCTGTTTTCAGGCCTAAAATCAACATGGCCGCCTCTAACTAATCACCACATGGCATTTTTTAACGGAAAGATTCCTCTAAACATTATACAACCGAGTAAATTGAAAGTTGTTTATAAATATATTGCAGTAACACACACTTGAGTCACACACCACTTTAAATAAGTGGTAACGAGGAGGAAGAACATACCTTGGAGCATGTGATGTGGATTTAACTCACTTCCTGGTGAGGTGTAAAGTCATGTGTTTGGAATGAATGAACTGAGCTGAAAGTGATTTTCCACATAAAATGGACAAAGCATCTCGAGTTTAACAATAAGAAACACAATCAGAACTGATTTTTTTAGTGAATTAGAAGCTTATTAAATTCCGACATGATCATAATTACACACACATAAACATTTACAAAGTGAAACGCTGCAGCTTGTTCTGTGTGTACACCCACATGTTGACTCCTCTTGTTTGTTTGGGGGTGGGGGGGTGAGGGGGGGCTCTTACTAGAGGAGGGGGGGGGGCTAAAGCTGCACGGCGCTGCTCTGGCCAAGAGGCCTCACAGTCCTGTCATGTTTTGAATGTGTTTATTAGTTCCCATGGATATCAGCTGAGCCAGTGTCCATCTACCTCCTCTCTCCATTCCTCCCCCCATCTGCTCTCACTCCCCCTCTCAAACTCGCTCTAATGTCTCGGTAATACCTTTTTTTTTTCCTGCACAAATCCAGCCGGTCCTTCCCTCTCCTCTCCTCTGAGGCTGCCATCTTTTTAGATATGGCAGCAGGAAGGAAAGGAGCCCAGAACACATTGGCTGGATCATTGTGTTTGGACTGAGGGTGTGGAGGGAGGAGGATGAGAACTAGTGATACAGTGCAAGAAATGAGGAAACGAGGGTCAGCGAAAGCACAATAAATTCAGGGAGTGAGCTGAAACTCCCCTTGTCCTTAAGCAAAACCAGACAACAGTAGCAGAGCCGAGAACGGGAGGGAAACATATATGTGAGATATAGGGAGACGTGGGAGCTGATGGTTGCAGCTACCTCCACATAGTTGCATTAGTCTGTGTTTCGTATCAATCCTTTCAACCTTTGACCCCCGGCCTGCGCTGCCTGCACCTATACAGACGGGAGAGTGGGTGGTGGTGGTGATGATGGGGGAGGAGGTTAGGTTACAGCCCTGGAAGTGCAGTAAGAGTGTGATGTGACATCCCTGTGCTAAAACTAGCAGTGGAAGTACAAGTACGCTGGGGACGTCTGTCTGAGTGGAAGCCTATAGACCTAACATGAGGTCAGGGGTCGATGAAAGACACACAGAGGACTCTTTGTTCAGAGGTTCAGTCCCCCCCCCCCCGGCTACGTAACACTGTGTCCTCACGTAGCTTCCTCCACTTACGTTTGATACATAACAAATAACCCGAGCTGTTTATCAGTGGAATTTTCCTGCAGGACCAACTTGCACTGATCTGTATAAACAAAGTGTTTACTCAGCGTTTGACCAGCGCTACTTGAAAATCTGGTCAGATTGTGTGTTTTTTTTTTTTTTTGTTTTTTTTTTAGAAGCGAGTGACGTAAACATGTTCCATCATTCATTCTGGGCTCATTTTTCGGTGCATTTTTCCCCTTTTTCTTCCTATCGGTTTTCTTCCTTTAACCGGTCCCCTCTCCTTCTGTGTTGCAGGAAGTCGAAGACGAAGCCAAATGGAAAGAAGCCTCCGGCAGAAGAGAAGAAGCAGTACTTGGAGCCAGAGTTCACAAAAATTCGTGTGGTGGACTTCGACCTCAAGGAACTGGTGGTGCTGCCCAGAGAGATAGACCTCAATGAATGGCTCGCCAGCAACAGTGAGTGACTGTGACCGTGGTGGTGGTGGTTAATGATAGATATGAGCCATATATATACAGAGAAAGAAGGAAGGATGGATGATGTGCAGCCGGCACAAACCAGTGCTGTAATTACTTAGTAAGAAGTGGGGATATTATCTCATTTGATATATTAAAATTCCTTTGTTAAGCTCAGGGTTTTGCCCCGACTTGTAGAATTTTCCTCGGGAGTCCTGAATTGTTTTTCCGAGTGCGTGCGCTGTGAGATGTGGAGATAACCAGACGCTCCAGCGGTGCACGCTGAGCCAAGCCCTTAACACGATCCAGGCCTGGCACGACGCTGAGACTGTTCCCAACGTCACCTCGCACTCCACTTCCTCCTCTTCTTCTTCTCCTTCTTTAAAAACCGTCCTTCACCGGCGCACTCTCAAATTTATAGCTGTCATTACGAGCATCATTTATGGAGCTGAGTAAACTCGTCACGGCCCGGCTGCTTGATCCATCTCAGGAGGATCTTTATTTTGTCTGTCTCCTTGACTTTGTTGTGGTTACGTATCCAGACCAGCCAGGTGCTGGTGGGAGGAGGATAAGGAGGAGGAAAAACACACATTCTTCTTTCCTTTTTATTTAAGCCTGTTATATAAAAGTGGACGGGACATGATTTAACACGTTAATGTGCTTTTCAGTGTGAAGTTGGAAGTTGTACGCGTCAGCGTGTGTCAACTCGAATCCTCCGCTAATTGGGCTTCAGCTCGAAGGCAAACAATGGCCCTGAAAGATGTTTCCATTTCCTTATTTTTAAACCAATTACAGGAGTTATTTAATTCTGACAGCACGTGTAAATCAACAGGACTTTCACAGAAACAATGGGACGGAGTCCAGCGGGAGGGCGACGTGTCTCGGTTCATTCTATACGACGCTAAAGGGATTTTTTTAAGATGCATCCAGACGTTCAGAGCAGAATCTAAACGTGATCAAGTTAATAAACTGACTTAGTTTAAGTTTAATGATCCACAAGGGAAATTAGCTTAGTCGCACATGAAAGAGACACTTTTAACAACCACTAAGTAAAACAAATAAAATAAAATAAACAGTTGAATCAAATTAACCAATTGTTGCAATTCTGAGACTTTTAATGATTTCAGTCACGACACAAGATGAGAAAAATATCACTTTGCACCGAGTGGAATTAAGTAAATTAGAGGTTGTATGAACCACAGAACCTCCTGAGACCCTGCGTCCTCATATAAGGACGTTAAGCTCTAAGTCTTCATCATAACTCCTCACAACCTCGTTTCTAGATAAACTCGTAAAAACACGATAGCGGGAATTTCAGATGATTCATTCTGCGGCTGATTATGTAACAGAAGTGAACAAGGTACAAAACCTCATCAGATTTTCACATCACTTTTCCAGTTAATATGACTCAAATTCTATTAATTTGGACTAATTAGTAAAGTGCTCGATTGAGGATGACGGGACTTTATTATTTGTATTTCTGCTTCTGCACAGCAATGAACATGATCATCTTTGTGGTTTGTTACATATTGTTGACTTTATTATGATATTAAGTGAAATAATCATTGACAACATTTTTTTTTTTTCTCCAAAAACCACTTCGGGTTCAAAGACGATGCTTAGTTTTTATAGTTGTTAATGAAATACCAAGAAAAAGCTGAACTCTGAGCCGTACAAGAACAATTACACACAAGAACATCTAAGTTAAAGGATAATTGGGAAACGGCTCCTTGCTGTGAACACAGTTTTAGGTGGTTTATACTTGTGTGTTAAATCGTTTCAGAGCTGTGTTGATCCACTTGTTCCCGCTTCAGTATTTCCAGCTGCTTCTCCAACGCCGCAGTTTTTCGAATTGGCTGTTTTGGTTCTGTAAAGTTAAACTGAGGAGGTTTGAAGATGCAGATATTTGTTTTTGTTGTGACTCAGTCGCATTCATTGTTGAAACAAAAAACCAACGCGACAAACGGCAAAACAGACACAGCACCAACTAGTGTCTGTGTGGCGTTGTTACAGAGCGAGCCAGACCGATGCGTCAAGGCCCCGACTGTAAAAACCGTAAAAGCACCTTTTTGTTTCGCGGCCTGTGAAGCTGTGGGGGGAGTTTCCCTCGCAGCACAAACACCTGCCTCACTTTTTTAAACGACAACAATGGAAATGGTTTGCGAAGCCGCGGCCACCTCAACATTCTTCCACCTCTCGGACGCTCACGCGTCGCTGATGGATTAGTGTTTGCATGTGACTGTGACTGTGACTGTGTACACTAACGTGGGTGTGTCCTCACCAGACTCAACTACAAGCTTTTTATTATAACATGTTCTAATGGGATCATCTCGTCTTCTCTTCTCCACAGCAACCACGTTCTTCAACCTTATCAACCTGCAGTACAGCACCATCTCAGAGTTCTGCACTGGGGACACCTGTCAAGCCATGACGGCCTGCAACACGTGAGTCACCTCGCACGCCGTCGTTTTATTCATCGCTCACCTGCTGAGGCTCATTGGTTTATTCATCAGCCATCTACCGTCCCGTCGCTCCATTCATTACGCGATTCTCACTTTTAACTGCAAACGTGCTCAACCGTGCAATTTGCAAATTTAGCTTCGCATATTCCAGAAGTCTTCACGCATCAGAGAGAGTCCAGTAAAACCAAGCATCCAACCGCTTTTTGTTTCATTTTCAGTGACGTGCTATTAATAAGTAGCCTGGAGTCCCGGCGCTAATCGCTGTGACCTGCACTGGCTTTTCCCTTTAATCTCCTGCACATTTTTTGATCTCTGCTAAATTATACTCGCATCACAAACACTTCCCTGACGCTTTGATCAAACTCTTACGGAGGAAGGGAGCCACCTTCAAACTGTGGCCGTTTGTTCCAGTAATGGAGGCCGGCGCTGGGCTGAGAGCTGAACCTCTCTGAAGTCACACAACTCATTCTTTTGAACTTTTTTTTAAGCATTTGTCTTGTTGTAGTATTTATACAAAAGTAGTTCATTCCTACTGTGTGCCAGTAAATACTTTGTGCACACTTTAGCAAGAGTTTGTTTAGGATAATTTCTACATAGAAGTGTTTTCATTCCTTGTTAGCAGAGAGGAGGTGTGATTAACTGTGTTCCTCTAACTCGTCGGCCCTGTTAGGGTGGGGCGCTGTCTTTAAATATCAGCCTTTGTCTGTAAAGAGATGCTGTCATCCCCCTTTTCTTGTGTATACAGAAGCCTGGAAAAACCTGATTAGCCGCACTTTAAGAAGAAACCACAACGCTCCCTGAACAGCTTCTGCTAACACACACACACACACACTCACTGTAAAACTATGACAAACAACTCGAAACAACAATTGAACATGACAGATTTGCTGCGGGACAGCTGAGGGGTGAACTCGTGACACGTTTGTAACGGTGGATTTTTTTCCAGCGCTGTCACCTCAAGCTACTGCTGCTGCTTCACACGCTGGGAAATGGACGTATATATTTCAACTAACACGGAATAAACTTAGTCCAGAGTCGAGCCATTTAGGACTCTACCTTCAGCGCTCCACCCTTTTCGTTTCCCCCCCCCTTCCCCTCCAATCTGTGGTGAAAAACTGCCTGAGCCACAGTCGCGGCAGCAGCAGCGTCAGTGCCCCAGCCCGAGGGCAGAACTCTGCACTATTTTTGGAAGGGAAATGTTTCCATGAGCTATGAGCTAACGGAACCATTTGGTAGCTATTTAGACCCATTTTGTACGGGTGGGTGGACGGACGTGCTCACAGCGTTTCATCGTAGCTGGTTCCATTTTGGGTTTGGCTGGTGAAGCGCCCCGGCCTTAACGTTGGAATCGCTTTCTGATTGCATCCTTTAAATATGTTGAGTCTCAACACCGGAGGACAGAAGAAGAGTTTTTTTTAGTTTGTTTCCATTCTCTGTTTGTGTTTTATACTATATATGGCCATAGCTGGTTTCACATCTGCATGTCTCAACTGACCAACTACAAACACACACACACACACAGTCTAATGCCGTGTGAGTCAGTGTGTTGTAAGAGGTGCTGTGGTCAGTAGTTCTCCTCCTGCCGGCTCAGTTATGTGAACACTTGACATTCCTCTGGATTTGTAATGTCTGCTCCACCACCTCCTCCCAGACAACCCGCGCTGCAAACACTTCACACCTGCGCTCGCGTTTTTTTTTGTTTTTTGTTTTTTTTGTCGCCATTTTATCCGTTTAGAGCTTCGTGCTCTTTTGTCTCTGTGGTTACTTTACTTTACTCGTCCTGTTTGCTGCCACCATCCGTCTGTTTGTGAAGGTGTCTGCAGACCCACCTCCTGCTTGACCTTTGCTTGACAACAGTTCAGATATCCGAGTCAGCCCCTAAGCCCCAAATCTGTGTCATTGACGTAAATTGGGCAAACTCGAAGACGGGAAATTAAAACCTGGGAATTAATAAAAATGCAAATAAATGCTGCCATGCTGCCTAGTTTGTAGGTATAAAGTAAATTGTAGCATCATAAATTTAACCTCCTGAGACCCTGCGTCCTCATATGGGCACATTACGTTTTAAGTTTTATTGCAGCTTGTTCTGCTTCATTTAGACCCGTTGTCCTCGTTAGTGGACACTTTATTCTGCCATCCAGTGGTAGCAAAGGGTCAATACACAGGTCGTTTAAAACATGATAGCGTATTCATTCTACAAACGATCGTTAAAACGTATTTATTTATTCTTAATCTAGTTTGATGTGACGCCTGTTGACTGCAAATTTAAACAATTGAATCAATAGCAACGAGCTACATCGTCGCTAATTAGCAAGGACTCGTTTGAGGACATTGGGACTTCATTGTTCTGTCTTTGCTCAGCCATGTTCAGGTATTAAAATAAACAGTTTTATATATTGTCACACATTGGGTGACTTTATTATAATATAAATAAATAAATAAATAATCCCAATGTCCACAGATGAGGACATAGTTTTCTTTTCAAAAACAACTGCTTCCAGGTGAAAGATGAGGCTTAGTTTTTATACTTCTAATTAAAAAACATTCCCTGAATGAGGAAGCTTGTGTTAAATTTTCTGCTTATTCATTTTTTGTAAATTCCAGGAAATTTTCCCGTTTATGTCTCAACCTGATGCTGCGTCATCCACTCTCATTCTTTTAAAAACATTCATCACGAGTAATTAAAGCCCCGTTCACAGTTGGTTAATCATTTCCTGCTCTACGGAAACATTTCTTAATGTTGTTTTGGAAAGCTGTGCCAGAGACTGACGTGTTTACCTTCGCCTCTGTCTCTTTCTAGAATATACTACTGGTATGACGAGAGGGGGAAGAAGACGAAGTGCACTGCTCCACAATACGTCGACTTCGTAATGAGTCTTTGTCAGAAACTGGTCACAGATGAGGAAATCTTCCCTACAAAATATGGTGAGTGTCCCTGTGAAGTGTTGACTAACTCTCAGGAGTAACTGATGAGGTGCTGCCCCCTGCTGCCTCGGCTGTGGAAATGTAGTGATGCAGCAGAATAAGTCAGGATTTTCTTTCTTGACGTCAAGGAATGTCGTTAAACGGGGAATAAATTGGTAGAATTGATCCTAAACTTGCCACAAATGAGATTTATCATTTCTGTCAACACGGACATTGTGGTTTATTTATTTATTTTGATTCGACATGTAGGTCCCACAACCAGAAAAGCTGGTTATAGCAAAAATAGATGTGTTAACTCACCTGCTGTAGTTCCTGTGTGGAAGTATTTAAACACATATAGTATAAAAACCTGTAGTTAAACTTCTATAATGCTAAAGAAGGAGCGTAAAGTGGAGTTGTATTTCTGGAGAAACGACAGAAATATTAGGTTTGTACTACATGGAACAACATTTTTATTAGACTACACATCTTTTGTCTATATAGTTAAAGTTTTGTTGGAGTTTTGACCACGTCAGAAGATCTAAACAAACTTTAAAGTGATCAACATTATCTCTAGAAGCTCTGTTATACTATCAAGGCCAAAAACTAATGACTACCTGAAGACATGTGAGAGAGCGTGGGAAAATATCGATATAGCAATATTTTTTCTTCTGATACAGTATTGATTTTGAATGTGTTAATATCTATTTAAAAAGAAAAAGTTTTGGGCCGATGTACACGTACAATAAATAGGAAATGGATCATTTGGATTAATCTTGTTTCTCGGCTCAATTCAACCTGATACATATATACGTGTGTTTTAAGTTGCATTAAAAATTTGTCAGTAAACTACGTAGAATATCGCGATATCATAATATCGCAATAATGTATCGTATCGTGAAACCGTTGCCAATAATATATCTAGAGTTCCTATGCAAGTATGGAATTAGATTTTATTTTGTGCATCTTGCAATATATATATATAAAAAAAACATGTGAAATAAATTTATCTGGGTTTGTTCTTAAATTATTTATATGAGCTACAGTAGCTTTAATCTTCTGGAAATTATTTGGTGACATAACAGCAAACAGCATACTGTTTATATATCAGATTAATTATTTTATCGAGAAGTCTCGAAAAAGTGTGGAATTTTAAAATTCGAATGACATCCACAGTTGTCACGTGTTGTATTATGTCAGATTGTGTAGTAATATGTGTAGAGACAATAAGGCGTTGCCTCTGTTAGTCATTCTCTAAAGTCATTCTCCTGACAATTTGAATTATTTTTAATCTCAGACAGAGAATAGTCTTTAGGAGACGAATAGTTACACAACATCTACTCAAAACTCTTCTTAATAGTGAATTTGAGCCTTTTCTAACCGTTCCGCTTCGTGTTTTTCCAGGCAAAGAGTTCCCCAACTCCTTTGAGTCCTTGGTAAAGAAGATCTGCCGGTACCTGTTCCACGTGCTGGCTCACCTCTACTGGGCGCACTTTAAAGAGACGGTGGCTCTGGACCTGCAGGGCCACTTGAACACTCTGTATGCACATTTCATCGTTTTCGTAAGGGAATTCAACCTGGTCGACCCCAAGGAGACCTGTATCATGGACGACCTGTCCGAAATCCTCTGCACCCCCGCCCCGCCGCCCGCGCCCACCCCGGCCTCCTCAGCCCCAGCCTCGGCGCCCTCCCCCTCTTCACAAAACCACGTGACGGAGAGATGAGCGGGGGCGGAGCTGAGGCGGCAGCCCCGGGGGGTGATAGAAGATAAGATAGAGGAGAGAAGGAAAGACAGCCTGGCCCCCTTCCTCGGTGCAAGCAGGACTTAAGAGACCTACCCTTATATTTCGACACCAACCGACCAGCTGGAAGGAAAGGGGGGGAGGGTTTTCAGGGGGTTTGGGGTGGCGGGGAGGGGTTTGTCACGCCAGCAGGAATTGGCGTGAGCGTTCCTCCCAGGGGCAAATCCCTCCCATCTTCTCTGCAATTTAAACTAGGAACAAACAAGTATGTGTATGTTTTCTTTTTTTGGTTTTTATTTTCTTTTTTTTTTTGTTGGAGTTTTATTCTGTTTTTATTTTTTTGTTGTTTTGAGGGCCGGGGGGGGGTGCAGCGTGTCTGTCGGGCCTCACCTCCCTCCATCCTCTACCTAACATACAGTGCAGGAGGGGGGGAGGGAAGGGGGGCGGCGCGGGGCGGGCGGGAGGGGGGCTCTGCTTTGCTTCGACCTACTATTGTACAGCGTTGTTCGTGTGTGGAGAGGAGGCGGTCTCGTCTTTCATTCCTCCGGACAGGGCTGGCGCTATAGGCCACCACGCTGGCCGGTAGGGAGCCACGTTACTGGGGGAGGGGGGGTTGGGAGGGGAGGGGGGGTGATACTAGCCAATCACTGTTTGGGTTGTTTATGTGAGGGATGATTAAAGCGCTTCCTACTCAGGACCTGAGAGAATAACGTCACTGCTGCCAGAGAGGACTCCCTCTCTCGTCTTCGTCCTCTGTCCCTCGTTCACCAGACTCCTCCGTGTTTAACTACAGTTATAGTCACATAATCGCCCCGGTGAACCCCCCCCCTAACATGTCCCGGAGCTCACCTGTAGAGGGCAGCAAACGTGTAGAGACAGGGGAGAAGAAAGAAAAATAAAAAAAATGATTGTATGCTAGATATTTAATCTGATCAGAGCGCGGACACAGAGTTGAGACAGACTGGCACCTGTACGAGGTGAATCAGCTGTTTGTTTGTTGGTGTTACGCACAGCAGCCGCCCCTTAAACCAACCACCACCACCACCACCACCACCACCCACTCCAGCAGCACAGAAGGACAAAGACATGAGGTAATGTCTGCAGGCCCAGAGAGGGAGATGGAGATGGAGAGAGGGGTGAGGACAGTGGTGTGAAGCTGCTCTGCTGTTTAACAGTCACCAGTGCAAAACTAAAAATCCTTTTTTTTTTGTTGTTGGTTTTTTTGTTACCAGTCCCTTTAAATTTGCCTTTTTTTTCTTTCTTTTTTCCCCCCCTCCAAAAGATTATCAGAGGAAAATTAGTTGAGAAATGATAACAAACAGTGATATCATTACACATGTATAGAAAAATGCACAGTCTGCTTGGACTTTACTGTACAAAGAATCACAAGCGGGTTCTGTCAGACATAGCCTCTGTATGGAGGAGGATTGGATTTATAATTCTCCTTTTTTATTTATTTTAATTTTTTTGCAGGGTTCTTCAGTTCTGGCTCTTGTTTTTATGTATTTTAATTATTAACTAAGTTAAAAGCAATTTAATATTTTAAGCTCTGCGGATTATAATCTAATAAAAGAGAGAAATGCCATCCTGTCTCTGTGTCTTTTGTAACGTTTTGTGTGAATTGTGTGTAGCATCAAACGAGAACACGGTGGTTACACAGGCTTCACAAAAGGAGTTCAGAGAGTTTGTGTTGCAAAAAGAAACAACATGTAAAGTGCAACGTTTTTGGAGTTTGATGCAAAGTAATATTTATGCTTCAGCAACAGATTTTTGACCTTTTTTTTCTAAATTTCATCTCTTCAGGATTTATTTTGCTGCACAGTCAGGAATGAAGACTCGGTGGAAAATCTCAAATAATATCAGCCTTGTACATCCCCACAATTTAGTGGAAATACAGTAGCTAGTGCTTGGTTTATCCCTTTAAATTACACAGGGAGATTTGGGCCTTTACATCCACAACACACACACTTCCCATCAAGCATTCTCATTTATTAGTTTTAGATACATGCAGTCACTCATAAATAAAATAAAATAAAAAAAGAGAGAGAGAAGGATGCATTCTGGAATCAGGACTCATTTCACCATCAGTTCATTCTGTTTGTGTACATTTTTAACACTGACCCTGAGTTTAAAAAACAAACAAAACGTGTGTTGCATAAAGTGATGTGGGTTGTTGATTATTCTTCGTGTGATAACCCTCACGCTGGATCACTTAAATCTCATATAAAATGCTGCTGGCAGACTCTTGGATTCACTGACTCTGCAGTTTGGATCTGCGCACCACCGTCGTGCCCCGCCGCCTCCTCACAGACGACCGCAAGGTGGCGCCCTCGTTCAGCTTAAACCGAGCCATGCCACCTATCTCATCCAGCTTCTTGGCGCTGCAGCACGGCGTCGGCACCTTCACGGTGTTTCCAAACTTCGAGTAGTCCACGGCGTACAAGCCGTCCTCCTCCGATATTGTTGGCACGAAGCGCTGCCCCCACAGGATCTCCTCCGACACGTACGAGGTCCTGGCCTGCGTGGTGATGCCGGTTGTCTCCACCACCCCCTCCAACACCACGACCACCTCAACGTCGTCGTGCTGCAGATCGGATGCTGACAGCTCGTACAGTGGACTGGCCTTGTCGATCACGTGGCAGATGATGAGAGGAGACACCAGGAAGACGCCGTTGGTGCCCACCGGGTTGTCCATCTGGATGTCGATTTGGTCCAAAGGAACCACTTCGCCCTCCTCGGTGGTGGTTCTCCTCACCACCTGCATCCGCACGGTGGCGCTGATGATCATGCTCTTCCTCAGGTCTCCGATGCGGATCATGAAGCACAGCTTGTTGTTTCGCACCGAGATGACGGCGTGTTTGCTGAAAATCAGCGTCTCTGCGCGCCGGTTGGCCTGCGCGGTTTTCATGAAGATGCAGCCGAGCATGATGGCGTTGATGACCAGACCGACGATGTTCTGCACGATCAATATGATGATGGCCGAGACGCACTCCTCCGTGATCATCCGGCCCCCGAAACCGATGGTCACCTGGACCTCTATGGAGAAGAGGAACGCGGAGGAGAAGGAGTGAATGTCCGTTACGCACGGGACAAAGTCGTCGTCGCTCTGGTCCAAGTCGCCGTGGGCGAAGGCAACCAGCCACCAGATCATCCCGAAAAGGAGCCAGCTGCACAAGAAGGACATGGTGAAAATGATGAGCGTGTGGAGCCATTTCAGATCCACCAGAGTGGTGAACACGTCCTGCAAGAACCGGCCCTGCTCTCGGATGTTCGTATGCGCCACATTGCAGGCGCCGTTCTTGGCGACGAACCGAGCCTTGCGCGGCTTCGCTTTGAACTTTGGATGCTGGACATCCTCAGCCAAACGCGTCAGCAAGAAATCCTCAGGAATGATTCCCTTCCTGGACAACATAGCGCTCCCATACTACGTACCCACAGCCCCGTGGCTTTGAAGGTACTGTCCGTGGCCGACTGAAGGATAAAGTCTCTCCCGGTGCCTTTTTCTCATCAATCGGCACTGACCGGTGTCAGCTCCTCGGCAGCTGTCGGGCGCAGAGGGGAGAGTCTTGCCGCCCTCCGTTTTCTGGAGGTATGCGCGCTCCTCACGTTGCCTCCAGATCAGGCGCTTCACAGCCGCGAGGTCCCATGAGAAGATTCTTCTTCCAGGTCCGCAGCTGCCGCCGTCACTCACAGCACCAACACGCCCGGCACGGTCGCGTCAAGCCGCCCGGTTCCATTGTGAATTGACCCAATATCCACCGGGCGTTGGGGCGCATTCGCCGCGCTCTCATGCGTAAAGGAAATGTAAAAAGATGTAAAACGTTGATGCGAGAGCGTGAGCGTGAGCGGGTCCCTGAGCGGAGTTTTGTCACATTTGGGTGAGGAGGCAGGCTCATATGGCGCAGTTGGCTCGGGCGCTGACTTCGCTACTTCGCTATAGCTCGGTAACGTGAGACGTTGCGAGGAGGAGAAGGAGTCCCTCCCTCCACCATCTCTGTGGCGCTTCCTGTGATTTTCACTGAGCACGCAGGACTGGGTCGAGGACCCAGTGCGCAAAAAAAAAAAAAAAAAAAAAAATTCAGTTGTGCAGCCTTAATGCCACTGACAGCTCATACTCTAAATGTGTAACAGCTTAAATATAGGTCACTCGACAGTAAATCATCCTCGGGACGATTGCTGCAAACTCAACACATAAACAGAAAGGAACTTAAATTATATTTTAAAAAAAAGGTCCAGCTGCTCTGCTCGACCCTTTCCTCTTTATAAAGCTGCTCCTCTGGCAGCCACTTAACTTTGCGGGCACCTTCTATCATTCCTGACACCCATGAGCATGTGAAGATTATCTGGACAGTATCATGTATTCGTCTGCTCAGCTCCGGGTCATTTAAAACCTGCACTCATGTCATGACTCATCTGTTTTGTACTGAGCTCTGCCTCTCACACACAAATACACAGCAACAAAACACTTTCATCCTTTTCCCCCTGAATGGCCCTCGACACACGTCATGATCATTTCTGTTTTTATTAACAAAGAATTAACATTTTTTTTATGTACAAATATAATACAACATGATTAAAAAATAAAAATGAATATACTCCATGGTACAATTGCACTTTGAATGTCTTCCTTCAGCGCTTCCCCTTCGCTCCGTCTTCTTGTGCTACTTGTCCGCGCGCACGAAGGAGGCGAAGACGCTGTCCTCCTTGTCCAGCAGGGCCTGGGGCGTGTCGTACTCCAGGATGATCCCCCGCTTCATCACAATCACCAGGTCGGCATTCAGGATGGTGTGGACGCGATGCTGCGCGGCGGAGGAGGAAAGAAAGTCGTTACTGCAGCGAAGACACCAGAGAGATCTTCCTCTAAATCAGACAGACTCTGTTTGACCTGTCACTGATTCACATTAAAATGTTTTATTACAGTTAGAGATCAAATGTGAGGTCGTCCACAGTAAATGCCAGAGGTCACTGCAGCATTTTCAAGTCTCTGGGTTTCTGGTTCACGTGTGACCTACTTCATAATGAAGATTTAGTCAGACATTCACTTCTTCTAGATTTTTGTGTCACCTTTTTTTGTTTTAATTTTTAGTGCAAGTGATGCACCTGCAGCTTTGAATCAGTTCACCAACCATGCAGGACAAAGGGGAAGCATTCTTACGGGCGGTGGGGGCTGTAAATGCCATGTGTGCTGCGGTACAGTGGAAGGTCAGATACTCACTGCTATAGTAACTACTGTCCGGTCAGCGAAAGAAGTCATCACCACTTTCTGCAGGATGCTCTCCTGTGGGGGAGCAGAGCGAGAGGAGGTTGGTTTGAACAATTTCCACCTTGAATCGAAGCACATTTCATTCTGTTGACATCCATCACGTCCCAGATGCTCCTTTTCTGGAGTGGAGCTCGGCTCTCAAACCCTCAGTGCCCTCGTTCCGTATCTAGTCCCTGATTAAAAGCTCGACTCTGTTTCCTCCGGGGAAGTCGGTCGGTTCCGTGCCCACTCAGTCATTTGTAACCGGCGCTCTTTGTGACCTGATCATTCAAGTGAGGCTCTTAAATAAGAAGCAGGGCTGACGCCCCCCCAGGCTCTGACCGCCCTCTGTGTTTCTGCTCAGATTCAGGTTTTCTCTTTAAGCGTCATGCATCCGCCCTCCTGAGTCTTTTCTTTTCATCCTCAGATGCATTTCATGACCCTAACCTGATCTCTACTCCCTCCTTCCCTCAAAAAAAAAAAAAAAATACATTTGATATTCTTTTCCAGTAGCAGCTTATATTTCTGCTTAACCTCCTGAGACCTGAGCTTTTTCTTTGGTATGAATTTATACTCTTTATTTGGGATTAGTACAACGATTAATTCACTTAATATTATAATATATAACTAAATATAAAACTGTTCATTTTCATCTTTGAACACTGTTGTGCAAAAGCAGAACTACAAATAATTAAATCCCAACGTCCTCACTCAAGTACCTGCTAATTAGTAAAGTTATAGCTTGTTTCTATTGATAGAATCTGCCTGTAATATTAAACTAGAAAAGTAAATAAGCATAAATAAATAAGTTTAAACTGTAAACTTTGATGAGGTTTTGAACGTTGTCCACCTTTGTTACGTGATCGGCTGTACAATGAATCCGCTGTCATGTTTTTACACCAACTAGCATCTAGTGAAGAGGAAGAAAGTTTAAATGAAGCTGTAACAAACCTAAAACTTAACGTGTACGAGGACACAGGGTCTCAGCAGCTTAATATTAGTTCAGAGTAACAGAAATAAACTGGACCTATGAAGCAAACAGGTCTGTTTATGAATCCCTCCATCATCATCTCTGCTTTTCCCTTTTTGTTCCTTGTTGCCATGCCAACAGGAGGAAACCCACCCGTGAACCTGGCTTCACCTCGTCCTGTCTCACGTTAGCTAAACACTGACCGTTGCCATGTCGATGGAGGCCGTGGCCTCGTCCATGATGAGGATGCTGCTCTTCCTGACGAAGGCTCTGGCCAGACAGAACAGCTGCCTCTGACCCTGGCTGAAGTTCTCTCCTCCCTCCGTCACCATGGCGTCTGAGGACACAAGAGATGTTGTGAGACATCACATGGACAGTGTGTGACTCAGAATAATTAGCCATTAACTCCCGGTTTACAGGTCGTTATGTTATTGATTCCTTTTGTGTTTTAAATGAGGTCCAAGTCATGAAAAAAAAGTTTTAATAAGTCACAGTCTTTAAGAGCGGTTACCGGGGTCACATGCAGCAAACGGTTATTTCTTTCATACACCTATCAGCCACAACATTAAAACCACCGTCCTGATATTGAGTAGGTCTCAAAATAAGCCCTCACTCCTCAGAGTTGCTCCTAAACCTTTTTTTGTGTGTGTGAACTTTTGTCAGGCTGCATCCTGCAGGAGACCTTACTATGGGGTGAGGGTGCCTAGTCTGGTCTAGTCTGGTGTGGTCTGGTCTGGTCTGGTCTGGTCTAGGTGGGTGCTACATATCTAAGTAACATTGACACCAATGAATGCCAGGTGCAAAAGTTTCCCAGCAGAACACTGAATTAACACAAGATGTTATTTCCTTCTCCTGCCAGTGGTCATAATGTTGTGGCTGATCCCAGTATTTATTTTAATACCCACACCCTGGCTCCCATCACTACCTATACAGTAAACTGCTTTATTTAAATGCAGCATCAACACTGTGCTGCTACTTAACCAAATTAAAAAAAGGAGCCTAATTATCCTTTAACTCCTGGGTTTGCAGATCAATAACCGACTGAACCTCGGGCTCCAGGGAAGATAAAGGAAAGCGCCGACATGTCACACGCATTCGTCAAAGTCACAAAGCGAAGGCTGGTTTTAGCACGTGAAGCAGAAATAGCACATCAGGTGAGACGGGTATCGGACAAACGTCGGTGCAGAGCGGAGCACCGAGCGTTCACGTCACGTATGTGGGTCAGAAGTAGGACTCTCAGCTCGTATCTGATGTGACTGCCAGTCCCCAGCCCGTCCAGGGCAGAGGAGCCACGAACATAAAACAAGCCGCACTCGGAGTAAAAGATTAAAGCTCGTGTAATCTGATGCAGCGGCGTGATCTGTGCGCGGAGACACCGGAGCAGCTGGCAGACGCAGCGATCGCACACCGGCCCACAGCCAGTGAATTATTATCATTTCACGTCCAGGTCGGCGCAGACGCGCTTTACTTTCTGCGTGTGGTAAATAAATGCCGACGATTGCGCGTGTTTGAACATTTGATAACATCAGCACACACACACACGCATTAGAGGCGCGCTCGCTCACCCAGGCCTCCTGGAAGAGATTTAACGACGGGCTTCAGCTGAGCAATCTCCAGCGCTTCCCACAGCATCTCGTCCGTCGCCTTCATCTCTGGGTCCAGGTTGAACCTGAACAAACACAAACAGCCACGGTCGAGAGATAATCAGCTCCACGGATGATTGGTTCTGCAGGTTAATATTCTCAACGCTTAAAAAAACAAAGATATTTCATATTAAGGCAGTAATTTATAACATTTGAGAAAATTAAACTTTGCATTTTTGCCATCCATCCAGTGTCTTCAAGCTTTATTTGCAGCTGAGACGATTAAGTCATGAAAGTTTCAATAAATGACAAAATAAAACGTATTTTATGTTTAACTTCAGAGCCTCCTTGAATTCGTCCTCGTGTGCTGACTAAGCTTTTTAAACGTCCTCTTTATGCACGATCAACTTTCAGATAAGCGTCTTTGATGTGTGTGCGTCTTACTGGAAATTTTCCGCCTTTCCCACCCTGTCATTAATGTAAACTGCTGAGCTTCCTGTTGACAGAGGAGCTTATTTTACCGGATGGTGCCGCTGAACAGGATGGGGTCCTGCAGGATGATGGACAGCCGAGACCTCAGGGTCTGCAGGGGCAGCTTCGCGATGTCAATGTTGTCGATCACAATCCTCCCTGGGAAAAAGAAAGAAAGAAAGAAAGAAAGAAAGAAAGAAAGAAAGAAAGAAAGAAAGAAAGAAAGAAAACACAGTTTTCTTCAGAAGTTGCATGTGTTTGCCTTTATCTTAAAATCTTTTGCTAGCATTTCCCTGCGTCCTGTTTCTGTTTTCCGTGTTGAGGTTATTTGTGATTTGTTTATTTGCACATTTAAGACAGAAAACATTGAAATGGTTCATTGATGTGAATGAGAAATGGAAGCCAGGAAAGACTAATGAAATACCTCCCCTAGTAACATTAAACTACAAATAAGGTACAAATCTACGAATTTAGAGGAAATTAAAATGAATGGAAGTACGTTGTTTGCAAAATCAGGAAGAAAAGATAAGACACACATTTTCAGTTGTTTTTTTAAACGATGACAGAGAAGAAGCTTTTAGAGATGCGTAAGAAAGGTTGTCTGTATTTTAAGATGTGTTGATTAAGAGAAGTCCAACAATACGGTGAATAAAAGGTTGTGTTTTACCTTCAAACATGTCGACCATGCGGAAGAAAGCCAAGGAGAAGGAGGATTTTCCGCTGCCTGTCCTGCCACAGATCCCCACCTGAAACATTTTAATTGGAACTATAATCGATTTCTGTTCATTGTGTTTCACACACACACTGAGACGTCCTTTTTTTTTCATTCGCTAACCTTCTGTCCAGGGTTGACGTGTGCGTTGACGTTTTTGAGCACGGGCTTCAGCGTGGTGTCGTAACGGACGCTCAGATTCTGGATCTTGATCTCCCCGTGGTGGGGCCAGCCGTCAGGAACCTGAGACACAGCTGACGAACAGACGCCAAGAAACGTTACAGGAGTTTCATTTTCTTTATTTTCACTTCTCAAGAACTAGAGAATCACCACTGCACCGATTGTGCAACATTAAAATGTCTTTCTTTAATTTAATCCATGCTTCTTTGTCCTAATAATTGTCTATCGGGGATAAATAAAGTTTATTCAAATTATGATTCGGATCTGATTCTGACTTTATCTGCCACACTAGCAGGAATTATTAAGTAAATTGTGAGTAAATTGTATTACTAAGGTATATAGATGCATCTGTCATCAGGATTATGACAGTGATGAATAAGGAGTTTGAGACGAGACCCTTCAGGTGAATGGAAAGTTTTTGAGGAGTTATTATCTACCTAAATATGCACTAATTTCCAGAACAGAATCTGAATAATGGCTAAAGGGAGGTTCAAAATTCTTGTATTATTAGAATTTACAGGTATTTACAGACAGAATTTTGGATATCTGTTTTTGTCACTCCATAAATCAAAAAATACTGCCATCAGTCTAAAAAAAAAAGAAAAAGTCCCTGTTTTTAGGTGTTTTTTAGGTGTAGGTAAAATGTTGTATAAATCATGCTCTGAATCCCCTCTGTAAATACCTGCAAAACAGAGAAAATGAGAAAATGACCTTGAAGTTTTACATTGTAAAATCATGTGTATTTTTTTGGAAACCACCATGAACCTGCTGTGTCCTGCATTAAATTATCTAATAAAATAAGTAATTTCTCTGTGGGACTTGGTGGTGAATGTGTGATGGAAGTGTCGCCACACTCACTGAGCAGTCCCTCGTAGTTCTCCGGTTCAGTTTTCAGCAAACTGTTAATCCTCTTGACGGAGCCAAGCTGAACCTCCATGTCTGCCAGGTTACGCACCATCCAGTTCATGTAGTTGGACACCTGATACGAGAGGATGGGGGAGGAAGGGGGAGGAGATCTTTCATTTTAACTCAGAGTGCCTCCTTGAAGTCTTACCCATTAAGAAGTAATTGCATCGTGAATCTAACTCTTCTCACAATTAGACCTGAATTAGGCCGTGAAAGACCAAATATTAGACCCCAGATATACAATAACTAAGACACTACTATTAAATGTTACTGCACGGTTTACTTCTGATAAGAGAAAAATTACCCTAAAGAAATGAAACTATGTTAAATGATGTGTTTGATCTATTATAAAATAGTATAAATGATTTTAAATTAGTTTAATTAGGGCCTTTCCTACACGAAATGTGTTCTGATGCCTCTGTAATATCTTATTATCTAATCGTAACATACAACCATCAGCCACAATATTAAGACCACTGATGGGAAATTAAATAACATAAAAAGTAAAAAACAAAAAAATAAAAGTATTTTATTTTATTTTATAACTAATATTATATGCACTTTATTCAAATTTTGATATTTACAAACTCAAATCCCATAAAGCTCCATTTTTACACTGTGTAACCTTAGTTGTTAGGTTGTTACCATTAAGGGACAAAAGTGTCCTCTTCAAACACGCCCCAAAAACAGCATATGTTAATATTTTTTTTTACGTAAATCTTTTAATTCACTTCAGTACTAATCACAAATACCAAAAGTTTGATTCTTTTATTTTTATTTATTTATTTTTTTTCACTTTTAATCCTTAATGTGTCAGTGTTTATGATGGCATTACAAATTTTCAAAAAAAAAAAAAAAAAACATGCTAATTTTAGGGTATTTTTGAAGAGGACACTTTTGTCCCTTAATGGTAACAACGTAACAATTTTTGGCAATACGGAAATACAAAAAAAAATAAATAAATAAAAATCAATCAAAATCAGTGTTGCTACTAAATCATTGACGTGTCCAAGGCTCTAATAATCCACCCAAGAAAAATCCACTTTTGAATTTAGATTATTGAAAATATTAAAATTTTTATGTTTTTTCTTTTTTTTGTGAAAATTGTTTGATTACAAACACTGGCATATAAAAAAGTTTCAAAAAAAATAGTAATAGTAATAGTAAAAAAAATAATCAAACTTTTGGTATTTTGTTATTTATGATTAGTACTGAAGTGGATTAAAAGATTTAAGTAAAAAAAAGTAGAAAATAATATTAACATATGCTATTTTTAGGGCGTTTTTGAAGAGGACACTTATGTCCGTTAATGGTAATAATGTAACAATTTTAAAATCAATCTATCAATCTATTTATTAAACAGCTGCATCTCTTTACAGCTGCAGCAAAGGAAAGAAGATCCAAATGCTTTAAGGCCACACCCAACGTGTTTTAACTAAACGAGAAACAATTAAATAACAAAGTGTTTGTGTTGCAAATTCTCTCCAGATTAATATTTAGTGTAGATCAGAACTTAAAAAAAGTGTAATAAAGCCTTACATGTAGCTGGAAACTCTCACTCACTTTTCTGAAGTAAACTCCACACAACTAGACAATCTCCAGCCATAAATGAGTGAATCAATAAAACCCCGGGGCTCTCACCATGAGTGCGTACGTCAGGCCGAGCCCCACCAGGCCGGTGGACAGCTGGTTGTACAGAGAGTTTGTGATGGAGGCCACAGCTGCCACCAGCACCACACAGGCTCCGATGTACTCCTGCACAGACACACAATGTCAACAACGCCACAAGAAGAAGATGACGCCTCACTGAATAATTAAAGCATGTAAATGACGTTTAAAGAGATCCATTATCACAGGTAGACGACGCGTGCTTTCTTTGCTTTTTTTTGCATCCGTGCAGCGTCACGTTCTTGTCAACTGCTGCACTGAAACATGAAACGCTCGCACATACAGTCGCTCCACAAAACACAACCTGAAGCTGCATCTCATCTTTGATAAAAAGGACGAAACATTCAGTGTTTCTGAATCCCAACAGAGGGAGCAGTTACCCAGCAGAGCGAGTGGAAACGTGAGCCAGCTTTCTGACAAACAGTGGAGCGGAACTGATGTGATTTTTTTAAAGACTGACTCGGAGCATTACCATGCGGACCTCCAGCCAGCGGTTGGCTGCTGTGAGAAACAGAGAGGCGATGTTGTTGGCGTCTGTGTACTGCAGCAACCTCTGTCTGAATCGGGGCTCATACCTGCCAACAAGAAGGACCTCACAGTCATATGTCATCATATCAGAGTTTAAATACCTGTCCACCTGCTTCAGTGTCAGCGTGAACTGAACAGAAGGCTTGTTAGTGACAGGAGGCAGGTGAATGATCTGAATAACACAGTTTAAATGTGTCTCTTTGGCTCTAAGTGCGTGAATGTGACAGCGAAACGACGTTTGTTTGTGCAGAACGTGGTTGTAAGATAAGAGACAATTCACAAGATGAGACATTTCACTGACTTTAAAAAAAGAATAAGGAAATGAAAAGCAATATATCGGCTGAGATTTTCATTCAATTAGCTTCACTGAAATGAAAAACATCTGGCAGATTTTCATTGGATGGCAGCGGCAAATTGCAGTTCCTCAAATGGCCACTCGAAGCGCACAACACAATGACATTTCTGTAAAGTCATGTTTTCTGTAATGTCGTGTTTTCTCGAATCTTGTTGTTTTTTCTGGAATGTTGTGTTTTCTGAAATGTGTTTTCTGAAACGTTATGTTTTCTGTAATGTGTTTTCTGTAATATTGTTGTGTTTTCTGTAATATTGTTGTGTTTTCTTTAATTCTGTAATGTTGTTGTGTTTTCTGTAATGTCGTGTTTTCTGTAAAGTCGTGTTTTCTGTAATATTGTTGTGTTTTCTGTAATGTTGTCGTGTTTTCTGTAATCCCGTTGTGTTTACTAAAATGTTGTGTTTCTGTAATTCTGAAATCTCGTTCGTTTTTGCAAAATGTTGTGTTTTCTGTTATGTCGTTGTGTTTCGACCTTCAGGGCCACCATAGCTTACAGTGAATTAAGGTTGAAAGTTATACACGATTAAGAGTGTAGACGAGCTAAAAGTCCTTAAAAGACCCTCGCCTACGTTTACCTCTTCAGTGTTGCCAGATACACGATAATTATCATATTTATACGACATAAAAGGGCAAATATACAGTAGTTTGCCTTTCGATAATGGATAAAGCTGCTGGCTGAGCCTCCGGGTTTATTCCACTTTGGCTCATTGCAGTTCCGTGTGCATAGATTTTAAATGCACTGTCCTAGTGTGTGAAGTTGTTTTCTTATAAATGATAGTTTGGGTCAAAAAATGATCATTTTAAAACTGACAGTACAATATTTTCTTCATTTCCAATCTGGCAACGCTGCACCTCCTTCAGCATTTCTGAATAAGCAGAGAGTCACAGGTGCAGTCAACATGGTGACGGCCACACAGAGCTTCAAAAGCAGTGTTCATGGAAGCAGAGGAGCGAACTCTTCCCTATTAAACACGTCTTATATACGATAAGATACGTGATATAACCTGTGATAACATTTTGAACATTTAGAACTGTGTTACATTTAACGTGCACTATAACTGCTGCTACCATTAAACAGTTGTAAAATACAGTATGTTAGTAATTACCTGAGGGCTCTGATGGTGGTGAGACCTTCAACCGTCTCAGAGAAGTGGGAGAGTAAAGGGAGCTGAGTGCTGTCCTCCAGCTGCTGCAGGTCCCTAACCAGAGGACAGAGGAGACGACGGAGGAGGGAAATATCAAGAAAGTTCACACAGTATCAGCTGAGAGGGTTCAGGACAAACACATATCTTGGGTTTCACTAGATGAGCTTTAATAAGCGTAGCCTCTAGATACAGGTTTGTCCGTCTTCTGTGTATAGATTGTGGATTTATTATAACTCTGGCGTCCTCAGAGGCGGCTGTGGACGCGGTCAGACTCACCTGGAGGCCACGCGAAAGTACTTCTGGATGAAGTAGCAGGCGACGGCCAGCGGCAGGAGGGCGAAGAGGAAGACGGGCGTCACGTAGGAGATGACGCCCAGGGCGGAGAAGCACAGCAGGGTGGAGCGGGAGAGGCACTCCAGGGTGGTGGGGATGTGCTGGTCGATCGTGTTGGTGTCCGTGGAAAACCTGTTGAGGATGCTGCCGAGTGGAGTCGTCTCAAAGAGCCTGGAGAGAGGAACGCAAACAAAATAAATAAAAAATCTTTTTTTTAGATAATTTTATTCAAAGCCGACAGACATTTGCTTGAGACTGTGCAATCTGCTGGTCCAGGTCTGTTTGTTCAGCCGCATACGTGAGCGTATATACAGTGAATGTAAATGTGTGTAAGTGTGCAGGGAGCGTGCTAAGCTAAGTGACGCCTCATGGGCTTTGTGTGAGGAAAGCAGATGGTGCCCTGAGTAATGAAGCAACAAACATGCAGTTTATCATAAATGATGTGTTTCTGCACAAACACGGACGCCAGGGAGCGTCGTACCTCATGGGGGCCAGTATGATCTTATTGAGCAGGTTGTGGTGCAGCTCCTTGGCCACTTTGAGGCCGGTCCACTCCACAGCCACCGAGGTGGCCAAGCAGAGGACGATGCCCAGGCAGCAGAGCACGCTGAACACCGACAGATACCACGAGTGACTGAAGCTGCAGTTCTGCAACGTCGAGAGAAAGCGATTCAGAGGCGTGACCGTTAACTTGTGTTTGCTGGAGAAAGAGCGTCCTGCCTCTCAGCTTGCTTTTACTGTAATTATAAGCTTAATTAAACCCTGGCTGGTTAAACATTACCCCGACTGATGTGACAGTGAAGCCAGTGAAGCTTTAAAAAGCTGATCCGCCAACATTTAAAGAAACATAAGAAGAAGAAGAAGAAGCTCAGATACTATTTTTTTTTCCCTTCTTGTAATTAACTAATACAAACTCGAGTTGGATTCATGGAAAACAGATTAATTCAAAAAAAACACTCACAGCAGAAATTAAATATTGTGACATTTTAAACCATCTTGTGACGATTTAAATGTGCTGCTGGGAAACGTTTGGACCTGGTATTTATTCATACCTCGACCAGATCAGTTCATATAAAGAAAGCAAGATAGAAAACAGAAGACGTGCAGCAAAACCAGGATGTAGTTTTTAGGTAGTTTGAGTTTAGTTTAACACAAGCTGCTTTACCCCAGAACAAAATACCTATTTATTTTTGCATATTAGGTAAAAATGCTTTTAAAGTAAAACAGAGCAATACATGTAATAGATGCTAAAAACAAGAAATTTAAAAGAAGAATAAGACATAATTGATGATTTCAGCCACCGATCAGGCATAACATTATGACCACTGACCGGAGAAGTAAATAAACCATCTTGTGACAATTCATTGTTCTGCTGGGAAACGTTTGGACCTGGTATTCATTCATGTGGATGTTACTTAGACATGTAGCACCCACTTAGACCAGACCAGACCAGACACCCCCACAGCAATGACACTAGAAAAACTAGAAAAACAGCACCAATAGTTGACCAGGCCTCCAAAAATTCACTAGATCCAAAACTGATCAAGTATCTGTGGGATGATCCTCTGATGGTCATAATGTTATGCCTGATCGTTGCACATTATTTCTGTTCCTACTGTTCTATTTTATCTAACTTTTGCTTTTCCAGTCAACATTTTTAATTGACACACACACACAAAAACGCTTTAGGAGCAACTCAAACCATGGCCCGTGTCCATTATCCGATGAGTCACAACTGTTTTTGGAGGCACAAGGGAGACGTGCACAATAATAGGAAGGTGGTCATAATGTTGCGCCTGATCGGTGCAGTTGTAAAAACCTCTGCCCGAGCTACCAGAGAGCAGAGTGTGTCTGAGTGTGGGTTTGATAGAACAGGACTCCTTGAGTGGATCAGTCCACAGGACAGAGTAGATTAGATAAATCTGGCAAAGAGACGCTGAAGCTCAGCCAAACGTTATGGACGACAGTTTATCTTCATTATGTGTGTGTGTGTCTGTGTCTGTGTGTGTGTGTCTGTCTGTGTGTGTCTGTGTGAGAAGAGAAAGGTGGAGATGACCGCTCTGTTTGTTTTCCAAAGTGCTTTTTTTGGTCGCCCTCATCTCCAGTCATGTTTGACTCTGTGAAATGTGACCTGGTATTTCAGTTCACAGGACGGAAACAAACACACACACATGCACACACATGCACACACACACACACACACACACACGCACTGATAACAGCTGTACTTAAACTGGTTCTGGAACAAGATAACCTGCCAACAGCTGGTGTGACCTCTGAGTGTGAATGACGCAGCTCTTTTACCTTATTTACATTGTATTTATACAGTGACTCTGCTTTTTTTAATCTCTGTGCTCGTGTGAGTGTGAATGTTTAGAGGCTTCATTGAACCAGAGGCTTAAAGCAGGTTAAGGAAATATAACTTACTGTAGGCGGCCATTTTAATTTTATTTATAGCCGTTTTCAGACACTTGGTTTATCAGATCAACACCTTCGCCTACGGCACTAACTCCTCTGTCTTTTGGGAGATCGTTTTTTTCTGTTTTGACTCCCGTGAACGACGCATTTCTGCCGCTTGAAATATGCAGATAAGCTGGAGCTGCTGCCATCGCTTCAGGGAGCGTCGGTTGAAGCTCCATCTGGAGTTGGCAGCGTCTGTGTGTGAGACTCACTGGAGAATTGGAGAGGCAACGCTTATGTAACTTAACCTCGTTTTTCTGCTTTTCTCTGCGTGAGCTTGTTTGCACCTAATGATTGACTGAAGAGTGGCCAGATCTACTAAAAGTTTGCATGTATTAAAATGTGTGCAAACTCATTGTGCTCACATGTAAATGTACAAATTGATTTACTAACAGGTGCAAAATAGTGTGTGTCCATATCCAGTCAGCAAGTTTGCCTCAATGAATATGCAATACGGGGCTTTTACACGCAATTTGAATGTGCTGGGTGGAGAAAAATGCAAATATAATAATTTAGAGAAGTAATTTTGCTCATAGAAAACTGCACCGCTACACTTAACTTATGTACTGAATGAAAATAAACAAAAATGCAGGTTAACTGGAAGCAAAGTCGGCCTACAACATGGAATATTTGTCTTTTTTCCGTCAACATTGCCTCCTCTTCTATTCATCAGTCCATCACTGCGCCGTGTCTTATAATTATGTTCAGATGTAATGTGTTTATTTGCCTCTTCAGCTGCCAACTTCCATGTAACGGCACCAAACGTCATTTGGTGCTCGCAGCCTCAACGGCTGTTTGCACCTGCTGTCATTTATGCAATCAGCCTCAGTAAATCACCTGCAAACCGCAGTTCCAGGCCACATGCAAAACTGCTTGATTGCGCGCAAATTAGTACATGCAAATTGTGATCTCAGTAGATCTGGCGCTTAGTCTATGTCTCAGAAAATATATATAAAAAAAGGCAATTTTAACCTCAATGAATCATCCAAAAAAAAGAAAAAAAGGGAAAAAGAAACAGTTCACTGTCAAATAACATGTTTCCCATGCTATTTTGGTTCATGGACCCTTCAAAATAAAAGTGTCACCAGGCCAAGGGACACTGTAATTAAATGTTTTCTAAAAAAAAAAGCAAGGGAAGACTCAATAAAACTTAAAAAAGTCCAGCTGCCTTTGAAAGAAGGATTTTCCAGCTCTATTAAGCACATTGAGATATGTTTAGATTTATTCCGTGACGAGCGTTGACTCCCATGATGGGAATCAGTTGCTGTGGTTCTTTCACCCCTAGAAAAGCGCAAAACACAAACATCCCGATAAAAAACTGGTAATGGAAACACCTACGTTTCGACAGAAATCTGCAAACATCTAAGCTAAACCATTTTCAGGCTATGATGAAGTTATCACAAAAGGCAGTAAAATTGTATTGAAATTTCAGGAATATCGCTTTTATTTTGTGAAAAAAGTGTAATGGAAATGCATCTAGTGACATTAAACGCAGAGGAAGAAGAAAAACAGCAAATTTTCCAAATGAAAAATAAAAAAAAAAAACTAAAATTTCCAGCTTCTCACCTGGACGGAGCAGTTATGAGCCGTGGCCTCTATCTTGGCCGCGATGACGTGCGACGTCCAGTGCGCCAGCCAGTAGTCGATGGCGACCATGAGGGAGTGTTTGAGGAGCTGCGACAGGAGGAGCAGCGAGAGGAGGACGAGCCCGGCGGAGGACAGGTAGATGCCGCAGGAGCGCCACGGGATGGTGGCGCGCTGACGCATCACCAGCGACATGTTGTCATCGTCGTCGCTCTCCACAGATTCCTCTGGGATGGAGACGAACGCCAGTTAAAATATTAAAGTGTCGAGTGTGAGGTTTGTTTAGGCTGAGTTAAATATTTATTTTAGGAGGAGATTACTGTGTTTTTCCTACTACACCTACCACCTCTGTGTTTAACTGTGCTCCACTCTGTGCTGCTCAAATGTTCTCTAACATTTCTAATGGTAGTTTCCCTCCCTGACACATTTCTGATACTTTTAAACCACGCCACCCAACACCCCACCACAATGTATGACAAACCACCTACTAGCACAGAAGAGGAGCGAAAAAACCAACAAGGATAAAACCAAAAGAAGAGGAGAAACCACAGAGATAGTGTGCTACAGGCTACAGTGTCTACTCTACAACACCAAGCAGATGCTCATTCCCAGGGCTGGGGGGTACACTCGGATTTTTTATCGTTATGAGATGGATTTATTTGCGCCGCGAGACACTGATTTTACACTGGGCCATTTTCAATGTAGTGCTTCTAGACACTCACGGTGAAACTATGTCTGAAAAATTAAGAAGCAGCAGAACAAGAAGACTTGTGGCAAAAAAAAACAAAACAGGTGCTGTCAGTCCCTAAAGCTGTGCCAGAAAATGTCCCCAATTTTAGAGTTTTTATGAATGAGAAAAAAAAAATGTTGCGCGCAGACTACAGTTATTACGGTAGCTGGTTGTGCTGCTATTGACGTTACAGACATAGCAGTTTAAATATGAATAAATATGAATAAATATGTCAAGATAAATGCAACTGTAATTGTTCCTGTTTATACATTTCATCTTGATAATATTTAATTGTTTTTTGATTTCCACATCATCAGTCAGTGCTAACACGGGGTCATGCAAACCTGTTTTACTACTAGTGTTTGATTATTATACAATATTTACTCATCATCACAGTAAAATAGTTCATCCTTAGTCTTAATCTACTGCATTAAATCCTCTCAACCAATAGAAAATGTTGTGAACACGTGATTATGCATGAAAAATAAAATACCGTAATATACATTGTTGGTGGTACCGCCCAGCCCTACTCATTCCTTTTTTTTTTTTTTTTTTTTTTTTGTTAAGAGGCAGCCACACATCAACAGTGACTCGGGGTGAGGAGCTAATGTGATTGACCTCCGGCCCTTTTCCCCACCCCGACATTTATCACAGCACATCAAAGAGCAAGCGCTGGAGCATGAAGCCGCATGTGGACGTCTGGGAGTTTCAGACATGCTGGAGAGGAAACAGCAAACTATAGCCAGCAAAATAAAAAAAAAAAGAAAAAGAAAGAATGAGTGGTAAAACTAAAGAGAGAGATGCCAGCTACATGCTCGCTTTAAGAAGCTTTCAGGAGGAGGAGGAGGAGGGAAATGTTTGGCGGAAAAATTAAATGATGATGAAATTCTAAGATGCTGAGAGGAACTGACACATTTGTGATTTGCTAGCAGCGTCACGATGCCACAAACGTGTTTTTCTGCTTTCTTTCTTTCTTTTTTCATCAAACCATGCTTTCAAACCCACACCTGCTCGATCGAACATGAGGGCAGCAGGAGCCATCCCACAAGTCCACCCCAGGGTGCCACCAGCACGCGGGAGACAACACAACAGAAGACAGATAAAGAGTACAGCCACTGCGCCTTAGCACAATCCTTCTTTTTTTTTTTTTACAGCAGAGACACACACACACACACACAGATAGAGGATCAGATTCAGTAGTTAAAGGCAGCGACATATCTGGTTGCTGAGAAAGAGAAACCGAGGGACGAGAGGACGGGAAGGTCGAGAGTATTTAACGTCCGTGCAATGTTTGGCAGCGAGGACCGAAACACGCGGGGGGCGTCATTCGGGACCACGAGGAAGGCGTAAAAACATTAAAAACAAGCTTGAGAAGCTTAAGTTTTAACGTGAGAGGTGCTGCTCCTCAGCAAACAGATGAAAAAAATTTAAATCAGGCTGAAATGAGGAATGCAATAATCCAATAACAATCCCTGTTTCCGGCGTCCTCTCACCTTCTTCGTCCTCTTCGGTCCTGACGGCCTCTCTGGAGTACATGGCCCTGCGCAGGTTTTTCCTCTCCAGGTCGGTCATATTCTCTGCCACCGTCTCCTGAACACCAGGTGAAGATAGACATTTTTGCCCAGAATATTAAAGACTGTGATTAGACTTCGATTTGAAACCGTTTGAGATCCATTAACACTTCGTTTTGCAGTCATTCATCACCTTCTCAAACTCCTGGTCCTCTCTGTGCATCAGGGTTTTCCACTGCTCGAAGAGTTCAGGCTCAGAGTTCTGGACGTCCTTCAGAGTCCCTTCCGTCTGGATGGTGCCATCTTTCATTGCAATAATCTGATAACACACACAAAAGTACAACAGAAGAAACGCAGCTTTTGAAGCTACAGCCAAGAATGAAAATCAATCTTTTTCAGAGATTAACCGTCTGCATCCTGAATGAGACGATAAAATGTCTCCGTCATGAATAATGTATCAGCGTCATCAATTCCCGTGACTGATAAAGCGTTTTGTTCACGGCCGGTGAGGATAACAGCAGCAGAGACTCTGTGGTCGTACCCAGTCTGCGTGGAGCAGGTACTGGAGCTTGTGTGTGACCAGCACCACCGTCCTCTTCTCCTCTCTGAGGATCTTCAGGATGCCCTCCTGCATCAGGTGGTCACTCAGGTGGATGTCTAAGGCGGAAAATGGGTCGTCCTAAAAACACAGAGACAAAAGCAATTGAGTTTAAAAGTTCAAGTCTTAGCTATTTTTCTATATTAGGCTCCAAGTTTATTAAGGAGCCGATTGTGAGGTTGAAGCAGCGTTATCATAGATCATAATTTGTAAAGGGGATTAAATTAGCAACGAGTAGAAAATATTTAGTTTTTCCAGCATAACAAATGGCACGATTTTACATTTTCTTTGACAAATGACAGTAAATTTAATAGCTCAATGTTTGCTCGGTGAAACTGGAAACGGTTTATGCTTTTGATTGATTTATTCGTCTACTTATTAAGGCACTAATTTTTCTTTGTTATCTATTTCTTTACCTATTTTATAGTTATAGTTTCATTACTTATGTGTTAGAAATAAAGACTATCAATCAATCAATCAATCAATCAATCAATCAATCCAATAATAGTAGTTATTTAATTATTATTATTATTAATAGAATGTAGCTGGCAGTAAAATCCACCACTATAATTTCCAAAGCTGTCTCCTCTGAGTTTGAGACAGTGTGTTGCTATTTTTGTCACGCACCAATACATGAGAAACACAATCTACAGAAGAGTATTAGTCCAACCCATTGGAAAAAAAAAAAAAGGCAATTTCATTACACACTTTGAGAAAAAAGTCAACCTTCAAACCGGCGGTACCATATACATATGGTACTGTTTCTAATATTGTATTGTGATTATTTTTTTATGTTGCTGATATATTATATCGGACACATAGTTGTCTCGTCTGCTGAGGGAGGGACGTAAACTACACGGCTCAGGAGCGTGTCCCTATCCGCCCGTAGAAACCTGAAGTCGGGTACAGACACACTCTGGTCCGGGAAGTTGCATGCGGCTGCATGGTCTCCACAAAACACAAACACAGGTCATGTACTCTCTGTAGTGGTAAAAAAACAAATATACCTCTGTCCATTGTTCTTCGCATGGTAAAGAATCACATCTCCACCAACTTGAATCTTTTGACCAACTGACTGAGTGCAGACTCACCAGGAAGACCATGTTGGTCTGCTGGTACAAGGCTCTGGCTACGCTGATTCTCTGCTTCTGTCCACCTGATAGGATGATGCCCTGCAGCAGAGAACGATAAAAGAGCATGAAGAAAATGTAAGCAACAAGGTTTCACCACTAGAAGGAATGAGCAGCACAGTGCCAACACTCTGCAGAAACGTGGGAGATCACGGTGTATTTCCTGCACTAGTGGAGTATGAAGTGATGCAAGGTGACAGTGCTTCTGTCTGAACAAGGTCAATCCAACTCCCTGCACATACAACGATTACAAATACAGGCAGACACAGAAACCAAAGAGGAGGCAAATCATAAATGTTACTGTGATACTGACCCGCTCCCCGATCTCGGTCTGGTCCCCTTGTGGAAGGATGTCGATATCAGGCTGAAGAGAGCAGGCGTCAACAACAGCTTTGTACCTGCAAGGCACAAACAACCAGAATACAGATGAGGACATTGAGCAGCTGCTAATGCTAGCCAGAAGGATACAATGGTTCTCCTCATTATGACATCGTTTAACAACAGTCTATCTTAGCTTAACGTGTTAGCATGCTAACATTTGTAGAAGCTAACTGGAATGTCATTTGTTTTGCAGGAATCTGCTTAGAGGCAACGTTCTTAACAACTGTGTATAATTTAAACTGACTGTTGCACAAATAAACCCAAACGCTAATGCATGACGTAGCAATGGACGCGGTTACGACAAACCTTAACCAACAGAAGATCTCCACAGCAACCAAGTACCACCATCCATTAGCTGTGTGTTATTTAAAATAAAACAACAGTCAATTAGCCCGAGAGAGAGCGCCTACGGTTCCCATAAATGCAAGCGGCTGACCTTTCAGAAAGAACATTTGTTGTGAGGATGAATACTGTGAGTATGCGTTAGCAGAAGTGTGTACTTTGAGTGAGCCTACACAAATAAATACAGCATATGTTCCTGTACCAGGAATCAGTGAAACTGTGGCAACAAGAGGAAAACAGAACCACCCACCTCTTTCAAAAAAACAAAACAAAACAAAAACTCTTGAGGTGTTTCAGCGTCAACAGTTTATTTAGCAATTGGCTCCTTATTTTTTCAAACTATTGACTTAATCAGGAATCAGCTCATTTAATTTACTACAGTGGCCTGAGGGAGCGCAGAGGTTGTTGTTGGCTGGATTTTGGCTCAACGGCTTGACAGCAAATCGATTTCATTGTTAAATGTAAGACCTGTGGATGTCAGTTTAATAAGGGGAATTAAATTCTGCGAGCCACAATGACAGCACAAAGACAAATAAAAAGCTATTTCAATGCAAAGGGAAGCTTATAGGTCCCGGTTACTAATGGATGTGCACGGTCTGCAGCATCACAAAGCAATGATCAACTATCTACACTCACTTTATTAGGGTTAAATTTTTCAGGGAGGCGTCAGTGTCACAAAACCACAAAGGTATTGAGTGTTTTGTTTAGTTAATTTGACTTGTATTGACTACACTGAACCAGTCTGAAGTCCTGGGTGGGAACCCTGATGGCCTCTTTAACGCTGCCAACAGTCCCTGGTTTGTATCAGTTAAATCTGTGTAATTATCTTAAATTAGTCTCATTAACTAACTCATTAACAACTTTCCCTCCTCGCCTGCTGTTTGTCTAATCAGCCGCATATGGGAGTTTGCAGCTTAACCGTTTAGATCTTCCTCCTCCATCTGTTCACTCACGGCCAGAATGAACTCATTAGAGTCGACTGGTCATCGCATCAAGATTTCTTTTTCTTCTTCTTCTTCTTATCTGCACCACCAACAGTGTCCAGACTAATGTTTTCTTTATACAAAGCACTCTTTTCTTCAAATCTGAATCTCAGATTTTTACTGTTCAGCGCTGTCACGACATCAGATTTTCACTTCACGATTACCGAAGACAAAGAAATATCACGATATCAACAAAAATATAAATAATAATGAAGAAATCCAGCATCTTTAACTTTATTTATGTACTTTTCTCTGTTTTGGGATATGAATTACACTCAAAATAATAGTAGAACGGTTGAAAACGAGGGTGGGTTTGTAAACAATGTGAGGTTTTTTGAGGGGCCAAACATCTCAAACACTATAGTCTGTAAACGGCGGTTAGCATATTTTAATGGACTGTTCTGGCACAACTGGACAAGGAAAATGCATTTTTTTTAGAGAATATACTACTACACTCAGTGCTACACATTCAGTGAGTGTTATTTTAAAAAGTTGACTCTGCCTGATGGGACTATATTCACTGACCCCGACACTCTCGCTCACTGGGTGGACGATTTGACCAAAGTAGGACACAGAGGGGATGAAGTCTGGTCTGTCTTTATCGAGTGAAGCCTCTCCAACAAAGATATCACAAGAAGTAAGTGGAAACACTGTGCAGGGGAACGTAGTAAATGCAACTTCTGCTTGGACACCGTAGCGGTTAGCGGTTAGCATTAACGTATAACAAGAATCCCCTAAATAATGATTAGCTTAATATAATTTCAGTCATGATTTAGTTTAATAACAGGCTGAAACTGGTGATGCATTAGATATTAATCTGACTGTCTCACTATAATCCTTTCTTTTAAGCCAAACCAAAGTCATCTACGACTAACTTCAAATTAGTGTTTTTGACTAACATCTTCAAGGTTGAAAGCGACAGCGTTTGCCTCAGACTTCTCTCTGTTTTGTCTCCAGTTAACATCGTGACGTAGGCCATGAAGAGTCTATTGAAATTATCACCACCACAGCCCTAGTTTCCATACTCTCACCCCCAACAGCAGCACCTTTTAAAACCTCCTTACCTTGATTTTATCATGGGCATCTCAAAGGTGATGTTCTCCACCACGGTGGCGTTCAAGAGCCAGGGCTTCTGGGAAGCGTAGGCCACGGCGCCTCTCTTCCTGCCAGACATTTACAACACACGCAGAGATGTCAATCAAACACAATAACATCTCTCTGTGTCTCTTCTGAATTAGTCTGCTGTTTCACACATGGGTAAAGGTTAAGAGGCGGTTTAACCTCTGGACCACAGGGAAGCTGTCGTTGCGTAAAAGGAGCTCCGGTCCATAAGGAACCGGCTCAAGGATCATTAAAGTCTGTGGTGTGTTTGTGGAGTCAATACACAGAGAAGAGCGGTCAGAGGGAAGTATGCAAGCAGAAGGGATGGACAGGAACTTCTACTTTTTGAGTTCATGGTGATGCGTATCCATGGAAACCACCTGAGCTCACCTGATGTCTCCGTCGCTCGCTGCATCTCTGTCCGTGGGACTGCAGAGGACATGTCAAACACACAAGACACATTAGATGCGCATTATTCTCCATAAAATAAACACAAGGACTCCACCGTATTCCCTGTAATGATTAACAGAAAACAAACACACACACACACACACACACACACTAACCCAGATCCTCTTCTCTCACTATGGCAATATCATGTCACTGCTCGGCAGCCCAAACACAAACAGGCCGACCGCAGCCCTACATGAGCACAACTATCATTAGCGATGATCTCATCCGTCCTAAAAAAAACCAAAAAAATCCCTGCAGTTTCTCTTCGTGCAGTTTGCCGATATGGAAATCGTCGTTGGCTTGTTTGTGTTCTGAGGATCCGATTCCCCCAGACTCATACGTCAAACATGAGCTCGGGAGCCGTCGGATTAATTGTCGCTATTTGCTGGTATCTTGTTCATCTTGTATATGTCTCTCGATGTTAGCGGCTCTAAACGGAGACGGGCTGTCGGAGGTGAGAACGGATCACCTGGATAATGTGTGGCTCTAAATATACGACATAAATACCGGCCTAAAACGTGCAAAAAACGTGCAAACCAACACACAGCGAGTCCATTTCTTTTCATAACCTGTTTACTATTAGGCTGCTGGTGGTGAATTTTTAAAAGGGGAACTGGTCCGGACATCTAATACCACGGTGTTCACTTGATCTGTCCCGGTGAGTAAGTCAAACTTTATTAGCGGGTAAAATTAGATCAAACACATTTCAGACTGAACACAGACCCAAGTCTAAGGTTAGAGACGTTTCTAACGCGGAGACAATTTGATTATTTTTGTTAATTACGTTAAGTCAGAGGGATGTTGCTGCATTTACTCATTTATCGGACAAAGTCAAATATTATGAATGCGAAATATAATGAACTAAAAAAAGCGGGATGTGACGTGGGAGGGAGGGTTGTGGCTCTGCAGAACCACAGGGTTAATGACTACACACAAATTTGTCTATGAAAGTTGCTCGGAGTTCAACACTTTGACCACCAGTAAGCAGAAAAGTACTTTATAAACACAAATAAGAAGATATGCTTTAGGTTTTACTTTTATATTTCATCTTTAAAACGGTTTACATTGTTGCCATTGTACTAAAACTATAAAATCTGAGTAGGAAAGTTAGATTTTTCTCTGTAAAAACCACAAACATGTTTAACGAACCATTTTTATAACTTAGAATACAAAGCTCAAGTGTAAATTTCAAAAGCTTATGTACAAATTTAGCAAACAACAAAGGAATTCATAAGTATTTACATTAAAATGCAGGAAATGCATCACGCATTTTTGCACAGATACTTACAAAACTATCACATGTAACAATAAGTAATGCATCACACCATCACCAACAAGTCTAGTTTTACTTGGCCTATCAACACACTTAAAAAACTGTTCTGTAGGTTCAAGTTTGCACTTTCTGAATAAGTTTCAGTGACGCTGCATCTTGCTGCTACGTCGTCTTTAACTGGCCACGTGATTTGGATGCAAATCAATCTTAGTTTGATGTACATAGTTTTTTAATAAAGATCTGACTCAATAAATACACGAATGGTGCTACTTTATATCAAATCTGTGAAATAAAATGCTCCAGATGCACCAATTAATAATTACATGGTAACATGTCAGGATGCCTGGTCTTTTATAAAGCAGCCTTCACTCAGTATAAACAGGACCGGACACACTCTGCTTCCTGTTCTGTCCGGTTAGAGGCTGCTGCTTACGAGCTAATCTAAACTTGTAAAAACGGAGAGACTCATGCTTTGTGTGAGTGTAATTCCAGCGAACGGAAAGTTGACTTCCGAACAGAAACAATGACCTACAATGAGTTTAAATAACCCCTGAAATATGCGCGTTAGCTAAACCAGAGACAATAACAAACTGTCGTCACGGCTTTATTTATGTACGGATTTGTACCATTCACGATTGTTTCGGTCATTTCTTTCATTAAAAGTAATGCATCATTACACACAACAGCTGAGGTGTAAAACGTTCCCAGGCCAGCAAAAGTCTTTTAGCGTATCTGAGTCCTGCTTTATTTTTAAAATGTTCTCTAAGGCCAGACTAAATATAAATATATGTGACGGTGTCGGTTTATGTGTTTCAGTCTATTTTTGCAGCACTTACCTTTCATCTCCCTCAGACTCCAGGCTTGGAAGGCTGGAAAAAAACAGAAAACAAACACACATTATTAGAAGGGTTACTAATTCTGCAACAGAAACTCCAAAGACGTTAATTATGTAAACTGAAACGCAAAGAAACTAATTATTCACTAATTATTTATTCATAATGTATAAACATTTATCATCCCCATTCAGAGTCATAAACCCATCATTTATTAGGATCTGATTGGCTGTTTTAGCACATGCTCAGTGAAAGTCTCAGGATGTATTTTTAGCTTTGGGTTGTGAGAAGGTGACTCTGATCACATCGGAGTGTGACCAGAGAGAAGGGGCTGATTTTAACAAGTTTAAGTGTTTACTGCTGTGAGTGGCAGCTATTTCAGCTCCGGAGACCACGGCTGCCCGGGAAAGGTGGAGGTGACTGTCGTTTTAAGAAGCTCTGATATGTTGTTACAGATGACGCATAAAGGAACAGAGGAAAAGGGCAAATCTATTTAGGACGTGGTGAACATTAACGGCAATTTAGTTCATAGGAGGAAAACCAGAGAGGAAACAGACGATGCACAGCATGTCCAGGATGTAGTTTTTAGTTAGTTTGAGTTTAGTTTACTAAAAGCTGCTTTAATTAAGAACGAAATATTTATTTATTTTTGCATAAAACAGGAAATTAATCCAGTAAAAAAAATGCTTTTAAAGAAAATTGAGAGAAGAGGGAGACATAACGGATGATTTCAGCCACCGATCAGGCAAAACATTATGACCACGGACAAAAGAAGTTAATAACGAGTGATGGGAGTAATGCATTATAAAAGTAATGCAATTACTGTAATACATTACTTTGTGCTGTAACGCAGTAATGTAAAAAATAACTGTTATGTTTTACTCAGTACAAATGTCAGTGATGTGCATTAAAATGAACCTGAAACTAATTAAATTAATTAAGTTGTGTATTTTTATACAAATTCCTAGCAGTTGTTAACTTCCTGTTAGTAATTTAATGAAATATGTAGCATGGTTCCAGCTTTTTTTAGGTGTTCGGATACAATACACAGTAGTAGCTTCTAGCACTATTCATTTTAACATGAATACACCTAAATTTACAACATCTGTATCACATTATGTATCGCGCCATGAGCCATAACTGCTCCACTATATTGTACTGTTGTTAGCGTTAGCCTAGCTTAGTCATTATAGCCTTTTACATCACTTTCTACTGGATGTGGAAATGAGCTACACTGAATGCAATAAGATCTATTGAGAACACAAAAGTAATGTAACTAATTGTTTTGAAATTACAGTAACAAGTGATAAGTAATGCATTACATTTTTGAATTAACTTGCCCAACACTGTAAATGACATCGACTGCCTTATGATAATTCAGTGTTCTGCTGGGAAACCAGACCAGACACCCCCCACCCCACAGCAATGACACTCCCTGATGGCAGCGGATGCAGCCTGACACACACATTTAAAAAACATAAAACACGCTTTTTTGTTGTTGTTGTTGTTGTAGATGGAAATGTCCTCCATTATCAGGACCTAAAAGGACACACCGTAAATAACCTCATCAGTGGACATCCTCACCCGATGGCACTTAGAGAAGCTTGAAGGCTGAATGGATGCCTGATGGTTTCTATCCTGCAGCCATTGCAGCAAAAAGCAATCATTACGTTGGAGCTGATTACTTCCAGCTTTCATCCCTGATTGAACCGCTGAAAGAGACCCCCGCTCTCTAAGAACTGAAGGTCACGTCAGACTGTCCTCTATCAGAAAAAAAAAATAAATCGGAGGAACTTCCCATATTCGATAAACTCAAACGTCCATCTAACACTTTTAGTCTCACAAATCTTCTTTCACGTTTACTCCTCTGACAATCAATACCTGAAACCCGACTGCACACAAACCTATCGCATCGACCGAGCTCTTTCCATTCAGCGCGAGGGGTCACTCGGTTAATGAGCTGCAGTTAATCACTTCAACAGGTATGTTACGGGGTCGCGACCCTGGCGTCCAGCTGGTTCTGCAGCCGAGCGCTGCAGTTTCAAGACATTTAAATTGCAGCTCTTTTGACTGGATTCTGATGATAAGAGCGGTGGCTCATTTGGAGTCGAGAGCAGAGGGTCGGGGGAGAGGAGGGAGGAAGAGCTCCCACTGGTTTATAATCAACTGGGGGAGCTGTGTACTAGCAGTTAGAGAAGCAGCGTTTGGGCTGAGGTGCCTTCGTGCCACGGGAAGGTGCAAACAACCAACCGTGCAAACTGCTCCCTGGGTACCTTACTGCCATGTTAGCAAATGCACCAGTTAAATGCAGAAAGAATTGTTCTCCTGGTGTGACTTCACCTCCCACCGAGGTGCATGGAGGAGGGAAAAGAGATTGTAAAAAGGTCAAGACTCTAGACTGTACTCAGAATGCGTGACTAACGTTGTTATTTCCACCTCTTCCAACCTCACACGCCGCCTCAGAAAAAGCAAAACCCTCTGATTTAAAAATCTAGACAGAGACATCAGACTTTAAGGAGAGGACGTTAGGGGGGGAAAACAGTGGGAAAACAGTGACTGTGCTGAGGAAGATGACACGTGACAACGCTCAGAAACAGCTGCTGTGAACGACCCTCGTGATGAGACTGCTTTGTCACGCAACCGAAATAACACTTAATGCTCGATGAAGCCCAGCGACGCTCGGGCAACGCCAGAGGACTCACCAACGCCATCAGCTGATCAGTAACAGCTGACGTGGACTCACTAATCATCATTTAACAAGTCAGTGACACTATCCATCTGACAAGCTCTCACACTGCTTATGGACACTTTCTGCTCCTGACAGGCACTAACAAGCTTAACTTCAGCCTTTTTTTTGTGCATTGCTTTTCTCAGCAAGAAACTGAAAAACAGAAGAACTGACAAAGTCTGAATACTCCATGAGACTTAATGACAACGTCTTAGTGTCCCATATGATAAATGAGGCACTGAAGGAGTCTGTGGGGCGTTAAACCCGAGAAGAAATCACATTCACTAGCTCAGCTTCTCCACCTCCACTGAGATGTAATTTGCTCATAACCGTCCGCCCCCAAATCTGCAGTAAGATTGAAGCTTTTTTCCGGGAAGAGTCCAGCGAGCCAAGTCCAAGATGCTCATTAACCGACCGGACAACTGGACGGACCGGGGCCAAATTAAAACCCAACAGAGCAGAGAAAGTTGGTGCACCGGTCCCAGAAAAGTGGTTTGAAATGACTAAATTCTCATCAGCATCTGCAGTGTTGCTTGATAGCAAACATCTGTTCTGATAGTATCTCACACCTCATACAGATTGCACTTCTGTGCCAGCTTTTATATTTGCTTTTTGCCATTAGATGCCACTGAAACCGTTTTGTAACGGCAGACGTACGTCAAGCTGATGTTATAATGCATGGAGTTCAAACTTTTTAAGTTAAAATCAAGGTTAATATGAAGGAAAGCTTGAGATTTATCCACTGGAGGAGAATTGATACATGAAATAAGGAGTAAGTGCTAGAAAGGGATCTGAACATGTGGCCTGTAGCCACAGCAAAAATTTTTTTCAGCCTGTTGGTTGAAGTGTAGTTGCACATCCCAGCACTTCTTACCTGCTGCTATTGGCTAAGCTAGTTAGCTGGTGTCTTCTTGTTGGTTGCTAGTTGGTAGCTAACTGCTAACCTGCTGGTCAGCCTTTCAGCTGGACTAGGCTTCTAAATGTGTTTTGCCTCAGATCACGGTTCAAAGGATTCTAACACTTTATCCTGTGTATTAATGAATTTGACTCAGTGATGCATTAAAACTCCCCGCGTTCCTCCACGTTGTTTCTCCCAGTCACAAGAAATAAAAGCCGAACTATCACCTCTGTTTCACTGACCTACAAATCGTTTTTTTTTTGTTATATTGCTGTGTCGTGGCTCAAGGTCTGATTCCATTGGTAATTACATCACCCTGTCAGGGGATGTAGAGTTTATCACTGCGCTAAAAAGCATAAATAAAATCCCCCCAACCGGCTCTGACAGATCAATTACTTGAGGGGGTTTGGAACTCAGTTAGATGGAAACTCCATTTAAGAAATAAAGGAGATTGGTCTTGATGTCTGTGGGGACCAATTCGCTTAAAATTAAACTTTTCCTTCTACAGTGAAGTCAATCGTTCAGTCGTTTGCGCTGCTCTGGGGGCACGTGTATCGTTTTGATCTTTTATAATTGAATGAATGGGAGAAGTTATCGACGTGCTGGCCATCGTATTGTCCTGTTAATGTTAATGAGCTTCGTCCACATCCATAACCATCACATGGATCTGATAATTAAAGGATTTGCGTCTTTCAGCAAATATTTGTTATTATTATTCTTTGCTAAAGTGATTAGCATGATTCGTTTTGGTCACAAATAATTGGTTTAAGAGATTCACAGTTTGACCACTCTAGTGTGTGTGTGTGCGTGTTGTTTAACTCCCCAGACTAGCAGCTAATTTACAGCCCTCAAAATGTTGAATGCACCACGTCAAGCCACTGACTGATCACGGGCCGGGCAAGAAAAGAAAGCAAGGCTGCATCTCAACACAGGACCAGACTTAGCCACAAGGTGCATTGGAGTGAAAACTGGAGCAGAGGTTTGTGTGTGTCTGTGGGTTGGGGGTGTTGCTTTACCTCATACATGAGTAGTTATCTCCAGGGATAAAAGGTAGAATGCTACACAGCAAACAACACAACCGACCTGTTCCACGTGACCGCTCCTGACACTCGCTGCATCTCTCCCAGGGCTGCCAGCAGCAGAGATGATTTTCCACAACCCACCTGGCCCACGATCATAGTCAGCTTACCTGACAGGAATTATGACGGACAGACAATAATAATAATAATAATAATAAAAAATTAAATAACGAGATATAACGAAACAAGTTAAAAGTCAGGGGGCAAACGGGGAGGAAAGCCTGATAACTCACCAAAAGGAATCCTGATGTCCACGTTAGAAAGCGTCGGGGGTCCGTCGGTCCAGGTGAAATAACCGCTGGTTATCTGAAAACACGCCACAGCTTCTTTCACTCAGCACAAATACAATAAACATCCTTCAGAGCGTTTGTGGGGCAAAAAGGAAGGAAACAATCTCCTCATTCTTATTCATGTCATGCGGGGAAGCTGTTGCAACTTATTCGATTTCCGGATGTTTAGAGTCACACTCCGCAGTGGAAATTTCACATTATTGACTAGTCTACACTTATATTTACTCATCTTATGTTCATATAACACTAATACCGTACTATTTTGTTTTGTGTTATTGTGATCTGTGTCTCTTCCTCCCACAGCAGAAATCTGATATCAGGTTGGTTTGACTTTGACAAGCACAGACAAAACATTCTGAGATAAATGCACGAGTGCAACCTTGTGAAAGGACGATGGTGTCGTTAGCTAGACAAAACTGAACAACATTACTACGCCACCTGAATTTCTCTGCAGGCAGGGTCACAAATACATGATGATTACTGCTGTAAACCTTTCTGAAAGACATTTTAATCTTGTGAATTCACAGGAATTTCCTCAACACACACGTATAGAGTTAGTGTAGATGCTTACATGGAGTAAGATGCTTTGCTAGATTCCATAAAAATCCAATCTGCAGCATCGCGGATAAAACAATAACAAATGATTCTGATAGAATCAGAGCAAACGTGTGAACTGCAGAGAAAGTTTAGTCTGATCAGTGGCGTCTAAAATATGACGCGTGATGATGTGCAGACTGCGCCGTTGTCTTGACACCTCAGGCCAATTAGTTTGGAAATGCAGTTGAAGAGAAGTCAGAAGACTTTAAATGCGCAAAGGCAGAACTACAGAATACAGATGATAACACTATGCAAGATAGATGGATGGATAGATAGATGCTTATAGTATATATGCTACAGGCCAAAGGTTTGGAAGCAAGATCAAATTTGTACATAAAAGATCATAGTTCCACTCGTATACTTTGCAGCAAAATAAACATGACATTTTTACTATAAGGATCAAGTTTTTGAGTTTTTCCTTCTTCAAAGTAACCTCGTCTGACTTTAACAACACCACGACAAATACGAGGCGTTCGTTCCACAAGACATGGAAAGATATTTGTATGCAGACTCTCAAAAGCCAAAGAGTTAAAGTGAATAATGCAAACCATGATTTATTTTATTTTTTTTTCACTTTTGCAGTTAAGTTCTGACTCTTGCAAATCTTCTCGACCCTAAAACTAAACCCTTCTTTTCTTTTGCTGACATTTATTCAGCAATGGTCTGGCCTATAGTGTGCATATGCTGTATACAGCAGTAGTATAGCTATATTCAGTCCAACAGCATCTTACAAAAGCAAGAAATTTTCGTGCAGATCGTGCAAAAAAAGATTTTGAAAGGTAATAAGTACCGTGTCACTGGTGAGACAGAGACAAAACTTGGAGAGAAGCTGGATATGTTATATCCTTTTAGAAGCATGTAATAGTTAATATGAGGTTTGACACTCTGGTCTCACCTTGATGCAGATGTCTTGGTGCACATCCTGTGAGGGTCCGTTTCCGTCAGGTTCCCCGTGCGAGCTGAAGTTGTTCCAGTCGTCGTCCCTCGGGGGGCGCTTCCTGTTAACCACCTTCAGGGGCTTGAGGTGTCGGGACACGGAGGTGGAGGAGGAGGAGGAGGAGGAGGACGACGAAGGGAAAGGTTTAGAGGATGACTAGAGGAGGGTTGTGTAACATCCAGCAGAAAGGACAAAAGGGGCAACGGTGATATAAATACGAGGACAGTCAGGTGGAGGAGGGGAACATTCAAAGCAAGGTGAGACGGACTGGATGAAGCAGCAGCGCTCGGCAGAACAGATGTGGCAGACAGATAATTGAAGCCACTGAAGTGTGTGTGCGTGAACTCACCACGGCCTGGTACCTATTCTGGTTGTGGTTGCTGGAGCCAGAGGTCAACACCGGTCTGGGTTCCTGCTCGTCTCCAATCTCATCGCTGGAGAAAAACTCGCTGAGCTTCTGAACGCTGGCGCATTACAAACAAGGCAATGAAAAATAAATCAGTCTCATAAATTATGTAATTGATACGAGCATTAAACAAAACTGTATTTGCTCGGTCGTGATTTGAGTGGAGATAATAGCGTGATGCTGTTTACTCTCACATCAGTCATTCACTCATAGGAATTGTGAAATTAATGGAACAAGTTAAGCTTACAATGAGCTTTATCAGCTCCTTTTCTGCATCTGTCAAAGCCGCATATCCCTCAAATGAATCAATTAGCTTTTGTTTCCTTTCCCAAATGAGAATGCATGAGTCACGCTGCTCGTTCATGTCACCTGAACCTAATTATTAGATAACAGATCTGATGCAGATCTCTCACTAACTCATGTGTCTGTGTGTCCACATAATCTGGAGAGAAGTACAGTAACATGCTCAAACAGCCCTGTGTGATATCTAAAGTTGCACCTTTAATAGTTTATGCATGTGCAGCACTGCTATTAAAACCCTTTTTCTCTATCGTCAGAGAAACAGATAAGCTGAGGTGGTGAAACCAAACTATAAGTTTTTTTTTTCTTTCCCCTGGCTGATGATGAAGTGTGTCAGATCACACATCCTAAAAATAGGCCTCTCAGAGGATCACAGGCAGCTTCCACATCCATCCCAGTTAAAATAAGGTGTTTGAGTTCTGCTTTCTTTAATGCAGAAAGAGGAGATGGCGTCTAAACGCTGAAGAAAATGAGCAATTTGTGAGCGTTTTAAGGCAACTGAAGGGGGGAACAACAATTACATGTTTGAAATAAAGCTTATATAAACCCCCAAACTGATGGACCCCATCAGTACTATGTGTGCTCTATATAAAACTTGGCCTAGTGCTATTTATACATATACATTGTTATTATCATTTTGCATTGAATATGTAGCAATTCAAATAATACACATGTGAGTGAGTCTGAGTCCATTTATAAAATATGTTGGATTCATGTTAATGTGTTTTTTAAAGAAATTAATCTGTGGGGGAAAATTTAAGAAAAATGTTTAATCAACCAAAGATTTTGCGGTCCCCCCCTGCAGTACCTCAGAGGGCCCCCTAGGGGTCGCGGACCCCCTGTTGAAGACCTATGCGTTACAGTATCCTCCAGACCTGTGACAATTTTCCATTAAGGCTCAGGCAGAGATGATGGGATTTAAAGTGACATGACCTTATTACCTCAACGGTATTAAGAAGATGAGCTTAACTGAGATTCTTCAAGCCATAAATTAATTCGTAATACGACAAAACCCTACATCTCATGTATCTGCAAGTCGTGCAGACATCGTTTTTAAGCCCTGGGTCAGACTCTTGGGTGATTTGGAGCACATAGTTCATAATATGTGGACGAGGGATTGATCTGGATGTCTTAGATATCCCTCCAGACTAGACATTTCAATCAAGTCAGACATGCTATATTTTCAAAAGAATCACCACCAAGATGAAGAAGAAGCAAATTTGAGCACTTTAAGCCACTTCACCTCTGCATACAGTGGCTATGTCTGTCTTTGATACATAGTCTATGGTCAGGTAACAAACTAAAACAGCAAAATCTCTTCTATACAGAATTAAAAGTGCAAAAAATTGAATTTAGAAAGTTGACCTTTGTGCAATTTTAATCTGATCTACCTCGAGTGTAACAGAGCGTCTGTTGTTTTGGGTCACATCTCCCCTGCTGATAAAAGCATGTAAGCTAAAAATGGGTTGATAATTCACATCTTAATTACTTAATTGCTTCACATGCCTTCCGTGCATCAGTTTCATATTACTAAATATAACGAACGAAGCGACACAGGCAGCCGGGATGAGGGAGGGTTAGAGAACTGACTTGTGCAGGATCGGCCGGCTGCACAAATGGCTGCTGTGGTTTTTAAGCTGCTACTGCAACTACAGAACTAATGGCTGAAATGAATGTCAGTGTGAGGGACCGGCTTACGAACAATGACACGAGAAGACCTTCATCTAATCATGTTGCCTTTTCCCCAGTCTGCTCATTTTCAGTCGCTGGTAGTGCTCCTTCCGCTATTCTCAGACACTTCCAAACTAATAAACACTCCGATACAAGAAAAATAAATAGAATTCTCGTTGTTTATCTACAGATTAAGAAGCAGCGTACACTAATCTGTGATAAAAATGCGCATGAGGAACGTGAGGAACCGTGATTGCCGTTTAGTTTCTCACCTAACCAGAGCCTTGACTGTGGAGCGCACCACGCTGGAGAGGAGGAAGAGGGGGGTGACCAGGATGTGAAAGAGGGACAGGGAGGCAAAGGCCACAGCTGGGGACAGATCGGCGTCCTCGGAAATGTGGACGTGAACCACGAACGTCTGTGAGATCAGAGGGAGGACACTCTCAGAAGCACGAATACACAGAAAAAACTAAGCTGTAAATGTCAAACAGAACGGCGCTGGTGTCAACCTGATAAGAGCTCGAGGATTAAATCGAATCAAAGATGAATCATTAGTCTACATTTGTCCCTCACGGTCACCCATATCCTTGGTATCTGTCTGACTTATTTGTCACCACTCAAGTCTACAGCCGTGAAGGACTTCTATAAATACAGACGGGATTTAGTGTGGTGTTGTCAGGAAGTCCTCCACTGTGCCCCTGCAAAAATGTCACTGGTCGTCTAACAGTCAGACTGTCTGGCACTGTCTCCGCTCTGTCCTTCACAGAGAGGCCAAGAAAACAAGATGCGCCCGGGTTATTTAGTTATCGTTCACTTTCAACAGACACTGCTCCTTTTATTTTTCAAAATGAACTGAATGGAAAACTCACCGTCAACACAGCTGCGATGGGAATAGCTGCATTCATGAAAACTGAAAGCAGAAAAGAGAAAACCACAAGATGATGTAAAGGCAGAAGTACAGAATTTTTTTTTTGATGACGACAAGCGCCTCTGGCCCAGTGGACAAGGTAATCACAACATCCTGTGTTTGAGTCTTTCTCTGCGCACGTCATCTGCAAATTATCTTCTGGCACTCTGTGTCCACCGTCATGCAGTAAATACAAAATATAAACACAAAGCTGTATAAAAAAAATAAAAAAAATGCAGGGAATAGGCAGCCATTGTTGTGTCTACTGCGAATGAATCCTGAACGGGGAATTATTTTGTGCCATTCGGGTATGATTGCTCACGCTCCTCAAATCAAAAATGATTAATTTTGTATTGGACCCGGTTTGTTACAGGACAGTCACAGTGTGGGAGAAAACAAGAGCGAGGAGAATAAATCAGCATCAATCAATTGTGCACAGGTGTCCTTATTTATTCATCAATTTTTTTCCTTGTGGTGTATTTAATTATAAGCTGGAAAAGTTGGAAATGCAAAAGTCAGATGAAATAGAACAGACGAAACACAAATAATGTGCACCAATCAGGCATAACATTATGACCCATAACTGACCCAACTGTAGATGTGTGTATACATACATACAGTAGATATACTTTCCATATTTGTCTTGTTTGTTTGTAATTTATCTTTTTATATTCTTTAGTCCATATGTGCACTGTCCGTGATTGATGAATGCCTCTGCTGCTGTTAATAATGAGAATTTCCCCATTGTGGGGTGAATAAAGGCTTATCTTATCTTATCTTATCTTATCTTATCTTATCTTATCTTATCTTATCTTATGACCATCTCCTCATCAGAGAATGGACATTAGCTTTCTGAGGGTGTCCTCTGATCTGTTTGGGATCTAGTGGAGGCCAGGTCAACACCTCATGCCGTTCTTCATGTATTTTTTTTTTGTAGTTGCTCATAAAGTGTTTTTGTGTCTGAGTGCCAGGTCCAAAAGTTTCTCAGCAGACGGTCAGCGTTATTTCACTTCTCCTGTCGGTGGTCATAATGTTGTGGCTGATTAGTGCAGTGTGAGGCCTTGCTGTGAATTGTAATTATCACGTCCTGTCGCGAAGGTCACACGTCGCCCGCCGTCTTACTGGATATGGACGTGTAGAGAGCGAAGGCCTGCAGGCTGGTGAGCTCCTTGCGCCTCAGCTCCTCCACGCTGTCACAGAAGATGTGCTCCCAGGCGTACAGCTTCAGCAGCTTGATGCCCCGCAGCAGCTCGTTGGTCTTCTTCAGACGCTCGCTGGAGTATTCCTGAATGCAGAAAGAGGGGGACTGTGATTACATCAATTGCAATCAGACACACGGACGAGGACACGCGGATGGAGCCGATACGAGAGGAGTCATCCGTCACGGTGGCAGCTAAGAGTTATTTAGCATAAAATGAAGTAGACATATTTGACTTGTCTTAGCGAGTGCAGCTTTGTAGTAGCTGGAATCAATAAAAGCCGACATTCCCTAGGAAGATAAAGAGTATCGTTTTGAAGTATGCGGCTGTAAAGTTAATTGAAACTTGGAACTGATGGTGGAGCAGGATGAAAAGTCACAAATAGTACTGAGGATGAGAGATACTTACCAGAGTGCTCTTTTGTGTTTGGGACAGTTTTGTGGCCACAAAGTATTGGACAGGAGCTAACACGGCGATGACGGTCGCTCCGATCAAGGCACTGATTCCCAAGAGGTAGTAGAGCAGGATGACTCCCACAACGATCTGAATGTGTGAAGGACACAAAGCCAAACAAACAAACACACAAACAAAAAAAAAAAAAGACACGACACACATTAAGTCTGTGCTGAGGGGGCAGGGGAATAACAGATTCTCCACGATGCAGCATCGGATATGTGAGAAGCAGTGACCTTGAGCAGGATACAGACAAAGAGATGCCACAGGGACGACTCACACACAGCTCAGATACCTCATATTCAACATCCTCCCACAGCAAAACACACCTTTAGACATTTTTATCTGCCTGAAAACATTTTACTAAAGAATTAAACAAATATATCAAATGACCTTTATACCATCACCTACCAGAATTAATAACGATTAAGCTTTAAAATGGATAGAAATCTAGAATGAAACAGTTAAATAGTTCAGCATCCTCCACAGTAGCTCGCTCTGAGATGAGTCTTGTTTACACCTGTCCTTGGCTCCTTCCCAGCCTCTGCCCTTGGCATTTTGCTGAACACATGCCATATTCAGAAAACTCCAGGACACACGAAACCAGATGGAGGAGGATGTGACATTTCACACTCTCAACCACCATCCCCTTCTCCTGTCATCTACAACAAAGGCGTTTTTTTTTTTTAACAATAGCTGGGAGGTCTCGGTCATGTGTAGAAATCAAGTGTAAACACAGCACAGCTTCTGTCAACTCCTCACATCGAATTTAAGAAGGGCTTTCTAACAGCGTTATTTCCCTCTGGACTCTCACCAACATACCGGCACCGGATCATGCAGAACGGAACACCATATGTCTTCAGCACATTTCCTGGCAATCCATCCAACATTTATTCATTGCCTTAATTTGCACTATTCTGCATTGGAATATGTTGCGTAATGACGGGAAACTAATTAAGAATGAGTTAATTTCATTGAGTGCTTTGAAATCCAAACTGAGAGAAGGTGGGACCGACAATATGCCCTGCCCATCTAGGCCAGGTCTCAATGGGATCGTCCTGGTTAAATAAAGATCATGAAAAAATAAAGAAACAAAATTTGTAAACGAAAGAGACCGATATTACCAGTAAGGCCTAAACTTTATTAAAATTACTGATTTAAATTTCAATATTTTCCCATAAATCTTATTAAATTATTCCCAGTAGCCTATGCTTTTCATTTTATGCCTCATCTGTCGCTCAGTTGTGGTGTTTCTGCCAGTGTAACTTGCATTAGAGCTTATATCCAGTAATATTTCAGCCGTAATGTGTTGCAGGAGTCAAAGGCATCTATCTGGACCTTCACAATTAAAGCTGCAGGCAGTTGAAGCTTGAAGCTACATCATTATGAGGCTGTTCCTTTAACTAATCACATTTCAAGTTCATATTTTTAAGCCAAGCTAGTGGTTCATGTTCATCTGTTGTGGTCCAGCAAATGGTCCCAATTAATGTTTTCATAGCAATTTTTTGAACCCACGAAGGCTGAAGGAGGAAATGCTACCAATGTGGCTGCAGATCTGACATTTTCATGTCAGACTTTAAAGGAAAAGCTGGATATTCTGAAGAAAGGCCGCTCAATCCTGGAGCTATAGCTAGCCTGACCCAGCCAGGGAAATGGTGTGTCCGCCACTTTCAGGTTAGCAACAATGAGCGCTACCATTAGCTGAGTCTAAATTAAGATTCTTAAGTTCCGGTTACTGGGTGGACATTGATGCTTCTGCAGGATTTGACGTATGTGACACTTGTGCCCAGGTGCAGTGAGTGAGGAAACTTTTTGAATTGTTTTAAGTGAGTTTCTTGCTTCAGTAACGGCAGTCATTTTACTATATGAGGTATATGAGGTCTACGATTAAACAATGTCCTGTTTAATTGCATATCCGTATGTTTCTGATGGTTTCTATTGCAGTTTTAAGAGGTTGGAGGCTTAGGTGGAAAATGCACGGCCCACCACTGATAAGTACATACATTAAAACTTCTTTATAAATATAAATAGGTGCAAATATGCATAAAGAAGTCATGGTTCAATGGAATTATCTCACATAAAAACCCTTGAATGAGGAAGCTATAGGCAAAAATTCATACCAGACTCACGTCACAGACGATACCTTGGCCAGAAAGATGTGAAACATTAAAAACTTATGAATTCCATTTGGGTGGACTGGTTTCAGGTTCCTTTTAGCGTGGCTAATGGGACACCTGATGGAAAAGAGCTGTCTTTGACTGGCTTGGCTGTCAGAAACTGGACGTCAAATTCTCTGCCTTGATTAAAAAAAAAAGAAAGAATGAAGCCAGCTGACATTTTCTAGCCGCCTACAATAGACATGTTGACTGGTCGTAGGAGGACGTAGGAGTAATAAGACGTTGGGTACTGGTGAGATTTTGCAAACAATTCCTGCTATCACACGAGGGGAGAGGCACACTTCCTGAAAAACATGGGAAATTAAACGGAAGCTGCAAAAAAAAAAAAAAAAAAGATAAAGAGACAGAGAAAAGTGCTGACACGTCTAAGATCACTGTCAGACTTCAAAAGCCCACGGACAGGTCCCATCAGGGCAGGAGGTATTTTCATTCACAGTTTGGATAAGACGGGGAATACTAATGCTGCTTAAACCTCTTAGAAAACATCCGGCGTACAGGGACACTGACACTGGCTAAAAGGTTGCGGTTTCCTTTTTTACTATTTAAATCGGCAAGTTTGATGTTGTAGACATGCAAAATGTAGGCAAGCAACACCAAACACTGAAGCATCAGTGTTTTCTGCTTTTAAACTGCATGCAGGAAGACCACAGATAACAACACAGAATTTTTTTTCGTGTTTCTCAGCTGAAAAACTCTGTGTGCACACGCCGTTCAACATGGTGCTTTATCTTTTTAGCTTTTCAAAATGTTAATATGCTTTTGAGCGTCTTGATGCATGAAGCTTCGAGGCAGTGTTTCCTGCCAGAAACAGATAAGAACATATTCTCTGTCCAAAAAAAACAACAAAAGACGCCAACGAAGGCCCAAATAAGCTAAAGATTAATATATAAATATTAGGCAAAAGACTCACCAGGCCTGCCAATTTTGTCAAAATGGAAGAAAACAGGTTCAAATCAGGCTAAAATATTCGTCCTTAAAATACTGGTAACGCCTCACCACCAAAATATTGTATAATTATCTAATATCTGGCGCAGCTAAGAGTGCTCCTGCCTCTAAATTAATCAAAACTTTTCAAACACTAATATATCCTCAGCTGTCGTCACTCTTTCACTGCTTTTCATTTAGATTGTGACGGCTATTTACCTTTCTGTACGCCCCTACCAGCATAGCAATGTTAACAAATGGACAATGTGAAGCCCTAGCAGGAACACAAATGAGAAAGATAGATATTTGTGTTTTCTGTTTGAGGCATGTCTCAGATTCAATATGGGGGGTATTATGAGAGGCCGGAGGGAAGAAAGACTCGGCAGATGAGAAATGGTCTCGTGTGGAGCTTTAACAGAGGACGAGAGAAAGAATGAAGCATAAATCAGTTTCACAGGGTTTCCTATAATACTGAATTTCGAGTAGAGGCTAATGGACCTTCAGGGGAACGGTGAAATTGGACATTCAATATATACTACAATGGTTGTTTTTAAATTTCTCCTGAGGACTTAATGGTATATGAATGACCACACTGATTACACAGTGCTGCATGTTGTGAACTAACCACTTATAGAACCATACAGCATGTGCATGGACCTTTATTTCCCTCATGGTCATTTAGAAAGCTTCGCCCTATAGTACGAGCCTGATGGGAACAAACATATTCAGAAGAATACCAGAGACAGGATCCAGAACAATAACTCAGTGACGAATCCCTTAATACAGTGTAATGCTGCTTTGTTGTTTCCAACAAGGTTGTGACACCAGTGGGAGAACTCATCTTTCTATGGCAAGATGTGATGACGAAGAAGCACCACCTCAGACAAAGCTTGTACTTTTATACAATGATGCAGTGCATTTCCCATAATCTAGCGTACTCTAGTGCTTTACTGAATGATTTAGGAATATTTGCTGAGAGTAAAACCTATTTTTCTACAATGAGCCTCTCTCATAAGGGCCCCACTATAGTGCAAAATCATCAGAAATTCCTCTAAGAGTATGGCGCCATCTCTTTCAGTGGACTTGTACAAACGGGGGCACCTCTGAATATGTGTTGGAGCAGATAAAGAACGGGCTAAAAGCTGGATGAAAAGGCATTACAGCAGAGAAGCAACTTGGGATGTCATCATAACAAATGTGATGTGAGTCATCATTGCCAAGAACATGAGGCAAGGGCTGCAGTTCCTCCGTATTTATATTGCCCTGTTGTGTTTGCATCAATTGTGTGATCATTGGAGGGACATGTACGTAGATGCACGGTGAGCAACACTGAACACAAGCCAAACTTATTTTTGTTTGCGAGGAAAGTCCAGAGGGCACCTTTCGGAATGACTCAGCTGTCTTTTCTATAAAACATGTCAAGCAACAACATGCAAACAACTGCAAAGCCTCCTACCTGCACTGACCTCTCTCTTCATTAAGGAAAAGAGTGCAGCAACATACAAATATAAAAGAATTAAAGTACACTAAAGCTCTTCACCAGAGTATTATGCAACAAATATATTTAAAGCACGAAACTTGAAGACGTACGATACATCAACATCTTGTGATTTCAACAAAACGCTATTCATAGCGAACCCACATATTTCTTACCTGTACTGGCATGGCCCACAGGTTAGGACAGAGAAAGAAGAACCACATGAGCTGGTTGGTGTCTATGGCAACCAGGTTGCAGATCTGAGCGACAGTCAGCTCGCCCATGGACATGTTGGAGGTGCACAGGCGCATGATCTTGTTGTAGATTTTTGTCTGGGGAGTGGACAAAAAGTACAAAAAAAAAAGGGTTTACACATTGGAATTGACAGATGAAATAGTTTTTAAATGCAACAGTTTGACAAATGTGAGCATGGGAGAAAAATGGGCACATGTTTTCTAGCATGGTCCTCTAGTTTTTATAGGGCGCCATGTGTTGCGTATGTTAAAATGAACACGTAGTTTTTCCTACATTTCGCTCCAAAATACTAAAAAATGAGATCTGATTTTGTCACTTTTTTATCACATTTAGTAAATGTCAAGTCTAAGTGTTAAAGTTAAATGTAAATGTTAAATCTAAATGTGAAATCTAAACATTTACATTTAGATTTGACATTGAACATTTCATTTACATTTAACATTTAGATTTAAGTTTAACATTTAGATTTAACATTTAGATTTAACTTTAACACTTAAGTTTAACATTTAGAAAATGTGATAAAAAAAAGTGACTTTCTCATTTTTTATTGTTTTGGAGCTACAAGTATGAAAAATTGCATGTTCATTTTAACGTGCACAACTTTACAAAAGGTGCCTCATAGTTTTTATACACTTTTGATCACCAGTATAAGTATTAACCAACAGGTCAAACTGGATAAGATAGATTCCCTCAGATTTGCTTCACCAAAAACATCCCTTTCCAACATCTGACTGTAATCAAAACACACACATTTATAGAACTATAAATAGATCATACAAGCATTAACATATGTGTCATGAGGAGAAATAAAAAATAATTTACAACTCGACCAACAACCAAATGGAGTTAAGACTCCACAGTGTGAAAGAAGAGATGGAACATGCATTCGGACACACACACAAAAAAAATGACAAAAATTCAAAAGCCACATTTCAGAGAACGTCTCCAAACGTACCTGTATGGCTCCACGCAGGTTGATACCTGTTTCAATGGCCACATAGTACGAGGCCTGGAGGAAGGTCCTCTGCAGGAGCAGGGCGAAAAAGAGCAGCACAGCCAGCACATACGCATTCTCCAGAAACTCCTTGGAGGAAATGAAACTGATACCGAGCAGCTTCATCTGGGAACAAAAGGCAGGAAAAGAGAGGGCGAGAGGGGAAGACGGAGATTTATCATAGTGAGCGAGGCAGAAGGTAATACAGTATGAACCCTGCAGGATTGGATTTGACCATAAGGGTTTCCATCAGCAATGAATTCAAACTAAAATGTTTCCTTTCCTTCCAAAGTCAAAGGTAACGGCATGCATTTAAAACGTGCAATTTAATTTTTTTCAATTTCACAGCTAGTGTAATTGAATTGACACAACACATCAATACATATCACAGCTGATATGATATGTGAGCTAGAAACCTAAGAAGAATGCTATTCATTTATGGTGCAGAGACACTGTAGCTCCCTCACAAATTAATTAATTCTGTATCAGGTAGATCATTCCCCCTGTAGACACTACAAACTATTTATTAGCGATGCGTCTCAGCTTCATAACAATGTCTATTGCTTTCTACACATTTCTGACTGTAAACTCTCACTATCATATAAACAGAAATACTGGCCAGCTGAAGCGTTGCTATGAGTCATTTTAACACTTTTTAACTTTTGATATTCTATTGGGTTCCCTCCTGTGACTTTCTCACAAATAATTAAAGAGTTATTCTTACAGAAGGATGCCTGAGTGTCAGTCTGCCCTGTGTGAAATCTAAGAAACTGAGACAGACCCAGCAGCAATACGTCTCATAAATATTTCACAAGGCTTAAATTAGTGCGCCCTGTGGGTGATCTGGTGTACCGGGGAGAGATGGGCATCGTGAATGTCTCTCTGAACTGTAGCTGTGTCCTCTGAGAGTCCTAAACTCAAGGTTGCTGGGTTTTCTTTCAGGCTTGCGTCATATTTTGAACACACAATGGAGTGCTGTTTTTATTCATGGTTGACACCTCACCGGCGGCTGAATGGTGCGATTGTCTTTGCTGATGTGGTGGACGATGCCTGAGATGCAGAGAGGGCCAGCGAAGCCCAGCAGGTCGGCCAGGAAGCGGAACGTGATGCTGAGGATGAGAGGTCTACCGAATGCTTTCCTCAGAGCCTGCCAAATCCAGGTGGGGCCTTGGGGCACCAGGCCCTGAGGCCTCTGAGGGGACATACATAAAACGAAAAGAAAGCATGTAGAGTGAATTCACTGAGGAGAAATGAGCCACATTCAGATAAAAATAGCAGTGGCTGAATAAACAATGTGAGCTTTGCAAAAGGATTTAGGTGATTAAATGACATTAATAGCTATCTGTCAGTGGTGCATTTACATTGTTCACTTAGTGTAATGAAGACTGATGATGGCGGAGGTGCTTGTGGTGAACTGGAAAGGCAAAAGAAAGTGGGCTATAGAATAAATGCACGGCAAGAGGAGATAACTGCCTGATCGTAAAAGCAGCATCGACGGCATTAACTTGAGAGTCAGTCACTGCCACTACAACAGAACCCTTCAAAATGATGTTCAGAGTCACATCCTCCACACGACTACTGCTGCTGCATCATGGGATAATAATAGTAATGATAATAATTTATACTGTATTGATCCCCGAGGGGGAAATTAAGTTCCTGCTGTTTGACCCATCCATTTGTTCACAGAGTAGTGTGTTTAGTTGGAGCAGCCACTGGTGGGTGAGCGCAGGGAGTTAGGTGCTTGCCATGGAGAGGGCGGGAGGCGAACCTGGGACCCTCGGTCCCCAAAGCTGTATCTCTAACCACTAATTAATCAGGGTGTATGATGCTAGTTGGGTCAGTGTACATGGAGAGGCAGAATCAAGTGGTTGGGATAATGTACAGGAACATCTGTGCCCAGTGTGGAATAGAAGTACCCAAGTCCCAATGGGCCTGGCTAACCAACCTAGGACATAGTGGAGGTGATAGATGTGGCGACAGCAGCTGACGCCAACATCAGAAAGAAGGAACAAGGAAAAGGCTGAGAGGTACCAAGGTTTGAAAGAGCAGCTGGAACAGATGTGGAAGGTTAAGGGCGAGTGTGGTTCCCATGGTAGTAGGAGCAGTGACCCCCCGAACTGGGACAGTGGCTCCAACAGATCCCAGGGACAACGGATCAGTCCAAAAAAGTGTAGTCCTAGAAAGAGCTAAGATACTGAACCTGCAGAACCTTCAAACTCCAAGGATGATGGATGATGCACAAACCGCCCCTTATATATATATATATTTAAATATATATATTTAAAGCTCAAGAGGTAACTTCACAGCACATTATTTCAAATAGCGTTTTAGGGAAACAAAGATTATACCTTTGGGAGTTAAACAGATTTTCAAGGAAGCGCTACTGATGTTAATTTATATTTAGGGATTATGTCCAAATATATTCACTTCACAAACAACACAACAGCTTGGTTCAGTAAGTCATTTAGCAACGATCAGAGGGAAACATCTGGACTGTCACGGTGCAGTAAACAGTCCCAGAACATTTTCACTGTGTGTGTGTGTGTGTGTGCTCGTCTCTGTGAATCATTCTCAGAGCTGTGAGAACAGACGTGACCGTTATCATGCGCCTCTATCTTTCCATTAGAGCTCGTATCGGGCCTCGTACGAAGCCTGTGTGACTGTGCGCATCACATGTTCACATCCTTTCCTTTCTACCTTGGGTTCAAACAACTAGGAAGGAGGACGTTTCATTCTCACACACTCAGAGTGAAACGAGCTTCCCATGAAGCGCAGTGCTTTCACCCCCGCAGGGGTCGGGATGTCGCATCGTTCACAGTACAATGGGATTGACCCGTTGCCTCCGGGCCCTCCTCTAAGTGCCCCACCGCCGCAGCCACCTCCCTTCCCCACCACTCCGCTGGGATCTCTCCGTCTGTCTCATCCCTCGCTCCTGCCGGAAGGAAGTGGGCCTTCGTTCACACCGGACGCACACGCAGCAGTGACGAATCTCGGTGACCTTCCAAACACTGGAAAACAATGACCCTGCCGAGGAGGCCCTTCATCTCTGACCCCTGACACGTGCTCCGAGTGAGATGGAGGGAGAAGCAAAAGAGAGGAAACAAGGAAGAATAACATGCGACGAGGAAACGGCTTCGGGCCTGGACTGCCTCAGGGGGAGAGCACTGTCTCAGCGGCACATGAATGTCATCATGTCGTACTTTTAAACTTTCAAGCAAATGTTTAAGAGTTTTTAAGATGCAGACATACATCACATTCACCGAAAGATGCATTCGTGCAAAGTGACTTACACCTGGAGGAAGCTCTGCATGAGGCTACAGCGCAAACCAATCAGTCAGTGATTCATCACACACCTTTGCAGTATATTATACAGGAGAAAGATACTAAACACCTTACATTAAGCAGTAATGCATTCCAATACGACAGCCTCTGAGACAGGCATTAGAGCTCAATCAGCACCTTTGAAAATAAATCATAAAAAAAAGGACAGTAGCCGTGAGCACAAACACATGTGTGCACGCTTGAGGCTGTGTGACATTTCATTGTTTACAAATAAGCAAATCTGTGACGTCTGAATAAAGTTTAATGGTCCCAGTTCAGGCACGGCTGAGTCATCACAGGAAAGATATGAACATTTTTATGAGAACGTCAGTATAAAAAAAAAAGGAAAAAAGAAAGAAACTAAGTAGGATTCCCAGATAGCTTCATGTACATGACAGTCTGACCTCAACGAAAAATATTAAACAGATACGCTGCACTTGAACCATCTGCACTCTGGGCTCTTACATAAATACTTAAAAACTTATTTGAGTCTCTGAATGGAGGAATCACACTGAGAAACCCTTGATGATAATCATTCACTTCGAAAAAGAACTTTTTCTGCTATTTAGCAACCCAGGGATGCCTGAATAAAAACTCTGCATATGCCGACATTTGCTTCATTTGTTAATACAAAAGGCTCAATAACTAATGTGGAAAGAATGGAGTGAGTTATTTTCATTCGATTCGACAGACTTGTTACCATCTGCACTAGTCCTTGAGAGATCGTAAATCATTCATTCAGCCACAGTCGCACAGGGAAGGTAGAGATGCTTGTCAAGATGTATATACTGTCTGTCCTAACAGAAAGGACGTGCACTATTTATTCATAATAGTCGTTACTCTAAATGAATTCTTCTCCAGAGGCTGGGATTCGACGCAAAGATGCCTGCCCCGATGTTTGCTAAAACTAAATATGGCGTCGCTACATAGGAAGAAAAGGTGCAGTTTGAAGTGCGAAGGGACATGATTTAGTCCCATTTTTATGTTTGAAACTAATTTTGTACATAGAAAAATTAAAAGGACTCGCTGAATGGATGTTTTTTCACCTTTTCTGAGATAACAGACATGCTACACACCCTGCTAAATGTGGAAAAGGCCACAAAACTGATCATTTTATCCAATGTCCACTTTAGTGTCTGTGGATTCGAAGCATAGACTGTATATAAATATGGACGTTGTGTCCCCGCTTCCTCGCCTTGGCCAAACTGACACTGTTTTCCCTGGGATACAGTCTGAGAGTGGAGCTACGTGGACCCGAGTACGCTTCCTCCAGATTCACTTATCTCAAATCCTGTTTCTATAACGTCAAATGAACTAAACTAAAACAAAACTTAACGAAAAAAATGACGCTTGAACATGCATAAACATTTTAGCAATTACCTGAAATGACTGAAACCATCCTTGGAAAAAAAAAAGTCCCACCCACTAACACAGAGGAGGCGGAGCTTATGACCTATACTGCAGCCAGTCACCAGAGGGAGCTACTACTTGCTTTGGCTTCACTTTAAACAGTTTATGATTTCAAACATCTTTACGACGGTTTATGAGTTGAGATATTTCAGGCACGTAACAACAATCCCAAGCTGTTAAGAATAACAATCCACAAGGTATCACCAACCTTCTGATCTTCGAAGGCCTTGCGAAGCTTGATGTAGTTTGTGAGCGCTCTCATCGCGATGGGCAGCTTGCCGATGACCTTCAGGTCGATGGGTCGTCTGTGAGCGGAGGTAATGAAGGTGTTCATCCACCAGTAGGTGGCTTTGGACAGCAGGTTGACGAAGGGCTGCAGGAAGCGAACACCGAGGTCCTGGAGGTCTTCGGGAGGTTTCACCTCTGGTGGATTTGCGAAACACATGTAGCGCTGTGACAGAAAGAAGAGGTTTGTCATTTTTTATTGTCATGAAAACTAAGGCTGAATATATCAATTGATTAATCATAAAAACAACACATAAGAACACGATTGGAAAGTGCTGCGGGGTATTGAAGGCCTTCCTGAAGTACATAAAGCAAATATAGAAAAACATATATAACTGATCATCTAATTATAGAACCTATAATTTTACACGAACAAGAGAGAAACAAAATAAAGGAAATGTCAGTGAAACACTATTGTTAGTGTGCTTAATTACAGCTGCTGCAAAACACAGATGTTTCTTAATTAGAGGTTGTCTACGGCAGTTTCTGACTTTTGGCAAAGTTCAAGAGCAGATGCAGATAAAGTTTAGTTTTTCGTCTAAAGACAAAACTGTTTCAAGCATCACAGAAACTAGGTTATGAACTGATTAATAAGCAACTAAAAGGGATTGACACACTGTGCTATTAATTATTCACGTAAAGAACATCAAGTCTTATGATCAGCAATTATGTTTTGCAAAATCAATACCAAGTCATAAATGGGTCACTGAAAATGTAGTTAATGCATTTAATCGCCTGAATGATATTTCATTTAAACATTTAAATCCACACGATAGAGCCCATAAATGCTCTGTGACAAACGGAGCATCAGCAGGCGAGGAGAGTGCAAGGCATGATGGGAAAATCGCTTCCTTTGCTGTTCACCCAGGGGAGTCTGATTCTCTCACAGATGTGTGCTCAGACAAGAGGTTAACAGAGATAAACACACTGGACTGGAGAAAATTGTCCAGAGGATAAAGACATGAAAAAAAGTGTACGCGGGTCTGACATTTCAAGGCTGAAAATGTCAAAAGCTGAATACTCGAAAAAAAACATGACCACAATCAGCATGTAGCATGATCACCGAAATATAGAGAAAAATTGAGATGGAGCTCATTTTTCTCTGAGAAATCCGTTTTAAAGACACTGTTAATCTGATTTTAGTCACATTTTAGTTTGGGCCAGACGTCAAGTTGGAGACACTTTATGAGTATTAGATAAAGCTGGGAAGCTCCGGCCTTTACCTTCATGTAATAAACCTTTAATCTTGGTTTACTAGCCCAAAATGAGAAATATCATAGATGCCAGAATAAAAAAGGCCAATAAGATGCATTAAAAATATATAATATAGCATTGAAATTTGAGCATCTGTTAGCAATCTGATGTTAGCACCAAACTAAAAGCCATTTTCTAAAGACAATACACATCACTGCGTCTCTTATTTTGTATACTCATTTACCAAAGAGACAAGAACTCACCGCAGGGTGTTGTCGAACTTAATTTCACAGATGTCTGGAAAAATATAGATATCCTAGCGCTTTGTATGCTGCACACGTCCTACGGAGAGCATATAAAACTAATTCCATCAGGAGAACATTAGGACTACAGAGGGAAGTTTAGTTTTTACACCAGGAGCTATTAAACCGGCGATTAGTCATGCCACTGCATGAGACATAGTCGGTTTTGCTTGTGAGCAGAAGGGTGACTCATAACTTAAAGCACTCACTTTTTGTGCCTTCTGGATGTCGTTGGCCATTTGTGGACCGGCCTCTGCCACTGGTCTGTGTGCGCTCAAGGCTTTTAGACACTCATAGTGTTTAATCTGTGAACAAAATGTGTATGTTGTGCATTGGTGCACTTCCCCTCCGAGAGGGACAAATAACATATTTTTGCAATTTAAATTAAAATTGGAATACATGCAGTCATACGTGTGACGTCACCGCAAGCGACGTCTCCATGGTTACGGCCACCGAGTGGCAAAAAGTGTCAGTTGAACGCGGAGATTAGCAGCATTAGTTTGAACCATGGGCTTAAATAGCGTACAAATTGTAAAATTAATTTTAATAAATGGCGAAGAGCTGTTGTGCGATTGACTGTGCGAGATATTTTTATTTTTTTTTTACAGATATCTCCTACCGCCAAAGAAAAGAGAAGTAAATGGATCGCTGCATTACGAAGAAACAACTAGGATCCAGACACAGAAACCTGGTGTTGTGGTTCACGTTTAGTGTCAGGTAATATTACTTTATGCTGTGATATTTTAGATGAGATCAGACCTTAACTTACGTTACGTTCTGGAGGTGCTATCAGATAACTTTGTTGTTGTTGTTTTTTTTGCTTAGTTATGGCCGACTGTAACTGTTCAGTTTCAACAATAAATAGTAATTAAACAATAAACAGAATATTTGTGATCACTCTTCATCATTCTTTTAACATCCGGTCGGAAGCTACAGTTGCATACTCTTGCATGGCTAACGTTACCGCTCTTAGCGTTAGCATCTTATATTTAGCTACATTTATCATAATGGTAACTGAAATGACCTAAAACTAACTGAATCTCACTGAAACTGAGGGTAATCCACTTTTCAAAATCCATACTGCTTCGTATGGATCACTGTTCGGTCCAATTGTCCTTAATTTGATCTGATAATCCACATTTTTTCCCGTTCTCGTTGTATTCACTGATACAGTCCACCATGTTTTTGCTAACGCAGGGGGGCGTGGCCCCGGGCGGAAGTGACGTCAATGCATATCCTCTATTGGATGTGAACCCTTGCTACTAGATTTATTTTTGGATGTTTTTAGAAATGTGTCACTCAGAAGGAAGGTAACTGTATGCTGCCATTCATATGATGTCTGCTGTCTCTGTGCTGTCACTCAAAAAAATAAAAATAAATAAAAAAGCAGTAGCATCACTGCGTCCAAACTATTTTTAACTAATTTTTGGCAGCTGCTGTGATCACAGACCACTGGAGCCGCGTGGATTTCTGGCAAAAAAACAGCAAAGGTGACTCCAGCTGAAACAATTAATGTACATACACAGACACACACACTCACCCTGCCCATGATGACGTTGATCTCCACTGCCAGCAGGAGTCCATACAGCAGCACCAGCAGTCCCGTGATGCAGTAGCGTAGCTGCCTGGGGCCGATGCCATGTTCCGTGTACTTGGCAAACTTGATGGTCTTCATGATGAAGGCCAGCACCCAGTAGATCAGCAGGGCTGTGGAGATTTAGCAGGAGTCAGAGGCATGCATTAAATCACTAGAAAAGCCCAACAGAGGAATAATTCTGGTACATAATCTAAATCAAATGTCTGCCAACAATAGTAAATCTCTGTGAAGGAAACTAGATGTGAGCAGACTCATTATTTTTACTTTACAGGCATATTTTGTTGGATGTTTCAGTTTCCCTCAGCTGGAACAACTCCAAGATATTAACTCTGATGTGCACTACTGCTTCATTTTTCCTTTCTCTCGTCACGGCTCTCTTCTCCCCTTCCTCCTCATCTTACAATGTCAAAAACTCATCAACATAGTGAACTTAAGTTCAAAAGTTAACTTTAATACATGAGTCAACTCAACTTTGAGAGATCCAGTTACAATTTTAAAATTCATGTTGTGGTTAGGTTAAGTTAGGTTGACACGTTGAAATTTCTATTTCATTGAACTGGCTTAGATCCTTAAAGAACTCATTAAATTAAGTTGAAATTTCTTAACTCTTTATGTTAAGTTGATTTAAATGATGGAGTCACCTCATGTCAGTGGGGCAGGTTCCTAGTTAATATTTAGAGACTGGTTGTGAAGACACCGGGGGATTTTGAATGGTTGCACTGCCAAGTAATGAGGAAACCTATCACGCAGTCAGACCGATATTCACTGTCTTTGCAATGAAAAACCTCTAGAGCGTGACAATAATATCAACGTGAGTCTCGCTTTAGAAGATTCATTTCTGTCAGGCTGTGATGTGGAAACCTAAAGGAGCCAAAGAAGGCTGCACACAGATGAGTTTATGGAGCATGGATATAAAAAAGGAACAGTTCAGGAGCAGCGAGGAGGCGATGGGGCGACTGTGATGCGAATGGACAAGGATTATATTAAGTTACTGGATATCATTAACAGACAGAGGACGCGGTAAAAGCATGCTGCGTTAAATATGCAAACTGCAGATGGTGAAAATGCATAATTAAAATCCTCCCACACCTGAACAATTCCACTAAACGACACTGACCTCAATTATTTTTCAGTCTTATCTGAAGGTAAAGCACCGTTTCCCTGTAAATGGCTGCACTGGCGTCATTACCTGCAATTTTATCATTGTGTAATGCCAAAGAATTTAGGGAACCAGCTGTTGTTCTGAATTAGATAATTAAAAGTTCAAGGAATTCTGTATTACAAGACCTCATCATGATAAGTTAATGATTCCACAAGACGTGTTACATAAGGCTCTGAGTTCTCACCCAGAGCTAAATGTAAAGTCTGATTTGATTTGATCTCAAACCATCAACACATACTGTAAAGGCAAGTACAAGTTGTTTTTTTGTAGCGTGCCAATCCTGCATAAACTGCTTTTATAAGTATTTCCCCAAACTTCGACACATTGTGACAGACAAGACGTGCACAGTACAAAGTATATAAAGTTTTCTGATATAAGATACGTCCAACAGTTCTGGAGATCTTTGAACATATATATTTTATGTGCAGTTTTCCAGCAGAGCTTACAGTCAATAAAAATGCCAAGGAACTTGATTTCATAAACTCTTTTGATTTCTGTTATCAGTTTTCATATAAACCTTTGCATTTATTTTCCAAAAATCATTTGTTTTGCTTAGGTTTAGTGATAGCTTATGTAATTTCAACATTTGACAAGGTAATAAAATGCTTGATTTGCTTCAGTAAAGGAAAGAATACTGTACCTAGTAGCAGTTTGGGGAAGTTGGAGGTCTCAATGTTATGATAGTAGACGATAGAGGTGATGCCAGCCATGAAGGCCAGAGCCGCAGGCATGTACAGGTGAAGATGGAGGGACTGGCTGAACCTGCAAATGAACGAGAGAGCGGAGAAAGCTGGTAATATATATCATGAGTTAAAATGTTTCAGCTTATACGTAGCATGGATAACCACATAGCTCAGTCTAATGCTAGAAAAGGTTATGTAAGGCCTTTAAAAAACACCCCTCATTAAGCACACAAGTTCACACACTTCAGCATGTACAGGCATGAGCGACAATTTGTGTGTCTTCGGTGCAGCACTGGGGTCTGCACAAAGCGCCCGGTGAAGAGGAAAGCAGATGGAGAGCTCTTGTGTTCACATCAGCCCCGACCACTCTCCCCTGCAGCCTCCAGCCTGCAGCCTGCAGCCTGCAGAAACAGCTTATAAACAGTAATCCTCGTGTTTACTGGACTGGAGTTACGCACGGACTCACTACATTAGAAAACAAGGCGAAGAGGCTCCGCAGAGAGGAAAATTGATTCTGCATCCTGCCGCGGCTCCGTGACATTTACCTCAGTGACAACCACATGAGAGGAAGATTTTAATTTGAGAAATGGAGCACAGATACTGAGATTTGGCATAATGTCCTGGCTGGTAGTGAAGCCGTCAACCGGCTTGTGCGCTACCAAAGACGCTACATTATTATTATTATTATTTTAATTTACCCTTGAATCATTGATCCCATTGTGATTAAATATCTATGTCATAAAACGGAGATGTGGTCGCAACACAGTTCCTAGAAGGATTATTGAAAATGTTTGCACACAGACAAACCGGACTCAGCAGATGATTTTAAGAGTGATGGTTTGAGGCTGTATGTTGTTCCTACTCGACTATAACATATACAGTACATACAGCCTTCTCCTTTTCTCCTTTTCTTACACGTAATGTTATTACATTTCTAAAGAAACTATATAAGATATATCTTATGTACAGTAAACTGCATGTCAGAGTGGTTTATGCAAACCTTTTGGGCAGGACTGCTCAACATCAGGCTGTTTAGGTTGTAACTGTAGCGGAAATGTAAATATATGCCTGTGTTTCCACATGAAGATAAAGCTGAACGTTCTTACTATAAATCGTAAATTTTAGCCTGCAACACAATGGGTTGGTAGAGCTTCACTGTTGATGGTTAACTCAAATACACTTTTATTATTTTAAACTAAAAGACAACACTCTTACGTAGCTTCAATTTAATTAAAAAGAGGATATTCAGTTTCAAATCATGTAAAAGTGGAAGATTTAACCTGTGAAATGTTCACAAATGCTCTGCAGCAAATAAAACTAAACATTCTCCCCACTAAATGAGCGTTCAGCATTTTTTCTGACTTGCATTGACATAGATAGATGCTATATACATAAAAACAAAAATAATAAGTGTTTAGTTTAGCACTGAATATACCTCCTGCAGGGTAGTTCATTTATAGGCCCTGGTTAAATCTGAGTTACTTCATATTATAGATCACTGTCTGTTTACGTCATCCACACATTTCTCTTATTATTTTAAAGCAATATTAGATTATTATTAGTACCCCGTACATACCTATCTGAGACGATGCCCTCTGCAATCTCACATACGAGGATGAAGAGCAGGACGAAGGTGAGGAGCCAGCGCAGGTTGTGACCGGGAAAGTGAAGCCAGGTGCTGTGGTGGATGTGGACCTTTGAGCTCTGGCTGCCCCAACCTGTGAAAAGAAAAGAAAAAGAAAAAGAGGTGCGTTTAGCTTTAAGTATACACAGTAAAAATAGAGCGTTTACACGAGCGAGATGACAGCAGTCGTTTTTCTTAGTTTTTAGCCGTAAATCCACACTTGAAAAATAACCTTGTGAGCAGCCTTGATTTAATGCTCCTTGTACATCATGAGCTACAAGACAAAGCGTCTCTACGCTCGCAGCAGCTTGGATAACTTTTACTGAAGGTAAACTAAAAGAGGTCACACAGCCAGAGGTAACTTTCAGGAGTTCAAGAAATCACCGTAATTACATTTCTGGTTCTTGGCAGGCGAAGGCCACGAGAGAGGCTCAACAGCAGCTGGCCTGAAACCCTTCAATCAATTATTTCGGATCTTGCCGCGACTGTAATGTCTCCATCCTTTATCCTTTCTTCATTCACTTAGACGGATGTTTTCTCTCCGCCCAGATGATAATACACAATGACTTACTCCTCAAAGTGTCACTTGACTTCTTGTCACTGTGGTCATTTTAGCAAAATTATGTAAATGACTCCTCAGCTCTTGGCACCTCGGCGGTTTATCTCAGTGTGAAGTGCTGGCACAGGCTGGGATGCTCTTCATCTCTTCACACATGCAAATTTATCCTCTGCTATAGAACTCTACTGCATTCAGCAAATAAAATAAACAGCACAGCTCATAATCTGACAAATGCATAAAAAATAACTCAAATATTATGTTTAATTACACTCGTAATATGTGCAATATTATTGCTCCTCAAGGTTTAACGCTCTCACCATTCACTGCTCACTCTGTACCGTGTACAACAGTCATTATCTGTTTGCGATGTTGCAATTCAACTTTGTGTATACATGCCATTACGTGTATATGCTGTTCTATGTCTTTAACTCATTATTTATCATTTGCACAGTCCACTCTTTGTTCTTGTTATTTTTCTGCCCTTTTTTAAGCTGTTGCAAACTGCAATTTTCCAATTGTGGAACAGATAAAGGTTTTCTCATTCTTATTCTAACACTGAGCAATGCTTTTATTCAAATGTATATGGATTTCTTGTGGACTCGTTCAGGGTTGCAGGAAATAAGGCGGCGCTTGCAAACCTCTTACAAAAGGTGTTGCTGTGCATGTATCCATAGTAGCCATCTATGTTAGCAGCCCTGGTGTGACAGGGTAACCTCACAAGCCAGCACTCTCAAGGCCAAAACATTGCTCAGCTGCAGGGCAAAATGGAGTGCAGACTATACTGTATAAACAGGACTCAGGCTTAAGAGGTTTGTCCAGTGACTCAAGCAAAACAGAAAAGCTTTCATGCCCCTGAGGTTTGTCTTTGGTGCCAAAGTTGTTAGTGAAATGACTTCAGCTCAGTGTGACAGGAGGAGGAAAGAGGAATCCCTGCAGCTCACAGCTGTGTCACCCTCTAACGACACAGCCACACCGTCCTTTTAGTGAGTGTTTGTCGTTCCACCTCAAACCCTTGTTGGCTTGAAGTAGTTATGCTCTGTGACAAACAGAAATGAAAGAAATTTTATGAAGGACGACCCGCACGCGGAGGAATCTTTAATTTAGGTCAAAGTAGCCACATTACAATGTCATGATAAAAGATGAACGGGAGCCGCAGTCACTGAAGCCGAGGTTGTTTGACTATTCTGCTAAATGTCGCCCCGATTAATCACGTCGTGTGTCCCGTTACTTTAAACAAACAAAAGCAAATGTTAGCGAGGAAAACAGTCCAGCAGAATTTGCGTGCCGCTACGTCAAATGCCGCGGACGACAGGGACACGGAGTCGGTGTCAAAACAAACGGGCGGACTGACAAAGTGATGGAAGGCTCCCACGCGGACGCGAGAGGTCGGATAAAGATGCAGGAGCGTGTAGCTGCAAAGCGTGTGCAGCGGTGCGGAGCTGGTCAGTTACACACCGGCGGTGATACTAATAGGATGGCGAGGAGCCCGAGAGGGGAGCAAACGAGGTGTAACTCAATGTCACCATCCGATTACTCCAACATTTCATCATCAGAGCACTTATATACTTCAAACACTCCTGCATCTCAATAACTGTGTCATTTTGTCCCACCAGTCAAGAGGCTAGCCTGCACAGCCGCAGACATGTGTGCATGCCTTAACTGAATGAATGAAATGCACATTCAAAAGACTCTCTACCTATTTGAATGTGTCTTGAATGCACGGGGCGTTGACAGAACATCTTAAAATAGCGCAAAAGTAGACGCGCAGAGAGACAACTGACAAGGGCAGATAAAGAACACGAAACCAATCGTGGATTTGTGCTGACACGCCAGCCTTGAGTGCTGAGTGTGTTGTAGCAGATGCAGGGAGATGTGGTATAAAGGCGACACTCACCGATGAAGAGGATGGGGAAGGTGATGAAGAGGAGGAAGACGTGTGGCACCACATTGAGCGCGTCCAGGAAACAGCCGTTGTTCAGAACGCCCTCGTCCACGTTGTAGGCCATCGAGTGGTTCTCGCTCCCACAGAAAGCCAAGGACATGGTGGAGCCGGGACTCTGCAAGCAAACCGGCCGGAGGAAAAGGAGGAGGAGGAGGAGGAGAAGGAGGAGGGGGAGAAGGACGAGAGGCAGAGGAGAGACGGAGAGATTTAAAAGAAGGGGTTCTCAGAGCATGTCGTAGTTTCAAAGGGAGCACTGGCTGCGTCTTCAGTGTATCCCGGTAATTCCCAAAGTGACCTCCTTCCTGTTCCCTCTCTAATCCAGCTCCCAAATATCCAGCAAAAGAGAGGAGGCAGAGGAAAAGGAGGGGAGGAAGAAAGGGGTCAGAGGCAGTCACAGTCCAGTGCAGCAGCTCCCTCTCCTCTCTGATAGTCTAAGCAGCGTTCCCGGCCATGTTGGTGAGAAACATCTGCATCCCGTCTGCCTGCAGTCTGCAGACATCCTCTAAGGCAGAATCTTCACGTGTGCACAGCGCTGCACGGCTCCTCCGGAATGCATCCAGACAGTCTCACACCGCTCACACACACAAACACAGACACACACACAAACACACACACAGCTAGAGAGGCGACGACGTTCTGCAGCGCACCTGCTATTCCTGTCTCTTTGCAAAACAAGCGCTCAAAGTGGACCTTGGAAAGACGGGAGCAAATGGAGCAGAGTGAGCGGGCAGGCTGGAGGACTGAGCAGCATAACCCAATAAAGGTAGGAGCACGAGGGCTGAAGGAACAGCGGATGATGGAGAGAGAGAGAGCGCGCGATGCAAACGTCACACTGAGGTATGTGAGGCATGAGCAAGCGCTCACAGTCTAAAGCCTAACACCAGGCTTTCACGACTTACATAATTCCATCCCTCGTTTGTTTATTAACATTTTAAGCCGGGAAGGGCACAGTGACCGACTGCACACATGAACAACAGCAGCAGCATCAAATATTTATGTGTCCAATGGGATGGATGCATTGTGCATCTGGTCCTGTGGGAGGAGATGCCTGTGGATCAGCACAGACCACCTGGGAGCAGATTTTAATACTCCATCCATCAGTGATACACTCATGGCCTCCACCTGATGATTAATTTATGTTTAAATGAAATACATTTTATGTTGACCTTCAGGCGTTCACAGCAAGGAGTTTGGTCAACGTGTAAGGACGGTGGCCGTGTCTGACACCAGTAAACAAACTTGTGGACTTGATGACCCAGCAGCAGTAGAAAAAAAATGATTTTGCATTAAATAATTAAAAAGTCAAACCCTCTATTTGACTGCAGGTTTTGCTTTTTTTCATCAACGTTGAATGCTTGGTCCAAAAATCCATTAAAAACTGCTCTTAGACATACTGCGTGACACTGATTTTGTGTGTTTCCATGGGGACTGCTGCTACTTCTTAGAAATGTTATTTATTTATTTATGCATTACAGTGCGCGAATTACAGGGACCAGTGAATGTTCAATCAGGCAGAAGGGAAACGTTTCGATTTGATTGCAGCATTTGTAGGAGTTTTTAAGGATTACAGAATCAGCTTTTAGGGACAATTAAAATAATTACCAATTAGATTACTAGATGGTCTGAGTGAATACTGCCATATGTGTTTGCAATCTGTTCTTAGTGGAGTGTGAAACAACTGGACTGATACACGGGGGGCAAAGTAAACCTGCACACCAAAGAGAAATAACTGTGTCCAAAGAGTATTTAAAAAAAGAACTAAATAATAAATGCTTTTTTCAAGAGGAAAGGCACAGTTTGGGTGTCCAGTGGAGGTCATCGGGTGTTTTGGTAGCACAGATTTGTATAGTAAGAGGACAAAGGGACACCAGGCATATCTCATTTCAAAACCCAAGACGAGAAGTTCAGAGCAGCTGCAGCCCTGTCCAAACACTTCCTGTACCCATTAATAATCTCCTTAACTAAGAGACTGTAGTTATACACCGCTGGACAGGAAATTAGACAGATTTTCCACAAACAACTTAAACCATATAACAGATAACACATAACAACAAGCCTGTTGGTAGTTCAGTGGTTTGACTTTGGATGCATCATTGGTCTCAATTAAAGATATCTTCCTTTGCATGCTTTTACAGTCTTATTATTATTACTACAGATGGGATAACTGCTAAGGTTATCACCTTTTATGGACCCATGGTGCCATATATCAGGGTCTGTTCAGCACTGAATGAGAGAACTAAAGCATCAGTCTTTAGAAATGAAAAGAATAAGTACCAGAGCAGCAAGAGACCCAAGGAAATTAAAAGTTAAGATTCTCTTTAGAGCACAAGTGAAGGATTACGCAATCCTAAATACCATTAAATATTACAGCAGCTTCAAAATTCAGGCCAAGCCTCTGCTATGTGCTCATAAAACCCCAGATACAGACAGATGCCGACCAAATATAACTTGCTAAGCATCTGTCGGCTGCAGCAGAGCAGAGCTTATCTGGTGTGGGTAAGAGGTGAGTGATGAATCACGCCATTATTTTGTTGCTTCTGTGTGAATCCCATTTGCAGGTTACTTAATTCTCACCTAGGGAGAAACAGTTATTTTAGTCTTTTTTTTTTCTTTTTTTCATAAAGAGCACTCCATCTGGCTGCCACAGTTTGTAACCACACTGCAACAGCCATGCTGCAAAAAAACCAGCATGCCCAATGTTTTACACTTTTTCGCCTCCAGAAATTAGCCCAGAATGAATCTCATTACAGTACACACATGGATTCATTGACTGAATATGACCCAGAATGACTTGCAGCATCATTATATGAGACTTTATCTAGTCAGGCAGCTCCGGTCTGTGAAACATCTGCTATTAATGGAACACATTTACGACTCCACTTAGATATTTGGAAATTTTATGTGCGCAATTAAGCAATAATTCACGCTGTCCGGACTGAGCAGTGCTATATAATGGACGCAAACAGAAGAGCAGTGCAGCCTATGGGCCAAATTGAAAAGTGTCGATCAACGTGAGCAGGTGACACCAGCACTTACCGGTTTATATCTTGAGATCATTGCTCCGGCCTCCGTTTCTCTGACTTCAGAAACACTCCTCAGCGCCGTCACATGCGCCGCTTGGATTTCAAGAAAAGCAAAGAGGCCAGATCTCCCACGCTGCAGTCTCTCATGTGTTCAGAGAGCGGACGACTTCTCGCTGTCCTACTTTTGTTTGACCACGAGAACGCGGGCGGCGGCTCGCGCGTAAAAGCGCGGAGCTGTCCACGGTGCTGAACCCGGGGATCGGGGAGGAGGAGGGTGAGGAGGAGGAGGAGAAGGAGGAGGAGGAAGGCAATGAAGGAGAGGACGGAAGAGGTGGTGGTGGTGGTGGTGGCGGTAGTGGTGGTGGTGGAGGAGGAGAACGAAGAAGGAGCCAGATCTCCCGAGGCAACCTTTGGACTCTTGTTCCACGGCGGTCGATGAGACGCTGAAACTTCAGTGGGCAGAAGTCACGTATGCCACAGTGAAACGGCAGCGGATGAGTGCACAGAGCGATTATGTAAGAGTGATGTGGGATGCTGGCCAGCAAAGCAACACACATGACACACTACATGCTCAGATGCACGGAATATTTGTAGTTTATTATTAATTTTTTGAATTTATTTTTTTCTTTTTCTTTTTTTAAGTCTAAATCTAAACCTGCACACGGCTTACAAATCTTGACCTACATTAAATATTAAACCTAATAAAACAGGGTCATGAACGCACTCATTTGTCCGAGTAGAGCTTGCTGTCCAAGAAGGTGCACTGTTGCCCCTTGTGGAGAGTTAATTAAAAACCGAAATGGCTCCCAGTGGTTTGAGAACTAATCGATATTGAGGTGTTGAAAGAAGGAAAGCAAGAATTTAAAATAACAATAAATAGTATTGTTAGTGTATAATTTTAACATTTTTTTAAACAACCCAGTTCGAATTCTATAGAAAATCACTGTGATCTAATTTTACACATGTTTAAGATGAAATTTTAAATGAAAATAAACGTGAGATTTTACTGTGGACACAAAGGATTATAAGTCAAACACTGACCATAAATTATGAATAATGCATACACGTCAACTCTTCCCTGATTTAAAGGTGGGTCCGCAGAGGGAGCAGAAAGTCAATACACACAACAGAACCTCATTTATTTTCTCTCAAAAAGTCCTTTATTAGGCTTCAGAAAGTCAGATTATGACCACGCGTGTCTGAATGAGGTCAAGCTTTGCCAGAGGTGAAGAGGATTTACTGGAGACAAGTTAATATCGACTCCGTAAACCCGACGAGACAGTGGGAATGGATGTTGATTCCGAGGTGTCAATAGCGGATTACATGACAGGAGGATTAAATCTCAAAAAAAAAAACGAAAAGATAATCTTGAGTTCATTTACAAAAGAATGTGTGTGAATGTTCTAAATAATTTAAGAATAAAAAGCTTCTTCTTGATCCGTATTGTTATTGTTGGCAGGCTGTTGGTGAGACTAGAAGAACGTCCTGCAGGAGAAGAGAGAAGGAATCGATCAATAATCTGTAATTCTGCCAGAACTACTTTATACAACTAAATCAAACAAACTCAGCTGCAAAAGGTTTGTCTTGAAATATATATATTTTATCGTGTAGTTGTTTTAACCACTGCACACTGAACACACGCACACATGCAGACGAGTTATAGAAGATACTTAAGGCCAGAAAGTATTTTTCTTTTGATGCTTTTTGTTGTTGAGGAATTGCACAGCCTACTTCTCTGACACATTTCAAGTTTCAGAACATGTAACAGTCCCACGGAGCAACATCAATCAGAACAACTGCTGAAGGCTGGCAGGAGTCCTACGCACTCTCTCTCTTTTACAAGTGTCCATGACCCGACACCATGTGACAATACCAGGGACGCCACACATGCACACGTGTTTATAAATGGTTCTCCAGGTTGGGATGTGGCAGATATATGGTGGGACGGGTAAACCGATCGCATTGGTTGCAAAGGTCTTCAACTCAAATAGCACAGAAGCAGCTTCTTCCTGGCTTTTCGTTTGAACGAGCTGAGCTCCAAACGGTGAAATGTGAAGGTGACGTTGGTGACAGGAACATACACCAAAAATACTCTGCACCTCCTCTTTGATTTCTTCTGATTGACAGGGAGACTGTCACATGTCCTCTAGAACAAATGAAAGCACACCAAACATCCCCTCTGACGCACAGAGAAGAAAAAGGAGGGTTTGAAGACTACGTGGATTACCGGGACGAGGGCGAGGTAGGAGCAGAGGGAGGGCTTAGTGCTGAAGCAGGTAGCCATGTCTGTACAGTGTTGCACTGCCTTCAAACACCTTTCTGTTCACAGTGGGACTGACTGATGCTGACTTAGGGCTGCATACACATGCACACACACAGATACATGTCCCAGAAACTACTTCAACCAACTTCATCGTTTCATTAAAGTGTTAGTTTGTCACATGAATTTCACCAGAAATGCTGCACTGGAAGGGATAATAACAGGAGTGCTTACACTTCATCTTCATACTCTTTCGGGGGCGACACAGCAATCACAACGTCGATCCAGTCCTGAACATAAATACAAAAACACAATCAACATAAAGTATGATCTCCAGCAGCCTGAAGGAATCTGCAACCCGTTCATCAATCAATCAAAGGTTTAACTACCATCATAATCAATAAAGCACACTACTATTATAGCTACTAAATAATAGCACGGCATTTAAAAATCCAACTAATACCCCTCCGCTGTTCCAGGCTCGAGCCAGGGAGTTCTGTCCTTCGGTCAATGAAGCATCAATCAGGATCTTCCCGTTCACAGCCATGAGTTCATCTCCGGGGACGATCCCACCTGAGAACGCACACACAACAGAGACGTTTAACCGGCAAATATACACACAGTGGAGACGGTAACACAGATGTAAAATTTAAGAAGAAAAACAAAGACCAGTGATGTGCTCTGAAATTGATTCTCAAATCAAAATATCAATACTACCAATAAATGACTTCAGTCATTCGCGTCGACTGTTTATACTATAGATTCTCAACCAAATGAAACCCGAAGTGGGTGGAGCCTGCAGTCGCCATGTTGGATGAGATTTACTTGGATATGCCAAATATGGACATGGTGGCCATGTAGGGGCGGAGCTAAAGCAGCCTGGATGTTGAGACCTGCCCACCCAACTCTACGCCACCTGTTAGCTCAGGCTACCACCTGTCACTTAAAGCGTGAACGCCGTTCAAAGCGTGTTAAACCTTAGTAAAAATAAACGAATGAGTTAGAAAAAAAAATCACTCCCCATACAGTTGTCATGAATAGTGAAATAAACTATTGAGACTAAAATAATTTTTTATACCAGGCTGTGAACATGTATAATAATTATATAAAGTTGGGCTTCTTAACATGGGGGTCTATGGTTGTTTGGAGCCTCAAGTGGCCACTCGATGAACTGCAGTATTTTGCACTTGTACATGGGCTTCATCTCTCAGACCTGGAGGTTACCACTCCATCATTGGAGGTAATGTAATAAAACAGTTGGAAAGTAACTTAACTATTGAGATGTAGCAACACAAAAAAACTTGTGAAACACCTCAGGTTAAACTACAACACAGAATACGAGGCATTTATGATGAGGAGGACAGAAGAGGAGAGAGCAGGGTCACAATTAAGATGCAAGTATTCATTTCATAGTAGATCATAATAGTTAAAAAAGAAAAGGAAATTGGTGATTCTGTACACTTCTAACAACGTTCTATTCACTAAGCTTTTTTTTTATGTATATTGGATGAATTTTCTATCTTCTCTATGTTAGTTCTAGGTGCCTCCTTTAATATAAATAAGGTGCATGAAATATTTAAAATACCTCTGAAAGCAAATCCAAGAGTAAACCAAAGCAAACTTAAATATAATTTTGTGTGAATGGCTGCAAAGTAAAATATGTGCTTTTTAACAAATTCTGAAAAAAAAATAAAACTTTCTCAGATTTGAATATGGAATTTACAAAATGAGCTGACCGTGCTTATCCGCAGCGCCACCTTCATACACCGCAGATATCACCAGCTTTCCCAGAGGAGAGTCTGCTCCGCCCTCCAGAGCCAGGTCAAGCTGTCCAAACTTATAAAAAAAAAAAAAAAACACCATCAGTTAAAAGCAATAAGAGAAATTCTTCCCATTAATAAAGCAGAGGCTGCGATTACCTTTTTGATTCTCAGTAGTCTCACATCTCGGCCGGCTATCTGCTCCGCTGAGAACTACCAGAGGTGACAACATAAAGAATGGCTTCATTCGCTCTGAATATTTGCATATATGCTAAGAAAAACTTAAAGCACAGAGGTTATAAATCATGGATGTATGCATCAACAGTAAACTGCTGCTCAGAAAAGGCACACTTAAAAATATATTATAGTTTTTTTGTGTCAGTCCTAATTTATTATGTTTCATCTACTAGTGTAAGTAAGCTTCTCAAGAATTTAAATAAAAGGATATTACTTCTTGCTACACCCTGGAATATCCAAAAACTGCTTTGAAAACTAACATTTTATATAGTAGAGGATTAATTACGTTTGCATTTCCATTTAGCTTTTTTAATTGCTGTGAGTGCATATACCATACCATGGAGTGGGGATCAAACTCATCCTCATATTTCTGAAATCCCTGAAAGAGAATCCACATTCAAGTTTATTAAAACTGACCTGCGTGTCAACAGGAAGTGAATGAAAACAGAACGTCCCCGCCGTGCTAAGTGTCGGTCAGATTTCCTTTGACAATCAGTTCTACGTGAATTAAAGCGAAACCATGGAGACGCAGTCATCAGTTCAAAAAAATGGCTTTTTAAAGCCTCGCCCCTTAATTCAATAACAGCAGGAATAATTCACAGGAGCACACAAACACACACAGTAAAATCAGCCCTAATCATTCCGACCGAAGACGACAGCTATTTAATTTCAAGGGAAGTGGAAGGAAACAGAGCAAAGTTCTCGGAAAAAAAAGGACATGACATTTATTTAGCTATGATGACTCAGAGAGACATTTTCTCCCTGTAGAATAAACACATTAATCTAACATTTTTTATCCAGATGCTCAAGGGTGTAAAAATAAATAAATAAGTAATAGAAACGTCTAATGTAACGTATCATGTCTAAGTAAAGTATCGACTTCTTTTGGTCTCCGATCATGCAGATTAATATAGGACAAAAAAAAAAAAAGCGTCACATGTTCCTCCACACGTCACGTCCACATTACGATTATCTGCACCAAATCAATAAATGTGCAGTCATGCGTAAACTACACAACTGGATCTAGAGACTGCGACGGCGCCAACAAAGAGAGCACACAATGTAAAACTAAAGGGCAGGTTCCAGTCAACCAGAAGCAAAACCTGATGAAACAAAAAAAAAAAAGGAAGAGCTGCAGAAAAGCACTCAGAGGAGCAGAGGCGGCGATGGGGTGAGGTTTGGATTACTTGTCGTTTGTTGTTTGATTTAAAGGATGAGTTGAAAGGAACCATCCGTTTCAGCATTTCCGGAGGCTGGAAACACAAAAAACCAGGTAACTGCCTTTAGCGAGTATGTGAAAATAAGTCCACTCTCACCTCTCCTCTTAAAAAACATCAATGCACATTTTAAAAAAGAGAAATGTGGGACTAGTTTAAACAGTGGTGTGTTACTGCTCTCTCTGGTTCAAAGTCTGTCTGACTACACCACAGGTGAACCCTCATAATCTGAGTAATAGCTGAATCAGAACAAAGACGCCCCGTGTTTGGACTGATAGGAGAAAAACAAAAGCTCAATCGATGGTTCTTTCTCTTTGTGGAGTAAACATCAGTCGCCACTAAGGACAAATACAAAGAGGCAGCAAAAAATAAATGAAACCTTTTGTTCAAAAAAGGTGAACAAAGCCTCAATCAATTTGAAAAGCTGGATTTCAAAAAAAGAAAAAAAAGGAAATTAATTCAGTTTTTTAAAGCTCCACAGTGGGCAGAACCACTTCACACATTATGTAAAGGGAAAGGTTGGAATCTCAATTCAGTGTTATTTCAATTAGGTTGAAGAAATTTTGTCCATGTAAATGTAGTTTATTTTAATTTTCTTTGGTTCTGAATGTGATTTTACACCATGTTTGTTTCCACATTGTCATTAAAAATGCCATTAAATGAGAGTATTATAACAAGCAGAGGGGGTCTATTCAGTCTAAAGGGAGAGACAAAGGATAGAATGATGTCTTTATCTTTATTTTATCTTTTCTTTGAGAAATCGGCAACACGTATCTGTAAAAAAGAAAATTGGTATCGGTATTGATAATGACTATTGTCATTTTGATTGTGGGTTATACAAGTATTTGACGTTGGAATTTCATTGTTCACAATTCTGTTTTTGCTCAATACCATGTTCAGGTATTAAAATAAACAGTTTTATACTTTGTCACAGACTGGGTGACTTTATTATAATATAAATAATGAAAGAATCCCAGTGTCCACATATGAGGACATCATTTGTTTTTTGTTTTTTTCAAAAATTACTTATTCCGGTTCAAAGATGACGCATCTTACATCCTACTAATTGTAAATAAATTTTAAAAAACGCAGACCAAATAAACGCTCTGGTCTCTGGAGGTTAGTGAGAATAAACTGTGGTAGATATAAACTATTTGATAATAACAATAATAGTCCCAATTCAACTACATCCAGCTGTGTATTTTATCCTTTAAACATCAAAAGTGAAGACATGTGCAGCCACATTTAAAGCTGACTTATTTATTTATAGCATCTCCTGCTGCAGCAACTAAACTTAGCATTCGCAGAATGACAGAGGTAGAAGCCAGTGGTTCTGCTGAGTGCCTCTGTGTCTCTTTGTCTCAACATCAGAGTGTTACGAGAAGAAAAGAAGCTCGTTTCTCTGACAGAAAACGAGGAACCGGTCACGTTCGCAGTCTAAAATCCACCTTCAGCTGGAGAGTCTGGGAAACCCAGCGGGGGCTCAAAAACGAGGCGGAGATTAATAGTGCAGCCAGCTGATAGTCCCAGCGTGTCAGATGTCAGAATGCTTTATGGCTCCATTAAGACTCTATTTAAGGTGGGGGTGGTGGTGGAGATGGCTGCAGTGTGGTGCGTTTCATACCAGGACGTCAGAACGGACGGCAGGTCTGTGCGGATCTGGTCGGTGCGTCTGAGACTGGGGCAGCATGACGGGCTTAGACATGACGGGGCCCATCTGACGCCTCTGGTTGGGGGGGCTGGGAGCTAATTGCTAGCGGTGAAAGACCATTTCCAAGTCACAGCTGGTTCGCATTGAACCACATCTTCATTCACTCGGAGTCACTCATTCGGTAGAATTATAATAATTGGACACATCGATAAGTGACGTGGCTCCTACAAGAAGACACTCACCAGGGGACTGCTTGAAGTAGAAACATGACTGGCATGGGAGGTATTTCTCATCACCTGCACCGTAGTGAAATACAATGAATCTTTTAGCCTTTTGGCACACGCAGAGCGCTGCAGGAATATCAGTGCAACACACCCAGATGCATTCTCTCGCCTGTTAGATATCACGGCTGAAGTGTCAGACGCCCCATGCACTAGATACCGTAGCGCGCCAATCAATAGCTCACGCATCATGCAACACAAAACAAACATCAACAATAGCTAAGTGTCTAGTTCAGATGGGCTTAATGTGCAAAAAAACCCCACAACATGCACACAAACCAATGTATTAAAGAGGATCTGAGCTACAGTAGCTACTGAAAATTGTTGATTCTTTATCAAATCAACCTGAAAAAGCAAACCTGACTCTTCATGCAATGACGAACTCTAACCTTGGGACTAGAGGGGTAGGACATTTCGCTGGCGTTGGATGAGTAAATCCCTCCCCTGGGGAGATAACCGCCTGTCTCCCATTCGCTCCTGTGCTCCGGAGGACTGGGAGGGTGTTGAAGGTGGTGATGATGATGATGATGATGATGCTGCTGCTGCCGGTACCCACCGAAGGTGCTGCCTCCTCCTCGTTCTTGAGAGTGCTGCGGGGGTGGAGGCGGAGGTGGTGGTGGGGGAGGAGGAGGCGGTGGTGGCGGAGGAGGAGGAGGAGGAGGCCGGGGAGCAGGTTGAGGGGACGACGGAGGCCGCGATGATGAGTGAGCGGGGGCGCGGTGCTGGGAGGGAGGTGGGCGAGAGGGTTGGGAACGGTGCGGCTGAGGCCTGAGCCCCCGGTTGGTCATGGCAGACGAGGAGGACGGAGGTTTTCTAGCGCCGGGCGGAGAAGGAGGCCGACGCTGCGCGGACACTCGAGACGTAGGGGGGGAGTAGTTGGGGATGGTGGGGTTCAGCTTGGGCGAGGGTGGGGGGAGAGGCAGGGGAGGCGGAGGCTGGCTGGTGCCGGGCTGGGTGGGGGCGAGTCTTTTGAGGGGACCCCTCAGGCTCTGATCCACGTCGTCCAGGTTGATGTCGTCCAGGTCGGTGGTGGCCAGGTGGAGGCCGCCGGCGAAACGCTTCACCATGGGCTCAGAGGCGGGAGAACGAGGCGGGGAGAGCTTCAATTCACAAGGGAACGAGAAATATTTCACCTCACGCCTTAATTCCCCTAAAAATAATAATAATTCAACCCTGTTCCCTCTTGCGATCTCTGCAGAAATGTTTCGTTTTGCTGCTTTGCACAAATGCCTGAATGTTAAATCATGCAATTAATCAGATTTCAGCACGTAAGTGTTACACAGATGAAGCATTAGTGGCTATTTGTAGGTTTGCATCAGCAGAAATGAAAAATGAATTATGACACACGCTGTAACAACAAGTGACAACTGGAGAGCTCTCAGTGTGGAGACGACATGACAGAGGAGGCCTCGCTCTGTACCTCTGGCGATTCATTCTCCACACATGAGATCTGCTCCAACCGAGTCTGACAGAGACGCTCCACCCAGTGCTGCACTTTCACCGACTCCTCGAGGTCCTCCCGCTCCGTCTCCGAAACCTGGCACAGAGGCAGAGCCGTGCAGCGTCAGAGGATACGAGTCAGACCTCCACACACACACACTCACAACCCAATCCGCCTCCGTTCGTACCTCCTGCACCAGACGATTGATCTTAAGCTGCTTCTCTCGCTCATACATCTCTTCTTTCTCTTTGGCGAGTTTCAGCTCGAACTCCATCTCCTTCTTGTTCTTCCTCTGCTCCTGAAGTGTGTCCGTGTTGGACACTTTCTTCTTTTTTTTCTTCTTTTCTCCCTTCTGACTCGTCGTTGTTAATAATTCAAAAAAAAAAAAAAATGGAAAGGCAGGGGACAGACAACTCTGTCAATCCGAACCGCATGACACGCAGAGACAGCGAGTGACGCTACACCGCGTGTGACTGAAATAACTCGATGAAATGTCGAAAACTTTAATCCCGCCGACGCAAAGACTAATTAAAAACCACAGCAAACTGAACACACACGGTTCACGGTACCTTGCGTATCGACGGCAGTTTCCCCTCGTATCGATAAAACCATCCAAACGCTAAAAGGTGAGAGATGAACACAGGTCACGCTCACGAGCATTTTAAACACACATCGCACCAAACCCATGCAGGCAACAAAAAAGAGACACAATAGAGCACTCAAAGAGAAAAAAGAAACCCCGTTTCACTCGATAGCAGCCACTTGAGACTTACTGCAAATTGCATCTTAAGTGAACTGCCATTAACTATCAGCAGTATTCAGAAATAACAATGAAACAAAATGCTCAGGGCTAATAATTAGAAAACACGGTAAAACTTGGATTGTCAAAGGAAATCTAGCACTTGTCTTTTGCGTGGATTTGCACAGCTGTGTCTCCTTGAGGCCCCAGACTCACTTGTTCGTCCTGTCCATCAACCTTGTCTTCCTTGTCCTTGTCAGCTTAGAGATAAGCAGCACAGCACACAGCAGGGACGGAGACACACACACACACACACACAAACACAGGACATGCAAAGAAAAAGACGTAAACTTCATGGAGTTTAGAAGAGAAGTAAGTTCAAAAGCAATCAGAGGATTCATGCATTTAAGGAAAACGACTCCGACGCGTGTCCTTACGAGAACTTTTAGCCTTTGAACTCTTCATCTCAGGTGGGGCGGGCGACGGGCTCCTTCGAGTGCGGGGGCTCTTGGGGCTCTTGGGGCTCTTGGGTCTGTCTTTGCCTCCCCAGTCCTCCTCCCACTCTCTGCTGTGTTTGGTCTCTACAGCTTCAATACTATAGAGATATTTTATTCAGATTACATCCTTATCAAATTAACATTTTTAACCCCATTAAAAACCGACAAAAAGAATTGTGGTTTACTTCTCCATCTCCTTTTTGTAGCGCTCCTCTTCCTCTGCAGTTTTCTGTGAGATCTCCATCTTTCTCCTGTTGAACGCGTCATAAATACAGAGGTTTCAGTATGAAGTCTGTCCACGTTCAGGCGTACAAAGAAATAAATACTGGATATACGACTTGTGTGTCGATCCCGCAACACATGATATACAATCATATTATTCATGCCCGGACACTGCCGGCATCAAAGCACTGAGAAAATTGAGTGTGTCCTCTGTATTTATGAGCAGCTGCAAGATGATTTAGAAAAGTGAAATTAAATCTGTATGGTAATGTAGTTATAGAGTGAAACAAGCTAAGGACAAGAGCAAAAGTTTGATCATCATGGAATGATTTTAAAAGCAGCAGAAGCTGCTTCAGACGTGCAGATAAACATTTCTGGAAAAACATCAAGTGGATGTCGAGTCAGTCCGTTTACTTTTCTGTGGGAAAATTGAGTTCAGCTGCATCTCATAGCAAAGATCTGAGGAAAGAAAAAAGGGTCGTCTAGCTGATAATGAGTAAAAGGTAGTGGCAAACATTTCTGAATGACGTTGGTGCCGCTCTCCAACGGTTTAAGTCGTACCAGGCAAATAGTCTCTGTAATGACTGGTGACCTCAGGTCTTCGTACGCATCCCTCCTTTGTGGGGTGCCACAGGGATCTATTCTCGGTCCTGGTGTTATTATTGATGTAAAGCAGTGGCTGGCACGAAACTTTCTGCACTAACCGAATGTATTTTGTTTGTTAGAATAAGTTTTTTTCAGCTGGCAATCCATGCATTCATTAGTTCACCGCTGCACTATTGTAATGCCCTTTACGTTGGCCTCAGACAGTCTTCAATTTCTTCAACTCGTACATAACGCTGCTGTCCAATTTTTAACAAGCACATCCAGACGAGGACACATTAACCTTGGTTTACAGTTTGTTTTAGAATTGATTTGATATATTTATGTGTTATTTTATGGCTTCGTTGTAAAGTATCTTTTGGCTATATAAATAAAATTTGACTGTGTGAGTCACACCTTTGAATATTTAGGATATAAATTTCTTGTGCTGCAGCTGCAAAATATAGTAAGATATGGCATAGGTCAGGGGTCTTCAACGTTTTTCAGGTACAGATAACGTCTTCTGCCTCCATTTATCCCTTTATTATAAGATGTTGGATTCATCACTTGAGGGGGGAAATTTAAAATGCATATATAATGTGTTGTTCTGGGGTTTGTTTTGCGCCTTTACATGGCATGCTGCTCACATGTGCCTTACATTTCCCCCCCACGGACAATTAAAGTTTTCTGAATGTGAGTCTGAAGTGGATAGTGTTCTGTTCTGTGACCACGTGGTAACTGGCTGCCTATCAAGTTATTTTAAAGATTGACAACAATAAGATGAAGCCAAACAATAGTTCGTCCATATTTAGGACGTGATCGAGGTAAAGCAAAAAGTCAAAGAGACACCAACTTTGCTAATTGGCCCTGAGTCGTTATGCTGCAGCACAAGGTCGACTCCCATACGTGACAGCGAACTCTGCAGAAGAAAAGCTCTCGTGTCGGGACAGAGTTAATGAGACGTATTGTGCTGTTGACTCACTGTCTCTCCTTCTCCTGCTGCTCTTTAATGATTTTGTTGGTCTCCAGTGCCACCTTCTTCTGGTGCATCAGCTCCTGCCTCTCCAGCTCCCTGCGGGACTCCATTGCCATTCGCTCCTCATCCGTCATAAACAGCTCGCTGCCCTGAGAGAGCGACAGCAGCCAGAGATCAGGGAAAGACGTCGTGTGCAGCAGAGCTCCTCGAGTTATTTTGGAGACTCTGGAGACTGGCAGGCAAGTCCAAACCAGTCTCACAGACCAGGGAGAGACATCTTTGAAGCCTTATTCATAGTCTCAGACTGTAAGCAATTTCTGTAATTGGTGTAAAAAAAAACCTGGTGTTCGACTAGTTTGACCTATTTTGCATATGAGCTTTACAACCCGAGTCAAAATGTTTTACTTGATTGACAGCAGCACTCCAGCTTCATGGATTTCACTACTTTATGCAAAATCTCATAACCCGTGTCACATCCCAGCCTGGTCTGACAAAGAGCACAGCTTTAGCTTTCTCAACCTTGCAGCGCCTCCATCTCCTCTTTGATTTAGGTGAAAAGATGGAGTTGAACGGACCAGAGGCTGAGTCAGTCAAAAACTAAAGCACCTTTTCCCTGAGATCCATGCTGATATGTTTAAGTCCACATCCGTCTGTGCATAAAAAAAAAACTTGCAGTATTTGATTAACCGTGACTCGGCGAATTCAAAGTGTGGCTGAACACTGGGAAGTTGCCCTTTCTGGAAAAATAGCTGCCATTACAGTAATGATGAAGCACCGCTGTTGTCAGCTGCAGGTTGTGGAGTAACAGAAGACCAGGAAAAATAAGTTAGTTATATCCTGGAGATGCCACAAAGGTCTTCCAGACAAAAGTAAAACTTCCCAGTGTTCAGCCACACTTTAAATTTTGTTAATAGTGCAAACTACTGTCAGTTACGGTAATTTAAAAAACACATGCTTTAACGTATCGCCGGCAATCTGTTCATGTTTTACATGTTAAAAAGGTAGAAAATGGTTTAGAGACACCCTTCATCCTTTGACAGACTCACTGTTTTGACTGATTTCTGTCTGTCTACACATGATCTGGAGAAGAAAACAGGTCAACAATGGCTGCAAGTTAAATTTACCTGAACAAGCCTCTTCATAACTCCTTGTGTTTTTTGTCTGAGACTTTCAGATTATTTCCAGGTTTATGTGAACAGAATTTCAATGTGGTCTCAGCTTCTTCAAACCATTTACACAAATACAAAGCCCCATAAATATATTCTAGACTCCTGGTTATTTATCGTTACAGGGTTCCACCATTTGTGTGCAGACAGAGACATACTTACAGATAAATGCATCAGAAAGGCACCAGAAAACAGTTAACTGGATGGGATCTCTTGTCTCAGTCTCATCACTGAGCCCCACAACAAACAACCTGCTCGAGTGACTTGACTGATGATAAATGTTGCTTCTGCCGACAGCCGGACTGAGGCGTAGGTTGGGTAATGCGATGTCCCCAAAAACAAATAGGCGCATTAGTTTGTGCGATGCAGGAACACAAATGGGAGGAGGCGGAGGGTTGTGTTTGTTTGGTTTTGCTTTTTAAAAGGGAGCTCAAGTTTCGGGGGTAATTAAGAAGATTTTATCCTAATTCCAGGTTTTTTCTGATGCACATGTATCCTTGTATGTCAGTCACAATGAACACAAGAAGAGGCATTTCCTAAACACTTTCTTTGTTTATGGGAATAAGTTTAAGACGAGACACTACAGGTAAAATAAGGTAAAAATGTTTGACTATTAGATATTATCATGAAACTTTACAGGTGATTCCTCACATAAACACAATGTTTTGTATTTTCTGTGAATTTAAATTTAAACATGCAAATGAGGAGTAAATGATCAACTTAAATAAGAACTAATTTGCATACATTTTCAGAACAGAAATCTGAATAATGGCTAAAGAAAGGTTCAAAATTTCTTGTTTCATTTTGTTAACGTATTAGATTTCCAGGTATTTACAGAGGGAATTTTGAATATCTCTTTTTATCACTCCATAAATCACAAAATACTGTCCAAAAAGAAAAAATAATTAAATACATTTTTGCCATGTTTTTAGGAGTAAAATCTTCCATAAATCAGGCTCTGAATGATTCATGAAACATTCCCTCTGTAAATACCTGCAGAATGTAGTTAGGAATAAACCTGGATGGTTTGGTTTGTGTAAGAGCTACTGAAGTGGAGATTTGTGGTTCAGATAAATAGATAGATTTAGCTTCGGACTGGCCTTTCTACTTTCATTATTGGTTGCCAGTACAAAGGATATGATCATATTTGGACCCGACAGATTTTTGCAGGAGAAAAAGAGCTTCACAACAGTACCTCATATGCCGGAGAAGAGACGAGGCTCACAGAGTCATGTTAAAGCTGACTTTTAGCCAATTTATGAGAAATCTAGAGGCGCAACATGGACAATGTGTAGTGAAATGAACTCCTGCTCCTTTAAAAACTAGTTTGATAGAAGACATGTTACTGAAGCAAAAAGGCAAAAAAATCTCAAAACCGATCAGTGTGTTTTTTTACCTGCCGTGTCTTGTCTTAAACACCATCAAGGATATTTGTGATTTATTTCATTCCATTCACATTTATCTTTACACATCACTGGAAAACTCAAAATCCCTTTAAAAGCCACCTGGAGATGAAACTTATGAGAGATATCACTTAAAAAAAAAAAAAATAAATCTAAGAGTGCACTTACAGCTCCTGTCAAAACGGTAATTGTCAGACTCCTGCTGCTCTTCAGGGCTTTCACAGCCTGGAAACACAAATGACAGAAGACGTCAAATTAAATAAGATACATTTCAATAAAAGGAAAAATAAAGACGAACGCGTTCGCGACAAAAGTGATGCTCCGTGACCTGTAGGAAGAGTGCGAATGATGCTCGACTGCAGGCAAATAATGGAAAATACTGTAAGGTTTGTCTTCTCTGTCAGATAAAGGGATATTTTTCGCTCCACTAAACATTAATTTGGCTGCAGCTCAGTGAGTTAAGCTCACAACCAGCCCTGGCAATGATAGGTGGCTTAACATCTCGTAGCATGCATAATCATTAAACGCAAATTACTATATGAAACGGCTGTAAGAACTCACCTCTCTGTGGTCCACATTGGTGAAATCCACTCCATTCACCTCCACAATCTGGTCCCCGATCTATATTTTGACATAAGATGCAGAAAAGTTATCAGCAGCCACATTTACGAGTGTCAGAATTATATAGTATTTTTATTTGATTATTCTACCTCAAGTGCAACTTCTGCAGCAATGGAGCCTGGTTTGACATTGCTGATGTAGATACCAGGTTTCTGGGTGGGTCCACTGGAGATGCTGATGCCCATACCCTTAGTACCCACAAGACTGAGGAAAACCTTCTTCTCCTTGATCTCCTTCCCTCCCATGGATGCCAGGCCTGCCACGCTGCTTTTTTTCTCCTTAAGAAACAAAGAAAGTTAAAAAAAAAAGAAAAAAAAACAGAAGGAAACTCCATGAGGAACATATTATCTGACTCTTACCCCCGACTCCGACGCAAACTGGTCGACAAACTGCCACTTGAGGGGTTCATCTGAGGAGCTGGAGGAGGATTGAGAAATGAGTTTGCGGCTTCCTCTCCATCAAACTGTAAATGTTCTAATTAAAAGTGTCGTCTCACCTTTTCACTGGGATCATGCCCACATCTGCACAGAACGAAAGCACACGATCAACAACAGATAAATAACCACGTTTAACTCGAGTCAACCTTGCAGACTTGCGCGTGACGTACGCCGAACTTTGAGCGACACGATCTTCTTCGCCTTGATGAGGCTGATGACCTCCTCGTGGATGCAGGAGGAGATGGAGTATCCGTTGATGCGCACGATCTCATCCCCGACCTATAAATCGCCACAGGGGAAGACATCAAACTACACGTTGCACATTTATTTGCGGATGAGGCGCGAGTCCAAAGTGGCCGTCTGTTGAATGTATGACACGAAATATGATACGTGACGTGTGAGTAATGACGCTCCTTCCAGTTAAAGTGATTTACAGTCGAAATGTTGGGTTTATTGCATATGCCTCTGTCTACTAAACACTAAACAGAGCTGGGTTTGCGTATTTCCAATAGCAAACATAACTACATCCTGTTAAAGGTTACAGCGCCATATGTTGTATATACAGTGTTTGCCAGAGACAGATTAACCCAGTAGGGGAGCACCGGGAAGAAATATTTAGCCACACATTAATCACCCTCTTCAAGAAAAGCACAAAACCAAGATGTACATAATTTCTGTGCATGTTTAGTAATGCACCCATTTTTTAAAATGATTAAGATGCAGTTAATCACATTACTACATCCTAAACCTGATCCCTGGAGTTGTTTCTGATTTTTCCTGGTTAGTAACCTTAGCAGTGGCACATGCAGTAGTTAAAAAATATTATATGTCCTTTTCTTTCTTTCAAATTATATTACTATGAAGTTACTTTCACCAAAATACCTGGAAATATGGATTTTGCATTCTCAGCAGATCTTACTGCATTCAGTGTAGCTCATTTCCACACCCAGTAGAAAATAATGGTGAATGGTATAATGAGTAAGCTAGGCTAACGCTAACAACAGTACAATATAATGGCTGCAGTTATGGCCCATGGCTCAATATATAAAGTGATAGAGATACTGTAAATTTAGGTGGATTCATTTGAAATCAACATTGCTAGAAGCTACTACTGTAGATTGTATCCAAACACATAAATAAAACTGGCGCCGCGCTACATGTTTCATTAAAGTACTTGTGCTACTTTGTGAGGTCCAGAGATTTTTTGGTTTCTCACACAAAAAGTGAACTTAACTATAATGTTCTTCATATCCTTTTCTCTGAGAAACTGAAAATAATGAATGTTCTCCTCTGCTAATCTCACATTTGTATAAAAACACACAACTTAATTAATTGGATTCATTTGGGTTTAAAATCCATTGTAATGCACATTTGTACTGAGTAAAATATTAAAATTATTATTATTTTTTTTTTTTATAATGCCTTACGGCAAAAAGTAATGCATTACAGTGATCGCATTGCATTTGTAATGAACTCCCAACACTGCTGGTGAGCATGAGGTTCCTTTATGAAGCAATGAAAATATATATTATATATTCATTCATCCTGACCTGCATTAAAGCGTCAGGAGGAAACACTTCTATATAAAAGCATGTGACATATATTTAACATGGAGCTTAACCCCACCTAGTGGATTCTCCTTTTATGACACTGACTGACTATAAAGACAGAATCTGCACAAATTTAAAGATTAATAAATGTTGATTATGTGGCATGTTATACATTAATATACAAAAATGAAATACAAAACAGCATTGCATGCTTTAAAACTACCACTATTAATATTAGGACTACTACTAGAATGAGGACGTAATTTTTCTACATATGGATGTGGTACTGTAATGGAGATCTGCATTTTAAAAGAAAGAAAACATGTGGACATTTCACTCAGGTGCGCACCTGAAGGCCGACGTTATGAGCCTGTCCGTCTTTGATGATCTGTGATATGTAAAGACCGCAGCCAAACTCCAGCCCTCCACGGACGCTCAGGCCCAGGCCGTCACGGTGCGTCCGATCCAAACGCACCTCTTTCAGCTTCCTGCAAAAGAAATGTGGTACGTGTGACACCTCATCCGAGATTATTCGTACTGTTTCAGAACTGTGTCTTTGAACTAATGGACAAAATTCATAGATGTTTCGTTATGTATTGTTTGACATGGAAGTCTGATTCTCCTGTCCTTATTTCGCACAATTTACCTCTAAAAATATATGCAGGAATTAATTAAAACTGGTATGTGTGAGCCACAGGAAAAGCAGACATGTGAAGCTATGGCATGAATATTAAAGCAAAGCTGCACTCACCGTGACTTCTTGGGGGTGAGCAGGTCGTACTCCACCTGGTGTTTGGCCGGGATCAGAGGTCGGATGGCATCAAAAAGGGGCAGGCGCTTCGGTTCGTTGATTACCAGCTTCAGGTCTCCCACGAGGACGGGCAGATCCATCGACCTGTTAGAGTCAGAGGCCAATAACTGTTACTTTCCAGCCTGTTTTCATCTCTCTGGGCTGATACATGAGTGGAAGACAAGAAGGAATATGAGAAAGTGGTAAAAGAGCAGCTGGGTTTGGAGGAGAAATGTGTGCTGGAGATGTACTATTCATTAGCAACTAAACCAGGAAGACAGTTTTAATTTTAGCTGGAAAACTTAATTAAAACTACATTACTCAAAGGACTACGGTGCAGCAACTAAACAAAAAATGCAAATGATGAGATTTAGAAAGGACTCTGCATAATTAAGGGTATTTGAGTGACCGGCAGTAACTTAGGCTAACAGGTGTCAGAGAGTTCAGGTGGGTGGGTCACGGACAACAACTCCTTGTCCAGTAAAGCTCATCCAAGATGGCGACCACGGGCTCAGCCCGCTTCGGGCCTCATTTTCGAGGTTCAGAATCCAATGGGTGATGTCATGATGGGTTTGTCCATAGTATACACACTCAATGTATACAAGATGTACAAGATGTACAAATAATAGTGACTTAAATAAAACGAAATTGGGAATGAACTGAGCAGCAACAATAACAACAATAAAAATTAACCCCTAACCCCATCCCCAAAGATTACTTTAGTGCAAGTTTTAAGGATCCAGAGATCAGTTACAATGCGTCACATTCATTGTGGACACTCGGAAATATTAAATAAATAAATAAATAAAATAAAATATTTGTCTTATTTTGAACATTCTTCTTCCTTGTCAAAACTTGCACCAACATTATCTACATAGATACTGGGAGAGTGTTACAAGAAGTAATTTATCAGAGTTAGCGTGATAAATTTGGATCGTTCACAAAGCAGTAGTGTCACCCAAGACCAAGAAAGATATTAGAATTCAAAAAGACAAAAAAAGTCACTAAAGCAGCAACAGTTTAAGCTACTGTATAAAATCTGTCCACGTGTCCGAATCGTTGAATTATTAACGCGTGCCATTTTAGCTCCGTTTGGAGGATGAGCATAAAAAGAGCTTTTGTTGATAACTGGCCAGGCTTGTCGGGGCACAGTGGAAAACTGATCGCAGGCTTAGCCAATGGGGCCACAGGGCTCTGCCTCTGTACAAAGATGAATTGAAACCTAGACCTGCGGCGGCGCCCCCACCCACGGCCTCCGCTAGCTTTCTAAGACCAGGAGGTAATCGGCATCCATTATGGAGGGGTTAAACTGGACGTGCATCAAAACCGACCACACAGAAATACTCAGAATAAATATATTTGTCTTTTCACCTGCAGCTGATGAAGGAATTCTTGATATAAGCTTGTATATGTGGAAATGCTAATAAGAGTCACATTTATGAGTCAAAGTTGGAGCTATTTAAAGACACAGTCTACTCAATAACAATCAGTTTCAGTTATATAAGCATGGACGACACTCACTGGTGATACATGCGGAGGACATCGTACAGGTAATCCTTCTCTGCATCATTTTCAATCAGCAGCTCCACCTGAAAGAAAGACACAAACATCTGGAGTCACTCTCCGTCTGTCCACCGACACACAGTGTACCTCCGTCCCGTGGTTCCCGTCAGCACCGCGGGGGGGGGACGAGGCCTCTGCGTTTGTGTGTCCGTTCGTACGAGTTCTGCAAACCTGATGACGACTCAGCTGCAGCAGGATGGTTTTGAGGAAACGCTTCGGCCAGTCGCTGATATAACACATTTCACCCGTTTTACCCCGACGAAAATCTGAGCTGAAAGTCTGACGCCTCTTTTTTTTTTAAATTAAAATAAAAAAAATCTGAATAACTTTGTTTTGTTAGACTTTGGGAGGATGAGACTCCTCGGACTAAAGAGCTGCCCTGGTCTGACCATCAAACCACCGGGCTGGGAGGGAATAATGACAGTAGAGCTGAGGAGAGGCTGCAGCAGGTTGGAAGTGTCACCTTACATCTCAGACACGAACAGAGCATTCACACCCAGCACTCACACACAAAACCTGTCGTCTTTAACAGTCTGAAGGCAAAACCAAAAAGTATTATGAAGAGCACACACACACACACACACACACACACACAGGGACGCTTGTGCATCATTTTATGTAGGGTTGAAATGAAGACGGACTAATTTAATGATATAGGGTGCGTGTAACATATTACGTGTGCGTCTTTACGACCGTCATAAACGTCTCCTGCTAAGGGCAGCGAGGCACATTGGGCCACTCCTGCTCACTGTGTAGACTTTGACACCATAAACCAGTAACACTAGAGATAATTTGTGAGTCACATAACCCGTTTTTTTAAAAGCTCAGTAAGTTTTAAAAACCAGGATCTTCACCATCTCTGTCACCGTGTACATACAGAGAGCTGTATCTTCACAAATCTACATCTTATTCTCCTGTCAAAACTAACAAACAACCACGGTTCAGTGACGTTCAGTATGAAAGAAACAAAGCCCAACTGTGCCGTGATGTCAGCCTCTCAGCCTCTAATTAAATCCGTAAATTGTCCCTTCTCTTCCGCTCAGCTGCTCTCATACGACACTATTATCTAATGCTAAGGTGCCCTTTGTGAACAGCCTACAATATGGGACCCTGTTTGGCTGCGTGCTACACAGATGGCTGTGTGATGATCCCTTCACGCTCTGGGCCTGAAAATACCCCGAACATATCATGTTCCCTTCTTCTGTTATCTTATGCTCACTGTTACCTTTTCAGGGCTTCACAAATCCACAGTATGATTTCAGCAACACCATTATTTTTTAATCCTCAATGCTACCGGCCGTGGATACCTTCTGTTTACCTGAGTAAGAGCTGGTAGCAGCAACAAGGAAGATATGCACAAAGGATTTGCTGCAGAAGCCTTTTGTTTTTAATTTTAAAAGAAAAAAATAGGGGAAACGTGTGGCCCAAAATAAAGCTTACAAATTATACATATATTTTTAGATGTTCATAAAGATGTGTCAATGTAAGTGCAATAAAAACAACAAATGTGGGAATTGTAAGAGCAAATCTCTACAATATTAATTCATATATATTGTATCTGAATTCAAATCCATTCATCTATTGAAGTAGGTTTGTAGATATTTATTCTAAGCAGTTTAAAACAGAAGTTATTAAACAATTCTAATGAATGTCTTGGATTTGAATGAAAGTAAATTAATAAAAATAAAAAAATATATATTGACTGACATTAGCTGTTCTTATTTTTCTACGTTTTAGCTTTTTTTTAATCATTATTATAATTATTATTCGTCTGGCAGGCCTCTGTCTGCGCAACATCCCACCGATAGAGAGACACCTGAGCCAGCGGCAGCCAGGTAGGTAAAGAGCTTCATTTAACCGTTATTTAATCCAATGTCCGGACAAGCAAAATGTTTATTTCATCTTACCTTGTGCCTAAATTCCCGAGCTACTTTCTGCTCCATGGTTGAAAGACACAAAGAAACGCAGGATCCTAGTGTCGATTAAGTTTGGCAAGACTTGACCCGGTCAGTGCGTCAAGCTCCTAATCGTGCTCTCACCATACTTCCGCTATTACCCCACTATGTAAAATAAGAGCTTCTGGTTAATTTTGTTATTTGTTTTTTATCGTGATACGGGTACTACTCATCATAAATTTGAATTTTTGTTGCTATTTTTGATTATATTTAACCTTTGCATTCACTCATAGTCTCATTTGATTTTTTATTTTACGTTATTTTCCCTAAAATTCAATATCAGATTTTTATTTTGAAGGGCTGGTCGTTTGACTTAAATATATTAGCAAACCCAGCTGAAATAGTCGCAATATGGAGCCTAATTATAGTCTGACTCTTCGTATGTTTGCATTAAATAATATTTGTGCTAAGGGTCACACAACTGCCATTGCAAATTATTTGTTTTTTGTGTGTTAAATAGATCTTTTCGACCCGCACACACACAGTAAACTGCCGCAAGATGGCGACATAACTTCTGCGCTTCGCTTCTGTTTCCCACGAAGAAGACACAGAGGCGTAAACTTCCGGTTTTCAAAACCATAACACCGCCGCTGCTCTCAACGTCCGAAGAAGAGCTTTAAAAAAAGACTGATAGGTATGTTATGAAAAGAGTATTATTTTGATGATAATAATAATAAAAGCACTACCGCTTTACTGTTATGTGCGAACTATTTCCTTATAAACCCTAACCCTAACTCGCTTCGCAAAAAGAGCACATGTGCTCTTTTTTTTTGGTTCAGTTTTTCCTCATAATATTTAAATTTACTTTCCCGAACTGAACTGCATTCGTGCTAAATATACAGATTTTTTTTTTTTAAGACTTCAAACATTTATTGTTGCACTTCTAAAGTACAGTGCACTGCCTTCCTGCCTCCCGCTCCCCCTGCCGCCCGATCCATGGCAACAGATGCACATAGAGGACAGAATAGTCTGTTTTACATGACCTGTATAAACTATATAAACCATATAAATATAAAAAGCTAATATTAATTTAGTCACCGTTTTTATAATATAAAAATGCTTCAGATGATTCAGTCAAATAAATAAAAATACACACATAACATCCATAAATGAAATCAAAAGATATATGTATTTATTATTATTATTATTGTTATTGCTATTATTGTTGTTGTTATTTACTATTCATCCATTAATGCTTTCTATAATGGACTTAACAGGCTGCCCTGGAAGCTGTTTCCGTGCATCTTCCGTGCTTAGCTGAAGGTTGCTGACTCAGTTTACAAAGCTTTGACTTTGTCGTCTCTTTAAAAATAATTCCTTCCTGAAAGTAGGTTTAAAGTTTGCTTGTTTCCTTTCACGCTTTTCAGTGCTTTGCCATTGTCAGGATGGGTTCTCCAACCAAACAGACCACACCACAAAGGTAAGACTCTTTTGTCTACACATATATGGTCACAAATATGGTCTTTATGTGAGGCAAAGGAGAATTGTTATAGTTGCAAAGAGTGACACATATAATGCTTTTAACTGTAATCTCCTTCAGCAATAAGTGGACTTATTGTTTCAGTCTGGTCTCCAGCTGTGACAGTCTTATCCTACATGCACTTAGTCTTACTCCTTAAATAGGTTTACATGCTAGGGTAATCCTTTGTGTAGATTTTTTCTTGTGTCTACATACAGTTTATGTGCAGAGGGTCAAATATGGTGCTGGAGGTCGTACTAGTCTGACCACACGGGTAGAGTCTGAGTGTGGTGGTGTCATTGTCAGAATGGCCCATAAAGTATTTATTTCCTACAGAGCAAACATTCGTACCCCGGGGAAGGAGCAGGACTCCCCACTTCCCCCAATCCACGAGCGTCTAGCGTACCTGCGTCCCTCCAGGGAGCTGCTGGAGTTCTACAGACAGAAGATCGCACAGTTTGATAGCGAACATGAGGAGCTGCTGCAGATGCTGGAGAAGTGTAAAGGCATCACAGAAGACCAGGTAGGATTTAATCGTCACTGCCATGTGACATTGACGTTGAGCTTCACCGGAGTATATTTCCTTATATTAACTCATCTTCTGTCTTTTAATATTTCCCTCCCAGCACAAGCTACAGTGGGAAGTACGGCAGCGTGAGGGAGAGATCACAGAGCTGCAAAATGCTCTGAGTGACATGCAGGTGTATCTTTTCCAAGAGAGAGAGCAGTCTCTGCGGCTCTATGCAGAAAATGACAGACTGAAGATCAGGTAGGTTCTTGATTGAGAGTAGTGGGTGGACAGAACCTGCTGTATACCCTGAGAGTGTTTTAAAAACTGTTCTCCACTTATGCTTCTCTTCACAAAACTGTCTAACCTGTCTTACAGAGAGCTGGAGGACAGGAAAAAAATCCAGCACCTTCTTGCCCTTGTGGGTCCTGATGCAGGAGAGATCACATATTTTCACCGAGAACCTCCTCACAAGGTGCATGTTTACTCTGTTGTAACATAGCACAGCAGAAGGTTTTAATTTTTTTTTTAACCAAATAATAATATTAATAAGTACAGTATTGTATAGTACTGTATAGGTATTTCATTCACATAATTAAACAATTTAATTAGTTGCATTTTTTGGGGATTTTCTAAATTCTTGTGTGTGTTAATGTCTGTGTTTCAGGTCACTATTACACAGAGGAAACCAGAGTCCAGATTGGAGGAAAATCTCAATCTCAGGCCAACACAGTCAAGACCTGCTGCAGCTAGGAAAGGTTTAGACGATCGCAAATGTCTCATTATATAAGAAAACACTGAAGTATTAATTTATCTTTTTGTTGTTTTAATCAAGGAATTCTCAAACACTATTTCTGTTTCAAACAAACCTTATATTTATTTTAAGCAGATAGTACCAGGAGAACAAAATCAGCAGAGGGGATAAAGGGAGAGAGCTTGGAACAATACAAGAATGACAACCAGACGTTGCTGCTACAGGTAGAGGTCTACTTTATGAATTTAGGTGCTGTCACCTCTCACAAAAAAATTACAAAATGTCTTACAAGCAAGTTACTCGTTTCTTTCTTTTAGGTGTCAGCTTTTTTCATTTTGTTGGTCGTTCTTTCCAGGTGGAGGCGCTGCAGGCCCAGATGGAAGAACAGACTCGTCTAGCGAAAGAGCAAGTTGAGACTCTGCTGGAGGATCGAAGGATTAAAACGGAGGAGGCTCAGGCACGACGACGGAAGGACCAGGAACGCATCACTTCTCTGACTGACAAGTGAGTCATATTAGATGGATAGATTGATAGATAGACAGACAGACCCCTTCATGGCCTTCACTGTGATTAGCTGGAGGCAAAACAGAGGGAAGCTTGACGTGAGCACTGTCACTGTCAACCGGGAAAATGTCGTCTCGCTGTATTTGTTGGTGCCAAAACCAAAAAATCAAACACACTAACTTGAAGTTTTGTCATGTGTCAGTCATAGACGACTTTGGTTTGGCGATTTAAAAGAAAGTACTGGAGTGAGACAGTCATCAACGCCCTTCTTATCAGATAAGATTAATATCTAATGTATCATCAGTTTCAGCCTGGATAACGTTATGGGTTGGAATAAATTGTGACTGATATTACGCTAAGTTGATCATTATTTGGGAGATTCTTGTTACATGTTAACACTAATGCTAACTGTCAAGTAACGCAACGTTAGTCGTATTCTTCAGGGGTGTTGCCTTTACTACGTTGTCCTTCGCAGTGGTTCCACTTACTTCTTGTAATATCTTTGTTTGAGATGCTTCACTTGATAAAGACAGACCAGACTTTGTCCCCTCTGTGTCCTCCTTTGGTCAGATTTTCCATCCAGTGAGTCTATTGCACTAGATTATTGCACTTGACAACAGATTACAAACTATTTGTTCAGAAGTCTTAGATATGAAGCTGAATAATGTTTTGATATTGGTAAGTTTTAAGTTATTTAATACTGTTACCTCCAGTTTAGTGTATCTTTCACCCATTTTCCATTTTCAGTAAATCTCCAGACTCACTTTAATTTGCATAATTTGACACATCAGACTCCAGCGGACTCAGAACCTGTTGCACGAGAGCACCAGAGATTACTTGCAGCTGAAGTTTGAGACACGGGCTCATGAGAAGAGCTGGATGGTGGAGAAGGATCGGCTGCTGAGGGAATTGGACTCTGCACAGAACCGTCTGAGAAAAGCCGGGTCTGCCGGCCCCGAGTCGGGGCGAACGTGGCATCCGAGCAGCAGCACAGCCATGCTGCTCTCTCGACCACAGCCAGAGTCACAGCAGCCACACAAGGAGGAGCTAAAGGTAACGGTATCTACCTGTAAATCTCAAGAAGGCAATGATAATCCCATTTTGCCAAACAGAATAAATTGATTTACTCTGTATAAAGAATGATAACGTGTTATTTTATCAGGCGCTGCAGGAGGACCTGAAACAAGCACATCGTCTAGCAGAGATGTACAGGGAGCAGTGTATCACTATGGAGACAGAACTGTCCCAAATCAGAGAGGAAGGGGACGTGGGGAGGGAAATATTTAAGGTACACTTTTCTGATTGATGAGTATTTTATGTAAAATCATGATGCACTTTTTTTTGTTCGATTGTTTTTTGTATTAATGATTACTTTATTTGTGCAGGAGCGTTCAGACAAAATGGCCAAGCGTCTCCAGCTGATGACTCAGCGTTACGAGGCTCTGGAGAAAAGAAGGGTCATGGAGGTGGAGGGCTTCAAGACGGACCTAAAGCACCTCAGACAGAAACTCAAAGATGTAGAAAAACAGCTGCTCAAGGTAGAAAACAAACTCTTCTCCTTCATATTTCGCCAATATTACGATTGTGTGTATTTCACTGAGGGATTCCCTTCGTTCTCCAGGTTACCTTAAATGTTGGGCCCAACCAGGACCTAGCCATTCTGCATGAAGTGCGTCAGACCAATACCAGGACGAAGAAGGTTCAGGGGGAGCTGATGGCACTGAAGGCTAAAATTTATGGTCTGGAAAACGAGCTGAGATTCAGCTGACGCGCGAACTGAGTTGCCCTTTATAATATTTTAACGTGTTATGAGTGCCTGTTCTTCTGTGTTTAGTATAGAAACATGGATTAAGTGTTCTCGTTTATTTTGTACTTTGGACCAATAAAATCTTTCTTTACGTTGATTTTAAATCATTGGCTTTTAGTACCTGTATATACACATTTACCTGTTCATTAGGTATCCTAGTGAAAATGAATACACTCTAATTTAACAGTCCTGCACTAAATATTTGCATCATAAAGGTCATGATATTCAGCATTTGATTAAAATAAGTGAAAATAACCAACACATTTATCTGTTTTTGTTTTTTTTAACAACCTCTGGGCTAGGCTAAGAATAAACACATTTCATGTTTTGTATCATTGTTATTATGACGCAAATAAATCCACTGTACATGCCTACCACCAGCAAATACATACTGACATTCTGAGGTCTATCTATTCTGAGAAAGTGAGGTGTGAGTCATCTCGCAAGAACAAAACTTAAAAAAATTACAAACAAACATATCTTCTCAAGTCAACGGAAGGTAATGTAAAATATTCTGAAATGTACAAAAGAAAACACATTGGAGATAAATTTGGAAATATTCATAAATAGGAATATTCATTTAAGTATTTTGCCTTTTGTTTCAGAATCAGTTTTATTGGCCAAGTATTGTACAAAAACAACTAAAAAAAAGTGTAAACAAATAAAATTGTACAGGATAAACTATAAATAAAAAAAGAAGAAAAATAAAAAGCAAGAGCATAATATATTTATAATATAAAACAGAGCTGAACAGTGCGTATGTACATTTAATGTTGATCAAGTGAATGGTGTCACTTAAATCGTGAATTTAATGAAATATGTCAAATCACGAATAAACACTCATATAAACTTTTGTCAACATTTAAAATTAATCATAATATAAATCTATAATGTTGATGTTTTGCGATGAAGTCAAAGAATATGTTTTTTTTCGTGTGTGATTCGGTTTCATTTCTTGAAAAATGATAAATACTTAGTTTACGGTCAGGGAGCGTTTGAGGCTGGATTGAGCAAGCGTCTGACGTCATATCGAACCAGGAAGTCGTGCGTGTTCCCCCCTCTGCGCATGCGCGTCGCTGTCTGTTGTGAATGGTGTTGTCGTTACACTCTCACCATGAGGAGACAGGGGCCGAGTTTAGTCTTGACTCTCGCTGGTGGAGGTACCATGACACGTTTTTTCTGTTGCCACATTTGCACTTAGTCTTCGGCTGCAGTTAGCTTAGCTAAACCTAGCGCGGTAGTGTCCGTTTTTGTTCGTTTACTGATTTTTCCACCCAAGTGCCTGGAGAGATGCAGAGATTAAGGTGTTTGAAGAGTGGCTGGCAGCTGCTGAAATCAGTCTGTGAAGGCGCAGCAAAACAAGCAAACACCTTGTCTTCGACCTCGAGAAATTACAGCCATGTAAGTGAGTGCGTTGTTTAAACTGTGTTTAATTTAATTGCACTTGAAGTTCTTTCCCAAGTTTGTATGAAAGCATGTTACACCGCAGGGCCGAGAGAGTGAAACTAATCCTACAACACGCTCGTATTTACTATGTTTAACGTTATATCGCAGCTATTACTGTCTACTCATCTCATCTGTGTGTTATCTGATCCAATAAACCCGTGCTGTGTACTTTATATATGCCACACAGGGAGCAAAGTCCCATCCAGACCACTGTCAGGTCTGAAGTGATGATGAGACCATGTTTGCTGCAGCGTGTACCATCACCACAAGTTAATGAACAACCTTGTGTTTTCATTCTCTGTGACCCAGCTCCCCCCTCAGGGCTCCTTCGGTCTCCTCTTTGACATTGATGGGGTGCTGGTACGAGGCGGTACGCCGATCCCCGCGGCCAAGCAGTGCTTCAGGAACCTGGTGGACCGCAACGGGAAATACAAGGTCCCCGTGGTTTTCGTCACCAACGCCGGGAACTGCATGAGACAAGCCAAAGCCGAACACCTGTCACACCTGCTCCAGGTGGAGGTAAACTGAACTCACTTTAAAACCACCCTCGGCTCACTTTGTCTCGTGTCATTTGCGCTGTACTTTTTACTTTTTTCTCAGGTCTCCCCGGACCAGGTGATGCTGTCCCACAGTCCTTTGCGGATGTTTACCAAGTTCCATAAAATGCGCGTGCTGGTGTCAGGACAGGGGCCCGTTGAAGAAGTCGCTCACAAGTATCCTCTCTGACCTCGGGGACTCTGGTTCCTGCACCTCCCTCTGGATGTTGACCTTAAAAGTGTGCATGTTCTGTTTATTCAGTGCATTTATATGTTCCACGTTGTTATCAGCATTTAATCTTTGAACTCTTTGTTCTGTTTGCTGCTTGAATGTCTCAGAAAATCCTTTACACAGATTTCTTGTTTATTTTCCTTAAAAAAAAGGATTCATTCTTAATTTATTTCTATTTGAAATGTAAAGAAATATAGTCATTTACACTCTAGGAAACAAATGATAGAAGAATATATGGTGCATTTTATGCCTCAAATGTGTTTGACTTTAACCTTTAAACTCCAGTTTGGGTTTTGAGGATGTTGTTACAGTAGATACGCTCAGAGAGGCCTATCCTGTTCTCGATGTTGTGGATCACAACAGAAGGCCCAAAGACCATGTAAGTAGTTGTTGAAGACGTTCACCTACTGGCGGAGTTTGATATTTAACTAATTGCCGACTCTGGTTCACAGATCCCCCCTACTAAAGGCTTACGAACAATAGACGGTACGGACAAACATCCACCACAAATCCTGTTCCTTTATGTACATATGTGGCTGTTTAATTTTTTTTTTTTCCATGTCTGTGCTCCTGCAGCGGTTATCTTATTTGGTGAGCCAATCAGATGGGAGACCAACCTCCAGCTTATCGTGGACGTGCTTCTAACCAACGGAAACCCTGACGACCCCTGGACCTCCATGCAGTACCCTCACATCCCGGTCCTGGCCTGTAACATGGACCTGCTGTGGATGGCGGAGGCGAAGAATCCCAGGTGCACATGGACACCACACTCTTGGATATAATTTTAAATTTTAAATGTCACTGTCAGCAGTGGTGTCACTCTCGATTTTTTTTCCACTGGCGCACAGGTTCGGTCACGGCATGTTCCTGGTGTGCTTGGAGAGTTTGTTCAAAAAGGTCACAGGCTACGATCTGAAGTACGAGGCTCTGATCGGCAAACCCAGCGTGGTGACTTACAACTACGCCGAGCTGCTGATCCGACAACAGGCTGAAAGCCTCGGCTGGAGCACGCCTGTGAAGAGGCTGTATGCTATAGGGTGAGTGACTCAGTCCCAGTGTTGGACAAGTTACTTGATTGCATTACCTATTACTGTAATTAATTACATTGTAATATTCCTGGCATTACATTAATTTTATGTTCCTTTCACCAAAATAACTGGAAATATGGATTTTGCATTCTCAGTAGATCTTCTTGCTTTCAGTGTAGCTCATTTCCAGTAGAAATGACTAAGCTAACGCTAACAACGGTAAAATATAATGGAGCAGTTATGGCCCATGGCTCAATACATAGCGTGAGATACTGAATATTTAGGTGTATTCATGTTGAAATCAATATTGCTAGAAGCTGCTACTGTATATATTGTAAGTGAACACCTAAAGAAAGCTGCGCCACGCTTCATGTTTCATTAAATTAAATGTGCTATTTCACGAGGTCCAGAGATCTTTTGGTTTCTCACACAAAGTTAACTTAATTATAATGTTCTTTCGTATCCTTTTCTCTGATTAATTGAAAATAATGAGCACATGTCCGTCTGGTGAACGTAGAGTCTGACTCTGCCGCTGCAGTCATAACAGGAAGTTAACATTTGCTCCTATTTTTTCTCCTCTGCTAATCTCGAATTTGTAGAAAAACTCATAATTAACTTAATTAATTTAATTAATTTCCTGTTTAAAACCTATTGTAATTGCATTACTTTTTTTTTTTAACACATTACTCCCAACACTACTCAGTCCACATTTAAAAAATCTTGTTGTGCATCCTTCATTAACCCTTTAATGCGTTACCACTTCTCTTCCTATAGCGATAACCCCATGGCGGACATTTATGGTGCCAATCTCTACAACCGCTACCTCCAGGCAGCTCACCGCGCCAGAGCCCAGATGCAAGCTAAGAGCGGCGGAGGAGGAGGCGCGGATCCTTTGACAGAAACTGTCGGCAAGGACCTTAAAATGACGTCCACAGAACTGGGTGGCACATCCGGTGGGTACGTGGCAGAACAGGACCTCCCCGAAGAGTGCTGCTCCATGCTGGTGTGCACAGGCGTGTACAGCAAAGACCAGGAGGAGCTGCCCCGGGACCCAGAGCAAACGGTCACGGAGCATCGCATCTTCCACGGCCACAGGGACTTCCGCTTCGACCCCACCCTCACGCAGCCGTCCTTCGTGGTGGAGGACGTAAAGGACGCGGTGGAGCTGGTGTTCCAGCAGGAGGGCTGGCCTCTGGATTAGCTTCTCAAAGCTTTGAGAACGCATCCCATCATTCTTTTTTAGTTTTCGCACGTGAGGCACCGCCGTCAGTGTTAGAGGTTCAAGCCGCAAAAAGCAACAATGTGCAGTTTCAACACTAAACACATAGAAAACATAGCGCATGGCAGCATCAGAGTCTGCAGCCTTTTTATATTTTTTCATGAACAACACGTCGCTGTTTCCGTATTTGCAGTGTGTAGTCAGGCGCTCACTGAACACCTGAGCTTCGTTGCCTCTGTTTTACAGCGCACATAGTTTTTGAGTTACGACATTTAGACTTTTTATAAATTATCAAAGAGATGGTTTGCTATGTGAAAATACCTTTAACTGTTTGGGTAAGGATGGATTTTATTTTTTAAAAGGGTCATCTTACCTTTTGTAGGTCTTACTAAGCGTTTTTACAGCTGTCGTGTTTTCAGCTTGATTTTATTTTATTTTTTTCAAAGCTAAGGTTAATGCATTGCACCACTAATGCAGATTAGATTAAGATCCCAGGTTTCACTTTAGTCCCTCAGGAGTTAAGATCTTATTTTTTTTTTTGTTTTGTTTTGTTTGTGAAAGCATTACACAGTAAGTCTCTGTGGAAACGGGTGCTATTTTTCTGTGAAATGATGGCAGTTATAGATGTTAAAGTCTGTGTTTCGGAAGATGACAGGTGCAGCAAAAAAAATATTTTATCTTGCAATTGAGGTTAAAAAATGTTGACTCTAATTGCAGGTTTAAACGAAGGAGCTGTGGTTGTGTACTGAAAAAGCCATACTGTGCGGAAGAACAATTAAAAAGACTGAAAGAAGTTGCACATCCTGTTAAGATGTCGTGTTTACTGTGGCGTGGTTTAAGTACAGTCCTCCAGCAGAGGTGTGGTTTGTTACCATATTCAGCAGCCATTATCCTCAGAGGAATATTACTAATACGTTTGATAAGCAACAAACCATTTAAAAACCACATATTACAGATATGACTAACTGTATAAATATTAAAACACATATTCACACACACGCATACACACATAATGCAACAGTTTCTATTTCCTTGTTTGATAAAGAAACCTCCAAACAGACACACACACACACACACACACTGCATCCCTGCTTCAGTCCTCTCAGCAAGCACATTTTTTATCCAAAGAACCACGGACCGGTCGAGAGCTGTTACTCAGCGTGAAGTGAGGCGCCTCGTCCGTGATGGTCGTGTCGTTGCGCGCCAGCAGCTCGCGGGCCATGAGGATGAAGGCGGCCTCCACGTTCTGCGCGTCCTTGGCCGACGTCTCCAGGGCGGCCAGGACGCCGTTGTTCTCGGCCACGGTGCACGCGTCCTCGAACAGCACCTGCCGCCGAGCGTGGAGGTCGGACTTGTTACCTGCGGCGGTGAATGGAACGGAAAGGGAGGTGGTGAGTGGCAGGGAGCAGAAGAACAAACCTTGCAAGTGTCGTTATAAAATACTGAATGCTAGAAAAGTGCACATTTCAGCAGCCTCACATGCCACGCTTGTTTCTCTCTAATTGCCTAAATGTGTTTTTATTTAATTTAACAAAGCTTCACATATTTGCATTTGGAAGATAACACAAAACTATTAAACAATTCATTACCAAAATGAACGAGCAATAGTTAATATAACCAAATCTGCACAGGTCACACAGTATGTAAGAGTGACTTACTTGGTTTAGAAATCGGTAGCACGATATTTTAAATGTCCAGCTAACTAATTAGATGGTTATTTTCTCAAATTATCATTTTTTCTAAATAAAAAAAGTGCTCTATGGGATGAGCCTTTATTTATCCCACCGTGGGGGAATGTGCAGTGTTGCAGCAGCACACAGTCCGAAGGTGAGTGCACAAAAGAGACGACCAAATAAACACAAAAAAAAATGGAAAATCTGGTCTACTGGGAGCGGCAGGAAGGAAGTTGGCTGCTGGCGGTGCTCTCCAGTGCTAAGATTGACAGATTTGCTATCATCCTCCAAACACCCACCACCTCCGTAGGCTCAGGAGAAACGAACAAAGCAGAACTTCCAGTAGCTCCAGCAGACGACTGATGAAGATGCCTGATGCCACCACAGAGTCATAAAAGGTCCTTAGTAGGTAGAGTCCGGTATAATAACCAGTATGAGGGTGTGTGCATCCTGGAACTCTTAAGCAACAGAGATGCTTTAATAACAAAAGTGAAAATAAAAGTCACCTCTTGCCCAGTGTCAGCTGGGATGGGTCACGCTACAGAATAAGTCATATGACCCTAGCTTATCTCACTCCAAGACAAAACACTTTCAGTCCCCAGGTTTAACGCTTTATGAAGGAAAAGGGACCACATCGGGTAACTTATGTATTTATGCTTATTAACATTTCTAGTTTGCTATGACGAGCGAATTTAACAAATTATATCAATAGCAACGAGCTACAACCTAATTATCAAGTACTTGTTTGAGGATGTTGGGATTTCATTGTTCGCAATTCTGGTTTTGCTCAGTCACGTTCAGATATTAAAATAAACTGTTTTATATTTTGTCACACACTTTGTTGGGTGACTTTTTTTATAATATAAATAATGAAATAATCCCAGTGTCCACATATGAGGACATTGTTTTTTAGTTTTTTTTTTTTTTTCAAAAACCACTACTTCCTGTTGAAAGATGATGCTTAGTTTTTATATGTCTTAGGTCCTACTGGTCCCAAATTAAAAATACATAGCAAACAAAGTCACCATGAGGACACATCGGCCCTATTGAGGCCTCTTCCATCCAGCACAAGCGTACATTTGTGCAAACATCCGTCTTATTGCTAAATATACAGCTGTCCATGCCGCTATTTTTCTCCTCTTTCTATTTTTTAATATTTCTTTTATGTTTCTTTGTTAAAAAAAACCCAAAAATGAGTGATTGCCTTGTCTGCAGAAAGTATTTTATACTGTTGTAATTTGCAGTAAAATATATTTATGTAAAAGTGAAACAGTTTTCTGACGTCCTACAGTAAAACTTAAGGGTTGAGGTTTCTTTCAGTCAGTGCCCTATAAAGGGTTAGTGTGGTCAAGGGTTAAAAGCAGCACACATGTGACATATTGAGCAGTAAAAGAGCTTTGCTTTTTTATGGGAACATCTGCACCACTAGATTATGTTTCGGCTTTACACACCAACACATAAAACCCCCTTTCTATTGCCATGTAACGCACCGAGGAGTATCAGCACCACGCTGGCAGCTCCGTACTGCTCCACCTCCCGGATCCAGTGGGGGATCGACTCAAACGTGCTGCGGCGGCTGATGTCGTAGGCCACCATCGCCCCGTGGGCACTGCGGTAGTAGCTCTGGGTTATGGTGCGGAAACGCTCCTGTCCCGCTGTGTCCCACACCTGCATCTGTAACGAGACACAAAACACAAACACGGGGTCAACTAGTTACCTAACAAAAAGTATTCCTGAGGTTATTCAAACACGCCGAGGTCGTTCCTGTGAGCGTAACCTGAAAACTTATTGGCATAACATTTTTTTCTTGATCAAATCAACACACCCAGAAAGTTAACACAATGATGATATTGCCTGGAAGAGGCTGTCAGCCACTCCTGTTCCCCTGAAGAAAAGGGATTATTTACTCTCGGATAAGAGGACACACATAAACTCACTTTCTTGTATTACTTGATGCAAAACGAGTACTATTTATATAATATAATACTATTCTAAAGCCTGTGGAGATGATGATACCTGTATTGCCAATTGTGATCTCAAAATATGTCTGACTAACACACAAACCAATAAAACATGAGTAAAAAAGGGTGCAAACAAGGAAAAAGTCACCCACCTTCACCTTCTTTCCGTCTATATCCAGAGTACGGACGGTGAAGTCGACCCCTATGGTGTTCTGCTGCTTCTCGATGAATATGCCGGACTTGAAGCGCTGCACCATGCACGTCTTCCCAACATCCGAGTCCCCAACCAGGATGATCTTAAAGAGAAAGTCGAAGGAGTCCTCAAGATCCGGCTCCGCAAACTGCATGGTTAACGGAGTGGGAGAGAAGAAGGGAAACACTGAGGCAGAAACACTCAGTGAAGCACCTCCGTGCCCTTTATGCAAGAGAACTGGTTCCTTCCGAGTTGTGTCAATAATAACTGAGACTATTTACAGAAATGGCAGGAACATCCTTGCGAGGAAAAAAGTGGAAAAGCAGGTTTATAGGAGCTGCTGTGTAACAGGCAATATGGTTCTAGGCTCCATAGAGAAATAATAAAAAAAGGAAAGAAAAAAAGATTAACTGTCAAATACCAACAGCTGATTTTCCATATTTACTCCATTCAAAGGTTGCACTCGTCTAACAGAGAAAAAATAAAACAGCTTAATTATCCATTAACGGAGGATTCAAACTCCTTCCCCTCCAGGTCGATAAGTCAAAATCCGGAAGTTGCTTCTTCATCCTGATCGCGTTTTAATTTCTTGTGAATGTTGCACTATCAGACACATTCTTCAGGTGCACTGTAATCTGTACTTCTGCCCTTTAGACTGTCGCTTTTCCGTGCCAGCTACACCTGTCACCCTGCACTCGCTCTCATTCTGAGACACCTTGGGACACGCCTCCTACCTGCCCAGGTAGGTGTGACCTCCAGCTGCTGGCCCACCTACACCACTGCATCCTGGGATATGGATTTTCTATTCAAGCTCCGCAACAGGACACCGTACCTGGAAAGAAGAAGTGGCCGGAAACGTTGTTTATTCCCAAAGCACTGTTTTCTTTTATGATCAAATCCATAGAATATAAAACCCATTGACATAAGAAACTGCACCTCTTACAATTAATTTGGTCTCCATCTGAAGGACTGGCTTCTGAAGTAAGAAATATGTGAACATCATTAGCTGTATCTGCCTTATAGCCTGCATGTTGTTTCTGTTGTCATCTATGGTTCTGGTTGCTGTATTTGTTTTAGCTTTGAGCCTTAGCTTAATGGCTAATGCCTGGTTTTCAGTGATGAATTACTCCTTTTCCTTGCAATTTTAACAACTTTGATATGATAATGGTTCTTAAAACTTCTTACCAAAAGGACAACAGTTGAAAATTAGATATTTACCATGAAGTTGACCAATGTGCAATGTCCCTTTTAAATAAATAAAAACATAAAACTCACCATATTGCCACAAATTAGAAAAAGATCCGAAGGGCAGGAGGGTGACTTTGAAATATTATGGGTGACAGGTATCACTCACAAACGTCAGTGTACAAAACAAATTCCCGCAACTGTTTATGATAAAATGTCAATGTCATTTTTGTCTTAACCCTTTTACCTTTTAAAAGCACTACATTAATAGCATTGTCCCTGACTACTGTCAACCAACACATTCCTCAGCAGTCAGTAACTGAACGCAGCCACAGAACTCATCATGCACAACACACAAAAAACACAAACAGAGGCGGACGGTTATTCTAGCGTAATCGAAATCATTTTTACCTCAGGCTTCCTATATTGGCATCGCAGTGAGATGCTCACACAGAACGAGAATACTGATCGGAGTCTGAATCGGTCTCTCTTTCTCTCTCGTTCTCCACCCCCTCACTAGTTTCTGTCGTCATCTCAGCCCACAGAAGAACAAGGCACAACTGGACACAGAACAATGTGTGAGTGTGAGGGGCACTTGACCGAGCTGGGTCTATCTTTGGCTGTGACCACCAACAACCTCCTTTCTGTTGTTTGGTTGCCGCGTTTTTTAAATGTTTTTTTGTTTTTTTTCTTTTCTTAATGTGGTTTTGTTGATGATTCAGTGATGCAATAAATGCAAATGAAAATTAGCTTTCAATCCGTCTCTATTATCCAAAGGTTGAATTAATAAAAAATACACATTAATACAAAACATATTTCATGCTTTTAATATCTATCCAACATTTATGGTAGACATTATTATGGTACGAAACTGAAGGACAAAATATACACAGACCTGTAAAATCATGTAAAATCTGTAAACCTACAACATTCAGTCACACTTTATTGCTACAGAACCTCATAAACTAATCTGAATTATCACAAAAATCTAACAAACCAAATAAATATGGTGGTATGTTCCATAACCACAAACATCCTGTGACTCAGCAGAGCAGGAGCTGTGCTGGTGTAGATGAGTCGCTGTGAAATCATTTTTTGACTAAACTACCACGTCCTAGTCACAGATGTTGGCAAGCTGTGTCATCTCCTGTGCAGCAGCTGAGCTGCACTCGAAGTGTTCCTGAGTCGGAAAGCCGTGCCGCTGCTCTGCTGGCTTCTCCTCTGTTTCTGAGGTTTCTTGCCAGACGTCTTGTTCTGGGTTGTATCTGGAGGAGGGACGGGAATTGGCTTCCAGGGGATTGGATTGTAGAAGCTGGGCGATGGGTATGATTTGTCGTAGGGATCTGGAGGAAAATTAACACGTCGATTGTGATGCATAACAGCTACGTGAAAGGCAAATATCACAAATGATGTATACGTGAAGCAGTCTGAGTGTGATTACTTTCTGTTACAGTATAATCCACTGCACATACATTTGATGAACTATGAGGCGCCAGTTAATCCAAAAACAGAGAAGCACAGTTAATCATTTTCAAATTATTTGAATGACCTTACTTGTTGGGTAGTGAGGTGATTTGGGACTTGCTCTGCTTTTTTCATTGGTCTTCGCCAGCCATTCCTTAAATTTTTCCTCTGCCCTCCTGTGACGCTGCCTCTCCTGCTCTTCCTTCATGGCAGCATCCTCCTATAAAAAAACAAAAAAAAGTCCATTTATCCACTAATTAAACATCTGAATAATTTAACTTCAAAAACAATTATAAAACTGCAATATTACTTTTTCCTTCTTTTCCTGTTCCATTTTTTCTTGGTTCTTTTTCTGCAGCCAGTCTTTGTACTTCTGCTGAGCTTTATGTTTAATCTCCTTTTCTTTGTCCAGCTGCCTCTGCTTCTCCTCCTCCTGTTGCCTTTGTTTTAGAAGTTGCTCTTGCCTCTCCTGGGATTGCAAAAAGCAAACAGATGCATTAGTGTTAAAGATGGCTGTTGGCGTGCGCGGTGATGAGACAGTGTTTTTTTTTACCTGTTCTCTTTTCATTTTTAGCCATTCTTGGATCCTCTCTTCCATTACAACCCTTTTCCGTTCCTGTTCTCTTTCTTGCTGTTCCTTTCTTTCTCTTAGTAATCGCTCCTATTGAATACAAACAGTTCTGGTCACTGATTCAGATGCATAAAACCCTGCATAAAACAATCAGGGATTTAAATGAAAGGGTAACGGCATGCCTCTTCTGCTTTCTGTTCCAGTTTAAGACGGTCCTCTTTAGCTTTGTTCACCAGCCACATTTCCCATGCGCTGAGAGAAGCTGAAGTTGCACCGAACATCCTCTCAGAAGGTGTTTTCGGTAGCTCACATCTATAAACAAGCATAGAATATTACCACCAAGGCATAGTGAGGACAGAAAGAGTCTTACACTTTAAAAAACTGAGCAGTACCTGACTGGGGAGGAGCTGGATTCATCGCTTTGCCTGGGTGAGTTCAGCCGATCTGGGATAGACTCCTGGTCTTCTTCATCACTATCAAAACTGTCATGGTAGATGGGAGAAAGCAAAGAAAACGTGTCTTCGTCGTCGGATATGATGCCATCCTCCAATCCCTTGGATATGTGGGGGTCTTTCCTCTGACTCGTCTTGACAGGGGTCGAGCTGAAACCCTTGGACGCAGAGGCAGGGCAGTTGGGCATCCTCCCTCCAGACATTACTAGCCGACGTCTGCGACGGAACCCACAAAATACGATCAACTGAGCTAAATGTTTTCTATAAGTCAACTATGTTAGCATTGGCAAGTTTACCGATGTCAAAGGAAAGGTATGGCAACTCAAATATGTTATGTCTAATGTGCAAAACGTCATCTACACATAGCTGTGGTGTTAGCCATGTTAGGCTAACGTTAGCATGCAAAGTTTTCCAACTCGCTACTGAACGTTAAATGCTAACTTCCAGCTAAGCAACTTGCAGTGCTGTAAATGACTTCGAAAAAACACAAATATGGCATTATTACCTCTCTTTTAAAGTCGGAGAAGACTCTTTTTTAGTGCCTCTTGCCTCCTTTCCTTGGGCTGAAGGGCTTGGAACTGATTTACAAACAACTTTTTTTTTTCCCATGATACACCACGCCCCCACGCGCTACTGGACGCTGCCTGCGTAACCATGGTGACGCTTGACGCTTTAACCGCTCTCTATGTGAATATATATATATAAATAATTTTAATACTATTTAATTTAATCTAATGGGGATACAGTTAAAAGGGACAATAGGTAATTTTAGCATATTTTTGTATCTATACTTTTCGATTTCTTTTCTTCTTCTTTTCTACTTCTACGGCTTCTATTTCTTCTTCTTCTTCTTCTTCTTCTACTACTACTACTACTACTACTCTACTACTACTATTAGATAGAAGTACTTACTTGGAACTTGATTAGAAATATGATCTGGGTTAGTTTAATTAAATGCCAACATAAATAACATTTTATTTAATTCTATTTAATTATATTTAACTGGGTAAAATGAAATGGGACAATACACACTTTTCTTCTTCTTGTACTACTACTTACTAAGAATTTGATTGGAAATATGATCATAGACTAGTTTGACTAAAAAACTATGAAATAAAGCTGTCTTTTCTTGAACTCAGATTACAGTTTGGGGTCCCTTTTAGAAATACACCTTCTGCTTAAATATATATACAATTTATAAGCATGGGAGAAGAATATGCTGTTGCAGTTCATAAGTATAGCCATAGCTTCCAATTTTTCTTTCTGGACTGTACAATCCTAAATAAGATATTCAATAAATGAATAAGATAATTAATTTAGGAATTTAAATGTTCTTATTATCTTATTTTGGTAATAAGATTTATTGAGGGCTTTCTGGAAGTGCCTTTGCAGTATGTTTATCATAAAATGTTGTACAATTCACAATCAGCAGAAAACCAAGGCTACTTATAAAGTAGCTTTGTGATTCAATCATTTTCCCGTCTGCTGTGATAAGAGGCAGTTGTTGTCGCTTTCTCAGTTATGACCCCGTCGACGTTAACCTGCCCAATGCACTCTGTCTCACTCCCACTTAACATTATCAGTCTAATTATCAGCAGTCGAGCCAAAATGAGCTCGTACAGTGAGGGGCTGCTTTCACGAGGAGATGTGACATTTTGTGAGTGTTCGTAATAACCTGTAGCACTCTTAGTTACTTCTTTATTCTATTTTATCTATGTACGTTAATGCTAAAATCTCACTGTAGAGACAACCTTTTGTTATTCTGTCCATAAAACGGACACTTTATTTATTATAAGCAATTAACTGTAACTTTCAAATAGTTTTATTTAGAATTAGTTTCAACAATGAGGCTTCAGTCGAGAATTACAGTAAGCATGGTTGTCATCTGTTAATATCTATATATTGATTATACTAAAGGAAAAACATCTAAGCCAGTAGCAAAGCAATCCTCTATAAATGTAGAGATATATTAAACTATGATGCATTACATTTTATTTATTGTTCACTAATTTAGGACAGTATCATCAATAATAAATAAAATTATAAATAATAATAAAGCTGATTTTTATGCTCACACAAAATCATTCTGTCTAAATTCTCATGTTATGAAACTGAATGATTTTGTTCTATTATAAAATAATGCAAATAATGTTTAGAGCAAAATCAAAATTACTCCCTGACCCAATGCAAAAGTTTAATATGGGAAAGCAACTATGAGAGGTCATTGCAAATTTGTTGTACAAAAAGCAAAAAAGGAGATGTATTTCTGTAACTGGAGTTAGATTTCGGAATAATTTATTGTTTTTTTTTGTTTGTTTTTTTAAGGTAGCTTTAATTTTTTATTTATTTATTTATTTTATTATTTTATTTTCAAATTAATTAATGAATTAAATTGTTTATAAGCATTCTTTGCTTCTGCCTGGGCCTGTTCAGTCACTGTACACTGTGCAGATCATTAACAAAAAGAACCGCCACGTGTCTGTTTAATAAAGAAATATTTCAGGGATGTTCTCTAAATAACTCCCATCCATCACCCCCCCCCCCCCCTCTCAATTTAATTTTTCATCATGTGTCAGATCCCTGTAAGGCGCCACAGTTCTTAGTAAGATGACGATGCAACATCATCAGGACACCAGCACGTGCAGAATGCAGGTGGGTGTGTCCGGTCCTACGTGTCTGTAGTCCAGCTCCGCAGTAGCACCAGGTTGTGGGATTCCAGCTCTGGCCTCTGATACAGAAGAGCAGGAGCCCTCTTTCAGGGCTGAGCGTGGTTCATTGCTAGCAGCATTCAGCTCACTGGCGACGCAGTATGCTATCAGGAGACATTCAGACCCTTCCAGAGGGCAGAAGAGAACTGCGACGGGTCTCCCACACCCCTCGTCGAGACCAGGAACCCCAAAGGAAGTCTCGCAAGAAGCTCCAAGTCATCATCTGTGTCCTGCTGGTGGAGCTTTGCGAGAGATTCACTTTCTTTGGGATTGTATGCAACATGATTCTCTTCTGCACCGTGAAGCTGGGCTACGACAACTACCTGGCAGCGACGGTCAACCTGTGCTTTGTAGGAGCCAGCACCTTGACCCCCGTCTTGGTCGGGTGGTTCGCAGAGACCTGTTTAGGAAGGAGTAAGGTGCTCTATTTGTGTGCTTTTCTTCATTTCTTTGGTAAGATGCAGCGAGATGAATGTTGATACACGATGTGAAAAAATGAATCAGTGCCTTCTGTATTTCTGCTGTAATGAAATGGTGGCGTACGGCTTAACACCAAATGTGACAAACGGTTTTCTTATTAATTTCCGTTTACTTCTCATAGTCAATATAAGACAACTAGATGGCATGACCCCCTTTTTGTGTGTAATCGTAGGCACGGCCATGCTGCCCGTGGTGGCTTTCCCCTTTGAAGATTTCTACATCGACACTCATCACATGACCCACCAGCTGGAACCTCGGGAGCAGCAGATCTTGTTCTACACCGGCCTCCTGGCCGCTGCGCTCGGCATCGGGGGCATCCGGGCCATTCTCTGTCCCATGGGGGCCTACAGCCTGCAGGGCTACAACCAGCATCAGCTCCTGTCCTTCTTCAACTGGTGGGTTGTGTTATTATGCTGCTAAAATAAATAAGCACCGTCATCTGAAAAAGCTTTAACCTTCTAACATTCTTCTGGGTCATATATGGGACAGCAGTAGTTTTTTGAACCGATCAGAGCTCTATGCAATGTGTCGCTGGAAAGCTTGAAAGCTGATTTCATTGATAAAAGTCATTGTAGGACTACAACCAACCCCAAAAAATTCAGGCGAATTCAGGGGAGATTCTAGGGTCTGCCTAAGAGACAACATCATTCTATCCTTTGTCTCTCCGTTAGGACTGAACAGACCCTGCAGACTCCGATCTATTCCGCCTCATCTTGAGAGACGCTAATCTGGGGTTCATTCTTGTAACATAGGTGCTCCATTTTTTTCCCAGAGGTCCCCCCCTTTGTAATCTAAAAGTCAGTAATTCCATAGTCTGGATGTCTTTAATTATGGCTTTTTTGTCAGATCTGTGTCCAAATTACCCAAATAGAATAATAAACAGGTGAAAGTTTTACTCCAAGACTTCACTGATACTACCTTGAACTCTTTCTCAAAAGGGTTTATGAGTGGGGAAAAAATAGCTGCCATTTTTAATATATCTCTTGTATACCAAAACTATTGTCTAAGCAAACATTCATTGTTATTGTGTAACCCTAAAATGCTCTTTATTTATTGAAGTGAATACTGATTTCATGAGATGTGTGTTGTCGCATTCAGGTTCTACTGGTTGGTGAACCTGAATTCTACCGTTGTGTTTCTGGGCATTGCTTACATCCAGCAGTCTGTGGGCCAAAATCTGGGCTTCCTCATCCCCTTCACTTCGGTGCTGCTGGCTCTCATCGCCATCCACATGATGCGCAACAAACTCACCTACAAACCCAAGAAAGGTGCAAAAAAAAAAAAAGACAAACTTGTCACGGATCAGAAGAAATGAACATGTCACATTGTTTCTTCTTCTCGTGCTTGTTCCCAGGCGGTTCGCTGCTCACCACGCTGGGAGTGTTCTTGAACTCTCTGAAGATGTGCTGCCTCCGCTACCGCCACCTGAGCGGCGACGTGGCGAGCTGGCTGGACCGTGCGAAGGAAAACAACGGCGGGCGATACAGCGAGACGCACGTGGAGAACGTCAAAGTCCTGGCCAAGCTCTTCCCTCTTTACGGGCTTCAGCTGCTCTACAGAGCTTGCATCACACAGGCAGGTCACCGGGAGAGCGGTGGGATAAAAGAGGATAATTTCCCTGATTTATCACACGCAGGGAGGCTTAGAATGTGTTTCACCACAGATTCCCTCGGGCTACTACATACAGACGATGAACTCCAACCTGCACCTGAACAACCTCCTGTTACCCATCGGTGCCATGAACATAATCAGCATCCTGCCTCTCCTGCTGCTGGCCCCTCTCATCGAGTGTGTGACGACCTGCTACCTCTCCATGGAAAAGACTCCACTTGCACCTGCAAAACTCATAAGTGAGTACGTCCACACACACGCAATTATTGCCTTCACCTAAATATTACCGCGTGCGTCCTCTCACTCCGTGTCTGACCCCCACATCCCCCCACCCCTCATTCTGCAGCCCCCTCTCTCATCACCCCACCCTGTCCCTGTCCGTCCTCCCCCTCCAGCTCTGGGCCATACATGCGCCACCCTGTCGGTCCTGGTGGCAGGTTTGTCTGAGCTGCAGAGGAAGTCCTACCCCCTGGTGGAGCAGACTCTGTCTGGGAAGGTTCTGCGGGTGTCGTCCATGCCGTGTTTCCAGCTGGCTCCTCAGTACGTCCTCCTCGGCCTGGCGGAGGCTCTCGTCACACCTGCATGTGAGTAGGTGCAGAGTCCCAAACGCAGTTAACACCAAACAACTGAGACATAGCAAACATAGTGTTTAAGGCAGGTCCTCTGGTTCCTTCCTCCCTCCTCTCTGGCAGGTTCTCTTATTTCTTTCCAGCTGATCCCAAACCACATCAGAGGGATCTCCCTGCATTTCCTCACTCTGTCCTATGGAGGTGGCTGCTTTCTGGGAGCTTTCATCATCCAGCTGCTGCACTTTACCTCTGGAGGTAGAAGCAACGTTTTGCCCCAGGAACAAGTGATATGGACGCTGGAAGTATTTGGTGCTGATGTGAATGTGCTGACACTGTATTACAGGTAACTTTTACCCAAACACACTGCACGATGGGAATCTGGAGAGGTTCTTCTTCCTTCTGGCCGTGCTCATGGCCATAAACACCATGGTGTTTTGGAGCGTATCGTACAGGTGTAGTATAATCTCCAAGTACATGTATCATAGGAGGGAATATACTTACAAGACAATTGTAAGTGTGTTGGTTAATGTGCATAGTTGGATATAAGAAACTACAGCTTAATGAACTGTATCCAGGCTCTATGAACATTTTCTTTCCCTCCTCGTGTTGTGCAGGTATATAGACCTGAGTGTGCAGGGTAAAGCACTGACCACCAGCCCTCTGACAGAGAAGCTGCTGCATTACAAGGCCACTCTTCGCTTCTACGACACCATGCATCAAGCCTCCATTGACTCTATTTTATGACTCCCTTCACTGAGCTTCAGCCTCCTGTTAACGGCGCTGGCGCTGCATATGACTGTGGACTGAACTGTATGAACGAAATGCATAAAATGTGCATGTTTTTGTGGCTTTTACGATCATAATGTAATAACTAATGTCATTCAGAATGTCCCGTATTGTGTGTAATCTGTATTATTGTGCATATGCATGCATAAAAAAAGTGAAGTACTTTGAGGTAAAATTAAATAAAGAATAAATAATTAGCACCGTTTGGTTCATTATTTAGTTAAGTTAAAGTAAAGCATCGTTTTGCTTCCATCATTAAAATCAAAGAAGAAGCAGAGAAGTAGTTTATTAAGATAATCCTTTAATTTATCCCACAATGGAATAAATGAACACAAGGAAAAAATTAAAAAGCCATGACACAGGAGACAAAACCCACACTCACAAAATGTTTATTTGCATAAATGAAAAAAAACAAACAGACTATAATAAATGAGGCTACAAAATACTGGCAGGCGATAGGTTATCAAATCTATTTTATGAGCACACAAATGCCTACAACAAACAATAGAAGTTTGACCCTGCTAGCAATGAACGCTTTGGAGGATGCACTCTGTGGTGCTGTTAAACCGTATTGAATTAAACACACAACAGTGAGTTTACATGTCTATTCTAGATGTACAGTATATTTCCATTTACGCTTTGTTGTCGTCGTTTCACATGTTCACATGAATCCTCCTGAATGCTGTTATGTTGTATAAAGTACACAAAGAGACTACACCCAGAGTCAAAGTCTGTGCATACGTAGACATAGTTCAATGATTCACGACAGGATTTTACAGATTATACATCTATATATTCCACCTTACAAACTATAAGCGTTTTAAAGAATACGTTTAAGCTTTAACTATAATGAGCAGAAATCTACAGATACCGTTTTAACACTGGAGTTTAATGGATAAATGGAGAAGCCCTACTGTAATGGTTCACTCAGTCAGCCTTCATAGCTGACGGCTTTACTCAGGTGTAATTATCCTGAGTGAGGAACCTCTGGAGACCATGAAGCCTGGGTACAGAGGCTGGGAGAATGTGGTCTGAACTCTGTGAAGCAGCATCACTTGATCTGAATCAGACAGGCTGTAGAAGGACAAGGTCCCCATCTTATGGTTAAGATACACACCCACCGTAGAGGAGGAGCAGGGGACGGGTATTTTGGTTTTGATTTCGTTGTGCCAAAAGGTGCAGCCGAAATTCGAAAGGGAAATGCACCAGGAATGGTCACTGAACCCAAAGCCACTTTCTTCCAGGTCTGCGCCTTTATAACAGACAGCCACCTCAACTCTGGGGCCTTTCCATTCAACCTCCCAGTAGCAAACTCCAGACAAACCTTCAGTGCACAGCACCTGATCATATTTGGTGAATCTCTCCGGGTGGAACGGGTATTTCTGGGCCTTTTTTATCCAGGTCACTTTCCTGTTTTCCTCAGTGAGCAGCAGGTTTTCAAACGCAGTGTTGGGATCCAAACTGAGGTGGCAGGAATCTGAAATGTCAGACAATATTACTCAGTGTAATCACCACTGAAGTGCAATGAAATATAAATGACAAGGCTGATATAAAAACATGTCCTTTATGTGCAAACTCACACATGGAAAACTCTTGTCTCGTCTTAGGATCAGGATCAACTTGAACTGGAAACAGAAAACACGTTACTCCTGAAAGCACTACTGACATTTTATCTAGCAAAAGTTTATCTTCTTACATGTCTCGGATATTTCGGCAATAGCTTTTGCTATGGTTTCCATTTTGTCTTTCAGGTCGGAAATAAACTTCGTCACATAGCCAAAAGGTGTTTGTTGTTGGATGTTGTTGGCATCAGGTGACACCTCAGGTTCTGTGCCGTCAAAAAAGGGCTGGCAGCGCTAGGACCACATAAAGAATATAAATAAAAATGTCATTTATAGGCTTGTGCACAGTGTATAAGCTGTGTATACATCCGCCTGTGTACCTGCAAGAAGTAAATGTGATCTTCAGTGAGTGACAGCTGCTTGAGTTCCTCTTCTGCTTTCCTAAGATCGCTGAGCTCCCTCTTCAGGCGGTCCACGTGCACCTCGGCTCGGCTCCCCGCAGCCTTCGCCTGGTCTCCAATCAGCTCCCTCAGAGCACAGCGCCTTTTATCTGCCATCATGACGATGTCAGCATAGGCCTTCTCATTTTCATCAAATGCTTCATCTGTAGAGCGCTGATAGTAGAAAACAAAGAGGAAAGATGTTTGTCACTTTTAGATTAAATTAGATTAAATCTTATTGTCATTCTGTATAGTACAGTTACATAGTTACAAAATGCACAAATTCTACACATAGGAACTAAAAAACTCAAAAAGATAACTCACCTGCAGAGCTTTCATTTTCTGTCTGAGCTGCCGCAGGTTCTTCTCCTTTTCTTGTATTGCATGCTGGTATCTTTGCTTCTTTTTCCCAAATTGTTTCTAAATAATAATAATAATAATAAATAAAATTTGCCACATTGAGTAGAAAACACACTCTACAACTGATCCTTACTTGTTTCTCTTTGCGCTCTGCTGCAGCAGAGACAGTGTCGTGACCTTTGTGCTCATCCATCACACAAAGTAAACAAATGCACTGGCCATCACTGCGACAATAGACTTCCAGCAGCTTGTCATGCTTGGAGCAGATCTTCTCTTCGATGGAGGCTGACACCTCCACAAGTTTGTGCCTCTTGAAAGCGGCCGACTCATAGTGAGGCTGCAAGTGAGTGGCACAGTAAGAGGCCAGACACACCAGGCAAGACTTGACGGCTTTCAGCTTCCTCACGGTGCAGAAATCACACTCCACATCCCCTGGACCGACTTCATCCTTCACAAGAGGGAAGGCGCCCTGCCCTCCTGCAGACATCTCTGCCACTAAATCAACAAGCACTGTGTTCTTGTTCAGCTCAGGTCTCGTGGCGAAAATATATCTACACTGGGGACAGCTGTAGACACCTTTCTGATCCTCCTGGTTCCAGCAGCCATTTATACAGTCCATGCAGTAGTTGTGACCACAGTGAAGAGTCACGGGCTTCTTCAATACATCCAAGCAAACGGAGCAAAACAAAGAATCAGATGTTTTCCTGCCCTCAGCCATCTTCTGCACGGACCTCTAACTTTCACTTCCTCTGAAAGGAAAGCAAAACTTCTGAAAGGGAAAGTGACTTAATCTTTTATTTGAAAAGTTGCCCCACCTCCAGCTGAAGGACTGCAGGAGTTTTTTTATTTATTTTATTTTATGCTAATGTTTTACATTTGCCCTACTTAAGCCAGCCCAGCATTTGGTTATGTCCTCCAACAATGACAATAAATGATTCTCGAAAAAATAGTGTAGTTTTTATTTTTTCACGCGAGATTTGAGCGGAACGCGAGATTTCCTTTGGTATCCATGGAAACGAGGGCAGTTTGGTATCGTCGCAGCGAGAAAGCAAAGGGGAGGAGTGTTCTTTCTTTGCTTTTCTTCTTTTTCTGGTCATGATTGTGTGTAGCAGGCAGAGTTTTACACGATGGAGCTGCCGGGGACGATTAGACAACGCTTAGAAGACTTTTCTCGTAATGTTTTATTTGACCAGAGTCGGAATGTGCCGTTCTCACAGGACCATGAAACGTTCGTGCCACAGGGTAAAAGGCATTAGCACCGTGTTAGCATTGATGTAGCAACATCAGCGGCTGCATTATGTTTTAATTGTTACATATATATATAAATATATATTAACCTCGAGCAAAGATTTTCAAGTTTGTACAGGATCTGAGCTTAATTTGTGTGTGCTTTCTGTTGTTTGTGCTCAGACAAACGGGTTCTGTCCAGTCTCCAGCTCCAGATGTCTCTGTACTTTAACATGTGGTTCTTCCCCTTGTGGTGGGTCAGCGAAGTGGTGATGCTGCAGCTCAAGGTGAGATAACACAGGGATGAAACTATTAGAGTCCTGCATTTGAGAGGTTTTATCCAGTTTTCAAAACAAACAATTACTTGGAAATCAAATGTGAATAAATCCAGAATATGTTTATAACAAAGATCCAATGGGAGTCAGATTTTTTGCTCCAACTGAATTTGTTTTTATTGTGGTTTCTATCAGTACCCTGTCTTGCCGGACTACTACAAATTCATCCTTGTGACTGTTCTCATACTGATGACACTGATTGAGGGCATCAGACTCTATCTCGGTTATGCTGGGAACCTTCAAGAAAAGGTGCTTCATCACTCAGAGACATATATATATTTGATATTTGAGATTGAAATTAATTTTGTGTGTGTGTGTTTTTTTTTTTTGTTTGTGGAAGGTCCCAGAGTTGGCTGGATTTTGGCTGTTGAGCATCCTGCTGCAGTTTCCACTAATCCTCTTTCAGCTCTTTAATGAAGCTATTCTCATCCAGCCTCTGGAACGAGGCGTTCACATAGTTCTCGCCATATTCATACTCACACAGGTACGATCAGGTTCCTTTTTTAAAAACTCAACAGGTGTAGTTCTACACTTTTCATTTAAATGCAAGTGTGGTATTTGGTAAATGTCACTGATTTGTCATTTAATTTGTTTTTTATACCTGAATGATTCAGGCCCTTGCAGGTTTTGTGGCGCTCCGGGACATGGTCAGACACACCGAGAGCCAATTTCATCTACGACAGTTTGACTGAATTCTGCAGCTCTGACGCGCCGGCCACATCTTAACACATCAAGACATATCCCTAAGATGCTTTTACAGTCCTGTGGGATCCAGATGCATTAACTTTCATTACATGATAGTAATAAATGTCCATTAATATCACACCTTCTTTGCTAAGAGGCTGAGCACAAACAAAAAGAAAAAATATATTTTGTATTACTTGTCGTGCACGAGATGCTTCCTGCTTAAGATTTATTGTTAGAGAGGAAAGAGTTTCATATTTATTTTTGTAATTTATTGGTGGGATTGTATTGTTCTTGTAGTTTTGCAGTAAAGAAAATATCCATGACTTGCAGCCTGCGCTTTATTTATTAATTTTTATCTGCATTCGAGACACTGTGTCTGCACTCTGAAAATCTAAAAATGATGGTGTTTCATCAGGAAATCTTGTCCATGACAATATCAAAATTCTGCAGAAAATAGGTTAGAATTAAATATGAGACATATGATTAAATATCTAACAAAGACGCCTTTTGCTAAGGATTTGTTTTTAAAAAAAATGTCATGTTATCTGTATCAGTACTTGTGTGGTGTAATTTTCCGTGTGGTATAAACAGCATATTTCCTCTTGAAGTTATTTATCCTGCAGAAAACCTTCACATCACACAATAAAAACAGAAAATCAGTCTTTGGTTGTCAGATTATAAATGCGGTGCCTTGTGATGGGGCCGACTGCGACGGTCTTCTGACCTCCTGCGGAGCTGTGCTCATGTGTCTTTCTCTGTCAAAGTGAGAGAGGCAGATGTTTTTATCCTGAAGTGAGCTCAGGGCTTCACTCTGTGGACGTGGAAGTTCCATCTTCATGAGGGCTGACGGCTTCGACAAAGCAGGTAAAACACCCATGTGTCGTTCGCTGTTCAGTGTTTCTCTGCATAGTCTGAGGAAATTGAAAATCGATTTAGAGACTGAATGTGTAATGCTTCGTCTTATCCCTGCCCGCACTGCATTTATCTTGCTTGCATAAATATATAACCTGACACTTTAACAGGAATTAGAGACTGACTGACCAAGAGAGAGTGCTCATCATTACTTAAAGTGAATTGACCTTTTTCCTCTTAGGTCCCTCGGCACGGACACAAACAAATTGCCGCATGCTTCGGTTTCTGTCAAGGGAAGGTCCAGGGTGTGATCTCTCTGGCTCTGCTCTCCAAACGGTGCAGGTCTCATCAGTGAGAGTCCCACTAAATAAATGAGACACAGGATAAATGATACAAAATGATCTGCTGTTATGTAGGGGAGAAAATAATAAAATAATATAAATGTTTGAGTGTATTTGAACATAAACCTTCTGAGGTGTCTTGCTGCTCCTCATTCTGCTGTGTGGTTATCTCTGTGGCGTTTGATTTAAAGTAGTCCTCGTGCACAAAATAAGGCTCACAAACCAGCAGAGAATTTTTGTCTCTAAAAATGTGCCGGCGGCTGAAGTTGTCGGTGGAGAAACCTGACAGCAGGCCCCTCTTTGGAAGAATGTCCGGAACCATCTTGAGATACACAGACGGGGGAGATCTGCCGCGGAAGAAATACAGCACTTCACAAATCATAACATAGTCACAATCGTAGTTGATGTCCTTTCACCGTGAGGTTTACCTGTGAGCTACTCTTAGGGAAGGAGGAGGCCCTGAAAGAGGGAAACGAGTCTTAATTAGAGCAGGCTTGAATTGACTGCTAAAAAATAAAACAACAATGAAAGACTAATCTCGTCTGTACATGCAGACAAACCTTTGTAAACTTTGCAGGAGCCAAAAGAGTTCCGGGCGCAACGATGCGGTTGCCGGTTGGAATTAGTGAAACCTGGTGAAGGTGGAAGGAGCGCACTCAGGTGCAGCAGCTGAGAGGAGCATCTCCACCGTCTGGCGTCTGTAACCGGGTCACCTGAGAAGTAAGCCGAGCACACTGTTCACATCCACCTACAGAGGACACGGCTCGATGTACATCAGACTGAGTCTCAAAAATAAACCACACATGGATGAGACGACGCAGCCGTGATCGTGCTGAGATGTGAGCATGCTCTGGTCCTGTGGCGAGGAAAAGAGGTGCTCTTGTGTTCCAGACAGACGTCCTGAAACACAGAAAACACATGCTTCAAAACACGTCTGATTTCACAATTATTACTGATGTTCCAGGAATATCACAAGAACTCTGCAACAGATTCTTGTTTTATCAATTCATGACAATATGCTATGTTAATATGAGCTCTAGCCGGATGAAGGATCATCTGAATAATTTTTACCTGGACAGGCTCACAGCCCTCCCACAGTGTCACCTGGCTGACTTCTCCTGGGTCAGGGGCGGGAGGAGGGACCACGGCTTTTCGTAAGAAACCATTCAACTTCACAAGGAAAGAAATTATTAAAAGGAGCAGTTCAGGAAAATCCTCCATCTGGTTGGATGTGACTCGTTAGCATATTTACGTTCAGCCTCATACCTGCCATTTCTTCCTGGGTCTTCCACCAGGCCTCTCCTGGATGGACTCTTTCACTGCGTTGTCCTGTGGCAGGTTGGAGCCCTGCAGAGATCAGTCATTTAAAAGTCATCAATAAGATAACCTGTTAAGCGGGGGCAACGATTACTGTTTTTATCTCACAATATCTGTGATGCTGCTTTGCAGAATCTTAGGCTGCATGTTATTCTTCACTCTGTCTGGCTGCAGCCTGTTTCTTTCCTTGCGGCTCTTGAGACGTTTCTTTTTCTTCTTTGTGCGAGTTTGCTGTGGAGTGGAGCACAAACACGTGGTAAATAAAGCCGAAGTTGATTGAGGCTAATTGACGGGAGGTCGAGTTTGCGTCAACGTACCCCTGGATCAACATTTTGAGGCTGATTCAGTAAATGAACTGGGAGTCCGTCTGAATCTGAACTGTTTGAACCGCTGGTGCTGTGAAGGCGAAGGAGAAATATTAACATCCTAGAGTAGTTTGGATGTAAGATCGTAGTTTAAAAGAAACACATTACATCACAAGTAACAGGTACAGCACCTAGTTTCCAGGTCGGACACAGAGAAATTACAGTGAGTTCCCACATCTTTTCCCAGTCTTGCTCTGACTTCTTGTCTCAGCATCGCTGCCAGCTCTGTCAGACAGTATGTGGTCTGGAATAAGAACAATAAAAGAAATGTAATATAACACAAGCAAACACACACAACGCTGCATCTAGGAGCTAAAAGTTCAATTTTAATACTGTATACAGGTATTTCGGGGCATACATTTTCTTTCTTCTTCTTTTTCTGACTAAATAAAATGAACTTCTTTAGCTCTCACCTTGGTTTGATCAGGGTCACAGTAGTCCAGCAGGGTGTCACAGAAGTAAAAACCAAGGGACTTCAGGTCTCGAGTAGAGAAATGCGTCCCTCTCCTGTCGCCTTCAACATTCAACACATGATTTCTTTTACTCATGAGCTGGCTCGCAAACATAACGGCACATTTATGAAGTCGACACTCACCCAGAGTGGAGCCTCCAAAGGTGGCCTCCATGGTGTAGCTGTTTTTGATGCCGAGTCTCCACATCGCGATTCTGCCTGTGCCCTCTTTGCTCTTCTGCACCCGGAATTTACAGCTCTTGAAGGAGAACTGAGGAAAAGAGCGATTTGGATGTTTTAGCTCAACTGCTGAGTGCAACAACTCCAGTTTGAACGGCTACCGCACCTTATTGCTGGCGTTCTTGCTCATCATTAGTGGGAAGACTCTCTCGTGCAGTTTGAGCGAAGCATCACTCCGGTTGTTACAGCCGTACATGAAGACGTTGTTTTTACGGTTGTGGCCGTGAAAATCGCAGTAGAGAACCACATCCGTTTCGGCCATTAGTCTGGAGATGAAGAACAATCATGCATGCATATTTTAAAGTATAGTTTTTTTTTTAAGAGATGAAGTTCTAAATTAAATAAGCTCCAGGCTGATAACACAATGTTCGTCCATGTGTGTGTGTGTGTGTGTGTTTGATATATCACCTTTCCACCATGTTTCGCGTATGCCACACACAGGGAAAGGAATCCCTGAGTAATGTCTCGTAGTTTCTGTTGAGGTCCCTTCCTGCCAGAGAGCAGCGATAGTTGCCCACCACTACACCATCTGGGTTCAGCATCGGAACAACCTGAACCACCGCAGAAGAGAAAACCCACAAATTTAAACACGGTTTGGTAGCTATACATTGCATCACTCAGCTTACAATTAATTGCCAGTCATTTAATCCATTCCCAAATGTTACACAACCAAATTGCAACGCCTTTTTGAGTCTGAGCACCTTGAAAACAAACATGTCCCTGAGTAGCTTGGCATCATCTGAGTCCCCGAGCAGAAAGTCGAGGAATCCTTCCATTATCCAGGACCCGTTGGTTTCGCCGGGATGCACTCGGGCCGTCACCACCACGGCCTTCTTGGTCCTGCCCTCCAGCCTGCTCACCCCGTGGGACGTTATTGTCATCACGTACACAGCGTTGCCGGCGAGGCTGTGGCACAGGACGCGCATTTTACAGTACGACGCAACCGCCTTGTTGGAGGAAACGCGCCGGAGGTAGCGCTGCAGGTGAGAATAGGTGTAAGGGTAGCAGTGGGCCAGGTAGCAGGTGTCCGAGTCGTGGGGGAACTGGAGAGTCCAGGAGAGCGAGTACAAGGGGATGGGGTCACTGTTGTTGTCCTTCGTATTCTACAGAGAGACGGAGACAATGGCTTTTAAAGGAGATCCTTCTTTTTTATTCTGACTGTGTAAAGCTGTTCTAAGGATGTTTTGCAGTGCTGCTATGTTTATCAATCATTAATTAAACCACATCCTAGGTTTAAGCTTTGTTGCTTCACAATAAACTTGCACTTTATTACACTTTAGAGCAATTTCTTATTCTATTTTTTGTAAAACAGAGACAGTAATATTATTATAAATATGAGAAGGAGCAGTAAGAGTTGAAATAATACTTTGTGTGATAGATAATAAAAAGCAATGACGAGACCAGATCTAGATGCCACCTACTTGACTGCAGTTTCGATAGTATCTGATATTGGAGCCCGTGCGCCGCCACCCAACTCCGTTCTCCTCAGCAGCCCTCTCGGAGTAGAGGAGCGGCCTCATGCCCTGAGAATACAGGCTGCTGCTCTTCATCAGGTTGATGATAGTGAAGCGGTAGGTCACGCCGGCCTTCATGTTCCGAACCCTGAAGTAAAACCACTGTGTGTGCTTCGCAGTGTACATGTCCGTGCGCAGGGTGAGCTCGTACTCGTAGACACCCCTGAAAAAGGAAAGGATTACTTTGTTTTGAGTCACCTAAAAAAAAGTAACAGGGTTGAGAATAAAAACTCACACTTGGACGGCCTTCTGAAGGTTCCCACTCTCAAAGCGGGACTCAAACTCCAGAGTGAAGTCCGTCTGATTCGTCTCAAATATAGCGGCGCTCTTAATGGCCCCCCTGCTGCCTCCGACACGAGAGCAGGTGAAATAGGGACACTTAGTGGCTTAAAAGAGAAAGAAGTTGAATTAAAGACACATTTCATTTTGAGATTGTAACCTATGCAAACTACAAAATAGGTGTTCCATCAAATATGCATTTGCTGCCAAGAATTACCGGGGTTAATGAAGTACACCAACTTTCCCCTCTCCTCTCCGACTGGCATGGGTGTCCTCTCATGTCCTGTGGCCTGATAGAAAGTCTCCGGCTCGGGGGGGTCCCACTCTATGTGTTGGACGATGTCACTGATGACCTCACACTCGATGGGCCAGCGGGGACGGGAGATGGACGGGAAGTTGACCAGGTCCAGCGGTGCCCTGAGACTCAGAACGGGTCGGCCGCCATCAAAGTTTATGAGGAGCTGCCTGGTCCGTAGTTTCTGGCTCAGGTCCATAGACACTGAGTGGGAACATGAATCACACCTTAAATACCTGATCATTCACCCTCCTTTTCTTACAGGGATTATGCTGCACATGACAGAGCTAATCTCATACACAAAAGGGTTCTTGCTGAATAAATAATGATCTAAAACTGAGGGGGGATGAACACGTGTCCATCACTACACAACAGCCCTTTCTACTGACTTTCCACAATTTCGTGTCAGCAACACATATAGTACAGTGTTAACCAAAAATGTCTATGTGTAAAAACAAACAAAAAAAAAGCTTACAATGCTTCCTCCCTGCTAATTCATCCTCATCTTGGTCTGTGTTGGATTCATTGGTGTCCGATTTGTCCAGCTGGATGGTGTTCCACCAGTTTCTGATGGCAGAGACGGTGATTGCGGAGGATTTCTCGGCCTGATCGGGGAATTATAAGACGTGAGAGTTGTATCGTATTTGCCTGAGTCACTGAAATAACTAAAAACAAACAAGATTATCAAGCCATCTTAACCCAACATGAAGCTTTGAATGTTGTGTCATTTCCCTCAAAATATCAGTGGGTTCAAATGTGAATCTTTCAAGATGATAGAACTGATTAAGTGGACTGGAAATACAATAACACCAACTTATGAAGACACAAAAGAAGAAGAACTTGAATTTCTATAGCACGAAGCGTTGTCCTTATATTTGTACATTTTGTAAGTATTTGTTGTGCATTTAAATTTTGTGCAACTTCAAACTGTACTTTTAATCAACCGCACTAATTTTAGTAATTTGTTGAAACTACTGTATATTCTTAAACAGTGTGTGTGTATTTAGAGTTTAGCAATTCATGGAAACTAAAGCTCAATCTCTGTGCAGTTACAAAGTTTATATTCTGTTATAACGTCAGCTAAACAACAGCAATCAATTCCACAACAGGACATTCTCCTTTATATATATTAAGATTAATCCGGGTTTAAATGTGTGTTGCTACACTAGTGCTCTTTCTACATTCAGAGAACTGCTCATTTCCTGTTGCTAACATTATCATTAGCGTCTTAGCTGCTCAGCGACGCCTTTTTACTGGCTGTACTTTTTTACGAGTTTTTTTTTTGTGCCCGAAGGCCTCTTACCTCGGTCATAATTGACTGGATTGTCGAACATTTACTAAAAAGTTAAAACTCTCTCCAAACATTAGAGCAATGTCGGCGGTCGCTGCGACGGGGAACAATCTTTCTCCGAGTACGAGACGTTGCTACGCAACCAATTGCCCCAACAACAGCGCGGTTGCCATGGAGACGTCGTTGAATGGGCTGAAAATCGTTTCGTAAAAACCCTGAAATCGGTTTGATTCGTCGTGAAAATATGGATTATATGTGAAGCTTTTTTTTTATTATTATTGAGGGAAAAAAAACAGCGTAATGAATAGAATAAAAAAACATTTCCTTTGGAAAAAACTTTAATAACTTTATACAAAATGTACAAGTTCAATGACATGACCTCCACTTGCACAAACACCGGTTATCTTATTATATAATTTATGTACACAGTTGTAAAAAATGCTCATTAAAATAGACAATCCCATCAACCTCTGGTGGTCATCTATCTACATGTTGTTTATACAAAATGGTGGTCAAAACGCTGACATTTGGCACATTTACAGCTGTGGCTACAAAAAAAATAATAATAATAATAATTAAAAAAAATATATATAATAAAACAGGAAATGGAACATTCAAATCCCTCTGTGTGAATGGCCTGCCATGTAAGGGGCATCTAAATGTCTCCATCAGGGACATGAACAATGGTTGAGAAAGTTCACTGATCATGAAACATTCAATTTAAGCCAGGGAAAGATGACCTTAAAGTTATGGTGGGAGTGGATTTAAAAAGAGAAAAAAAAACAAAACAAAAAAAACTGACGGGCTGTTTATGACCCAAGCCAGATGTTACGTGCTGTTCATCTTCCGTTTCTTCAGGCGTTCCCGCCAGTTTTCGGGGAGTGCCTCGAAGTTGGCATTCTTTGAAGCTTTTCCTCTGCAGAATTAAAAGTACAGGAGTTAGAACAACCACTGCAAGTTAAATGTCAAGTTAAATTAAACTCTTAAAGTGACTGGAAACTGTAGAAACGTACGTCATTAGCTGCTGTTGCTTCCACTCCTCGATGCCCTTCTTGCTGAGCTGCTCTCGGTCCTCGTCGCTGGAGCTGGTCTTCTCCTCCTCGTCCAACTCCTTCTGGATGCTCTGCCACTTCTTCACCAGAGAAGGCATTTTGGTCTTACTCTTCTTTGACTACAGAAAAGGAGAAGAACGCCCAGAGTTAAAACAGAACTCCCAAGTTACGCTCAAATTGAACTCAGTCGATTGAAACTCAATTCTCACCTTGTCCTTTTTTGCTTTCTTGGTCTTGTCTATGGGCAAAGCTTTGGGGCAAGGGGGTTCGAAGGGTGGCTGGGATGGCGGCAGCGGTGGTTGGGGAGGTGGGGCTGGGACAGGTGGGGCAAGAGGTTCACAAGGAACCAAAGGAGCAGCGACAACGACAGCAGGAACTCCCCAGTAGGCGGTAGCTGACATTAGAGGGGCTGCAGACAAAAACAAATGCATGTTGCTCATCATCTAGATGTATCTTAAATTATTATTATTAAATTAAACTGTAGGTTTTTTTTTATTTTTACCTGCACTGGCAGCTGGCTGGGTGTAGAGAATGGGACTGCTGCCTATAGTAATGGCTTTATTCAGCTGAGACGCTTTACGTTTTTGTCCCCTTCCCAATGATCCCGATGAGTCAAGGACCTGTTTGAATGACAAGAAAGAAGTTAAAAGCGTCTGCGCTCCTTTGTTCCGAGCTCACGTGCGTCTGATTTGATATGGATTAAAACTTAATTCACTCCCACACCTTCATACTCGCAGTGCCAGGGGGCAGAGGAGGCCTCCCACTGCCTTCCTCCTCAGTTCCAGGGGCTGGAGGCTCCTCATCGTTGTCGTCGTCCATCTCCATCTCAACCTCCATGATTTCTCCGTCGCTGTCGGGAGGAGGAGGAGGGGGAGGAGGGGGAGGCGGCGAGCCCTCGGGGAGAGGTGGAGGTGGGGGGTAGGCGGGAGGCGGAGGAGGGCTGTCTGGAAGCGGAGGTTGCGACGGAGACCAGAAAGAAGAAGCACCGGGCTGCACGGAAGGAGCAGGAGGAGGGGGAGGCGGAGGAGGAGGTGGCGGCGTTGATGGTGGTACAGCAGACGGAAAGGTAGAAGATCCTGTTTAAAAAAAAAAAAAAAAAAAGGGATATAGTGAAGATATAGTTTGACAATTTTAGTATGATCTTAGTACAGCATAGAATTATTAATTAACTGTTATCCAGAAACGTGCAGGTACATTAAAAAAAGCTTTTAACGGAGTCACTCTGCAGCGTTAATGCCGCCATATTGGCAGGAAAGCACACTTCTCTAACAACTATTTGGTTGACAACAGCAAGCAACTAACTAATTATGCCAGAATAGTCGGGGACAAACCAAGTGGAAATCACTTTTATAAGATTCCCAAAGATCCCACAAGACGGCAGATGTGGATTAATGAAAAAGAAAATAATGAAATAATGAAAAGAAAAAAGTGAGCGGTGAAATCCCCCAAGAAAACAGATTTCTCTCGTGTAGCGAATAACTTTCTATCGCTGACAGAATCCAGCATTTTTCAAGTTTTTTAATACTACGTCTTTTCATAAAGGCAAGTTAGGCTAATGGTTATAACATGGATTACAAAGCAATGTTACTCGTTTAAACAGTTGCTTGTTATTATGATTACTTTGCAATGTATAATAAATACACTTGTATAAGATAATAAAAATAAAAGAATAATTTTGTGTATAATGTGGTGCATTTAGACATTAATTTAAACAGTTTTAACGTCATAAATGGTTGTCAAATAACAGAGACTATTTAGCTTGTTACATTATGCTGATGTTACGGCAAAGAGACGCTGTTTTTAGCTGACAAACTCCAAAACTAGATGTGCATCATGATGCCTGACTGTATCCATTTGGACTCCTCCAGGCTCTCGTGTGCTTTCAGTGACTCTGGAGTAGAATGAAGGAAAGTTAATGAGGTAGTTCTATATATCCAGATACTGCAGGTAAGGAACATTGTCCCCGTCGGCTGTTTTAATTTTCAAAAAAAGAGTATGATATACTGAGTTTTGCATGGAACTGGTCATTTTAAATCTGTTTTCCTGCTAATATGGCGGCGTCAACAAAACAAATATCCATGTGACGGCCAGAGCTCTATACGATACATAACAGTCAGATTTTAAGAACATAGTTACAGCAACGGTAGCAGAAGACTGACCTGTGACTCCACCAGCAGATACTGGTGTCGTTTTGTTATCCCCTGGGTTCGAGGTCTGTGTCTGGGTACCTTGGCTGCCTTTCGGGTCCTCCTCTTTGTCCTCCTCTGTTGGGAAATCCCACTGGGACTCACCAGTCCGGTCCTTCACGTAGAAATACCGCCTGTGCTCTCTAAACAGTGGGACAACAGAGATAGAAAGCAAGAGTCTCAACCACGGGCCTTGAAACTTGCTGAGCGCCATGATACCCTGGGACAGTGGGGGTGAACAAGGGAGTGGACATAACGTCCACAATAGGGAGTATTAATGTTGGTATGGACAGCGATTTTAGCCATCCTGAAGAAAGGGCCCAATTAGAGTGTGGTTATGGGTGTGGATAGGGAACCCACCTTGCTCTCAAGAATAAATAAAGCAAAAACAAATCATCTCTAGGTCCTGAAAGTAGCTTTGAGCAGCTCACATCACGGTTGTCACAATTGTTCTGTTTTAGACAACCAATCCCTCCCAGACACAGGAAGACGCCAGGGAGGAAGCAGCACCATCATCATCATCATCATCATCATTGTCAACAACAACAACAACAACAACAACAGGCCAGAAAATAACACAATCAACATTTTAGAAGAAGAAAAAAAACAGGAAGACATATGAAATAGAGTTGGTCTGACCTGCTGGATTCCCGTCAATGCTCCATCTTCACCTTTTATTTGATGCGTGACACTCGACGTTTTCCCAGGGCATCACTGTCTGCATTGCATTCTGGGGGTTGTAGTCCTGTAAAGTTCAAAGCTCTCCCAAGCAACCTTCAACCTTCCTAACCATACAGCCCTCTAAAGTTTTTCCCCTGACTGGACCCATAAGCACTTTGCAAATGCCCTCAACGGCTTAAAAGTCTGTGGCAGGTACATTTAACAGGAAGCAGGCTGGCCCAGAGAGGATGCTCCCTTATCAGTACGTGCAAGGTTTGCATCATCACAGAAACCTGAAGAGTCTGTTTCTGTTAAGTATTTCTGATCCACACGGACTGGATAAGCTTCTCCTCAAGTTACAAAGTCTGCAACCCCGTCAATGAGGGAGGGGTGTAGTCACACGGTAAGATATTTTTTTTTGAGGGGGGGGACGAGGGAGTTTAGAGATGTGAAAGGTAAGGAGCGCGTACCTGTCCCAGTGGCAGGACCAGCCTTTAGGGGCGGCGTTAAGTTCGTAATATTTTATATGTTCGGCAGCTTCCTGCAGCCTGCGGCGAAGATAGACCCCATTCAGAGCACCCTCCCTCCAGTCAGCGATCCGTGTCTGCACAAGAACGTGAAGCAAAGGGAGAAAGAAAAGACACAAGTAAGACGGAAAGCAAAGAAAGTCAAATGGGACAATTTATATTTAAGACACGAGAGCTGCAGGACAGATGAGTAACACGCAAGAGTAATTATAACACGATTCCAGCACGACACCATATGATGGATTATTATGAGAATTTTAAATATTAAGTACTACCACAGGGCTGTGAAAAATTATATGAAACAAAATTAAGTGTTAAATATTTAAATAGTGTAAAAATGTGATGGCATGAACTGGAAGACGGGATATTGCACAAAACTGAAACATTATCCTCTCACCTCAGTTTGAAGCAGAAGCAGCTGAAAATTTGAGATTTCCTTCTTGTTTATCCCCAGGAACTCCATCTTGCTGGTCAAGGTGTTAGCCAACTCTCCAATCTGAAACTACATTTCATCTGCATAAGAATATGTCTTTCCTGACATCACAGTTCGATTTGTAATAATGACGCTGTTATTGTTGTTGTTACCTTGAGCTCAGGCGTTTCCACTTTGAGCTCAGGCGTCTCCATCTCTTTCACGGGAGGTTTCGAAACCACTTTCTCCTCAGAACTGTCCACTTCTTTGTCCTCTCCTTCCACAACGCTTTCCAAGACTTTAGGAAGTGCTACAGGACACAGGAGAGGGTTAGGGAAGTTTGCAGTAATTTAACAGGTGGGATTTTTTATTTTATTTTTTTTAAATGTGGCCTCATTCACACCACCACTAGTACATGTGTTAACATTCAAACTCACCCGTCTCCGGGTTGTCTGGTAGGTCTGAGCCTCTGCTGTTAGAGTCAGGGCTGGCTGCAGAAGGGAAGGCCGTCTTCCACCTGTTCTTCTTCACCAAGACACCACGAGAACCAGAGGCTTCCTGGCTCGTCTCAGAACAAGGACTGGAGCCCCCAGCGCTACCATCGCCCTCCTCCAGTGCCCGGAGCTCGGCCTAAGAGTTTGGTGTTAGTGAGAGTTACAGTTATGTTACTCCATCAGCAAAACATGCCATCAATTTGAAAACATACACTACAGGCCAAACGTTTGGAAGCAACTTCAAGTTTCTGTTCACAATACCTTCCTTAAAAAACATCATGAGTTCTATGTATTTTGGCATCTATTTACTGCAGGATCAGACTTTGCTTTTATTGATATGAACCATTTTCCACATTTTACCTGTAGGTGAACATTCAAGAGTCACAAAAAAGCAAAAGTTTAAAGAAAAAAAACAGTTTGCAATATTCACTTTGGCTTTTGAGAGTCTGCATACAAATATCTCTTGTGGAACGAATGCCTCGTATATGACATGCTGTTCTTAAAGCCAGAACAGGTTACTCTGAAGAAAGAAAAGCTTAAATACCTGATAATATTAGTAGAAATGTCTTTTGATAAGTTACTCTTTATATAATGATCATGTTTATTGTGTTGTAAAGTCACTGAAACTATGATCTTTTATGTACAAATTTGATCTTGCTTCCACACTTTTGGCCTTTAGTGTAACTGCACTAAACAATGGCTTCAAAGAAAGTCCTGCCAGTTATAAAAGCTGCACACTTAACAGGATTAAATGCTGACCTTTTTCCTCTCCAGAGCTAGTTCCAGCTCCATCGTGTCCTCCTCCGTCTCCTCTTCAGCATCCGAGTTGTCTCTCGACTGCTTCTTTGCGCATACGTCTTTTTGGACAACGGGGGCCGGTTCCGTGTCGCGCAGAGGCGTAGCAGGGGATCCCACAGCGCGAACTCCCTCTCCATCAGAGTCCATACTGTTCTCGGTCTCGTCCAACCCTTTGATCAGTCTTTTTCTCCACCTTTCTTCTGCTTCTTTCACTTCGGAGGGGATCAGAGGACCGAGGAGCGATGCAGCAACTCCTCGGCGCTCCTCCTCCTCGCTCGTGAGGCCGACGACACTCTCAATGACTTCCTTTTAGACAAAAACAAGAGGGCAAATACATTCAAGATCAAATCAGAAATTCTTCAACCATCTCAAAAACAGCTGATTTACCTCAGCACTAAACTTAAATTAAACTTACCTTAGTTTTGGTTTCTTTCGCCAATGTCGGGGCTGCAGCAGAAGCAGCATTTTCCTTTGCATAATAACCTGTATGGGCTGTGCCATTGCCATTGACACTAGAGCTGCAAAGAAAAATACAAACATAATTCAAAACCAATAGATGTGTATTTTAATGTGGGTACAATAAGGTAATCAGTAAAGATTCGGTTTCACAGACAATGAAACTCTTCTGTTTTCAGCTCCACCTACCTGTTGGAATACTGCTCCAGACTTTGCACCTGATCAGCCAGATAGTGCGGCAGCTCCCAGGACACCTCATTGGTCAGAGTGTTCCAGTAGTAATAGCAGCCCGAGTTCTCGTCCCATACTTCCTGCCAGTCTCCCATTTCTACACCAACTGGAATACAAATATATCCATGAGACGCCACAAGACAAAACGCAGCATATTTTAACCATATATTACTAATGACTGAATGATTTTTATCAATGTGTAGAAGTTTGGCACAAGCAAATTGGTGCCTGAATGTCCTTATTCCATTGAAAATAAAGTAAGTAATCCAGTTGTTAATGGCAAAACACTGCTTTGTTATATCATATTATGAAGACAACTACAATCCATATGGAATTGCTTATATTAAGGACATGCACATTCAGTCTTCAATGAACCAATACTAATTACCTCCAGCAAGTGAATACTGAGTATTATACTCAAAGTCTGCGCTTTGTTGGTTTTGTCCTTCACCGGTTGCGGCATGCTGAGAGTTAACTGCGGGTTTGGGCGGGATGGCACTGGCATTCGGAACTGAGGGATTAGATGTTGCATCATCTGAACTTGGTTGAGTTGTGATTGCGTCAATTTCCTGGAGTGAAAAAAAATGGCAAAGGAATTGAGGATTTTAACAACACTCTCCTATGAAAATGAGTTGGAGACACACATAAAGCTGATATAAAAAAACAAGCCATCTGCAATCTTCTTTATACCCCAATGTGTATAGCGTCACAATTTTCCCAGATATGCTTGGTTTACAGATTCTTTCCTTTATGCTTACAACAGAAAGCAGCCATCAGAGCAAACTGTTACTTACTGACTAAAATGGTAGAGTCAAATAATAAAAGCCAGAACAACACAATAAAACTCAAAGGTTCTACAAACCACACCCTTGAAAAATGAACCAACACCACTGAAGTCGTTTAAATCAAATGCTGAATACCACAACTTTCATGTAACCAAGATTTAGAGCAAAAAATAAAATGATATATTATTATACTCACCGCCATGAAATTGGCCAGTGTACTGTCGATGTCAGCCGACCGGTTGTGTTGAGAGTTTGCGGCTGAACGGCTCGAATCTCCACCGTCTTCGTCATCGCTGTCCTCATAAGCTCCAAGCAAAGACAGACCCTCTACACGAGTGGAAGAAAAAGAGGCAACGCTGTGAAATCAAATGCCAAAACCACCTGCCACAAAAACAGTTTCTTCCCCCGAGCCGTCGCTCTGACGAACTCTAAGCAGTCGCAGAGTGTGAGACCATTCACCTCAACAATAACTCTGCATAAAATCTACATGCTCACTGTACAGCAGCAGTTGTACAGTTTTCAATACAGTTACAGTTTTTACGCTTATTTATTGAAGAGAGCAAAGTGATCAGAGTCAAATTTCTTGTATGTGCACACATCCTTGGCCAATAAAGCTGGTTGTGATTCTGAAATAATTGTTACTTCCTCTACTGGAGATACATCAATAATCACACAGTTACTTCACCTGTGGCCTTTACAGCTGGAGGCTTCATGTTTGTGACTCTCACGAATCTATGCCCATCACCTTCCTGTTCATCTAAAAAAACAAAAAGAAAAGAAAAACAGAGAGTTTAAAGTCAAGTTTCAACCATTTCAAAGTAGTGGTAACGTTACATGAAAATGATATAAATGTCAACATACTTGTGTTGTGTGTGTTAATTACCGACTGATTAGTCTTATCATGTGTTACGTTGGACAAGCTGACATCAATCACTGCATCAGACTTCAGTTACAAGAAGGAGCGCTACCACAAGTTATCTGTTATTCTTCTTGTATGTACTTGTGAATTTCTCATAGACATGAATACAGTATCTATCTATCTATCTATCTATCTATCTATCTGTAATAGTACACAAGCTTTCCAAACCAAATGCCCCTGGTGGGATTAATAAATTTCTCTGCATTCTGAATGAATTCAGTAACTCACAACTTAGACTTGGCTTCGTTTTGTTACATTTTTTTTTTTTTTTTGCACTGCCTTATCCTGCACACTGTCTACATTTTATAATCTTAGCAACTGTACTATGAAACCTTTTTATTCCCATTCCACACTATATGTACAGATGCCCTTATATTTCTATTTACCTCTATACATTTTTCAGACTAGTGTTATTTTTTTTGGTATTTTGTATACAAATTTGATATTTCTGTCTATATTCTTGTGTAATTCCGCGCTACAGCGACAAGAAAATTTCCCCTATAAAAATTATAAATAAATAACCAATGTCTCATGTATCATTAAGCCTATCTTGGCAGGTCAACCTAAAGAAATGATCGCCAAAACTAGCCATCTGCTAACCGCTAGCTTAGCATGCTAACCAATAGCTTACTTCTAATTTAAAGAAGCCTAGATCTGTGCTATATCTGTCAGACACATGCGAATATATATTGGATAGCCATTTTGATAACTAACACGACAGCTGACGTTAACATCTGTATTTAACTCGGTAGGCCCGTTCTTTGTATTCAGACTAGGCTAGCATAAAGCTAACGTGCTAACTGAGATAGCCTATTTTCATACGTACCATCGGATCCCGAGGGCCCTTCTTCCCTCTCTCCGGTGGTCCCGCTGCGTGTTCCGGGTGGGGAAAGCTGTATTATTGTTCTCCGACCGACCGCTCCTCCTGCAAGGCGACTTTTCTTTCCCATCTCCGGCTTGTTGTCTGCGGGTCTGATGCTCCTTTTAGCCTCGAACTGGCACAAAAGACGACCCGGAAGTCTTTTTCTTCTTCTTCTTCTTCTTCTTCTCCTCTTTTTTTTTAAATAAAACTTTATTAGGATATACAAAAACAGCACAATGCAATGACAACCGCCAGGGGGCTACAAACATTACTGAGACAAAACAGCCTACTACACAAATGCATTGAAAAGAGCATATAAATCCAAAGTGTTAATGGCTTTCATTTTACTGGAATATCTGTTTTTAATCTATTGCTTTACCTCCTTTTCAAAGATGGATTGAAGTGGTTTTTGATCAGTGTATTGACATTCATGGCTATTCCGTTTGGCTAAACGTATAATAAGATATATAAGATTATATATAATGGTGTATAATTGTTTCTTTTTCACAGATGGATAGTCAGTGAAGCCAAACAATGTATGTCTGAAGTAAAAGGAATCTGCATCTTCTTCTTCTGGATTGACTGGTGAACTGGAGTTTGGATCAGTGGATCAGTAAAACAAAACCAAAGGAGATTAAAAAGAAAATAACTAAATCATGTCCATTTACCGTGTTCCCTTCAGGTACCTAATCAAATGATTGTGTGTTATCTTTCCTTTTTCACCCAGGAGGTTCTCTACAGTGAGACTTAACTTTGCTTTCTGCACTGTTGCTTTCTGTTTGTTCCTCTCTTCCTTGTGGGCCTTAAAATCAACCAGTACATGTCGGACAGGTTCTATATTATTACAGCGTGTACATGTTCCAGTTGCATGTTTTCGTATTTTGTGAAGTGTGCTGTTTAGTCCAGTGTGTCCTATCCTGAGCCTCGATGTGTTTGACCTCCAAGTCCAGGGAGCTCTGGGTTAAGGAAGTTTAGATACAGTACATGGATAGGGGTTATTTATTCAGTGAACAAAATAAATAAACACAGTTGCAGTGCATGTCTCTTTTTTACTGTCCTCCTTTCTTTCCTGCTCCTCTGTTTTCTACTGATAATTTCTCATTTACGTCAAAATCGTCATTTTCTAAACAATATGCCTACATTTTTTGCTAATGCCATTACTGTTCTCATACTACTTTGATCAACAGAAACAATAGGTAGACTCAGCCCTGTGTGTTGTTTAAGTTCAGTGGTGATGACTGCCTCTTCTTTAGGGTTCCTGCCCAACCAGTCTGGGCAGGAACCCTAAAGTAAGCAAGAACGGACAAAAACAGTTCTGACAGTTCAGTTCAGACATTTGCATAGACAGGATTGAAATTACCTTCCTCAAAGGTGCTTTTAAAATCTTAGCAATTATACTATATTACCATTTTTTAAAAAAACATTTTAAACTCCCAATCCACACTTTATATACAGAATGTCCCTATATTTCTATTTCTTCTATATATTTTCCAGAGTGCTGTTATTTTTTCTATATTCTTCCAAGGATGATATTGTTTTTGTTTGTTTATATATATATATATATTCTTGTCTAATTCCACGCTACATTGACAAGGAAATTTTCTATACATGTGAGATAAATAAACGATGTCCTAAAATTAACTTAAAATGTGCAAACAGTAAGATTTAAAGTTTCTTCCTACGCCAACCGGTTTTTGAATATTATTAAGGTGACTGTATTCTTGGCGTGTCTTTTGTACTTGTTTCTCAATTATTCCTTTCCCCTCATCCGTAAAAATAATATATTCATGCGTATGATTTACGACCCGGAAGTGATTCACAACTTCCGCTTTAAACAACCGATAAACTTCCGGGTCGCAAGGTAATATTTTGCCTAGAGCTGTTAAGTTGCTAATGAGCCTAAACTACCCCCAGCGGGTAAATAGAAAACACCAACTACGCAGTAGAAACACAGGGTAAATAAATATATACATATTTTTTTTTTAATATTTGTCGAGTAGTTGTCATGGCTTGTAGATTAAACCACCCGGAAGTAGCTCGGATTCCGAGTGTGTAGTGAGTAGATGAGACTTGACATGGGGGGGTGAAGATAAGCGATTATACGGTTTAAGATAGGAGACACCCACTGATGCAGGAACATAAAGACCCGCCACGGAGGCAGCAGTCCACAGGGCTCGAAGGAGGACCGAGTGTCCCAGCCAGCACCACGGGAAGGTCGGCGCTTTCCGGGACGGACACGATGCGGAGCGCGATGGGACCGGTTCTGCACTGGCTGCACGACGTCGCAGCTGTGACTCTCCTCAAAGCCCGGCGGACATTGTTTCAGGCTGCCACCCTTTTCTGCGTCCTGGTCCTGCTGCTCTGGGTGTCCGTCTTTCTCTATGGAAGCTTCTATTACTCCTACATGCCCACCGTGAGCTTCTCCACCCCCGTGCACTTCTACTACACCTCTGATTGCGATACCTCAGACTCGACAACACTCTGCTCCTTCCCCACGGCCAACATCTCGTTCATGAAGAACGACAGAGATCAGGTGATGGCGAACGGTCAGCCTTACCGAGTGTCTTTGGAGCTAGAGATGCCGGAGTCACCTGTGAACGAACAGCTGGGCATGTTCATGGTCAAGATGTCTTGTTACACGAAAGGTGGGAAGACTGTCTCGCAAGTGGGGAGGTCTACAATGCTGCATTACCGCTCCAACCTCCTGCAGTATCTGAGCACTTTATTCTTCTCTCCTTTACTCCTGACTGGGATGGCGGAGCAGAAGCAGCTCATAGAAGTGGAGCTCTTCTCCGACTACAAGACGAATGCCTATCAACCCACTATCGGCGCAGTCATCGAGATCCAGTCCAAACGTGTGCAGATCTACTCATCCCAGCTCCGCGTCCATGCCTACTTCACCGGTATACGTTACGTTCTCTACAACTTCCCCCTGACGTCCGCCGTGATCGGCGTGGCCACCAACTTTGCCTTCCTCAGTGTCATCGTGCTGTTCAGCTACCTGCAGTTTATATGGGGTGGGATCTGGCCCCCGGATCAAGTGAGAGTCAGGGTGATGATGGGAGACAACACCCGCATCCAGCAGAGGAGAGAGGAGGCTCGGAAGCGCATGGAGAAGGAAAACTCGTACACGGCACTCAATCAACCGAAAATGATCGGATCTGTGAACGAGGCATCTGATTTCCAAGCTGACGCGGAGGCGGAGGCGACATCAAAGAACTCCTCTGTGGTCCAAGATGCCACCGATGTGCGAGTTAGCAAGGAAGAGGAGTCTCATGACTCCGAGGAGCCCGAGGAGAAAGACGCCACGGATGTGTCTGATGGATACGTGCCACCTCAGCCGGGCGAGACGGTGCTCAGACAGAGACCCGGACCCTGGATGAGCCTGTGAACCATGTCACCTCACAAAGTATCCGTAGCTCATGTGCTTCGATAGCGTCTTATCAGTAGCTTCACTGCAGATATTAATAAACTAAAGCTAACCTGCTGTTTCAGTTGGACTAATATCGCTTGCATGATAATAGGTTACCTGTGGTGTTTTAGCTGGCTAGCCCTTTGTCTTGTCTCGAAGACAGTTTACCTCATTGTAACTTTGACCTACGCTCTTTTTTTTTTCTGATCGCAGCACTGTTACAAGTTTCATGTTTGTGCCACTTGATTTTCTGCTGGTGCCTTTCAGAAGGTGCTACATTCCACTTGTCCATTGTTTGTCTTTTTTTTTCTTTTTCATTGCACACAAGTGGCAACGAAGTTTAGTTTGGTAGCAATCTCTATTAACCGCTCAATTTAACCTCCTCATGTTTTACTTTTCCAAAATCTCAAAGGGCAGTACTTCCTGGGAATAACTGACTCAAGCCTACTAACAGTGTTCCCATTTAAAGCGAACACAGAGACTCTTTTGATTGTTGCCATTTAACCGAAAAATCAGTTTTTGAATATATTGTAGAGGCCCTGAAACAAAATTAAAAGTTCTCATGAACCTTTTTTCTAACGCTCTCTTTCAGAGGAATTGGATTTGGGGAGTTTTCAGAAAAGAAAGAGTCTTTGTTTTTATTAACTTTCCAAGAAAAAAAATGTGAAGTGGGTCCAGCCTGACGGATATAAGCAATTCGTCACGTATATTTATTTTTATCATCATGCGAATAGATGTTCTGTCTTCGTGTGAACGGATTATTTAAGTGCCGTGGCACATTTAGTTAATGCTTCTGTGCTTTAATGTGGCAATGTTCATTCTATTGGATCTTTGTGTTCAGTGTTTACTTGCAGTTTGCACTCTGTGGTTTTGGTGTTTTGAAATTGGTATGTATTTTGTTTTATTACATCCAAGACATTTTACCTGGGTCTTCCTTATAATTCCTTATAATGTACATTTTCATTAATACGTGTGAAACATGTTTGTGTTTAAATTTGCCGGGCATACAGTACGAGAAGGGCAATTGAAGTTACTGTTTTGAAACTGATGCTATTTGATAAAGCATGTGGATTGAAGGTGATGGAGGGATTGTTGGTGTGTAGCTCAGCCTCCATGTGTTTGACCTCCACCGCCGGGGAGCTTTGGGTTAAGGAAGTTTATGTAAGGAGCTAAACAAGTTGTGTTGATGTAGGACTTTGTACCAAAGATATCGTCAAATAGGATGCATTTATAAGCTGTCAGCTGAAGATACAGGGCATGAGTAGGGGTTATTTATTCATTGAACAAAATAAATAAACGCACAGAAGCAGTGCATGTCTCTTTTGTTAATGTTTTGTCTTTCTACTGATAAAATGTCATTTTCTACACAATATGCCTACATTTTAGATAATGCCATTACTTTTTTTTATATTCCCATTAGACCGTTATGTTTTTTTATGCCACTCTGAAGTTCATATGAATCAGAAGCTTAAATGTTAAACACACATTTGCAACAGTACGTAGGGTCCAGTGTTGGCTTTTTCATTGCAACACCTCTTAAATTTGCACTGAAAATGTCACCAGCGATAGGTAAATATTTGTGTTACAGGGCTTTCAAAATAAGAGACTGATGCTGGTTATAATTAAGGGTCTGACAGCTTTAAACATCTAGATGTGAAGACATGATACTGTATGGTAAAAAGTAAGTAGATTTCAACGCAATTTAGCGATTAATACTAAAAGTGCCCCCTGTTGTTCACCACTGATTCTGTAATTACATTGACTTTTGTTCACAAGGAGGCAGCATAGTAGAAGAAAAATCTTTTAATCTTAATGTTGGCTGATAAAACACAAGGGAGTCTTTATATGTGTCTGTTAAACCTGAAAAAAGGTATACATACAGTAGCTTCGGTGTTAAATAGAAAGCTGAATGAAAGCGTGACATACAGAAGTTCAGTGAAATAATCACATTTCCAGAAATGCAGACATGCAGACCCCTTTACATTATGTTCAAATGGTCTTAAAATCGTATGTTGCGACTCTAGAATTTCATCTTGTTTACGTAACTCTTTCCCGGTACGCTGGAGAGTCGCAAAGCCCCACGATGATATCATTCAAACCAGAGCCTTATGGTGATGATATTAAAGGACCATTAGCGGTCTTTATTCCAAGCCACAGCCTATCAGATGAATTATGCATCGGCCTGGATAAAGAGTGCACTAATCGACCTCAATCATCCGTCGCTTGCATCAAAACCCGAACTGTTTTTAGCCTCAGCAGGTACAGATACTATGTCACACTGAGCTGGGGTTAATTATGATCATGCTTTACACCGACTGACATCCAGGTGATTAACCGTCTTTCACATGATACCACAGCTACATGTATGACTATAGTCAAATATAATCACTGTACTGCAAAAACATCATGTTATTCATCAGAAAGAACATTTAACATTTTAATACCTGTATTATTCACATTTGCACCATAAGATCAACTATTTTGAAACATTGTGACTATAAGTCTGTTGTTTGTGCAAATGAATAACACTTCATAGCCCTGCTTTTGTTGTGACTAATCGTTTCGTGATATATAAAGTTTCGCAAATTACCGCAAGACACTAATATTGCATACACTTTTAATTAGCAAACGTGTTACGTTTATCTCAGAATTACAATTTAGTCTTTCACACTTTGTGGTTTCAATTAAAACTCCTATGTCTAGCTTCACCATATATGGACCAAATACCATGAGCCTGATGTACAATGCGCCACTCGGGCTTTAAGTGCTCCAGGACGCCACTCAAGTGAGAAGTCTGCCAATAATGTCTCACCACAGCTAAAGGTCACGCCGTTTCTTGACCTTAAATATTTTGCTGCTCTTCAGAGTGGACTTCTGTGACCTCGGCTGTAGTCTCACCCACCGCTTTCGAGCCGTCGTCTTCCTGGTCGTCATCTGAGCTGTCGGCCCAGCGCCCGACCCTTCTGACTCCTTCACCCACTGCTGGGGCGTTAACGCACGGGTTGTGGTCATATATGACAAGTTTCAACCCCTGCAAGTGAGAAAGGCCCGGGAAGTGTCGTATTTTATTCCGGTCCACGTCAATGACGGCGAGAAAATGCATTTCCAGCAACACCGAAGGGAACTCTGTCAGCTGGTTACCGGCAAGCCAGATACTTCGGAGCTCTTCCAGCTGTCCAAGTTCTTTCGGTAAACTCCGTACCTGGTTATACCCGAAGTGCAGGGTCTTGAGATTTGAGAGCTCACAAATCACCTTAGGGAAAACAGTGAAGCAATTAGTCTCCAGCCAGAGAGTACTAAGTTCCTTAAGCTCGCTCAGTTCTCTCGGGAGGTGGTAAAGCCTGTTGTTACCGAGGTAAAGGATGCTGAGCTGGGGCAATTGGCAAACAGCTGCAGGCAGCTCCTCAAAGCAGTTAAAGTCGAGGGCCAGGAGTTGCAGCTTCTTGAGGCCCTGCAGATCCGCCGGTAAGCTGCTGAGGTTGTTGTCACTCAGGTAAAGCTTCACCAGCTCGTTGAAGGCACAGGCAGCAACAGGTAGCCGACGCAACTGCCGACTGCTCAGGTCCAGGGTACGATCCAGTGGCATCTCCTTCAGGTCCCCGACTAAGAAGCGTTGGCAGCGTTCTGAGGGAATGAAGGCGATGACACCTCGCATTGCGTTTCCCATCTTGCCTCTAACGCGCCACTGGTCCTCCACATCAATTTATCCCAAGACGAGCGTTGCACTTAGGGAGCCTGCTGGCGTCTTCAAGTGAATTTCATAAGATTCCATTTATGCTCATCCGCCGCCCGTCTGGATGTACTGATCTTGATAATATACAAAAAACAATTATGAGTTGAGTTATATCCTTGTGCGCATACACGTGAAGCCATGATGCTGACTAAAATTAGGTGTAAAGATGATCATACAAAGAATTCACAACACCTACTTTCCAGTGTCTTCCTGCTGAAGTCAATGGCTCTCAGAATCTCCTACAGTAAGCCATTTGTTTATCCAGCTTAATGAGCTGAAAATGTATTGTATTCCCTGTGCAGATATTCCCCAGTGCAGTCCTCTCACTTTCTCTCAGTGGCTCCGAGCTCTGCCCTGACTTTCATGGCTATAGCAACCGCTAGCTCTCTCCTCCCCATTTGTGCCTAATGACTTTCCCCCCTTCTTCTCTGGGATGAGAGGGGTGGAAGAAAGAGACAGGGAGGGGCAGGGTGTCGTGGACAAGCAGAAGAAGCGCTTTGTGATGAAAGAGCAGAGAAGGTCATTTACATTCTGTCCTAATCGGCCCGGATGCAGCTCTGGGTCTGTGCCACCGGGGCCGACAAGTGGGTCTCTCCTGTGGAATCATCTCAAAAAATGTATCAGTGTTTGCAGGAAGATCTGCGAATGAGTTATTGCCTCTGATTGTAGTAAATCAATTTGTGTTTTGAAATGTTTCCTCAGGAAGGGAAGTGTATTACATGTTCCCTCTAAAAAAGTGTTGTACTTAAGTGTGGTGGAATTTCAATGACCCTGTAGATCTGGGTTTTGTCAGGGCAGGTTCGTACATGCAAACTTAGATATGAGCCTCAGACTCATTGTGAATCCAGGCGTACTGATCATGATTCAATTAAATATAATATCTTTCACTTCTGCATACGTAAGATGTGGTTCCGCCATGCTGTCTTGCATTAGAGCTGTTTTTTGTTTCCAGCTAGATAAAACGGAAAAGAAATGAATTTTTCCTAATGTATTTTTCCTTATCAGAAGGGGTAGCGGTCAACCCTCATCTGCTTTCACTCACTGACACCCTCTTTTTAGCACTTCACACTTACACCCTGGGGCCTGCAAGCCAGCAACGGTACAACTCGGACTAAGCACACAGAATGAGGCATGTGACTGCTGAGACAGACCTGGTTCTTGAGATATAGCCACAGTTGCAAGCACATGTTCAAAATACTAGTAGTAGTTGTAGTAGCAGAGGTAGTTTCCAAAGGTTTTAGCCACATCTAGTGGCCTTCCACTGTATTAGAGATGGTTTAAGTCTGACGTCTGTGAGCAACTTTATGTGAATGTGCTGATGCTTAACCCAGCAATAAAAATACATTTATTTTGTTTAAAAAAGTGCAAAAGATTAAGCTACGCTTGACTGCATGGCCTCAGTCTCTGAGGGCTGCTGTACATGCACTGTGCACAATGTTGTGATATAAGATAAGATAAGATAAGATAAGATAAGATAAGATAAGATAAGATAAGATAAGATAAGATAAGATAAGATAAGATAAGATAAGATAAGATAAGACATGCACAGTTATACAAAGTACAATGCATGCAGTAAAAACAGTAATTGTTCCACATAAATCACACAAAGTAAAACATATTTAACTAAGAAACTAAATAACAAAGACTGGAAGTTGGATTTCTTTTAATTGAAAACTGATATATATAAAAACATCAGTATGAATTAGATATTAGCACAAACATAAAACATATAAACATAGAAACATACAGACAACAATATCAATACTATCAGTTCAAATATGAGTACAGGACGATAACACTGAGAGGATTCAGGAGCTATTTATTTACATAGCTATTTTTAATTTTTCTTATTTTTCACAAGTTTTAGGGATCTAGGAAGCATTCTAAATTCCAAAACAATATAAAAGGTAATGTCCTTCTAATTGAATGAGTGAGTCATATTAAGAGGTTGAAGGAAATGTGAATCCAAGTCTGCACAGAACTTTTGGAAACAGGATATTCAATTCCATAATGAGCAAGAGGTGTCAGTTCCAAATTGTTTTGTAATGAAAACTCTCTCTGGGGTTTATGTTGTGTAAAAGTTTAAAGTGGACTTCTTTAGCCAATATTTGTGGGGTAATAACCAGGATCTTTTCCAGACTATATCCACAATCAAGGATATCAAATAAAACTTTCTTCTTGGAATGACAGTCTTGCTTTTCTGAAGATGTTTGGCAAATATGCTTGTTGTTGCATTTTTTTTTCTGGGAATTGGAGTTGGAGCCATAGCAGTCTTTTGTGTACGGAAGTACTCAGCGGGTCGTAAGGTCAGAGGGTAAAGGTTACACCTCTTTCGATTGAGAATACACACGGCCATCTTGGATCTAACGAAGCGAAGGGAAATTGATGCGGTGAGGGCTTTATTACTTATATTTCGTCGCCTCAAAGCGACTCGGGGTGAATTTAAATCAAAGGACTTGAGCTATTTATCTCGGCGCTTTGTTCCGTCTCGATACACGGCGGCTCGTTAGCTGTTAGCTCCAGCTGACTGCTAATGCTAATGCTAATGCTAACCGCTAATGCCGATAAACTGAGCCGAGGAAACGGGACACAGCTGACTGTGGATGTGTAGAGGCACAGGAGGGCCCCGGTTAATCCCCAATAATGTCTGCGACTTGGTAGTTTAATTGTGTTTTTAAAGTTGAAACGTTGTGGTTGTTCTCTTATTTGGCTAGCCTGTTGGCAAACCGCCGTTAACAAGCACCTAGCCTGCTAACGTTAGCCACATGGCTAACTACCCAGATAATTTTATTTATTTATTTATTTATTTTAAAGTATCACAAAACTATTCCACGATATAAGACACGCTAATTTTCAAGTTTGACAGGATGAAAATAAAAAGATTGTTCTGCTGTCATTTGGTTTATTTAACCCTTTGTAGGGCTTTCATTGAAATACTTGGAAATTCAAAATTTACTTAGACTTTTAAATTGTGCAAATTTCAGGAAGTATATTGAATATATTGTGCATTGGCCAAAACAAAAAAGTATTTGTGAACTTTACGTTTTGAACTGGGGCAGGGTAGTGCAATTAGATTGTAATACTAAATAAATAAATTAATAAAATAAAGCAGGTGACTAAATTTAAAGTGTGCTTAAAATACATGGACTTAGATAAACTTTAATGATCCGCAAGGAAAATTACTCGGTCACATTAGCTTAGTTGCACGTAAAGGAAACACTCTTGAGAACCGCAAATAAAAAGAAAGATACAATACGGTTAAAATTACAAAAAATAAAATAGAAAATAGTGTAAGCAAAACAATGTACGGTGTTATCAAATGAACAAATGCACAAGAAATAGTGTATACGTAGGAATGATAGTCAGGTGCAATAGTGTCCGTTAACATGGATAACATGGAGTTAACAGTTACAGAAACGTGGATAGACTAGAAAGTATGAAAGAAGTTCTGCTCATTCTCCATCAGTCTGATGGAGAATGAGCTCCTCTGCTCCTACAATGTTTGGTGTATTGGATGAGATCGATTGTCCATAATAGAGAGCAGTTTGTCCAGTGTTGTCCTGTCCCCCTCACTGAGACAAATGTTCAGCCTTTTTTAGACCAATTTGTTGTTCCTACTGATGTCTTTTTTTTGTTGGTACTGCTCCCCCAACAACCCACAGCACAAGTACAGGGGCACTCACAACAACAGATTATCAAAGAACTCACAACGCAAGACTCTAGCAACTTGCTGCACACATTAAAAGACCTGAGCTTCCTCAGGAAGCAGAGTCTACTCAGGCTCTTATTGTACATTGCGTCCCTACAGTCAAGTCTGTTGTTCATGTGGACTCCCGGACACTTGTAGCGGCTTCCACCTCCAGGCCCTGGATGGTGATGAGGGGCTCCACTGGTGTCCTTTTGTATTTACACCATTGGATTATAAGAGTTGATTCGGACACTTTGTCAACATTATCACATTAGGACACTTCTTCGTGGTACCTGATAAATCAGTTGCGTTCATACAGAGGTGGACCTTGTAGACCACATTAGACCCTGATTCGACCTGAGAATGTTTCCGTAATCATCTCTGACTGGCTGAATGAAAACCACATGCTTCTAAACCTCACTGAGAGGTTATTTAAAACGTGTGCTGAACTTACTATATATATATGGTTCTTTGCTCCATTAAGGGTTAATACACATTATGGATGTATTTAAATGTCTTGTTTTGTTTAGCAGGAGTTTAACATTTTCAACCCCATGTACTCACTCAGGGGGCCACGTACAGTTCATAATTTGAACTCAATCTGACTGGACCAGTAACAGAATAATAACCTATGAGTAACGACAACTCCACATTTTTTTTGTCCATTTGTTTTAGTGCCAAGGAGATCAAGTAAATAAGAAGAATGTTTACAATTAATAAATTACCCTTTTTTAACAAAATTAAATGTCTTAAGAAAAATACGGCACATTGGGGCACATTGTTCTAGATCTTCCCTCGACTAAAACACTGGACAAATTAGGAATAGCAGTTGCTTTCATTGATAAAAGCTGCCACCCTCTATGCAATCGTCGCTCTTTGAGAATATATGTTGCGTGTCACATTAGATCCTTTGGCATTTGCATCATTGCAAATTAGACCCAGCTAAAACTTTATTAATAATAAACAAACAAAAGAAAAATCTCAATATCCAACCAAATACAGTGTATTTATGATAAACAGTGCCCCTGCTGGTCACTTTGTGTAAGTGCTAGTACAACCACACAGACAGTAAACAACAATGCAGTGCTTTCGGTTTCAGATATTGGTAAACTGTATCTTATTGGTTCTATGGAAGTGGGTGGAACTTAAGTGGAGCTGGTATTAAAGTGTAAATCTTATTTTTACTTCCTTGACTTCTTGACTGTTTTTGTTTCCCAAGCACATCATTAATAAAGATTCCTCTCTGTCTTTCAGGTGACAAAAGGCATGTTTGGTGCTAGAAAGAAATTTGTGGAGTTCGTCGAGGTAGTCGACAACGACTTCTCAGATGAGAACATGTACTACAGCCAGCCGTCGATGTTCCCACATCGGTCGGACAAAGACGTGAGTGTTGTACACATATCTTTTGTTTTTTTTAATGCCATAGCAAAGGTTTTCCCAGTTATCTTACTCTGTCCAGTCCTCAAATGTTTTCCTCCAGATGCTGTCCTCTCCTTCACCATCGTCGTCGGGCCAGTTGTCGCAGCTCGGTGCGAGTTTGTACGGTCCACAAAGTGAGTGTTAGTTATTTTTCTTTTACATTTTATGGCCACTAAAACTTGGTGACCATAAATTGATATTATTCTAACAAAAATAAGAGTGTGTCTCTCAGTCGTCTGACGCCATTTGTTGTCTTGCAGGTGCACTCGGCTTCTCGGTAAGGGGGATGGGAAACAATACGCCTCAGTTAAACCCAAATCTAACACAAGGCACGCAGCTACCAAGTCATATCACCCCCACAACAGGGGTCCCCACCATGTCCCTCCATACCCCTCCATCACCGAGCAGGTGTGTGTGTGTGCACATAAGTCTGAAGACTAAAAAATGTCAGTGGTGTAAAAAAAAAATTAAACCTTATGATGTTTTAACAGGGGGTTGAATTCGAGGAACATGCTGAACCACTCTCAGGTCGGTCAAGGAATTGGGATGAGCGGCAGGACCAACAGTATGGGCAGCTCGGGGCTGGGAAGCCCCAACCGCAGTTCACCCAGTATCATCTGTATGCCCAAACAGCAGCCAGCACGCCAGGCCTTCACCATCAACAGGTAGACGGATCTGGAATAACTCTCACTCACTCACTCACTCCCTGTGTTCGCTAATATTCCAGATGTAGAATTTAAATTTATTGTAATGTTTACAAGCTGGCTTTCTTTTTTTAATTTGGTTTTTCTGTTGTCTGTGCAGCATGTCAGGATTTGGTATGAACCGAAATCAGGCTTTCGGGATGAACAGCTCATTATCAAGCAGCATCTTCAATGGCACAGGTCAGCCTGGTTTAACCTAACAGTCCATTCATATCTGCATTTGAGTTGAACATTATAAAATAGTTACAATCTAATAAACAAATACTGCGGAAACTCTAAGCGGCCCATACATTCATGCATATGATTTCCTCCTCCATTTCCTGTGATAACGAGTTCATTTCCTTTGTTTTCTCGTGATCCCATTTTCTTGAGATAAGAAGTTATTTATCTTCTTATCTCGGGATCTTCTGAAACTTTATCATTATCTGGCAAACATTAAAGCACAAAACAAATGAGTCACCTTACAGCAGGCTTATTACATTAGGCTTTTATTATTGTTTTATGCATTATTAGTGTTTAAATTGCATCCATCGGTCAGCATGGCAGGTCACGTATGATGCAGCTCTCTCAAATTAAAGGAATTTAACTCGGGAAAACGGAGGAAATAATGCGTGAACGCATGACCGCTCAGGGCTTCTGTGAAATACCACTCTCTGTTTGACATTTTAATATTTAGAATTCTTGTAACTTATATTTTAAGGCGTTTTAGTTTTAAAGTGTTTAGTCTGTACTCTCGGCAGCAAACAGTCTCTTCGTTAACGTAAAATAAATCTATTGAAAATGTATCTTGACCTTATTTGATGGCGCTATTATTAACCTCCTGAGACCTGAGCTTTTGTTTAGTTTGCATTTTTAATTTCTCTGTTTATCTTTATTTGAGATTAGTAGCATCTAAAAACTATAAACACTAAGCACCGTCTTTGAACAGGAAGTAGTTTTTGGAAAAAATGATCTCCTCATATGTGGACACTTGGATTATTTCGCTCAATATGTAACAACATATAAAACTGTCCTAATATCCTCAGTGAGTAAGTTAATAATCATAAATAAACAAGTTTCAACTGTAAAATTTGATGAGGTTTTGTACCTTGTCCACTTTTGTTACATTTGTTACAAAGTTTAAATGAAGCAGAATAAGCTTCTACAAACCTAAAACTAAACGTCCTCATATGAGGACTCAGGGTCTGAGGAGGTTAAGAAGGGGGCCCCATCATTAAACGTATTAATAAAACATTATTATACAAATAGATTTTATCCATAGATTGCGTGTTCATGACTGTTGCAGATGGAAGTGAAAATGTAACAGGACTGGATCTGTCAGACTTCCCTGCATTAGCAGACAGGAGTCGGAGAGAAGGAACTGGAAACCCAACACCGGTGCTCAACCCACTGACTGGACGGGCTCCCTACGGTAGGCCATTAGGCTGCAGAAAATGTCTTGTTTTTGCTCACATTAATGCACCCACATTCCCATAGCAGAGGAAATGGACTTCAGCTCCTTGATTGGTTTCAGAATATTAGCCAAGGCTTTTTATTTTTAATGAAAATCGAATAACCATAAACTATAATTTCTTAATTTTTTTTTCATCTTACGGTTACACTTGGCGATTTTATTTTATTTTTTTATATATATATATCTCTACTTACTTCACGGTGTTCATCATCATCATCATCATCATCCAGTTGGCATGGTGACGAAGCCATCAACAGAACAGACACAGGATTTCTCCATCCATAACGAGGACTTCCCTGCACTGCCTGGCCCAAACTATAAGGACCCCTCGTTGAACAACGACGACAGCAAAACTGTAAGTGAGAGCCAGTGACGGCTCGACAGCACACTCATGGCTGGATGTGTGTGTTTTTTTTTATTTCTGTCGAGGATACAGGCCAAACATAATTACATTGATTTGATGTGTGTATTTCAAAATAGTGTTTTTTTTTTTGTTTCTTTCTTTTTTTTTATCCCCCACCCTCCACCTCCGTCTTTAGAACTTGAACTCAACAAGCAAGAGCACATCCAATGCAGATGGGCCCAAGTTCCCCGGAGACAAGACGACCTCAGCACAGAACAACAACCAGAAGAAAGGGATCCAGGTGTTGCCCGATGGTGAGACCTCACAGCCAATCGTATCGCTGCAATTCCACTGAGACATCCCTTCTTAATCGCACAACTTGGGTGAGGCAGTTGGGCTCTCTACCCTGCATTTGGGGTTAGATAATTATCGGATAGGCTACAGGGAGGAAACCAAAAGACAAATGTTCAGTGTGATACAGACCATCATCATCTTTCCATTAGCTTGTCTGTGACCATCAGTGTATAATTAGCTCGGTTTTGCTCTGATGAGTGCACAGAGTGTGGTTTAGAGATATGGAGGCTTTTTTTTTTTTTTTTACAGTAAGTATTTACTGTAAATCAGGGGCCCATTTGTGCGGTTTTGTTGAACTCTGGACTATCCCGTCCGCTGCAGGTCGGGTGACGAACATTCCCTCCGGCATGGTGACAGACCAGTTCGGCATGATTGGCCTGCTGACGTTCATCCGGGCAGCGGAGACCGATCCAGGGATGGTCCATCTGGCGCTAGGAAGTGACCTCACGACACTTGGACTTAATTTAAACTCGCCAGAGTAAGACAGTCCTCCTGCTCCAAATACGCTTCCATCAGCCAGTACATATCCGTGTAGCAGATATCAGCTTTCAGCAGCCAGTTAGATATAAGGAAACTTTTAATTTCACATACATTGATCTATTCTTGCAATCTTTAACCGCCTTCATCTTTATAATCATTGATTTAGCCGTTAAATGACATGTGTGTATATGTTTTTTGGCAGAAACCTGTACCCCAAGTTTGCCTCCCCCTGGGCATCGGCACCGTGTCGACCACAAGACATCGGTAAGACGCTTTTAGACAGTTTTAATCGACACATGCAGTTCATTAGGGTACACTTCTGGAAATAAATGTATCCTAATATAAAGGTCCTTTACCAAAAACCCCTTTCATGAGCGTTATTATGTTCAGTTTACAACTCATTTGCCACTTTATTAGGTACAACTGTTCAGTTTTTTTAATTGCTTGTTAACACAAATAGCTAATCAGCTAATATCACATGACTGCAGTTCAATGTATTTAGGCATTTAGAGGAGATCAAGTTCAAACCGAGCATCAGGATGTGGAAGAAAGGGACGTGGTGTGGTTGTTGGTATTTCAGTATTTATTTGATGATAGAAAGGCGACAGTGACTCAAATAACCACTGGTTCCAACCAAGGAATGCAGAATACCATCTTTAAACACATAACATGTTGACATTCAGATCTCAGGGTCAGAATTTGGAGAAATCAACATGAAAGCATGGATCCATCCTGCTTTGTATCAACAGCTCAAGGCTGTTTGTGGTGGTGGTGTAATGATGTGGGGGATATTTTCTTGGCACACTTTGGGCCCCGTAGTACAAACTGAGCCACAGCCACAGTCAATATGGGCCAAAATCTTTGAGGAATGTTTCCAACAACTTGTTGAAACTATGCCATGAAGAATTAAGGCAGTTCTGAAAGCAAAAGGGTCCAACCTTTTAGTAGCAAGGTGTACCTAATAAAGTGGCCGGTGAGTGGTATATGTTAGAACAGATTGAGAACAGTGGCAGTTTAATTGTATTATCATTTTGGAGGAAGTAGTTTGTTTTAGCCTTGTAGGCAATTTATACTCATGCTTTTAAATTGATGCAAAGCTTAGCATTGTAGCTTAAGTGCACCTCAACAGAAATGTAACTACATGACGTTTTATTTTATTGATGTAACCTCCCGAGATACAGGCATTTGTTTGTAATGCATCTTGCAGCTCCTTTAAGACAAGCAAGTTAAATTAGGGAGAGAGCATATTAATGCACATTATAAAAATGTTATATTATTACATTATAAAAAAAAAAAACTACATAGAAGAAAATGTAGAAAATACTTGGGAGGAACTAAATATGGACTTAGAAATAAAAAACAATATACACAAAATTTAGTGGAACAAACAAATACAAGGCTGCTTCTCCATCTCTGCAATTTTCAAATTGAAGATATAAACAATTGTGATGACTCCTCTTCGGCAAAAGTTTCAAGCAGGAAGTGGAAACAAAAATGAACCCAGCTGGCAAAGAAAAGACACAGCGCCAACTAGTGTTTTGGTGGCAGTAGTACAAATGACTCACACCAGCATCAGTGAAGGCATCAAGTATTTTAAATGAGCCTTAAATGGTTCTGTCAAAATAATAGGAACATATAGTTCACTCATACTAGAAAGCACAGCCTCCAAAATGAATGAACGCTATCGAATCCACAGCTGATGTATTGATGGATACCGTAACGTCGATACATTAGGATGCATTTGTTTTTAATAGTGTACCTAATGAAGAACCTATTTTAACCGCCCACCGTTGACAGATGTGTAATAATTAATCGCTACAACTCGTACCATCACTAACTTCCTTCTGTGTCTCGTTTCCAGACTTCCACGTTCCATCGGAGTATTTAACCAACATCCACATAAGGGACAAGGTAATTACCAGAGCAGAGCCACCGCGTAGTAGTTCTGTGATTCAGGCGTGAAACGGGGCGTTAAACTAATTCTCCTTATTCCCTTTTTGTCTCGTTCATAGTTGGCTGCAATTAAACTGGCTCGATACGGCGAAGACCTGTTGTTCTACTTGTACTACATGAACGGAGGAGACCTGCTGCAGCTCCTGGCGGCCGTGGAGCTGTGAGTGTTTGGATTTGGTTTTCAGTCTTTGTGCCAGGCTAACTCTAATGCTGCTCCTGTATTCCAGTAATAACCGGACTAATTGGCTCAGTCTGGTTAGAACAGGCTGAGCTAATGGAAGGAAACGGGAAAATATTAGCACCTCATGAGCACAGGTTACCAGGACGGGCAGAAACGTGGAGATAGTAAAATAAATAGGCAAAAGGAAAAAGGTGATCTCACCCGTTTGGGTGCCACTGAATTTTTAATTACCGCCCCCTTAGCTCTATTGCTGTCAGGTTTTCAGCTGCATGGACTCCAGTGAAGTCGGTGCTGCAGATGTGTCAAGTGCAAATCCCGGGTCAAAAGTTTGGCTGTGCTTCAACTCGAAAGAATCTGCAACAAGTGCTCAAAGGAGATATTGTGCAGGAGAGGAAACACTTGGAATTTGATTAAACATGTGACATCGCGAGGGGCTTAGAAATGAATCGTCTTTGATAGCCTGCCAGACCCCACGCCACTGTTTTCATTGTGATAATTATGACAGTTTGTTGTGAATTTTATTTTATATTGGTCCATTTATTTTAAATTAATATTCTGTTCGACTTGCACATCACAAAATGCCTTAAAAAAAAAGGCACCGACAAAGTTTACGTACCGGTTTCACTCCAGTTTTGGAGAAAACTTTAACAGTTCCCATCCTTAAATTTACCTGAACCATATGAGAACCGTTCTCGTAACACAGAGGTGAATCGACATCTCTGTGATTTAAAGGTGAGGTTTTATTTTATCAAGGCTTTCGTTTAATTTTTCTTTAATTCAAAGTCTGGACAGATGTTACAGCGCAAGGTCCGGAACTGTTCACCCATTTAGACGGATAATATCATCCATTATAATTTACAAAGTAATTAAAACCATCTCTGACACACAGTGGAGTGAGATGGAAAGTAGCAGAGCCATAAAAATGAAACGCAAATTAAGCCTTATTCGCACGGGACTAGTTTTATCTGGGGACCTCTGGTAATTTGTAACCATCGCGGAGGTCGTCTGGGATCTTAACCCCGTGCAAATCGTCCATGTCCGTGATTTGTAAAGTAAAAATTATTCTGCAAATTACCTGAACCGTTAACTCTCACAACACAGAGATAAAACTAATCCAGTGTGAATCAACATTTTTACTTTAAGACTTTTGTTTAATTTGTGGCTTTTTTTCTGCAAGAATTATAAAGGATTTTGCTATAATTAAAAGTTTGGACAGATGTTAGGGCGCAAAGTCAAGATGTCGCTGAACTATTTGCCCGTTTAGATGGATGAAATCATTAAATCAACAATAAATGTGTTCATCTGTAAAGGTTTAAATACTGACAGGGCGTTGGTAATTTCTTCCCTGGGATAAATAGTATCAAAAATATATTTTTATCACCCATTATACTTTTGTAAAGTAATTTAAACCATCTCTGACACTTTGTTTATCCCGTGTGAATGCGCCACATGAAACACAGACATAGGGGGTAATATCTGAATAACCAGAGGTCCCAGGTAAAAGTAATCAAGGCCATAGAATCAGAAGCAAAACCACCACAAACAGAGCTGAACTCCTGACATATTCCATATTCCAGCTTTAACCGGGACTGGAGGTATCACAAAGAGGAGCGGGTCTGGATAACGAGGGCCCCTGGCATGGAGCCTACACTGAAGACTAACACCTACGAGAGGGGAACCTACTACTTTTTTGATTGTCTTAACTGGAGGAAAGTGGCCAAGGTAAAGGTTTTGGGTAAAACATGTATATAAAAATAAAAAAATTAACGTTTCTGACTTTAACTGAGCTGTTTCTAAACCCGTGTCTCTCAGGAGTTTCATCTGGAGTACGATAAGCTGGAAGAGAGGCCTCACGTGCCAACAACATTCAACTACAACCCAGCCCAGCAGGCCTTCTGAGGCCCGACCAGTCCAAAGGCCGCGGCGGGTTCCTGCGCACAACACCTTTGTCCAGGGAGAGGCGCTGTGTGGTTTTTATTCCTCGAGGATTTGGCTCTGTGACTGCGGGGGCTGTCGCCACCACCATTTAAAACTGCCCTGCCTTTTCCAAAATTTACATGCTGCCCAAAACACCAACACTTGTTCTGTTTTTATTCTTTATGTTCCTCCTGTTTTTCTTTTGTTTTTTTTTTTGTTTTTTTGTTTTGAGCAGGGTCTGTGTTATGTTTACGTCTCTGAATCTGAAGCCTGTTTTCTCCCAGGAAAGGAGGACTGACCTTGTGCCACAGGACAAGTGACAGAACAAAAGGTTGCGCCTCGTAAATTTACAGCAAGTTGTTTCAGAGAGGGGAAGGTGGGGGAAAAACAAAAGTTAACATCCTCAGATGTGAGTGAAAGGGTGAAAGAAATGCAATGTTTATTGTTGCACTATATTTAGTAATAAAAGAACACAAAATTTTGTTTGTGCTTTTTTATGTGAAACACTCCCTGATGATTTATTTTTTATTTTCCTTTTCCATTTCCTTGTTTTCGGGTCAGGGAGTTCTTTCAGCTTTCCCACACGCATCCCTTTTTCATCTCACCCTATGTTTTTTTTTTGATTTAGTTTTTTTCTTGAACATGACTTTGATTCCTCCAACTTCTGTATTTGCACCACTTCCACAGTTTTCCCGTCTCTTGGTCCATTTCATTCTCTGTCCCGTCTTCTGTGACTTCTTTTGCCGGCCCGAACATGGACACAAATCTGGGAGACTGCTTTTCGGAGAAATCCTCACAGACGCTCGACGGCTACTTGACTTTTCTCCAGAGCAAATGAAAACACTTTCCAGTCTTTGTTACGATTTTGTAAGAAATGTGTACATTTTTTTTTCCTTTGCATCACATAAATTAGTGTATGTATGTACGAATGTGTATATATGATTGCTATATATATATATATGTATGTATATATATATATATGACATCTATTTTGGAAGAAATTTTGCCCTGCTTTGTACCTCGTTTTTATGAGGTGAGCACGGACGCAATATGTGGACGTAACAGGAATTTTTCTGGATCTGCTGGACAGGGTGTCACATGGCACTGTGGGCACTTAACATCAAAGTAATACAAAAAAAAAAAAAAAAACTTCAATGTCATTCAAGGAAAGGCCTGATTCTCTTCCCAAAAAGAAGAAGAAGAAAAAAAAAACGAGAGAAAAATAAACGTGGAGATCATTACCTGAGTTTTAAGTCCATGGCAACAGAAGGGATGTATTTCAGTTCAAGCTGTTTGAACAGCGGTGAACAGCAGCATTTCATAGCAAACGGAAAACGTGACAAATTGAGGAGAAGAAAAAAAAATAAATAAAAATCCAGACCAATCTTGTATTTTCTGAAGTTAAAAGCTTCTTTTCTTTGTATTAAAGCAGAAAAGGCTTTCCTGAACCCACTGCGTGCGTTGTTTATTGCACACATTCTCACACACACATTTAACTAATTTCAAGAATCACGTGTTAATATAACAAATTTATCCACGGCAAAAAAATCAACTAAGCAGGAAAGTTGTATTTTAAGACCTCGTGCAGCATCTCCCAACTTACAAAACTCAGAAGAGTCGTACAGTTACACTCAAAAGTGCAAATTTAATTCGTCTTCAAATACTGAAGCGTCACCTCCAACACAAGTTAATTCATGGAATGTAATTTCACATGTACCACAAGTTGAAAGATAGAAAAATGTACTGACATTACCTCCAGTGCAGCAGAGACAAATATTAAAATTTAGTTTGTTGCATTGTATTATTTCTAATTTAGTTAATCAAAACAAGATAACAGATCAACTGACAAAGAAATTAGTGCACAAAGGATCCATAGGCACATAAAGACATTCTCAGAACGGAGCTGCTATTATAGCCCCTGAACAATCACAATTAAGTAGGTCAATTAAAAACAAAGACGCAAATTAGCCCATGACTGAAGAGGACAAAGACACATCTGAAACACAATCCAGTCTATCCATGATCACTCGTGTTAATGCTACAAGTTTAAAACTGGCCGTTGCGCCGATGTTTCTGTAAAACCCGAAACAAGACACTCGCTGTAGTAGTAGTAGCTCGTAACGTACACATTCCTTCTCTCATGAAGACGATTCGTTGAGTCATTTTAAAACTTTTTTCCAGTCTTATTCCTTGAACCTCACGCATCAGCTGTGCGGCAAGGTTCACTTTGAGGCAGCGTCTGTGGCTGTGGAGCCGTCGGAGGGACCTCCCGCTTTGGCAGTTTCCTCTGTTGAAAAGGAAAAATTACACAATGGCTTCATCATCAGTCATTAATCAGGACACCATCTTTCCATCTAGGTTTGAATAATCATCTGTATTAAGCCTGTAAAGCACGGCGGCGGCGGTGGCCTGCATAATTAAAAGGCTCCATTAATCACTACTGCAGCAGCAGCTTCCGACCTTTATCTTTCTTCTCCTGCGTTTCCTCGGCCGCCGTCTTGTCGGCTCGGAAGAAGATGCGGGCGCTGCTCAGCGAGAAGTAAAGCAGCTCAAACTCCTGCAGGGAAAAAAGAAGACGAGGGAACAGATTTCAGACGGAGGCCGGAATTCAAGCAGAATGACGTCACACCTGAGTTACATAGAAGCTCTCACCTTGTCTGAATATAACTTGGTGCTTTCAATAATTATATTTTTTAACATTAAAGTTTTAAAATAATATTATTGTTATAATTTTAAACTAAATTTAGTCTATTTAAGTTCCACAAATTGTAAATGGAACAGATAACTTGAACCAACTCATGAGTTTTTTTACTAGAATTATTTACAGTGATTAAATCGAGTATTTATTAGAATATTCTACAGTTTTAATTGTAGAAAAAATTACACTATTAATCACAGTTTAGCACGATGGTGTTTTGCTCTATTTTGCTTTTAGCAGGCTATTGTTTTTATTTAAAATGCACTTTTAATTTCTCTGAGGTATTTGGGATCAGTAGGACCAAAGATCTATAAAAACTAAGCATCATCTTTGAATAAGAGGTAGTCCTCATACGTGGACACTGGGATTACTTCATTATTTATATTATAAAGAAGTCTGAGCAAACATCCTCTAGCGAGTACCTGCTAATTTGGTAGATTTACGCGTCATATCAAACTAAAAACATTAATAAGCATAAATAAATAAATTTTAACCTTTGCTACCACTAGATGGCAGACTAAAGCCACCACAGGATTAAATGAAGCAGAATAAGCTGCACTTAAACCTAAAACTTAACGTCCCCATATGAGGACGCAGGGCGGTGGTTTTAATGTACAGCAGATACCAGACTTTTGTACCTGGAGGTAGACGTCCAGCCTCTTCTGTGTGAGATTCATCGTCTGCAGCAGCTTTTCGTCCTGACTGGTGCTCTGGACGTTCTGCTCCTTCACCACGGCGCTCATCTCTTTCTTGTACTTATCCCTGACGGCGTGGAACCAGTGCAGCGAGTCGAACTCCAGATACTGGTCCAGCAGCTTCAGGATGTAAGCTACACCTGAGAGAGGAAAGAGTACAGGAGGAGAACATGTCAAGAGCAAATCCACAAACAAAGGACAGGTCTGTAACTGGATGACGGGCTGGAGTTAGGAGAACCGCTGTATCATCATCATACGATGCCCACTCACCCATTGCGAAGCCGTCGTCTGTGAAAGCAGCTCCAGTTTTGTTCTTCTTGTTGAGTTTCTCTTTGCAGCTGATGGAGTGCTCCACAAAATTCACCGTCTGCAAAACAAAAGTGTATCAGACGAAGGTTTACGCTGAGAAAAACAAAAAAAAAAGAAAAAGAAAAGAGAATAACAGTTCCTTTCTGCACTGACCAGCGGGGGTACGATCATGTAGAAGTTCCTCAGGTGCATATTCTTGGCACTGCGAAACTCGGGCGCGAACACGGCCACCAGCTTCTTGAAGTACTCCGTCCCCTCGGCAGAGTTACTGGTCAGATCTCCCAGCACTGAATCCAGGACGCTGGGAAGGATTTAACATATTCAAGAGTTAATTAGAAATCAAACTGTAGGGATGCGTGAAACAAAACTAAAGTAAAATGTGAATATAAATGTAACGGTAATTTGAGGGACGGGAGGATCACAGATGAGCCCAGACACTAATTCCTTCTGTGCATCACTTCATGTATTTGTGCAGATTTCCTTATATATTTATTAGGCTCTGGATCCACCATGTGCAATATTTTTCCCACTGTGCAATAACCATATGTTACCATAGATAAATTATATATTTTGAATCATTTTTACATTGATGCCTGTGTTCTTACATATTCTTATTGTCTACATTGCTCTTTGTTCATTTTGGGATCAACCCTTTGCCGCTGCCATTGTTGTTGTGATGTTCGCTTGCTTTACACGTCATGATTACGTGGTTACATTTCACACTAGGGCTGAGAGTATCAATCGGTATCAATCAGTATCAATACCAAGGCTAGTATCGGTATCGGATCGATACTAGCGTGATGAGATCGATGCTTTTGTTCCAGTTTTTCTTCTATGCGTCCAGTAAATGAATTGTCACAAAGTATATGCAGCTTCTCTTCAAGTCTGAAGGAGTTTCTCCATCATCACCTGTAGTAAAAGGTGGATATGGACAGAGTCTAATACTCAGATCCTGGCATCACAGCAGCATCGCACAGCTGGTATGCGGAAGAGAAGGAAACTACACGGGATGCAAACCCACTTCTTTGGTGGAAAATGAATGAGCCAACATTTCCCCCTCTAAATATATTTTATATTTGTTGCTTTTGTTTACTTATTTACTGCTACTGACTTTATTTTCTATTGTTGTTGTAATGTTTACATTGTTACATTTATATGGCATTTGATAAAAATCGAATTATTTCATGTTTATATTGTTAAAAAGTCATATATTGTAATTAGTTAATAAAAAATAGTTTTATTTGCCTAAAGTATTTATTTAGCCTGTGTTTTATTATATTCATAATCAACTAATTAAAGGCAAAATTACAAAGTTATTCAATCATTCTGACATTTCAAGTAAAAAGCCTCGGTATCGGCGATACTAGCCCTGTATTTACTTGGTATCGGATAGATACCAAAATTCCCAGTATCGCCCAACCCTCGCCTACACACTGAGACACGGGTGTAAATCATTTATTATACCTGTGCTCTCATCAGTCTGGCTTGATCTGCATCATCAGCATCCAAACACCAGACGGTGCTGTGTCTTTTTTTTGCCAGTCGAGTTAATTTTTGTTTCCACTTCCTGCCTAAAACTTTCTTCGAACAAGAGTCATCAAATGTTACTACCAAGCGGACCAATCCCAGCTCTTCTTCTCTGCGTAGTTAAATGTCTGGGGAGGTGTTAGGGCTCTTTGTAGATGTACTATAAGTATAAACCGCCTATTACCCTGCAGCTTTCTGCGTCTCCTCTGACAGTCCCTCCTCCTTCACCAACTCCTCAAAGTTCACTATATCCTCCAGGTCTGGGACAAATCTGCAGATGACACAGAAAGTTTAAAGTTTAAAGTTTAAAAAACATAATTACACATATAACATATGCGGACTTCCTGATCCTGATTTTACCTGATCGCGCTGCTACAACAGTGGAGGCCTCCAGAGCGGATCATGCGCACGTAGCCCATTGCGTTGCCTGAAAGAAGAAAAAAATATATGATGTAACGAGGCGTCGTCTTTGTCTTCGTTTTGGAGCTGCTTCAACTTTCCAAGGAGAAAGTTTCTCACCGATCTGGCTGATGAGCTGCCTGAACTGGTCCAGGTAGCTCTGTCCATCAGGAGTGATGCCCAGCTTCCTGATGCCACGGTTAAACTTCTCTGCCCGCTCGAATGGGTACTGCAACGAAAAAATACAACTAAAAGCTGGACAACAATCTGGCCGGAAACTACACAAGAGAGAGAAACCGACGGTACCTTCTGATCCGACTGGTCCTTGGTTTCTCTGAAGAAGCGTATGTCCTTGATGAGCCGGGACTTGATGTGTTCGTCGTACATGAACTGGCTGAAGATGTAAAACTTTTTCCGCAGGAACTGGTAGGTGAAATTCACCTGATGAAAGAAGAGTTGTGAGTCCACATTAAAGAGAGAGACCTGTGCAAACAGAAGCTCTTCGGTCGGTTGCAGCCGTGAACTCACAGTGGTGTTCATGATGCCCGTTCCGTGCGTGCGGATGGAGTTGGCGATGTGACGGATGTTGATGGTGTTCAGGTGCTTGTTGTTACTCGCCTTCTCTATGAAGATCTGTTGGACGGCAGCAATTTGAGAGTGGAAACGGTACAAAACGGAGAGAGACAACGGTCCTCCTGAGCTTTACTCCGAGTCTCACCTGGTTGTTGAGGTTGTAAAGGTAGCGCGAGACAAAAACGTGAATGTTCCTCATGATCTCCAAAACGTCCAAGCCCTGAAGTGGGGAAACAGTTAACAAGTGGTTTGTATAAACCTCCACCTCTAAGCTGCAGAAAAGAAATGAAGCAGACCTGCTCCAGGGTTTGACTGGGCAGATGTGCCTCCGTCATCGTGAGTCCGTAGCGCTGCGTGGCGAGGTTTCTCATCTCACTGTAGGTGGCCCAGTCATGCAGAGCCACAGTGGTCAGGTTGTAGAAGGTTTTATCCAGGTAGTGGGTCACGTAGGCTGTAAGAACATAAAGAAAAAAAATAACAGAACTGGAAATGATAACGATCTGCGTTATTTTACACGCACGAGCGGTTTCATTTAACGCACCTTTGATGTGTATGAAGCGGTTGAAGAAGCGGATGGGTTTGAGGGAGAAGAAGTGGGCCAGGTCCTTCATGCCGACTTTGAAAGGGTTCCTGTCGTCGAGCTTCAGGTGGGTGTGGACGGAAAGACGCAGGTCATTCTCGATCTCCTTACACAGCTTGTCGAGCAGGTGCTACAACGAGTTAAGAGAGTCACAAGGAGGTGAGAACATTTAACAAAACTTCAGTGTGGAGTCACGTTCAGTCCGTTCGTACCTCGTTGAAGACGTCCATGATCTCCTTGTCGTAGCTCTCCAGCAGCTGGTCACATGACTCCATGTGCTTGGCATGCAGCATGGACGGCACGCTGTCTCTCAGCGCGCTAAACATGTACTGCCCCAAACCGATAACAAACAAAGAGGTGATGATTAAAACGACTTTAGTTTATAAAGAGTTTTAAAGCCTAGAACCGTTAGAAACCGATTCGGCTTACGTGGATTCGAGCCGCGTCCACAGCGTAGTCGTACACGTCGTCTAAGTAGATGGGGAACACAGCTCGGTGCCAGTAAAGGAAACTACAGTCACACTGCAGCTTAACCCTGAGGAGAAATTAAAAGCAAACATTTGGAACTAAAACTCTTTTCAGAACATGACAGAAAAAAAAAATTGTACTGCACTTTACTGCATCAAAACCTCAACTAGCTTTCTACGTTTCTATATTAGAACATTACTGCCACCTTGTGGTTTGTATGAGTCACTATTCAAATATTTTAACTGGGGTTAAAAAAACATTTCTAAAAAGTATAGCATCTTGTTTGACCTTTTGGCAGATGAGTAACAGCGTCGGTCTTCAACAACGGGGGATCCTGAATCCATGCTGTTCTGCACAAATTTCATTGCACAATTTTGCACAAAGTCATGCTGCTCTCTTGCTGTTTTCATTCATATTTGCACTTTATTTATCTTTATTCTTATCTATACTGTTTTTATTTAGTACCTATATAATATAGTTACTATTGTAATTAATCCAGGACCTGACTGCAGATTTGTTTGTGCAGCACTTTGGTTCAACTGAGGCCGTTTTTAAATGTGCTTTAGAAATAAATTTTGACTAAAACAAATTTTGACTAAAACAAATCTTGACGTAGATCAAAGAAGAATTTTAGGATTTGTGTCAAAGTTTTAAGTGTATTTACACTATTTTTAATTATAATTTTTGTATTGCTATTTTAATTTTGAGTGTTTCTATAATTTATTCTGTATTTTTATTCTGCATTTTATTTCATTCTACTTACTGCTCTTATATCGTACTATGTTTTTATGAATTTTATATTTTATTTATTTATTCTTATTTATTTTTTGATATTGTTCCTTTATTATTTTAACTTAACCTTTTTACAGTGTGAATTTTCGTATATTTTCGTTTACAATTTATTTTATTCTATATCTTTTATATTTTTATGCAACAAACACCAAAGCTAATTCCTTATTTGTACAAATATACTTGGCAATAAAGTCTTTTCTGATTCTGATTAATCTCCATGTCCTTTTTTTATAATTTTTTGTCAATCAAAATGTTGCAGCAGAGACCAATCTTTCCCACAGCAACCAGAAAGGATGGTTGGAGCCTCTCACACATTCACATGGATGTTTTCTCGCCCTAACTGATGAACCCAAACAAATGATTAAACATCTAGAAATCTACGCCACTGATAATCAGTTTTAACCAGATCTGAACTCACCTTTCACTCAGCTCACTAATCAGGTCCAGCTTCTTCAGAACAAGTTGCAGCGGAAGCAGCTCCTCATCTTTGAAGGTTTTCTGGAAATAAACTTAGAAAATTAAGATAAAAAACGAAAAAAAACAAAAGACAGAATCAGCGACTTCTAACCTCCAACGTACCAGCTGAGTACCGACACACAGAGCCAGAGACACAACGAGGCGTCGCTCCTTTGTGCTCGGTCCGTTCAGAGCGTTTTCCGCCAGCACCAGAGACGACAGCACGTCCAGCCTCTGCTCGCTGTACTTCTTGTCGGAGATCACTCTTTTCTTCAGTGAGAGAAAGAAGTGTCGTTTAAAAAAAAAGGAAGCCGATTAAAAGAATCCACACATGATTTATAATCACTAAACTACATGTGTGCATTCACCTTGGCTACGCCGATGGCGTTGAGGGCCTGGGACTGCAGCTGCTGAGAGATGTGTGAAACGGAGTCGGCTACGACCATGGAGCGCCGGTGAAACGTGTGCTCCACCGCCTGAGGATAGAGCCGCACGGCGTTACTTCAGCTTAACTAGAGAACGAAAACTGAAGAAAGCAGAGAGCACACACCTTGAGCAGTTCAACCAGCCGACAGAGAGCTTTCACGGACGTCTTGGTCATGGGCCGCTGCATCGACATGTACATGTTCATGGTCGTCTTGATGATGGTGCTGATGCTGTAAGCGTACAGGATTCCCTGAGAGCAGGAGAAAAGAAAAAAGGAGAAGGAGACTATAAGTGAAGTCATAGTGTGTGGAAATGTAAAGAATATTAACCAGAAAACTATTAGATGATCACACATAGGGATGGGCACCAAAATACTGGTATTTTTTATTTTTATTTTCTCGTTATGATATGAATTTTTGGGATTTTTTGGATGACCTGTCCCCCGGCTAAAGCTGTCCCTGAAAAAGTCCCCAATTTTAGCTTTTTATGAAAGAGAAAAAAAATTGTTGCACGCAGACTACAGGTATTACGGTAGCCGGTTGCCCTCCTATTGACATTACAGACATAGCAGTTTAAATAATAATAAAATAATAATATTATAATTTGCTGATGCAAATGGTAGTAACCAGACCGAAAACCTGCATGGATGGAAGTGAACCTTCAAAATTGCCTAAGGCTAAACGTTTGTCAAAAGTTTGGCTGTAATTCACCTCAAAAGATGCAGCAACATGCAACAAATTGTGCAAGGGAGGTAACACATAGAATTTGATTAAACATCTGACGATGCATAGAGAAAACAGAGTAATGTAGCATCTTTGATAAGCTGCCAGACACCAGACCAAGTTAGCAGCATCTCCAGAGAGAAGAGTCTCAGCCCTGAGTTCGTTCCCATGTTAGACAGGAAAGATTAACATCTGTTTGCAGAAAAACTGCTGAAAGTTGTATGTTGCTAGGTGTTTTTTTTGTTCTCTGTGTTCTGTATTGCTGCTGGTTTTGATGCACTGCTGTTTTTTATTATGATAATCGTGACAGTTTGTTGTGAATTTTATTTTATATTGGCTAATTTATTTCTAAGTCTTGTTGTATTTACACTACCACTATATCAAAAGTTTTAGAACACTCCTATATTTCTTCTTTGTTTTTTCCTGGTCATTGAAGTGGACGTGGATTAGAGCGTCAAGCTTCAGGTGTAAATTGGTTTTGTCTTTAACACCAACCTGCACAAACACATTACACCTGCTGTTGAGGTCTTCTGCCAGCTTGTCACTTTTATGGTCCTTGGACAATATGGACTCCATCTTCATCATCCAGGAAGTTACAAACACATAGTAGGACTGAACATCCCTGACGACAAAGCATACAAAGACATACTCAGATTCTTATCTGTAGTGTTTTTGTGAATGTGAAAGTGCGGAAAGCTTTCAGGCCGACTGACTTTGTTAAAGTCTGAGCTCTTTGCTGCAGGTAGGTGTCTCTCTGTGGTTTGAGGGCCTGTAGACTCTTCTTATCCATCAGTTTGGCTAGATTTTGGAGTTTATTGATGAGGAAAGCGTCAGGAAACCAGATGATATTTGCAATCAGAGTGACGGCTGGAACCTACACAAATGGACGAGAAATTTCAAAAGAAAAACAACAATAAAAGAGAATATAGACAAACTTCTAAGGCAGACAAAGGACACAAAGTGATCACCTTTTTACAGACGTCGAGCAGCGACTTGTAGAACTTTTTGTCGATGTTCCTGAAGATGTGAAAGTGAAGCACAAAGAGACCACAGACGCCGGCGTATTTATCTCTCTGGTCAATTTCCGAAGGTTCACCTACAAAAAACAAGACAGATAGATAAACTTTATTGCCTGTATCGAGTGACAGAAATTCACCTTTGACAGGCTCATAAAAAGATTCGAAAGACATCATCATAAAACATTAGGGATTGGCATCGATTACTGGTTCTTTTAAAGAACCGATTCCAACTGGTTCATATACATCATTAGCCTTCATGCAAATACACACGAATCCAAAATATTTAAGTAAAGGGATATAGGACAGCTTAATATTAAATGAAAAATGGTAATAATGTATATTTATAAATAGGACTAGGCCGAGTGTAGTACGTGTTAAGGGCATCCATCAGTCAGTAGGATGGAACTCTCTTTGAATAAAATGTATTTTTGATTTTTTTTCCCGGTATAACGAGATAAATAACTTTTTGAGAAAACGGAGGAAATAATATGTGACCGTATGGCCGCTTCGGGCTTCCGTAGGATCCAATAATAGACTGATAAACCAGAGTTAAAACATGGATTCTGACACTGAAGGTCCTTAGCTTCCTCCTCTAAGTTTAAAGCTGAGAAACTGACCTATTTTGGACTCGACGTTGGAGAATATGGCGCGAATGTTGAGGGTGAACTCCTCGGCAAAGGCGCTGTTTTTGGCGACAGACACTCCCTCGCCGGGATCGTCAAATCTCTGCTCCACGCAGGCCTGTAAACGTCACAAGAAGCGTATTCAGCCTTAAAATGGCATTTTAAATCTTTAAAACCAAAGGCCTGAAATAAAAAGAAAAGCCACCTGGAGTATCATGCCATCCAGCAGCTGCCCCTCCAGCTTGAGCAGGAGCTTCTCGAAGGGTTTCAGCTTCTCCTCAGGAATGGAAAACTTCCCGGGGTTATGGTGCACGGATTTCAATAACCTACAATGAGAATAGACGTAGTTAAATATACAGCACATGTAATAAATAATAAATAATTCCTTCCTTTATATCAGTTGTGTGTGTGTGTCTTTGCGTTCACCTCTTATACATCTTCCAGTGATCCTTCAACGTGCCGTGATTATCCATAATCTCGTCGAGCGTGAGCAGCACCACCAACAGCTCCCCCAGGTGTTCGTACACGATCTGCAGACGGAAAAGCACAAGAGACACGGTGATAAAAGCTCACAGACGTTAACGGACACCTGCCAAAGATCAAGAGTGAATCTTAAAACTCACTTGGAAATGGACACCTGATGACTCTATGATTTTTGTTGCACCCCTGTGATGCAAGAAAGGAAATATTTTAGTACATTTTATCTTGTAGAAACATGTTACAGGTAACAAGCGCGCTCAGTGATACTGAAACAGTCTTCACCTGCGTTATTAAGAGTTAAGTTAAGAGTAAGTAAACAAACAAGAAAAGCAAATATATATATATATATATATATATATATAGTATATGCATACATGTAAATCTATAAACAATGCAAATAAAGTTTTTAGTTAGTTATCCAGCGTCCATAGTAAATATATACTCTTTTCAAAAGCTTATGTAAATTTAGCAAACAACAAAACTAATTATAACTATTTACACTAAATTTGCAACCATTCACAAAACTATCAGTCAGTAATAATTTCTAAAAGCCCCAAATCTCTGGCAATCTCTGTTTTTGGCTGCAGTCGCTCCATAGACTGAACATAGCATCACTCCCACAACCTTTCCCCTCCTCCTTAGCAACCGTTGACACATCAATTCCTGATTGGTCGATGGGATGCATTTTTCCACCAATAGGAAAGGGGCTGTGATGGGGGTTATTTTTTTGTTTTTGTTTTTGATTTCCGGTTGCTAGCATGTCTAGCAGTACATAGTTTGATGTTTGCACTTTCGACAAAAGTTGAAACAGAGATTCTGTGATGCTGTGTCTTGCTGAACTTAAGACCTACACAGTACAAGTACAAAAAATAAGGAAAATAATTTCTTTTCCAAACCTTGTTATGTATGCAGTTTGACTTCCACGTCTCATTTCTAGTGTTATTTACTGCTAATAGTTATATTTCATAAAGAACTACGTGGAAGTAATTGTGAATGCCGCCAAGGCCATTGAACAAAAATGCAAATGAAGCGGTAAATGGACGTAAGGATTGAAATGTAATTTAAGATTTTTAAGCAAAATATGCTCATATTTAAGACTTTTAAGGCCTTAGATTGTCAAATTTTAGGCTTTTTATGCAGAAACCCTGTAACATCTGCAAAGACTTGAAGTGGGGGAGGAATATCAGTGGCATCAGAGTGCAGCCGCTAAGTAAATGTGTCTCTACAATGAGTCTATTTAAACCAGTCCAACGTGAACAGTGCGTCGCCTGTGCAGCTTCTGGTCAGAGATCGTACTTGTTGCTGTTGTAGAGGGCGGCCAGCTGGTGGACAATGCTGACCACCACTTCATAACATCTTGAAACGAAGCAGGACAGTTCCTATGAAAGGACAAGCAGCAGAGACTTCCGTGAATGTCTTCATGACTCCATTAAAATGATGCTCGGACAGAAATGATTCACACTACCCCACCTGTAGGAAGGAGATGAATCGACCCATCTGAATCTGAGACTCCCCCTCGACAACGCTGGTGTCCGACACTGAAAACACAAACACACACGCACATACATACGTGTGTCTTAATTTAATCAGTTAATTAAGAAGTAAACCTGCAATTGATGTAAATAGTAATTACCTCCCTCTCCATAATACAACAAGCCGTTGTAGAACTTAGTTTCTGCCTGAAAAAAAAAAACACACAGCACATAAATAAACTGAAGAACACTTTGATACCAGAGACGTCTATTTCAAGTTAGTAGGTACGAAATGCACCAAACTCATCTGTTAGACCTGTAAATAAAGACACGTCCCACAGCAAAGACTCACTTTTTAAAAGTCTTTTATTCCTTCTTCTCGTCCTCTAAGTACTTTTTTTATTATTTTTATCTATTGTTCTGCTTGAATGTTTCCTCAACACGTTGAACTTTTCAAAGTTAAAGCTGAATTTGTCTTTTCTTTAACCGTTAAGACAGTCACACATTAGGCTATAATATCTTTGTTGATATTTTCAATGTTATTATTATCCGTGACGTTACACAAGGTCAGTGATGTGACTGTTTGAACACACTCGTCAGTCTAAGGAGTATTTTCTATAAAAAGACTCATTCTGCCAAAATGAACCACAGGAGTTAATCCCATCAGACTTTATAACTTCTTACTCTTAACACTCTATTTACCTCCGTTAAACTACTTGTGCAATATTTGGTTTTAGGCATCGTACATCTTATTTTTATTCTTTCTATACATTATCACTATTCACCACTTTATGTATATCGTCATCTGCCAGGTCATGTTTTTCTTTTTAGTCTACTTTGTATATTATTGTATATTTTCCTGCGTTTGCACACTTTATGGTTACATTTTTTTCTACAGTAGCTGCACCGTGGGCCTTTTAGGAATGTAATTTTAATCCTGTATACGTGTTGCACTTGTCAGAATTGACAATAAAATTGACTTTGACTTTTGAAACTGTAACTTTATGGGAGCAAACAAACAACAAAACAATTTCCAGGAGAGTCCGTCACCAGAGACATCGTCATTCATGTTATTATTTTGCTGAGCTTCTTCATTATTCATCAGTTGTTTTGTGTTACATTAAATCATTCATATTATTCATCATATCCTCTATTATTCATTATTCATCCTCATTATTGGTGTTAAATAAACAACACATTTCACTCTAGTTGCCAGAAACAGATGATCGCTGTATCGAGATCTTACACTTCAGATGATCAGGCTGTGCTACTATTAATTAATTAATTAAATTTAAATATTTTCCTTCTATGGAAGGATGGTGCCCCCTTTCTTTTAACAAGTGCAGTTATTAACCATAAAGGTTTAATAACATAATTCTCCAACACAAACAAACCTTCCCGCTAACACAGAGGAAACTGTTTTGACCAAACTTACCTCATACTTGAGCTTTTTCACTTCACTACAGAGAGCAGCATACACTGTGATGACTTTGTTAAGAACCTACACATAACACAAGCAACAATTATTTAAACAAAAACAATTACAAACAAGTTCCTGAACATAAAATCTACAACTTTATTTACCTTGTTGTCTGTTTTGATTAACTCTAACAAAGACGACTGTTCATAGGGGAGAAGCTGAAAGAGAGGAGAAAGTATTAGGAAGGAAATTGCACAAGTTTAAATTGTGTAAGAGCGACGTCCTTTGGGAGGTGGTTTTGCTGCCGCTCGGTTTTGGTGCGTTACCTTGAGAGCGATGGGGTCCAGAGTGAAGTCCCACACATCTCCGATGGAGTCGTCCAGAGCTTCTTCGATTCCCTTCAGCTGAGACGTGTAATCCTCCAGAAACTTTCTGTAGTTCTTCAGTTGAACCTCTGTGTGTATTTCTGTCCGAAGGTGGATGGTTTAACACTTTTAGTGACCGCCGACTGTTAATGTATTCACACAAACTCCTGTCTGCAGCAACAAGACGTAACAGTCCTGCACTAACATCCTGAACAAGCTTATGGTATTTAGCATTTGTATTTTCATTTCCTGCAGGATTGCATCATGCTGAACTAACAGTCCTTAATACAAATCCCTTTGCATTCAATTAAATCCAGTTTAACAGCATTAAAAACAGTTGAATTATTACCAACCATCTTTCCTACACTACTTCAACACAAACTGAACATTATAACACTCATGAAGGGGGATTTGCTGCAGAGCTGCTATATTAGAATGTGTTTGTTTCCACTAGTGTACCTAATGTTTTGTCAAGCGAATGTAACGTGACTCAAAAGAGTGTGTTATGAACTCATTAAACATTGTTCAGATACACAATAGTACTCAACTATTAGCAAATGTAGCTACAAAAAATATAACAGACTAAACATGCAAACAATGCATTCTGTTTAATTTTTGCACCTCTCTACCTGTAACTTAGCAGCTACTGTCTACTGCCAGACGGTAGCCTGTTCCTCTTAATTCAACATGTTATCTAGGTATGTGAATCTACTCCACAGGTGACAAGGATCTAATCGTGCATGTGTGATGAATTTGCAAAGTGCAAAAATTACACTGAAGACGTTTTTCATCTAAAAGTAACTGATGTTCCTAAGAGTTGTGGGCAAAACACAACACTGAGACCTAAGGAAATACAGAAGAAACATAAAAAACATACTAAACACACACTAAATGTAAACACTTTCATAATAAACTTCTTTGCACTAAGACAAAGCGAAACATTTGGAGTTAATAATCTATTAGTTACTCAAATAGGGCTGAACATGGTCCCTGAACTAAAATTACTTTGACACCACTGATATAACTTGATGCAAACAGTTTATCAGACTGATTTCACGGTGTTCATGGCTCCTGCTTTCATGCATTTTGTTGTGCTGCATTAACCATAACTTTACTATAAACTTCATATTATCTTTATGGAAAATACCTGTTCTCTCATGTCATATTTTGTTTTTAGACTCAGAGTCTTCAGTCTTCATTTCTCGTGTTCTTTTTTAAAGCACATATTCAGTCATTAGCAACACTACACATCCATTCACGGTCTGACAGAAATGAGTCCTTTCCCTTTCATACTGCATGTGCTTGCAGCTTCATGTGTGTCATCTATTTGTCCCTTTACCTAACTACCTAACTACAGTTTAGTTACATGATTAAACCTTCAAATCATTATTTTTTTTCCCCTCCAACACTACAAAGCTACAAGTCCTATTATCAGGGAACTACAGTGTAAATATAAATGTTTATTTCATTTGTGAGCCATTAAGAGGAAGAAGCACCACCTCCACAACACAGATAACAAAACCCCGAAGTCATGCAACAATGGCGCATTTTAAAACAAAACTAATCGGGAGAAAGGTTGCATTATTTGGTTGCATTATTTGGTTGCATTATTTGGTTGTATTATTGGTGCTGTAGTCGCTGTCAAACTGATCAGCTGTGCGTTTGCACACACTGCGCTGGTTGATGTTTACTAACTTGGACAAAGCTAGCTCTTAATGTTTTGAGTTTACACTTCACATTTTAGCTTTTCCATTTATCCCAGAGGCTCAGTTTAACTAAATACTATACTAAAAAGCTTCAAGCGTACTTACTTGACAAAGAAAATGGGTCGGAACTGGACAGAATTGCTTTCTTCCAGCAAATATACGGAGCCCAGCTACACAAGCTAGCGCCGGATGCTAACGCTGTCAACGTTAATTTCTCTTTCTTTTTTAGTACTTACTTTGTGAACCGTCGTCGAAACGGTCAAACTCCCAGTCGGGGGTGATGGTTTCTGTCGCCATGCTGTCAAAATACTGCTAAATGCCCCAGTAACACCGACACAGTGCAGTTAAAAAGTGCAGCTACGAGATCCCATGATGGATCTTATGATTTTTGTGAATGGCCGCTAGTGCTCATGGGAAATAGAGTCCAAAGGAGCGAGCGACAGCTAGATAGATAGATAGATAGATAGATAGATAGATAGATAGATAGATAGATAGATATTATCCTACTACGATACACCGATCAGCCAAAACATTAAAACCACTGACACGAGTTAACATGGATCATCTTGTGACAATTCAATGTGCTGCTGGGAAACATTTGAACCTGGATGTTCCTTAAACTTGCAGCCCCTTCCCTCAACCCACAGGACAAAAGTGGTCATAATGTTCTAATGTTCTGCTGCATATTATAGTATATGGCAAACAATATAACAGACTAACAACAATTACCTGTAGTAAGTTGTATTTGCATCTGTATCTGACTATGTATACAGTGGATAAAATAGAAAAGTAAAGGAAAGATATGTGCTGCATGTGTGTGTCTGCGTGCGTGGAGTGTGTGTCGGTGGAGGCAGGGATAATGTCACATTGGAGACTCAAGACGCTATTCAGACGACAACAGAGCCTGAGCGGAGGAAGAGTCACGGGCAACAGTACTGTGCTAGAATACACACCTCTACTTCTTCTGTGGTGTAATGAAAAGGTAAGACTCTCCTGTTTCCTTAGCCATACAACTCACACTCTTACTGCGCAAATGTGTCAAATTAACACAAATCTTAACATGGTGATTGATTATTGAATGTGTTAGCAGAGACCCTGGTGAGACTGAGGCACTCCGAGTCAAAGTAGGCGTGGGAAATTCATTTTCTATGACAATTAAAACTCAAGATCTCACTCTGTTTTCAACCCCTTTTGATACTTAACACGCGTAATAATTGTGTAATGTTGTGTGTCTGCAGGACCTTGCATAGATATCATTAACCATATATCTCAAAATGATTTACTTTCAAGTCACAACTCTCTATCATATATGACAGAACAAAATACATCATAAATAATACTTTGACGCATATACTGCCACTTCGATTTTTAGTGGAAAGAAAGCAACCTATTTTATACAGTTCTTCTCTTATAACTCGTTAACCTCATCTGTTTAGGACCTGGTCATCTCTTAGGAATGTCAAATTAAGTGTATTGTATCAGTTAAACAACGCGGCCTCAGTGTGGGTGACGGGGGGAAAGGACGCGTGGAATGATAATGTCGGCAGTCCGTGCCGTCAGATGACTCAAAACAGCAGTGGCCGAACGATTGTCACGCTAAGGTTGCACACTCGATTTCTTCATGGAGATGAGATATGTGCTGGAGTTAAATGCCATCATTGTCGGATGTCATTTCACTTAAAAATGCTGCCTCCTCCAGCTTTTTTCTTTTCTTTTCAGTTTTTGTAGCTTAGTTGAATTGTCAAGCAGTTCTTGTTTGGTTTGGCTAATTTGTTCTCTGCATCAACAGCCAGAGGAGTAGGAACAACATCCTGCCAAACCCAACTTTCCATCATGGTTGTCCCAGAGTCACAGGATAAGACGTTTCTCCTAAGTGGCTCTGAGGGAGTGAGCCAACAGTACAGTCCCAACCCATCCTCATCCCTTTTCTCTGGAAGGCCGCAGCCTTTGAACCCTAATGGGAACGTATTCCCACTCAACTCCGGCCTCCATTACGAGCCACGAGACTACACTGAGACGGACTCCCTGCTGCCCAATGAACTCTACAGTGGGTCGAGGTTCGGCGGATCCGCGAGAGCTAAGGCTGCAGAAGGCTCCGGTGCACCCGCAGAGTCGTTCTGCTCCATGGTTCTGCAGATCCTGGTGCCGTTTCTGCTCGCCGGGCTCGGGACAATTTGTGCTGGGTTGCTGCTTGATATGGTTCAGGTGAGGAGCCAGGAAAAAAAAAAAAAAATTGGATACAGGCAGAGTGTCCCAGTGAGTTTCATCATCATACAAAAATCAAACAGATCAAGGCAGAAGGGAAACAGAAAGCTAATTGCTAAAGGGATAGGAAGTTATTGTGAGGTTTCACAACACAATGTGTAAGAGAGCCTTGAAAATTATTATGCTGAGAGGCAAAGGAAAAGGAGGATCATTGTGTGGTGACATGTTGTTGGAATCAGTTCAGCATGCAAGATGAGAGTTGCAAAATAAACAAAAAACTATTTGGAGAGTGGTGTGAACACAGGGAACATTGCCTCGACCAAAAAAAAAACAAAAAATAAGCAAATAAAACTACTGCATGTTTGTGGTGAGACAAGTTTACGACTGTATTTTGCACCCTGTGTGTGTTTTCACGGCAGAACTGGGAGGTGTTCCAGGATATCACAGAGATCCTCATTCTGGTCCCCGCTGTTCTAGGCATGAAGGGGAACCTGGAAATGACTCTGGCCTCGAGACTCTCCACGGCTGTGAGCATGTGCAGACACAAAAACATGGGCGCACGAGCCGGAAAATGAACAAAAACACACACTAAATGTAAACACTTTCATAATAAACTTCTTTGCACTAAGACAAAGCGAAACATTTGGAGTTAATAATCTATTAGTTACTCAAATAGGGCTGAACATGGTCCCTGAACTAAAATTACTTTGACACCACTAACATCCATGTGTATGAACTCTGACTCATTATTAGGAAGCTCTTCATGGTATGCAGAGAAGCATGCAATGAAATGTGAAAAATATAAACAGCAAATTACGAACACTATGGATTCGAAGGCTGACTGCAGTGACGTTCTCAGAATTATATTTTCTACTTTCTGCACCGTGGGTGTGAAACTCCTCACCGACCTGTGATGAGCAGCCAACAGTGCAATATCCTGCAGGACAAATAAATGGTAACCAGCCCAACCAACTGTTGCACTGGAACAGGAGAGTATTATTTTATGATCAAATTATACCACCGTTACATCAGTCACATTCTGACATTAACTATAAAGCCATAAACATCCGCTGCAGCCCACTGTTGCACTGGGTGACAGGTTCCTTTATTGTGATCACAATGAGCCAGCCCCATTGTGGTGTCATTCCTAATTCATGTTTAGATAAATAATTTAGCCATTAAATTAAATATAAGATTTGTGCCCAGTTTTTATGTCTGCAGTATTGCTGAATAGAATAGAACAGAATAGAATGCATTTTATTGTCATTACACAGTGCAGAAGAACGCAAGTATATGCAAAATAGAAAAATTGAAAAAAAAGGTATTATTTACAAAGATTTACAAGCTAAAGTTAAAATACTGATACAAGAAAATACAAAAAAGATACAAATTTGGTGGCAGCAGCAGTTAAAGTGTAAACTTGTTTAACACAAGGTCTAAATAAACACACACGCAATAAACAGAATAGCAGCATCATGTGACTAGAAGTCTGTTATTGCACCTCTTATATTACATTGATTGTGGCATGTGAGAGTTCAGGGTGGTGACGGTTCTGGGCAGCCAACAATCCTCTAGGCTTAGGCCTTATATTATATTATACTTGGAGATCTGTGACCTATCATGCATCATGTCTGAGACTGCTTTAGAAAACCTTGACTGATTTCCACTACATTGCATGATGCATGAGGTTACGTTGCATTACTCATTTCAGTCCAGGACATTATACTTTTAAGAGTGAAGCTGGACGATGTCCTTCTCTATGTCCAACACTAAGGTCAAAAACAGAAACAGGATTTTGTGCACACTGACATATATGTACATTTTCATAACAGTATTTAAAATATCATATATTTACCTTATCCTGAAAGGCCCCTATTTGTCTTTATCCCTTTGTATCCCTTTAACCCTTTGTAGGACACTGACTGAAATACTTGGAAGTTATCGGAAAAACTGTTTTAAGAGAGGAAAGACAAAAAACGCCATCTGTCAACATTTAATTGATTGATTTGATGGATGAGCACCTTGACATTAAAGGTCAAGGTTGGCGTGACCCTGGGGTGTAATTATGAGTTATTAATGGTCAAAAGGTGACGCATGGTGCTGACTAAGTTGTTTATTGTCTATTGATATGGTCAAAGGTGAAAAACAACCAGCAGGCTAGCAGTAAGCTAGCAGCTAGCAACCAATAAGGAGATGCCAGCTAACTAGCCTAGCCAACAGCAGTACACCCACATAATGAAATGAAAACACACGATTTTAAACCTCACTGAGAAGGAACAGGGACACAATTTAAAATGTGCTGAAGTTACCAGATATGGTTCCGTTCTAAATAATTCTGTGAAACTTCTGTCAGCATATAATCAGCATTGATCATGCTCAAAATCTAGATTTTGGTTTACAAAGCAAACAACCTCATATTTACTTGCTACGTTAGACTCAAGCTGGAGTAGATCTGTATATCGGTGCAGAGGAAAAATATTATTAAAATCTTTTAAGATTTACCAAAATGAATTTTTCAAATTTCTCAGTTTTCAGATACAAAATACGTTTTTGTTTTTTGTCAATTTTTATGAGTTAACAAATATGTGATGTGTGTTGTCAGGTGAATGCAGGAAAAACTGAATCTGCCAGAGAGAAGTGGATGCTGATTATTGGGAACCTGGCGCTCAAGCAGGTACTTCATGTTCATTCGCCCATTAATCTGTGTTTAGTGTCATTACTTAATACTTCTCTCATTTCCCAGCTACAGGCCACAGTGCTGGGCCTGTTGGCATCTCTCATGGCGACTCTGTTGGGCTGGATGGCAGAAGGAAAGATGCCTTTAAATCACATGATGCTCCTGTGTTCAACCAGTGTTTCTACCGCCTTTGTGGCTTCACTGCTGCAAGGTAACGGTCAAAACTCATCGAACCACCGCCCCTGAACTTCCCCAGTGCAGCAAGCTTAAACAGAATGATTCAGTTCCTCTTGACTTCTTGTTAATTAGTTGTGAAACATAAAAGATATTTAATATTCTGTGAATGCTGTGAAAACCAATCTGATTTAATCATCAGTTTTCACAGCTGCTTCTTTCTTTCTTTCTTTCTTTGCCCTAATTTCTTGGAAAAGACTCACATTTTAAAAAAAAATGGGAGGATGAATAGAGGGACTGTTGCGCCATCATTGGAAATTTCTTTTGGGGTTTAGTCATTCTTGGTTGCAGAATGTCTCCGGATCAAACCACAATTCCAGTTTAATCACAAGCTAATTATTAATACCTCAGCACCACTGAAGCAGAGGGGGACCAAGGAATTATAAGCTGCATTGACTGCATTTTCCTTTTTGGCTCAGTATAAAATCTATTCTCAACACAAGTGAAATTTTTTTTATCTTCTTCTCCAGGTATCGTCATGGTGGGCGTGATCATTGGTTCCAAGCGGATGGGAATAAACCCAGACAACGTGGCGACGCCTGTGGCCGCTAGCTTTGGAGATCTCATCACGCTCGCCTTGCTGGCCTCCTTCAGTCAGTGGTTCTACTCCTTCATGGGTGAGTGAGATGGTTGGATGGAGGCGCCTGTGAGGAGCAACAAAGACCATGCGTTTTTAAAATTTTTGGCCAACAGATGGCACTTGTGAGCCAAACTTAGACAATTTAAATAATAAATAATTAATAGCTTGTTTTTGAAAATCCCACGGGACAGATTTGTGAAGCGGTTGTCACATCTTGTTTCTATAGTTACTAACTAATTGATCATCAGTCATTATACATCTCATTAATTTCCACAACGATCAGGACTTAATTATTTATTTATTATTCATCTCTGTGGGGCACTGAATATATGTTCATGTATGTGTATTTAGGTATGCATCTCTATGTGCATGCATGTATATATGTACATATTTGTATGTATTTACATAGAGAAGACAGGAATCAATTTATAACTATTATCAATTAATTATTCAAGGAAGAGGGGTGGGATTTAATAATTTATTTTTATTTTTTTTACTTCCACCCACCCCTTTTTGAGTATGTAAACTGAATAACAAATTGTTAGAATATTTTGATATATTTGCATTTTCCATTATTTCTTGATGAACGTTTATTTTCCTCATTTACATATTCAAAACAATCTTCTCCTTCATTCATCTATGGTCCAAACCCACAAGCCTCAAACGTGGCTCATAGTTGCTGGTGTCCTCCTGGTAGAAAATGAAAGCGTAAATAATTTCTGCTCCTTCTGACAGATATTTATCCGTATGTGTTGTACCTGGTGGACCTGTTATATTTATGCCTGATCCCCGTCTGGGTGACCGTCTCCTCCAAACACCCAGCGAGTCGCCTCCTGCTGCGCACGGGCTGGGAACCGATCATCACGGCGATGGTCATCAGCAGGTACTCACATGCATTGGGTCTCCTCAGCGTGTTCGTTAATTCTTCTGGACTCCTTGCTGCAATTTAGGCTATTTATTCAAAAATAACTGGAATATAGAAAAACTTGTGCATGGACCTTGGCCGACATCACAGACAACGATGTTTTCCAGTAGTTTCACATGTTTATATTAGTTTCAATAAAATTAATCAGTAGGTGGATCCAGAGACAAAGGAGAAAGTCCTACCACTTTATTAAGCATGCAAATATTAGTAAACTTGATTATGCAAGTATTTGTAATGTCAATGTCCACACTTCTAAATATAGTCTAAAACAAAAAAATCACCTCCATGTGTATAAAAATGTTAGTAATGGCTTTATTCTCACTTCTAATCAAAATCTTAGAGATCTCTATTAGTTGGCACACATCTACAAAAAACAATCAGTCTCCACATGCAGCATTCAGGGAGTTACATTGTTGTATAGTGATGTGCTGAAGAAAGAAGCTGACGTGTCTTATCTTGCATTTAAAAAGGTTTATTACAAGAAAGAACAATGTCAAAAACTCTTGCCGAATCTGAAAGAGCTTCTGGCCAGTTGTCGAATCCCCTCTCTCTTTCACCTTATATGTGGTTCTCATCCCCAAGAACCCCCATTCCCAAACAAAACGTATGTCCTTACGTCTAGTCAGTTTTATGAGCTGGCATCTGGTAAATAACCTCTTGACCTTTAAGCTTTGCACACACTTCGCAAACCCCCCAAAAACAGGAAAGAAAAACAAGAAGATAACATACTACACGATTCCATGGATGCACACACACACACACACACACACACACACACACTTTCTTCTCAGAAACACACACGCATGCTCTCTTCTCAGAAACACACACCCACATGTGCACACTTAGATGCACAGACATGTTAAACAGACTGGATTGAGGTCAGAAGTCCAGTTATATTGGCTCATTTTCTTGAATTGAACAAACATTTTCGTTATATTACACTTAACAGACTTAGCAAAGTGCACTGACCCTTCAGTAACAAGACAAAGGCATCTCCCTAAGCCGCAACAAACCTCAAACATAGTGTCCCCATATGAGGACGTAGGGTCTCTGGAGGTTAACAACTGCCATGGCAGCTGGGTTTGAGCAGGGGAACACTTCTATCCATTTAGGGAATGCATCTATTATTACAATAGATATTTCTGAATGATCAGTTCTTCCACAGGAAGTTCACAAGGCTTCGAATTACTCCCAACTATATCGAGGTAGTGGCCTCATTAACTATACAGCCGAGCTAATACAACAACAGAAAAGCCAAACAGAGACACAATCATACAAAATATGTGAAAATGATGTTTCAAACACTGAAAAAAAATCATTAAAACAAATTATCAATCTTAATTCTGACACTGTTCTCTCCTCTTCTGTCCTCCTCATCATGTCGTATTCTGCATCTCAGTAGTTTAGGTACTTTCCACTGTGTTTCTACATTACATTATCTTACATTACCTCCACTAATTGAAGTATCGAAAGTATCAATGTTTTGATTTGAGAATTGTTTTAGAGCATACTGTAAACCTGGTATCGGAAATATCGATATTTCAGTATTGATCCACACATCGCTAAGAGAGAGTTGTTTGGAGGAATTTGCTGGTAAAAAACAAAGTTAAAAACAAAGCACAGCTTCTCAGTGATCAGCCACACTTGGAATTTTATCAGTAATCCAAACCATTGTGAGTAAGAGAGTGAACTGTCAGATGTGCAAACCAGACAGTCCCTAAATTCCTCCTCTCCCCGTCAGACCCGAGGCTCATGTGGTGCAGCTACATTTAAGTGGAGGACGACTACATCTCTTGTCACTGCAGCTCACAATGGTGCTACACAATGGTAATGGGGTCATTAATCCCAATTAGTGAGAGGAGTCAGAAAGTGTTTTATTTCAACTTTCTAAACAACATCCTTTATCTCTCATTTCAGTACGATAGTAGTTGGTCTGTTAGTTTCATTATTGCCCAGATCCCAGCTTCTTTTGATGATTTTATGTGTTATGATGCCCGCAGTGTGTGGAATAACCCCTCTGAAAAAGCACGTTCTGAGGTGTTGTCATTCTTTTAGTATCGGAGGACTCATTCTGGACAAGACTGTGTCGGAGCCAAACCTGGCAGGAATCATAGTTTACGCTCCGGTTATAAACGGTGAGTCGTCCTTTGTTTTCGTGAAGATGAAAATCAGTGAATTCAATGGAAGTATCAGGGAAGAGTTCCACCAGTGCAAATTATATAATGACATCTTTATACTTCAAATTTTTAAACATTTTCTCTTTTTGGGACCATTCTCTGTAAAACCCTAGAGATGGTTGTGTGTGTGGAAATCCCAGCAGATCAGCAGTTTCTGAAATACTCAGACCAACAACCAGACCACGTTCAAAGTCACTTAAATCCCCTTTCTTCCTCGTTCTGATGCTCAGTTTGAACTTCAGCAAGTTGTCTTGATCTCCTCTACATGACTAAATGCAATGAACTGCAGCCATGTGATTGGCTGATTCAATTGAATAGTCGTACCTAATAAAGTGGCAAGCGAGTGTAAATGGTTTCTTGTCTCCAAGAACTCCATGATTATAAACAAATTAAATGAGTCCTCTTACATCTGGAAATATTGCTTGGTAATAGAGGGTATGCACTGACGTCACTGCTGTCCACTATAATAGATGCATTTACATGGCAGTGGAGGATATTTGACTATACAGAGATATTATTATCACTGGTAATGTTGTTTTACACAGCTGGTAGTTAACCTTTGAACATGTTCAATAAACCCAGAAACAGAAAGAGGGATATGACCATATACTACAGTCGCTGTGCAGAGACTCACAGCTTAAAAGGCACACACATATAATACACAGACATGAGAATATAAAAAATATGAAAACCCTTAGAAAAAAAGATATGCACAGAGAAAATCTGACTTTACTGTTATAAGAAAAAAACAAGAGCACAAAAATAGAAAACTATGTTGCAGATAAAACAGAAGCTGCAGCAAACTGGAATTGATCAGAAGTTTATAAAAAAAAAAACATTAAGACGTCTTGCATCACTGTAATTTTGCACAACTGCAAATATCCTCCAGCGTGATGGGTTATATACACTTCAAATAAAACCGTACTGTTCTCTTGACAGGCATCGGAGGAAACCTCGTCTCCATTCAGTCTAGTCGCATTTCTACTAATCTGCATTTGAACTACTCCCCTGGGGAGCTTCCTGAGGGCAGGAAGAGCTGCAACAACCCGTGCCAGGCCTTCTTTGGTTCAGGTAATTACAACTTTATCCAAGTCTTAGTTGTGGGTCTGGTTATCAACAAAGCCATCCATCCATCCATCCATGACTTAAAGAACCTAAAGAGTCACATAAAGTATGCAAGAACCATCCCCCAAATAAAAAAGTTTTTCAGCTGGTGCTGTACCACAGAAACTTTTGAAGAACCAATATTTTTCACAGAAGAAAAAACTCTAGGACTAATACAGCAACAGTGATTCCATAGTAATAAATAAATAAATAAATAAATAATCTTTTGTAGAAAGGAAACTGGAACAAATGTGAAGCATTTGAAGCATATGAAGCAAGATCACTTTGTTGAGCAGGGAAATTATTTTGTCCAAGAGTCACGACATAAGACAGGACATATATGAACCAGACATATTTGTAAGAATAAAAATAAAATAAAATAAGGTAGAGAAAATGTAAAAGTCCAAGTTGCATGAGATATACAGACATTTATATACAGGCAGACAGACGTTTTAGCTAAAGTGTCTCAGTGTAAGGTCAGATAAAGAAGTGTCTTGTGTGCAGATGTTCGTCAGACAATGTAATCAGACAGATATTATTGAGTCTTAAAACAACAGATTTCAGTGTTAAAATTCTCCTTTTATGTCCCCGGTTGCTTGTTTAAAACCTGGTGGTAGTAGGAGGATTATCCAAAAGTTGTAGTGGCAAGATTTTCATCTTTGCTGCACAGATGAAAAGTGTGTTATTATTATTATTATTATTATTATTATTATTATTATTTTAATACGAAGTGTAAGTGTGCAAATAATTTCTTAAAAAAAAGCATCCGTGTCAGATCCCGATGGCTCTGTCTGAATCTTTACATAGCATTTACATGGTACTATTTCTAAAATAATGTGCTTAAAAGTATCTGACGTTGCCCTTTATCGTGGCAGGAGCAAATCATCGCTCCGCCCAGGTCCTGCTCCTTTTGGTCGTCCCTGGTCAGTTGATCTTCTTGCACATTATCCATCTGATGAAAGGAGGCCACACTTTGCCCAGTCCCATCTTCACCGTCGTCTTTGTGTCAGCTTCCTTGATTCAGGTCAGTCAGACACGTTGGAGTACTTGCCTTCGTCAGTTCACCCGCACCCTGCTTCACAGTGACTCCCGTTTCTCCGACTCTCAGGTGGCCTCCCTGCTCTGGGTGGCCGACTGTATGGTCCACTGTCTCTGGAGAAGGGGTAAAGACCCGGACAGCCACTCCATACCCTACCTCACAGCCCTGGGAGACCTACTGGGGACTGCACTCCTTTCTCTTGCCTTCCTCATGCTGTGGTGCATTGGTGACCCTGGAAGTGTGTAGCTTCTTCAGAAGAAGATTAAAAAGAAAGAACAATTCCTCCAACCACTGCCTGTCAGAAGCAATCATGTTGATTTAAATTAGAACCAGATAAGGGCGACTTTTATTTTTTTGTATTTTCTGTTACTGTGTCTCCTGATGGAAACCTTATGGGGTCTGTCAAGATTCTGAGTCACCGGGTTCACAATGAAGTATATTCAAAGACTAAAACAAGGGTCTATAGTTTGTTGGCAGAAAGACTTCTCCTCAGTACCTCGAATAGAATAGAATAAAAAACCTTTATTTGTCCCACAGTGGGAAAATTGCAGTTTACAACAGCATATGTAGTGCAGAAAAGTAACAGGGATAAAGAGTGGAACGTGTAAAAGGTAAAAAATAAGATAAAAAAAGAATAGAATAAACAATAGTATTGCCAAATATAAAGAAAGTAACGAATTGCAACCAAAAGTAACCGTATTATAGTTTTGTCTACTGAGTCATAAAACATGTAAATTTATTGTTTATAAGGTTTCTTAAAAAAACAAGTTGGTTTGTTGTAGCATAGACTTAAGTAAAAAAAAATTCCCATAACATGCTTGTTTTATAAGACAGAGTTGTTGGCCCATATGTATATGAGCAAATAAACAGAAATGATTATACAAAAACGTAAGTAAACGTAAGTAAATAATCAAAATTAAATTTAAAAAAGGGGGTGGGAAGACGTACAACTAATTTACTGCTGCCTCTTCTCCATAAATTATTAATAATAATTGTTTATCTCCCACTTTTGTTTCTTTAGGTTTTGTTTTTGTGCGTCCGACGTCTTTTTTCAGTTTTTTTCTATTCATCTTTTTTGTCCTGAAAGTTGTAAATAAATCAGTTTATTTGATTTAAAGGATTTTCTCCCTCATTAGATTAATATAATGAACATGAACACATTATCCTCACATGTGCCATGTTATGGAAGCACACGGAGTGGAAATTCACATTAGTTCAGAATGATAAGGTTAAATTAACAGCCTCTACATTTTAATCCGTTACAATAAAAAGATAATTTGTCAGAAATGTTGGGTGAATGAGTCTGAATGTCTTTTTCAATGTGAGGTTTGGGGGCGTAAATGAGAATAAGGGCTCATAACTGCAGGACGTAGGCACATAGTGTCATGGAAAATTACATTCTTATTTTTTTGTTTTTTCATATGTGTTGCTTATGTGTTCTTTAAGACCATATGTCTTCACAAGGAATCTGTCTGAAAGATGGGGGCCAGCTGCAGTGGAGTCTTCCTGATCGTCTGTCTCAAAGCAAGTCTCATTTACAGATCCTCAGAGCAGACAGGGGGTCATATGGGGGGGTGATGGTGCAGGTAAGCCTTTTGAGATGGAGATGGTGGAGGGGATGAGAGGCGTGAAAGTCCTTTCAAACCTGGAGTGGAAGTCACTGAGTATTCAGAACCAGGTGGGAGCTCCCCACAAAGGATCCAATGAGAGACTGATAAAAACCAGAGTTAAAACATGGATCCAGGTGGTGGAGCTGCTGCTGAGATTTTTTTGAAGATGATATGTGCATGGTGGGGAAAAAAAAAGGAGAGGCAGTTGCCCAGATTAGTTCCTAGGTACTTAAATGAGTCAACCTGTGGTTGAAGGAGCCAACTCAGTGGTATGACTCTCTTCTGCACCCAAAACACCACCGCTGCTTTGTTCTGTAGACATTTAATTCTTAAGAATAAGAAAGTATCCTGCACTAGAAAGAAAAGAGAGCACTATAGATGGATGGTCCTAATTACCTGGAGGTATAGGGGGCCACTTTGGTGATATGGAGCTACTTGTTTCCAGCTGTAGAACAACTCACCCTTCTACACCACATTTTAATTATTTTAATGCACATTATCGTGCATATTATTCACATTAATGCTTATATAATATATATTTACTCTACCTCTATTTCTTGTGCAGTTGGCCACATGCTAACTTAATTTGATTTGCTCATACTATGTTTTTATTTTACTAGATTTCTACTTATATTTTAGTTGAATCCTATTTGGTTTTATTTTATCTTTATTTTTACTCATCAGTGTTTTCCACTTGTGGATGTTTTCAATGAACTTTTCACTTCTGGAGTCTTACTTCTGCACAGAAAAGAGTTGTACAGTTGTACACAAGGTCAAACAAGACAACGAAAAGTCTTCAGTTTGCACATCTACACATAGAAAATGTAACGTAATGTTGCACTTATTACGAACTTTCGGTGAACTTATTTTGACTTGTTATGAACTCATGTGGGATAAAGGGTCACATAAGCAAATACAGACAGTGTATATGAGAGGTGTGAATAACTAAATTCATATGTGGGTATCATGGCTGCCCGGGACGCAGGACATGCAGCTGGAAAGACATTACAGCAGCTTTCTGTGCTGCTTTTAGGTCTTCTTTTTAACAATAATCGTGTCTGTTTTTAGACTCAAAGTTGCATCTTCATACTTCAAATGCCACAGTTGTTTTTGCTTAATATTTCTTTTTCTTTTGTATGTAAAAAACAAAAAAAAACACATACTCAATCAATACATACATATACATCCATTCATGGTCTGACAGGAACCATCCTCCACTGTCCACACATTTCATCCACAGACCTTCGCCTGATGTCTGTGTGTGTGGTGACTCTAAATTTCCCAAAAATGATTAGAAATCACACAGAAGTCAAGAAACCATACGGAAGCCTTAGCGGTATTTTATTTATCACAGGCAAGTGTACTAACAAACTCAGACTGGAACAACCCAACAACAAACATCTGGGGTGTAGGATAGTCTTGGTGTGTGTTTTACACGTTTTGTGCTGAGCCACAGATGTGTGCGATTCGTTTGCTTACTCATCTTTTTCTTGGCAATACAATATTGTTTTTTGTTCTTGTCAAATATTTGATTCGATGCCTGGAAATTCTTTCTTGTTGTTCTGATGTCCAGGTCACACTAACCTAAACCATTCCTGGCTTATTACTTTCAGAGTTCCCTCTCAACCTATTTCTTTTAACCTCTTTATTCATAGTATGCATACACAGGCATATGGAATTTCTCTAAGAGTGTGTGTTTCCCATGTTACTAAGATGTCACATGCATGCATCTGACATCTCAGTAACACAGTCTCTCCCTCTTCGTTTAACAGGACACAAGATGGAATGTTTTTGCCTCTCATGCATCCAGCCACTAATCCCTTCATTTTTCCCCAGTCATTTGAAGTGATTATAGTTTGTCAGGTCCCGGATAGAGGTGATACATATAAAGTTCATCAAGTGTGATAGTTGAAAGAAACCTGCACTTAAACAATATCAGTTTTCTTGGCACCTTTCATACCGGGACTTACTGAATGACGCCCACATACTTCTCACATATGGTAACCAGATTCCCGAAATGAAATCCGTGGAGATTTCCAGCAAGCAGATAACAAAAAAAAAAAAAAAAATTATTTTTATCAGGGAGGGAGAGTTTGTCAGGGAGCTGGTCATTGACTTCAGGAGGAAAAGGACACCAGTGGACACCATCCGGGGCCTGGAGGTGGAAGTAGTGGACAGCTACAAGTACCTGGGAACTTGGGAGTCTAAATGAAAAACAGACTGGACTGGAGGACAACAGTGATGTTGTGTACAACAGCCTTAGTAGACTTAACTTTCTCAGGAAGCTCAGGTCTTTCAGTGTGTGCAGTGAGTTACTTAAGTCTTTCTACCAGTCTGTTGTAATGAGTGTCCTGTGCGTTGTTGTGAATAGTTGGGGGAGTAGTTCCAGCTGGACATGTTATCGATAGGGAGTTGAAGTCACTTGTCTCAGTGAGGGGCAGTAGCACACTGAATAAACCATTATGGAAAACAGACCGATTCAGCTCCATTGCCACGCTACAAAACGTCTTTTATTGGCTACTCTACCCAGCTGTATAAAAGCTCATGTTTTTGTAACAATAAGCATATTTGACCAGTTAATTTCCCCCAGACATTAATGAAGAAACTGGGACAATTACAGTTTTATTGATTTTGACATATTCACTCATATTTAAATCATAATGATCAAGTGTAACAGCAGGAATAGAGAGTAACAGGAGTAATAGAGTGATAAAAATAGGTAATAGTAGAGTGAAATACTTAATAAGACAGAATAAGGTAATATACTGAACCTCAGGGTCCTTTTTTTCGTTGTTATTTGAAAAAACATCCAAAGACAACATCTCCTTCTATTGCTACATCGATGGCGCACAGATCTACGTCCCACTCAGTTCTCAAAGTCAGACTGACTCACTCAAACAAAAACATAAATAATAAAAAAAAAAAGACATCAAAGACTGGTTGACTCAGAACTTCCTCCAGCTGAATGAGGACAAGACAGAAGTCTGACTCTTTGCCTCCTCCTATAACACACCATGCGCAAAGGACCTGGGTGTTTTATTATCCAACAGTTGTGTTATTTATTTCTTCTCCTTAAAACATCAACATCTTTGTTGATCCTTCATTCTGAATTTCCCAGTTTCCTACTTTAGGTTCTCTAAGAAGTTTGCTTAGGTTGGTCTCTGTGGCAAGTTGTATGTTGAACCAAGTTTCCAGAAAACTCTGATCACCTTTTGACCTTAACAAACCGTTTGACTGTTTTTCCATGAGGACTATGAAGTACCTCATCAGGAATTCCCAACTGTGAACATTTCCTGAGATATTCTCAATGACTTTCTCCCTCCTTTCTCTTAAGTAGTTAACAGGTGGGCTATCTTTAGCATAGTTATGTTCCTGCAGGTGGGTGACATGTGTGACCCTGTGATCTCCTTCCCACTCATCAGGTTTGCTTTCATCCGTACAAAAAGGTTTTAATGGCTCACTATGAACATAGTAGGTACTTGGGTGGCATGGGAGGCCTCTGCTGAGACTTACACCTCTTGTTCCTCATACAGTGAACCCTCGCTATAACGCGGTTCACTTTTCACGGTCTCGCTGCTTCATGGATTTGCATCATGCATTGTGTTCTGCATTCTGATTGGCTAAACAGTCTCTCCGCGTCTTCTCTACCTGTGTGTCAATAACGTTATGGTTTAATATGTACACGTACATAAAACCGCTTGCCAAATTGAAGTTTGCTAATTCTCTTGCAATTTCAAGTTTCTCTAAAACCCATAATGTCGACAAAACGTTCTGCACCGACAAAGGCACTTGCGGTCGGGCCCAAAAGGCAGAGGAAGATGCTAACTATCGCAGAAAAAGTTAAACTTCTGGACATGCTAAAGGAAGGTAGAAGCTATGCGGCTGTAGGTCGCCATTACGGAATTAATGAATCTTCCGTTCGTTTCATAAAGAAGGAGGAAAATAACATAAGGACGACAGCAACAATAAGTTTTAATAAGGATGCAAAAAGGGTTGCAACTGTCCGCAACAAGACCGTGGTAAGGATGGAGTCTGGTTTAGCTTTGTGGATTAACGACTGCAGAAAAAAACCCATCACGCTGGATACGAACGTTATCTGCACAAAAGCTAGAACACTGTATCAAACCTTTGCTGACAGCGACAGTGACGGTGCTGATCCCCGCAATATTAACCCTTCAGTTAGTATTGATGATTAAATTTTTTTTTTATTTATTTATAACTATATTATTTTACAGTACAGTACAGTAGTTATTTGTAAAAAAAACAAAAAAACAACAACAAACGTTTATACAGTACTTTTATTTGTTAAACAAATGCTTGGGCCTGTAAAAAGGTTTTGTTCCTTGCTTTCAATGTTTTATGGAGTATTTCATTGTATAATAACTGTAAAAAAATAAAGGTTTCTACTTCACGGATTTCGCCTATCGCGGGTTCTTTTTGGAACGTAACCCCCGCGATAAACGAGGGTTCACTGTACGTCGTTTTGTCAACACTTCTCAATTTTTGTCATCCCTCTCTTGTTCCCTATTTTTCCCCAGCTTAGACACTGATTCACTAGGAATAGGCTTCTCATTTCTCTTGGGGGCCCCTGGGCCTGGTTTAACTGGTTAACCATTTCTACCAAACAGGTCTCGACTGCGACCTCATCCTCGGGCGAATGGGCTTCGCATTTCAGTCCAGCAATGCTCCCCTGTATCTGCTGTGTATCTTTCTCTGACAGGCCTAATTTATGCCTAATTATCAGAGTTCTGCAGAGACATAATTTTTCTTTTTTTCCATGTTTACCAGAGGATGTGCAACCCCTGCATGTATGAATGTAGGGATCCTCCTTCAACACTAGTCTCTCTCAGTAACCAGCCAGATCTTAATTTCTCCTTTAGTTTCTTCTTCTTCCTTTAGTTCCTGCTACTATTGCATCTAAGGTCTCTGATTGGGGGCTCTCCCTCCTGTCTTGTAACTGCTCTCCGAGTCTTAGTCTTTGTTCTCTAGTGACAAATGATCACGCGTTCAGTGGGTCTACACCTGATACAACACTCTTAAGACTATTAGTTTAACAGTACCTTTCAACCGTTCACATGCCCCACGTTGGGCGCCATGTCTCTGTATCTTGGTTCTACCCCAAAACCTTATTGTATTCATATCAGCTGGTCAAGGCTAATTAATTAGGGAGGCCGAGCTCATACGGATAGGTCAAATCAGTTTCCGAATTACAGTCGTGTCTATTACATGTCAGCTCAACGATTAATGTAATTCCTCTTTCTTTTACAGACAACAGCCTATTTAAACAGGAGAAGAATGGCCTGGATGTCTTTTCCCTTGTAAAGGTTCCTTGGTAGTTTCCTTGATTGCAGAAAGCATGCAAAACATGCAAAGCATGCAAAACTCCAAAAAAAGTTTTATGGAGCAGGTTGTGGCTCAAGTCAATCTCCTACACACAAGCAGAGACGCCAATGAGTAAAATAACACCTTCTGTATAAGGGCACAAGGGTCTAACCTATCTTTCACTATCAGTATTGAACATCTTGTCCATGGTAACTGAAATGCGTCAGAAGCGACACACTTGCAATAGGGCATCCTGTCAAACCTTTCTACAGGATGTTGTGGTTAGCACAGTAGGCTCAGTTACATGTGAACTTTAAATGTCAAAAACAGATTTTTATAAAAAACAAAAACAAACAATAACAATAATTTTGATTTATTCTGTATAATGATCCAGATTCTATGACATGTTTGTTTTATTTTACTTGTGTTTGGATGAATATCAATTGTTGTGTTTGTGTATTTGTATTTTCTTATCTTGTATTTTCTTATCTTGTATTTTCTTATCTGAAAATACAAATATGGTTTGAGTCTGAAATTAAATGTATTATTATTATTATTATTATTATTATAAACATATATATACAAATGCATATATAAACACACACACACACACACACACACACACACACACACACACACACACAGGTGGAGTAACCAACCATTCAGGACCGTTACAGAGAGTGAAACTGGCACTATTTCAGGGGTGTCTTGCATTAAAAATAAATACTTTTTAGGAAATATATAGTTTCATTTGAATCAAATGTCTGTCTCACTTACGATGCCCTGGCTGTCATTATCATATTCGTGGTAACAGAAGTTCCCTTATTAGTGTGTAGTATATTATCTTCTTGTTTTTCTTTTCTGTCCCTTTCCTGTGCTTGGGGGTTGTGAAGTCTGTATAAAGTTAAAGGTTAAAGGTTAAAGGTCAAAAGGTCATTTACCAGATGCCAGTTCGTAAAACGAACCAGGACATACAACCTAAAGCTTTGTTTGTGTATGGGGGTTCTCGGGGATGACCATCCTATATAAGGTGACTGTGGGAGCTGAATGGCAGAGGGGATTCGACGATTGGCCAGAAGCTCTCTCAGATTCGGCAAGAGTTTGACATTGTTCTTTCTTGTAAATAAACCTTTTTAAATGCAAGATAAGACTTGTCAGCGGTGATCACTTCTTTCTTCAGCACATCAATATACAACAAGTGTCAGGAAGGAAGTGCCCTGTTTTATGCCTTTACTGTCAGAAGCAACAGACTTTGACCTAACGGACAGAGTTTCAGATGGGCTCCAGCTGCAGACCTCAAAAGTAACTGAAACCGGGCACCGGTTCCTCCGGAGGAAGTGACGCTCACAGGTGTTTCACTAATGATACTGGAGAACAGCTGGTTAGACTGCGGCCTATAACTAGTCCGATACTGCTAGATTTGGTTTCGGTCCGATACCATTTAAATACAGGGCCAGTATCGCCGATATCGATATCGCCACTTTTGTTCTTTAAAAATTAATCAATAAAATAATTAAAGTGGATGCACCATCAATCTGAATCAATCTAAATCTGAATCAATTTTCATGACTTTGAAGTGTTTTTGTAATTTTCCTTTTGGATTATTAATTAGTTAAAATCCAGTACAGAATTTGGACAAAGTTTATAAGTAAATAGAAAATTCTTTGTTATCACAATAAAAGCTTTTGTTCAGAAAAAAACACAAAAATATCACTTGAAAACAAATGAAAGCAAATTAATTTTCAGATGGAGTGTTCATAAACTACAATACAAGTTTAAAACTAAGCAATTTGTTTAATTTCCAGTAAATGCTATTGCATTCATTTAAATAAAACGCTTTAATGGGATAAATGTATCATATCAAGGTTTACTGTGACAGTAGCAGCAGCCTCTTTAATGAAATGCTACAACAGAAACTGAAACTTAAGCACTGATTCCATCGCCTAAGTATCGATCCGATACTGAAACCAGCGTGGTATCTATACTATCGATACGTTGGATCGATCCGCCCAAGTCTCAGTTCCTCTTTCTACTGCAACCATCAGCCAGATGTTTCCTGTTTTTTTTATACCATCGAATCATTACCAAAATCAGAGGAAGCGTTTCTTAACCATTTGCCACTTTGTGAACCTATGAACTGGACATGGCTACAGGAAATAAAATCACTTTTAATTTGGGCACTCATTGAAATACTTTGGAGATTCTAAGTTTCAACCCTAGTGTCTGTGAAGGTTCTCAGTCATCCAGGTCATGGTAATCCAAAAAAGCGTTGAATAAGGTCAGCTGGACTTGTAGAATTTCTTGAAGACGTTTCGCCACTCATCCGAGTAGTTTAAATAGGAATAAACTGGGGTCACTAATTACCATAATGGCTGCTACTTACCTGTCCTTGAATGGTGGGAACTGTGTGCCTAGGCTACTTACCCTATGAACAGCGCTCTAATGAAGCTATTGTCAATGGGAGCCTGGAGGCTCAAGGTGTGAATGTTGTTGAAACTTCTTGGGGAAAGAAGTCAAAACTGAATTATAAATAGATGGTAAATTAAATCTCAGTCCACCTCCTCTGTTTAGAGAAGGTTTTTCCACTTTCCACTGAGATGGCTTCCTTTTGTGTGGGCGTTTTGTCTTTGGGGTGGACTAGTTTCTGTCTTAGTGTGTTGCCAGGTTTGAAATAAACTGGGCTGCGGTGTTTACCAAAGAATTCTCCTCAGTTTCTCCGATACACCAGCTGTGTAGGGGATGGTGCTGTTCTTCCTTTTGCTGAGCACAGCAACTATTTAAACCTCAATTTCCCAACTAGTTTATCAGAACTGAAGAAGCTACTCGGACTCGGTTAACTTTTATTGTTGTGAAAATTTTCATATATTTACATTTTTTTAATTTTCATGGAGAAAATTGAGATGAATTTAACGTATGTGGTTCCTTGTGATCAAGTGATAAACGATGTGTTCAGAGCGTTAGAACATAAGAGCTGATTCAGGCACTTGTCAGCATTATCATATTAGACACTCATCATTAGGACACTTTTTCTTTCTTGGGACCTAATAAAGCAGATATACTCAGCAATTATCTTCTACATATCATGTGCCCTTACAAACACACGTGCCCTTGTGAGGTATACAGTAGATATACTTTATATTTTAGGCCTTAAAATTATACCACATTACTAATTATGATTCATTGCACCCACAAAGGGTTTAAAATGTGTAAAAAAAAAAAAAAAAAAAAAAGTGTGTCCCCGTGGGAGGGAGCGGAGTGGGGGGGCGTGTCTCAGAGGAGGACAGTGCCAGTGTGCGCCTCCGTTTTTCAGACCGGGGAAAAGTGAGTCCTCCGCCCGTTTTTTTTGTCACATGGATCTATTTCAGGCGCATGGAAGGATATGGAAGTAACTGCAGAAAGACGAGATTTCCGACACTCGGACTGCATAACACCGCCGGAGCTGAGGCGCTGATCGGTCAAAGGAGAAAAAGTAAGTTTGCTCGCAGCTGATCGAGCTCACAGCGGATGTTATTTTAGCGATGAGCGATGCATGCCGTCAGCAAACTACTCGTTGGCGTGCGCTGGCGGTCTTAATTTGGAAAACCCACTTGTCTGAGGAAGCTGAGTTGCGTTTCCTAAACTCATAATATAATCCAACCAGTAAAATATTCATCTTAAAGTGGGACAAAGTAAAAATTCCCGCTGAATTGCGGCGTTGTTGAAAATGAAAACAAAGAAAGTGACACGGAAGCAATGGCAAAATACACGAATCTGTGTACGCCGTGCAAAGATTAATTGTTGTTTGTTTAAAGTAAGTTTTTTTTTTTTTTTTTTAAATCACTATGACACGCGTTTCTGTTGTTCTGGCGACATACCAGGCTCTACATTTCAAACCACTGACACGTGAGATGGACAACAATGATCGTCTCCTTCCTCAAAAGAAGGAATGGAATTGGATGCTCAATGCAGTTTTGTGGAGTTGTCTCCTAGGCGGTTTATACTTGTGCGTAAAGTTGACGGAGACGGATTATTCTGCGCCTCCCCAGAAATATAACCAGAGCGCATGAGGCGTGTTTGGTCCGCTTGGTAGTAGCGTGTTTCGGCTTCAGGATTTCCAGCTGCGTCTGACCTGTAATGTGGTCTTTTAGATGTTTGTATGAGCCTGACGAATGCTGTTGGGTGTGGTTAGGCGTGGGTTCTATCATTTTTTAGCACTGACGTTTTAAACCATCATGAAATAGACATCTGGAGAGGTTTGTGCTAGGGAATAGATCTAATGAGAAGAAAATAGTGCTGCCCAATGACATTCTGTCAGCTCGATGACATGGAATGACATGGCATGACAACATAACACAACGTGCTGATATGACCTGGTGTAATGATAAAAGAGTAACGTGGCGTAGTGATTTTTTTGCAGTATCGGGGGTAGCGGCATGTTCTAGTCCAGTGAGGATCCCATGGATGGTGGGGGTGGGGGTGGGAGGGTAGAAGGGGGCTGTTTCAGTCCATAAATGAGAGTTTGTTTATTGTGTGTGAGTGTTCAACAGTCTTGCAGCCAAGGTGAAAAAAACAGTCTCTGAATCGTGACATCCTGCTGCAGATGCTGCCGAACATCCGGACAAATGTCAGCAGGGAACCCAGTCCATGCCGGGGGTGGGTGGAGTCAGAGGAGATGCCTTGGGCTCTGGTCAGGCTTCTGTGAACGCCTTGTGCATTCCTACACACAGTGCCTCTTATGCCTGTCCATTTATTTATTCTGGAAAACTGATGCATACATATTTGTGAGCTGCAAACCTTCTCTCGTTGTTCAGGTGTGTTCTGGTTTGGTCCACTCAAGTTCTCACTTACTTCGTCTGTAGGATGCCCCCACAGCTTGTATTTAGGAGACACGCGCTTTCCCCCCACATCTGAAGCTGTGTGGTTTGGCTTTCCTCATCATTAGGACTCCCGCTGTCAAAGATGTGAGAAGGGTATGTGTGGCTAAATGGGGGGAAGGGAATAGCACCACCCCCACTAGCGGTATTTTCTGTGGTTTTCCCCTTAGGAAAATACGTGGGTTTAACGGTTAACCTTACTATAGCCCATTTGTGGCCTTTAGATATGATCACAACTTCATCAGTTAAACCGAATGAACATTGTATTGCTGTGTTTGTGTGTGTTTTTTTTTAATGCACAAAGAAGATGATGTTGAAATAACCATGGGGAAGGAGCGAGATAAAGTTGTTGTTACGTGGTTAAGGTGGTTATTTACTTTGAAAAGACATGATTGTGAGAGTTTTGCTTTTTTTGGAAAAGAGCTGTGCCCAGCCCCTGTTTGTTAACCCTAGATCACTAATAGGTGATTTTCAGCTGGTCCTCAGTCTGAAGAGGTTTTCAGCTGGTGTCCAATTCAGTTCAGGAAAGTCTTCTCTTATCAGGAGTCAGAGTTCAGAGTAGCAAAATGATCTTTTAATGCTGAGAATAAGTTGTAAGGTCTCATGCTCCCTCTTTTATACTGTTAGGTCACAGGTCACGCCTTTTGATCGGCCCCTTACTAATTAATTTATATGTAGATAAAGAGTTCAACTGTGAAAGGTCTGCTAAGCAGGGTGGTATCTTATGTCTTATCAACGTTCAGTGTTTCTCCCAGTATTCCATATTTGTATTTGAAATTATGCAGAACTGTATTGTTTCATAGTTCAAATTGAAAGTTGTGAGTAGAAAGTAGGTTGAATTTGTAAAAGTACTGTATTGGGATCTCTTCTGTGCATGGCAATGGGCCAATAACCAGCATCAGAAGAGGCTCTGTCTCTTATCGTGCAACTTAACTGTAGTTTGATGGAGTGGAAAAGTGGTACACAGCTGTACGACCATGGCCGATGGATGAACTGCATGAGCCTGTGCGCGCAGAAAGATGGGTGCAAGAATACAGGCAGCGATATGGAGGCTAGGACTCACTCTTATTAGATACATGTATAGCATAAAATATTCTTTCCCATAGTGGTGTCTATATATTGTATTTAAATTAACACGACTTGAAATAAATATTTTTATTGGTCACCGTGCTGAGAGGTACCATCATGTCTTTTGCAACAAACTCTGTTATTGTGTGTGTGATTTCCAAGTGCTGTTTTGAATTACGCTCCATTGGTACTCGTTTCACAAATCTGCCACTTTAAGGAGTGTCGGTAAATTTCACGGAGCAGCAGATGAACCTCTCAGGCCTTTAGTCATGTCGGTAACGGCAGAATGTCTCGGCACGTTCGTCTCATGGCAAATGAGGGTTAGTAATGATTCAGACTAAGTGATCACTTTTGTTGATTTATTTGCAAATATTCTGCGCAGATTGAGACATACACTCAGAGTGAAACCCTAAGATCATGTCACACCGAATGCGAGGTGACAACAAGTTTTATAGACCACGCTCACCTTGGTTTTTGTGCTGGTTCACGTGGAGCCGGTGGAAAGGTAGATTCCCCTATTTACATCTTACTTCTGCATAGAAATGAGGTGAGAAGGTCCGAAGAAAGTGTTAGCGAGTTGCAAAACAGGAAACATCAGCGTTTCCTACCAGAAAGTTCAATACAGTGTTGCACTAATAATGAACTTTTAGGGAAGTTATGCCGAGCTTATTGTAACTTCTTATGAACTTTTAGCCCATTCTTATGAAAGTACTAAAAGGTCACAGAGAGCATAAATAAGAGAAGTAAAAATAAAACTGTAATTTTGCATTACAGTATCATTTTTACCAACCTGACTCCTGGAGTCATCGCCCATGGAGCATTATTTGTGTCAGTTGGAGTCTAAAAAGTGTCTCCGTCAGACTTGTTGCACCATTTTATATGGCTAACGTTAATGTTAACGCGCTAAAAGGACAACACCCTGTTTTCAATGTTTTTGTTTCTTATTATTCATTGTTTTTAACCATGCCTGCAAGTCGGGCAATCTTTTTATTGTTAGTGCGGTTTTCTGTAATTTGTATGCGTCTGCTACACAGCATATTACCCCATTGGGGGGCAATAAAGTAATTTGAACTTGAGGAAAGAAAAACTTGTGGAAAGACTTGAGTGTGTTTGGAGAAAAAAAACACATTGAATATTACACAGTTATGTGTAATGTAAGATATTTTTACACTTGCTAATATTTGTGATTCCCTTTTTCAGGAACGTTACCTCTACAACCTACTTCAAGGCTTGAAAAGGGACCAAAAATGCAGTATTTTGCATTGAACAACGGGCAGCAACAGCAGTTTGGATCGCATTTTCAACGCACACAAGCTGCTCCACATTTTACCCATGATGGACAGGGAAATCCTCAAGCTGCGACTGCAAATACCGTACTTCAGCACAGGACGGCAAACTCAGGAGCCCAGCCATCGCAGAGTTCTCATTTCAACTTTCACAGTGGAGCATACCCTGCAAGGCCGTCATTAAATAGGCAGACCTCTGCAGGTCCTCATCATGTCTCTTCTCATCAGATGGGTGGAGTGGATCCTTACAGTTATTCTAATATTCTTAGAATGTTGATTGAAAACTCACCATCCTCATCAAGTAATGTGCAAAGTGGAAACCCTGGTTTTCAGACCTCGTATGGATATAATGTTGCAAGGCAGCAAGATTTACATCAGAATTCTGCAACGCAGAGTCAGCCTATGAGGATGGCGACAAACGCTGTGTACTCTCAAGAAGACATGTCGACTTACTGGAAACAGACACCCGTGTCTCTTGACACGCAATCAAAAACATCACAGAATGTTTGCAGCAGCCCTTTAATGTCTGCCTCTGCAAACTCACAGACAGTTCATAACCGGCTCTACAGACAAAACAGCACTCAGCGTGGATACTCTCCTTCCAATCCACCAACAAGTTCTAATATGGCCAACTCCCTGCCTTTCAGAAATCCCACGACTGCAACAACAAACCTTTCCCCAAGTGCGCAGGTTTTGTACAATACCAACATGAGTCAGAAAACTCAACAATTCCCATCTCAACTCTGCTCATCATACAGTAGCGGTGTACACGCTAACAATGCTCATAACCCAAATTCATATAACCAGAATAAAGCCAGCGTTTTTTTGACAAAATCAAAAGAGCCTCCCTCTAATCCAGAGGGGGCAATCAGGGGCAATATGAATTCGGCATACTTAGGTCAGTACACTGCTCACCCTGATGGTCCACCCCCACCATACATTAGTTTGACTTACAGAGGCCAGCAGGGTGTGAGTAACAGCAGAATGACTGTGCCTAATCAAAATACACAACCTGTGACTTCAGCTTTTCCTGAAACGTATAAACTGGATTTCATCTCGGCCAGACCTCTCCATTCTGGACAGTCTTTAACTGAGACCCCTGAGAGTGCTATGTCAAGAGCAACCCACCCTGCAAATGTCCCATCCCAACAAAACTCTGCACCCGATGTCTTCTGTAGCAATCCAACAGGAAATGGAAGTGGCAGAAGCATGCCAGGCAACACATCTCTTCCTACCAATAACACTATTTCAAATGGGCTTCTCAATAAATTGCTGAGTGATACTCATCCTTTGGAAGAGGCCACTTCCACACTGAACAAGACCCATTTATCTAAGTCAAAGAGTTGTGAAATGCAGGAAATGCAGTCAGCAGTCAAACAAAGTGACAGCTCTGTTCTCTTGTCGCCTGGTCACACAGGAACAAGAGCTGTTGCTGTTGTGCAGCCGCTGTCTTTGGAAAGCTACGCCAGTGTGCGCACACCATCTATTGCCACAACAAGTGAATCTTCAAGTCACCCGGAGAAAATATATATTTTGGCAAACCCAGTGGGTGTTCATGCCAGAGAAGAATCTAACCTTTGCTCAGAATATGCAAGTCAAGAGGGTTCCAACAAATCTAGAGCAGCTTCAGATGATACTGTTGCTTTGTTGACTTCAGTTCCCCAGAACTCGGCGCTCAAATCTGTTGTAGATACTATCATTGCAAAAACTATTGAAAAATTTGTAATTTCTGAAGCACAAGTAAGTCCTAAAGACTCAAGTAAGCTAGAAACAGCTCCAACTGCTCATACTTTTGATCTATCCTCACTCCCAACAACTGCATGGACTAATGCCAACCTAACGAATTTAATAAAGGAATGCGAAAAGACTCAGATTAACCTGAAGCCTCCTACAGAGACTCCTGTCGGAGAACAACTTATACACATGTTTTGGAATAGCAGTGTCAGACAGTTAATAGAGGTGATCAAGGCAGGTGGCCACCAAAATCTATTCGTGAACGTTCATCAACACCTCAAGACACATGGGAAGTCAGACTCCGTCATACTGTGGCAAGTAAAGCAAGGCTGTATGGAGCAACTTAAAAACTGCCATGTCCTCAAAGACGGCGAAGTCTATTCAGAAGCGCCTTACAAGTCATCATGGTTGAATGTCAATGGGCAGCTGAATGACATAGACAATGAATCTGAGTGTCATGTAGATCAGGTGAAGACTGTGAACCATAGTCCTCCACCAACTTTAAGGGATGTTCCCATAGAAGTCGTACCAGGAACACAGCTTGAGCCTGTTAACTTGTGTGTAGAAAAACAAGCCTGCACAGCTGAACCTCCCTCAACTCAGGCGTCCTCCCGTAATGAGAAAGCACTCAAACCTGCTTACCCAGGTAAAGGAACCCAAGCCTCCACTATTGAAGAACCCTCAGCTCAAACTGCAACCCCCGAGGAGATGGAGTTTGAACCTGCTTGCCCGGCTAAAGAAACACAAGCCTCCACCACCGTAGCACCTTCAGCTCAAACTGCACCACCCAATGAGACAGACAGTGTAGACTCTAGTGACGAGTGTTACTCATTTAAAATTGAAGTTTTATCTCCAGAAGAAGCCAAACATGTGTTTGGGCAAATACAAAGTAGTCAAGCAAAGAATGTCGCGAGCAAGTCTGTGGAGGTTAATAGAGATGCAACACTGAGCAAGTCAGAGTCTGTCAAAATGGAACAAATTTGCTGCGTTACAAAGTGGATGCAAACAATTTTAGGGGCGGATGCTCCTAATGTGACTAAATGCAAATGCAAAGAAGAACAAAGTCCTAAAAAAATAACAGACAGAGTCCTCAAAGTTAACCCTACCATGGAAAGAAGTGCTCCAAAGAAGGCCAAGGAGAATGTTAAACGAATTATGACATCAAGTCGCCCAGAGGGTCCCAATAAACTCCTTGAAATCATTGACTTAACTGACAATGACATCATACCTCACTTGTCATCTAACCAGCAACCAAAGAACATTCCCCACATAAGTAATAACACCCAGTCAAACGTCGTAGTCATATATGAAAGTGCAGATGAAGATCTGTCTACCACTGAAACTGAAATTCCCCGGGTGTTGCCATATCTAGGCCTTAAGATGTCAGAATCCGGGGATGAGTGTGTGCAAGAAGAGAACAAATCTGCAGAAACCGTGCAAATGAGCTCTTCAGTCAGTAGCGAAAAAGAACCCGAAAAGTTCTACGGCCCCGACGACGACAGCTCCTTAAAAACATCAAGCAACGGTGAATCTGCACATCTGTCGGAGTCACCAATGGAAAGCAAAGCTGACCTCAAGACAACTTTCAGCCGCTCTGTCAAACATAAAAGAAAATGGAAAACACTAAGCAGTCATGACAATCTTTTTCCACCACACAATAATTCAAAGAAGTGCAAACGCAAAGTTGCTCGGGATTCTGAGCGCCACCTTGAGGTTCCTTCAGAACACACGAAGGTTTCTTCTGAAGTCATTCCGGCTCATCCTCTCCCCCCAAATGCTAGAACTGTAGAGTTGGTGCTGTTTGGTTCGACGCAAGGAGAGAAGCGTGTTTTAAAAGACACCAGAAAGAGACATGTGTCATCTTCAGAGGGTATGTCTAATGAGGCACAGAAGCCTCCAGATGTTCTCTCTGTGAACCTCGACTCCTCGGGGAAGGAGCCCAGTGAAGCTGTCTCCAGGGGGGAACATTCAGCCAAGCGATGGATTTATGAAAACTGGAAGAAGAGCTTTCAGCCGACCAATAACAGCTGCAAAATCAAACTAAAAACTGTGCAATGTCCCTCTGCCTCTGCATCCGGGCCAAGCTTTAAGAAAGGGAAGCTGCCTGTGTCGCCTAGGAGGAGGGCCTCGCATGGAAATGTCAAGCTGTCAAAGAGTTTATATAAGAAGAAGAGGTCCCTCTCTTGTGAACTGAAATTTGGAGAGAAGACAAAGGAGGAAATTCGCACACTAAAAAAGCCTGAGAGACGTAACACTGTAGGTGAAAGCACCAATGGCATGCACGAGAACAACGTGTTGAAGTTCAGCGTGTTACCCAACACCTTCACCTTCAAGGATGGATCCAGTGGGAGGAAGGAGACCAACAAACCCCTTTCAGGTGAATTAAGAGTTGATGCAATGTTTCTCCTAATGCAATCTCATAAAATGGGTTAACTTGTAAGAAAATATCCTGCAAAACACTGGACACTGCTGGTTTAGTTCTTAGCTCTGACTAAATCTACCAACTAAATCAGTTAATTCTTCAAAAAGGAAGACGGTAAAATATACACAATGATTGAATGAGGTACCATGAGCATGTTATGGATTTGTGAGTTAAATGTAAGTGGATGATAAATTAGGTGATACAAAATACATTTAAGTGAGTGCATTAAACAGAGCATAAATAATAAGCAGTATCTACCTAATGTTACTTAATTAGTTTGATATTTGGTTCACAGTGCTGTGCAAACAAACAGATTATTTAAAGTGTGCATGTGCAGAACAGTCCAGTAGTGCAGCGGCGATGGTGGTGTAACGATCTTTAATCAGACAGGTGTGAGTGGATTGGTTGTGTCGGGGTCATCGGGGGGTGGGGGCAGAGATCGGTAAGGTCACAGCTCTGGGGAAATGGGGGATAAGTGTCCTTTAGATTTTATCTGGCGCCTTTTTATTTTTAAGGCATTTTGTGAAGTAGAAGTTGAGCAGAATATTAATGTAAATACGTCAAGATATAAATTAAAATGCACAACAAACTGTCATAATTATCCTAATAAAAACAGTGACGTGGGGTCTGGCAGACTATCATAGACGCTACATTTCTCAGCTTTTAAATAAATGCTATGCATCGTGAGACGTTTAATCAAATTCCACGTGTGACCTCCCTTGTTGCAGAGTTTGCATCTTTTTTGGTTCAGGTGCCAATTATAGAATCCCCTCTCATTCATCCCCGACACTGTCCTTATATTGACAAAAAGACTGACAGCTGGTACTTTAACAACCGACAACTGGTCAATAACCTTTAACCTTACACCTTTTAAATGAACCCTCACGTGTAGCGTCCGCACAGCAATAGAGCTAATGGGGCTAAGCTAATTAAAAATTCAATGGCACCGAAATCTGTGTTGCTTTTCGGTCTGGTTACCCGGTGACATTATGGTACCAAGTAATGATTGATGTAGGCTCTATATATAAAATATGTGTCCAAGTTACTTCTCCACTAAATGTCTGACCTCTTTTCAGACGAGCCGGATGTTGATGAAGAAAAAGACCAGAGCCCCAATAAAGCTGCCAAGAAAGCGAAAGGTAACAAGTCTTCTTAAAGCACTTTTTTTGGCTAGAACTACATAAAAAAAAAAAAAACATTTCTCTAATTATTATGACTGAACTGCACCACAGGTTCATGGTATCCGAATGAGAAGAAGTGCAGCCAACCAGCGGCGTGTTCGCCTCCAGAGACCCCCAGTCTCTTCCACAGGTTTCAGAAGAAATACATAGAGAAGACTCAGACTTCCATGTAGCAATGAAGTGAGACCGCAAACTGCCTTCTCTCAGGAATGTATTTTATTTTATTTTTTTGTATTATTATTCAATACATTTACTCCCATGACTCTTAGTTAAATTATTCCTTTATATTTTTGTACTGTATATATTTTGCATGGAGTAAGTTCTGTTTTGTACGTAACGCTGTGATTGTTTACAGTGCCCAATTCCACTTCTGCTACAAAAAATTTTTACATGCAACACGATAAAGTGACAATTCATTTTTGTACCTACCTCTTTGTTTGTTTTAGTGATCAGTAAATAAATTCTCTTTATTTTTTCTTCTTTTGAGCCGTTGTACATTACTGGCACCAGAGAACAGGATGCACATGTGTGCAAGGCTGTCTTGAGTAAAGTAGGATCAAATCCAAAGCCACATTGACATTAGACACAAACCGCGAAGCATGCTTTGCTGTACAGACATGTAGAACTCTGTAATCGTCATTCCTCGTCCCCTTTTTAGGCAAATGAGGCGCCAGTGTCTGCTGACTCTTGCTTAGAGCTGACACCCAAACACCCAAACACTTTGATCTGTTATTAGACCGAAGTACCAGATAGCCTCCGATCTGTTTTGTAATGCAAATGACCCAAGTCCTTCCTGAACCACTACTGACTGTATACTGTCCTCATACAGCATGGGAGCTCTTACTTACAACGAGAAATGGCTTGTTGAGGGGGAAAAAAAAAATCATATTTCATAAGGTCTTCAGTAAAGAATATCAAAAAAGAAAAAGTGGGCGGTTATTTGATTTTCATTTTAAAATTCAAAAATTAAAACTGAAATTCAACTCATTTATCCGGGCTGAGAATGGAAAAACAAAACTATATATATAAAAAAAAAGTAAAATCAGAAATCAGAAACAAAAATGCCACATTTTTCATATTATGCAACCGGAAGTCGCTGTTTTCAAAGTAAGAGCATGAATGAGGGCGGTGCTGTGTTTATGGCAAGAATGTCCAAATATACAACCTGATTGTTGACATGGCAAAACAAGGCTTGTCATCTGCAGAAATCTCTGCACGCATATCCGATGTTAGCTATAGCTAACTCTTCCCTGATTATATGTAGCTATTTTTAGTTTTTAGCTAAAATATGCGACTTTTCTGTAGCCGTGTCTTCTTCCCCGAGTCACAGTCAAAGTTCAATGTCTCATATTGTTGCTAATGAGCAATATTTTTTTAAGAATCAGATCCAGACCTGGGAGCAAACACAACATTGTAACAGTGGGATAAGTCAATAAAACACCCAATTATAATCGCAAAGGTGCATATATCTGTCAAAAAAGATGTTCTTACCAGGATAATAGGTACAACGTTCTTTTGCCAAAGGGACCAAATTAATGAGCACTGAAAAGTACAAAAGTTGAACACAAAAGCATAGAGCCAGCATGGACTCACATTCCTCACGGAAACGGATTCGAGTTTGTATCTTTTCAAGAATAAACTTGTCGGTGATTTCATCGACTTCTTGTAAAGATTCTTTTTTGGACTTCAGGGGCACGTCAAGCACCAGTAAATTTCACAAGATCGTGTTTGAATAAAAGAGATTCAGGCCGTCATACGGCCCTGACCTGTACTTCATTGTTGTTTTTTGTTTTGTTTTTTTCTCAACAGAATGGACGGATAGGAAAGATGATCTAGATAAGTGTGTCTCAGCACGTACTTACCAACCAATGAATTCCTCTGAAGTCATACACATCAGATAGTTATTTCTGTTTTCCCTGGACTTGTTATAGGATGTAGTTACAGCTAAATGGAAAAAAGGCTCCTGAAATAAAACGAATCGAAAGGAATCTAACTTTGAATAATCAAACTAAAACACAAATGTGGCCTATTTTAGTGTATTTTGATGATCTGTTTAACCTGTAGACTAACGTGAGAAACTGAATTCTGTTGTACAAGTACACACTGATATATTCTTTTTTTGACAATCTGCACTTATGGTTACAGTTCATTTATGGGATTGGAAAACTCATGATTGTGCCATATAAGAACTTGATTGAAAGACCTCAGTAAAACAGCTAAAACATGGGAAACTATTATCTTTAATTTGCTTAAAGGAAGTACAATTACGCATTTGGGTGCATCTATTTGTGAATTTTTTATTAAATGTTTCGAAAACATAGGTTATGTTAGTAATTTTGTTTCAAAAACAAAACTATTTGTTTGTTGTCTACTATTATTTACCAAAATCCTAGAATATTTATATGATTCCATTGAAACCACTTTCAGAAAGTGCCATATATATTAGTAAAAACTGTATAAAATTAGCTGTGTAGTGTAAAATATAAAGGATGTGAAGACCTTTCCAGGTACCAGACACCATTATAATGTTCAGACTGGTTTTAAACAGCACATGACTTCCATTATTACCTTAAAACACAGTGGGAAAGCACCTGAGATTACACTTAAAAAAAAAGCAGACACTCAGAGCAGTTACTTAGGGCTGAAATCCCGGGATAAACTTCAAGAATAATTTCCGTTGTACTGAATAAATTCTGACTGCTTTGAACTCTAAACATGCCCAGAAATGTATTTTGAGAATTGTGCACAAACAAGCTGAGTAATTTGGAGCGGCTCTGTGGTTAGCGCTGATTCCTCCCAGCGAGAAGGAGTTCTGCATGTTCTCCCTGTGTCTGCGTGGGTTTTCTCCGGGCGCTTCGGTTCCCCCCCACCGTCCAAACACATGCTGTCCAGGGTTTACCCCACCTCACGTCCAATGACAGCTGGGATAGGCTACAGCGACCCCCAACACCCTAGTGAGGATAAGCAGTAGTAGAAGATGAGATGAATCTTGTCTTTATTTCAAAACCATATTTAAGTCACAATAACTATTATCATACAGGAATTACACGCTATCTTTACAATCCATGGCATACAAAACGAGATAAGATAGGACTCTGTTATTGTTCTGTAAAGTGCAGAGAAGAGATGGGGAAAAAAAGAAAAAGAAATCTGATGAATTTTGCTAGAGGCATTTCTTCAGCCTCCATTGTTCTTCTCTCACAATGATTGAATCCACAGGAGGGTAGAAGAGGATACCCCTCAAGCTTAAACCTCATGCTGAAATGTTTTCTCTGTGATGCTTCATCTTTTCTAACAGAAATGTGCATCGATGTTCATTGCTGCCATTGAAGATATTCATAGAAATATCATAGAAAGTTACTGGTATTCTATATTATCTCATATATCCTTTGTATAGTGACTGTTGGATGGTGGGAACCTACAGAGACCAGGTACGTCTGACAATGGGAATGTTACCATGCACATTCTCTAGACTAGATTAGAGGACTTGATTTACGGCCAGTAATGGAAAAGCTGTTAAATATTTAGTGCAGAAGACAGGTGAGAATGTCTGTCCTCAGGGGATTTTATCTGAGATCCGGGGCTGAATTTTTTTTTTTTTTTTTTCCTGGCACAAAATTTCATAATATTATCCATTTGTTCCTGATTTATATCAGTTACATGGTCACTGGGAGCACATAGGAGGAGGGAAAGGGGGTCCAGCTTAAGCTCCTTCATCAGAACCTTTTGCATTTCACACATAACACACGACAGGACCAGAAACAGTGAGTGAGATCACCAATTTCTGTTTTTAACAGTTATTTTCCTTGCATTATTTATTTTTGCGAACTTCTCTCACAGGCCTGGATCATTTTCAGATTGTTTCTTGTAGAAAAACCTGGTCCTTCTCCATATTCAGAAGACAAATGCTCACTCAGAGATGGATTCAGATGAAATACCTTGTGTCAGTCTCTAATATTGTTCCAAAGTCACGTCCCTGGTCCATTCTGAACAACATAAAAGCTTTAAATAGAGAGCTATAAAATAGTTGCTTTAATTACAAATTACAAATAATGAATGTTTTCTCGTTTAGTTCTCTTCCTTTTTTTCTTTTCTTTTTTTTTTTCAAAAAGTAAAGTTACTTATTTAGAAACATCTTCAAGAAATTCTACAAGTCCAGCTGACCTTATTCAACGCCTTTTGGATCACCATGACCTGGATGACTGAGAACCTTCACAGACAAATTTTTAGTTTTTGCTTTTTAAATTGAAAATCAAATAAACTCTTATTCATTTATTTTGTATTTTAGAGTCTAAAAAACAACATTGAACTAACAAAAAGTGCACAGACCTTGTTAAAAACTCACTGACACATGTTGAGTTGAGTAATTGCCAGGTCAACACCTTTTGCTGTTCTTTGAGTTTTTTTTTTTCAGTTGTTCCTAAACCTTGTTTGTGTCTGCGTCCTGCATCCTGCTGGGTCTGTGGGGTGGGGGTGCCTTGTCCGGTCTAGGTGGGATTAGAGGATAGAAGAGGACACCCCCACGTCTAAGTAACGTCCACACAAATTAATGAATACCAGGTCCAAACATTTCCCAGCAAGATGGTTTACATTTTATTTACTTCTCCTGTCAGTGGTTATAATGATATGATCTGAAAAATGTTTTGTCATGGAACACGGAGTAACTGCAGTAGGTAAAACTTAAGAACAGGTTTTTGCAAAAGTCTCCCCGATCATTCAGTTATATATCGTGTTTGCGGGTGAACAGTAATGTCACTGTCTTGAGAAAATACCATGCTACTGTGACTTGTTGTTACCTAATGTTCTGGTACATAGCTTTGTCTTCTTTAAGCAAGTATGTCAGTAATGAAACAGCTTCTTCTTCACATGTTTTATGCCTGTTGTGAAGCATGTAGACAAGCAGGTCTGGCAGACCCTTATAACCTCTAGGTAAAGCCCCTGGCCCCGACCAACATGAACCCATTAACACATTCACATGAATCCAACATATTTTAGTGACGGGATAAATGGAGGCAGAAGATGTTGTCTTTCAGTCAGCACGTCACTCATTCAGTCACTGCATTTACATGCACAGCTAAATCGAGCTGCACTCGAAATTCGGGAACACGTCCACCCGCTTTCCGGTTGACATACATTTTTTTAATTTGTATGTTTAATTTTTTAATCTCGTACGTAATGTTTGCGCTACTTCTGGTGCAGATAAGATGCGCTTCATCAGACGGTTCCTCTACCAGTTTATAGGTAGAGGAACCGTTTATAAGTTTTTATGTACAGGTGCTGGCCAGTAAATTAGAATACCATCAAAAACTTGATTTATCTCAGTAATTCCATTCAAAAAGTGAAATTTGTACATCATATTCATGCAATGCACACAGACCGATGTATTTCCAATGTTTATTTCTTTTAATTTTGATATTTATAAGTGACAACTAATGAAAACTCCAAATTTGGCATCTCAAAAAATTAGAATATTGAAAAGGCCAATGAAAAAAATGTTTTTTTTAGAAATGTTGGCCAACTGAAAAGAATGAACATGAAAAGCATGCGCATGTATAGCACTCAATACTTAGTCGGGGCTCCTTTTGCCTCAATCACTGCATTAATGCGGCGTGGCATGGACTCGATCAGTCTGTGGCACTGCTCAGGTGTTATGAGAGCCCAGGTTGCTCTGATAGTCGTCTTCAGCTCCTCTGCATTGTTGGGTCTAGCGCATTGCATCTTCCGCTTCACAATACCCCATAGATTTTCTATGGGGTTAAGGTCAGGCGAGTTTGCTGGCCAATCAAGGACAGGGATACCATGGTCCTTGAACCAGGTACTGGTGGTTTTGGCACTGTGTGCAGGTGCCAAGTCCTGTTGAAAAGTGAAATCTGCATCTCCATAAAGTTGGTCAGCAGCAGGAAGCATGAAGTGCTCTAAAACTTCCTGGTAGACAGCTGCATTGACCTTGGACCTCAGGAAACAGAGTGGGCCAACACCGGCAGATGACATGGCACCCCACACCATCACTGACGGTGGAAACTTTACACTGGACCTCATGCAACGTGGATTCTGTGCTTCTCCGCTCTTCCTCCAGACTCTGGGTCCTTGATTTCCAAAGGAAATGCAAAATTTGCTTTCATCAGAAAACATAACTTTGGACCACTCAGCAGCAGTCCAGTCCTTTTTATCCTTGGCCCAGGCGAGACGCTTCTTACGCTGTTTCTTGTTCAAGAGTGGCTTGACACACGGAATGCGACAGCTGAATCCCATGTCTTTCATGCGTCTCTTCGTGGTGGTTCTTGAAGCGCTGACTCCAGCTGCAGTCCACTCTTTGTGGATCTCCCCCACATTTTTGAATGGGTTTGTCGTCACAATTCTCGTCTCTGCAGGGTGCGGTTATCCCTAGAGCTTGTACACTTTTTTCTACCACATTTTTTCCGTCCCTTCGCCTGTCTGTTAATGTGCTTGGACACAGAGCTCTGCAAACAGCCAGCTTCTTTAGCAATCAACTTTTGTGTCTTGCCCTCCTTGTACAAGGTGTCAATGGTCGTCTTTTGGACAACTGTTAAGTCAGAAGTCTTCCCCATGATTGTGGAGCCTTCAGAACAAGACTGAGGAACCTTTTAAAGGCCTTTGCAGGTGTTTTGAGTTAATCAGCTGATTAGTGTGGCACCAGGTGTCTTCTATATTGAGCCTTTTCAGAATATTCTAATTTTCTGAGATACTGAATTTGGTGTTTTCATTAGCTGTCAGTTGTAATAATAAAAATGAAAATGAATAAACACTTGAAATATATCACTATGTGTGGAAGGAAAGTATACAGTATACAAGTTTCACCTTTTGAATGGAATTACTGAAATAATTCAACTTTTTGATGATATTCTAATTTACTGGCCAGCACCTGTATCTGTTTACCTTCTTCTTCTGCAACCAGATTTCTTGGATGTTTTTGTTCCAGGGTCAAACGCCAGTGCAGCGGTTATATGATAAATGGTCTTGCTCTTATATAGCGCTTTTCTACCTACTCAAAGGTACTCAAAGCGCTTTTACAGTCAGAGACACATCCACCCATTCACTCACACAAGCACACACATTCACACACAGTTGCACTGGGAGCAACTGGGGGTCCAGTGTCTTGCTCAAGGACACTTCGGCATATGGCACACTCGGGTGATCGAACCGCTAACCCTTCGGTTCATGGACAACCCGCTCTACCTACTGAGCCATAGCCGCCCCAGTTAAAGAGCATGGGCACACGCATTATCTTGTCAGTAGCGTGATTAAGATCTATACATGGCGAGAAAACCAAATTCCAATCATAAAAGTATAACTATGTTTTTAGTCGGAGTAACGTGTTTACATGCACTTAAGTTTTTCAGTTATAGTCCAATTAAGGCAATAATTAGTTTTTGTTTTTTTCACGTGCATGTAAACGTACTGAGTGATACAACAGTGCACCTTCACATAGAGCGCCAAACTCATTGACTGTTCACACTACGGACAAACCCATCGTGACGTCACCTATTGGATTCTGAACCTCGAAAATAAAGCCTGAAGTGGCCGGAGCCTGCCGTCGCCATGTTGGATGATACTCCAAATATGGACGCAGATGGTCGTGTCTATTCAGTCCCCGGGTGAAATCCAGAAGCACGCTGTAATATTAGCAGTATACTTAATTATTAGGGAGGTAGCACTGGCTAGAGTTTAATATAAAACACATATATAGTAGGTTGAGGGACCCTACGTAAACTCTCATGGCCTGGAAAATGTTGAAGACCCCAGCTCTACACCAAGGACTGTCTCACTCCCACCACAAGGTATTTCAAATATTTGGACAATGCTGCTGTAGCAGAGACCAGTCCAGTCTTTCCTCAGATGGATTCCAAGGGGTTTAAAGAACAATAAATGACTCATTCAAAACACAAATTATATATATATATATATATACAGTCAGGTCCATAAATATTGGGACATCGACACAATCCTAATCTTTTTGGCTCTATGCACCACCACACTGGATCTGAAATGAAACAAACAAGATGTTTAGTCAGTAAGCTGAAAGTCTGCTTTAACTGCAGACTTTCAGCTTTAATTTGAGGGTGTTTACATCCAAATCTGGTGAACGGTGTAGGAATTACAACAGTTTGTATATGTGCCTCCCACTTTTTAAGGGACCAAAAGTAATGGGTACAAATTAAAATATCATAAATCAAACTTTGACTTTTTAAGACTTGCTTGTAAATCCTTTGCAGTCAATTACTACAGCCCGAAGCCTGGAACGCGTAGACATCACCAGACGCTGGGTTTCATCCGTGGTGACGCTCTGCATGACCTCTACTGCAAATGTCTTCAGTTCCTGCTTGTTTTTGGGGCATTTTCCCTTCAGTTGTGTCTTTAGCAAGTGAAATGCATGTTCAATCAGATTCAGGTCAGGTGATTGACTTGGCCATTGCATAACATTCCACTTCTTTGCCTTAAAAAACTCTTCTCTTCCCATCACTCTGGTACAAGTTGATCTTTGTTGTTTTCCAGAACTTTGAAGGCTTTTCTTTTTAGATGTTTTTTGGTAAACTCTAATCTTGTCCTTCCTGTCTATGAGGCTCACCAATAGTCTTGTAGTGAACCCTCTGGATTCACTCTGGTGAAGTCTTCTCTTGATTGTTGACTTTGACACACATACTGGAGAATGTTCTTGATCTGGCCAACTGTTGTGTTTTTTTTTTTTTTTTTTTTTTTTCACCAGGGAAAGAATTCGTCTGTCATCCACCACAGTTGTTTTTTTGGCGTTGCTGAGCTCAACAGTGTGTTCTGTCTTTTTAAGAATGTTCCAGACAGTTGATTTGGCCACACCTAATGTTTTTGCTGTGTCTCTGATGTGTTTGTGTTGGTTTCTCAGCCTAATGATCGCTTTGTTCACTGACAGTGACAGCTCTTTGGACCTCATATTGACAGTTGACAGCAACAGATTACAAACGCAAATAGCAGACTTGAAATGAACTCTAGACCTTTGATCTGTTCCTTCTAAATGGGTTAATAAGGAAATAACACACACCTGGCCATGGAACAGCTGAGCAGCCATTTGTCCCATTACTTTTGGTCCCTTAAAAAGTGGGAGGCACATATACAAACTGTTGTAATTCCTACACCGTTCAACTGATTTGGATGTAAATACCCTCAAATTAAAGCTGAAAGTCTGCAGTTAAAGCACATCTTGTTTGTTTCATTTCAAATCCAGTGTGTTGGTGTATAGAGCCAAAAAGATTAGAATTGTGTCATAGAATTGTGCCCATAAATATTGTCCCAATATTTATTGATTTATATATATATATGTATAGCCTATTTAGTGGGCGTGACCTGGGGGGGGGGGGGGGGGTAATTATGGGTTATTAATGTCATAAAGTTCAAAGGTGACATGTGGTCGTCATTTAAGTGCTTGTGAATGTCTTGTGAGCCTGAGATGATTAATTAGGTTAAAGATCAAAGTCTGTTTTGTATGTATTTTGATGCTGGTGTGGCTCAAACCCTCCTGAGAGCACACGCACGCACTCACCCCCTCCCACACTCACCTTCTCCTGTGCACACAGACACACACACACACACACACACACCCACACACACACACACACACACAGGCCTAGACATTTCTATAAAACTGAATCCGACCCCAGACATGCTCTCGGCCGAGTGAAAAGGTAACGATAGCCGAAGATTGTTGCAGTCTATTCTCCAGTCTGTGCCAGATTTGAAAAAATAAAATAAAATAAAATAAAATAAAATAAAATGAGTAAGAGAGCTCATACCTCATTAATGAGACGCCTGTGAGTGTCATTCAGGAAGCTTCATTTGTGGCATTTCACTTATCTTGACGGCAGGAAGTCGGCGTCTGTGTTTGTCTTTTCATCAGATGAGACATGTGTGGTCCAGAGCATGAGATAAGAACAACCGAGGCAGTGTCACGACTCACATACCTCACGCACTTCCCTCTCCCACACTCAGCTGTGGGGGTTAGTGAGCAGGCTTTGGGTATAAAACAATAGGTCGGCCATTGTCATGCATTTCATCACCACCTGCCGCTGAAGACATCGCATCTGAGATCAGTGTTGTCTGAAAGCCTGCAAAGTAGCACATTTTTGGGTAAGTCCCTTTATTATCGGGTGATTCCTTCTTTTTTTGTTTGTTTTGTTTTGTTTAGTGCGCATAGGTTAAGATGATTGGCGGATAGGTGGAATAAACTTTCACGATAAGCCAATCAGAGGCAGTGATCAGTTAACACACAAACCACACACGCATACAACAACAACTCAACACCCACATCCAACTAGCAGAGGGAAGCGTCAGTGTAGATCAGTGTAGAAGCTGAAGAACCCGGAGAGAACCCACGCGAACACAGGGAGAACATGCAAACTCCCACCCAGAAAGGCCCGAGCTGGACTCGAACCCGGACCTTCTCACTCGGAGAAAAAGAAGAGGAAAAAGAGTAGAAGAATAGTAACTTTCCCTGGTAACTAGTTACTTTTATAGTGGAGCAATTCAGTTACTAACTCAATTACTTTTTGGGAGAAATAACTAGTAACTATAATTAATTACTTTTTAAAAGTAACGTGCCCAACACTGGTTAGATGTATAAAACATCTGTCTGAGAACATCTGTCTGAGGGCCTCAAATGAGGGGCTACAAACAAGCAGCTGACCTTACCATAACGAAAAGGGATTCACCCAAAAGCATGTGAGACAGAGAACAATGGAGCTGGTGTTTGAAAGCAGGTTGATCACGATGAGGGAGGAAACAGGTGTTGGGGAGGGTTAGGTAGGAAGGACTTTCCTCTTTCTTCTAGGGCGCTGTCTCCGGGGATTGGAGGACCTGGGTGGCTGGAGGTCGGGACCGACCTGACTATCAACGATGGGAGAGTTAAGTCTAAACCACGACTCCTCCCCACCTATAGGCAACCAATCATATTCACTTTATTGATTGAAACTGTTATAATGGTGTGAAACTACTGAAAATAATCCTGTTCTGGGACGTTGCCCGACACTAACTGAACAGATAAGGTCCACGCGCACGTGACTCTATTTTCCATTACATCTTTGAATAAATAGCTTAACTTAATGCCAGAAGTGTTACGGTGGTTTTTCCAGAGGAATTAACGAACACGCTGACAAAAGCACCAAAAACGGATTCTTGTGTGTAACATTTTAAGACCTACATGATAACACAGGGTCTTTCTTCCAGACACTGAGAAAGGGGCCGTCTTTTACCGTGCATATGATGAGGACAGGCAGCGCATCTTAGGTAAGACAGTTAATTGATTCAAATGAAGCTATAAATTTACAAAAAAAAAAAAGAAAACCCTGAAGCTCTCTCAGTTTTGGCAAGAGTTTTTGACACTGTTCTTTCTTGGAACAGTTTTATTTTTCAAATGCAAGACAAGACTTGTCAGCGGTGATCACTTCACCAAAACATCCATACACAATAATCTTTTCTGGTGATTCAGATCACATTAAATTCCAAGACATTTGATCACAAGCCGTGTTAAAGAGGTACTGAAGCTACACAAGAAATGCCCAACATTTCCTTGGAATCTCTCCCTGACAAGTTTGGTGGGAACGCGTCAGAAAGTTTACAAATCACCACGGTTACAAATTGTGCACTTTATAGACATGGGAGAAGGGTATAAATAAAATTTTTATCTGTTTCACTTTCTTTTTCCTGCATAAACACGTCCTTAGGTGGAGCACAGGGTGCCTAAGGTGCCTTTTTCTTTCTTCTTCCCACTGATGACTATGAATGGTTAGTATGAGTGTGGATGTCTTTGGGCCATGGTAAAGTAAACTGCCTGACCCTCTCTGAGGGGGAAACTTATGCTGGTTGGCAATGGTGAAGAACTAGGGCACTTTTGTCTCGAGCTAAACTCGGATGTCCGCTTCCATGCCGTTGATCGTGGGGAAAGTGCCCGTCCCTCCATGTTGAGTGAGGTAGATCCAGCCAGACTGTGTCTGTTGTGGAGGCAGTAGCCACCATCCATCTTGGAAACTGGCGAGGAGGCTGGCGTTTCTAGGTGTTCTGGGTGGCAGGATGGATTGGTGCAAAGACGTATATAAGAGAGAGTCTGTCCAACCAGGGAATGGAGCGTCTGAGCTGTCCCTCTATGCTGATTGGTTCTGAGCTGGTCACATGTTTCATAAGCCCCATGTTAGATACATCTAACCAAGTGGTAATAACAGAGAGTAAAGTTGGATTAAAAGTCAAAATATGCCACAGTGCTCAGCCTACGGCTCCAGCACAGGATCAGGAAAACACGGAGGAAACTCCAGCTCAGGACCAATCCGAACATCCGACATGTATAATGGCATCACCCAGAGATGAGATAACCCAAAACTCTGATTTTTGGTACAAACCCTGTATGGAGGACCAACTCTGCCATAATTAAAATGAATAAATCAATGAATAAATAAGTACGTACATAAATAAATGACTATATAAATCACTTAATACCTAAATATGTATGCCATAAATAATTAGGTAAATACCTAAATATATGCCATAAATGCTATGTATTTATTTATTTATAAATGATTACATATAAAATACCTAAATAAATATATACCTAAATACATGGCATAAATGCGATTTATTTATTCATTCATTCATTCATATTTAGGTACTAAGTAATTTATTTATTCGTCTATTCATTTATGGCATATAACTTTAGGTATTTATTTACCTTTTTTAAATTAATTTATCCATTTATTTATTTTTAATTACAGCAGAGTTGATCCTCCATAAACTGATGGTACAATTTACCTAATTTTTATGAGTAAGTCTCTTTATCTATTGTGATCCCAGATCACTAGTATTTCTCTAATTCACTGGTCATGGTTCAGAAAATATAGGTATATGTCTCTACTGTTGTGTTGTTTTCCAATTTTAAATCACTTTCTACATGTTTTCTTCTTTCAACTCCTTTTTTATTGAAGGAGGACGAATCAGAACTTTTACTTCTCGCCCATTTGAGAATTTGTTTCTGTCCACATCTTCTCATCTCTGGTGAGTTTTGTCCATGTAGAGGTGTCAGGTCGTCCCCCTCAGTCCAAGACCTGGATCATGGAAGATGTCGACAACTGAGGGGTTTTGAGGAGTTAGTAATGATCCAGTGATCACTTTTATTGGTTTATTTGCAGTTATGCTGCAGCAGAAGGAGACATACACACAAAGTAAAACCCTGAGCACTGGTTGATAGCATTCTTTACAGTGTCAGCTCCTGTTAGTTCTTGTGCGTGCAGAGTCAGCAGAAAAGCACCAAACTGTTTTTGCACGAAAAGAGGAAGCAACAAAAAAAACGTTAGACATCTTAAATTACAAAACAGCAGTTCAGGAGAGTGAGAGTGAAGTTACACTGATTTTTTATGAGCTTGTACTGAAGTCATGAGCATGAGATGGTTTGAAAGTCACATATGTAAATGCAGATAGCATATATGAGAGAAGAGAAAGAATGTAAGTTTCCATTACATCTGAATGTCTCACTCTGCAGAAGCTTGGTCAAAGATGCGTAGCGTCTAGGAGCCAAGTAGATGGTTGACAGTTGTCAACAATGTGACCTTCAGGAGATAAGAAGCATGAAACAGATCTGCACTGTGCATTCTTGTCTCATTTTGCCACTTTCAGAGCCTGGTCTTTTGTCTGTGCTGTGAGTCCATCTCTAGATTTAAACACGCAGAAAAATCTGAACAACGAAATTTCCTGCAAAGACAAAAACGAACCACAGTCAACACACACGATAGAACGAGAGGAAGAGCATCAAAATGCAGATTCAGATTCATCAAAACTTTATTTGTCCCTGGGAGAATAATTTAATTTCTCAACTTATGTTTCCTTAATATGTAAACATGACCCTCATAACAATATTTAAAAAATGCCGTAAGCTAAACCTGCACACATGCAGCCGTGGATCTGTGTGCTTCCTTCTTATTTTATTTTATAGTTTATGTGCCTGTAATAAATCTCCTTTTTAAAGCGGCTAAACTGTTTTGATTTCTTGTTTCTGAAGAGGAATTGCCTCAACAATGCTAAGACAGGGGGGTTGTGCTTTTGTAGACGAAAGTCCCAGCAGAAGGGTTTTTTTTCTGATGCAAACACATTGCGGATGTTTCCGTCTATGTAAACGTTGTTTTTCCCAACATGTCTGGATATGTTTTATATCAATATTCAACAGGAACTCTGCTCTGAGGACAGTTGCACCTCGAGGAACAGGACGGGAGGAAGCCTCCCTTAACGTATAAGTGTTTGAAAGCTGTATGTTGTGTATCACACAGTAAGAGTCGTCCAACTCACCCTGCAGCTCCTGGAGATTTTTCCACAACAACAGTTAAGGTGGAAAGTGCCAGTCAGCTCGGTTTATGGTCTAATATGAACTCTACCTACCCACACTCACAACTCATCTCTATAGTCGTGTAGGGGAATCAAATTATTAAACAATAATGTCTAATAACTGCACTCGTCGAAAGGGGGCACCACCTACAGGTACACTGTAAGAATTAATCAATTAATATTGGATAAATATTAATTATTAGTAAAAATCAATCTCATCATATCTGAGAGGTCAGCTCTCAGTGCAGGGATCGTCTATTAAAAACATCTAACACTTAAAACAGTTAAAATTAAATTCAGCTTGTACTTTGAAAAAGTTGTGCGTTAAATGTGGCGAGAATAATAATAGAGTTAAAAGTAAAAAAAATGACGAAGACAAAAAAGATGAACTAAAGAAGACAAAGTCAGGCTTGGAAGAGAACCAAGAACTGAGAACTGAGCCAAGAGAGAAATAAGGCACTAGTTTGTCATCATGTCCCTGCAGGGTGTGTCTTTGTTGCAAAACTGTTCTCTGCGCCTTTTGAGGATTTACACGTAAATGCTTTCGTTTCAAGAGTATTAAATAACTGTTGTACTTCTCACAATGTTAAACTCAGATACTTAAGATGAGAGAGAGACATGAAATCAAACACCTTCAATGAAAACATCATGTTGGCATGAAAACACATTATCAGAAACATTCATTAATTTCTATGACTTTCGTCAATATCCCAATTCATATAACTAATCGATAATAGTAGGCAACGCTAACTAATATCAAGAAGAAAGAAGGTAGATTACATTCGGCCCAGGCTAACCAGTCTTGCCTTGTAGAATATAGACGGTGTGAAGGAAATTATTATGTTAAACATGTCTCTTTGGCCTAGTCTTGTTTGTGTTCCTTCCATAGACAAAACAGGGTGTACAAGGTTAGCAGACGGTGATAGCAAGTGGTTGACCTCACAGAATGGTTCTGGCTCTGAATGCATGAACAGCTGTTCATGCATTAATTTCATCTGATCAGTAAACCTTATTTTTACTACAAGTCATCTGAGTCTCATATTTCCACAACAGAAGTATTAAAAGCTATAACAGTAATAATTACAATACATTTCCTTAGCCTTAGGCAGTATAGCTCCATGGTGGAGACTTATAATTAAAATACTCAAGGGCTAATTTCGTCTTTGTAAGAGCTGGAAAATGAACAAAGCAGCAAATTGACACAGGTCGCGAGCTGGGTGTAGATTAAACATTGTAATTTTGATTACATGTGTACATTTCATAGTTTGTAGTTCTAGTCAGAGAGAGATGTTGCAGTTCTGAATTATTTACCATCTTCTTCGTAAATAATTGGTCGTAAATGATCGTAAATAATTGGTCCAAGTCGCTCTTATCTGTGGTGCCTGTTGGTGGAAATGGGAAATGGGAGAAAAGTTTTAAATCCTTGTTCGTTCGCACGGGAATGTGCTTAAAAGCTTGTTTTATGGCTTTGTTTTATGGTCTCAGAAATCTGCAAAGGAAACAACAACAGTCCAGTCCATGACGGACTGTCCGGCGGAGTGAACCCTCCTGGTGCGTCAGGGGAGAAATAAAATGTTCTCCCACAGTCGCCTCTGGTCTTTATGGATTGCAGGTAATGTTGAGTCAATATATAATTGCGTGACTTTTTGAGTTCAACTTAGTTCACACTTTGGCATGTGGCATTTTTACGGGAAGATTCGTTATGTATCAGATAAGTGACTAAAACTCAAACTAAACATTACACTGATGATGAGATAAATCCACACTTTTCTCACACACTACTTGATATTAAATAACTGAGAAAGAGGAGGAAGAAAAAACCTTGGAGCAGGTCGTGTGATGTAAAACTGATACGCTACCTTGAGAGGTGGAATGTCATGTGTTTGTAATTTGTAACTGAAAGGGATTCCTCACACACTGATTTGTTATTTTCCATATAAAATTTGATATATTGCCAAAAAAGAAACATCTGTCACGATTATCTCAACTTAACAAAAAGAACACAATCAAAACAAATTTTGAATGTTTATTTTATTATTGTTTAGCTAATTAGATGGCGGCTGTTATTATATTAAGATGGTTATTTAGTTGTCATTTTAGTGATATCTAGTTATTTTTAATCAATAATTATGGATTTTGCAAAGACATGATCATAATGAAAGTCGTTGGAACTTCCAACTCGGAACTTGGAAATCCCAACTTCTGAGTCCGAATGGAACGCACCATTTATTGGACCCTAATGACCTTCAGGTCAAATCCCTTAGGGAATTAACCAGAAAGGAATGATGATGATGGATGTCAAAGGTCGACTATAGGGGAATACTATATGGGAACCATATGGGAAGATTAACCCCACTCTCTTTAGAATTTATCCTGAAAGGTATATATGGCGGTTTTTATTTATTATTATATTATGAACTGACATTAGAATGGGATGAGGACCAGTCTTACCCCGTAAATTTTACATGGGACAACCGGAGACCGGTGGGAACATTGGTACCAAGTTTTACTCAACAATGACACGGTGAAAATACTCCACTGATACTGAATATGCTCCTGTGATCTTACTCGTAACAAAATACAGCATTTGTTTGGCTTCTTCTGAACAATTCAAGGATTCAAGGATATTTTCAAAGAGGATGACAAGGAAGCTGAAAGGCATCATGGAAAATTTTTCTCATCCTGCAACCAACCAACTTGGCACATCATATATAGCATATCTGGGACTTGTGTCATGATAATTCAATCGTGTTATGTCTTGTCTTGGCAATTAAAATCTTTTTGATTCTTCTGTCCCAGGGAAAACTTCCCGAGCAGGAAGTAAAATATATTTCAATTGATCTGTACAGTTTTAGTCGTGACTTGTTAAGAAGAAATATTTTTATGCTCTTGTCTTTCAACCTAAGCTCAGTTTAAGCTGCCATTTTTTTTGACTGTGTGAACGCACTTATTTATGATCACACCGGTTAAGATACTATCAGTGTGCCAGACGTGCTGGGGCTGTTTTTCTGGTAGCTGTCCCATACGGTACATAAGTATGTTAAATCTCTTAGCTTAAGAAAACAAGTCAGGCTGCTAATGTCTGATTTAATTTATTTTATTTACCTTTACTTTACCAGGTTAGTCCTAGTGTAACACAACAAATGACAATGACAAGCACCAACCGATGTATTTATCAATTGCTGCGTTTCTGTTACTCCTAGAAAATCTAAATATCGCACTAAAAAACTGGTAATGGAAACACCTGCATTTCAAATATCTAAAGCTAAAACACTTTTACGCTTTTCAGACGTATTGTTATAAAAGTTATTATTATTACAAAAGTGCAGTGGAAACACAATTTTTTTTTTTTTTTTTCACAATTTGCCCTCACCGGCACTATCACTTTTATTTTGCAAAGAAATGTAATGGAAATGTAGCTATTGAGGTTATGAGAACTTTAAAATCAGCCAGCGGGACAAGGCTCCCAAGATTCATTTCTTTTTGAAGGCTGTTGCCGTCTGAAACGGCGCCATCTTTAGGACCGTCAGATACCGGAAGTACGCTGTCAACATGCCGGTGCGGTCGGCCGCGATAGAGCTAAGGCTAAAAATACAGGACTTACATTTTACAGTATCCCCAAAAACAATGAAAGAAGACAGAGGTGGGTCGCTGCCATTGAAAGGCAAATGCACATCTTTCACCTTCCGAAAAACAACGCTATTTAAAGAAAATTGGTATTTTGGGTTTCGATTCATACTTAATTGCCCTTGAAATACTAATTCCCCTTCAATCTGCCTTAAATTTGCCAAATTTGTCCTTTGCTGACATATACATTTATCTAATTCATAATCCATCCCCTTACACCGGTGAATACCTACCGGTACTTCACCTCAGGCTGGGTCACCGACGCAAAACTTTATCACCTGGAGGACCAAAAAAATGTTTTTGATCATGGGACAGGTAAGCTATGTATTTATTTACTACTTTACGAGCTTTCTGGACGATTAAAACTACAGTAATTCAATCTAAATTAAACACAACGAGGTACTCTTAATTATCTGAAACAATACTGAAGCGTTGATTTATCGCGGCTATTTTTATTCTGTGGCTGACATTGCGATTGTTAGCATGCTAACGCTTGGCTACGTACGTAAACATAAATTACCTGAGATGAAGTGCTCAGCACAGAGTCTGGAGTGTTTTCTTTGGGAGTCCAGTGATCCCTTTTAATGGCAGCGACCCACCTCTGTCTTCTTTCATTGTTTTTTTTGGGATATTGTAAAACGTAAGTCCTGTAATTTTAGCCTTAGCTCTATCATAGACGGCATGTTGACAGCGTACTTCCGGTATCTGACGGTCCTAAAGATGGCGCCGTTGAGACGGCGTGACGTTACCGCGAAACCCATGAATTCAGTCCTTACCCTTGGTACAGACAATAGAACAACATCTTGCAATTTCAAGCTATAGCTACCACAGGGGTGTTGCTAGGCATAAAACTCTACTACCCAGTGGCAGTTCGAGCTTGAAGCATGACTTTATAGATGAACAGGTACCACTGAGTGAACCTTTCTGGAGCACATTCTGGAAAACCAATGAGTCAGAACTGAAGAATTTCTGACAAATCTCAGTGCACAATGTCAAACAGTTTGACATCCTTTGGGCTGACAGAATGCTGGACTGTAACACGCCTATTACGTAAATTATTTTATCACGAAATTCTCATTTAAATGTTTTTTTTTTTGGGCGTCGATATTTGCCCAACAGCTAGTACAGAATCCACTGACAGCAGTGAGGTGGAATTGGCTTTTATACAGTTGGTCCTGCCCTAGACATGTTTACACAGAGACAGCCTTGTTAGAGAGATGGCTTGTTTTAATTCAGCCAGTCATAACAAAGGAGCTGTAGACTGTGTCTTATCTTCCCTTACTATTTAATGCAAGATAAGAGAGGACATCTGTTACAGCCATAGTTGGCGCCTCCTGGATGTCCTGGATGCTCTGGATGCGCTCCCAATGGAGGAGAGCCAAAATTACGAGCTTGTCAAAGCAGCCATCAAAAATATAAAACAACACCATCTATCAACTTTTGAATCGATTGACTTTGATGGATCAAAGTGGGCGTGACTGAGGAAGTGGGGGTGACCGATCAAGTGTGTGTCAGCAACTTTCAAGGTGGGCGTAACCAACGTTGATTGGATGTTGTGGCATTTCACTTCCCTTGGGGGTAGGAATTCGGGGTGTATGTTAAAGTTTTTTTTAATTAGGTGAAAACAGCGGAGTCAGCAGTCCCGGGGCAGGAAGTGGGGGTCTATGTGAGAATCTTTCTATGAGGTAAAAACAGTGGTGTCACTTTCCTTGGGGGTAGGAAGTCGGGGTCTATGTGAGAATCTTTTTATCAGATGAAACAGCGGGGTCACGACCCCTGGGTAGGAAGTCGGAATCTATGGGAAAGTCTTTTTATTAACCGCAATGTCCGGGGGTCTCTTTCGTGAAACAGCGGAGTCACGAGTCCCGGAGTAGGAAGTCGGTATCTACGTTAAAGTTTTTTAAATTAGATGAAACAGCGGATTCCCGAGCCCCGAGGCGGGAAGTCGGGATCTATGTTAAAGTATTTTTATCAACCCGAAATGTCCGGGGGCCTCTTGCGTGAAACCGAGCCCCGAGGTAGGAAGTCGGAGGGGTATGTGAAAGTATTTTTATTAGGTGAAACAGCGGTGTCACGACCCCCGAGGTAGGAAGTCGGGGAGGGGGGTATGTGAAAGTATTTTTATTAGGTGAAACAGCGGTGTCACGACCCCCGAGGTAGGAAGTCGGGGATTATGTGAGAATCTTTTTATTAGGTGAAACAGCGGTGTCATGAACCCCGAGGTAGGAAGTCGGGGGGTATGTGAAAGTATTTTTATTAGGTGAAACAGCGGTGTCACGACCCCCGAGGTAGGAAGTCGGGGGGTATGTGAAAGTATTTTTATTAGGTGAAACAGCGGTGTCGCGTATAATACCGCTGGTCAGTTGATGTCATACGCGCATTTCATCACGGCCTGCCACTGAAGACGTCACATCAGTCCTGCCTGAGAGTCTCCAAAGAAGCTAATTTTTTTTTTTTTTTCTGGGGAGGGTAAGTAATCTCTGTACCTTTATTAGCGGGTGATTCCTTTTACTAGACCTAACATAGTTTTCCGAACCTGTTTTTCAGAATAAAGATATCTTTTCGTGAAAGCATCAAAAATGGATTCTTGCATGTAACATTTTAAGACCTACATGATTTTATACATGCTTCATTGTTACAGTATAAGGGTCTTTCTTCCAGACACTAAGAAAGGGGCCTTTTTTTGCCGTGCACATGATGAGGACAGCCAGGGCATCTTATGTAAGGCAGTTATTTGATTCAAATGAAGCTATAAATTTACAGAAAAAAAAAAAGAAAATTACAAGAATTACTCTTGTAATTTTTTACAGTAGTATCATCCACCCCATCTGTATCAGTTCAGAATGGTTAGTTACTTCCCTTTAAAAACTGCATGTGTGAATATATTTATATATATGTGTGTGTGTGTTTTCTCACCTAAATATTATAATAATAAATGTTTTCTGTTTATAGTATATCCTTCTCAGACCGTCATCTGAGGACTGGACTGTTTAAAGTAGAAACACTAACACTCTTCCTCTTTCTCAGTCTAAAAATTAACACAACAGACAGGCCCGAGACACCTCCGACTATGTTCACTTCAGACTGAGATTGAAGTTCACTCTCTTTTTCGTGATCCAAAACGTTGTCTAGCATTGCATCGTCACCTGCTAAAGTATAATACAAGTCAATAGAATCCATCACATACATTCTGGGATACAGAGTCAGAGAGAAAGAGGACGAGTGTTAGTGTTTCTACCTTTAAACATTTCACTCCCCAGATTACGGTCTACTTATACTTCTATACTACTTATATGTATATGTATTTATAGTTATATAGAGAACAGTGCAGTAGTGGATGAGGAGGAATATTGCAAATGAGACTTTTAAGATTTTAGGTATGTTCAGGTTCTGTAGTATATTTCCACCTCCTTCTCCTTCCACATAAGGAGTTGTCTTGGCTTTGCTGCAGATTTGCACAATTGCAGAAGATAATAAAGGATACACCCAGAGTTGTCACATACTGTACCAATAGAACCAGTTGTGACCGGGTTTCGGGTTACACATACAAACCCTGATACAGGGTGGGGTAAAGACAGTATTAATGATGAGCACATAGTAAAACCGTGACTTCCCCTTTACTAATCCTTATGATGCAGACAGAGGCAGGCAGAAGTCCCAGTGCTGAGGACTGTAACTACTCGTGGGTGTATTGTAATAAATCGACTTTTTGTTCTGGTGTATGCCGATATCGTCCTGTTCCCCCACCACCTCCACAGACTCAAGGCTGCAGCCCAGGACAGAGCCGTCTTTCCTCACCGGTTTGTTGAGGCTTCTCCCCCGAGCCCAGGAAAGAGCTGGAATTCCTGATGACCTTGAGGACTCAGGATATAAACTGAGACAACACACACCAGAGGGCATCCACACTCACACGTACTTCACGGCCTATCCTAGCTATCCAGGACGATAGCCAAGAACATCGAGGCTGGGAGGAGTTACCATATCGCCCACCTCATTCACACCATGAACACTTAACACAACTCTACAGACAATCACACAGCACACCTCTCAGACTGGACTTCTACGGAGAGCTATTATCAGAATCAGTAAAAACTTTATTGGTCTTTGCGTTTGTTGCACAGACAAATAAAATCAAATTGTAAAACATACACCTGGCTGTACTTTATTGTACCTGTGCAAACAGCAATGCTCTGTTCCGTTTTATTCTAAATCTGTGGTGTTAATTTTGAGAAACAGTGACCTCTAGTGGCTGTCCAGAAGTAGTGAATTTGGAATTGACGTGCAGGGACCAGACTTTGCTTTAAGAGACATGAGATTTGTTCCAAATGACACCGGAATGAACTATAAACTGTGAGGTCTTGATCCACTTCTCCTCTGCAGCAACAACTAAACACATTCCTTTCATCCTCCTTTCATAGTCACGAATGTTCACAAATTAATGCCAGACCGTTTTTTTTTCTCTCCAGAACTTGAAGGAGATACATATGATTGTCATTTCCCGTTGCTTTTGTTCTCTGTGACCATTTTTAGCTGGCGCATATGTATTTTCCATTGGTTCACATAGTGTTTTATTAGACGGTGCTTCTCTCTGCAGTGAAATGAACATAAATAAACTAAGAATGACTTAAAGCAGATGGAAAGATTGGCCAATACACTATTGGTCAGTCACTGCACTGTTGTTTGTATTTGGACTTAATTTTAGTTTCCACTGGTTTCAGTTCCTTGTAGAGATGAGTCAGTTATTATTCATAGCTCATTTAAAGGGGGAAAGAAATGAAGTGAGTTCTTTAAATATTTCACAGTGGTTAATTAATTTAAATATTTTCCAGTTACTTAAGAAACCTTTTGTAGCTACATATTAGCTACTGATGGTTAATTCTTTGACACAAAAATCACCACAAGACTGATTTTTTTTTGTTTTAAATCAAAACTATATTCTTCAGTTAAGGCTAAATGATTTTTAGTAGAAAATAACAACAATGTTAGAACCAAAACACCTCATTTAGCTCTTTTCAGTTGAGAACATGCTCCAAATAAATTAATACATCAAATCAAGAATGCACAGAGAACCCTCTTTAATCCTCACAGCTCAGGATGGTAGCGCCAAACACTGCTGCTGGTCAGACCGTAGTTCTCTTCTCTGACGGAGTCGGGCAACTCGAACTGAGCCAACAGATGCAGGAGCTTTCGGATATTGTGACCCTCGAACTGAGCACGCCCCGGATCTCCAATCAGGACTTTGGCGCCGTGGATTCTGATACAGCGATCCAGCCAGCTGTGGAGGCTGTCAGCGAGGGCCTCATCGTAGAACATGTCCCCGAGGAGGATCAGGTCAAAGCCCTCTGGCTCTGAACCGATCAGGTCGCTGGTCACACAAACAGGCGGCTCCAGGCCGTTCAGCTCACAGTTCATGTGGGTCGCAATGGCTGCAACTGTAACGCAAGCAAACTATTTTAGTACTTCTCAGTAATTATAAGAGATTCAAAGCATTAAGTACGTCCGTCGGCTAGTATCTAATTCTACTTAAAACTGGATAAACAGCAGTGGTCCTTTCATTAGCCGGATGTAAACAGCAACAGAAAATGTCTGATGTGAGGACAAGTCCAAAGTGCATGAAGTGATTCAGAGGAAAAACCCTTTGGGTCTTTTATTTATTGAGTTGTTGTATAACCACAGAAATAGAGGAATGAATGAATGAAACCTTTATTTCAAACACGTAATACAAAAAACAAAACAACATTTGAACAATTTTGAGCTAACATGTTTGAAAAGGAGCTTATTTAACCCCACCCCTTCTCTGTTAACATTTACTTCCTGTGTTGCTGTTTTTGTCACATGCTGATAAACATGTATATTTAGACATATTCAGATCCTCCTTCTTCCCTGTACCTGGTGAAAACCATGTGCTTGTGCTGTTGCTTAAATCTGCTCATGCTTGAACATTACTTTAGTTCCCTGTCAATCTGTTCCATAGTTTCATATAGAAAAATAAAAAGTTTTTAATGTCGTACGTGCAAAGATGTTTTAAATTTCATTCTCCCCCTCAAATTATATATGGTCCAGAAAATGTTATATTACCGAAATGCTCTGTGGCAGTTTGTTTTGTACATGTTTTATATGAAATTTCCAACTTATTTTTAGATGCTCAGCTAATCCAAAACCTGCACAAGACAAAATGACTGTGACTGTGCTTCTGTTGATCAGTTTAATTAAGTAAAAGAAACTATAACATTATGTGGGCCATAACAGACACTCAGTGCATTTACAAAAATGTATTTTTATTAAACTTACATAATGTCTACATTTAATTGTACAATGTTAATGTCGTGTATTGAAATTTGTATATGTAAATCATTAGTTTAGAGACCTGACTTGCAAATTTTATATAATCATTTATCTGTTTTTTCCCCCTTTAGCTTAGTTTTATTCACTTATTTGATTTATTGACCATTGCTTCCACCATGTTCCTTGGCATTTTACTTGCTCCAATCTGCTTTTTTTTTTTTTTTTTTTAAATTCTACTCTTATCTGTTCCTATCGTATGTGTGTTGTGTAATAGTATGCAAGCTGTCCAAACCAATTGCCCCTGGTGGAATTAATAAAGTTGTCTAAATCTGAATCGTGTTTATAAGACACAATTGATAGTAGATAAATCAGAATCAGCTTTATTGGCCAAGTGTGTGTGCACAGACAATGAATTTGACACTTTGCTCCCTTGTATGGAAACACAGAACTTAAAGATAAAAGCATAAAAATTAAGACTATATTAGATATAAATATAGTTGCGTACCAGTGTCAATGTCATTTGCCACTACGTGAGCAGCACCACTCAGTTTTGCAGCGATGGCCGAAGCTCCACAACCGCTCCCCAGGTCCAGGACCCTTTTACCCCGACACACCTCAGGGTTATCCAGGACATACCTTCAGAGAAGTTTATATTAACAGCAGGAAGTCTTAGGCATTAATAACTGTCGTTTATATGAGGGTTTACCTTGACAGTGCCTGCCCCCCTGGCCAGTATATAGCCCAGTACGGATCAGTAAAAGGCCACAACTCCGGTCTTTCTCGCCAGAATCTGCATCTTGGGGTGAGTAATCTGAGTTTTACTTCAGGAGTCAGGCTGTGCTCTCCAACTATCTCCGTGTTTTCTGAAATAAACCTCCTGATTTTCTCATCTGATTGGCAGATTTCTGAGAGACATCTATGCCTGCTCGCCCGTGTAAACAGCCGGTAAAATATTCCAACATGTCGAGCACACTTCAGATGAATTAAATGTCCAAACATGATCACAGAGATACTGGAACACCTCGTAAAGTTAACACCGCTAGCCACGTTAGCCACATAGCTGCCACGTGCATCGGTATTTATTGTTTCTCAGATCAACGAACTATTTTATTATGATGTTAGTAAAGAGAAGCATATGTAAAAAACACAATAAACACTGAAAAGACGCGAGTAATTTCAGCTAACTAAGGCAGTCCGGGTTATTTTCCACACGGAATCAAAATAGAGACGGACCAACGTTCCTTCCACTTTCTGGAAGCGGGAGACAAAACATTCGTTCCGCTCATGAAGGTTCCTATACAGCGTATATTTAACTAACTTTATTACCTGCAAGTTATAACACGGAGACCACAGTAAATCACCTACCTCTATAAAAGACTAGTATATTCATATTTACATTACACTTTAACCTCGTGAGACCCAAGCATTTGTTTGGAATACGTCTTAACTTCTTTAAAATAAGATTAAGATCTTTGGGTATTTGGGATTAATAGCACCTAAGTAGTATAAAAAATAAACTTCAACTTGGAACTGAAAAGTAAATAAGTATAAATAAACAAGTGTAATGACCCTTCGCTACCAGCACATGGCAGATTAAAGTCTCCTTATGAGGACAACAGGTTTAAATGAAGCAGAATAAGCTGCTACAAACCTAAAATATAATATGAGGACGTTGAGTCTCAGGAGGTTAAATTTACTAACTTCATTTATTTATTTATTTATTTTTGTATTACAATCTGATTGAAAATTGTAAAATTCACACTACTTTTTTTGACAAATGTATATTAAATTTAGTATACTTCCTGAAAATAGCAGAATTTGAAATTCAAACCCTACTCCACTGCAGTATATTACAATACAATGTTCCTTTTTATCTCGTCCTCATTAATTATCCTTATACCCTTTGATAACAACATGTATCCAAAGTCAGGTTTGTTGTGTGTATGTAGATACAGTTTTTAAATTACAAGCGTAAAATATCATGAACAGTCAAATTATTTGATTTCACTCTCTTAGAGTTGTAGCGATAAGTGCAGTGTGTTAATAATGATTTGAATATATTTTTATTCACAAGCAAAATGTCTGAAATCACTAGAGGACAAAAACTAAATTCAGTCCAACGCGCTAAACAGTATTGCAATATAAAATTCTTAAAGGCACAGAGCCCAAACAAGGTAAATGCCAAATTGAAGTATGATTTCCCCTGTGGTTATAGATTTATTGCAGGTTTGAAAATGTGAAATTGACACCCTGTGTATGAGCATATGGTTCACAGACTCGCAGTCGTACATACAGTTTGTCCAGTGGCAGTAGTGAACGGAGCCTGAGGCCGTAATTACCGCACCCCCCATGTTCTCATCTTGTGTCACGGTATTGCTTTTTGATGGAGAAGGTGAACGAGTCCTAATGGATAGTTTTCCTCCTGTCATTGAAGTTACCGAGAGCTGACCCCCGTGGCCTGGACCGGCACACCCACAGATCTGCTGGGGGATTGTTTTTATAGATGCTGTCTGTCTATCACAGCCAGCGGGGGGTTGGGACTTGATTTGATATTGGAATTGTAACCTTGAGCCCACTGTCTCTGAGTCATTGTGGCAAGACGGCAACTGTGTGCCCCCATCCAGATCAAAACAGGCCTTTGTCTAGTATTTTCTACGCTGTGATTGAGGCATTTTTTTATTTATTTATTTGTTTTTGTGTCACGTGTAATTTGAATGTTGCACAGGCCAGAAATGTAATTTGAACGGTCAGGCTGCTGAGACAGGAAGATGACCACTTTCAGTGATTTGAGGACATGAAAGTCGTACTCTACGTAATACAAACTCCTTTTTGTACCTTTAACGACACATCCTGAATGTCTGAACTTCTCAGTAGTGTTTTCACAGGACAATCAGTATAATTGCCAAAAAAAAAAAAATTAAGCTTGATAACACATTGTCAAATTTACTTTCCTCAAAAGTGAAGCCAAAGCAATAAGAGTGCCCCCTAGTGACTGGCTGCAGTATATCTCATAAACTCCACTTCCATGTTTATATGTAATTTTTTTCGTTTTAATCAGTTATTTGACGTTATATAAATAGGATGTGAAATAATGGCACTTAGGACATCAATATCTCCATTTGTATACCTGGAAAATGGTTTCAGTTTGGCAAAGCGAATGTAGATGTGTTGTGCATATTTTTATACAGTCTATATACTTGAGGTACTGGGAACAGAAGATAGACGATAGCTAGTGATCTGAAACAAAGCCCCAAGTCTGAAATGACCAGACCCCCAAAATATCAGTTCCCTGACCGGGAATCGAACCCGGGCCGCGGCGGTGAGAGCGCCGAATCCTAACCACTAGACCACCAGGGACGCGTGAGAAGGTCACAATGTGTGATTCAGTGGGACCAGAACATAGACAAAGCAATTAGAGCGCCCCCTGGTGACTGCCTGCAGCAGGCATGTCAAACTCAGTTTGGCTCTGGGGCCGGATCCAGACTTTCTGTTCTCAGGTGGGCCGGATCAGTAAAAGAATGTCAACTCAAAATATTTAGCTTTGTTTTTCAGTACTATGCTTTATCGTTCAGCCTACATTTGTAGCCTACCCTACATATTATAATCACGGATGACAAGGGATCTTTTCTAAGCACAACACATTTATTCAAAAACAATGGGAAAAAAATGATTTTTCATGTTTGGCCGTGAATGTGTTAACAACTGGTTTATTTTAACAGTTGAGTGAATGCAGTTTTACACCTGAACCAACTCACCACACTAAACAAACTCAAGTGGGAGCTATAAAAAAAAATATTTTCGCCTTAATTGTCATACTGCTTTGAAATAAATGAAAAAAGAAATACAAAATAAAATAAAATAAATAAATAAATAAAAAAGTTATAGCAGTGCATGGGCAATAGGATTAGACTACATCAGATCAAACTACTAGGCTGGGCCTACTGAAGTTGAGAATATACTGCACAATAGAGGGAGCTGAAGAAGGGCATCCAGCAGGCCAAACACAGATACAAACAGCGCATCGAGGAGCACTTCACCGACAACAACCCGCGTGAAATGTGGAGAGGCATCAGAACCATAACAGACTACAGGAACAGCAACCAGCAGTTCAACCACGACCCCCTTCTGCCTGACACTTTAAACAGTTTCTTTGCACGCTTCGACACACCTGGCAGCAGAGAGACTGTCCAACCTCCACAGCCAGAGGAGCAGCCCCAGCCCCTCGTCCTGCAGCAACACCAGGTCAGCGCCACGCTGAGGAGGATCAACATCAGCAAAGCTGCAGGACCAGATAAGGTGTCAGGTCGGGTCCTGAAGCTGTGTGCCCATCAGCTGGCTGGAGTCTTCCTGGACATTTTCAACCTGTCCTGCAGCTCGCTTCAGTTCCTGTCTGCCTCAAGTCCTCCATCATTGTGCCGGTGCCAAAAAAATCCGCTGTCACCTGCCTCAACGATTACCGTCCTGTTGCTTTAACACCGGTAATCATGAAGTGCTTTGAGAGGATGGTCTTAAGTCACATCAAGGACGTTATCCCTGCTACTCTGGACAGACATCAGTTCGCCTACAGGGAGAACCGATCGACAGAGGACGCAGTCTCATTAGCACTGCACACGGCCCTGACTCACCTGGAGCATCCTAACACCTATGTCAGGATGTTATTTGTGGATTTCAGCTCAGCTTTCAACACTGTGATCCCAGACAAGCTGACGCTGAAACTCCACAACCTTGGACTGTCTGCCTCTCTGTGCTCATGGATTAGAGACTTTCTCACCCACAGGCCACAAGTGGTGAGAATTGGGGACCGTACATCATCTACACTGGTCCTGAGCACAGGGACACCGCAGGGATGTGTGCTCAGCCCGGCCCTCTTCACCCTCTTCACACATGACTGCACTGCCGTTCACCCCACAAACATGGTTGTGAAGTTTGCAGATGACACCACCGTAGTGGGTCTCATATCGGACAACGACGAGACTCACTACAGAGAGGAGATCCAGCACCTGACAGGATGGTGTTCAGACAACAACCTTGTCCTGAACACCAGCAAGACTAAGGAGGTCATCGTGGACTTCAGGAGATCCAGGAGGAAGGAACATACCCCTCTCCTCATTCATGGGGAGGAGGTGGAGCGGGTGGACAACATCAAGTTCCTTGGCATCCACATCACATCTGACCTCACTTGGTCCACGCATACATCTCACCTGGTGAAGAAGGCCCAACAAAGGCTCTTCTTCCTCAGGAAGCTGAAAAGGACTGGACTCTCCTCTCAGCTTCTGACAAACTTCTACACAGCCACAATAGAGAGCATCCTCTGTCTGAGTGCAACAGTGTGGTATGGGAGCTGCACTGTACAGGACAGGAAGGACTTGGCCCGGGTGGTGAAAACCGCACAGGGGATTGTTGGGAGTCCTCTCCCACACCTGGACTCAATATATGACAGCCGGGTCCAAAGGAGGGCTGGCCGTATAGCTGCAGACCCCACCCACCCAAGCCACGAACTGTTTGTGCCTCTTCCCTCCAGGAAGAGGTTCAGGAATATAAAGACCAACACAAACAGACTGAGACACAGCTTCTTCCCCAGAGCTGTGAAATCCATCACCCCATCTCCTCACATACCCCCCCATCCAGAGACTGAGCATTAAACCCCTGCAGATGCCAGATAGACTCTGATACTGCACTGCACCTTGTCTAAACATGCTGCTATACATGCAATATTCATACTGGTCACTTTAAATATCCTTGATTGCACTACTACCTCTCATCTCATCTTATTTTATTCTTAAATTCTATTTTTTATTTTAACTTGTTATTCTATTTTGAAGATAGACAATAACTATCGACATTAACCAAAACCCCAAGTCTGAAATGACCATCCGCCAAATTTTCAGTCCCCTGACCAGCCGCAGTGGTGAGAGCACGTACGATTTTTCCAATCTGAGCACCGACAAATCTACAAACGAATTTGGAGATATTACATCTACCACACTAAATGTTAACTTTGGTGCTTTAAAGATTCAGTAAATTTCAAATAATAATAAACTTCAATATGTTGTTTTTTTTTTTTTGTTTTTTTTGTTTTTTGTTTTTTTTTGTGCCTAACTGTGTTTAACGACATGTATTTTGGCATTTGCCTGTTTATTTCGCTTAATTGATTACATATGATGTGCACTTTGCAATGCTATTACCTTTTGAACACAATAAAATAGACTACAAGAAATTTCACAATAACCACAACTTGAGTAGTTTTTTACTCTTAATCGAGTACTTTATTTGAGAAGTTCTTTTACTTTTATTTGAGTAATTATTGTTACCAATACTTAATACTTGTACTTGAGTATTGTTACTGTTTACTCTAACTCCGTAAAGTAGTCCGTGGAACCGTCAGTGTTGTAAAAACAATTTTGAAAAATAAGTTCGGTGTATAATTCAACATTTCATAGTAACTGGTGGAGGAAAAGTAGAGCGTAGTATTAACTGAACGAAACGCGAGTGGGTTGTAGAGGAAGTGTGGTCGGGGCTTTGATATCGTGATTGGATCCAAAGCCGCAAGATGGCGCCGCACGTATTACCAGGGAAATTGCTTCAGTTTGTTTACAGTCTATGTCCCCGACGCTCTGGGAGCTCAAGATAGAAGTTATCCAGTGACATTAACCAAAGCTGTTTCTCGAACATATCCCGCAAAAACTCAGTTCCCTGACCGGGAATCGAACCCGGGCCGCGGCGGTGAGAGCGCCGAATCCTAACCACTAGACCACCAGGGACAACTGAGGTCCACTTTTCGCTGACCTGAGCCCAAACTCAAACAACTAATTGTTATAATTCTGATTACTTGGAGCATACACAACTGTGGGACTGTCCTAAGGGAACTGTTCCATATACAGCTTGGTTTTAATAAAAGCCGGCTACTTTAATCATCACTGATCAATTGCTCCATCACCTGTCTTATGCCACAGGGCTTCAGCTGTCTACTGCAACCCATTTGTCCATTTAAGATATCAGCGGTCACAACCTGAGGAGCCCACCATATGATGCACATTGCACTGATTTCCCCCATTTTATCCACCCGATGTATTATGTTATGATGTTATGATGGTATCAAGCTCTGTTGCTCATCTAATGTGGCTGTGCTCAAAATGTTGTTTGCATTGATTCGTTTTCTTTTCCCACAATCAATCAATCAATCAATCAAATTTTATTTATACAGCATTGATCACAATTGGTCACAGGCTAATACATAGACATAGACATAAACACACTCACACCTAGGGTCAATTTAGCATCATCAATTAGCCTAATGAGCATGTCTTTGGAGGTAGGAGTACCCAGAGAAAACCCACACAGACTCCACACAGATACTGTATGGTGGTAAGATAAGACAAGGTATGTCTTTATTAATGGTCTGTGAAGAGGTTGCCTGCTGCTGAAATCTGTGGAGGTTTGATTCCCCTGTTTAATATATAAACAAGTTTTAGATCTAGGCCAAAAGGTCCGAGATGCTTTCAGATTTGTTTCCTTCTCTTGTGTGTAAGACTGAGCTCCTCTTGCATCAACTTGTGTTGAGTTGTGCTGTGCTGTGCATGCGCGTGGAAAATAACCTAGAACTAACTCGAGAGAGACTGATTTTGTTTCCAACAGTGGGATAAACTAAAAATTCTGAGGAGATAGAGGCTTGTTAGCAAAAGGAGGATAAAGAACACCCTCAAGCTGGGAGGTTTAGTAGTAGTAGAGTAGGCTGTGATGATATGATAAAAACATAGTAAGATATAAAAACATTAAAAGTAGAATGAAGTAAAATGGAGAATAAAAATACAGAATAAAACAGAGAAATATAAAATGATAAAAAAGTAACAAATAAATAGGTGAATATAAAAACACTAACTATATTAATCTGTTTGACTAAGACAACTTCCCAAAAACATGCTCAGAAGATGCAAATTAACATTTCATAATAAACAACAACCAAGATTTCATTGTATAGGGCTCTGTTTGGTCACACAATTACAAGATTTCAGTAAATACATAATGTAATATAATTTTATGAATGAACGCACACATTATTTTCTATAGCATAAGAAAATTACATCTACAACAGTTGCAAAAATCAAGTTCCCATACTGTATATTGCTAGGAAAACATATTGGTTTTTATGTCAGCCTTCACTAACTACAGGGTTACGCTTTCCTTTCCATGAGATGAATGTACTGGAAGTCAATAATGTCTCTGAAAGTAACAGAAACACGACTGTGTGGTTATGCTCTTAAAAGATCTCTTCAGAAATATGATTCTTCTCATTCAATTGCCCTCATGTCACAGCTCCGAAACTTTTTCTTGCTGTGAAATTCTTACATCATATATATATATATTTGTTTTTCTGCCTACTGGCTTATATTATGTCAAGAGTCACAACAGTGTCAAAGGACACTCAGTAAATCTTTACAGAGCATTAAAGACGCTGAAATGAGAAGGAACTAGAGAGACGTCAGCTGAGGATAAAGTGCGTCAATATAACACTGTGAAAATATGTTCTGTAAAATACAGTATTATTTTTTTATTAATTATTTGTGGTGCTTTTTGCTCAAATGATGTGTATATACAACGTTAAAGAGTTTTAATTTAAAAAACATGAAGTGACTAAAGCTGACAGAGAGACGGCCTACGTGGATGTTTTCCATGCTTCCTGATTTCCTTTGTGGTTAATTTGAGTCCACGCTGGTTTCTCTGTGACCAACTCATTTCTTCCACACTTGTGGGTGAATAATAACAAAGCAGGAAAACCTGTTGTGCCCCTCTTAGTTCTGCTCCATTATCATCATCACGATAATGGATTTCTAACCTCAGTGGCAGCCGCTCGCGTTCCTTCAGAGCCTGCAGCCAGTTTAATGAGCACGCAACACTGATCCCTGCTGACAGTCCAAAGCCCCCCACCGCCACCACCACCCACCACCACCACCCACCAACCCTCCCACAAACACGCACACACAGCTTCACCGCTTCAGGATATTCTTCGTCATGTCACCTTAAGCATAAAAACCCACACTTTCACATAATGCTCATTGTCATTCCAACCATAGGTGGCAAGAATCAAGGCTTTTAAATGTATTTAAACCATCAGAGACGATTTATGTGACGATGAGCAGCGCCAGTATAATGATGCTTTTAGGATACTATTAAATCTTCTAAGGCAGACCCTGGGCATTTTACACAACACAAGTGTTTATGCTGTGCATGCAATACAACTGTGTTGCTTTTATTTTGAAAAGCCATGACGAATCATTTTGCGCCGTTAGAATCTGCGTTCGTTAATTCTCCAAAAAGGATGATTGAGACAGCGTCTTGCTATCTATTAAACATTTATTGAGATTTACTGAGATACAGAAAATAATTAATGTAGCTACATGGTCCCTCCTTGGTCCGCCAAAGCTTTCCAAAGAGGACAAAGCTTCCAACATCGCCGTGCATTACATCCAAAACTACAGATCAATTGTGTTTTATTTTCCTCTTCGACCTACACCAAAACTCATACATTTAAATAAACATTTACATAATATTCTTATGCCAGTAGCAGCTTATCAAAATATATAATTTACAGATTTTCACAATGGGAGAATATTAATATTGAGCAGAATTAAGTTCAAGTTAGGTAACCCTGGGAGGTAGCACAACGCACTCAAGCAGCCATCTGTTCCTGCTGCCATCACAGCGCTGGTCGTGGACCCACTTGTCACAGTGGGGGTAAAAGTGGCGAAGGCGTTGGATGTGGGGGTACGGGGGGTGGTTGCATATCCGTCTATCTGTCTGTGCATGTGTATGTGTAGGCCTGGAGAGTCGCTTCGCCTGGCATCACAATCTTGGTGCCTCAGTCCGGAGACGACCTTGATCGGGTCCCAGACAGAGTCAACTATCAGCAGGTGTCCGTGGGAAGTGGGGGGGGGGGGATGCACGAGCGTCTCACTGCAGTGATCTCCAAGGGGAGTTGTTGTTCCAGCAACGGCCTTGACCGAGGCCAGTGCTGTTAGGGCGCCGAAAGCAGATAAGATTGGGCTTGTTTGGTCTTGGGACGAGTAGACGCATTCTTTTGCACGACTACTCTGTTTGTCCATTCTGGTCTCCGAATCGATCCATTCTTCTTCGCAAAGCCAAAAGCTTCTCCATGATGTTATGCATGTTGCGGTTTCATAGCGCTTCAATCATGTCGGGCAGCTTCATGAGGCTGTTTTTTGATTTCCTCGATCAACCAGGGCAATGCCTAATCCAATCAGCAAAAAAACTGTTTGTTGAAGTATAAGTATTATTCCAAAAAAGAAAGCCATGTGAGAAATGTCTGTGCAGGAGAGCTTCCTAGACTCAGACTCATTTTGTAATGGCTGGGTGATTAGAACCATTAAAAAGAAACCCTTCTACACGTCTTCATCGGTTTTTAAATTATACAAAACTATTCTAACACTGCACCACTGTAACAGTAGTAACACTTCATATTATACAGTTCTTCCATTCTTTAGCATTAGAAACTAGCTTAGTCAACGCAGACGTTTTCACCCACTAACTACATGCTAATGCGGTTAGCATAGGTGTATGGCAATTAACATTCAGTAAATTAGCACAGCAGTTAGCAGACTTTTCCCCGATAACTTTCCAAATACAAAAAAAAGAAAACATTCTTTATATTTAACGACTTTACTCGCCTTTTATAACAGTCCTTTCTAATACTTTTATCCATGTAATTTCAATGTCAATCAGTACTTCAGTTACCCCACCTATATTAGTGGACTCGCTCCCTCCACTCGTTCTTCGGCGTGGAAAAAAAAAAACAAAAAAACAAAAAACTGCCGGTCACATGCGGTACTAGTTATATTTATTTATTTATTTATTTGAAAAAAGTGTCACTCTTTTTTTGCAGAGAGCTAATTTCCTTTGTGGCTGCAATTCTTAAAAAATATGCTTGACATGGGTTAGTCATAATGACTTTATGTATGTCCGTCAATGGCCTCGTAACGATAACACTGCGCATGCGTGTGCGCACGCGCACGGACACGTGCATGGAGATGCGTGCACGTGCACTGACATGTCCGCATACAGCATGTGGGTGTGGCCTATGTGAAAGGGGATCACGTGGCATCGATGACGTCACTTTCCGTTGATCTCACATCAAAGGCTCACAGGTTTTATGTTTGTCTGTTGAACCTTTATCCACATCGAGAAAACGCTCTTTGCATTTATCGACATCGAGAAAACGCACTTTGCATTTATCGACATCGAGAAAATCTTCCTCCATCTGAAGATAACCCTCAAAACAGCTTTCCAGCTTTTACCAACTCTAAAGTCTCCATGGACCAAAACGACAAAGCTTCTGTATCTGAAGATACACTTCAATCCAGCTCTCTGGATCTCGACAAAGACTCTAAAGTCACCATGAACCAAGGCGACAAAGCTCCTGTATCTGATGATACACTTAAATCCAGCTTCATGGATCTCGACAAAGACTCTAAAGTCTCCATGGACCAAGGCGACAAAGCTCCTGTATCTGAAGATACATTTCAATCCAGCCCTCTGGATCTCGACAAAGACTCTGAAGTCTCCATGAACCAAGGCGACAAAGCTCCTGTATCTGAAACCATCCTGCTGGAGCAAGAAAAAGACTCGGAGGTCTCCACAGACCAACAGCTCACAGGCCCAACGTCCAGAGCCCAGGGTCTGGCCTCTACAACTCCTGAGTCTACATCTGAGGCAGAAGATGAAAACGAACTAAGACTGTTCATCACTCTGCTAGCGGCGAAAGTGTTCTCCAAGTGTAACCTTCTCCAACCCCTCGGGCGAGGGGAGCTGACCGCCCAGATCAAGCGCCTGGTCAACCTGACGATGGAGGGACTCACTGCCTACGAAGACTTCCGCCCAGACTTCAAGTACAGCAAAAAGGTCTGCAAGGCCGTGCTGAAAGACCTCGAACGCAAATTCCAAGGCCGCCGCCTGCTGAGGTCCATGATCTTACTGCAGGAGGCATGCGTGGAAGCAGAAATCTCCAAGACTTTCATAGCTCACATCAAAGAGCTGTCTGCTAAGATGGAACAGGAACCTTCCCGCATCTCTTGGAAAGATGTGTTCGACGGTGTGTTTTTTGGTGTTTGCATAGTGGTAGCCATCATTCTACCATTCCTCATAGCATGAAGCCACATTTTGTGCTATTCCACATATTAGAAACACCACAAAAACACACTTTGTATTTATCCACAACGACAAAAACTTCCTCTATCCGAGGAGAACCCTCAAAACAGCTTTCCAGCTGTTACCAACTCTAAAGTCTCCATGGACCAAGGCGACAAAGCTCCTGTATCTGAAGATACACTTAAATCCAGCTCTCTGGATCTGGACAAAGACTCTAAAGTCACCATGAACCAAGGCGACAAAGCTCCTGTATCTGGAACCATCCTGCTGGAGCAAGAAAAAGACTCGGAGGTCTCCACAGACCAACAGCTCACAGGCCCAACGTCCAGAGCCCACTTATTCATGCTTTTATTATTTACCTATGTTTATTTGCTTTTATACTAATTGTACTGATTTTACTGTTTTATAATAAAAATATCATGTTGTATTTATTGTTTGTTCCTACTAGTATTATTCATATTTTATTCTGTTGTTTCCTAGTTATTAGGGGTGTTTGTTTTCAATGTAAAGCACTTTGTGTTGCATTTTTTATGTCTGAAAAGTGATATATAAATAAAGTTTGATTTTGAAATTTGACCCATCAAGGCCACAATGAATAACAACCAACATTTACCAGCTTTCAGTTATTTTTATATTTATTTATTGATCGCAGATGTTTACATTTCTAGTTTAGTGTTTAACTTGTTGCACTGTGAGACTTAGAGCAGCCCAATTTCAATCTTCTAATTGACAATGAAGCTGACTTTGACTTTTCCTTTTTAGACAGACAGATAGACAGACAGAGAGACAGAGACAGGTAGGTTCCGTCTCTTCCTAAACAAAGTGTTCACTGTAATGTTACAATATTCAATAAATATTCCAAAACTCAAAATAAACCTAGGTTTTAAGTTTAGAGTTACACTTTCTAATGCTTGGTGAGCGACGCAGTACATGCTTACACAATTTTATCTGCTGAATCAACCTCAAAATGCACAAATGAAAATAAACCTGACAGCCGAGTGTTCTTTAAGAACAAAAAAAAAAAAAAAAAAAAAAAAAAACACTTGTGGGGTTCTGGTTGCAGTGCTAAAAAGCCATCACCAGGTGTCCTCCTTTTTACTGCTCATGAAAGAACACGTCAAAACAGAAATAAACACAAATGTAAAGGTGATGGGTTGAGAGCCATCCTTTTCTTATAGAGTTTGGTACGTGATCAATCCCACAGCCCTGTAAAGAGGTAGGGTCACTGCTGTTCAGTGCTGATTGCACATTTATGTTCCAAGACTTTACACTTGGGACCTTCCAGTCCTTCAGTACCTTGATGGTGAGTTGTTGCAACATAAAATAAAAAGCTGGTAATGGAAATGATTACACTGCCATTCTGTCATGGACAAGCTGAAGTGTATGCTCCTCAAGGCCTCTGCCTATACACAAAACAAACACAAACAGCCAGAGTTAATCTTTCATTCATCAAGTAAAGGCGACAAAACATTAACACAAGTCTCCATGTTTGGCTCATATATTCAAAAATTCAGTATTCACTTTTCCTTTGTGCTCCCCTGACCCAGCTTTGGGTGTGGGTAATTATACTAAAATCATTATTAGCAGTAATTTTAATACAGGTACTGTAAACATTCATCAGTGTTTAATTAGTGGATATTTTACTGTCCGTGAAGTGTTAGCCTGCAAAACATTTAAATCTTTTTGTGAATCAGTACTGTAAACTTACTTAATTTCTAAGAGACTGGTGGAAAGGTGAGGTTTAAATAGGAAACTCTGGTATTTGGTATATTTCCATATGTATTGTACTTCTTGTTTTTTGTTTTGTTTTGTTTTTTAAAGAAAAAAGTGTAATAATATTCAAAGAATTCGCTATAGCCATGTAAGGAATTGATGAAACTATCTGAGAATAGAATAGAATAGAATAGAATAGAATAGAATAGAATAGAATAGAATAGAATAGAATAGAATGCCCTTTATTGTCATTATACAGTGTACAACAACATTGGAAAGCTTCTCCTTTTCAGCGCAAAGAAACACAAGTGTAATGTACAAATGTACAAAGTCGTGCAAAGAAGGTACTATTTACAAGATATACAACTAAAGACAAAATAAAAAATATTGAAAATATACAAAATTACAAAATAAAATAAATTTAGTTTTTATTGCAGCAGTGAGAAAAGTGTAGCAGCAAATGATACAGAAAATTAGCAGCCTGAACGTTCATGTGTTGTTCATCTAATGGATGCAGCAAACATACAGATTATATAAAAACAGCTCCTCTGAGTTTTCTACCTTCTAGACTTTAGTTTTGCCCACTGGCCTCGCAACTTCGTTCTACACTTGCAAAAATAAATCTCACTTCTCTAGGTTTTACAAACATGAAACTCTCATCAGTTACAAACTCACCACAGAAGGAGTAAAAATCTTCTTTCTTTCCAGTGTTTGTAACCATGAAGTGTTGTTTCAAATAGAAGAATATCATCATCATGCTTACAATGACAAGTGGAGTTAAGGTTAAAATTTAAAGAGTAAATAAGTAAAGTTTATTGGTTTGAACAGGAAACGTCTTGTTTTCAGGTGTGTTCAAACTATTCTGTCCTGCATGCATCCATCTATCTTTGCCTTTTTGAGCTTTGTAGATCAATAACTACATATTACTTCACTCCCTCTTTTGCTCCTGTCATTATAATGTCGGACACAAGAGGGCGCCATCACAATAAACGTAATTAGGGATCCCAATAAGCAACCCTATATATTATAGTCATATATATATATATATACAGCAAAAACTGCATGGTGCCAGAAGAAATACATGCCAGGAAGTACAGAAATGCATAATTTATTTAGAGAGTTCATCCTTTGATTCACACAAATCAAAACAATGAGCCGTACCGAATTGATTTTCCCTCCTCTGAATTATTACTGAATGCGATTCAGGGGAACAGTGAAATAATTAAACGATACGCTCGAGCTCGAGGTTGCATTTGCAGATGTTGCCACAGGACTTGAAAGACACTGAAATAAATATATGTCTATCGCTATATATATATATATATCGCTAACAACTCATTTCTCTATTTATGCAAATGACTTAATTAATATGCTTCTGAGGAATAATGCTTTGTGCAAGAGTGAGCTCGGTAATATCCTCAGAAGAATGAGTGGTACTTGTGTTCTCTTCTGAGGGAGAAACAAAGGGGAGAAGAACTCTCTGTGCATAATGTTTACCCTGGTTCATGGCTGCATTGACAAGAAACACACAACGTCCATAGATTAAATCTGCTGCTGGCTGAGTGGAGTAGGGATGAACTCAGGTCATTTCCAGAGACTGAAACCATGAAAACCTGCCGTGAGGTGAATACTTTATATTAGAGGCAGGTGACAAATTAGATGGAAGATGTCGTGGGCAACCATGTGGGTAGTATAATGCCACAGATCGTACTTAGTGGACTTAAATTTCACAGCAGCAGTGTTTCCCAAAGGTGGAGAATTTACCTGCCTTATGACTTGTATATACTAGGACTTATTTTCTGCAGCTATGACCTCAGGTTTGAGTAAACTTGATCACATGGGAGAATTTAAATGCAATGAAACCATCTATTAACAATGAACCAGTATTTTGAAGTGCTCTCAGGATGGAAAGGAACCATAACCATCTGGCTACTAACAAAGCACCTTAATACCCTTCATTAGGTGGGACTTCCTGAAGATCTTCCCTCATTTGTTTTTTATTATGTTGGTGGTGGAAAGCACCGTCTGTCAAAAATGTCCCATAGGTGTTTAAATGGAATGAGAAGAGAAACACCATATAATTCACCCCCTTTTAGACACAACTCCCCTCAGGCTAGAAACGTTTCATCACATGATAGCAGTGGCAGCTCAGAATAACTTCATATTGATCTGCAGCGAGCCTCCATTCTAAGAGGATAAGTGGACCCAAACCAGAGTAACCTCAGTATAACAGAGCAAAGCGAATCCCTTCAATTCCACACACAGTGTCTTAAAAGAATCCAGTGTGTCAGGCCTTTACTGCCGGTGAACGCCACACACTTTTCTACATTAAAGGCTCATTCATGTTTTTATCTCATCTCGCCTTGACTGCTCTAATGCCCTCCACACTTCTCTCTGTCACGCTTTCAGTTTCTGCAGCTCGTCTTTTAACAAGCAAACGAGAACATGTCTCTCCCCGTCCCCGCCTCCCTTCACTGGTTCCCAGTACGTTTTAGGATCGCTTTTAAGATTTCACTGTTTACTTATAAATCACTAAAAGGGTTGGCCAGGAGTTTTAGGCCCCATGAAAAAACATGCACCTACAAAAAACCTAATTATTACCTTAATCGAACTCTAACTGGACAACTTAAGTGCACGTAAACACGTCACTCCGACTAAAATCGGATTCTTTTTATCCGATTAAGACACCCAGATAATAAGATCAGATTTCAGTTTTCTCCTGCATGTACACGCTTAATCGGACTACGACAGGACAAAGCATTTGCGAATGCTCCACAGCAACTGCGCTGACATGTGACCCTGGATCAAAAACATCCAAGAAAGTCGGTTGCAGAAAAATAAGAAGGTAAACAGAGCCAGTAGAAGAACCGTCTGAGGGCTAGCGCCATCTATCTGCAGCAGAAGTAGCGAGATTATTACGTACGAGATTTAAAAAACTGAACTATTATCCATCTGGTTGTTGTTTGAAATGCTGGTCTGTCATGTGAACAACTTATTTATCATATGTTGTAATAGGTCAACTGAAAAGGGCGTCGTATTGGCATGGTATTAAGCTGCTGAAAAGACACATATCGCCACCTAGTGTGGAGGAGGAGGACATGACCGCTGCATGTAAACTGGGACAAGGAACGTGTTCAGAAAAGTCGTGAACTCCATTAAGCTGTGCATGTGAACACACTGATTAGCAAAGGCTGAAGGTAAAATCAATAAAATGTGCACTGTTGTGAAATTTTTCTAAAATTTTCATTTTCATGTAGAAAATCAAGCTCAATGAATGGACCATAAATAGTAACTTGCCCTTGTCCATGTCCAAGAAGATTTTGTAGAAGAAACACAAGAAAAACACATAGAAGGTGAAAGTAATAGGTACTTTATTCCAATTAAAATGTAATCTTTTGAACATTTTTTTCCACTTTCAACTTCATTGTTTACAAATGTACAAATACAGACATTAGGCCTCTGTCTGTAGTATTGAATGAAGCTGTTACGCTTGGTGTTCATGTAGAGGTGGACCCTGCAGACACTGAAGATCACATTTGACCTGATAATGTTGCCTGGGTCTCTCAACTTAGACTTTGGTATTTATGGCTCAGTGGTTTTCAGCAGCTGGAAGGTCAGTAATTCCCACATAAATGAGGATGAGCTGGACTCGAACCCCGGACATTTTTGCTGGGGGGCATCAGTGCTAATCACTGTGCCGCCCAAAGCTTATTATATATCAATACATTTTGCATATTGAATCCATTCATTATAAATACAGACATGCAATATTGCAGTGAGTCATAGAGTTATAAGGACGTAGGAGTTAATGAGTTTATACTTCTTCCTGCTCCTTTTCCAACTGATCTTTGTATATTCTTGACTTTTTTACTTTTCATTTAAATTTTAGTTTGAAACAAATAAACATTCATTCATTAACTTTTCCTCATTGACTTTCATTTTATTTCTTTCCTTTCCTTTCATTTTAGTTCGTCCTCTTTGTTTTTTTTTTTGCTGTTCAGCACTTTGTTCAGCATTTGTTGTTTTAATGTCCTTTAAATGAATGCGCATTCATCTTTGTAATAAGCAGTTTATGAACTGCAACCATACGATAAAATGACTCCTTGCGTAATTCCTGTCAATTGGTTCCTATAAATTTAAATTCAGATCCCTCTCTCGCTGTTCCTGTTGAAACACTGGCGAGTTGAGCTGTGTTTGTGACTGAAGCTCCTGCCATCTGTGCCCCAACAAACTTTTCTTTTTTTTTCTAACTGACTTGGATCTTTTCCTCTTACCATATTGACCATATTACCACACTGGCCCTGCTCAGCAGAGTTTTGCATACCGCAGAGCGTGACTAAATGTTAATCGGTGTATTGTGTACGGAAGCATCTGCATTCACTGTGTCTCTCCACAAATTATCCCGGTCTTTTTCTTTAATTTGTCGCCCGTCTGCATGGATGCTGTAGATGTATGTTTTGCAGCCTGTAAGCTGAGTGCCATATGGTGAAATAAGCCCTCGGTAATCAGGAAACATTCAGACTCAGCTGCACGTCTTTTATCCCGTCCCTCTGTTTTAATTTTGAAACTAGAGTCAAAAAAATCTACGTCGAATGTCAACAGTTCTCTGGATCTGGAGGTTATTTTCATTTTAAAGAGGGGTAACCATGAGAACAGCGCAAGATGAGAGCACATACAAGTGCAGCTGCACATGTTTTTGTTGTTTTCCCACACACTGGTGCGACTTACAGTCAGATCACGGCATCAAATGTTATAATAAACAGGACATAGATCTCATTAAAAGTGGTCACAAGAGCGCTAACTAATAACTGAGCTGACTGAGACGAATCCTCTTTTCCACTTGCATACAATAGCCCCTCTCATCCGGCAATTGTTCTAAAAAACTAAAAACTAACTAAAGAATATTAGAAAAAGGGCCAGCTGGATGAAGAAAGCATCACTCATGAAAGCCATCATCTGTTTAATTAGCTGCCCTTGTATGAGCAAAGAAATTTGGTGCTATAAGTGTCGAATGGTTTGTGGATTGCCGTCAAATAAATCAATGAAATGAACATTGCGCTGCAAGACATTGTTTCAGAGTGGACTATTTTTAATGTAGCGCAAGACGTGGTGAAGATGGAAAGGTCCAAAAAATGAAGCAATACAACGAGAAGAAGAAGTTGCTGTGTTAGTTGTTTATTTTTTAGGTTGACCAGACGTCCCTGATATCTGGGGACAGTCCCCGTTTTGGATGACCTGTCCCCCGGCTATAGATGTCCTTGAAAGTGTTCCCAATTTCAGCTTTTTATGAATGACAAAAAAATGTTGCACGCAGACTACAGTTATTACGGTAGCTGGTCGCGCTGCTGTTGACATTACAGACGTAGCAGTTTCTTAATTTCACCTTTATAACAATTAATTCTTTTTTTTTTCCCTACATTCTACAATATTTACTCATCATCACAGTAAAATAGTCCATCCTTAACCAATCTACTGCATGAATTCCTCTCTGAATCAGTAGGAAATGTTGTGAACACATGAATATGTATGAAAAAAAATAATAATACCGTGATAGGTAGGTTCAAGGCTCTGAGGCGACTTGAAAACACTTACAGACGGGGGACTAGGTGTTGTGTGCGTGCGTGATTTGTAACACTGACAAGAAACAGACAAGAAAAGCTTGGCGAGATTAGTTCTCATCTAACATGAAAGCCCACTGCTGATAGAAAGTTTTTGGCTCCATATGTTGAGCTGAAGCTGTTATTCCTCCCAAGAGTTGCACGCTCATAAAAGTGTCACCACAAAACAACAGGACGAAATAGGCAGTCCCCCCCCCCCCCTAAAGGCTTGTGTTTCAAAGACAGTTGTGAGATGTGGAGGAGGCCCGCACCAGTAGATAACACTTAGAGAAAATAGCGGAGGGCGGGGGCTGAGGAATGAGTGTGCACACGCTGGCAGCAGCCTCGTCTCTAAATGCTCACTCATGTCATCCGGCCTGAATAACGTCCCGGGAGAGCGCTCGGAGACGAGGGGGGGGGCGGGGGGGTCACCGCTCAGCACGCCGCTTGATCTGAAGGGATTGTGTGCGCTGAGAGAGAAAAAGAGGCGGTCCGCGGTGGGGAGGATTCCCAGGTAGTTCAAGGTTAAAGCAGAACTCTTGGTGTACGGACAGAACGCCGAGGCGTAACCGCAGAGAGCGCAGGTTTCTGTGGCTCTCTGGCAAAAATGTGAGCAGCTGAGGAAGTTGAGAGTGTTGACACTGTGATTACACGCTCCAGCCCCAGTCATCTTTGTTTTGTTTGTTTTTTTTTTACTGTCAAAAAGAAATGGCAATCTCAAAACCATCTCTTACCTCTACAACAACTATAGTCTATGTGCATGCCATGACATTTTTGCACATAAATTCCTGTTTTACAACCTGGACACACGCAACAGAAAGGACAGTAAAACGTATCAAATTTCTCTTTAAACTCCTGAGACCCTGCGTCCTCATATGGGGACATTACATTTTAGGTTTGTTGCAGCTTATTCTGCTTCATTTAGACCTGTCTGCCATGTACTGGTAGTGAAGTACGCCAAGTACACTTGTTTATCTTTTTTTATTAACTTGTCTTCTTTGATATGACATGAAAATTTAACAAATTTACAAGTACTCGTTTGAGGACGTTGGGATTTCATCGTTTCCAATTCTGCTTTTGCGTTAAAATTAACAGTTTTATGTTTTGGTTCACACTGATGCCTTAAATTGTGATATAAAGTGAAATAATCCCTGTGTCCACGTAATTCGTTTTTCTAAAACTACTTCCAGTTCAAAGTTGATGCTTATATTTTATACTTCTTGTATAAATACCTAAAGATCTTAATCTTATCTTAAAGAAATTAAGATGCATTTCAAACAAATGCTTGAGTTAAGAAGGCAGTTAAAAATTAAAAACCTCTTCACTTTCATCATGGTAGTGTCCTAAAAAAAAAAGTATAATATTCTTGATCTAGACAGATACTTTATGGATATCTTTATGGATGCCTGTCTCATTTTCAACTTTTTAAATTTTCTTGCCCCTCCCACCACTGAATGAATTCATCCAGAGAAAAAACATTGAAGGACAAAAAGTGAGAGCTTTAACTAGAGGTGACTATAATGTACAGACGAGTAGGACTTAATTCTCCTGAATGGTCTTATCCGTGAGGAACACATTCCTGGAACAAGTTACCACCACACATCAGAAACTGTGACAACTTTTAAAAAAGTAAGTGGTGCTTTAGTTTGTTTTGACATTGTCTATTGTACGATTGTTGTTTTAAAGTCTTCTCCGTCTGTGTTGTGTACCTGCCTTGGGACTACGGCTTAAAATCAGCATTTGTGCTAAATCCTGCGCATTTACACTGATGACTAATGAGTCAGTGTCGATTAATGTGCATTGTCCCAATTCAATAAACTAATAAATAAATAAATAAAATCAAGTGATCTGCAAGAGATTATGGTGATATTCCGATTCAAATTTATTATTTCATTTATCATGTGAATAGATAACACAGGCTCAACAGTGTAATGAAATGTTGTCATAGATAAATCAAAAACAAAACGACATCCATGTGCTTTTCTGAGGTCGGGTCAACGGCCTAATTAAGGAAGTCCAGACATTCCTCTCCCCAGCGACACATTCCAGCTCTTCCTTTTTTTTCTGTTTTATAATGTTGTTCTTTAAATGTTATTATGAGCCTGTCAAAGATGAATTTCTGTCACTCAAGTTTATCTAATCCAGTGATTCTTAACCGGGGATCCGCGGACCCCTAGTGGTCCATGGTGTAATTGCAAGGGGTCAGTGAAAATAAAATCCTTCAAAATAAATCTTTTAAAAAAGATCATATGACATTTATAGAAACAGGATTATTTTACTCAAATGTGACTGAGGCCTTTATACCCTTGTTCTACCTGAACTAACAGTTTAGGCAGATCAAGGGTAACAGGATTTATTTCTGTAATTACACTTTTCCCAAGTGTAATTTGCTGTATTTTATTAAGAGATCTCGCTCCCGGGTTGCATTATTCAAAGTTACCGCATGACGCAGTTAATACAAGCTTAACACAATTTTCATCCGTTTCAAATTTTGTGGCCCCTCCTGTTTCAGTGGACGCGCACCATTTATTTCTTAATAATGCTCTTATTGTGAAACATCTGCAGGGAGGTGTTGTGGAAAACTCATTAACGTGCATGTTCAGGTTACTGTTTAAAATTAAAATTATTATTATTTCACACTTAACACAAAACACAACACTCTGAAAAGGGTTTGTCCATAGCCAGTATCACAGTATTTCAACAACACGTCATAAATTACACCCAGGATGAAACGATTCTGGTTTCACATTTCAGGATGAAGAACTGTATCTAAACACCAAGCTAACGCTAACAGTTGATTTCTTCAGCCATGTTAAATTCAGTAAATGCTAATTTGTGGACAATTACATAAGTAGGCTATTACAGTTGTTACAGCTGATGATGCATTTAGAGCTCAATTAAGCTGTGCATGCAAATGTACTGAATGAGTCCTGATTTGCATTAAAGACCACCTACACTCAACAGGGGTGCTGCTAGTAAGTCATTCATTCACCAACGTGGAGATCAAGAAATAAACAGAGCTGTTCTTGGCTTTGGAGCAGAGGTAGAGATCTGTTGGAGACAACAGATGTTAAAATATTCTACTGGACTGGGATGATGTTATGGTTTGTTCGCATACAGAGCGTGAAACCGAGACACATGTTAATGCCAGGTCTGACGACACCTATAGATAGTCATCTTAATGCAAGATCTAATGAGGAGGCTGAGACCTCCACCTGCAGCCACAGTGGGCTGATCATCTGGCTGTTGCTTTGGACAGACCAGAGTCAGCAGAGTCCAAACTATTACTGAGAATGAGGAAATTATATTATTATTTAAAAACTACTGCTTATTTAATTATTTATTTTAAAATCAGATCTATATCGAGGTAGTGGCCTCATTTACTATATAGCTGAGCTAATACAACAACAGAAGAAACCAAACAGAGACACAATCACACAAAATATGTGACAATGTTGTTTCAAATACTAAAAAAAGAAACAAATTATTGTTTAACTGTTAAGAACTACAATAAAATGAAAACTTGCATCTTAACCTCGTCTGTCCTCCTCATCATAAAATCATAAATGCCTCGTATTCTGTGGTTTAACCTGAAGTGTTTCACAAGGTTTGTTGTGTTGCTACAACTCAATAGTTAAGTTACTTTCCACTGTGTTCCTACATTGCCTCCAGTGACTCAAATCAAAATATCGATACTTTCAATATTTTGGTTTGAGAATCAATTTTAGAGCATAATGACCTGGTATCGGAAGTATCGATATTTCATTTTCAACCCACACATCACTACCTTGTGTGTAACTGCATATACAGTGTAACCCTTAGCTTTTCCCTTTGTCCTGGGTCAGGTCGTCTCTTCTGCTCCCCCTGTCAAGTTATTTTGGTACCAGCATGCTGCTGTTGTTGTTGTTGTTGTATCCACGTGTGATTTTTCCTTTTTGCCTCTCAACTGCAGTGCTTTTAAACTGAACTTTATTACTGCATACGGTTTTGAGTGGAAATAGTTTCGAGTTCTCCCTCTACAAGTCAACCAGATGATGTTAATGTCATTAACCCTTTATTCACTGTGTTCTGAATAAAGTTTGATTGAAGAAAAAAACTGTGATAAAGTTTGTGCCTTTCCTGTTGACAGAACTAGAGCTAACAGATGAACATGAGAGGACCTCAGACTGCCGACGTCTCAATACTAATGGAACGTAATGGAATAATCTCCAGGTCAAACTCTGCTTCCCAAAAGGTATACGCTGCCTCTGCAACCCAGTTAAGGAAAAATAAAATCTATTTGGCAAAACTAGTGATGCAGTTAAGTTGTGGCTGACTCCTGAACGTCACTCAGTTCGAGCAGACGCACAATTATTCACTGTGGCCCGTGAGGAAAGGCAGCTTTTGGTAGTCTGTTTTTCTTGTTTGCGAATACAAATAATTTTAAAAGGTTATTTGCGCCCTTATGTCCCTGGAAATGTAAACTCTGAGGTATTTAAAGCTGTCGACCGTTTCCACAGCTTCTCCTCCAGCTCTTTCGTCTTCCCTCTGCATTGATTGAAGGGTTATTCTCACCGTCGCACCAGTTCACCATATGTTCCACCTCCTGCCGCTACGACAACTCGTCCTTGTGAGATATTAACCCCACGTCTGGGCTGCATTTCATTAAATGCATGTGTGTTTAATTTTGTTAAAATATTATGTTTAAACCACTTAATCTCTAGGCCTAAAAATGGGCTGGACACACCTGTGGTGGGAGCCGGTGCTGAGGGTGATGGAGGACGATGTGATGCCATGAATTCTGACAGACTGTGTGGAAGTGGAATGGAAGGTGTTAATCCAAGTAGCAGAAGTTTATTGGCCAGAGTCTGCAGGGCGATGGTATTAAAAACCCCCACTTTCCAGGTGGGTGAGAGCGGGAGAGTGTATGACTGATGATACTGCGTCTGATGTAGAACGCTTCTTTCTGTAGGCGTATTGGTGCAGGTCCACACTGATGTCAGCGTTGTTCCTTATGTGAACCAGGACGAGCCGCTCCAGGCGCTCCATGATTATCGGTGTGAGAGCCACCGGGCGATCATCATTCATGCTTTTTGACTGCTGCGCCTTTGGGCATTGCGATGATGATGGTGGTGGATGTCTTAAGATGCACCACCGGCACCACGGCCTGGGAGCGGCTGTGAGATGTTAAAAAATGTCTGTCCACACTTCTGTGAGTTCATGAGCACCGGCCCTGAACACTCTTCCCGGGATGTTTTCCAGACCCGCTGCTTTGCGGAGGTTGATGAGTTGCTCACATCCATCTGGTGGAGCACACAGCCCGTCTGTGATTAAGACATGGGAAGTTACGTGACAACACCGAGACCAACAGTTTAGCAAACTGATGACCAGGTATGTTAACATAATTTAGGAAATGCCAAAGCATAATGGAAGGCAGGGGCATTTTCCTCAGACATAGAAGAAAACTCTAACACAACAGGCTGTACCGTTCACCTTTCAGAAAAGAAAACTAATGAACACCTGCACTTTTTTTTCCACTGAACTTCCAATTACAAGGTTGTGGATGAATGGGGAAGCATGACAATAACTGTGATTCATACACATTCATACACAACTTTTGCAGTCTCTGCCATTTAGTCTCTGCTGGAAGCTGCTGCACATTTTCTCCAGTGCCCTCTTCTGTGCTGTGGTCTGCTGAATATAGCCTTAGAAAATGGATTAAACCTCAAGTTCCATACATAAACACCAAATAAATATATGAATATAAAAGATGCAATAAAAGTGCTCAGTTGAGTTGTGAAAAAAAAAAAATTCTCATGCAGTCAATTATTCATTTAAGGAAATGAGAAGATTATTGGCAGCAAAACTAGTTTTTAGTGAGCCAACATTTCTAAATCATCCAACAGTTGCTTGGTTTAATGCTACTTATGAATGAACAAAAAACACAAGCAAGGATAAACAAAACTCTCCCTCCAAGAAGCTAAAGGAAAAAAACAAAAAACAGGCAAAGTCACTAGGAAAACTTAGCTTTGGCACAAACAAGGTCTTGGAAGGAAGGCTGGGGTGTTCGCACGACGAAACACTGGCACAGGACAAAAGGAGACGCAGACTCTATATACGCACTAGGGGTGGAGCCGAACCCAAATACGGTATTTGGGAAGTATTTTTTACAAATACTTATTTCAAACAAATATTTATTTCGAGAACAAGAAAAACATCCTATCAAAAAGCTGCTTTTCGTCATGTGACCACGCTGAATATTTCTCATGTTAGCATTTGTCTTAATTAGCATTCACTAGCTTGGTAATACAAATTATTGTCTATTGTTAATGGTAAATGGTCTTACTAACTATTGGTACTACGTGCTTTACGGTCACATTCCGGGTATCGAACCGCTGACCTCTCTACCTACTGACCCACAGTCACTCCTATCATCTCCCACGAACAACAAATCATCAGAATAAATCACCTCTATTAGCTGCATTTAATGCAAAACACCAACCAATACATGCATATGCATGCACACATATTTTTCACTTACATATCCTAACTTAGAAGTGCAACTCAAAAAAATAAGTTTTACATCTGTTTTGGATTTTTTACAAATACAAATTCTGGATGCTTTGCACACCCCTAGTGCAAATACATCCATAATTACTATAATGGAAAATTAAAGCATACTTATTTTTTACACTTAAATTAGAAGAGTAACTAAAAAAATGTATTTTTACACCTATTTCGAATTTTATTTGAATAGAAATGCTGCACCCCTAATGCACAGATACGGGTGATGGGGAGAACGTGGAAATAAATGGAAATCAGGGAAGACACACAAGGGAAGGGCAAGTGACCTGAAACGAGAGGAGAGTTACATTTCAAAATAAAACAGGAAGTCACGAGACAAGAATAGGAACGAAAACCTCAATCAAGGGGTTACGATAAATTGTCAGTTACGTGCGTAACCGTGGGATCCACAGCAAATGCCACAAAACTGTGTGAGTGTTTATGTATTAGTTTTCTTTTCCCAGTTTAAAACAACTACGTGGCTCTTAACAAGTTAAGCTTTGCTAAGAGATGTGCAACCTGAATACATAAATTGCTCTGCATAAAGGATTTTCATCTGCTGCCTCCTGAGCTGCTCCCCTTTTTACATTAATTACAGCTCGGGTCAGAAAATTCAGGTGTTCCCACAACATGTCTCCCTCTGCATTAAACAGATGGAATTTGTACACACCATTTGTAATACTAATGAGGCTTTATACTGGGTGTTGCTAAAGCAGCAATGCATCCTGAGAAGCACTAAATCCCCTCAAAAGGTGACCTGCCTCTAATGTACCTGCCACGTACAGTACACGTGCCTGCACTTATAATAAAAGTTGTCTGGGACTAAACCACGCTGTGTGGCTCCTGTGCGACACCTGCATTGACTGGGCTCCTGCTGACTACACAACAACCACCAGAGCCCCCCCATCGAATCAAACTGACATGGCAGCGAAGGCACACGGAGGTAATGATCAGTACTTTTGTGTGTGTTGTGTGAAGTTTTCAGATGCAGCAATTCAGGATTTGGGTCGATTCCGCGTCCGAGCCTCTCATTCCGACTGCCTCAAACGAGATTTTTCAGTCCTAGTTACCTATCGGATCGATTCCTGCAGAAGAGCAAGTTGTAAAGTTTCCAAAGTCCAAAGCTTTTTTTTTTTGTCTTCGCCGCATAGTTAATTACATGCGCCTGCAAAATGTATGTGCACGTAAAGATGACTGGTTTCATTTGCTGAATTTGTACGAGCTATCTTTCCTCTCATATTTGCTGCCAGTGTGATACAGTTGGAGGGGGAAGTGAATTTAATTTCTGGAGCTCAAAGCAATTACTTCACTTTAATAAAATAATCTCAAGCGTTTCAACTGGACCTACTCCATACCAAAGGAAATGATTGAAAAGCTCTGCATCAACATCCATACGCTGAAATAAGATGCAATAATGATTCATCCTTTAGTATATAATAATATGCATCGTCCATAACACTTCACATAATACCCTGTTTGCCTTATTGCTGCAGCCATTACCGCAGTGATTTAATGTTTGCTAATTGGTGAGCTCATGTATTTGCCGCTTGCTGATTCGTGTTTTCCATTACACGAGCGCTGCATGCGTGTCCTTGATTATTGCTCTGATTATCATTCTGGTGTGCATCAGTGCTCATTCATCACCGCTGCTCAAACACGGAGCTACCTCTACCACGCCGCACCTCTTGTCTGCTATTACTCACTCACAGTGTTTGTTGGGTTTGTGTCTATTGTAGTTGGACCATGAGGCTCAATGACACTCAAGGACATGTTTTTATTAATTCTAGTGCTGCCGCTGCTGCCACTGTCATTCACGCGTTGTTTTAAGATGTCGGGTGATAAATAACTGAGCGTAGACAATGTACAGGGGCAAGAAACAACAACACTTTGTTCATTTTTTTCCAACAAAGCCTGAACAAACAGGTGACACTTTGAGAGAGACAGATATTGTTTATGTTCTGGATTTGTGAGATTAAAAGTAGGTCGCGTAAAGTTCTCCATCCAACTTTATAGCACCTCACCCATTAGCCGTATCACGAGACCCTCCGGTCCGTGAACGTGAGCTTTCTGATCCAAGACAAATGTGACCGAACACGTGCGTATTTGGAGTTCCATGCTTGTGCTACATTTAGACTTGGTGCAGCTTGATGGAGATCTGCTATGCCGTCACCATGCCAGCTTCAGGAACTTGCAGCCTGCCGCTATTACATAAACTACCGCAATCATGAGGTTTCTCTGTGGGCCAGCAGGTGGCTGGGGCGATTGGGTGGCTCTAATTGGGGGAGAACAGCAGGACTCCCCCTCCAGCAAAGTCACAGCCTCGCTGGTGGTGGGTTGCACACAAACATGCTATTCATTACCCTGAACAAACCCCGAGCAGGCTGCTCCGCCATGCCCCAACAAATGAGATGCAAAACACAACTCAGTGAAATATTAGGACGCTGAAGGAGTTCTACTGACATCTATGGTTAAATATTTTACTTTTACGGTATACATCATTTTCACACTGGTTTTAAAAACAGTCTCAGAATTTGTATCGCCATTTTCCAAATTCTCAGGAGTCAAATCGACTCGGGAGGCAGATCTTGGTTTGGAGCTGTCCGATGACGTGTGGAGGGAGGGGATGGAAAGGATTCACTCAGCTTCAATTAATGCTAGATTGCAGCTGATTCAATATAAAATTATGCATAGAATAGATTTTTCCAAAGAAAAGTTGAGTAAAATGTACCTTTGCATAGCAAAGTTTTGATGTACGGCTGGAACCAGATGTAGTTTTCTCACTTCCACGCCCTACACAGGTGACTATCAGACTTGGCACTTTGGTGGCAAGTCTGGTGGCAACTGGAAGGCTTGAGAGACTTTGCAACAATGCAAATATAGCATCTGATGATTCTGAGTGTATCTGGGGTCCCATTATTTAATATCTCAACTCCTTGGCAGGTTAGTTTTTGTCCCTGCTATATCTTTATGTATGTATGCATGTATGTTGTGTTTACACAGAAGGAATCTTTAGATTTTTGCAGTTGTCTGGCTTGTTTTTGTTTGTTTGTCTTTTATCCGGTAGTTTTGAAATAGTTCCAAAAACGGTCCCTTTGTATTTTTAAGAAATTTTGTGACATGCCAATTGAACAGAATATTTAGGTAAATAATATAAATACAACTAAAAATAATAAATAAATTAACTAATGTAAAATAAAATTCACAACACACTATCATAATTATCCTAATTATGTGGCATGGGATCTTGCAGGTTATCAAAAGATGCTACATTAGTTGTTTACAAAATTCCAGGTGTTAGCCTACCTCCCTTGTTGCAGGTTGCCCAGTGTAGATCTTCTGAGGTGAAGTACAGCCACCATTTTGACGGTTTTGCATTAGTCATTTTGAAGGCTCACTTCCATCCATGCAGGTGAAAACCTGACCTGACGTCATGTGCAGCGTTGGCACAGCGATAGAGCTAAGGCCGCTAAGCTAATTAAAAATCCAGTGGCACTGAAATGAAGCACCCAAATCCGAGTTGCTTTTTGGCTTGGGTACTACCAAGTATCGGTAGTACTCCTTAGTAAAGCATTGGAGGTTCACTCAACACACAATACAGAAGAAAGCGTTGACTTTGAGAAGGTAAAAGCAGCAGTGCTTCAAGCGCATGAGCTGGTGCCAGAAGCATGTCCTGAGAAGTTCCTTAGGCTAAGTAAAGCAGACGGAACAAACTCATGCTGAATTTGTTCACGAGGAAGAGTTTCTGTTTGACTGGTGGTGTTCGTCCTGCTGTGTTGCTGATTTGCACAGTTAAAATGCTGAAAGACGTTCTCCCAGAGAGGCTGTCAACATACTTAAGTGAACAGAAAGTCAATAATATTTCTGTGGGTGCGATTTTAGTTGATGAGTATGTTCTCACACACGAGTCTGTTTTTGTGGTTTGTCTTTTCAACAAGCCCTTTGATGGTCATGGAAGGGATGTTAAAAGTTTTGCAGAGTTGTGCCAGACGTTCTTTGTACTCTGAGCCAGTAAATAGATTTGATAAAACATTGGACAAACCTGTGGCATATAAGGAGTTTGCCACAGATTTGACAGATTCATTGCATTTAGTCTTTGTGGAATCAGACTTGGTGTCGGGGTGAAGTGGCTGTGGGAGTTCGACCCAGTTTTCCGATTAAGGGGATTGACTTCTTAATAGGAAATGATTTAGCTGTTGGGAACTACGTCACTCTTGTGAGATGGCCAGAGCTAATGATGACAGGTTGGTTTGACAAGAATGACAAAAGTAGAAAATTATCTTAATAGGGGTATTATCTGACTCAAAGAATGATTCTAGCTGCAGTGATGAAGCCCTTCGAGCGCTAGACCGAGTTATTTTGACATTCCTGGTGGTGACTTTCACCCGTCTCCCAATAGGCAATTGAGGGGATTGTGGTGGAGCTTTTCCAAGCCATTCAAGTCATGTCGATATGTTGAAACCATACTGTGAGAGGGAACATGCACAGATAAAGCCCTGCGGAGAGCATTGTGTCTTTCCCTGTCCCAAAGGCCCGAACTGAGCTTTGCCGCTATTTAGCAATGGTAGGTTATTATTTGGGTTTTTGTAAAGATTTTTGAGTCCAAACGTCAGTTTCAAAAGTTCTGATGCTTACCAGTTGGAATTTCAATGAAAAAAAAGTCGATTACATGATTACACCTGTCCTTGCAGGTGCAAGTTAGGGTTGGTGGAACCCTACAGGAGGGTTCTGATGGTAAAGAGCACCCAGTCTCTTATTTTTCAAAGAAACTTGACTGCCATAACAAATGGTACTCCATTTTTCTGCATAGAATGAGAAACAAAAATATATGAGTTGGTTGGTTTATGGTTGCAAGGTTTAAATGTCGAGATCAAACACATCCGGGGCAGGGATAATGTTGTAAAAAGTGTTTTCTGAACACTGTATTCTAGGGTCAAGTTTTATTTAAAAACTCAAATCATGTGCGCCATTAGATACATCAGTGGTAAAATTCTACAGTGTAACCCGCCTATGGGGCGGATGTGCTGTGTTGAAATAAATGTCTTATTTTCACCATTAACAGACCTATAAATGTTATTGCCAGTGTCTGTCAATGTGTAAAAGGACCTCACTTAAAGATCCAAGGGTCTGCTTCCTTTAAATATCTTAAATGAGCCTGTAAAATGCTTTGCAGCCCAATCACCTCATCAGTCATAAAGCTGTGTTTACCTTCTCCTCAGTCTCCTTGTTCATCCATCACCGTTACAAGTTTCAGAAAAATTATAAATACTCTGAAATAGTGAAAATTGAACTAGTCCTACTGTTATTTAGTATTGTCATTAGTATTATCATAACATTAGCATGCTAGCCATAATAACTCAGTAGTAACCGAGGTAAAGTTACATGTCAATTAAATGTGTCTATCTACATTTTTCTAAGCCTTTAGTCTAGATAACTAGCTAGCATAAAGCTAGCATAAGGCTAGGTTAACTTCAAACTTCATTCATTTGTAAAGTGGTGTTGGACGTTTTTGAGATCAAGGTTCACATTAATGATGGTATGACTTTATTTTTCCTATATAAAATCAAAGAGAGACATTTACTTCACATATTAGGGAGAAATCAGTTGACATCCAGTTCTTCCTTTTAATCTTCTGCTCCATAACTTTCTCTGTTTTTGTTCACTTGGGAAACGGTGGAGTTTCCTGACCTGATCCTGATCGGTGCTGGAGCCGTAGACTGAGCATAGACTGTAGCATATTTTAATTTTTAATCCAGCTTTATTCTTTGTTATTACTACTTCTCTATGGGTGAATATTGGTTAGATGGATCTAACATGGCGCCCATGAAACACGTGACTGTTTAAATGTTGTATTCTCCTCAGGTGAAACTGATCTGTTTTAGTCAAAAGGATCCAAAAAATAGGAGGAGGAACCTTTGCACTTTCTCTCACCTCATGTTCTCCCGGCCAGTGCAGCAGGAGCTGTAATTTATGTATATTACTTCGTTATTCTGTTTGATGAGTTGATGGGTACTCTTATTTTTTCTGTCTTGTGTCTGATTATGTTTCATTTTGCTATTTTTAGCGTTAGGGGGAAAACTTCAGGTCCTATTGTGGGCTGCTTTGAGTGTCTTCTTCTTCGCTTAGTTTATTTGACCAACCCATCTTGTTTCTTTGAGTGTTTCTTGAGAGTTTCAAGTTGTTTAATCATCATAAATTACAGTGTAAAGCAACTTCTGCTTGTGTTCGATTGCTTTGTTGTGAGCCAGTCAAGGTGCTTGTAACAAAGCTATATTCAATATTTCTATATGAATTAAACCAACAATCCTAGAAAAGCGTTTCTTTCCGACAGCCATCACCACCCTGAACTCTTATGTACTACAATCCAAATCCGTCAAGGTAATAGAAGATGTGTAATAACAGACTTCTAGCTACTGATGCTGCTATTCTGTTTTCTGTTTTTTCACCTTGTGCAATACATGTTTACATTTTCATTGCTAATTTTTGTATATTTTCAACTTTTTGTAGTATTTAGTATTTTAATTTTCATTTGTAAATTTCTTGTATTTAATATCTTTTTGCACTGTTTTGTATATACTTGTGTTTTTTGAACGCAACTGACGAAATAACTTAAGGTATGACTTCATCATTCAAATATATTCTTGTCCATATTTCTAAAATTAATTTTACAATTTAGACGGTATTAAAGCCTATGATTCAAACCAATGCTGCTAACGTTAATCTCCATGTTCAACTGTCCCTTTTTGCCACTCAGTGGCCGTAACCATGGAGACGTCCACTTGCTGTGACGTCACCTGCATACTCTCTACTAATTCCTGTCATTTCCCAGCCATAGTTTTTGGTGGTGCCTTTAACTTACTTCATCTAAATCTTTCAAAAATGTAATTTAAGCTACTCACTGGGGTTAAATAACTGTTAAATAAACAATAAAATGATCTTGATCTTTGATCTCCACAACTTCTGGCTCAGTGTTCTGGTTTGATGGTATTTGCTGTTAGTGCTAACTAAGTGCAAGTTAGTGACGTCTTCTAAAACTAAATTTATGATGATATTGTAACATAAAAATAAAATAAAATGTGTTTAATTATTTGTCGCTCAAAATACGTCACAACTGCCGATGTGCGACTTGTGACGTTGTGAGGTAAGCCAACAATAGATAAATCCCTGTTATGTATGCATAAATAAAATTTTAATTTCTCTGTAGCAGTTCATTTCATAAATGCAACACACTATAGGTTTTCATAAATAGGCCTAGTATAGAGGTAAAATTATATATGCAGTGTTATCTTCATTTTAGATGTCAGAGGGTTTTTGTGGCTCCCAGTGTTTTCTTTTCTTTTCTTTTCTTTTCTTTTCTTTTCTTTTCTTTTCTTTTCTTTTCTTTGAGTGTTGAAGGTTGCCGACCCCTGGTTTAGGTGAACCACGGCGTTGTCTGTCTGACTTTATTCCCCCGCCGCCTACTCAATTTCAAAAGCCATTATCAGAATCAGCGTCAGTTTATTTTCCACAATTTTGCCCCTTCTTCATCCACTCGTGAGATAGATAATATTTTTGCCGGTCTACATGCACGTTCCATTCAGTCAATTTCTGGTGTTTATTTTGGTGTTTATCAAAGTAATGAAATGCCTTTCATGTGCTGCATGGCTGACACAGTCGGTATTCATCTTTCTGGGCCAATGAGCAAAAGATTTTTTTTATTTTCTTCCAGTCCATATCATTATATTACTCTGGAAATGGTCAAAGCTTGATTGGCCATCCTGGATTCTGCTTATTTGATGTGTGTGAATTCATTATTTCCTTTTTCCATTTCGATTGAAAGAGCAGAGAATGGAGTTCGCATGGGGAAAAAATTATAATAAAAGCGTGAAAGCTGCTCCACTTGGATTTGTTTGTAACGCGGAATTGCAAATGAATGTGAATATGTAAGTCGAATAAAAATGGCCGTGTACTTGAACTACCTTCGTGATATTGTGTGTGCTTGAAATTCACTTGGCAATAATCTCAAACTGACATTATTTTGATGGCTGCATTGTCCAGCAGTTCTGCTCTTTGTGTTCCCATAGTGGAAAGCCTGTCAAGGGGTTTCCTGACAGCAGGGTCAGTCGATAGTGACGGAGCGCTGCGCTGGCCCAACAATCAATGCTGTTTTCTAACATTTCCTAAGGGTACGCTGATTTTATAACTCGAAGATGCTGCTGCATATTAGGTGGTGCCGTTAAATTTAGCTGTTGATGGTTGTCTGATGGTGAGTGATGATATATTATATGATGATATACAGACACTGCAGCACCAGAGGGAAGAATAAAATTATATTGAGCTTTTTTTTCCATAAAACCTCGATATTTCATTGCTTTCTATGTTGGGTTTTTTGTAAATTCAGCACCAAAAAGTGATGTTTACACTTTGTGATGGTTATGATGTGAGTTTGGACATGAATTGTTTAACTATTTTTGTTTTATTTCAGTTTATATGCTTGTGTAAAGTGTCCTGTTAAAATGCCAAAAAACCACGTGGATCAGGAGCCAACGTTCCTCCACAAATCTTTTGGAATATATATATTTTTTCCTACTAGAGTTTAGCCATTCACACACACTGCCATTTTTGTTTATCCCACTACAGACAGGAGCTCTGATTCAAAGAGCCTGCTGGAAAAAATGCGATTTGTCCCGATAAGCCAATAAATGCTCCTTCATCAGTTTAGTGTTCAGATCCATTAAAGGAGCAATCTTCTCAGAGGAACAGAAAAAAATGACTGAGTACAAGCAGCGACTTTTAAAAGACGCCCATTGATCTGTGGGATCTGAGAAATAAGCTTCTGCATCTCGAGTCGAATGTCAGTGACTGAATCTCAGACAGACAAATCAAATTACTAGTTGTTTTTCCTTCAAGTCGTGGAACATATATATATACACCACACAGGCAACTTTCAAACTAAATTTTAAACCTGTATTTTCTTTTTTTTTTTTTTTTTTTTGCTATTTTTATCGCCAAAGTTAAAAACACGGCTCAGGTGGGCAAAGAGCACGCTAATTAATTTGGTAAAGTGACCCCGGTAGAGGGAGGGAGGGGGCACCCAACAACACAGGAGGTCTGCAGGGGGTTAGCTGGCCTAAAACGTTTGTGGGAGACACACGATGAGATGGTTCACATTAATTAAATCTGCCGTTCGCTGGCACTCTCTGCGTCCCACAGCACAACACATGTGAGACACAGTCGGCTGTTTTTGAAAATGCAATCTACCCGAGCTTGAACATGAGAGGGCGAGTGAATCAGCCAGTCGCTGGCCCTGGGCCTCGGGCCTCTCGCGGACAGGTTTTTGTATTTTGGCAGACGTCGCGGTGTCCGTCTGAAGTCCGGCCAAAAGAAAACACTGACATGTGGTCATCTATCTTGTTATGTGTTGCTTTGATCTTGGTGTAACACAGCATTGCTCCAAATTAAAATATTATAAATTGACTGTTGTCTGAGGGGTAGTTGTTCTTTTTGGCAGCGAACTGAAACGACGATGGCTTCAGATGGAGGCAAGGATAACTTCAAATCCCCTTTCATTTACCATCTGAGTGGAGTCATTTTACACAATATCACATCTCACAGAATCTACTTACAGTGGCATGAAAAGAACCCTGATCTTGGCCCCTATGCTCAGGTTTCTTCAGCTTGGGAGTAATAAGATAATCTCTACCGAGAGTGGCATCGTCAAAGGAGTTTTTGAGGTCTTTATTGCCACTAATTAGTTTGCCGTCTTTGAGAACCCCTGACGGCTCTGTCAGCTTGCTCTTTGTTGTGATCATCTGCATGTGGAGTGTCTGTTTTTTTTTTTAATTCTCTGTAGTGAAGTTTATAGTTTGAGTGGAGGGACTCTCGGTGGAAGAGTGCTGTGGTCGATGGCATCCTCGTGGAGCAGGAGCTTGATGGGCCTGTGGATCAATAATTACTCAAACTGCATCAACAGGGATTAACTACCCCTCTGAGGGAGCTTCTCGGGTCAAAGCTCGGCCCATTTAACAGCTAATTAGACACCTTCTATTGAGCATATGGTTCTTGTGAAGCATCAATTTCAGCAGAACATACAGTTAATGCTGAATTTGCAAAACGCCGGTCAGGGGGAATACGGTGGACCTGCTTTGGCTAATAATGAGTGGAATCTATGGCTTTAAGTCTCTTTGGCTTTAGCAGCTCCTGAGTTTTATGTTTTTGTTTTGATCAATAGTGGCGGACTACCTGCAAGTGCATTCATTCTCTTGACTAATTTCAAATGTCTGGTGCGGTTTTTAACCACAATTCCTTTTAAAACCAGAGCAAATCATCATGACACCTGAGCAGAGCATCAATTGTCCCTCCATTCGTCGATTAATCAAGCCTGAATGCAACTTTCAACCTCCTCCTCCTCCTCCTCCTCCTCCTTAGATATCAAGACAAATGTCATGAATCGATACCGACCTAACGTCTATCTGTGTTTTAGCAGTTATCATGATTGCGCTCCCTCTCGTTAATCTGGCTGCAGACAGTGCCGGTTCTGTGTGTGGAGTAATACACAGTCATGACGCAGAGGAAACCAGACTACAGGTCCCTTCATAACAGACCCCACTGATTATATTTATGAAATTCAATTACTCTGACACAGACAGATGGACTTCCTGTCAGTGGGGACGCTCGTCATTTGTTAGCATCAGCAGACATGTCAGCCCAAAGCCACTGATGGGACCGAGGCTGTGTGACTGGAAATAAAAGAAGGAGGGGGGGCGAAAGAAAGAGCGGGACAGGAAGATTGAGGAGAGGAAGATTGAGGTTTACAAGTAGGCCGACACGCTGTAGCCCTGAAGAGCCTGTTGTGGTTCAAAGGCAAATACGTCTATTTGTGTTCATTCTTAGACAGAGGTGGGAAAATCTTTGTCAATACCACAAAACCACAGAGATGATGGTTTCAGTTTAGCTGAGCCTTAAGGCTAGAAACCAGGGGATAGGCGTAACATTATGACCAGCTTCCTACTATTGTGCAGGTCTCCCTTGTGCCTCCAAAACAGTTGTGACTCATCAGAGATCATCAGAGATTTGGGATCTAATGAGCTTGTTCTTGTTTTTTGAGTTGTTCCTAAACTGTTTTTGTGTTTGTGTGTCAGGCTGTATAGTTTAGGTGCTGTTTTTGTTAACTCAGGACAGAAACCCGACGCATGGTTGCCAAGCTAAGCTAACTAGCATTAGCCGTATGTAGTGGAACGGGCATGAGCACAGTTTTGGTCGTCTCATCTGGCTCTGAGCAGAATAGGGAATAAGTGTGTTTCACAGAATATCAAACTATTCCTTGAAGCAAAGTTTTGCTGTTACATAAAAAATGAGCTTCATTAGGAGCTTGTTGGGCTTTCATTCCTCTCCCAAAGAAAGAAAAAATAAGAGTTACACGCCAGCACTGCGAGGAGAGAAGCACAATCAGATGAACTTGGTTTAGTAGATTATTTATTGCAGTTAGAGTTTGAGATTTGATGAACTGCAAAAGTAAAAAAAAAGGGGTCTGCTAGTGTTGCATACCTAAAGGGAGGCCTCTATTAAATGCATTTTATTTTCAATCATCATCATCATTTTAGCTTTGAAATCATCCTCCATAACATCTGTGATTGGTAGGATATGTTAAAAAGAAAATGTCATATCTAGATTAACCTCTATACCTAGATAGAGGTGAAAAAAGCTGAGTAATGTTGCTGTGGGGGAACCTCATCAAGTCAGAGGCTTGAGATTTGAAGCCGGACCTTGAGAGATCATGATTTTTATCAGGTTTGCAGGAAATGCTAATGCACGGCATTATTTAGGAAATGAAAAAGGCTCCAGCATTACACATACGAGTACAGATGTCTCCATTGTACTAATTCTTAACATTATTTTTAGAATCTGTCTTCAGTAAGCCCCTCAACATTAACATAGTTCAGTATTTAAATAAAAACATGGACTTGTCCGTGTCTCATTCAAACCAGCTCCCAGGTTCATCTCGGTAGCACGCTGCTGTAATTACTAAAAAAAAAAAACGCTTTTCAGCATCTAGTCTGCTGTGTGGCGTTTCTCTGCGCACAACGATTTGAACCGAGCAGCACAGGTTGGAGGTAAAGTTAAAAACAACAACAATTTACTGAATCTGCTGCAACACAGAAAAGAGAGAAAAAACTGTGGAGTAGAAGCTGTGTAGGAATCAGGAGGAGGGAGAATTTTCATTTTTCTGTGGTTGTCCGACCACTGATCATAAACTGCAAAATGCACTCCAGTCTCAGCTCTCACAGTCTGTATTCGCAACAAAGTGGTCTATGCAGCCTAACCATGAATGTGGCTTCATTCCAGTCCGAGAGGTGAAGTAATGGCTCCCAGCCATCACTCAAAACAGCTACTCCCTTAATAAGGCATAGTTATCTTAAATTGGGAAAATTATCTGCAGAGACCAGTTTGGGCCTGTTGGTTTTTATTTATTTATTTATTTTTTAGTATTTTTTAAGAGATTGCAGCTTGGCTTCCTTAATATGACCACTGACAGGTGACGTTGATCATCTTGTGACAATTCATGTGTTCTGCACCCACATAGCCTGGACCAGACACCCCCACCCCACAGCAATGACACTCCTTGATGACAGCGCACAAAAAAAACTTTTAACAGCACAAGGTGTTGACAACTAATTGTGGGATGATCCAGAGAGGACCCTCCCCTCAACCTACAGGACCCAAAGGCCGACACTAACAACATTGTGTTATCAGACACCACAGGACACTCTCAAAAAGGTCCATGTCCATTTTTCTGATGAGTCATAACTGCTTTGGAGGCACAAGGGGAGACCTGCACTATATTAGGAGGGTGGTCATAATGTTATGCCTGATCTCTGCACCTCTTTAATATAAACATAAGTTTACAAGTTGGTGCATCTGTACCTTCACAGAAAAAATGGGCAAAATCTGAAAGAAAAAAATGAATGAATAAAGAAAGAAAGAAACCTTAAACCAGCTCAACAGCTCGCAGCTACGGTTTTGAAGTCAGGGTCTAACTCCCCTTTTGCCTTGACTCCAACCTGAATGTTTCTTTTCCTTTTCAACATATTGAAATTGGGTGTCTCATATGCCGATTCAATGAATATGAAATCTATTCAAATTAAACCGAAAGGAAAGGATACAGCACTTGGGCCTTTAATCCAGCTGGATGCTGCTCTGTTAGGTGCCCAGTGTTGGTGAATTATGGATGAGTCTGAAAATTAAAGCCAGTTCCACTGAGGAACTGCTGACAGTGTTGGTATACCTTTATCTGGACCGCAAGAGCTGTGGGAGGTGGGGATACGTAAGGATAGTAGTTCAATGCAAAGTATGTTAGATGAAAGCCAGACAAAGAATAGGAGAAACTGTTTGAGTCTTTGTGTTTTAAACTTGCCCTGAAACCTTCAGCTGCTGCAAGCCAAGATGAGTGGGATGGGAAAACGGAGGCCTCACTAAACTCACATACCAGGGCTGAAAAGCATGACGTGTGATCCGATCTGAGCCTGCAGGGCTGTGATCACACCTCCATCCTACTCCCTTTGTTACACTGCAACCCACGCCACATTCAGAGCTCCAGTCCTCCTCGTGGATGAGACTTCCATGAGGGATAAGAAAAAAATAAAGAAAAATAAATCCCTTATTTTCACACCCACCGTCCTCTGAAAGTAGAGCTGGGAGGAGAAGAAGAAAGAGACGCCTTGCAGTAGAGGATGAGGAGAGAGAAAAGGGCGGCCGACCAGGCAGTGCCCACATCTAAAACATCTGAGTGTTGCTCACTTGAGAAAGATTAGGACTTCCAAAAGAAAAACTGCTTGTGAGTCTGTTGACACACCGTTTGGATTTGATTATAAGGCACGTTTCATTGAAAAGAGACATAAAAATACCTCTAAAAGCAGTCACAGCTTAATCAGTTCCCAAGTGACCGACTCCAGACCAACTTTCCCCAACAGAAAATTTGTGTTTCCTCAAATCTGTGTGTGATTGTTACCTTTTAACCTGCCTATAGAATCATAGGCTGTATAAATATGGAGAACGTAGTGTAGTCACTTCCGTGCATTGGCCGCACTGTTGCTATTTTTATGGGGATAAGGGGCGAAAGATGGCGCCATATTCATTTATCCCCACAGCCATCAGAATACACAACTCTAATTGTGGTTAAACTAATGGCCTGGATGACAAGGCAACTGCCAGTTGCACATTTGCACATAAGACACTTCAGCTAAATTTTTTATTTACTGCATATTTTCTGTAAATTGGACTGTACATTTTTTTGTAAATTTCACTTCTTTATTTTTATTCTGATATCTATGCCTTGTTCATTTTGTTCTAATCTTGTGACAAAATAATTTTCCTGCAGGGATCAGTAAACTTCTACTTCTTCTTCTACTATCTTGAATCTTAAATTTGTAACCGTCTGTTTCTATAGTATCAAATAACTAACTAAAACGAAACTTGACCAAACAATTAGCTGATCAAAATTATATTAACTGCCTGAAAGAACAAAAAAGAAAAATTGACGAGTATTTTAGTGTTTTAGTCTGGACCAAGTCCCATCCACTAACATGGAGGAGGCGGAGCTTATGACCTATACTGCAGCCAGACACCAGGGGGCGCTCTACTTGCTTTGGATTCACTTTTAAGGAGCAGTTCCTCATCTATCTTTGAACAGTCTTTGGTTGGAATGTACAGGGGAAAAAATTGCTACATATGACGAGAGCATGTTGGCGAGAAAGAAAATTCAACAATATTCAGGGGCCCAAAATGTCCACAGTAGTGGCTGAATGCTACCCAAACATTGTGGTTAAAATCCTGATTTCCTCAAAGGTTAGTTTAGTGGTTTTGAAAAATATCAACTCTAACGTGCCTGTACTTTTTGGTGTTTCAAGTTTGGCTTAAGACTTTTTTTTAAAATAATAAAAAAAACAGGTTTCTCCTCAAGAGACATGTTCCAGAGTGATGTTCTAGTGGTGATTGGTGCAAATTTCAGATAATATCCAGGTAGATTATATATAGGCTACTTCTGGGTTAATTGAAGGAACGTCTATTTATTTATTTATGTTAAACTTGTTGCACTTTTTTTAATTAGTAGAAAGAAAATTAAGTCTTGTTCATTTTAAACTACAGAATAAAGGATAAGCCTCTAACCTTCTTTGTTTTAGAATATAGAAGCTTGAAAGTAAAGAAACAACTAAAGTTTTCTATCGTATTATATTCATATATTTCTTTTAAAACTGCCTCAGTCTTAATCATCTGGTAGAAACAATAACTTCTGCAGGATTTCAAACTGTTTTATTGCAACATTTTTTTTTTATAGCAAAGTTTGTCTTTCACTTCCATAAGGATGAGACGGTATTACAAACAGGCAGGCTGTGAATATTCACTTATTTACTCACTCAGAAGAAGCCTGCTATTACTTGCCTTGTGCTCGATGCTGTGTTATTTCTCATTTTCTCATTCTCTTGCCGGAGCTCCTGCCGCTCCTTCATTGTGCATCTTGCAAAAAAAAAAAAAAGGCTCAAAATAGCTTCAGCATTTCGTGGACGTGCCTTAAAATTGAAAACGTCTTACGCCTATTAACTCAGATTATAATATACCTAATTACCCTTTGCAACATCACAGCAGTTTAGAAATCACAAGCGCCCTCGCGGAGCGCATTTCCCAACCACCGGAGCAAAAAAGGACGAGATCAATTGAGCATTTAATGGTTGTAAAGATGTAAACTCGTGATTTATACCCCGCTGACGGTAATGCATGCTTTAAAGTGATTGCTGATGTTAAAGTTTATTCACTGTTCCACGAAAATGCACGTTGCTGAGATCTGCTGGTGTCTGTCTTCTTGCTGACGCTGCTGAGTTTTACCTCGAGGAGCTCTACCCAAGACTCAAGCTCCTGCAGCTGGATGTTTGATGTACACTATGGAAGCTCCTTATGAGAATCAGTGGAAAAACACAATGAATAATCTGTGTGTGAACTCACCGTGGGGAAAATAAATAAATAAATGCATGGGAGTATCATAAAATGCAACTCCCAGTGCAGCACAATCTCATCTACTGAGAAGACGGAGGAGGTAAATATGACCACGTGAAGGGCAGGGATGCATCCAGATTTTGCATGTTCGTATGCACGCAGGGAAATAACAGTATTTGAATAATGCGTGTGACAGAGGCTAATGTCTGCTCAGGGCCTGTGTGGCTCCAGCAATAAAGATACCGGGGCTCAAAGTGGCTTCATTCCATCTTAAATGCTCCATAATCTCTCCATAAATGACATCTTTGGTTCCCAGTAAAGAGAGTGAAAAATGCAAACGGTTCATACCAGTGCCACCGGGGCTTTACGGTCATGTCGGTGGAGACAAAGATGCTCGGCGAAAACGTCACGATTTTTATATAAAAGTGTCCGCTGTGAAAAACTGCCTTTAAGTGCTCTCGTGCATGCGGCCTGATCCAAAACGGGAACACCCATTTCCTGGTGATGCCTCTTCTCTCATCAGCAGCACTTTTCACAAGTCGTTTTGCCAAGATTTTAACAAGTCAACACGCTGCGTGTTCGGCTCTCGGCAGCCTCTGACCTTTTTTTTAAACCAATGCCTTCTTTTAAGGAGGGAAATTTGTGCTGGATGTCACCTTTGTCAGGCCTCCGACGCTGGCAGCCACATTACGGTCCAAACACGCGGCTGCATGCATGTTTACGAACGCACACACGTGCAGAAAATGACATCGATTTTTATCAAAGCATGCAGTTATGTGTCAACGTGACAGCGAGAGAATTCATAATTCGCAGACTTTCTGGCTGCTCGCCCAGATAAGGACCATAAAGAATCAACCGTGGGATAATGAACCTGGATGACACACCTGCAGCTGGAGGAGCGACTCCAAGGACATCTCGCAACCCGCTTTGCTCCCACATCTCATTATGACCAGCAAATGGTTAAGGCTGGTGATTACAGGCAGGCGCTGGGACCGAGCAGAAGGGGGATTTATATGATTGAGCTGAGGCGGCTGACACCGGCACTACAGCGGCGCTGGAAGGTCAAGAGGGTGCTTAACGCAACGTTGTTGGAACTGGTTCTCGCTGCGCCTCGCGCTTCTCGAGGCCTGCGACCTGGAGTTGTTAAACAACAATGGAGCTGCGATGTTCATCTGTCTTGAATTTTAATTGCAGATAAAGCTTTTTTTTTTTTTTTTTTTTAGCAGTTTCATGGAGAGAAGCAAAGGAAATAATTGGAACAAAGCGTGTGTCTGTTCATTTTTTAGATAATAATCACACCGTTAGCTTGGCTCTTTATTGTTCCTTGTGGGAAAACTCTTTTCATTTATTTATTTATTTTTGCTGCTGTTCACAGTGTACACGAGAGCACATACGTCAAAGCCTACTCAGGCTTTAAACCTCTCAGCTTGAGGGTGTTCTTTCTCCTCCTTTTGCTAACAAGCCTCCATCTCCTCAGAATTTTTAGCTCGTCCCGCTGTTCGCTTTGTTTTCTGGCGATAAAAAATTGAATGAAAAAACAAAATCGGCCCCTCTCTAGTTCTATGGCGTCCTCCATGCACATGCAGTGCACACAGTCAGTGTCCCAACTCAACACAAGTTGATGCAAGAGGAGCTTAGTCTTACACACAAGAGAAGGAAACAAATCTGAAAGCATCTCGGACTTTTTGGCCTAGTTTTAAAAGCTGCGGAAAGAGGGGAATCAAACCTCCACAGATTTCAGCAGCATGCAACCTCTTCACAGACCATTAATAAAGCCGTACCTCATCTTACCACCATACAGTATCTGCGTGGAGTCTGCATGTTCTCCCTGTGTCTGCTTGAGTTCTCTCCAGGTACTCCAGCTTCCTCCCACCATCCAAAGACATGCTCGTTTGGGCAAATTTAAATTTCTCTAAACACTTCACTCATTCAGCGATGCAGGGGATGGCTCAAAAGCGCACCGTTTCACACACTTGACCTGTCAATCTAATCCTTCTGTATACAGTAGGCTCCACCCCCTCTCGCTGATGAGCCAATCACACTCTTTCAGGTTTGAGAGCCTCATTAAGTCCTCAGGTAAAACCCCAGAGGTATGCTGCAATATTAGCAGAAGAGAAACTAACAGTGGAGCTCGCTCCCATCAGCCTAACACTGAGGCTAAACTGGATCGCTTTGTCACTTGAACAAAAAATAGAAACTAAAAGAACAGCCTAATATTGAATGCAGGATAATATGTGCATGTATATTTATAAATAACACTAGGCCAAGTTTAATATAGAACACATATAGTAGGTATATTGTAGGTAGGGGGTCAGTCTGAGCTCCAACACTCTCCTTACATGTGGTTTCTTATCTCCAAGAACTGCACAGTTCTAAACAAATTAAATTAAAAGAGACCTTGTCCCCTCACATCTGGTATTTTACAGCCGACAGCTGGTGCAGACTATATAGAATTAAGTAAATGTGAAGGAAAGAAATGTTGCTTTGGTAATAATGGACGCGTTTACCAAACAGGTCCAGGCCCCCCTGGGAGCCATGGCAGCCGAGGATGTTTTATTATACAGAGGTATTATTGTCAGTGGTGACGTTGTTATGGACAGCTAGTAGGTAACCTTTAACCTTTAACCTTTAAACAATGAACCCAGAAACAGAACGAGGGACAGGAAGACAGCAGTGACAGCGGTCCAACTAGTCCCAGCTGTGTGAGGCACACCGGAGATGATTAGCTGAAGATGGAAAATTCTCAATAAAGTTTGACTGGGTGCTTGAGTTCTTCAAAAGCTGGGCACCACTATTTATTTTATTATTATTATCATTATTAACCTTTATTCATCCAGGTAAGCAATTAGGAACCGTTTCTTTTTTTACAAATGCAGCTTGAAAACGAGCTTCGTGAATCTTTGCGTCACATACCAGCGTGCACCCCAGCCCTGTTGCCTGTATTGCTAAGACCTGAATATGTCAGGACAGTTAAGCAGACAGAAAGGGCTTGTCGGTATTGAGTGCAGAAGAAATGTGTAATTAGCTGTCTGGCTGACTCAGGCCACTTGCAGCTTTGTGTGTCAGGGTGGGGATGGAAAAACCGATGAAGCACATCTCCGCGGGTGTCATAAAGCTTTGCTTTATGGCCAGTTTATGTAGCCTTGAAGATTAGGTTCAAAGAAAGGCGGCCACTCTTTTCTCCATGCATCTTAAATCCTGTTTCTCTTCAGCTTGATCTGTAGATCAATTCTTTGGGCTGTGCTGAGATATCCACGGTGTCAGCAGCTATAGAGCAGCTACAGGAAGGAAGAGGGACCGGGTGTCTAAAAATACATTAATAAAGGCACAATTTCACCTCAGATTTAAAAGTACTCACAGAGCAGCATGACCGTTCCACTGAAATTGCATACTTTCCTTCACTCTGGAGTGGCTTTCTTCAGTGGCACAAGCATTAAAGCTCATTTCTCCCAGTGGGACACAAGTGCAGCTACCATAGGAAGGTGCAATGTTTGCATTTAAAAGGCAAGACAATCACAGTGGTTTCTTCTTCAGAAACTATTTCCAGCATTTATCTCAAGAGAGCAGCTCTACATGGAACTAAATGAGCTGCTGCCTGTAGATGGTCTACTCGCTTTTTTTCTGTTTAGACTCAAAGAACAATTTCAAATGGCAGGAAGCCTGCAGCCGTCTCATCTCCGGCTGTACTTCACTGCAGACAGAGCTGAGTGATCCTGGTGTTATTCTTGTTAGGTTCAAAGCTGAAATGAAATACAGCGTGCACATTATCTGTTCTCTCGAGTCCAAAACATATATATCAGTTACTACAAACACAAGGACAGGATTGAAATTTGGCTGAAAGACGAACCAGAACACGGAGGGATTACGAGATAAAACAACGAATTTGCACCATTCACTGTTTTCACTTCTAAAACTCAGACACTTTCTCTCAGGATTAAAGGAAAAATAATAATAATAAAAAAAATTAAAAAAAAACATCAAACAAATGTGCTCGGAAGGAGATTTCTGCAGAAACATTGCTTATGAATAATTTATTTTAAAAAGTCTAAAAAATATAAACAGCAGCGTAACACAGACAAAAATGTCACGTACATAGAGTAGCATTTGCACACTTGCATTGCAACATTTAATCAGTATTTAAGTATTTACAGTGAAGAAACAAATATATATTCGCACATCCTGAGAACAGAGCTGCTGTGCGCTGCAGAGGATCGCACCGGCAAAACATTTTCTGCCTACGATATGTGACATTTTAATCCTTACCCAAAATGCATTAGAGACACTTTGGAAGGAAAGCCCTATAATTTATTTTCTGTTTTCTTCACCTCTGCTTTTATAACAAACAAATCGTGTGCCTCGTGTCACCTGCAGGAACATCGCTTCTTCTTCGACTGCACCGAGATCAGGTCTAATCTGAAACAGTGGGTGTCTTTTGCCATTTAAATGAAATCATTTCTTTAAAAAAAAAAAAATTGTTCTATTAGAGCTGTTGCAGATTCAGATTCAGCAGCAGAGATTTTATTTTTGGATCATTACACACTGGAAATTTGGCACTTTTAATCTATTTCACAAAATCATGAATCCTATTAATTTAGGCGTTCAAAAATGAGATAAATTACATTCATGTTAACAGCATTTGACGGATGGGGAAACATAAATAAATAGAATTTTTAAACCTTTTGATAAAGTTTATGTGACTGGTTGAAATGTCCTGTGTTGAACTAAACTCTGCGACAGGTTTCGGAGTTCGGCTGCAGAGTGAACCTGTTTGTATCCTAGCAGAGCCAGAGTGTTATTGCACAGATTCTGAACCGTTCTCACAATGTCAAAGCCGAGACGGAGCCTCCAGCTTTCTGCCGTGGCCCTGGAGTCTCTGGTGGTGGAGTACCTGTAGTTCCACTCAGACGGCGACGACGCGTTGCTGTTGGTGTTCTTCGCGATCCACGTCCTCACCCTGTCCTCCATCTCCAGCCCCGCAAACCTGTAGATCTCGCCCGCTTTGTCCTTTGGGTTTAAGGCCAAGTCCTCGTACCGCACCAGCAGGTAGCGTCCGCGTAGCCAAGCCGGTCTCCGCAGGCCCGTTTCCACGGACGCCGCCATGTCCTTGCAGGTGCTGGTGATCTGCGACAGGTCCACGTATCGAGGCTGCCGCCCCGTCGCGTTCCATATTTTCCACGCGCGAAACTGATCGGAGAACGCCATCATGCGCGAGGCGAGGATAGCTCTGGGGTCCCTCACCAGGTGGATGATCTTCACATCCAGGCGCGGATCTTCCGTCAGGGTGCGCAGGTCCCCCACCTCAGGGACCCGCACGGTCTTTATAGCCACATGTCTTCTTGACAGACACGACATAGAGGCTAGGGTGAGGTTCAGGGCCCCGCACTTCTTAGGACACCAAGTTTCATCGGGCGGGTCGGGGCGCGCTGCGTCCACCCCGTCCGAGCACACGGGAGGGGAGCAGAGGGCGTGACTGGAGCTCCGGCGGAAGAAGGAGCTCGTGACGTGGTCCTGGGGCTCAGGGCGGATGTAGCTCTCCATGAAGTGAAGATCGCACGTGTACAGGTTGAGGAGCAGGTCCCTGTACGCTCCTAGCAGGGCCCGGCGGTCCAAGGTGCGACGCAGCCGGCTGCTGGAGTTGGTGAAGGCTTGCTGGACGTGGTAGAGCGGCTCGAACACGTAGAAGATCTCGGGATGCTGGTTGAGGAGCTGCCCGGTGAAGGAGGAGCCACTGCGCGTGGTGGCGAACAGCAGGATGTGCTTCCGAGGCGACTCGATTGGCACCCAGCCGTCATCACAAAGGGCTCTCCACCTGGAGTCTTCAGGACAGAAAACACGTTTTATGCTGCGTTACTCATGGCACAACACTGACCTCACCTCTCTGTTAAAAGTTATTTCGCTTGTTTCAAAAGAAAGATTTCAGCTGATTAAAGGGAGATTTAGTCCAGGAGAAGCACTGAATCCAGCCAATAAAGTGTAAATAATTTAGAGGGTAAACATGCTTGAGTAAGTTGCCTGTCTGCTGGTGGTTACCGAGGGGTTTATGAAACGCCGGATCTCCAAAAATAGCACAAATAGCTAATGCGTAATTAGCGCTGATGAGGAGGTGATTGCAAAAGGGATGCTACTTTTGTACGCAGGCAGGAGCTCGTCGCTACATCTGGGCTCTGAGTGGAGATTAATGGAGATGAATTGGAGAATTATTGTGAAACGCGTATCACGTTGGCCCGTCCTCTCCGCTTGCAGGGAATTCCCTCGTTCGGTGATCTGCTGCTTTTTTTTTTGCGTCAGTGATGCTGCAGCCTGAGTCTCGATGTTGTTTCTTCCTCTTAACAGAATTTCTGTCCATGGGGTTTTCTTTCAAATGGCTAATTTATAAATAGTATTACTGGTTACATCTGATGCTGTTAACCAAAAATACTGTGCAACAGCACCCCTCTGAAGAAGAAACTTCTTCCTGATCAAAGAATCATCACCATTACTGTAACAACAGAGTTTGCATTAAATGCGATAATATGCACTGAACACTTTTTGTGCAGAATGTGGGACACCCTCAAGAAGGCATCCGGTCGTACCTCGGTGGAATCTGCCCTGGCAGCGGTAGACTCCCTGACAGGGTCCAGACAGCGAGTCCCTCAGGGTCCGGATGGCCGTGTACTGGACCCCCAGAGACGCACAGACCAGCAGCAGCACCGTCTTCCAGGAGCACTCCATCCTCCCCCCACCTCTGGCTCTACATCCTTCACGCTGTTGCCACCGGGGGGATTCACAGAGGCACGCACACACACACACACACACACACACACACACACACACACACACGGGATGAGATTTCATTTTGAACTTCATGCATATGCAGCTTCCACACATTTACGCCCGCAGGTCGCCACTGACGCCATTCTGAGAAACTCAGTTAGCCATCCTGCTCAAGGGGACTTCAGCAGTAAAAGGTGTATAGCACATGTCGTTAAGTTTCCTAACCCAGATTTCACAGAGCCAGTTCAGAATACGCCCCTAGAACAGAAATAAAAGGAATAGTTGAGGAAATAGACTGGTTTGCTTAGAGCAGTGGTTCCCAACCTGCAGGTTTGTCTGCACTCCCCGTGCAACTTCTTCCATGTTCTGCACTTATTCGTACTTATTTTAAACATCGTTTTTACTTCTAATTTCTTATGCACTTTACACATAGTTTGCACTTCTACTTTAATGTGTCACATTTTTGTTAATAGTATTTTTATTACTTTTGTCATGGTTATTTTGTTCTGTTCACATCATCTGACGTTGTCCTTGTCCTCTGCGTCCCTGAGGTCTGCTGCAAAATTAATTTCCTTTGGGATATCAATAAATCTGAACTGAACAGTTGTAACCGGATCTCTCACAGTTGAGTAAACTCATGTATTTAAGGCAGCTTTTGAACTTAAGTTAAACCCTCATGCAACAACAGCGCCATGTCTGAAATTTGCATTCTACACAGAGTGCTTGGAACTTGGAAAAATCTACTAAAATAAACTGGCAATAATGAAATATAATAATCACAATTATTTTGTTAGTGAGTAATCACCAGAGAATAATAACAGTGTTTCCGTATCCTTAGAATAAGATCAACAGAGGAAACAGGTGATTCGTGTTCTGTTTTATAAATGTTCTTCTGCACATATTTAGTTTCAGTGGATGTAACTAAATCCTACACACTGGTCCTGGTGACCACACATATGCAGTGGTTCCTCCCCCTCAAAAAAATACATTCTTGACTCAGAGAGAAAACAGACAGCTCCTTTTAGCATAAGCAGCTTTGAATAAACAGTTTAAACGTTTGGGATTTGCTTTCTGAAAAGATCCACAGATTTATTCTGCAGAAGAACACAACTCAAAAGTCAGGCCTTCAAATGGGAAACGGACGCAGCGGCCTCCCCGTCCACAATAGCTGGACTATTTGGGATACCGCACGCACAGTTGCATAATTGCATTTCATCTGTGCCTCCCTATCTTTTGGGCAATTAAGCCTCTGAGCGCAGCAGAGAGCTACAACCCCAGATAAATATAGCCGTCTTCATATAGATGAGCGGGAGTTTTCCTTTGTACACTTCTGAGTTCTTTGCTACCAGGCATGAAAGAGGAAAGGGAGATGCGCAGGAAAAAAAAAAGGATTTTTTTGCCGCCTTCCATTCGTCCTATATGCTGACGGTAAGTAATCACACAAGATCTCTGGGCGCAAACCGTCTCTCCATCGCTCAAAATGGCCGCGCGGAGGCAATCATCATCAAAACCCCAGGTAAATATACATCACATTACAGACGAGAATAAACACTGCCTTCCTGTTTTCTTCCTCACCCTCCTTCTGTCACCCCGTCTCTCTCTCTCTCTCTCAAGTCTGCCTCTTGTTCATTAATGATGTTTATGTGTCCCTGGCAGACTCATATCCTCAGGAATGTATCACACTGAGCTTTTGATGTTCCATTAATCACAAACAGCGCCAACCCAAAGACGTTTACTCTGTGGGTGAGGGGGAGAAGAAATCGAGCTGACATCATGAGCCATTCTGTTTGAGTACAGCTAAAAACAGCAGAATGAACTCATCGGGGGGAGAAACTTTATTTCTTACTCTGCAACTTGCAGACAGGATGACAGGGAAACAGGGACACTGTGTTGTTTGTCTCTTGTTTCAGAGCGACTTCAAAGCGGAGTCTCGGTTTGCTGAAGGACAGGAGGGAGAGAAGAAAAGGCAGAAAAGAAATATAACGACTGCAGACGATGAGACACTTTCACCAAAACTTTCTTGCCTCTTATAAATATTAAATTAATATTATTAAGGGAAATATCTGAGGGTCCTCCCATGCGTACCTCAACGTGTAGCTGCCGCACAGCTCCAAACAAGACACATCACATCGCAATTTCTCAGCGACAGGTTTTGTTTTCCTCTCCGGTAGCAATCAGGGCTCAGAGCTCCTCTGATACACACCACCCTGTTGCCCTCCGGAGGATGGAGACAGATGCTTCAACGGATTAAAGCAATTTGATTTGCAAGTCCACGGTTTATAACTCCTCCCGCATCGGCACTCACACCAGGAATAATAGACGCTCTGTCAACAGCTGGAAGGGGACCGCAGGCTGCAGAGGGTCTCGGCTCTTGTATTCCTCAAACAATAACAGCGCTTACAAGGGATAAAAACCTCAGGGACGGGTCTGAGTTGTAAATTTGGCGAGAACATGCGTTACTGCTGCTGAGACAACATAGCTAGCAGCAGCAGCAGTAGTAGTGTTGGTAGCAGAGGAGGTAATTGCCTCTGTGGAAAAACAAAGGCATCAAATGAGGTCAGAAGTTAGTGATGAGGGTGGGACCGAGGGATCTGGGATGCAAGTGATTGAAGGATGTGACAGTGGCAAAGATTTTCTATTAAGGCGTCTCGGTGTGCTCACAGATCCTCTGAGTAGGGATGTTTATTGGCAACGCCGGAGGATCAATCCTGGGAAAAAAACAGAGAGTTGAGCAGCAGCAGCAGCAGCAGGAAGAGTTTCAGGTCTCTAGTTTTTCTTTCTCGTCTCTGTTCTCCCATTCCACAATCGCAAACATTCAGAGAGCCACGGGCGGAAAGCAGAGCAGAGCAGAGCACCGCAGCGCTCAGAGAAGACGCATCTGACCCCGGGCTACCGAGGAGCTCCTCTGATAGGAGAAAAGATGAGTCTTGTCCTAAATGATCCCTCCAGCGCACACACACACAGAGAGAGAAAGAGCACTGAGAGGAAAGGAAGGAAAAAATGAAGAAAAAGGTCAACACTTCATCAGATCCTGTCCACGATGAACACAGTGCTGCCTTTGAGGGAGCCTCTAGGTTTCCTGGTTCACTTAAAAACAAAAAAAACAAAAAAAGAAAGACTGTTTAGGTCTTCAATAAAAAAATCTAATTAAATAAAGAGCTGAGGAGATAAACAGTAGTAAAGCCTCATACAAAGACAAAACACATGCAGTAGATTAGAAGTTATGAGACAACAACACGTAAACCCAAACATGTGATGAAAAGGATCAATTCGCATCTTTCAACATTTAAGACACGGTGGATGTAATTGGATGCTGTTATAAACTCCCTCTGGAGTAATTATTTAATGGACAAGTCGTGCATTTTTTTTAATGAATAAACAGATTTGCAGATTAACAAAACAAGAGTCCAGGTGTAGTATTGTAGTAAAAACCTCATCCCTTAAAGTAAAAAAAGGACGCGATAAACTCACCACTGCGCAGCTCAGACACACTTTCAGCCGTCGTGTGGACTAATCGTTGGTGTATTTATTGTTTTGTTCTCTTAATTTCCTCTCCATCATGTACGTTTTCGCGGCACTTCGGTCGCGGCTCCCGGCGCGTAAAAGCACAACAGATGGAAGAGAAAGAAAAACACGGCTCCCTTACCATTAGCGGTTCTGATCAGACAGTGTGTCTCCGGATGGTCCAGATCTGCACGTTGCATTTGTAAAAGTGTGCGCGCGGGATGGATGGAGATTCAGTGGGACCGAGCGTCCAGAACCAAACTGAATTCAGAGCTGAAGATGCGCCATGGATGGAGAGCGGCGGGAGGCTGAGCGAGGAGGCATGTCTCATCCCTCCAGAGTCCAACCAGGCTAGTGGAGCTGAATCTCTAGATTGGATGCAAGATTGCCTCGCTGTGCATTACGCTTTGATGCCGTAGGGTACGTTTCATTACGTCCTGGAAAGGCAGGAGGCTGTAACCTGCACGGTGAGACACCACTCACTAAGATGTGACAGTGCTTCCGTCTCCATCCGTCTTGTAATGGGTTTGCACGCAGGACCAGATATTCCCCATATTTCACGGAGGCAAACTTCACGAGGCAGGCATCAACAGTCACCTCAGCATCCCACCAGAGTGTCGGTCCCGCTTCTGTGCCACCACTCTCTCTGCAGGGATTCCCACCATCCCCTCAAATGGATGTTCTGCGCCTGCACACAAACACAAACTTGTCCCGCGGGATTCCTGTGACACAATGACCTCCATTTTTCCTCATTCCAGTGAAGATGACTGCTATCATCAGATGTGGCCCACTCCTTACTCTGCTGCCGACCCCCTGCAGCGGAGGGATGGGTATCATATCATTACCCCCGGGGGGTTACTGTGGGGTCAGGTTTAGCCAGTGACGGCTCCATTACTCCTGGGAATGGAGAGGGAGGGGGATTCATCTCCCACTGTTGCTACAAGGTGTCTTTATGGAGATTCATAGAGAGATTGGTGAAATGATATATATCGGCTTCTGCGACAGTTTCATTCTTATTCTGTGAGGTCTATTTGTTGTTCCAAGTTGTTTCTAGTTGCTGTTCCGAGCCCAAATCTTCCAGGCAGCACAAGTGAATCCGCCTAAGTGAGAGGCAGGCAGAAATTATTACAGAAACGGAAACTACCTACGCAGACACACGAACAAGCATTTCTGCTGCTACAGAGCTGAGGCACATTACCAGTCAAAGGTTTCACTTCTCAAAGGACAACAAGCTGTGAGGAACCCCTTGTGAGTGATACAAGAGTGGCCCGTCCTCTGTTCTTTGCTCTGATCCCTCCCTCTGCCTCTGCCTACAGCATCGATTCCCCGGCGCTGAGCCGTCCGACGCCCCCACAGCGTCTTAGTGAGATCTGAAACAGGCTATAGGAAAAAGTAGAGTTTTTTCTGCGAGCGAAAAAGCCGAATCCTCCAGAGGCCTTCCCCATTTAGCTGTTCCCACACTTGTTCTTCGCCACACGCAAAGAGCACAGACTCAGAGAGACGATGCATCTCTATGATTCACCCCCTCATGTAATCTTTGAAATGACAATAGGATTTCAACATGAACAGGATGGAAATGCTCAGTTTCAATCTATCGACTGTTCAGGGATAACCCGTGCGTTCTTGACCCGCTGACTGTTTTCCTGTATCTGTATCTGCTTGTGTGTCCACGCGCTCATGCTGTAAGCGTAATAAGCAAGAGAAAAGAAATCTTATTTCACCCAGCAGAGACAGCTGAATTTAATCCAGCAAACAACCAACACAGTGCACATCAGCAGGCGTTCTCCATTTCTCTCTAGTTTTGCACAGGCAGCAACACGTCAACAAGTTCTTATCTGGCAGCAACAAAGCTGAGAACCAAACTTATTTCATTTTAGGGAGAAGTTAAATACACCGATCAGGCGTAACATTATGACCTGTGTCCTAATATCGTTAGGTTATCGTTAAGTCATATTTTAACATTTATGGAAAACAAACATGCACACACATCTACAGATGACACTAACACTAAACATGGTCTTTTATTTTGAAATTACACTTTATTCCATTTACAGTTTGTTGACTTGGGTTCATGGTTCAATCCAGGCTGAGAAGACCTTTTTAAGGACAGTCCAGAGGAGGAAACCATTCAAGAGATGGAAGAAGGGGGACTGGATTGGAAAAAAGTTTCCTTTAAGGAGGATTAGTTGGGTAAAAAGATAAATTATTCTCTTGTTTATAGTTTCTCCTTTTGTTCACTTAGTTCCCCACTTGGGATTCGTTTAAGTACTGTGTGTTAGTTATTTTATGTTCATTGTTGGTCAAGTTTCCCCCTGTGTCTGTTTTGGACTAGTCCAAAGTCTATCTATCTATCTATCTATCTATCTATCTATCTATCTATCTATCTATCTATCTATCTATCTATCTATCTATCTATCTATCTATCTATCTATCTATAACCTGTGTATCAGGTCAGTGTGGTTAAGTAGAACGTTTAGTTTCCTTATTGCTTAGTTGACCTCATTTTGAGTTTTTTGGACTCCCATATTTTTAGGTTTTTATATTAGACCTCATTATTTTTGTCATTTTGTCATATTATTGAAACTACAGTGAAGTATGTTTTGCCATTTTTCTGGTTAAGTGTCATTGCTTTGGGGTGGGGTGGTTTTCTGATGAATATATCACATATACATCATGTATATATGTGCAGACAGACCCACTAGGTAATTTCACACTGACCCTATGATACTGTTGAAACCTAAGTCTTCAGCTTCCTTCCGTACAGAGAATTAGCAACATTCATAAGACCATCTACATAGAGGAAGTACGAGGTTCAACAGCGCTATATATGGAGTTGTTTTTCACACGAGATGGTTACCAGTTGTTAATCAGGTTCTCTTATCTTGTCTATCTTGACATTTATGGATGCATGAAAGCCATGACACATTCCCAGCGTACCCCCCCCTCTGCATGTACGCACAGAGCTATAATTATCAAAAAGAGAACGCCAAGGATATATGAGATTATATAGGTTATTTATTACATCACAAAAGCCATGTTTCTGGAGAAAGAGAAAGCAGCTGTAAAACTGGAAATAGATTTATTTAGGAACATGGGGAAACTCACGGCATGAATGAAAGTGATGGGGGCTCAAATAAATCTACTATCAGGATATGTCAAAATATCCCACATGTAACTTCGCATTATGAGTATCAGGTTCCTGATATTACAGGATAGTACTGAGCCAACGGTAGAAAACGCCTCGAAAGGCCTCTCATGTTATATATATGAAAATATATGGTTTAAAATAAAGGTTTCTTGTTTCTGTTTGTGTTTCTGTTTGGCGGCACTGTGATTTAATCTCTAAATGGAAAGGTACAAGCAAATGGATCTGATTTCCACTCAACTCGTAGACAATCATATGATTCATGCTGTGCGTCACCACTCAGTCATATTCACATATTATGTTGTCTAACGTGGACAGAAATAGAAGCGTAAATACTGTCATTGGCTGTTTAATAATTTCTACTTTATGTAGCATAAAACAGTAAAGTGTCTTTTCCATTAGATGAGGAAATTAGATATGTCAGCATGTGGAGTTGCTGATTGTTGGATTGTGTTACATTTAGACATAGCAGGGCTGACTGTTTCCCCATTTCCGGCTATGTAAAGCTGAACTAACCTGTTTTTAGCTTCTCAAATGACCTAAGGTGATGTTCGATCTGATACCGATACGAGTAAAATTCAGACTGGTATCGATCTGATATCGATGCTTTGTGATATTGTGTAAATACGCCCTAATGTGTCTGGTAAACCTAAAAAAAAGTAGTGTATTTAAAATCATAGCTTCATAAAGAATACAATTTGTTTTAAACTTTTAAGTTAAGATTAAGTTTATTGAGGTAGTGGCCTCATTTACTATATAGCCGAACAGAGACATAATCATACAAATATGTAAAAATGTTGTTTTAAACACTGAAAGAAAAGAATAAATAAGACCATTAAAATAAACCGTTGTTTAACTATTAAAAAATAATACAAAATGAAAGCTTGCATCTTAATTGTGACCCTGTTCTCTCCTCTTCTGTCCTCCTCATCATAAATATTCTGTGTTGTAGTTTAACCTGAGGTGTTTCACAAGGTTTGTTGTGTTGCTACATCTCAACAGTTTTGTTACTTATTACTGTTTTCCTACATCACATCCAATGACCGAGCGGTAACCTCCAGGTCTGAACGATGAAGCCCACGTGGAAGTGCAAAAAACTGCAGTTCATGGAGTGGCCACTAGAGGCTTCAAAAGGAAGCAAATCCCCATAGACCTCCATGTTAAAAAGGTCAAATTTATAGCTTTATTAAACATGTTTACAGCCTGGTACAAAGAACGGCTTTGGTCTCAGTAGTTTATTTCACTGTTCATGACAACTGTACAGGGGGGGAATTTTTAGTTTTTAGTTTTTATTAAGGTTTAAAATTCTGCATAATTAAGGGCGTTCCCGCTTTGAGTGAGAGGTGAGTAGCCTGAGCTAATTGAATGCGGGGAGTTGGGGTGTACCAACACTACCCCCATGTCCATATTTGGAATATCCAAGTGTGGGCGGAGTAACGCTACGTGGTGACCACAGGCTCCGCCCGCTTTGGGAGATTCAGAATCCAATAGAAGACATCACGATGGGTTAAACAGTCAATGCGAATGACTGAAGTATCGGTTTTAGAGCATAAAGACCTGGTATCGGAAGTATCGATATTTCAGTATTAATCTGCACATCACTAGTGACCAGTGTTTTTTCGCTTGCACAATATTTCTTGACTTTTAATTGGAGGTTATGAGTGAATTCAGCTGTGCTGACCCCATTCAGACCCAGAGACTGAGTTGGTGTGATTGCTTGTTATCCCGAAGCTCACGAAGCTCTTGACCCGGCTCGCTCCGGTCGTCTTCCTGCCGCCCTGTCCAGTGAGCCGTTGAGAGACACGAGGATCATCCGGCATAAATTTGTCTCACCGGCCGACGCTCCCGTTACAGTCTGCTTACTATGAAGACTCTGAAACCGCACGCCGAGCGGGCTGTCTTCATAAACGGAAGCTTTCATGTAACGTTTTTTACCCAGCCCGTGGTGTCCGCGCCCAGCTCAGCCAATTTTGCAAGGCCTCGTTTATTAAATTTAGGTGCGACGGGGGATGCGGAGCCGCGGAGGTGCTTCAGAGGGAGGAACCCGCCGAGTGGCGCACAAGCAGCATGATGAGAGGCGGGAGGAACGTGCGACATGAGGGATGAGAGAGGCCGAGAGGGAACGATTACGAGAGGAAGAGCAGGAGGTGGAACAGGAAAGTTTACACACACCATCTGTGCATCAAAGGCGTGGCTGTGCTGGCTTGTGTTCACAATCCTCGGCTGTGTGATTGTTTTTGAACGAGAGATCTCTTGAATATAGATGGTCTCATTTTCACTTTCCTGTCTAGCGAGCTCTCCTGACTTTTTATTTATTTTATTTATTTATTTATTTATTTATTTGTTTCTTTCTTTCGGCTTTAATCTAACAGTATCTGCACATGACTGAACAAGCTGGCTTTGCGGTTTTGTTGTTGCTGCACCCCGCTGTGTGCAAAAAAAAAACAAAAAAAAAAACAAACAAGCCTTGGCTTCAGAGCAAATGCTTGTAATTATCTGCTGTAAGGATGTACATCACTATGGCATTCGATTAAATTAAAAAACGACGTTCACAGAACACTCGTGTGCTTCCCACATTCCAGCAAAAGCCAATTAAACGACAAAGAACTTTCTTGTCTAATATGTTTCTACTCATTCACTATGTCGCTGCAAAATGTTGATTACAAGAATCCCACAATGAGCGCAATTACTGGAGGGGGTTAGAAAAACCAGAACGATGGCTGTTGATGCTTCTTCCCCTTCTAAAGTTTCTTCACATGAAGGAGCTGAACTTTTACAGTCTGACAGAGAGCGGAGAGTATCACAACAACTTAGCCTCACGCCCACTAGTTTCTAGGTTATAGACTTCAAATCAAATCTACTGAAAACCTCTGAGACTTCCAGGGGGAAGCCAGCTTTATTGAGAGCGTTTGATTGGTCCTGGTCTCGCTTGGATTGCCCCTCTGAAAATAACGTACATAAATTCCTGCGTGGCTGAGCTCCAACCACACGCCCGCCACCCGATGTCTGGGTGGGGAACAGACTGCATTTAGGCAAGAAAGGCCCCAAGTGGCTCGTCTCCTTCCTGTCTCTAACATTTTTTATTTTTTGTACCTGTTATTTATTTATTTTTTTTTGGACTCAAAGGCCTCCGTCTGAAAGCCTCCTCGCTGTAAAAAACCAGCCCATCAACAGGGCTCTCTGCTGCATAATTGGTGCCATTAGCAGGGAAGCTTCACACACTCTCAGACGCTGTGGCTAGACGGCAGCAATAGCACGGTACCCGGCTCTCTCTCTCCCCCCCCCCCGTCTCTCTGCCTCTTTCACTTTCCCTTTATCCCACCAACTGTTTCACACTCACAGGGCTCGCAGCCATCGCATTTGTGGGAGTAATGGGCCTGGCAAATTACAGCAGATCGGGGCCCCAGCAGGCTCAAACCCGGCGTCCGCCAGGGAGCGTCGAGCAGACGTGACGATTCCACCGAACGAACGCGGCCTCTCGGACGGACGCGGAGAGGTGACGTGGGAGGGGGCCGAGTGGGAGGCAGGTGTGAGGGAGGAAGCAACACGCTATGAGCCGCGTGAGACACGTGCGTCTCAGAGACAGAAATTTTTCAGATAATCTTGAAACTTGGAGTCTGGTCACACGCCTTGTTTCTGCAGAAGTTGAATGAGCCCAAGTGAACACGAGGGGCTCCAAGCAACAACTTGTCTAAACATAATTTCGTGCCTAATTTCATAGATTTTTTTTTTTTTTTTTTTTTTTTTTCAAACTTTACTTTTGCTCCGTCGCTGCCGCGGCTCCATGTGCCTGAACACACAGGCTGAGACAGACATGCACTCGCAGCTCAAGTACGCCCTCCCACACACACAGATGGTCTGAGAGATGCCTCGGCAATTAAGCTGATCCATTTAAAGTCTCTCACTGTAACAAGCTGTAGGAAGCCGACTGCTGGATCTGGCTGTTCTCTGAGGCGTGCCCGATCCCCCCGGCGCTCCGTCGGGGCTCTCTGGGCCGAGCATTTTCTTAATTACACCTGAGAGCGCCGAACAGCTGCTCCTCTTTCACATCTGTGTCTCCATCAGTCAACCCCACGGAGGGTGCGTGTGTGGAGGAAACTGGCAAACGTGGAAGACTTTCTTCCCCTTTGCGTCCTTCCTCGTTTTTATCTGTTTCCCGTGTGCCTCACACGTGGGAAACAAACCGCGCGGCTTTCTGCTCTGCCAGCAAACATTACTCATTTTGTCCCGAGAGCATCCGTGATCCCAGATGACCTTAAAAACAAATGGATGTGGTTCTGTGCAAATGATGCAGGATCTTTTTCAACATCGTCGCTAGCGAACAAGCAAACTGGGCGATTGCCTAAGGGCCCCCGAGCTGAAATGGGGACCCCATCCACCCAGAGACGGCAACAGTGACACTTTGGGATTCTCCCTGATGGAGGAGAAATGAAGTGAACCTACATTTCAGGACACACACACAAAAAAAGAAAAAAAAAGAGTGGAAAGTATGAATGTGTGTTGCATTAACACTAGTTATTGCCGCATGCTAGTTCCTCCCAGTCCCACCAAGCATCCTGGGGCCCCCAGGAAAGAGGCACCATGTAGCCTCCTGCCTCCCCACTCTATCTATCTATCTATCTATCTATCTATCTATCTATCTATCTATCTATCTATCTATCTATCTATCTATCTATCTATCTATCTATCTATCTATCTAATCTAAATCTACATATTTACTTACAGAACTGTAGTCCTAGTGCATTTTTCCTTTAAAACCGCTGCTTACGACCTTTGGCTTGAGTAAATGCAACCACTACGTCTTCCGTGTCTAAAGAGCGTCAATGATGTCATTCTTATTCTTAGTTACTTTTATTTCTTAAATCAACACAGAATACTATGTTGACACAGTGTTCTGTGTACACAACTATTGGCCACGAAACTGATTTCATCATTTTATAATACAGCTCTTCTGTTCAACAGCTAACGCTAGTTAGACAGTGGACCAGCTTGAAACTTGTAAACCCTTGAGACACACCTGTTTGTTTGAACAGAAGACGTGTGTCTTAAAATGGTTTGTTGACAATAGTTGTGTGCACAGACGCTGTGCCAGCGATAAGTGCCAACAACAACGTTCCTCCAATTTCACCTCTTTCTCCTCCTCAACATTGTTGCTAACATTGATGAAACCACTATTTTGTATTTAGAAGAGGAAGATATTATATATGTCCATTCATTTTCTAGTATAAATGCCACATTAAACAAAATGTTAACATGTCACTGTTATTCATTAATTATTTCACAGAGATCTTAAAGGTTGAGTGTTTGTGAAGCACACACAGTTCTGCACTTGCATGAAAATATTAAAGCAAACACCAGATATTTTGCTCATCCACTACAACAGTCCTCTACAGTTCCCTCAACTTAGTATTTTAAGTTGACAGTGACTAAAGAAATAAGAATAACCTCATTGAGCCTCAGAGTGTGATGTTGGGGGGGGGGGGGGGGGCTCCAAGGTGCCTCTTGCCCACAGCCCCCAGAGTGTCTTGCAACATCTCTGCAAAACTTTGGCTGCATTTCTGACAAAAAATACTCCATCCAAGGGTTGGAAAATTATAAAACTGTGAGCTGGGAGACAATGTGAGAAAAGAGCATCGAGAGGGAAATCAAGAATTGGCATGAAGTTTGAAATAATACCAGAGGAAAAGAAAAGAGACAGGTGAACAGTTGCTCCACCTGTTCGCTGCAGCTGCAGCTGCAGCAGACAATGGTCCAGCAGCAAATTAAGAGCACAAAGGAATAAGATTTAATGTCTCGAGCTTGGCAAATATTTCCAAACAGGAACCATATTTCTTAGATGTATTGGCATCGCTGCGAAGCATAAATATTTATCAGAGTTCCAAAAGGTTAAGTGCGTGGGAGCAATAGAATTCATCAGCAGAAAATATTACTGAAGCACGACGTCTCCAGGTTCTTTTCAAAAAAAGGCTTCGGCATCACCGAAATCTCAGAGAGGTTTATTTTAGAGCAGGATGCTTCTTTACAGCATTAGAAACGACGCAAAGTGTGAAGGCAAAAGGTTATTATTTAAGCGTAATCCTGAGTGCACCAAGGCGGCTGGCACTGTATCAAAAATATAGGCAGCTTGAGAGGTGTTGATGTGATTTTCTCACAGGGGAAAAATCGGTCACGTAAACACTGCAGCTTGTTGCTGTTTCACTTGTTACATTTTAGGCATTTTGGAGAACAGACTGTGCTTTGACCTCTGCGTGTCAAGAGTAATGGAGTACTGTACCGTTAGACCCAGAGGAAATGGGTCTTGTTTTGAGGCATTTGTTTATTTTTTAAAATTAGCTGATTCTTTTTCTTTCTGATGGTGAGATGCAAGATGGATAAAAAAAAAGGCAGACAGGACATAGCGGAGATGGCCGGGAGAAGAGGTTTTGAAGGGATAAAAGGTGTAGATGGATGGTGGTAGAGGAGCTCGTGAGTGGGCGAACGTCTCAGGAAGCTTTGCCCCCTGGTCCCTCTGGTTCCTGTCATGAAACGTGGGAGAGGGAGAAAAGAAAAAGAGAGAGGGACGGGGAGGGTGGGGGCTGCTGAGGACTGAGAGGGAAACGGTTAGGACGCATCTTTCTGGGTAAAGCATGAACACGAGATTTAATAATAGATTTAATAACGGCACAAACAGCGTTTCGTGCTTAGCTAATCAGTCGCTCGCTGCACCTTCGTCCTCTCTGTAATAACGCGTGAGAACGGCTCTAAATCAGCAGCAAATCAAATCAGTATTAGGCCAAAAATGAGGCAGCAGAATGTAAAACTTTCTAGTGATGCACACAATTGATGATGCTTTACTTAAAGTGGCTTAACTCTGAAATGGTTTTGAGTTTTTATGAACTGGAGAGACGCCTTTACCTAAAATAGCACTGTGCCTTTTAAGGGAAAACCTGTTTTGACCTTATGTTATAGATCTTTTATCAAACCTGTTTTATCTGTTGGTTCAGAAACCTGAATGTGTGGAACCAAATTACCAGGTCATTACACTCTAAACATGATTCTCAAACCACAATATTCACACTTTCGATATTTCAGGCTAGGATATGACTAAACATAAGCTCTTCTTTATCCATTTACTAAAATGTGTTGGATTCATGTTAATGTGTATTTAAAGAAATTTGAATTTGTGGGAGAATATTAAAAAATATATTAAAAATGTCAAACAAAGACACAACAAACCTTGTGAAACACCTCAGGTTAAACCACAGCACAGAATACGAGGCATTTAAAAAGATGATTTATGATTTTTAATGGTCTTATTATTTTACTAATTTTTCTTTTAAACTTTGAAGCAACATTTACACATATAATGTGTGATTGTGTTTTTTCTGTTATTGTATTAGTTCGGCTACATAGTAAATTAAGCCACTACCTCAATATAGTTTAAATTAAATAAATACATAAATCTATGAGCCTATGATTTAAAATAATCTACTTTTTCCGGTTTACCAGATTAAGACCAGACTGATTTTTTTTTTTTTTGTGCATGTCTTTGTGTGTCGCCTGACTGGGTCTTGTATGCTGCACCTGAATTTCCATTTGGGGACAATAAAGATTAACAATACATTACAAATGTAAATAATCCCCTCCCACTTCACACCATAGAAAAGGTTAATAATTTAAAGCCTCGCGGCCAAACGTGTTGATATCATTCTAAATGACACAGAGTGGCTGTGCAGAGTCCTTTTCTATGCAGCAGGTCATGAAAGTGACACTGGTGTCTCCTCGCATTTAATGCAAAAATTTCCAAACTCAAACGTGACAGCAGTTGGTGCAGCAGACACTGACTCATGCATTATAGATGGAGGTTGTGGAGTGCGTGGTCAGGTGGCGAGAGGAGACTTGGACCGCGTGTTGCTGACATCCTGAGGGAGAGCAGGAGTGTTTCTGCAGCCTCGCTGTGGAGGAGCTCAGGGGTTACGACCTGCCAACTGCTGCGTATTAGCTCCCAACGTGTTATTGACCAAGTTAATCAAGGCCTGGTTGGAGTTTGAACGTGTGACACCAGCGTTTGTTTGTTTGTTCTCTCAGTGGGGGAGCTTTTCGCCACGTGACTCATGAGCAAATAACGTGATGACGGGTAATCATTAACTATTTACTATGTGTTAAATAAATGTGCGGTCTGTACAAAACCACACAACTGCAAATTTCCGAACACTGCAGATGCCAATTTCAGCTGAGATGGACAGGAAAGACTCTATAGTGTAGTCTGCAGTGCATGCACCTGCAGCAATTTGAACTCTTTAGCAAAAATAATAATAATAAAAATAATATTCATTCTGTATATATTTCATTAATGACGCTATATGTAAATTCTTGTTCCTGCAATTAGCCTGTTCTGTTGTATCTACCAATAACATTGTATTTTGTGTTGTGTCATGTGCTGTACATGCAGGTATAGTAGCTACCGTGTGTCTAGTATAAGGTACAAGGATAAACAGTATTTCACAGCTGTTTTTATTAATATTAAAATATAAAAACCTACGCATTCCACCGCGTACTTCACATGTAATAACAGCTCGATCATTATCAGCACAAGTGGACCTCATTCTGCATTTCCCCAACAATAAACCGGATCGATACGGATGTTCACTCCTAAACTTGTTCAAGAATCCCAGAGCATATTGATTTAATATCGCGGTCTGTGCTGTAGTGCTGAATGAAAAAAGCCAGAGGCTCGTTTTGATCAACAACAGCGAAACCTGTAAAAAGATATTTAAACTTCTTCAAATATCACAGAAAAATATACAGTACACAACATATACAGTGAATATACAATCCTTTCCTCTTTTTTTTTGCAGAAAAACATTTAAAAACCTTCCAATGGAAAACAGTAACAAAACAATCATAGTTTTAATTCTCTCACGGCAAAAGGCCGGTGTCTCCTCTGTAAAGCTGCACCCATCTGCAGTATAGTAATAATAATGGATCAGCTGATAACATACACAAGGTGAAGAGTCATTTTTGGACTTTCAACCATTTTAGTGAAGCTGTGTCATGTTTTATGGGATTGTTTTGATTCCACAGCCTGCAGCGTTAACGTGTTCTTTAATTGATTGCATTACGAGTAAAACAATTCTCAACAAAAGCAGAAAGATGTGCATTTAGCTGAATGAGATACAGATATTTCCGTATTCTAGTGGAGAACTGAGTTGAATGAAGAATAGTTTCAGGCAGTTATCAGGTCGTCATAAATGGGACAGAGTTTGTGGGTTTGTGGCTTAATAGATTTTCCAAGTCACTTTGCATTCACTACTTTACAATGCAAAGTGAAAGTGTCAGTGCTCCAGTGTACATAGTTTCTGTTGTTTGGATTCTTTGAAGCCGAAGTATCAGGTGGTTTTTTTTTTGGCTGCCAGACTGCTGACGGGAGAGTGGCCTGACTCGTTTTTAGTCATCATTACATACCACTACATTCCCAGCCGTTGGAATAAGATCATGTAGGTTAATGTTAGTTTCTATTTACAGAAAATTGTGAGAGTTTCACAGTTAAACGTTGGCTTTTGACACATTTAAATTTAACCTGATTCTGATATTCAGATCCAATAGCACCTAAAAACAAAAATGGCATGAACAGAAACTCAAAGTATGACAGAGATACAGTAAGCATTTCAACTATTTTTAGGTTTTCAATCAGCAGTTTCATTAGAGTTTAACTTCTCAGTACAACCAGGATCCATCTCTATGTCCTGTGGATCTCGAGGGGTGGCTCCTGTTGTTGAAGTATTTTTCCTCTTTTTCATTATGATGACTGCGGCTATCACTGCGGCTATCACTGCGCACCAAGCCACAAACCCCCACAACAAACTGAGTCTGCTCACTTACACAATAGTACTATTTCCTTCCTCTCGCCCTCTTGACTGAAACATTCAAAACGATGTCTTCTTTAAAGACACACTTCGGTGGGTCGTACATTGCGCCTTCGCCATCAGTTTCATCGTCGGTCGCCATTTCATCGGGATAATCTGTATATTCATAGTCGTCAATGATCTCAGGGCCGCCTAAAACGACGCACCTGTACTTCCTTCCGTCGTTTATCCTCAAGTCAAAGATCTCCAGTGAGTAGCCACCCATAGACATCTTCATTCTGCCGCTCAGATCCTCTGGCGTGGGAACAACATCGTCATCTGAGTCAAAAATGAGTTCATCCTGCCCTGATGGTTCATAGCGGTACCACTGCACTGTTTCGGAAGTATTTTCGTCAAAACTGCATCTCAGCAGGACGCTCCCACCTACGTGACCAACTTTTTCTCTGGATTCTGATTTAGGACAAATAATCAAGATGTACTCCATCTCAAGCGCAGAGGAAATGCAAGAATAGGGCCCACTGTAATGATCCGAGAAATCAGTAATAACCAGTGAAAAGTCGCTTGGGTCATCATCTATAATGGACATTTGCTTGCCCAGGATCCTGTGGCTGTCATTCATTTTCCCCAGAGGTGTATCCCAAAACTGATTAATACCATTGACTGGGCAATCTAGAAGCACTCTTTCCCCAGGTGAAACAAAGACGTCTTTGTTTACACTGTTGTCTTCTGGGTACATGTTTTGGAAACTGAGACATTTCGTCCCTTGGGTCACAAGGCAGTGAAAGTGCTGGCTATTCGTAAACACGCTTTTGTCGAGGACAAGTAGTGACCCACCGTCTCTGATGTCTATGACACCTGGCACGTCCTTAATCAGAGGCTGCGGCGAAACACTGGTATTAAGAAAGAGTGTCTGATTATAAAATGGATATATTTCAAAGTACCAGAGCAGAGAGATCCCCTCGCGACCAATTAATCTGCTGTTGCACCGAATCTCAGTCGTATCCTCCTCCTTGAAAACGATCTCTTCAGATTCAGTCTCCTTGTCACACACAAAGAGATGCTGTGTGTGGTGGGTGTATAGTGTGTGGTTACGCCAGCATTCCCTCCGATAAATCCCCGTATCCAAGTGTGTCAGTCTGCTGATCTGCAGCCCAAGCAAGTTTGGTTCTTCACTGATGTTTGTACGGCCCTGTAAGTCTGCAGGTGTGTTTTCCAGGTTGGTGTTTGAAGAGTTGCCAAGCAGTTGGTCTCCCTCCGGAGTAGATCTATAAACAACGATATAATCCACTCCAAAGCAATAACCCATCTCAACGGTGCTGCCCATTGCCCTGAACACGGGCTCTGGTACCTCACTGCAAACGTGGTGCAGGATGAAAAAAAGCAAAAACTCTTTAAGCGTGATGCAGGTCATGTCGCCTCTCCGGTCCAGGGCACACTGAAGTCTGAGCTGCGTTAATGTATTCACCTTGATTTGTCACTTTAGTTACGCCTCCAATGAATATCAGTTTCCTCCTCTTTCACATTCTTCCACAGACCTAGGCAAAGGGAGCAGCCAACCTCAGACAGCAGGCATAGAAAGACACGCACACACCACACAGGCAGATACACAAATGGGTGTCAAGTTACTCTGTGACAAAAGTTGACGGAAAAGAAGTGAAACTGTGATGAGGATGAACCGCAGCCAACGGACGTAACACGTAAATAAAAACTCCCCGTTGGATATTCACAGTGTACTCTGCAGGTTTCTGCCCGAGCTGTGGGCGCGGTCAGTCACCATGAAAGGTCGCATGCCAGCAGTTAAAAGGGAGTGTTGCTTTCGAACTGTGCTTTTGCGGGAATTCCGTGCAAGCATGGCAGGCTGCCTCTTGCACCGAATGCATGCAGGTTCTGCACCATAGTACTGTCATTGAGTCAGCGGCGTAATCTGAACTGAATCTTCATGGATCAGGTTATGTTTCTGTTGCCTGGGAGCCGTTGCGTTATTACTTTCGTCCGTGTGAGGCAATGCAAAACTTTCATTCATTAGTATTTGCAAGAGTCAAACTGTGGAATATAAATTATATAATTAATTTTACAGTTATTGACTAATGTCAAAAAGGAATGTCTGTGTCTCTCGTGCTGATTAGGTGTTCCCTATAATTACATGGGAGTGTCACATGCACTTCTGAAAGTTGTCAAAGTTGTCAAAAGTGACAAGTTCCTTTTCATGAACGCTTCCCTTTTGGAACCTGAATGCTCTTGTCGTTTGCATCAGGTATGACTCAATTTAACTCTTCCTCTTTCGGTGCCGTTTTTGAGAGTCGACAGAAAATCACTTACAGTTTAAAATGGCTTTAAGAATCAGAATCACGTCATTGTCATTGTGCAAATACAACAAAATTGAGGAACATAACAAACACAATGCTGCCTAACAAAATAAAGACGCAAAGGAATATTGCACAGACAGTAGAATAGTTGTTAAATGATGTTAAATCCAAGATGTTAGATCAATAATGGTGTTTTACTGAACTTTTTTTAGAATCAGGCTTTTACATGATTTCCTGTAAAAATCATGTGTGTGTGTGTGTGTGTGTGTGGGGGGGGGTTGTTTTCTTATCTTTCAAATGTGACTTTGCTCCTGGGTGTAAAGTAGGTTACAGGTGACAAAAGTACATGCTGGGAAAAACCCTGTACTTTTTGCCACTTGAGCAGATAATCGAGCAGGTTTTATTCTGGGGAATTTATGGTATGCCTAAGGCATCCAGCCAAGTTAGATAAGGGTCAGTTCATTAAAAGATGACCTTGCAACATATAATAAAAAATGTTAATTGGCAAGATCCAAGAGATTTCCGAGGGCAGGACTCAGAATTTGGCATTGAAGATAATTGAAAATTATATTTAGATTTTTTTTTTCAGCCTCACTAGAGACGCGTGAGAGACGCGTCTCCAGGTTATAAAACAGTTCTGAGACCAATAGTGGCGGCCGCTGCTGTTGATGTCTGTTTGAACCGAACGATGACATGGATGGAACCAGTTCGTCTGGAGTTTTATGCTTTATAAGGACTGACTCACTCAGAACAACGATACTAGCAAAGTACTTCACTTCTAGCTAGTTTAGCTTCGCTAAGGTTTGTGCTTATTCCAGCAGACCGTGTCAGTCCTTATAAAACATAAGATAAAATTTAACGCCACACGGTCCTAGATGATTAACAGCAAAAGAGGTCAACAGGCTCACTCTCTCAACCAAAAAAAAAAAGAGTATTCAATCTGGAAGCCAGTGAGACTGAGAAAAAATGACATCGTAAAAAGATAGACAACTTTTATTACAATGCCAAAGATTCTATTTCCAAAGGGTAGGGGCAGCCACTCTAAAGGCTCTATCCACGAAAGTTCATTCGCTGGTGTGAGGGGTGGAGAACAGATCCAGATAAGAGTACCACAGGCTTCATGTTGAATTGTGAGGGTGGAGGAGGTCCAAGAGGTACTGGGGGGCAAGGGAGCGGAGGGCCTTTTAGGTAAGAAGGGAATTTTATGGGGAGCCAGCGAAGGTGGATAAGTGTGGGGGTGATATGCTGCCAGGGCTTGGTGTGGGTGGGAACCCTGGCAGCTGAGTTCTGGACATACTGTAGTCTGTTTATGGTTTGACTGAGTTCCCCTGAACAAGACTCCATTGCGGTAGTCCAGACGGCTGGTGACGAAGGCATTTATGAGGGTCTCTGCAGCGGTGTTGGAGAGAGACGGCCAGGTTGCGGACTTCAGGAGATGGGGAGGTGGAGTAGCCATCGACCTGGAGTAGAAGATTTCCAACCTTCCTGAGCCAACGGCTCTGTTTTTTTGAGCTTTCTTGAGTTTGAGCTGTTTGGATGACATCCAAGATTTTATGTCCTTTAGGCAGTTGACCAAAGACCTGGGGGGAAGCTGAGTGGATGGTGTAGTGCTGAGCTAGAACTGAGTACAGTTAGCATAACAGCGGAAATAGAGGCCCAAGGACAGAGCCTTGAGGCACGCCGTGATTGACTGGTGAATGGTGTTGAAAGTGGAGCCAGGAGCGAGATTCCTGCACCTGATGAGGGATCATAGACTACATGATTTGTCGAACGAACTAACTAAAGTAAACTGAACACACTGAAGTCTCATGAATGCTGTGGTTCGGGTTCACTTTGTCCCCACTTCCCTTCACTCGCTGTTTTCCATCAGTGTTTTGATACTCGCGCAACTTATTCCCTCTCTTTTTCATCGGCGGTTGCCAACACGTAGTTGCAGTTGGGTTGCTAAATCAGCTCACACGTCCGGGTTATGTCCAGATTTAATTCAAGAAATTTAAATATATTTGATCAACTGCAACTGAGGTTAGGTGCTTTCCACTCACACACTTGCAGATTTTTTGCCAACTACGCATGCTGACTGTCTGCAGCTGGTGTAGACTTTGCCCAACTGAGAATTGAAGGTAAAATCTTGTAGTGAGTCCTCGGCCTAAGTAGGGTGTCTCGTCCCACTTTCTGTAATAAGTATCAAATAAAATATAAATGATTTAAGAACTGAGGACAAGAGAGAGGAGTAAGATGTGTTTATATAGAAAGGCAACAAGAAATAGAATAACGGCAGGCACAGGCACGTCCACAAATGTACGTTACAACTGAGAATACCGAGAATCTGCCTTGTGATTCTGATAAGGAGACTGAATTGGAGGTGAATTGATGGAGTCTACAAGATAGATATGCCTTTATTGTCCCATGAGGGAAATTCGTTTTCACACTCTGTCAACATGTTCTCTGTTGTGTTTGTTGCTGGTGCTGTTATTCTACATGGTTTTGTGACTGTGCTGTAACTTAGTTACAGTCACGCCTCAATTTCTGCAGACCCCCCATTGCGTTGAGTGTTAACAAACGCGATTAAATTACAATGAGCATGTGGCAATACGTTTCTTTTTTTAAGTCTCAGGAGGACAAACACCAGCTCCACATTAATCAGAACAGCTTGCCAGGAATCCTCAGACTCTCTGTTTTATCTAAGCTGTTGTTCATTTTTTTTTCTTCAAATCCCTGTTTACATTTTGAATTCCTCATTCCTGCCAAAACAAGAGAAGCATTGTAGCAAGGCGAGAAAAAAAGGTGATTGCATTGGTTAACCGCACAACACAAAAACAGATAATAGGTTGACTGAAAGCAGAGAAAGAGTCAGTGACAGTGTTTACCCTGCAAACTGACTCGCATGTTGCTTTATTTCCCTTTAAAGAACTACTAAGAAATACTTTCCCATGCATTTCACGCATGGTGATTGAAACCAGTTCTCTTTCTTTACTGTGCTTGTGCACGGACACATTCTGTTGGAGAGTTTATTAAAAATAAGATCATCAGTGCACGCATGACCATGACAGTGCATGACCAGACTCACCCCCATCATCAGACTTAGTATTAAAAAATAAATAAATAAATAAAGCACCAACCTGTTTCCCCTTGAGGCATATCATCTGTTTACTCCAACATAAACTATAATGAACCCAGATACTCACTCTGCATCAGCAGCTCCCTTGCTGCTGAGGGAACAGCTTGCAGAGCTGGTGATCAAGCGTCATGATTAAGCACCAACTGTGAGAAAACGCTCCGTGTGTTCACTCCAATTCAACCCAGTGCTGATTACACTCATCAGGGCCCCGTATGCTGCGGGGTTTGGAGGCACACCAACTGCTGTCTGAGATACAGATTTTTGCCAAAATTATTTAATTGCTGGACATATGGGCTTCAATAAAAGAGTGGGGCTTTGAAAAAGAGGGAAATTAGGGTAATGGGAACATAAATTCAAATAACTCATGTTTACTCATCTTCGACTATTTACACTCGCTTTATATTTGTTATTTTACTTTTACCGGGTCACATTTTAAATGATTTAATTTTTTTTTTTTGGTCGCTTTTTCGTTGCAGTACCCCCCGCGGCCTCTGTGTCGCTGTGGCAAACGAGGCAACGCAGATAAACCGTAGATTAAGAAGCAGCATTTCATAACAAATCGTCACTTCCTCTGACCGCTGCTAAAAGGTAACTGATGTTCTAACGAGTGTTTTCTCCAATTTAATCACGCCTGCACGCATTTAAACACTTTAGTCCGATATGAAAAGTCATATTCATTCTTATATATGCTCATATTTAAATCCTTGATGTAAGTCACGCGATGCGCTGCCGTGCTTTTTGAATTTACAAAACTCTGTAGCATAACAATCTTCACAGTGGCTTTTTGTAATGAACAGGTGCATATAATACAGTAAAATAAAATATATATACATCAGATAAGGCAGCTCCTGACAATCATATGAAGTGTAATGAGCAGAAATAAAAAGAGAGAGAGAGAAACACGAGACTAGGGCTTTCTTTGCAGATCGTGTTTCTCAATCAAATTGAATAGTTCCATTGCAGGTTTACTCTTCACTATTTTAAAGACTTTAGCAGTGGCGTCGTTAGGTCTGTTTTAAGGGGGGGCTGAAGCCCCTCTAAAGTAATTAAGTAATATTTTTCAGGGCTTCAAACTGCCTCTATGTTGTGTTTAAAAACAGATTGAAATAATAACAATAAATAAATTCTCAGTCTTTGTTAGCTGATAGGCCTCCCCTGTCCTTAAAGTCTAGTGACGCCCCTGGGCTTTAGTGAAGGAGAGAAACTCTTTATGAAACACATCAAATCTGGGATTAACCATCGTGTGGTTGCACTTGTGTATGCATAATTTCCCGGAGATGAGGTCATTGTTAATTAAGAAAACACACTCTTTGTTTTCTGAGACAAAACCATAAGGCAAGCTTAACACAGCATGATGCTTGAAATAACACTGCTGACCCAAATGCTATCAGATTTTCAAATAAAAGTCTCCACTGGCCCAGGCAAGCTCTTTGGAGATTCATCTGCAGGGGGGAAACAAAGCGCCCATAGTTATAGCAAGTTAATTTCCAGTAGGTCGTCAGTCATGGTGTCAAACACTCATCATGTTGGGTCACGCTTATCACCTATGAAACACCCGACTGCGTCCGCGGAATTAAACATTTATGAATTCACGGTTCTGGTTGGTTTGAAGTTATGCAAACCAGCATGAAGCATCTGGAAGATTAAGGTACACAAATGCCCTTTAATCACCTTAGATAAACAGCTTGTCAGAATAGAAATAATAAAGGCAGAGGTCTAACACGGGTAGGACTTTCAATAACAAAACGCTGTGGTTGGTGCATTTTTTGGCACTTTCTTTTTGTAGTTTCGTAATCCTATTTAAGAAGCACTGATGGATCTCTTTGTTCAGATGTCTCGCATTATTGTCTCCCAGTCACAAGTGAACAGGAAGCTTTGGGAATATACCTGCTTCTGCTTATCAGGACCAAGGTTTAGTACTGCATGAAACTTGTGTGAGTCCAGGACGGGCTCAGCTGGACCCCCAACCTCAGGGATTAATGAAAGAGCTACTGGTCGCTGTATATGTCTTTATGTAGTCAGGGTTTTTACGTCCTACCATTTAATACTGAGTATCGGCCGATCTGATCTTAAATAAATCAAAATTTCCTTCCATGGAGATTCATAAAGGCTTTTGTGATCGTACTAATCTCCTAGATCTCCTATTCACTGTGAGGCTTTATTAAGTACAATAAATTCTACCGTCAACCAGACACCGTCTCGAGGAAGCTTTTATCTTTTAACTGCTGCATTCAGAGTTTTTTTTTTTTTGTGCAGCCTTTGCCTGAGTGAAGTTGAATCATTGGTATCATTGGTAATACTGAATGACGATCCCCTGCTACAGGGGTGTCAAATTGTATTTAAGTTTAACTCCAACTTATAACGACAACTCCAGACTTTTTCCATTTGTTTTAGTGCAAAGAAGAACAAGCAAATTATGAGAAAGTTTACATTTCATAAATTATTCTTAAAAGAAAATAGTTTTCTTCAAAAAAATAAATGCAGTTTGGGCCCATTGGTGTCCAAAGTTATTTTTCATGCGATTTGTCCATTTTCCTAGTGAGAAATTAAACTAAGTTTCATCGATTTGTATGTTTTCTTTTTTCCACATGCAAAGATTCAGATGGTGTCGCAATTCACAGCCAGCCCTGCCTTCGATGCTGAGGACCCATGCAGCCCATACATTTCCCTTCCCCCACTAGTAGTGTGCGCAGCTGGAGGCTGTAAAATGTTCATACTCATAGGCCTGTGGAGCAACTGAGAAAAAAAAATATATAAAAAAAGGTTTTCTTTTGTTTTTGTTTTGTTTTTTAGCAAAGTTTACTGTTGTTGTTGTTGTTAAGTAGGAGTTTGCAAGATGTTTTTTTTTCTCTCTCTGGCAAGTTAATAGTGCAGGTTGTCAATCAGCCACTATACACAGTTTAGATTGGTGCTGTTGTTAAGCTTTTGGTAGAAATATGTTTTGATGTTAAAGCCAAGGTGTAAGACTAATGCTGCCTGAAAGCTAAACATACTTGGCTGAGAAGGACCACAGGCCAAAGCAGGTTCCAGTTGTGATTGTCCATTGAGAAGTAGGTGACTGAGAGTCAAGCACGAAAAAGTGATGTACAGATTTGCCTCCCTCAAGGTGAGGTGGTATTGACTGGAGTCTGCAGGGTTGTTCAGTCCAAAAAGAAAGATAGAGTGGTGTCTCTCAGGCAGGGTTTCCTATCTTTATTGTCCTTCAGATATTTATCTTTATCTCACCATTGTGTCATTTTTATCAAGTAAATGGAGGGAGAATAGGCAGTATTGGCTCCAAATATCGGCTCCGAAAAAAAAAATCGGCAGCATGTATCAGCCATCGGCCAATGCTGATGCTTCTGCTTGAAGCCCAAGCTGATCTGTTTTTTCGTTTTTTTTTATGCCCCGATACCAATCTGGACATCCATATTATCTAGTTTCCTCTGTTGATTTATAGGTTGGGCCTTCTTTTGTTTTTTTTGCTGTCACTTACTGCAGTATTTTCTCCTCCTCAGGTGATCAGCCTCAGACTTTGCATCAATGTTGCGTTTGATTGCAACATCCCTGTGTCTACGGTGCCAACATGTCACAGCTCTGCCTTTAAACCTCAGGTCATTTAGCTCCACGGAGAACCAGGAGACCGTGGAGGCCCTTTACGATCTCTCTGTGGACATCCAGAAAGTCCGACAACTCAAGGGCTGGGTGCTGCATCAGAGTCCAGCGTACACTAAGGAGGTGGCCGACCTGCTGAAGGACATGGGAGCCTCCGGCCCCATCATTGCTCGGATCTTAGCCGTTCACCCTGAGGCTGTCCTCTGTGATCCGGAGCGGATGCAGACTCAGAGGGACCTGTGGATGTCCGTGTGTCCAAACCACACAGAGCTGGTTGGGATCATTGAGAAATTCCCAGCATCCTTCTTCACCTCCTCCTGTCACCACGACAACCAGCGGAACAACATCGCCTACTTCCAGAGTTTAAACCTCAACAAACGAATCATCACTAAACTTATGGCCAGCGCTCCGCAGAGCTTCAGCCGGCCTGTGGAGCAGAATGAAGTGATGGTCCACACCCTGCAGCAGGCCTACCAGGAGCTCGGGGGTGAGGAGGCCAACATGAAACCCTGGCTGCAGAAACTTCTAAGTCAGAACCCGTTTGTTCTCCTGAAGCCCCCGGAGGTACTGAGGGAGAACCTGCTGTTCCTGAGAGACAAGGGCTTCAGCACGGCGGAGCTCCTCCGCCTCCTCTCCAATCTTAGGGGCTTTGTCACTGAGCTCAACCCGGACAGCATGTGTCGCACCCTGACGTACTCCAAGGACACCATCGGGTGCTCCGAGGCAGAGCTGCGGGACATTGTCCTCAAGTGCCCGGCTCTGCTTTACTACCCTGAATCTATTCTAGATGAGCGCTTTAAGGGGCTCCTCGGCGCTGGGGTCAGCATGTCTCAAATCACGGAGACTCCGACTGTCCTGGAGCTGACCACGCAGATAGTGAGCTACCGCATCCAGCGGCTGAAGGCACGCGGTTATGACGTAAGGACGGGTAGTCTGCAGGTCCTCAACGGCACCAAGAAGGACTTTGAGATCAGCTTTGGAAAACTACAGCTGCGCCGAGAGAGACCACTGTTTAACCCCGTCGCCCCTTTAAGAGTAGATGACTGACGTCGGTTGCATGGACTAATGAAACTGTAACTGGATATTTGTTGTTCATGTGGTTATTGGTGTATGCACTGATCAGCCACAACATCAGCACTACCTTTGTAATATTGTGTAGCTCTCTCTTAAGCCTCCAAAACACTCCTGACTCATCAGAGAATGGGTGTGGGCCGTCTGAGGGTGTCCTGTTGTGGCTGATCTGTGCATAATTTGTATCAGGTTGAAGTGTCTTAAAGTATAAAGGTGCATTCACTTTAAGCCGTTACTTTATTATCAGATACGTGCATGTTTTATACCTCAGAATCTACTTTAATAATCCCAGGGGGAAATTACTTTTCTTTACGGCAGCTCCTGCTCAAAGTGAACCAGTGTTCGGAACAAAGAGGAATGTAGGCAGTAAGAATATGTAAGAATAAGTAGGCAATTATAATAAGAATACATGCATCAATGGAAATTATTGCACATGGTGAGTCCAGAGTGGAAGAAATGTATAAAGAAATATATACAAGTATATGAAAAGAAAGTGAACAAGAGTTATCACAGCTGCTGTTACTTTACCATTTAAACTTGGAAAAGACTAAATCGTAAAGAGTCAGACTGACTCTGTCTGACTTGTTGTCTTTTTTGATCTGAACTGGGATCACACCCAGTTTGTTCCGCTGTCACAATCTCCAACCCTTCGGAATGTAACGTAATTAAAATTCCATTAACAGAACTATGACGTATTTGCGGACCATGTTTTTTCAGGTGGTGTGAATTTTAGCAGTAAAATCTTAAAAGCTTAAATGGAAGACAGCTGTGGCTGCACGTGCAACACTGAGACTGATGATCGCCGCACTTCTACTACAAGTGTAAATTCTTATGTGAAGAGATGAGGGTGGATACGTGATGACTTTCTGGAGTGATACCAGGAGGTGAGACAAACGCAACTTGCACTATGTTGTCACAATTTCCACCGAAGGTGAAGTGGAAATGAAAAAGTGAAACGACCGCCGCTTAATTGCAAGATGCCTCGTTCCAATAACACTGCGCGACACGCGAGCGTAATGACAGATGTGCTGACTTGTCTGTCAAGTGTATTATGGAGTGTAACCGAAGGCAAACAAAGCTTTGCAAATCATTTTTATTTACAGCCTGTGGAAGTGTCTCATTTTCACACAATGTTCTTGGCAGCGCGACTGTTCCCTTTGGGAATGAAACCTGACTGGCTCTCTGGGTTTTTATTGTTACTGTAGGGACGGAGGCGCTTTATTATAGGCTGGGTCTTTACTAAAGACTCACTCAGTTGTCATTTCAATTGAATTTGAGTGCACACACAAATGTTGACATATAAAATGGAAATAAATTGTATTTATTTTTAAAATTATTTGAATCTCTTTGCTACCTGTGCTGCAATCTTCATTCAACAAGCAAATGTGAATGAAATACAACCATTTGTTTGCTAAAATTGTTCTAAAGAGATTGCTTTTTGGCGACACAAAATTGATAAGCACTGTTTATTGTCTAAACCAAAAATGTTCCATGACTCATTCTGAACGCGTCTTAATGTTTCGAAGCCCTTGAAACGGGCTTAAGAGTGGCTTTTAATGGGAAGGAGCATCACAGCTAATGAAGCCATGACTTTATGCCTCAAGGTTCCCTATCGCGCCGTAGACGATGGGGGTCACAACAAAGACGGAGAGGATTTGCGTGTCCCGAGGGGTGGAGGTATATGTTAACAACTTCCACTCCCCATCTGCTGATGCCTGCATCGCTCACCATGGTCCCGTAGTCATGGCGATAGCCACTGGGCAGATAATTCAAAAGCGAGTGCATCTGGTAATGAATCTGAGCTCAGCAGATGGATGCTTGACTAGAGTTCATTTTCCAAACCATTCACAACACAGAAAACCCCCCCCGGGGGGGCGACAACATTCCCTCAAGTAGACGACACTGCAGCTGACGCACCGAAGGTTTCTAATTTTACTCAGACATCGCTGACGTTTAGCTTTAGTTCGGCGTGTTTCAAGGTTACGGTCTGAGTGTGTCTCACCGCTGCTGAGTAATAAGTACGAGGAGTTAATCAGGACGTATCGCAGCGAGGCCTCAGATGAGACGAGGCCTCAGGTGCATGAACGCTAGTCACCTCTATTTCTTCCCCGGCGTCCTCTCGTCCTCCTTGGACAGGCCTGTCATCCCGCGCCGAGCTTGGTGAATTACACGGGCGAGCCGGAGAGGTTAATAAGAGCGAGTATAAATTGTCCTTTTTCATTTCAGACACGCCACTGGTTGATATTAGCCACGCTTAACATACTGCTTTTATGGGTCATATCTCAGCAGAAACAGGTGACATCTGCAATTAGGAGCTGTGATTAGCAGCTGAAGCGGGAGCGTGGATGACCGGCGCCGCAGAGAATATTATTTCAAGCCGGTGGGAGTGTGAGGATGTTGCTGTATTTTCTTCAAACGCAGTTAATGTAGGTGGAAAATAAGCTGCTTGCAACATAAAAAAAAAAAAAAAAAAAAAAATCCACTGTGGCAATATCTCACATTCACCATAAAAACAAAATTACAATATTTAAAAAAAAATACAAGTCTGGATTCCGTAAACACTAATATTTCTCAGGGATTTGTCGTCTTAAAGACAAGTTTAACACCATGGAGTGTTAATATATGAACCATAAAGCAGGTTTTCAATGCACTCTCATCTCTGCAGCAGTTTGTTTTCTGTCTGTACTTGTCTCTTAAACCTTCTTCCACCCCCCGTGACACAACACAAATATACAGTACAAGCTGCAGGAGGGAAATAAATGTCACACTGATGGACGCCTCGGTGACAAAAGGTAAATAAGTTCTGATATTGAACGCTCAGTCTGGGATGCACGCCTCTAAAACAACTGTCACCGGTTGAAATTTAACCGGCGGAGGAGGTGGAGGAGGAGGAGGAGGAGGTGGAGGAGGAGGTGGAGGAGGCTTGCTGGGCGCCTCTCATTCATTTGTGACTGATTTTTATCATTTCGTTGATCGTTTAAAGCAAAGGCCGTCAGTGCTTGTCTCAGAGATGAATCAAATTTGCAATCCCAGGGAGTTAATAGGCCAAATAAATACATTACTGAGCTATAGCTCCAGTTCAGAGACGGAAATCAACAGAAAAGCACTTCAGAATGTTTTATTTGCACGTCCATCATCGCTGCTTTATAGCATTACCAAGGATGTCAAAGACACTCTGACCTGCAACTCTAAAATCTAGTGGTACATTGATCTGGCATAACATTATGACCACCTTCCTGACATTTTGTAGGTCTCCCTTGTGCCTCCAAAACACTTGTGACTCATTAGTGAATGAGGGTGTGCTGATGTGTCTGGTAAAAGGATGTCATTAGTAGGTCATTAGCCTTTGGGTCCTATGGGGTGAGGTGAGGGGCCTCTGTGGATCATCCCACAGATACTTCATCAGTTTGGGGTCTAGTGAATTTGGAGGCCAGGTCAACATCTTGTGCTGTTCTTCAGGTTTTTTTTAGTTGTTCCTAGAACATTTTTGTGACTGCATCTTGCTTGGTGCATCATTGCTAAGGGGTGGAGGTGTCTGGTCTGGTCTGGTCTGGTCTAGGTGGGTGCTACATGTCTAAGTAACATCCACACGAATGAACACCAGGTCAAAAGGTTTCCCAGCAGATCACTGAATTGTCACAAGATGGTTTAAATGTTATTTACTTCTACTGCCAGTGGTCATAATGTTATGCCTGATCAGTGTTGCACATTGAAAGTATCTTACTCTAGGTTTTCTAAACTATTTATTATTCATAATTTCATCCTCAGTGCAAAAGTGACAGCTGGTTTTAATTCTGTGTTTTCAGTTTTAATTCCATTTTATATTTACAGTAATTTACATTGTGTCTGATTCAAAACTATTATTATATATTATTACAATATTTCTATGTTGCAGCAGACTGTTATATAAGTAAATTACAGTGTCGCAGTGTTGTGTCGGTTAGTTGTTCAGGTGTGACAATAGATGCAGGTGTTCTGGACCCAGAGTTTTTGTGCCACGCCACCGCATGTTTTTGGTTTCATTGTTAACGCTGGCTCGCTGTCACACCATAATGGCCTCCTGGGACACTAGAACAGATCAGAGCCTTTTGTTAATGTTGGGAACACCTGTTCTGTGGAAAAAAAATTACCATCAGAGTTGAAAGCAGTGGGAGTCTCAGGGGGTGAATGAGTCCCTGTGGAATTTTTCCACTCTGATATGGGCTCCTCTTGTGCTGCTACTACTACTACTACTACTACTGGAATTCTCATTAAATATCCATAAGAACCAGAGTGTTTGCAGTATCACAAAGAATTGACACAAGGAAAGATTTCAGAAGTGTCTTTTTTTTAAAAAAAAGCCTCACAGTTAATCCAGTGCCAGTGGAATATTTTACAGGACTTATAGATTTTAAAGTTTGGGAAACATAAGTATGATTTATAACATCAGTAAGAGTTTCTCTTATAGCCGAGTACCTGCTGTGAGAAGACATTTTCCTCATTATATAGTTTACAGCCCAATGCTCATTTTATAATTAGCCTACTGTGAAAAAAGGTGCCTATTATAGTGTCAGTTACTCTGTAATTATCCTTCTATTCCGATCAAAGTTGTGTGGAGTCCTGAAAGCGGAAGCAAACCGGTGCGTGTTCTCGGTCTGATGGAGGCAGCAGGAAACTTAAAGAAGAAACTTCCAAAAAAAAAAGAAAAAGAAATTGGAAAAAAGTGCAGAAGGACAGTAAATGATCAGCCTTTTCCTCCATTCGCTCACTGATATGGCTCCATCTAGTGGCTAAAGAGATTACACACACGCAAATGAGTGTGGATCATTTTATTCAAGATAAAAAAAAACAATAAAAAAAAATAAAAATTGACACGTTAATTTCTCCCTTAAAAATCACCATTTACCTTAAACCACATTCCATAAATAGGCGTCTTAGTGTTTCTTACGAGCTGTAACATGTTTAAATAAGACCCAATTATAGAACTAAACTGGTACTGGTGCTGAGAAAGGAGAGATCCCAGAGTACAGGCTGTCATTGACGCACGCTGTCGACTGACTCACTGATGAGCATATTTTCTGTGCAGCTGCAGTGTCACTGAGGAGGAGGAGGAGGATGAGATGGCAACATTGACAAGTGACAGGAGTGTTTCTTTTTTTCCTCCCTATACGAGGAAAATCTGATTCTTGACAGGCAGCAGAATTGGGGGTAAGTTTTAAAGCATCTTTATGAATAAATACACAAAAAGTAAAGTGCATGTCCTCGTGGGCTGGATGGTGGACTCCCCCGTCTTATTCACCCCGTTCACCTCGGACTTCAACTACAATACAGAGTCATGTCACATGCGGAAGTTCTCAGACGGCACTATAATAGTGGTAATAATCTATCTATCTATCTATCTATCTATCTATCTATCTATCTATCTATCTATCTATCTATCTATCTATCTATCTATCTATCTTGACACTATATTTTAACAAGTTTTCATTGAATAATCAGTAACCCTGATTCTGCAGAAATGTTATTGACAGATAAGGCTTTCAGTGAAATATTTCTTATCCTCATTTTGTTTTGTTTTTTGTTTTTGTAATCTAAACTGCATCGGCCGTCTCTTTCTTGAAGACTTGAAACTTGTACTGGATGCCATTCTCCTCTTGAATTTCACTCGGCACACCAGGGAATCTAATGAGGGAACAGAAGAAGAAGTAGTGTATGAGTTCATTAGGATAAAATAAGAGCTAAACATAATTAAAACCATTCATTTAGATGTAAATATGCTTTTAATTTGGAAGAAAAAAAAAAGGAATAAGGAAATCTAAGACTGTATCTTAAGCAAACATCATTTGCTGGTTTATTGTTCAGTGTAAACAAAGCTGTCCAACGCTTTGGTTGGTGTCAGCAAAACCTCCTGAGCCGACGACTGACATTCTGACTGATTGTGCTGATGTTGACTTTCTATCAGAAAAACAAAAATCCCTTTCTCGCTAGGAAAGCTGGCTGGGTGTGTATAAGAAAAATTATTCTTTTGTAAACGCTCGGTCCGTGTATGTTTTGGTCACTGAATTTCAGAAAAGTATATTAAAAAAACAAAAATGAGTGGTTGTTTGTCATCTTAAAATTAAAAAATTAAAAGTCATGACATTTTTCTTTATCAGGGTTGACAGTGGATAAACAAAACTTTAAAAACCTCTTGCTTTAATTGTTAGGAGACAGAAACAAAAAGCGCCCGTTTTTCTTTATATTGTACGACCGGAAGTTGTCGTTTTCAAAGTAAGAGCACGCATGAGGACGACGCTGTGTAACAAAGTTGATGGATCAGTACGTGGTTTTTCGAAACAAGAAAGCAGTGTGTCTCATGGAAGACGACACGACTGTAGAAAACCAAGCCGCATATTTCAAGTGAAAACTAAAAATAACTACGTATAATCAGGAAATAGTTAGCTACTAGCTAACAGCTGATATGCGTGCAGAGATTTCTGCAGATGACAAAGCTTTTCTTATGTCAAAGATTACGTCAGAGTAAGGTTTCAAATACATTTTAGTCTGGGCCAGAGAAACCACAGATATAAGTCATGTATTTAGTCGTTCTTTCCAGAAACACAGTATCGTCCTCGTACGTGCTCTTACTTTGAAAACGGAAACTTCCGGTTGCGCAAAATGAAAAACAGGCGCCTTTTGTTTCTGTCTTCTAACGATTTTATTTTTATTTTTAGAAACAGAAAATGAAAATAGACGGATTCTTAAAGTTTGACTTCCAATTTTTATTTTTTTAATTTTAAAATAAAAATCAAATAACTGCTCATTTTTCTTTTTTTAATATAGTTTTCTGAATGGAAAATTCATGACCAAAACATACACGGACCCTGCCCAAATGCCCTGCATTTCTGTGGCCTGGAGATGAAATAGAAAACTTACCTCTCTTGTAATTTGAACAGATTTCTGTTAAACTCCGGGAAGAAAACGTCACAGTCAAAGTCGGCCATGATGTCTGTCAGGTAAAGCAGGTCACACCACGGGTGCATCAGCCCATCCTGGTTAGAAAGAAGGAAGGATGGAAATTATCAACCCTTTATGTCACCTTTTGTTTTTCCCCTAAAACTGCCTCTTCCAGCAAATAACTGTTGAATGATGAGAGATACTCAAACAGAAGCTTTTAAAGAAATACCTCAGAATCAAATCCAAAACTGCGTTTGAGTCAAAGTGATGGTTGAATTTTTATGCACCAGAATTCACACTAATTGTATGTGTGTGTATATGTTTACGATTTATTTTATGTTATTTTATTTTATTTTTTTTATACTTTTTTAACGCCAAGGCAAATACCTTGTATGTTCAAATATACTCATCTATAAAGTCTGTATGACTTAATGAATTGTTGGATTATACAGCGGGAATTTGGAGGCAACACCTTGTGCTGTTCTTCCTGTTTTTTGAGTTGTTCGTAAACCTTTTTTTAGGTGTCACATGTCTAAGTAACATCCACATGAATGAATGCAAGGTCCAAAAGTTTTCAAAAGATGGTCCATGTTATTTACTTCTCTAGTCAGTGGTTATTTTTCTAACTCAAGCACCAATAATTGCCATCTTATTTCCCCTCAGAGCTTGTTCTACAGTCCGTTGCCTGTACATGATGAAGTGAAAGCACATTGAAAGTGTGGCTTAATGAATCACATTAAAAAAAAAACAAAGGCGTGGCATGCTGACAGCTTGATGTGTAAATGTCGTCTGATAAACTGTACCTGTATAACCTGCTGTTCTTACGGATGTGATGTAACTACTAACCCACGAGCTTGTGAGAAGAAAGAGCCTGTGTCACATGTCCTTGACACAGACTCTGGAAGAGGCCACCTGTTTAATGGTGAAACGTCTTTAGGAGAATCTGACACTAACCCTCAATCCAGATGCTTTGGTTTTAGTTTTGTTTCTGGTTTCTAACACTAGAGGGCACTTTTTCTGTCCAAGCTGCAGTTAAGTAAATGTCTGTTTTCCAGATCTACAGGGTAGTAAACTGCTCCTATAAAGGACATTTTTGCAGCACACATGTTTTTGAAGTGGTACTTGTTGAGTTTATGTGCACTACACATAAAGAAATACGCTGCACAGTGTTAGACTGGTTCACCTTGTAGACCTGCGTCCCACCAACAACCCATATGATCTCTATTAAGTCAGCGAGAGGGGGCTCTGCAGCCAGGCGGGCGGCGCTCTCAAAGTCCCGACTCAAGAAGTGAGCTTGAGCTGGAACCGAGCTGAAAAATAAAGAGGGGAGACATCACAGATGAGGGCGAACGTGAGATGGGATTGTAGAGTATGTACAGCACATGCTGTTGTACTCACTCCAGGCTTTTACTCAGCACCACATGCAGAACATTCTCCAGTGGTAACATGTCGTCTGGGCGGGAGTCCCAGCACCGTCTGCCCCACACCATCATGTTCAGCTTCCCTGCGACGGATAAAAGACACTTTTAGTGTGAGGAATCTGGAGCTGGATGTGACATAACAAAGAGGAATACCTGGTCTCGATACACTTGTGACTGTTTTCAGGTAGTACTGGAATTCAGACCTGTGGAAGTCACACACACACACACAAAAAAGAAGGTCTTTCTTTAAAAAATTAAAATTAAATACTGATGCACACAGAGCGATGAGATAAAAGAGACGTGTTCATCATAAAGTGCCACTTTCATAACCTTTAAGACCATTTCTAGTGCTCAGGATTCAGTATCTACAAACGGCACCTGTGAACCGTGCACTTTCTGCAAAGACAGATCTGTTCGGAGGTTTTTTATGAATTATTTTCATGCACTTGAGACAGTTTTACGAGTTTTATATGTGTGGTCAGTTTATGCAAGCCTTGTTGAAGCTCTTCTACCTGGAGTCCGACCCATAAGAATAAAAGCACATAATGAAAAAAGTAATCATTTAAAGTATTTATCTAATGCTGCTTTCAGGGACAGTTTTTTTTCACAGTGGTGTGCAAAGCTTGGGTGAAAAAAATATATAGTTTTCAAGTGACACAACAAATATGATGTTAATGATTAAATATGAGAATGTACGTTTCGAGTTATGCATAAGAGGATACATCTTTGAGATTTCGCCCTCAGATTACACTAACAGATGTTTGAAAGGTTCTGACTCTTACGGTAAACTCCAGGGCATTTGTCCATCCTTCCCGATCCCCCCGCCGTTGCAGACCGCTGCTATGAGGCGAATTGGTTTCCCCTTTTCCATCTTCAACCAGCGATAGCGACACGGGCAAAGACTCGGCGCTGGTTCGAGACCCAGCACAGGAAACTGCGTGTGCTGCTTCGTGGGACGGATGAATTTATGGAGGTTTGTACTCAGCTGTCACCGCCCACCGAGCAGCCAGCTGCTATTGGGTACGCTGCAGTTTTGGTTGCATCGTGATCACGATTTTTCTTTTTCGTGTTTTTCTCCGCCCCTCTCTGACCGGAGGGCATCACAGCTGTGTGATCACACACCAACGTGACTCCATCGCGAGGAGCACGGAAAACAAACCGATTTACATTTTTATTTTTCATAATCGTGCACAGAGGAGGAAATGTCAAAGGAGAAAAAGGATAAACTGTTAATCATTAAAGAGTGGGTGCAAAGTGCATATTAGTTGGCCAGTTAAATAAGATATAAATAGATCTAAAGCTGGTGTGTGTCCACTACAAATGTAAAAACATAATAAAACAAAAATGGTTCAAGAACTACTCAAAAAATATGAAGAACAGCTCAAGGTATTGACCTGGACTCCAAATTCACTAGATCCCAAACTGACCAAGTACCTGTGGGCCCCTTAAAGTTTTCAACCGGAAATGAATTCACAAAATAAACAATATTAGTGGATTTTACAGTGACTTTACAGGTTAAAATAAACCACAGATTTTGACTCATGTGAATCTTATTGCTGTGATTTGTGTTGTACCTTGTGCATTTTTCTTTTCTTTTTTTTGGACTGCTTGCCCAAAACATGTCACTGAACGTGAATCATCTGGTCTTTGTGACAGATGTGACTGAGCCATTGTTTATTTGAAAGTAGAAATGTCGCCCGATTCAAGATTATTCTGCTTCTTAACCCTCTTTTTGTGTTTGTTTCAGCTATATCGATATGCAGGCTGAATTAAGTACATAAGATTTAACAAAAAATAAATAAAAAATCCAGGTTTATTCTGTGTTCTGAAGTCATGTGTGAACAAAGTTGCCAAATTTTATGACAAACTGATGAAATTAATCTGCATTTTCTCGAGAGAGAAAACTTGAAAATCGATCAGATTTGACAGAACGTTTGACAAGATTATTTGTAGAGTTACACTCTGTGACTCTACTCAGTGAGTGACTTATCAGTGGACTTCAGCTTTAATGAAATCATCAAACTTAGTCAGCAACTCTGGTCCATACCAGTGGTAAATCATCATTATTCTTCTTGTGTTTTTGAACTTTTTATTTTTGTTTTCAGTAGTGAAATGAAAAAGAAGTGAGAAAGGAAAAAGTAAAGTGAAGAGGATAAATAAAAAAAAATAAATCATAACAAATAAGCAGTAGTTCTGGTTGTCGCTATATTAATAACCTCATAATATGACTCTTAACCAGTTAATTGTAACGCAGTGAAATCTGCAGTAAATCGTCAGTAGTCATAATTCCTCTTCTGAAATGAATGATGGGACAAAAAGCCTCAAGTCAGAATAAAAACAATAACAAGACAAAAGACAATGCAATCAGGTTTTTTATTTTATTGCCATTTCAATACATTTAGAATTTGGTCGTTCTTTGTACAAAAATAATACATTTACGATCACACGAAGACCAAAAAAAAAAAAAAAAAAAGAGAGAACAAACCTACATTTCTGTAGAATTTCTGAGTTTTGGTGACATTATTTACAAAAAGAGCCGTGAGAAGCTCATGAGCAGATATACAAAAGATGGAAATTGAAAAGAGCGAGTATTTACACAGCGTATCGTGACCTCTGTACGTCTACTTCGTCACGAGGCTTAAACTGTACATCAGACCTTTATTCTCATAATCTTTAGAACAACAACAACAACAAAAAAAGCTTATTGTTGATAGGAAACATTTAGGGGACTGTTTTTTATTTAATGACAGTGTGTAAACCGAGGATACATTACGTTAATAACACATTTCATTATTTTGAAATAACAAAACTAGTAAATTATATCGATGTTAGGAAAAATATATATATATATTGTCTGTTCTTTTATGACTATATTCCGGCTGCTGTTCGTCAGAGATTCTCTTCGTCGTGTCAGTGACGTTAAAGCTGAAGTCAGATGTCCTTTAATGAACCATTAGTTACAGTCCAGCATGTTTAGCCCATGATGCTGAGAAAACAAAGCTTGTTCTCTCGTGACAAACTGACCCTAAGTTTTCTCCAAATCAAAGCGCATTAGGAACCATTTTGATATGACAGAGATCTCTGTGTTGTGGTTTCATCTCCTGCATGCACCTTTCAGTGGAAGACAAACACAAAGCCACGGGACACTATGAAAACGTCATAATCCATTTTTTCCCCTTTTATGTTTCACTTTGTTGTTTTTTTTTTTTCTCATCTTTGAAATATAACCAGTTTCTCTCCGGTCGTCCTTTGTTCCTGATATGTTAAAGATGACCGTCTATTTGATGACTCCTGATAATCCACATGTCACGTACTGTATGGTAGGAGGTTATTTATTACAGGAAAAGCCGGCAGCGTGGACGGAACCGCTCTGTCTCCACTGTGGTTGTTGGTTACAGATATCACATGTGTTTAGGCTGAAGATCAGGCGGGAGACGACACAGACTGCAGGGGACCCCTGTGTGTCCGGGCGTTCGCTTGTTATTTGCTCTCCTTCCAGGACTTAGCGTAGACTTCAGGAGGCGTTTCCTCGTGTCGGCGCTTCTGCACAGACTGTCGTCGCTCTGCGTTTAAACATGAAACAGAACATGGTCAAGGGTTTATTCATGATTCGTCTGCTTTCAAACTATTTACACTTTTGTGGCCATGAAATAGAAAAAATAAGAAAATAAAAATAGACTATTATACCCTTTGGCTGTGATGAAAAGGTCAGAGTATAACTGGCTGTTTTTGACCACTTTTGGTTCTACCTTTATATTTCATCTTAAAGCGCTTCACATTGTTGCCTTGTTTGGTTTCATTCTTTTCAGCACAGCCTCACGTGTCATTTTCCAAAAATTTTTTCATTTTGTGTTTAACTATTTTAACACACTGGACCTAAAACCAGACTAAAACCATAAAAAAGTTTAACGACAAACATGTTTAACGAACTGTTTTTAGAACTTAGAATGCAAATCTAAAGTGTAAATTTCAAAAGCTTATAATTGTGTTTCTTTGATGTTATTACTTTTGCTTGAATTGAAGTTTCATGTGGCTGGACCCAAGCAGAATTTACATCATCTTTATATCGGGTTCAGTGTTTATTTTTAAGCCTTAAATCAATTTAATGTGCTTCTTTTCATATTTGGATTTTGTTTGGATCTGGTACTGGATGTCAAACTGTTATATATGAAAATGCTTTTCTCCATTGAAAGATACCGTTATTTATGAATCATTTGTTAATTAGCCTTTTACAGACAGACCATTGCTTGATTGTTTGAGCTTTATTTTTTTCAAATATATTCAAAAGAAAAAGATAAAATTAATAAATAAATAAAAAAAACGTAAAGAAATATGCAATATATTCAAAAAGGAGAAAGTAAAACTTATCTAGTCCCACCCCTGAATGCTTCTATATTTTACCATAGGAAAACAGTTTCTACACCACACTTCAGTGACCTAACAAAAAATAAATAAATAAAGGGCTTCTGTGATTATTATTATTATCATTTCTTTCATTTAAAATGTGGCATTGAATTATTTTTAAATGCAGTGAAATGTCATTTCTGATATCTGTGTGGTGCTGATGGACAGCTCCTTGAAAACTTAACACTGAAGGATGTTACAGATGCTGTGTTAGTGACTGTGGAGCTTCCAATATGTTTCGCCTGTTTTCAGTTCAATCTTCAATTAAATAAAAAAAAGGATGGGGTATGAGTATGAGTGCACAATGAGGACGCAACAAAGATGTTTAAGTGAACCTTTAACAGGTTTGCAAAAGTGAAATTTAAGAGTTTTTAAGACATTATAAGACTGTTATGGGTTAAATTTTAGACCGAAGTTCATAAGGGGCCATGGGTCAAATGAAGCTCTGACTGACTGTAATCTAAGACCTACAATGCAAAATGTGCTCGTATTTATGACTTTTTAAGGTCTTAAGTTGTGATTATCAAATTTTAAACCTTTTAAGACACAAAGCAGAACCCTGTCTGAACGAGCAATAAAAGTGTCCGTACCCAGTCGAGACGTCGCCTCCTCTAGAGACGGGTCTTCAGAGGGTCGTCGTGGAAACGGACCGGTCGCCGTGTTACTGCCGTTTGCACTGTTGTTGGGATTGGTAGGTACTGTCGCCAGCAGGCCTGCAACACAACAAAAGTATTTAATCCACACAAATTTACCCACTGTGGGAGAAGAAAGTGTTTCCAATAATGCATTTTATATCTATACATATATATGTTCATGGCTGGGTTACTTCTTGTGTGAGCATTTTTTTTCTTGCTTGTATAATCGTCGATTTCAGGACATACAGAACAATTGAAAAGTGGTTTCTCTCACCTTAAAATAAGAAGTTTAGATACAAAATGAACACTAAAATGTAAAATATAATAAATGAGATCTAGCTTCATACATAAGTGGCAGTAGAGCCGGTTGGTTGACAGTTCCCATTTAAACGTTTCACTGGAAGGTTTCCTACAGTTTGCCCATCCCATATACCTGCTTATTGTTCCTTTGAATTACCTCTTAAGCACTTAATTGTATTTGACAAAGAGCTGGACTTTGCTTTAATACAATTTTTTTTTTCTGGTTCACTCCAGGTAGTTTTTGTTTGTACGGACACATTTAGGGTTGGGGTGTTGTTTGGTGGTGTGTTTTGACTTTGGTTAAGGAGTTAAAGTTTTCTTTTGAAATTTAAATTTTGACAAGGACACTCTGAAGGTTTCTATGTTTCTCTGGTTTATTCAACACCAGCTTTAGAGCTGTGCTTTCCGTTGTTTTAATCATTTCATAATAAACCTAAAAATCCAAAGACCAGAAGTGTGCTCACCCAGTCCTCTGTAGCAGGAGAGCTGCTGGTAGATCTGCTTCATCCTCTCTATGTTGACGCGGCTGGCCTCGGCATGGTTCACCATGGGTTTGGGGTAGTGGACTCCTATGATGCACTTGGCTGCCTTCTGCACTTCCTCTGGGGCGTTCCAGGGATCGTAGATGTATTTGGCCGGATAACCCCTGAATATGGGCAGATAGCGCCTGGGAGAGGAGGATGAAAAGACGTGAGCGATGACATGAGGTGAAACAGATCGATGTATTTTACAGCCTTGTCTGAGCTGGTGCAGATGGGTCGTATTTGAATCGCTGCTCGTCAACAACCGTTAACACAGAGAGTGAGAGGAAATTCTAAAACCAGATATTAGGACAATGTTCATCTCTGTTTGTGAATGACTGCGTATTTGACATTTGGTCGTCTGTGGTGCGATGCAGACCACATTCAAACTAAAACTTTCCCCATGTGAGGCTACGAAACAAGCACACGAGATTTTGCTGTCTGTTATGAAAGAACAGCGCTGTTATCCTCACGTGATGCAGCACGTGAAAGTATCGACTGACCGTATGTAGTCGCCGTTCGGGTCCGTGCGTTTTCCAAACCCCACGGGGCAGTAGCAGTGGAAAAACTGCTGGAAGAACGAGCTGCATGAGAGCCACATCCAGCTGCCAGCGTTCACGCTCCAGTCGGCGTCCAACAGCAGCTCTTCAAAGACCTGGAAAAAAAAAGAAAAAAAAGTTACCGTGGAAATATGAGGCACCAGCAGCTAGATACATATAATGATAATTATACAGTGTAACTGTTACAAATTGAAATCATTAATTAATTATTAATCACGGTAACAATAAATAAACAGGAAGTCTGACACAGATCTGGTAAAACACTGTTTTTACAACAAAAGTTTGTGTGTGTGTGTGTCTCAGTCAGATGACAATAACAGAGAGTATGCACATGATGTCACAGCCAGCGACGTCTCCATGGTTACAGATGAACATGGAGATTAGCAGCAGTAGTTTGAATCAGAGGCTTTAACAGGGTCTAAATTGTAAAAATTGTTCATCCTCATTGTTTGTTTTTTTGTTTGTTTTTTTCAAAATAACATTTGGTTAAATGATTCCAGTGTGTGTCTAAGTACTTTCTCTACCAGATACCTTAATTTTTTCTTTCATTATGCTTTCAAGACGAGTCTAAGGAGACGTTTTTTCTCCTCTCTCACCTTCATGCCTTCCTCCCAGTTGATCCAGAGGTCTCCTCTGGTGAGGAAGCAGGCCACAGCGTGCCGCGCCAAGTGATGGATCCAGCCCTCCTGCCTCAGCTGGGTCATAATCGCGTCTATCCAGGGAAAACCCGTGCGTCCCTCTGCCCACTTGGCCAGCGCCTCTGGATTCCGGTCCCAGGGGATCTGGACACACACGGGGTTTCCGTCCATCTTGTCAAAGCAAGGGTTGTTGGTGGCGGTCGCGTAGAAGAACTCCCGCCACAACAACTGGCCGTACAGGGACAGCGGAGGGCTGCTGTTCTTCTTCACCTTTAAGGGGTTCACAGATACAAAGTTAGAAGCGGTTCAGTCGTAGAACAATATGTATTTTCTTTTTATACTGGGTCATTCGTACCTTTCTGAACAGATCGGTAAGTTTGAAATAAAAGAGCCGACAGGAGAGACATCCAAAGCGCAGGTAGGGGCTGAGGCCCGTGGGACTGGCCAGCAGGGAGTTTGCGTTCATACGAGGACGCTCAAAGTTCGCAACCCACGCCTGAAGAAACAAGGTAGGACAGTTTTAACTACAGTAAGAAAGAAAAAAATAATACAAGAAGCATTTAAAATGACATGACATTTTATCTCATGTCATCTCATCTTTTATTCTCATGCACGGACACAAATTTAAATTCCTTTAAATACATTGAAGACTCTGGTTCTAATGTATCGAAATCTGAGGCTACAAACTCTTTGAGCAACAATTATTGACTTTATTATGAGGAATGTGGATTACGGGACAATCTTTACTTTACAGTTTGGATGAAATGGATCCCTTTTATACTTCACATCCAGTGACTGGTTATATTTAGTTTTATTTAACATTGTATTAGTTCACTAACCCTTTCAAATATCTCTTATACTAAGAAACCTTTTAAAGCTGTTGTCAGATGTTAAAATAGTAAAGACAAGTAAATGTTGAATCTTAGGGGGAAAATGTCCATTCTCTGCTTAGAAAATGTATCTAAGATGACAGATGACTAAGATGATTTTAATTTTCTCTACTGCTGATTCCACCCACATAGAAAAGGTGCTTTGCTGAGCGGCTCAGGACCATCCCACCATCAGACCATGTCATTCTGTTGTATTTGTGTATATAATTATATGTATATATAATTATTATTATTAAAGCAACAGATTGATTTGGAAAGTTTGTGGGGTCATATCCTCTTTAGCTATTGTGTTAACATTATAGTAAGTGGTCTTCAAAGTTTTCCAGCGGTTCTGAATTTGTTCCACGCTTCGTTCTATCCCGGCTTAAATAAATGTTTGATGGACTCTTTCAAACAGTTCAATATGTCTGTTTTTTCTGCCGCCTAGAGTTGAGGAAATGTCACTCGAACAGACAGAACGGAGCCTGACGTCCATGACTCTGGATCGGTTTAGGAAAAGGAATATTCTACCCCTGTGATTCGGTTTGGGCCTGTTTATTCCAACCAAGGTGTTTATATGGAGCATCTTTATTCGGTTTGGGCTTCTGAACCCATTGTAATCAGAATATTTGGCCAGTGACTGGCTGGACCAAATTTCAAGTTCCTGGCTCCATTATTTCTTTTTTAAGGAGCTAATCGTTAAAATGTTCACTAATTTTTTTTTTTTTTATTATTATTGACAGTATTGTTGTACTTTAATGAGAAGTATTTTAATCAGGTGAAAAATACTTAAAACGTAACTGATTTCATAACATCAAAGGTTCTGTTCATGCGACCATCAAGAGGCACATTAGTACCACTACAATAAACTAGAACATCAAAGAGAATTTATGGGCCAGTTTTCCAGTTAAGTAAGTGGAACTTTTAGTGAGTGATGTAAGGTCTGAGCTTTGTCGGCTGGATACACGTGATTTTATCCATTTATTAAGGCTGTTAACTGGGAAATGCTCCAGCAACACCCGAGACCCTAGTGAGGATCAGCGGTAGTAGATGATGAGATTAAGGTTATTATGTTAACACAGTCCACACTGGATAAATACAGTCGTGTTCATATAATCAAAGTTTGTGATGATACGGATTTGACCGACCTTCCTTTCCAGATGTCGCTCTAGCCTCATGAGGGCTTCTGTTTCTCCACCTGGCCATACTGCTGTGGTTAAGCCCTCCGTCTCAAAACCTGGAGAAAAAGAAAAAAAAAAAGATATGAGTGACAGTCTGACTCTGATCCACAATTCATATACATCTCTACTATATAAAAACAAAGTCTTACCAAGCTCTTCGAGAGTGGGCACCCCAAACTTGTCATCGTGGTCTTCGCTGATGGGCGTGGCGCAGCTTTTAATGACCTCGGATGTGATGGTCTCTGCAGGCAGCTCCACAGCGTCCATTCGGTTGATTAGGGCCTGGAAGCGCTTGTACGTAAGTGGAGACTGGCCACCATTTATTTCTATGATCCTGTAGGAGAGGAAAGCATGTTAGAAGAAAGATCCCACATGCATCCAAAAGGTTTTTTATTATTATTATTATTATTATTATTATTATTATTATTATTATGAGTCACTCACTTGTCCAGATCGTAAAGAGTGTGTGAAACTCGCACCATGACCTCCACCCCGGCCTCACTGGCTAGTTTTTGGATGGCGGCGTCGCGTTCTTTGCCGAAAGGCTCAGAGTCATACTCGTAAGATAAACGGGTAATCTTCCATTCCTGCAAAACAAAGGAAGACACACAGAGATTTAAAGCACTTTCCTTTTCCAGTATTTATCCATCGCTATCACACTGTCTCACTCCAAGCATCATGACTTATTCTGCTGTTTGAATGGCAGCAGGTAGGTTAATTATCTACCTTCTGCCATCTAGTGGAAGAGGATGTAATTGTTCTGCCTGTCACTAAACGTCGCTGGCATAGATGAATTATTTGCAGTAAATAAATTACAACTTTATGGCCAATTAAGTGAAATTGGATAATTTCCTGCAGGACACCTGATGACCTCTCACGGCAGAGCGGTTGGGCATCACTGATTTATGTCAAAGCAAATTTTCTAGAATGTCTTCATACCTTAAAAAGACGAGGGAAGACATCTGTGGGCTGGCCTCTGATGACAAACAGGCGGGAGTTGAGTTTGCGCAGGCTGGCGTCCAAATCTTCTAAACAATGGAGCAGAAACCTGGACAGATACAAAGGTCAAATCATTAATTATTCTTTTGAGACAACCCTGTGCTACTGTCTACAAATGCACAACATTCAGTCATAAGATCACTAACACACAGGTGTAGCTGAGCTGTAGGATCTTTGGGAGGTTCTACCACAATGGAGCATCATTCAAAAGGAAGTGTAACCTTCCAGACTGAACTTAAGTTGAAAACTGGTTAAAAAAAAGTGTACAAACTAGAAAAATCATCTTCAGCCAATAATAAATCTACTACTAGAATTAATGTAAATTATACCAACACATCAAATATCTCCACTTCCAAGCAGAAATTTTGTTTATGAGAATAATCTTCCACTGGCTGTTTTTTTTTTTTTTTTTTAATCACAACTGCTACAAAAAACATAATTTTATAGTTATGTGATATGTACAAAATATAATATATAGACTACAGAACATGGATTTAACCATCACTGTAGACAAGTGTTTAACACAGAGAGCCCTCTGCTGGTGAAACTCAACCACAACCACTGTACACAGCCAACAAAGACTGTAACCTCTGTCAATGCTGTAACTTCTTAACATTATTACATCATCATTGGGGTAAATATACGTATATTATTATTATATATGTATATATGGTTTCTGCTACTTTTAAATAACCCATTTTCTATGTAATGCAGCTTGTGTTTGGATTTTTTTTTTTTATGATACGAGTAAGATGAGTGCTCAGCTTCAGCCTAGTGGCAGCGTTACAACATACTGCAGATCTGGACCTTATCCATGGCTTAAATGAAATGAGGTTTTAAATGTAATTGTGTTATATGTGTTAGTAGGAGCAGTCGGGGCAGTGACACTATCAGATCCCAGAAACAGCACCTCACAGGGTGAGATCTGTGTTCACGAAAACTCTCCTATGTTCCAACTCAGAACTTATTTTTTCCCTTTAAGTGCTCTTGAATGCAGCATCAGCTGCAGCTGCATATCACCCAAGTTTTCCAAGACCCACCCCCCGCCCTACTTCTGATTAACTAGTGACGTTAGTTTGGAGAAGGAAAGCTACTCATTCCATTAGTAGGTGACTGTTCCAACCTGTTAATATCCTGCATGAACAAGCTTTTTTCTAAATGTTGATCTTTTTTTTTTTTTTTAAATCACAATCAAACACCACACACCGGAGATCCGGAACACGCATAGTTATATATATGTTAGAGGTGGAACATTTACTCTACTGAAGCAGACTGGTTCGAAACACTGTGTCGAGGCTTGTATCAAATCTGATGTTGAAATACCTGTGATGTCATTTCACAGCAAAGACCTGAGCCATGTTTCAAGTATCAACAGGCCAACACGTTCAAGTGATTTACTAGTAAATTAACATTTCAAAATGTTGTAGCACTTCAAAGTACAGACAATGAATCAGAATGAAGACAGGTGCCTCAGAAGGTTGAAATGTTTGAAAATCCATGGTTGCTATAACAGCTGATGACCACTAGATGTCACTGTCACTTTTAAAGCTTTGAAGCTTCAAATCTCCAATTTTGTTTTTCAAGAGAGAGATAGAGAGTTATCATTTATGCTAAAAGGGCATTTTAATAAAATCGAGCTTTGCCACTCTAAACAAATCCATGTGATTCTGTGTTGCATGAAAGAATACGCATGATCTAAAGTGCATAGTGCACCTTAAAAAAAAACAAAGGAACAAACATTCAGTTGATGTGAGAAATAAAGAATAGACTTTATCCTTTGCAACTACCACACTGAGGAGTGTTGTCTCCACCTTGCAAAGGCTTCATGCCGCTGATGCACAGACGTCAACGTGAGAAACTACTGACAGCTACAGGTGTGTTTGAAACGCAGAGCTCCTTAAAAGTGCCTTCCTGTTTCCAAATGCTTTACACCGGACGACTTTCCAGATGGTTGTGTGTAACAGACCGTCAGGAAAGTCGTGCATCAGGTTAAGAGTACAGGACAGGACGGGGTTAATAAATGTTAAGGAGCAGCGGTAAAATATTCGTCATGGAACCTCCTCAGCACAGAAGCTATGATTAGAACAGGTTCTACTGAACTCAGTGAACAAGTGTTTTCCTCCGTTCAGCAAACAAATCTATTAAAAGCTCATTTATCAGGCGTCTGATACATAGATTCAGAGCTGAACTACGATTTGGTTGAAAACTTCAGGCCAAGCCTCTGACCAATTCATCTATACTCTGATTTGCTTAATATTCCCACAAGGCTCATGATGAGTGTGCAAAACAAAGAAAAACTAAATATTGATGCACACACATTGCAAATGCACCAGAGGGAGACTGGTTATTTGATTGCACTTAATTTAATATTATGCAGGGCCTAATATTTTACATTTAGAACAGTAACTTATTGCAAAGATAAACAGCAACATTGTTTGTTATTGCACAAACTACAGTAATTCATGCTGCACATTCCACCGAAGGCAGAAAGCATCATTTATTATTTCTAACAGTTACACTGGGTCCATTCATACGTTCCATTTCCTTAGATGCTTGACTGCACATGTCTTTAATCTATCAATTATTTATGCAGTCAATTAATTCTCCAGTTTACTACTAAATGTAAAACTTATATTTATAATCATGACATATTTTAACACAATAACCTAATGACAAAATACAACCAATAATTTATTCACTGCCGGCCTCCTTAGAAAACACTCTGTCATTAATTAGGTTCTGATTGTAAGTGGATCTGCAGCTCTGTTATTTATCATGTAAAGGTGTAAAGTTTATAGAGATCTACAAGGTTTCCAATCGACATAATTACGTGACCGACATCCTCTGTGGGATTCATGAGCAGCTACAGCCCTTATTATGGAGGATTATCTCATAACTCATGTTTCTCTCCCAGTCTCAGGTTAATACGAACCATCAAGCCATCACTCTGTAATGTTGGATTTTCATCAGGACTTCCCATAACAACTACATATTAATGTCAATATTACTGACCAGTGTGCAATAATTGAGACCCACAACTGGCGTAACAAACTATTCAAATACATTCATATGGCATTAGGTGGCGCTAGTGTGTGTACTGAAACTTAACAGAGCTGGCAACAAAGTTCACAAAGCAGCCTAAAGAAAACTACTATAGGTGAACGGGAGAGGTGTGAATGCATGCAATAAGGTATAACAGTGAGTAAATAAGGTGCGGTAGCTGCCGAGAGGCGATGGCATTTAGGGGGCATGATGTAATGACCATAACAACACACTGACCTAGTTTCACAGCCGCCCACGTTAAGTGGGAGAGCTACGAAGCGTGGTAACTGTTAGGCACCACTATTACTGCCTGGGTCAAAACTAATCCCTCCATAATATAACATAATATAATATAATATAATATAATATAATAAAGACTGCAGGCCACCAGATTCAAAGGTGTGAAAGTTGCACAATGATACAACATGTAGTTAAATGTCACGTATCTGGACACAAGTGGTGAAAAAAGTCAATACTTAAACACTGAATGTTGGTCACTGTTAAAGGAACTACCCTCTGCAAATTATAAATACTTTCTGATATATCTATATTTCTCTATCTCCTTGCAACTTTATGAGAGCACGTGCAACCAAACAATTTTCTTTAAGGCTTAATACATTTTTCTAAGTGCTAATGAGTGGCTACCTGCAAGATTAACACAAAGGGCTGATATGAAAAGTCTCAGTGAACTTTTCATAATAATAATATATAAAGGCTGAATGTATTACTCACTTCACATCTTAAAGCTGCACCAAACAACCACATATATTTTAATTCTGCAAACAATCAATCTGAAAAATGAATCAACTACCATTAGCAGTGAAATTGGAATGCAAATGCAAAATATTGTGGAAATGTGGAAATCTCAAAGAAGTCTCAAAACTTCTTTGAGAACTTGCAGGTAATCCTGCAGCTACTGCACTATTTCAACTTCCACATGCTGACATCATATAAACCAGTAGGTTAACTAAGAACTACAGAAGAAGCTGCATAATGTTAAAATACGTTAATATTTATTGGAGTTATTTGCTTTTATATAGTCTTTTATATGTTATCTTGTTTATTAAAGCTATTTCTTTGTGACTGGACCTAAGAAAGTAGTTGACTTGTCTTTTCTGTGCCTTGAAAAGTCCTTAAAACCTTGAATTTTACAGACTCAACCATTTTCTGACATTGTCTAAATTCTCTTGTGAAGGATACAGAACATCCGTGACTAGGAGTCGGATTATCTGTTTATCTAAAATACCACAAATGAGGCTGCGCGAGTGTGAAACAACACAGATGACCTACATAATGTGGATGTGCGTGACACAGTATAATTATATGCATATTATGCCACTGGGACGTCACTGGATTCGTCTGACTAACTAAGAGTTCGCTAAATTCAGGCTGGAAGTAAACTGATGACAGATAGTTTGGTAAAACCCCTGACCCCACTTATATATATATGAGTTCTGGTATCCCCTGGTGGCTCTTACCTCCACCTGTTGATGCCCACGTTGGAGGATCCAGCGAACCAGGGGTCCAGGATGTAAATGCAGCGTAAAGTGTCCGCTCCCCGGATAGAATCCCTCAGAGACGGGTTGTCATGCAGCCGCAATCCCTTCCTGAACCAGTGGATGGTGTTGGCCACCATGTCGGCTGTCTTCTTTATGAATTACCCGTGGGTTCAAACGCGGAAGGAGACAGGGAGGGCCCCAAAACAATAACAACAAGCGCAAGCAAGTTGCGCACACAACTGGAATAGTTTTAAATCGAGTCCTAGTCCGTGGATTCTTGCGCTGAAAGCTTAGTCCTGACCTTAACCCTGCTCCATGAATTTATCCACAGAGTTGGGTCTCCTGACCAGCAGCGGCTGCATGTGTGGACAGCAAAGAACCACCAGACGCACAAATAAATAAATAAATAAAATAAAATAACCACAACTCGATTAGTAGCAAAGATGGAGTGAAAACATCCCGAAGAAACAAGTCTCCATGCACCAAGCGACGCTGTTTTCCGTCTGCGAACACACGAGGCTTGTGCGTAAAATCCACCGGACGCGAACTAGAAGCTGCTGACGTTTTGTCGCCGAGGTTAAATTACACAAAGACAACTCACACTAACGAGTCCGAAACGCCACGTTAACGCATCAAACATTATCTTTAAATTGTAATCCCTGGTAGTTCGGCCATGCCAGTCGTCCTTTCTAGTATCAACATATCCACCCACAAGAACACGCAGGGGGGGGAAGAAATGGAGCGCTCTGATTGGTCGGAGTCAGTCGTTATACAAGCATTTCTCCATCACGTTTTCATAATGTGCTCTTTTTCTTTTCACTCCGCTTACACGTCGCCTCTGGCTGTTCTGGATGATCCAAACGTCGACTTTCGCTCGTGTTCTCGCCGCAGCTGTTGTCAAATCTAACGTTTCTAGCGCAAACCCAAAATAACAGCGACAACACGAAGTTGCAGCAGCAAATCGGACGCTCGGGGTTGAGTTATGTGGTTCCTCCCGAAGTACCCGGATGAGCACATGCAAAACGGCAAGGCAATAAAGAGGCGCCGTGCGCAAAGGAGCAGACGCTTGGTAGTGAATCAGAAGAGCCGATTTCCAACGAACGACTATTTTTATTTTATTTTATTTTTTTATCCTTTTGCTTGTTCATCATTCCTCGGTTAGGAAGGAGGCAGAACTTTGTTTTCATGGTAACAAAACAGTCACAACACAGTACCCACACACAATGAATAAGTATAAATACTTAGCACTTATTGTGATAAATTATCATACTGATAAAATGATTATGTGAAAACAGAGGGTGGACAGACAGTGTGGCTGCCTATGTAAAGCCTAATTTATGGTACTACGCCCTAACTACACAGGGTCCCTACGCCAAGGTGACCAGATTTCTGAATAAAGAGCCAGCCGGGAGGCAAAAGAGCCGTCCCTTCTTTGGGAATCGTGCTATAAGAGTCGACTCTCTTGAAAGAGCCTCACCACCCATTACTTTGCCTCGGTCCCTCCCCGTTTGCGCTGCAACTGTGTTTGGTTTGACACGTCCGACCCCGCCCTCTGTCTCCAGCGCTAATCTCTGACCAATGTGAGCCTCGTTAAATTACATAAACTTAAATTATGATATGAAGTCCATGTAACAGCAGCTGCTGTGTTATAACAGTGTCTAGGCTCTTTTATTAACCTTTATTATTTCAGACCGTGACTTAATGTATCGCGTCAGTGGCGTTTATTTAGAAAGTATATCGATGGAAATAAGTTAAATGTTTTATTTCAGTGTTGTGCAGCTTTGCAGAAAAACGAATCACTTCTTTAATGGTAAAATAACACCATGCAGGTTTAATTTGTATTTGTTGTAAGTATTTTCACCATAACATTTTCAATGATCTTAACTGTACTCAGTTCAGTTATTCCCCCAAAAACATTTTAGATTTTTTTCTTATTGATGTACATGCAGCACCCCATTTTGACAGAAAAACACAGAGATGTAGACAAATTTATTTATTTATTTTTAAAAAGGAGAGAGAGACAAATTGAAATATCACAATATTCAGCTCCTTTGCCATGACACTCATATCTCAGATGCCATCTACTTCTTCTGATCATCCTCGAGAACCTTCCACACCTTCATTGGAGTCAAGCTGTGTTTAATTTATGACTTGATTAGAAAAGGCACACATGTCTATGTGAGACCTCACAGTGTATGTCAGAGCAAATGAGAATCATGAGGTCGAGGGAACATCCCAAAGAATTTTGGCAAAGCACAGATCTGATCAACAACTCAGTGGCCTCCACAATCCTTAAATAGAATACGTTTGGGACGACCACAACTCTTCCTAGAGCGGGACAATCCAGCCAAACTGAGCAATCAGGGGAGACGAGCCTCAGTGAGAAAGGTAAAGAAGAATCCAAAGGTCACTGTGGCTCAGTCCCAGAGATGCAGTGGGGTGAAAGTTCTAGAAAGTGAATCACCACTGCAGCCCTCCACCGATTGGGGCTTTATGGCGCAATAACTCGATGGAAGACTCTCCCCAGTGCAAGACACAAGGAACCCTGCACAGAATTCTCTCACGAAGGACTTCCAGACTATGAATGACAATTAAGATTCTCTGGTCCGACGAGACCAAGATTGAACTTTTTGTCTGACCACTGACCCTAAATTTTATTATAATTATAATACGATATGCGCCTATAAACCTGCAGCACCATGGTTATGTTGTTGTCCACCATGGTGCAATCAAAGTGGTTTACTCAGGTTATCTGTAGAAAATAAGACATGGACCACACTGCTGTGGTGGATCATTGTTGAACATTTTCTTTTTTCTTACTGTCTTTGATGTAATCTTGGATTATTGGCCAAACTTTGTGTTTACGAAGAATATACCTGGAATTGAGAAGTATTATCAATCATTTATTCATTTCATTTATTTTAAAAGTACAATTTAAAAATAGTTGTCATCTTTGCTACTAGAATTCAGAACAGTTGACAAAATGCCATAGCGTTCAGTTTTGCAATTGGCCACTAGATGGCAGTGTTAACCAGGAATTGCTTTGTTTTGCATTCACCCTTTGCACAGTCATTGTATTTCTAAACTTCTATCCCCTTATTCGGCCCAAAATGTAAATGCCGATGGGAATTTTATAATTCACTGTTAGAAGTTCTTCAATTAGAATTTAATCACAACTCTAAGGCACAAATTTACCATGCCCTAAAGAGTATGTTCTAGCTTTACAGCTCAACGTGGGCTTAGCCAGTGTCCCAAGTTGATTCATGATGCTGCTGGATGCTGGCAATTAAAATTCATCAAAGTTTCCATAAATTCTGTTGAAATGTAACATGCTGGTTTTGGTGCAGGAAAAATAAAGGGATCACTGAAAACAGTAGCTTTAATCCTCTGACAAACATAAATGAGAAAAGATTATAATAATCTATCCAAATATATTTCTGAATCAGAATAGTACACTGACCAACAGAAATCTTATCTGGAAAAGCACGTCAAAGAAAAAGAAAAGCTCTTTTTAAATGACCTCCTCTCAGATCTTTCTCCCTCTGGCAGTCTGCCTCATTCTATCTTATGCGTGATTAAAGTACTCCTCTCGGTTTTAGATCTGAAACTGTGATATTAAATTGTCTGGTTGTAAATGACTGCCGAGAGTAGTTCTAAAACCTAATTTAGCTGTTTTAATTTTGGCAACAGTACTTCTCCAAAGTGATGTGGTGCATTGTAGCTTTTGTGTCTTGAAGAATGGAAGTGTGTCGGAGCAGACAGTGAGGTTACAGAGCTAATTAACACGAATCAATAAACCAGTCAGTCTCAATGTTTTTCTCTCTGACCCGGAGAACGAGGTCATTACAGTTATAGAACTGGGTCTCCCTCCACGAAATAAACGTGATGCAGGTTTATGTGTGGCAATATTCCAAAAAAACACCTGTCTCAGCATATATAAAAGATTAGACACATCATTTTACAAGATTTCCCATGGAAGCTGGTGCTTAAGTGTCCTTCCTCTTCCATAGGCTGCTGTAGGATAAAACTTCTCTCTTCTTAGTTCATTTTTTTTGTAGGCCTTGTACCTATTTCTGTTGACTTTCAGGAGAACAAAGAACAAACGCGCTGAAACGTTTAGTCCCTACGCGGTTTTGTTGAAGAGTGTATTTTGTTGCACACATCACTTTTTTCTTTTTGTCCCTGAGAGTTTGAACTCTGAGCCTCCCACTCTCAGCTGGGGAATTTGAGCCACGTTAAATGACAAAAGCAGAAAGCGGGCCATTAAACCATCAGCAGCTTCGGTGCAGCATTAAAATATCTTCATGAAAAAAGAAAAAAAACAGGACGTTCCTTCATTATTAGCAGTTGTGTCATTTTAGGTTGTCAGAAATTGTGCAGAAACAAAAACAGACGTGAGAACGGACAAAATGTTCTCCCAGCCTGTTTAAGTTCTGGTATGAATGGGATTTCAGTTATGTAGCACATTTAAAGCACAAGAAAAACATTGTAAACTTTAGGTAACAGCTGAAGAACATTATTTCAGATTGAATTATCTGGATTTTAAGTTAATCAGCAGGAAATGGAAAAAGTACAAATCAAGAAAGATAATCTGGCCAGTAATGCTAATGCAGTCACTGTGCAGTAAATAAGTTAGGTGAACGTTTACACTGATATGGTGAGTGCAATAGTTATTAAATGCATAGACGTTTTTAATTTAATTTATATTTGAAACTGAACAGAGATCACAAGGAAGTTTATTCTATCTCTGTGCTGCACATGGGTTGAAAGCAGCTGTTTGATAAATCAGAAATATATCTTGGCCCCCAGAATATTGAGTGATGCATAAAGCAGTAGGTTTATAAGAGAAAAATAGTTTGTGTAGCCTTCGTGTCTTTTGGGGAAAACCACTGTACTTCCTCATTTACCTGTGTTATTAACAGCAGTTTCGTTTTTTTCTCTCTTAATTCTGGGAATAGATGCCTGCGTGTTGGAGTTGCTGATAAGAACACAGATTGATGGTAATTTGAATTAAACTGAGATTCGACTGCTTAACACCAGGGTTCACTGTTGCTCCAGACAAGCGTCCAACTTGCTGTCAAATGCACTTCACTTCAGTCCACTACTGCATCTCAGATGAAAACTCAGCCTTAGTGAGCAGCCCAGGTCATGGAGTCATTCTTACAGCAGAAGTCTAGATTCTTTCCTTTGCTCACAGAGTTTTACATTGATCCCATTTGTCGGATATTTGCAGCAACATGGTTTTTGTCAGTGTGACCTGTGATTCTTTATGTTTTAATCAAACCGCATGCCTCACTGCTGCCACTTTAAGAACATCCAGGCAGTATGAAATGTGAGAACGGACATGTCATGACAATATGCATGTATGTATTGTCTTTTCGTAATGATTGTGTTGAGCCAGAGCTGTTGGCGGTAGAAAAAAAACACACATAAAAGCTGAGACCCCAGGTTGTACATTGTGACTGATCCCAAAGAATGACCTTGAGAGTAATTCAGATCTTTTCAATGAGTTCTCCTCCAGAGGAACAGAGAAGGATGCATTATGCATGTGATCTATTATTAATGGTCTTGAGTCATGTTACGATCAGACGTGGGTCTTTAGAAAATATCTCAAGAGCCCGGTCCTCTGGTGGACTTGTCCTCTAAACAGGGTTACATAAAAGCAGCTGCTTCTGTATGATGTAATTTATCTTGCACTGCAAGGTCTGTACTAAACATTATGATGATAATGATCCATGCTGAAGTAGTTACTGCACACTCCCCTAAAGTTTTTTAGAATCAACTTGTCACAGAAGTAGATTACAGAACGCATGGAGCCATTAGTTTTCACTGTTTGCATTTTCCGTGAATGCTGTTACATTATGAGCTGCATCAGTGACTTTTTATTGATCCTTTAATGTGGCCCAATTAAAACGTTTTGCTGCTGCTTCTCGCGAAGCCATTGGCTGGCGGCTGCTCTCCGGTTCTCCTCGGCCCCGCCCCCTCCTGTCATCCCCTGCGCTGGTACAGCACTGTGACTGTTGATGCACTGGAGTGAGATACTATTCTTTAACTTTACACCACAGGCCTGCATGGAAATTAACCGAGAAAATTAATAACCTCATTAGTTAGTGGGGGTTCGTGCAAGGCGCGCGCGTATCCGAAATCCAGCGTCTTGGATCCTTTTCCTCCACTTTTCCCAAGCCCTCTTTTTACAGTATGAAGTGCAGTTATGGCAAGGAGTAGCAAGTCAGTAGCGAGGACCCTGGAGGATTTGACGCTAGATTCGGGTTATGGTGGAGCCGCGGACTCCTTCAGGTCTTCCAGTGCGTCGCTGTGCTGCTCAGAGGCACATGGAGCGAATTACTGGCATTTAACCGACTCGATGCACAGTCGACACAACAGTCTGGACACTGTTAACACGGTCCTGGTCGAAGACGCCGAGATCCTGGAGTGCACCGGGCAGTGCGCTAAACTACCCGAGCTTGAGGATGTGCCGTGGAGCCTCGGGGAAGTGGCGAGCGCACTGAGCAAGGACGAGGAGATGAGCCTGCCGACCCCACCGCAGGACGTCCTGCTCAGGCTCTCCGTGCTGGTCAGCCGGGCCCTGGTGAGGGTCGCCAAGGAGGCGCAGCGCCTGAGTTTGCGCTACGCCAAATGCACCAAATACGAGATCCAAAGTGCCATAAAGATCGTCCTGTCATGGACCGTCTCGATGAACTGCATCAGCGCGGCCCTCAGTGCCTTGTCCATGTACAACATGTGCACGGACGAGGACAAGTTCAGCCGCGGCAAGGCGGTGCGCTGCGGACTCATCTTCAACGTGGGGAAGTTCTTCAGGTGGATGGTCGACAGCAGGGTTGCGGTCAGGATCCACGAACACGCGGCGATCTACCTGGCTGCGTGCATGGAGAGCCTCTTCCGCGAGGTGTACGCGCGGGTGCTGCGCAGTGCGCTGCTGGAGAGGGACAACGGAATCCCAAAGTTCACTGTGGAGACCCTGGAGCAGGCCGTCAACGGTGACGCAGAGATATGGGGGTCTCTGCAGGTCTGGCAGCACTTGATCTGCGGGAAAAACGCAAGCGGTGAGTTCTGAATACAGTGAGTCAGTGAAACAGAGTCTTTCTCCACTTTGCATCAACGTGCACCCTATTCTATGCATAATTTGTCACGTGTAGAGTCCCTCCTCTCACCTCAGTAGAACAAGATGATGCCTTATCTGGGTTTTCTCCAGATGCCCATTCATACTACATCCTACCCATCTACCTAGGGATGCTAGCCAACAATGAGTGCCATAAGGATAAACAGAAATCTTGGATACAGTCAGATTCATTTGCTTGTCTCATTGAAGAACTGTGATGACACTCTGAGGCTCAGGAGCTTCGTGCAGGAGATCACGATCACTCCTCTGTCTTCTGCAGCGTTACATTTGAGATGCTTCCTCTGATATCCTTGCACCGCATGTGGCCAGTGCACAAAATGATGAGAATCAGCAAAATAACTCCAGGTTGAGTGATTTACTCTGAGAGCTTTTCAGTGAATAGGATTCTCCCTGCTGCTTTCCGACAGTGATGCCCTGCAGAGATGCGTTTTATTCCATCCACCTAAAAAAGGAAGTAGGTTTTTCATTCCCGCTTACATTTTACGACTCCGTTACACACAATACCTCTGCGGTATTTTTACAGACCGGCTTTCCACATGTTAGGAAATACTTTTTGGTGTGTGCTTTGAAAGGAGCTGAGTTCAAAGAACAAGTTTAATTCTATTCAGACTTCTCGGCCACTCAACCATCAATACATCAGAGGCCACTCTAGCACATGCTTGGCTCTGTTTTGATGGATGTTGTAAAAGTGCTGCTGTGGCTCCTCTTGCAACAGGTTTACGTAATAAAGGGCCTTGGGGGACGTATGTGCTTTCATGCATTATGCAGAGTGATGTGAATAAAACCGAGTTACACAGCGAGGCACGGAACGAGAGACACACAGACAGAGAAAGTTAGAAAGATGCTGCGACCGTATTGATGAATCACCAGCAGAAGATTGGCATCGTTACAAGAGCACTTTATTGTACTGTACCTCTTGTTTTGAGGGTATGTGTCAGTCGGTTTGCTGTATCCTTACGGGAAGCACAAGACTGTAAGGCTTCAACCTCACATTCAGAATTAGATAAGTGCGTTCACTGCAGATCTGCATACACACACGGGGCAAAAATGCTAAGACCGGCCGGACACAACTCAACCTTTGACGTAATGAATATCATTATTCATCCACTCTGCACACTCAGGCCACTTGGCATGCAGCGAGGCTCCAGCTGAGGAAGAGGTGTGGTGAGTGCTCACCGGTGCATTGGACCGGCGAATGGGATGAAATGCAAGTAAAATGACTGGAGCATATAGAATATCGACATGATGCTCAAGGCAAGAGAAGTGACGTAGAGTCTCAAGTCAATGATGTGTTGTGCAGCACCGTGTAGATCATTAGGGAGACACTCATCATTTATTAAAGTGGTAACATATACACTAAAATACACAATCAATACTTAATAACAACGGCTCAAAGGGCTATGTGGGGAAAAGGCTCCTTGTAGCCATGAAGCCATTTTTCTCAAGGCTGTTCACTGAGCTTTACAACGTCTTAATAGCTTTTGCATTTTTTTTGTGTGGTAGCTTTAGAGATCTCTCTACACTGATCAAAATTTCAGCCTTCCTATTCTAATATTCTAATATGGTGAGACCTGCAAGCCTTTGGGTTGGGCTGACCTGAGATAGCCTGCCGAACTGAACCTCTGTATCGCTCCATGTGTTCTCTCTGTTTCTGCCAAGCGGGAGTAATGAAGGCGATTTTTTCATATTATGCTAACACCGGTGACGCAGCATTGTGAAGAGGCCTTTGGTAATATCTTTATTGCATCTCCTCCATTTATAGGATATTCCAATCCCGTGTTACTTCAGTGACTGTTTGCCTCTTTTGAACATTGAACTTCTATCGGATACTTTAGCAGAAAGACTGACCACACAAGGGAACAGCCTTAGCTCTGTCCAAAGGTAATAAAATCTGCCTCCACCACCCGTCCCCCTGCCCAGATATAAGACATTATATTGGCATATAAAACAATGCTTTGATTGGAGGTTATATTCAAGAGAATGTCAAGTCTCTGCTGGTTGCCTGACAACAACATTTTAGGAGGTTTGTGTTCCTGGCCAACAAACTTCATTAATGCTTATCTAGGCTAACAAGCTGTTTGTTTCCAGTCTGTATTAATTTACCCGAGTGATGCCAAATGCCTGATCTAACTCTCAGCAGAATGCAATTTTAAGTTTATTTCCAGAATTCTCAAAGTCTTGCTTTTGAAGTTAATAACAGAAGAGCCGTTCAGATATATGAGAGGCTATATACTGTATACACTGTATCCTTATCATCTGTAAGGGTTTCTTTCTTTCTTCTCTATGCTTGTTTCTTGAATTGATATGTCAGGCCTCCATAATTAAAACATGTCTGTTCTCACATACTGCAGCGTGGCGTTCCGCACTGGCACATCAAGCATATGGCAGGCCTCCCACACACAAACCCCACAAACACACACTCGCACCCATGTCTGACTCAGTGTTATTTGCAGGTGGGTGTTGGGTTTCCCTTCTTCGGCTGTGTTATCCTGTCAGAACGGAAAACTGCTCCGTATATACGTCGGGCTATTTCTCATGGCTCTAGACTCAGGACGCGGCGATTCTTTGATTCCTATAACGATGTCTACATGTCACACAAAATGCCTAGTGCCACATGATATCCTGTGCTTAGGGGGATATTTGCCGCCCTGAGGACGACTTTCTAATCACACTTTAGGTGTGAGATGACTTTCAAGTCTGGGCAGGGTATTGGTCTGCTGAAAGATTTATAGAAAAATCTTACCCTGATGACATTTAAACGAGGGATAATGTACCTTTAGGCTTGTGTTGGGTAAACATGCATGAGAGCTGTGCTGAGTGAAGAGCTGAGTGTTTTTTAGCTTACTGAATCATCAAGACTTATTGAACGGTATGCACATGGATTCACATTTGTAGTTTGGTTCTCTTGATTCAGATCCAAACTTCCTGCAGTGGACTGGGTTAAGGCCACTTTCTGGATGTTTTTTTGGTGGTATATTTATGGGTTCATACAGAATTTCTTCCGTTTTGATATGAACTTTGAATATATTGGCATACCGGTGTATTTGGTTACACAAGTCTGAAACGCTGCACCATGAGACACCGCATCATTTTCAATGTAGCACTTCTAAACATGGATGGAGCGACTGTGTCACTGTGAGGCGGCGTGAAGATGGAAACGTCTGAAAAATGAAGAAGTGGCAGAACAAAAGGATTTGTGCCACAAAAAAGGTGCCGTGATCTGTCTGCCAGCTAAAGCTGTCCCTGAAAACTGTCCACAATTTTAGCTTTTTATGAATGAGAAAGAAAAAGTTGCACGCAGACTACAATTATACAGTTGTGCTGCTAGTGTGGGATTATTCTACAGTCATCATAGTAAAATAGTCCGATCCTTAGTCAATCTACTGTATTAATTCCTTTCTCAACCAGTAAAAAATACTGTAATATACTGTGATACCGTCATTCCGTAATACACATTTCTGGTCATACCACTCAGCCCTAGGTATATTTACCAGCTGGGAACTCACAAAAGGAAAATAACAATTAGTTTGATTATTTTCATTAGTGGAAAAACACAAAATGTCAGTGTGCTTGTTATCAACTGCATTAATCTTACAGTAACAAACACTTCATAGCTTTCTACCAGTGGCAGCCTCAGTGGAAATCCAGTGCAACAATGGCTTGCATCTCTCCGGAGCGGTTACCACGATGCGAAATCCAACACTGTTGAGGGGTAATTTGAGATCATTTTGAACAAGTGGCGTTGCTCTGTGGCATTGTTCACTGCTCACTCTTACTTTTTCTTGCCTAGAAAATCATACTTCGCTGCCACTAACGCGCACGCTCGCACACACTTCCAGCGCGAAGAACACATAAAAATAGTAAATTACTTCGCCGAAGTGCCTAATCCCTAGAAACTGGGTCATTACAGCGTGAAGTGTGTGACAGAGGTTTTGAGTTTTGAGGTGGAATTTTCCGACGGCAGAATGCAATCTGCCTCCACTTAACGTTTTGAAAATGAGACCTCGCTTTTGTAAATTTCCTGCAGAGAACACAACTTGTTGAGCGTGTAATATGCTCGCTGTTAGGACTGGTACACTTTGATGTTGTTTCTTTGAGCTTCTTTAGTAGTGGTCCACAGAGATGATACAGCGCAGGCTCCGTTCCATTCGACTTTATCCAATCGTCGCCTGTGCTGTGCGAGGTCGGTGCCTGGTGCACACATGCTGCGGTGAGAGGCAGGCAGACAGGAATGACTGCGGTCTGCAGCGGTACCACTCTGTACCGGTGGAGACCAGTCCCCCATTATGTCTGGGAGTGGGATATAACATATCTGTGCAAGGGAAACCCTTATACAGCACCACACACACACACACACACACACACACGGGGCATATCAGGCGGTGGCAACGCACACACTGATACCCACACACTCAAAGTCTCACGCACAACCCAGGAGCAGATCTGGCATTAACTGTGAGTTTCAGACGGGAATGAGGAATGCTGATGTGACACGGAGTCTGGTACAACGAGGGAGAGCTCCAGCCAAGTTTACTTCAGTTGATTAAGAGGAGACAAGTGATAGAATACAGTTAATTCTGCACCCAGCTGGCAAACGTCTGACATGGATCGCATGTCTTTCCTTTTCCTTCCCTCTCCTTCTCTCTTCTGCAGCCATCCTTTTTTTTTCTTATGCACCTCAGTGAATCGTGTAAAAGCTTTCCACTGCACAGTTCCACTCCTTCTTATGTGTGCGTGTGTGTGTGTGTGTTGGTGTTTGCAGCTGGTGGACTGGCGTTAAGATCACTATCAATCAGGTGCTATTTGAATAACTGTGACCCTAGTGCGCAGTAAGCAAAACGGAGTCCAACTGTTCAGGGTCTGAGTGGTTATTCAGTGCAGCCTTGATGAAACGGCGTCCTGCTCTTTTTCTTTTTTTGCTGTTAAAATTGCAATCTGGTCCAATTTAATTGATATTTAAGACCCTTAAGAACCCTCAAAGAAATAGTGCGATGTCCTTTGAGTGCTTGCTGCTGGAGCCACAGCAGCCAGGATGTATTTGGCCTTCTCATCTTCATGCATGACCTTCAATACCAAAATAAGATTTACTCCGTTATGGCCCTGATAAAGGGGCACTTATTGCTTTAAAATCACTCTTTCTGCATAATGTTTTTAGCTTCCCATCAACGGAGAGGCTTCAGCATTTTCTTTCTTATCTCTGGATGACATTATCAAGACAGCTTTAGCTGTTTTATTTTTGTCTTCTGGAAGGATTTTGTTTCCCTCCAGACTAAATCTTCTCGGGTATTTTTTGTCAAACCCATTCCCCATTGTGAAGTATACCTTTACCTTTTTGGTATTCTGCATTTGTTTCTCCTTGCTACGACTTCTGCACCAGGATAATTTAACAGTTAACTCTCCTCCAAGGGGCCAAATCCAGTGAAGCTGTGGCTAGGAATGAATTGTTCATGACTTTAGAAATGCAGGAAAAGAGAAAGAGGCACAGATGGGAAGGATCAAAACAGGAAAATCCATAAGAGGAGCTGTGGGTGACAGATGAGACCCAGACAGCCAATGTCTACTTCTTATTATAGCTGGAAGAAAGGTCTGAGCAAACAAGTACCAGCAAGTGGATTAGTTGGGTGAAGCATCCATATATACCAAAGTTTTTTTTTCTTCATTATTTTGAATTCCTTTTTATTGTGTAGAAGAGAATGATCCCATTTAAATAACCACCAGTCTGGCTGGAAAATATAAAGAAGATACCGGCAAACAAGCTCCCCTCTCTTATTTGGGTTGAGCGAAATTCAAAGAAAGTGTCTCAGCATCGTGAGAAAAGTGATATGTGTGGTGAAGACAGCTGCGTGTCAGGACAGGTCGAGACGCTTCTGGATTCACAGATGGTAAACGAACTGTGAACAACATGCCGAGATATTTGCACAGCACGCCTTGATACACACAAATGCTCGCAGACGGCGCAGCACTTCAATCAGCTCCCGTCGTATGAACGCGGAAATCGACAACATGAGCAAAGCAGGTTTCCACACTTCCACACCATCTCGTACTGTGACCAGCGTAGTTAGCCTCGTATGATCTCAGCCGACGCCGTTGTTTACTCGCGACTTAGCACGTTGAAAGGAAAAGGAGGTTAACAGCTTGTCTGCATTTGTCTGAAGGAACACAAACTGTGTGCAAGCAGTTTTAAAGCTTGCTATCTTTTTATCTTTTTCAGAATCATGCTAATCATACCTAGAGTCCAGAAAATAAGGAAACACACTTTCATCCAAACATCACATTTATCATTATTATTATTATTATTGTTATGATTATGTTTTATGCATGAATTCTTGGGTGTCCTGAACAATTACACTGGATTAGCCAAGAGTAAGGAAAATTTCCTCTTGAGCAGCCAGTGTCATATCCTTCTGCAGTTTTACTTTATCTAGTATGATTTCAGTATTGAGTTGTGACCAGACATGTATAAAGTAACAGAGACCCAGACTTGAGTAAAAGTACAAGTACTCTGTCAAAAAAAGTGTCTTGAGTAGAAGTTGAAGTGTTCTTTACGCACCACACTCAAGTAAAAGTACTCAAGTATTCAACATTTTTTGTACTTAAGTATTTCAAGTAGATTATTTTAATGTTTACCACTCAAATACTGAACGTAAAAGCATTGAGTTATGTAGTTATTAAAGAAAGTGGTAAAAAGTTTGGATATCATTGTTTATATTATTTCATATGTTAAAGCACAAGCTCCCAGCATCGAGACCCAACGCAACAGCTAAAGTTAGCTAGAGAACGTGAACTTGTTAGCTAACTAGCTAACATTATGTTAACTAAAGTTAGTCAGACTCTAATATTACTAATATTCACCAATACTAACCACAACTTTGATAGACAGTTTTGTATATAAGTGCGTCTTGCTAGCTCAACGTTAGCTAGCTAGCTATCACTATGGCTTTAGCTAATTCTAGCCTTACCCTGGAGCAGACGTATGTATGCTTTTTAGCGGGAGTGGGGTCTTCCACAATCTTTCTTGTGAAGAACATAACCCCCCCCAGCCAAACTCTTGGAGTTCCTAGTGTCCGACCACACCGCTTCACCATTTAGCTTGTCAGAGGTCGGCAGCTTGACGGACCTTGTTTACATAGTAACGGTTGCTAGGATGTACGATTGGACAATGACTGTCAATGGTAACGAATACCTATGCAGCACATAAAAAATGTAAAAGTATTAAATCAAAAATACATAATGAAGTAAAAGTAGGAGTAGGAGAAAAAATAAAACTACATCTGTGGTTCCATCTTCTATTATTTCAGGACAAATATCATTCAAGCAACACCTGTGCTCACTCAGGAGGACTGGAATAATTTACAGCATGCACTAATTTGCTGCCGTCTGGTTTGGGACAGAAACGTGTGGACGCTTAAACTCCTAGAAAACTGCCAAAAATGATAACATCAACTCATACATACCCATTTCCTATCAGTCTGCCTCATCTGCAGCCCTTAATTAGTTTTCCCGCCGTTCCCTGAATGCCTTTCAGCGATCACCTGGAGGGCTACGTAACGACAGTAACGGGCCATCATCAGGACCTGCTTGTGGATGTGTCAGCATCAGCACTCAGGGGACCAAATGGTCACAGATTAGTTGTGGTTATTTGCCCCTTTTTAGTAATTTTCTATAAAGTGTGAAAGCTTGTGTACATTGCAGTGACATGGTCAGAAGGCGCGTTAGGAGCTCTCTGGCAGGATGTAAATGTGCTGATGCAGTACTGATTCTGTTCCACTGGACCAGTATCCCATTACCTCCCACGAGGCCTCAGACCACTGACCTTCAGACTGTTACGTGCTTGTCGCTGCATATACATTGTGTGCATGTTTGAGTTAAGTGAACACACCGTTCCCTTGTGTTGTTCAATGTGAAGTACACGCAATCAAATTGGATGGATTTCTATACCTCGTTCAAGGTGCGAGTGAGCGGATGTCTTTTGTTTTTGTCTGTGTTCTCCCCTTTGTCTCATTTCTGCTTCCCGCCTCTAATTAGCTAAATTTTCTCTACTTTCTCCTGCCAGCCCAGCTTTCTCATTCATTGCAGAGATGCACTCTGCTGAGTTGAGGCGACCTTATCCCGTCCTACATGTCTGGCAGGCCTCTAATAGCTCTGTCACTCCAGATGTGGGAGCCTCGGCCGAGCACACGGACACATGTGTCTGGACCATGACAGATCTCCTACAGGTCGAACTACAATCCGTGACTGTAATTGATCCTACAGACTGGGTGAAGTCTGGTGTGGGTGATGTGAAAGTCAATGGAAATAAAGTGCCAGACAGAAACAACGCCAGGTTCACATAGATGCCAACTTGAACGTCTTCTCGATCCTTCACTCCAGCAGAGTTAGTTTGCTCAACCCCCAGCTGAACTAGCAACATGTGGTACAGATTACCACAGAAGAAGGTATATATATTTATATATATATGTGTGTGTGTGTATTTTTTATCACTAACATATGCCGGTTCCTGCATTACTCACGTTTCATTGTTAAAATGGACCTGAGACTGAGACAGATGCGACTGGCAACTGTAAATTTAGATTTATTTTTTAAGATACGCTGAAACATTACACCGTATATCTTCCTATAGCAGGAATTAGCAGCACGTAGTACCTTAAAGCTATAATACAACTTTGCACTAATGCTTTTCAGGTTGTAATCATCATTCCTTCCTTCGACTTTCCTATAGGTATGAGGGGTGAGTTGTTGCCCCATTTTAAAAAGGATTCGAGTTTTAAAAGGATTCACATTTATTTAACACAGATGTTTTTTTTAGTTCTTTTACCATTTACTTCCTGTTCCTCTCTACTAACAAACTATCTAATAGAATCACAAAAAAATAACAAAAAAATAGTGGGTTTGAAGTTTTTTTTGCCCCTCGTTCCAATACCGATCTTTTAATTTTCAGTATCAGCCAATCCGAACCTGATCTGATCTTAAATAACTTCATAAAAGCTTTTCTTATCTTGCTTGTGTTCTCCTAGATTACGTGTGCACCGTGCCTCTGCTCCACAAAGCCTGCAGGAGAAATGAGCTGGTCATCCAAAGCCATAAACTCCATAAACCTCTTTGGAATATGTTTTGTCCTTCATGCTGTCTCGAGGAAACTTTTCTCTCTTCGTTAAGTGCTTCTCATTGTTGTTTCGGTGCAGACTGCCTCAATATTTTCCATTGTGTCTAGCTTTTTTAGTTTTCTTTTGTAGGTGGTGAATCAGAATTTAGAATTTCCTACTACTACCTCACAAAACATCCGCATTGCACAATTTCCGTATTGTTGTTGGACTGTACTTAAACTACAGATGTGTTTAGTCGTTATATTGGCTCTTCTTTGATTTTTTGCAGCTTTGACACCAGCCAACATGGTTCATGGTGGTTTTGGGTCCTATGGGTTGAGGGGATGAACCTCTGTGAATCATCCCACAGATACTTGATCCGTTTGGGATCTAGTGAATGTGGAGGCAGGTGAACACCTTGCTCTGATTTTTTTTAGTTGGTCTCAAAGCGTTTTTTGTGTGTATCTGTGTCAGGCTCCCATCCTCCCATCAAGGAGTGTCATTGCTGTGGGGTAGGGGTAGCTGGTCTGGTCTAGGTGGGTGCTACATGTCTAAGTAACAGCCATATGAATGAATACCAGGTCCAAACGTTTACCAGCAGGACACTGTTATTAAGTTCTCCTGTCAGTGGTCATAATGATATGCCTGATCGTTGTATATGCTTATCTTGCTGGCTTTGGTGATGTGTGAACCCTCCAGCACTGCTGTTAAAAGATAGGGCACCTGAGTTCCAGTAAATACCTCCAAAATGTTGTTCCTGGTTAAGTTTTCTGTTTCTCTGTATTATGTTTTGTGTTACATCGAATATGTTTCATTACTTTTACAGTGACATTGAAATACTGGATGTAAACAGTCTGCATTTAATAATCAAAGCAAATTTCTGGGAAGCGCACACGAGGCTGCCAAAGCACAACAGTGATTTAAGCCGCTAAGTGACTAAATGACTCAGCCTTGTCATTGTGCCCCGTTCTTTCAGCTCAGTCGTTGTCTCTCGTTGGACAGACAGAGGTTCAGTCTTTCTGACTCAGAGGACAGTGAGTTGAGTTGAGAGGAGGATACGCTGCCGGTAAGAAAGGTGCATCTGTCATTTTTTTTTGGTTTGTTGTTTTGTACCGGGCATGATGTTGCATCAGCTTGTCCACTCGAGTTCACTCACGGCTGGAAGTCTGGGGCTTTGTGAGGGAAGAGACGAGCGCTGAGAGAATGAGTTACAGGATTTTGTCAGGAAGGTTGGTTCTGAGATGTTCTCCGAAGTTAATGCAGCGGGGAATATGAACTCTATGAATGACATGAACTTTGTCTACCCAGGCATCCGGAACTGAGTCAACTTTGAGGCTTTATTGTTTAGCTTTGCCCGAAAAGAGACATAACCTTTGCGTCAGACTGAATGTGTCGGCATGGAAAACAAACCTATGATCCAGCTTTTAAATTCTCTGGCCTAATGCTGAAGGAAATCTATGAACTTAAAGACCAAACACTGTAAAAAGAGCTGACCTTTACCTCTGGAGTGGAAGGAGATGAATCTACCAGTTGCATGACAGGTTAGCTCCTATTGTCCCGGTGTCCTGCTATAATCATTATCCTTCATTACAGATTATATCAACATGGCAGCAGAGAGTGTTGAAATGAAGCGCGCACACAAAGTTCCACCTCTGAAAATGTCAAATTCAGACACTTTCTGCATCCAAGATTATTGGCGACTGATTGCCAAATCTATTTCTGCTATTGTAACCTTTTCCACACCTGCAGAACCTACTCGACGAATGAAAGTCCCACCATCTGCACTCCCACATTGTAATTTGCGTTCGAGCATTTCGCTCAGAGAAATTACACAAATGGGTTGAGTTACAGAGAGTAAGAGAAGGGAGGAAGCAGCAGCAGATGGACAGCAGGGCACAAAGACAACGAGGAAAACGCTGCGAATGGAAACAAGAGACTGTACATTTTGTGTGTGTGTGTGTGTGTGTGTGTGTCAGATGAGAGAGGGCTAAACTGAGATGTGATGTGAACTATTAGGGTCGGCCCTGCTAGCAGTGGAAGCTGCATCCATCCAATTTGTTCGGTATTCCTGCCTGTCAGCTGCTGGGACGGGGCAGGCTAAGCGGCACCTGAAAGCAGCGCTGCCCCGTCTACTGTACAGTCCAGCACTTGAAAAGATGGATGACAACAGCTCAGGGAGGGAGGCAGGAGGTGCTGCAGCGGCGCACCGGACCACTGATGACTGAGGTGTGTGTGTGTGTGTGTGTGTGTGTGTGTGTGTGTGTGTGTGTGTGTGTGTGTGAGGGGGTTGGCAAACAGGAAGATCAGTCAAAAGAAGAGAGTGGAAAATACTAGAAAAGAGACACTGTTCTGGCTGCAAGAACCACAAGAGATGTTTAGTTTTGTAGTTTTGTTACTTAGACTCAACTCAACTAGACCAGACCACGTACCCCCCCACCCCATAGCAATGACCCCCCTTGATGGCAGCAGCCTGACGCACACACAAAGAAACTTTAGGAAAAAGATAATAAACAGCACAATGTGTCGACCAGGCCTCAAAATTCACTACATCCCAAACTGATCAAGTCCCCCCCCTTAACCCAAAGGCCCCCCACTAACAACATGTTGATTCCAGACACCACAGGACGCCCTCAGAAGGCCCATGTCCGTCCTCTGATGAGTCTCAACTGTTTTGGAGACACAAGGGAGACCTACACAATATTAGGAAGGTGGTTATAATGTTATGCATGATCAGTGTATAGTGTTCATTTCATTAGACAGTTAATTACGACTCCAGTCTGCCATTTAAATCTGCTTTTAGCGTGTACATGCAATGTCCCTGATTGCCAAACAAATTACATTAACTACATTGTGTTATGAAACCAACGATTTGACCTAAAAGCAACTTGTGGCTGACGAAATTCACAACTTTTGTTCTCACAGGTGGTTTAGACTTCTGCGTTAAATTGACGCAGTAAATTGATGCAGTAAACGTGCACCAATGTAACTGCTGATTGGTCCTGCAGGTACTAGCATGTTTCTGCTTCAGAACACATAGAGGAGAGGATAAGGAACACATATTTGTATGACTTGTCTTTGGTGAAATTTCGGCATTGTTGAAAGTGAAGCAGGAAGTAGAAACAAAAATTGACCCGACTGGCAAAAAAGACACAGCGCCTCCTAGCGCCTGGGTGGTGTGAGTTACACCATTTCTAAAAGAGCCTTTACCATGAAGTGTGGCAGAAAATCACAATCTCAAAGAGTGGTGCTTTTCTGCACTGAATCCAGCTCCTATAGCGCAGGTTGCTCATCATTACACTCCACATTTTGCCTCTGCACTGCTGACAACGCTTTGATCATTGTTTTGCAGAAATTAGATTAACTTAAGGGCCTTTTCGAAAACTTCTGTTGGTTTTCTTTTCAGCTGTCACGGCCTTTTATCCTGAGTGACGATGCCCTCTGACACTCTGACTGCGGCTCTCTGCTGGGTGATGTCTTGAGGCAGATTCCTCTGTAAAAAAAAAAAGAAAAGTGTTGCAGGCATGTTGGAGATGGAGACCCTGCCCTTTGGCCTCTCCCACCACTTCTGGCTGTTTGATAACAATAACACAGGCAGAGACAGAGAGAGAGAGAGAGATCCCAGCGCTAACCCCTATGGGGCAAAAAGATTATCACGTAGACATCACACTGTCTGTGTTAGTTCTCTGCAGCTGAGGGGGGCACAGGGGGGGAGGGAGGGATGTTGAGTAACAGGGGAAGCTTCGGGAAATAACAAAGTCCATGCACACCAAGATTCAGAAGCACCGCTTTCTCTTTGTTGCTCTCTGCAGAGTCGTCATCCGAATTTGCAGAACAGAAAATATGAGGCCAGCATTGATTTTCAGACAGATTTCAGCTGTAATGGATGAAATGAAGAGGTCAGATTCAGGCTGATAAAAGGCTGACTGTAATCATTCCTTGTGTCACCATTTGGAAGTTAAACACTTAGAAGGCTGCAAATGAGAGCGACACTGTGTATCTATCCATCTATCTATCTATGCAGGCGTACCATATTTAAATAAATACATAAATAACGTACTTATTAAATGAATAATGGCGTCTATATTTTGCTGGGAAACCTGTCTGTCATGCTTGCTGCAGTGGGACTGATATGGATGAAAGCGCATCATTTTATGCTGAACACATCATCTGCACTAATGTATAAACTCAGAGAGCCAAGGAGACGGAGTATTTGAAGATGCCGTGATGTATGACTTTCTCCATGGACGAGGATTACTGCTCAAGATTCAAAACAGATATACGTCATTAGCATATTCATTTTGGCAGGATCAGAGCCAACCTGCACCATCCAATCTATTTCCATCAAAAAGCCATATTGGATTTCTGATTCGAGGGATAACAGAATCGCTTGTTCCCAGATTCTTATTTAGGACAGACATCGTGAAGGTTAACAGTGAACACGCGGAGGCTGATGCTTGACAGAGAGGGTCGTTTTACGTTTGATCGAAGTCGGGGAAGTCGGGAGGTGCAGGAACTGTGTGTGGGGGATTTGAGATGTCTCGTCTTTGTGATGCAGAATCAAGCAAATAAATCATGTCCGGCACATCGCACAAGGCGTGAGTCTCAAGGTCTGATTGTCAGCAGGAGAAAAATGAGAGCATAGCAAGGATGAGTTTGATCTTCTCAGGGGCCGGGAACAGATAAATCTTTCAGTTACCTCCAGCTGACAAATTCACAATTTTAAGATTTCTTTGGGGGGATGTGAGTAGCTCCCTGACAACTCCCTAAATAGAGCAGATGATGTGCCATCAAAGAGTCTTCTGGGCGGATTGAAACAGATATAACTTAGTAATTACCTCCCTCTGCATTAAAAGTTACTATGCATATAAAATCACAACTTGTATTGCTGTTGCATCTCAAATCATCAGACATCTATTTTGTCTCCTGCTCGTCTCGGCTGAGTGATCGTGGCTGTTTTGATTTGTGGCAAAATGAAAGTTGAACCTGTCATGTCATATTTATGCGGCTTTCACTCCTCAGTTTCATAGGTTTAAGAGAGACACCAGTGAACTCGGGAAGCTGTCAGCGCAGACAGATTTAAATATAAGGCTGCTGCACCTTCATTTTAGTGGATTTTAGTCTCCCATGCACTGTGAAGTTTATTTTTGCATCTGACTTTTGGGGAGTTTCTCAGATGCTGAAACATTTTTGCATCTTTTAGATGTGAAAGTTGTATAAATTACAAGGATCTTCAAGCAGCTTGGATCTGGAACCAAATAAAATTCATGCACCATAAGAATGAATCTCATATCCTGGATACATGACTCAGTGTAAACACACTGGGTTCACTCCACTCTCCCGCTGGCAGGGTCTCAGTGGAATTTGGGCATCATTAAGGAACCATTAAGATATGCTTCACTTTGAAAATCCAACCCAGTGTATAATGTTTAATATGTACAATACTTCTCTACACATGGAAACTAGATAATGTGGTCGGGGCTGGGGTTTGGCTTTGTTGAGGTTTCCTCACGTAATACTGAGGCTTCTCTGGCAGAAATTATGAAGTGTCTTGATTATTTGTGGCACTGTACTGAACGTAAGACAAAATCATCTTCATCTAAAGAGTAAATCAAGAAATTAGCTTTTGATTTGATGAAAAAGTGACCACTCTATGTCTCCCATAGGATTTGCTGAAGAGCAGTTTTGAAGTTGGAAGAGCTTTTGAGAGCAGTGTAGACAGCACAATACTTTCCCCTCCTCTGAACTCCTAGCTGATACAAGGATGAGCCAAGAGTGATGAGAGCTGAGACCTGGCGTGGCACCCAACCGTGTCACCCCAGATCCTAACTGTGTAGCCTGATGTGCACCTCCCCAGAAACGTAGCCCCAGCGTTGCCAGATGAACGATAATGATCATACTGTATTTGTACGATAATATCACCCTCTGTACGATCAATAATTCCAAAAATCCAATAATGCACAATAGCTCTTACCTTTCAATACATGGCTACTAGCAAAAACCAACAGCAAAAACTGCATTATAAGCAATACTCTATGGTTTGTGGTAATGTTTTATTGTAGCAGATGGTCCCGAGCAACGTCAAATATGGGTATGCACGATATTTTTCCTCAAAATATGATATTAAGCTTCTGCTACAACAGCAAGAGACTGTGACTGGTCCGCCTGTTAGTAGAGTATTTCCACTTTAGTGGTAGTAGAACAAGTTAGTACAAGTTTGGAGATAGAAACATTTGTATGACTCATCTTGGTTGAAATTTTGACAAAAGTTTCAATCGCCATTGTTGAAAGTGAAACGGGAAGTAAATAAAAATGAACTGGATTGGCACCAACATAAACTACACCAGCGTAGGTTACGTTGTCTACGTCCTATGTTTAAGTCCTATGTGCTTTAAATGAGCCTTAAGCCGTCATATTTTTTAAAACTTGTGACTTATATATATATATAAAACTGCATGCTGCTTACATTTGTCATAGATGGAAAAGCTGTCTATAGAGACCAAAAACATTTTTACCAGGCTGTAAACATTTAATTCTGCTGTTTGACGTTTTTAACACTATGGTCTATGGGGCCTGACTCACTTTTTGAATCAGCCTCAAGTGGTCTTTAGAGGAACTGCATTTTTTTTCTTCTTTTTTTGCGATTGCCACTTTTATCTGTGGTCATCTGGGCTGTTTTGCATTTGCCATAAATGTTAGCTGTCTTGTGTGGATTTACTCGTTCATCGAAATGTGCTTTTGATTTTGCAATGTATGGCTCTGCAGCTCGTAATGATGGGTCTCCGACTGTGTACAGCAGTTCATCTCTGGGGGCCAAAACCACTGCTGTGATGTCACCATGTACACAGTTCAGGATGAAGGGACCTTTAAAGCGCCCTCACTTTTACTCAAGTGTGTCACAAACGATTATCTGACCAGTAATGAGCTCCTTTCTCACACGGTGTCAGGTCCGGCTGCAGGGGACGGCGTTCATTTAAAATCGTTAATCGCTCATGTGTGACGGAACTTGTATGGATTTCACATGTTCATTGGGATCTTTGGCAAAAAAAAATTGCCCCATGACATCACAAAACGCAGCCCCTCTCTGGACCCATTCGGATGATACAGCGAGGACCCATATGCTTGGGCTGTGGTCGCGTTGGTTTTGGGGGTTGTTAGGCCCATGGTGTAATGAAGGAAAGATGGCAGAAAGCCACTTTAAGAAAGGTCTAGTATGAGAACAGCATTCCCCAATGCACAAGCAACACGCCCCCAAGCACACTCTGCGATGACAACATTCAGCTTGCTGATGGCAGGCTGAAAGAAGACTCAACATGTTGTGGTTTTCATTTTGTGAATATTAAAAGGGATCATTGGGGCCTGTAATACTCAAAAATACTTTCTTCTTCAAGGAATAGTTCAACGTTTTAGCATTTGTGCATTAAAGGATTGTTTTCTCCTTATGGAAAATGCATAATGTGTCTTATTGCTGAGAGTCGGCTACAGGCACCAGCTGATTAGCATGTCCTAGCATAAAGACTGGAGGCCGGACGATTGAAGCTTTCTAGCCCTTTTCCATCAAGAGAATTCAAGAGTCAGCTTGGAGCTGGTGCATAATCTTAAACCACTTCTTGTATTTTGACAGACAAATCACTGGCTCACTGACAGGAAAAATGGTTTTTGCACCAAGACATGATGCTGAACCATGGTATGATGTATGCTAAACTAAGCTACACTAGATGCTCAGGCCTAGATTATCAAACAGATTCTTATTCCAGGTTAAGAAACGTCTGTAGACTGGACTCATGCTCTGTACTGTAATTTGTCTGGCCCGCTTGAATGGTGTCATGCAGATCTTGTAGGACAACTAACCTGACAAGACACAGGCAAGACAAGCGAGGACGATCAAACCTACATGGGCGTGTTTATACTTAAATTACTTTAATTATGCAATGCATTTTACAAATGTGTGAGCATACATTTAGAACAGTTAAAGCGGGGCTTTTTTTTTCATGCATAATCACATGTTCACAACTTATCCTACTGCTTGAGAGAGGAATTAATGCAGTAGATTGACTGAGGATAGACTATTTTACTGTGATGATGAGTAAATATTGTAGAATAATCCCACACTAGTAGTAAAACAGGTTTGCATGACCCTGATGCAATGAAATGAAGAAACAGGGACAATTACAGTTTGTCCCTGTCTGTAATGTCAATAGCAGCTCAACCAGCTACCGTAATAATTGTAGTCTGCATGCAACTGCGTGCATGCAACACTGTGACAACAAGACTCAACAATGTTGCACAGAATTACTTCACCAAGCTGCTGTGTGCCAAGAAATAGTTCCAGCGTGTAAACTACCCATAAAACGCAAAATTTATTTTCTGTTTGTTCGCTGCATTTCCGTTTGAACATCGAGTCCACCAGGATCTCCAATGCCGTGGAAAAGGACAGCAAATAAACGGGTTTCCTGAGACGCTGAGCTGTTGCTTCACTCTAATGATGTTTACGTGGCTTACATGTACGAAAATGAGAACGCGAGAGATCAGACATCTGGTACCAAACTCTGTGCTGATGGCTGCAAAGTGAATTTCCTCTCTTACCTGTTGTGTTCTTGTGGTGTCAGGTTCCCGGAGGGGGAGAAGGAGATTAATATGTCATACTTTGATCCGTCACCCGGTGTGCGCTCATCGCAGTCTCTCCTCGTGTCACCTTTGCCTGCATCCTCAGTTTGGTTCAGCTTTTGTCTGCAAGTGCAAAATAGTGCTCAAGTAAGAATACAAAAAAAACAAAAAACAAAAACAAACAAAAACAGGATCGGTTTTGCATTATGGATAATGAAATATGTCTTCTTTAAGTAGAAAATTGTCACTCATATTGAAGGTCTCCTCCTTTCGTGCCCCGTGAGGGAGTAATTTGGTTGAAGCATAAGGGTTCAGTTTAGGATAAAAGCAGAATGGATCAAAGGCGCTGTTTGTTTGGCTGGGTATAAATTGTTCCAAGAAGAGCTGGAGAAAAATCAGAAAAGCGAGGACTTATCTGATGCCTTTACAATTCAGAATAATCTACTCTTTTGTTGGGAGGAGAGGGCGTCATCCAAATGGCTAATGGTTATCCGTTTCCCACTTACTATTGTAAACAGTCATCCCCTTAAACCACTAACATCCAAACCCTTCAGAATACATAAAAAAAGAAATCAATCCCCGATCAATGGAGTCGACCATTTAAATAGCAACACAGCGGCGTTTGAGCAGCATGAGGTGGATCAATGAAGGATCGCCCTGTGAGTGTTCAGCTGCGCGGGGATCAGTGCAGGGAGGACGCCGTTCAGACCGCGTTCTTGGCGAACGGCCTCAGTGATTGGGCTGCACAGACTCAACGCAAACAAGAATAAGTCAAACGCAATCCGATCCAATATGGTGACTAAGCCTGATCAGAAACTGACTTTATTAAATCTTGAGTGATACAAACAGAGACAGAAATTGCACATGATAACCTCCGCAAAGATGATATTTACTACGAGGCTGTTCTGTTGTATTACTTTGTCATTATTTTTGTTGTTATTCATTTGCAGCTGAAGAGGTTGTGCAACGTCTGTCTGTTAAGCTAAGCTAAGCTAAGCTAGGCTAAGCCGGCTGTAGCTAGTTATGGTACAAATTAGTATTAGTTCTTTAATTTAATTTAGAAAGAAAGCACTTGTATTTTACGCATTCAGTGATCAGCCATAACATTAAGACCGCTGACAGGAGAAGTAAATAACACTTGTGACAGTGCAATGTTCTGCTGGGAAACTTTTGTTACTAGGCATCCACCCAGACCAGAATAGGTACCTCCAACCCTGTCACAGGCACACATACATAAATGGTGTAAGATTCACTAGATATGAAACTGATCTGGCATCTGTGGGGTGCACTGGAACAAGTCACCATAGGGACACCCTAAGAGACCTGCGTAATTTAGGGTGGTCATAATGTTCTGCCTGTATATTGGAAATATATCAGCTATATATATGACAAATATATATCGCTGCTCTACACTAAGGCTTAGAAACTGCCACATATATTGTTCATTCTCCATATCCAGTTTTCATTTATTCCTCAAAGCAGAAGATAAAATCGTGATTACGATAATGAGAATTCCCACGCATTTGAAATGAACATTTTATAACATTTACGATGAAAGTGAAGGAATAGAGAGAAGAAGAACTTTTTTACCAATTACAAAAAAAAACCTTGTCAGGTTAAAATATTCCCAATGGAGCCTGATGTTTAATGGAGGTGAAAGCAACCACCTGTTTTCAAAGTGCTGCTGAATGTCGACAGTGATTGACAGCGAATGTCCTCCAGGCCTCGTGGGCCGTTCTTTCTTTAATGTTTGAATTAAGGGCAGGGGGGCTTTTTGTCTTCACACCTGGGCACCTGCAGGTCAGAAACTGTACACACCTACAAAGCATAACCTTTTGAACTAGTCCACTCTCCCCTCAGCGTTTCCTCCTGCTCTCACAGTGTAATCCCCCCCTTTTTTTTTTTTGTCTTTACCAATTGGCACATGGAAAATGCAGCCTGGCAGGTGTAATGGCCGGTTTCAGATATCAATCTCCCTGTGGGGGACTTTGAACAAACCACTGAATTAATTTCACAGATGAAAAGGGAAAGACCATCCCTGCTCATTAGCCGCTGTTAAACCAGCATAATTCTGCTGTCTCTGGTTTAAAATGACATCAGTTTCCAAATTACTTTTTATTCATTATTATGTAAAATTCCCCCTCTGTTTTGGATTAGAGAGTTGTTTTTTCTCGAGGGGTTACATGGAAAAGCAGATTTAAAGGAGAAGGACTGCACCCTGAAGTTTGCATGCTGTAGCCATTAGTTTATGTGGTGGGGAGCTTTATTGCTTCCCACTTGGGTTAAGTCAATCCAACAATTTACTCTGCTGCCCTCTCTCCCCCTCCTCTGTCAGCTTCGTGTACAACTGTTATGTCTGTGGACATTTCTGGTTCGTCACTGCAGTGTTGCGGATGGGCGAGCCAGTGGTCTGTCAGCCCTCCGGTTGAAGCTGAGCACTGTTCCTGGAGGCAACATGAGGGAGGGTGGAGCTCTTCTTCCTGGAGTCCTTAACCGGATGGCTGCAGGCCAGTGGCTAGGACAGCCTCCAGCTATTGATGTCATCGTGGCTTTTCTGGTATCAACACCCTCAGGATGTGTGTTGAGCCGTGGTAGCTTGTTTCTGTAGGGCAACAGCGAGTCGCAGCACCATCCGAGCATTTTTTTTTTTTTTTTTGCAAGGCTTCCTTTGTTCCTGTGTCCTTATTTTAGCCCGTGTCTGGCCTCCGTTCGCTAAACATAAGTGAAGCTCAAACGGGAGACAAAAGCTATATGAAGTGTAATGTGGCAGCGCCGTTAAAAACACTGATTACAGGGGTCGACATCAAAGTCCTATTTTCGTGCCGGAAAAGTTGCTGAGCCGGAGCTGTCGGGGAACGATTGTGTTTCACATGCTTCTGCAGGCGGCTCTGTCCTGCTCTCGCTGCCCAGAGGCAGACGCACTATCACATTTTCCACCAAAGAGCACTGGCTGCTGCGCCACCAACCTTCAGATTGTATTTTTGTCTCTTCTGCATCTGGACTCGCGCGTCACAAGGTCGTCGCGAGAGACAGCGGGAGCCTTTTCGCTGGTGATTGATAGCCGCGTCTTGGCAGGTTGTAGCTCCGTAATATTTGATGACAGGGGAAGTGACTGTCAGTGGCTGGCAGTGTCGTCTCCAAATCCTCTCAGGTCTATTGACTGTCCATCACTGTCTCCGGGTTTTCATTGATTCCCCTCTTTTGATTTTCCCTCTTCCTATTTTTACCTTCTACCTCTTTTATTTATTTATTCATTCATCTATTCAGTTATTGCCATGTCGGCTACTTTTAAAGTTAGATGTGAGTCGTGGTCTGGATGGAGCGAAGACTCAACAAAATATGTTTTTGTTCTGAATTAGTCTGACGTAATTTGTAAGTGCGGCACATTAACACATTTTCCATGCAGCTAATTCACATAGTCACATAGAGTAGAATTTCATTTGGATGTTAAAAGACAAATTATCCAAGGAAACTATTGAGAGGGGATGAATATTACATGACACCACCAATACAAAATTAATAACCCTTCTCTTTTTTCTTTCTTTAATCTTTGCGTTTGTAGGTATAATGTTTAGCGGCTTTAACGGTAGAGCTATAGAGTCACTTTCCTGCAGTCAGAGTGCATTATTCATGACTGTAGTTTCACCGGGGTGACGGGAGAAAAAAAAAAACACTGGTCTTTTGCTTGCATGTGCGCATCCTCACATGCACTAAGCCACTCGTGGAACGTGGACGCCATCCGTCTGGTGGGAAGGTGGCGTCTTCTGCGGAGTCAGATTACCTGTCATTCAGGCTACGTCTGATGAGAATCCTGCGTTGGGAGCAAAACACAAAGTCCGGCCTGTTTTTGTTTTTTTTTTGCTCACGGGCCCAAGGTGTTTCTTACATGTGCGGCCAGATAAAGAGAAGAAAATCCTCCTCCCACCACCCAGCTCCCAGCGCTACGCTGGCTCTATCGGTGACTTTCTTCTGCGTTGACCTAGAGTAAATAAATGGATCACCGATGCCACCCCTTCAGGGAGGATATGAATGGCTTGCCAGTCATTCACTGGCAAATAAAAATTCTCTGGCAGATATAAATTCCCTGCAGGGGTGGAAAAAGCACCGGTGTGACACAAGCTGTCCACTCGCTCCCTTTACATTCACCGGTGATAATATCCACCGGAGCTCATCTTCAGTCTCGATACATTCAGTAACCCATTTCCTGTAATTACTCCACTGGCATGTCTTTTATTCACAATACCACATATAGGCCATTAAACTTTGCTCTCTTGCTAATTGTGGCTACGACTGCAGCCTCACTTCATCTAGATGAAGATGAACTCTACTCAGCATGTGAGGTGTATAACAATCAGAGAGGAGTTATTAGTCGGTCCTGTTTTGCCATTTCAGTCACACAGCCGGATGATTAACAGTGTAATTCTCATGCAGTATTTTTTCTCTAATTTGTTTGCCTTATAAATATTCCCTCCTTTCTCCTCTGGCTTCGTGTGTGAGGGCATAGATGTGTGGATCTGTAGATGGCTTCCGTCCTCGTTTCACCAAAATCGAAACCTAATTAAAAGTAAAGTGGTATAAAGTGTTGTTTTTTTTTTTTTTGCTTAAAGTTTGGCTCTTTTTTTTATCCCATTGATTAGTTAAATAGAAAGCATTAATAGTCTGTTTGTAGGACACTGACCTTAATGAAATGCGTCTGGGTAGGGAGGTTAATTAAAACGCACACCCTCTGATCAATCAGTCATTGCGTAAATCACATTGATTGTTCATGGCATGATAACTCGATCTAAAAGTCTGCTATAAATGGAGCTCTTTATCAGTCGATTAATAGACATGAGCACCTGTCCACCGATTTGTCAGCATATTTCTGTAATTAAAACACTGAACTCAAGGTGGCTACTAGTCAGCTGTGTTGAGTATCACACCGTACTTCAGACAGTAGGGAGGGAAAGTGAGCGGTTCATGTTGGATTTGAAGCTAATACATGTGCATAATAAATGTGAAATTTGAATTTCTTTAAATAGACATTAACATAAATCCAACGTATTTTAATAAAGGGATAAATGGTGGCAGAAGTTCTTTCAATCAGCGCTCACTGACCGATACAGGAGTTGTCTCAACAGTGCAGACCTGTTAATCAAAGCCTCCTGTACACAGTAGGCCCCGCCCCTATCGCTGCTGAGCCAATCACAAGGCTGCATATTGCACGTTGACTCTGTCAGGTTCCCCTCAATTGGCCGAGAGCCTATTCAGTCCCCAGGTGAAATCCCAGAAGCACGCTGCAATATTAGCAGAAGAGAAGCTAACAGTGGGTGTGTTCATGTTTACGGCAGTTGCACGGCCACCCTACTGTTGCACATTCGTCTGAACTATAAAACAAAAGAATATTTGAACCTGTGTATTATCTTAATAGCTTAATATTGAATGCAAATGATAATGATGTATATTTATAAATAACACTAGGTCAAATTTAATATAAAATACGTAGGTAGGGGGTCCCCATTTAATCTCTACATCAGTTTGTTGGTCTTTGGCCTGAAAAACATTACAAGACTCCTGCACTAAAGTCTTTTCTTGTCTTACTTGTATCGTCTTAGATCACATGTGCACCGTGCAACTATATTAACTCTAGTAAATAGGTCTGTCAATGATAATGTAGCTAGGAGAGGGTAGCTCCTTGGTACCTCGGCTGCAGAAGCTTCAGTAGACGAGGAAAAGAAATGGGCTACTCATCCAACGCCATAACACTCTGTTTGTTTGTTTTTTACACTGACTCTGTCTCAAGGAAACTTCTCTTCTTTTAAATGCAACATTCATGTTGTTCCAGTACAATCTTTGCCTACATTTTTTCTGGTGGCGTATGAAGTTGGTATTATACCACCTCATGGAACATCTGATCTCCTTCCACACAGCACAGTTAGTCACATGGTTTTGCTTCTTCTTCTGCTTCTATTTTTGGCAGCTTTGATGCTAGCCAACTGCCCCTAAAACAAAAGAACAAGAATCCGTTTTGTTTGTTTGTTTTTTTGTTTGTTTTATTTTATTTTTGGCAGCTTTGACGCAAGCCAACAAAGAGGAAAAAATATGTTTTGCCACTACAGGAACAAGTTTTAGTTTTATTTTAGCGAGCATTTAAAACAAGCTTAATGTGCACCACACTGCATTTTAACCTTTTAGCTTTGGAATGAAAAACGGATGCACAGGTATGAAAATATTTCAGAGTGAGACATTACTTTCTGTCCCAAGTGTTTCCTGCAGTGAGAAGGTTTGTTGCGTGTAACCTGCTCTATTTTTCTTTTAAAGGCTAATACATTTGTGTGCGTTGTATACAAATATATGAAATACCAAGGCAATTCCCCTCACTTTGTCTGAGACGTCAGTTTCTATTGTAAATCAATACATTTTCATTTGTTGGCACTGAAACTGCCTGTTTGTCACTTAGCAGTATGACAGCATGATATGACTTTCATTGCAGGTGGGGGGAGAGGGTAGAAGGGGTAACAACATAATTCACATGAACAATGGCTCTTTATTTCAGCACCCGGCTTCTCCTTTCTGAGAGGAGGTATCAATCACTGCACATATAGGAATTGCAGGAGCGCCACTCCGTGATGCTAATGGTTAGATGATAATGTAGCATTTATCAAAAGCACAGAACAGAAAAGTGTGTCACTCGTGCCATAAATCACTGTCAGTGTAGAACGAAGAGTAAAAAGGAATAAAGGATTCAGATGAAGGATAGTCACACGTCTGTTAGACCTGCGTATTTGAAGCTGGAGTCGGGACACAAAGTAGCCTAGCCTGACACGAAGTACTGGAAATGTGAGCAAATGACATGGAAAAATAAAATGAGAGCTTAGCTTTACAAGCGCTGTTTTCAGTCTTTCTTGGTGGTGATCTAATTTAATCATCTGCTTTAAATAAAATAAGCATTGCACCCTGATTCATTCAACTGCATTCAACAGCCTGCAAAGCAGCTGGATTTCACAGGATCTTTCAACCCTTTAGGAGATCACAAAATCAGTCCATTTTTAATCCTGTCAGCTATGCAGTTGCATTACAGCATTGTCTTATCTTTATCCTGTGTCTAATGATTACTACTCAGCTATGGTTCTGTGCAACAAATCAACACGGTCTGCATCCAAACACTTTACATTGTCAAAGGCCCACTATACTACACACCTTTTTCAAGAGAAACGCAATCAAATAGCTTTCTCCTTTGTAATAGACTGGAGGCAGAGTTGGGGTTTAAATATGGACATTTATGCTGTTTCACCCAATAATCGTATTCATGTGGATGTGAATAAGGATGGTGCTCTAATGACCCATTATCAGTTAGAGGCTCCAGTCTCCAGGTGTCAGTGGGGTGTTAAGAAAGTATTCTAGATCGATGGCAGATTATATCTCACTCCAGCGACGTAGATGGCTTCCTTCACTCCTCTTTCAAAACCATTTGTCTTCTCCTGCTAAAATTTGGACATTCAGAATAGTAACCTTTCTCTTTCAAGTAAAAGGTGGACCGCGCCGAATCATTCCCTGATGAGATTTTTGTTTTTTCCATTTTGGCTGTAACCTTTCTTCTAAATGCTGAATTTCTTAGTTTTACCTGGGGCATTAGAAACCTTTTATGGACACAGTCTTCCCTGATCGATCCATCCTGATGAATTCAGCTCCTAGTACATTTCTAACTTTAAGTTTGTCTGCCGTAGGCCCTGTCATATTAGTAGTTGGATGGGACATCGTATGCTTTCAAGTTCACTCAGGAGTTTCTAAGTCATCGTCTGTTAGTGTTGAGGTTGACTTTGCAACAAACTGTTGCCACACGGCGTACACTCAATCTTTCAAGCCCTGCTGCATCACCTCCCCTGCCACCTCAGCATACCTAAGCATTTTCCTTTCATATGCCTCATCTGCTGCATCCTGCCGTCACACTGTGAGCTCCTCTGAACACACACCGTGCTGTGCTGTCTGACAACACCATGATTTTCCTCACGACTGGAAGCTCTCTCCACAAACCAATTCTGTTTTCCGGGGCCATCCACCTCCCCCTTACACTTCACTGCCCCCCCCCACCCCTTTCTGCCTTCACAAAAAAAAAGTAATATGTTTCTTCCTGGGAGCAAACTAATTCATTTCATATGAGTCGCTCATGGTTTTGTTGAGGTGCATTGAGGAAGACAGATTATGTCTAACTGTAACTGCTCAGCTCTCATTTTTCCTGGCGTTCCCTGGGATCATGTAAGAGGTACGATATTACATTTGACATCAGTAATGAATCATTTTCAGTTTGCCTCCGTATCCCAGAATTCCTTGCTTTGCTGTCTCTTCTTCGTCTTTTCTTTGTGTCGTGCCATGTGGTGCCTGAATGCACGGGGCTCTAAATCTTGAGGGACAGCAGGCGTGATGCTCTGTTGTCAAGATGTCAGCGTGCGATACTCAGTGTAATTTTGTGGTTTGTTTTCAGGACAGCTCTATCACTGGATATAGACACATTGGGGTTGAAAATAAATTTTTCTCTCTGTCTTTTGTGTTTTGTTTCCACATCAATCCGTTTGGACCGGACGGGTCGCCACTGGGTTTCAGGATGAACCTCAAAGAGAATGGGGGAAAGAAGAAGAAGAAACTTTTGAAGAAATGTAGCCGCAGGCTAACACGCTTAAAAACAATTGGATTTCTATTTGGGGATAAGTGGCATTTACCCTGTGGGCAAAGATTAAAAAAGTAAAAATAAATAAATAAAAGAAAGCATAGACTGATCAGGCATAACATTATGACCACCTTCCTAATATTGTGTAGATCTCCCTTGTGCTTTCAAAACAGTTGTGGAGATGTGAGAATGGACCTTCTGAGGGTGTCCTGTGGTGTCTGGCAACACAATGTTGTTAGTGGAGGCCTTTGAGGGGAAGGGCCTCTGTGGATCATCCCACAGATACTTGATCAGTTTGGGATCTAGTGGATTTGGAGACCAGGTCAACACCTCGTGCTGTTCTTCGTGTTTTTTTGGTTTGTTCCTAGAAGTCCCTACAAGTGTTTCTGTGTGTGCAGGCTGCATCCTGCTGTAATCAAGGAGAGTCATTCAGTACATGTGAAAAAAACGAATTGTTTCCTTAATCCGACTTTAACTGGACAACTTATGTGCATGTAAACCAGTTACTCTGACTAAAATCGGGAGTTCTGCTTATCCGATTAAGACACCCAGATAATGCGATTAGAAATCGGTTTTCCCTGCTATGTATACGCCTTAATCTGACCTTAACTGGACAACACATGTGCACATACTCCACAACAGTTGCACTGGTGAATGACCCCAGGATAAAAACATGCAAGAAAGCCAGTCGCAGAAGAAGGTAACCAGAGCCGGTAGAAGAACCACCTGAGGGATAGCGGCATCTTATCTACACCATAAGTAGCGTATACATTATGTATGAGATTAAAAAAGTAGAACTATTACCCATCTTGTTTGAAATGCCGGTCTGCTACATGAACAACTATTAACCCGTTGAAAAGACACATGTCACCACCTAATGTGTAGGAGGAGGACATGTTCCCGTCAGTCCCGTCATTGCATTAAAACTGAGACAAGGACCACATTCAGAAATTCGAATTTTGACAGCACTGATTGCTTTGGGGTGGGGGTGCCTGCTCTGCTCTAGGTGGGTGCTACATGTCTAAGTAGCATTCACATGAATGTATGCCAGGTCCAAAAGTTTCTCAGCAGATCATTGAATTGTCACTTCACTTCACCTGGCAGTGGCTTTAATGTAGTGGCTGATCAGTGTACATAGGCTGTCATACAAAATGGGAAGCTTGAATTGTTTAGCACTGAAGCCCTAAAGCAAATACCATTGTTTCCCTAAAGTGTAACCCCTTTGGTGCAGTCGTCTTCGAGGTGTGAATGCTAAGCAGAGACCTTTGTAGCGCAGCCCCACTTTTATTTTATTAGGACTTCTTCCCTCTCTTAGTTGTATCTCATCTCCACTGTGACCTTAAGATCACAGTGACAGGTAATTTCAAGACATTTGTTCCAGTCCACCACTGTTGGTGGCTTCAGAATAAAACGGATGCCTTCTTAAATACAGTAGTGGAAATGATTTGATTTGAGCTATCTATATTGTGCGCACATCCGGTTGATGGCCCCTGACATATTTAAAGGTTGTGTCACTGTCATTCATCCCTCACTTTGACATGACTGGGGGAGTGACGCCAGGGTTGCCACACGGCATGAAGTGATCTGTATAGACCACTACCACACTTTGAAATCATCTTACATGAAAGGAGTTAAAGGGCAATTAGTGACCTTGTGTGCAGACACGCATGCTAACGTCTAGCAAGGCAGAAAACCTCCATGTTTACGGAGGCAGTTTGCATGCTTTGAGGGGCCGTCACCATGGCACGCTTTGCTGTCGCTATACACAAACAAGCGTTAACGCACATTTAAGGGTCACTCATGGGCAGAAAGGGGGCATTGTTGTAAGAAAATTAAACGAAAACAAGTGAAGTCTGACTGACCGGGCGGATGTTTAACTTTGATACAGTTTCTGATTGAGCTGAAATCTGCCTCATTTCCAGAGAGTAGGACTCCTGTTCACGCTCGTACCCTCCATCAAGACCTTGGTTGTAATACCCCTGGCAGCGAAGTCAGCATTATATAATGCATATGAGAAAAAACTAAAGAGACCGCTCTTAAGGGCTTAAGGCCGCTAAGTAACACAAACAGAGAAAATCAATTGCAAAACTCATTACTTGCAAGAAATGCAACAACAAGACGTGACTGAAGAACAGATGGTCGTTTGAGCAAAAATCACAAGCCTATTAATGCAAGTGTTCGGACTTTGACTCTTTGCCACAAGACTGTTGACAGCATGATATTAAACTGTGACAGGCCTGCGGGTATTTCTGCTCTCGTTTTGCTGAACAAGGCCGAGGACTCATAAGCATCACAAGCAGGCACTGCAGAGTCCACAAACTCCAGCGTCAGTCGCTTGCTCGACGCAATTAACAATGACTGTCAGAAGTGATTTTTTTTTTTTTTTTGTGCAATAGCAGTCAACCAGTCATGCAAAGGAAAATCCTGGTCATTGGCCTGTTTCTGCTAATCTTTGCTAAACCTCTCTGTACTTGACTTGCACTAATGCCTCACTCACTATACGACCATAGAAGTTGACCTCAAGTGGAGACGTGAGATGACGCTAAACCCATCTGGGATTATTTATTAACCTACACGGCCATTGTTCATGCTGCAGCTTCTCTAACAGACATTTATTGAGAAGGATAAATTCTACTGTTTGATGAAAGTGCTGTGGTGTTCCTGCACGTGGACACACTTCACAGAATCTCACGCTAACACTTTCAAAGCAAAGCATCATGTGTGCAGCCCTCTCAAAGACCGCTTCACTTCAAAGTCAGGCTATCATTCTCCGTGGAGAAATCCTCATGAATGCAGAAATACTTCACTTTTTGAAAGGTCGTTTTTTTTTTTTTTTTTTTAAATAAAAAAATTGTCCAAGCTTTCTGGGGTTGGACAGTTTCCAGCTCTGGTAATGCAGCCAAGTGCATTAGGCTGCACAGATGAAGTGCCATGGCCAAGTAAGCAGAAAAAAAAACAACTTGTGCCTGCCTCTGTTGGGTGGGGTGGTGTAGATCTGGATTGGGTTTTAAACTCCACATTGCCTGGAGTGGCCTGGGACCTGGCCACCATTAATTACAACTAATGAGTTGAACATGAGTGATCTGATGACGATGATGATCTGTACAACCCCTTCAAAGAGCAGGGAGGAATGCAATGCTGTGATGGGACATGTGGGGAAATGCAGCTCTGGTTAAAAGGGTGTAGCATGGAAGACGTATTTTGATGGCGTATAAATCATAACTGGGGGAAGATGAGAAAAAGAGGAATTTGGAAACCGCCATCGCAAGTGCTGGCTTCCAAGATCACTCAGAGAGCTGTATTTGGCATTTCTAAGGAAACCTTTCATTTTAGACCAAACTATGAATGTAAGTGCACAAATCTCTAGTAGAAATGGTGAGTTGTGGACTATTTGTGTCTCTGAAAGGCTTCAGTATCCATGTTTTGCTGTTTTAAACTTTTAAGCTAACCCCACCTCATGAACTAAGTGGAGAGCTGAATGCTGCACTTGGCTTCAACAATGACTCCCTTTTTGCATTTATATTCCTGGCATGCGCCGGGTATGAATCTCTACAGAGTGAAGCAGGAACAGAAGAAAAGACGCATACTGTGTGTGTGTATGTGTTTGCATGTGCACATACAGTATAACACACTTGTGTGTGCGTGCAGGGTTGTGCTTTTTCCAGTTCTGCGTCCATGTGTTTGTATTCGAAAGCGGCTGCTCCCTGCCAGCCTTCCTCCTCCGCCCTCTTTGCTTCTCACAGCGGCGTAGTGTGCTACCTGGGCGGAGAGGCTGGGGAAACATGTGGGGGAGATGCCGGAGGAGTAGACGGGACACCCAGCCTACCTACTGCTGGAAAACTGACTGGAGTCAGTTGGTAGATTCGGAGACACCCAAAATACGATACCTTCAATATTTGCTTTGGCTTGGTTTGCATGTTCCGTTAACAGATGAACTGCTGGCAGGAGCAGTGACAGTTTTAACCTGAAATAACAAACGTGCTAAGGGAACAGATCCTTGTTTGAAACCACGTGTGCTCTTTTTTTTTTTTTTTCTTCTTTTGCTAATATCTGTTTGTGATGCACAAGGTAGCATTTTAGTGGATTCAAAGCAAGGAACGTGTTTTTCTAAAAGATGAGTTGCTTTAGTACATAATGCTTCAAATGACTCAATTACAGCTTTGACAATGTTCACCCCTAAGCATGAGTGCAATTGTTAACTCGCAAGACTTAACAAAGGAGCCATTGTTTTCCTGACAGACTTTTCCCATAATAAGCAGCCGGGGGCATGTGGGCTCCTCCCCAGAGGCTCGGAATATTTAAAAAAGAAGAAGAAAAAAAAAATATGAAGGATTACATGCCAGACACGAGTGCTCCCACATTATTAAAGTGACAGGGATATTTGCTAAGAGAGAGCCGTGAAACGTGAGGGTCATCCCCCGGAGGAGGGGGGCGGGGCGGGGGGTGTTGGGGGGGCCAGCGGGGAAAGCAACAGGGAGCGGTGTACCGCCCCAGGCCTCATCATTCTCTGCCAGACATGGCCCACTTCCAGTTAGTGTCTGTGCTGCACGCCGCCACTTTGCAGAGTCAGGATGATAGATTACGCTAGGTGAGTTGAACAATTACGGAGCAATTTGGAGCGATGCGCTTCATAAATTGCTGGTCTCCCACGCCGAGACACCTGAGAGAGTAAAGAATCAAGGAAAGTCGCTCAAGCTGCTCCTGAATAATTTCAGTGTTAGCGGTTGTTTTCTGGCGTTCAGTGACTCGGTGAGCGAGTGGTTTTTGCCTTATCTGCTGTGCCGGATGTTTCTGTAAAAGAACAACACCACAAACATGCACCATAGGAATGAATTCAAATGTGAGAAGATGCACCGATCAGGCGTAACATTATGACCACTGACAGGAGCAGCGAATCACATTGGGAAAATTCAGCGTTCTACTGGGGAACACCTCCAAATTCACTAGATCCTAAATCCTAAATTCACTAGATCCTAAAATCCACAGACCACAGGACACCCTGAGAAAGCCCATGTCCATTCCCTGATGACTGTTTTGGAGACACGAGGGAGACCTACGCAATATTACAAGGTCATAATGTTTTGCCTGATTGAGGATTAGGTATATTTCTCCCCACAATTCCAGCCTTTGTACCAACCAGACACTCAACAAATCACCAATATGATCAAAGTTGAGCTGCTATTTAATAACAGTATCAATCTAGCCCAGACCATTTTGGATCGGTTCAAGCGTTTTTAAACTAATCAGATTTGGGGCCCTACACACTGTTAGGAAAGGTGGTCATAATGTCATGCCTGACCAGCGCATGTATTCAGTTGAATTCTCAAACACACACACACACACACACACACACACACACACACACACCACTGTGCCATTTTTTTTGTGTTCTTATCCTCCTACCTCGCTTTTCAGAAAAGTGCAGGACAGATAAGTGACTCGACAACCCGCTGTGAGGACAATAAACCAGCGCCAAGGAAAAAGTAACCGAGAGTTGAGAGAGCGGGGCATGAGGTAGTCGTGACTCTTTAGTGACGCACGCGATGGCAGGGGTCTGGCTGTTCTGCTGGGATGGCGGCAGTTATCAGATTATTTCCGCCAGTTTGCAGACACGAGACTCCCGGGAGGAGCGAGGAGGGAAAATATAGACACAGTTTATGGTTTGCACTCAGTTTGTGGATATTACGCGCTCAATCGCTGCTGTGTGTGAATGAATGTGTGTCATATTTTAGATATATTACAGAGTATAAACACCTAGATTTAGGTTGTAAGCTGTAAACTGAGTGTGTTAAATCTGTTTGTCTGACACAGGAGCAGCTGAAAAGAGACACATTTTACAGGACGAGGCTGGCATCCATTCATATTAGCAGTAAAACCCAGAAAAGACCAAAACCAACAATGCGGTTGTCTCAAAATACTTTCAGACTTCCCCAGACTGTCTGTTCGGGGGACGGCTCTCAGCTCTAAGCTCACTTGTCCCCACATATATCTTTAATACTGTGTGTCACAGACACAGTTAGCTCCATAAATGTTCGGACATTGACACAGTTTCTGTTATTTTGTCTCTTTATCAGAACACACTGAAGTTAAAACTGCACACTGTACATCTTAAAGTATTTATAATTAGGCTTTATTTTGAAGATACTTGCATCCAAACTGGAGGAAAGGTGTAGGCATCGCAACGGTTTTGTGACTGGAAACATAAATATAACCATAAAGTATTTTTTGATATTTTATAAAAAAATATATATTTTGCAGGCAATTTCTGCTTCAAGTCTGAAATCCATTGGCCTCAAAAGAGATTGTTTTTTTCTCCTTTGTCATTGTTTGTCAGACCTGTCTGTCTGTGGGTCTTTCTGTCTTTAGTTTGATCTTCTTGAACTGAATCGCAGCTCATCACTGACTCAGCCCCTGCAGAATATTTGACTTAGATTCAGACTTAGATAGACTTTATTGATCCACAAGGGAAATTGCTTGGACACTTTAGCTCAGTTGCACATAAAAAAAAACACTATTGAGGACTGCTAGTAAAAAGAAAGGCAAAAGAAAAAGGGTGAAGTATAAGTGTAAGGTAAAGTGAAGTGAAAGGGTAAAATGAAAAAATCAATATACAATATAAACAAAAAATTAGAAACCTACAAGAACCAAATTAAATATACTATAAACATAGGAAGGGCTAAATTATAAGGTGAAATAATATGGATGTGGCTAAATCTGAGCAGACGCTACATATTTTCTTTACACTTCCGAGTGTCTGTCTTCTATCACGTCCTCATTAAAAGCCGGGTGATGGCGCGTCCATTGGAAGCCATGCATGCATCGTGAGTCACGCTGCCTCCCCTGTGTCTTTTACAGATGACGGTGTGTGATTCGAATCATGATCTAATCTGGTCTTTCTATTCTTGAGGCCTGTGAAGGATTTGTCACAAACACTCTGTATTTTTCTTTTGTGAAGTCCTCGCTGTATAGAGGACTTGGATAATGAAATGTCAGCCCCTTGGCAAGTGTTCTTCACTGTTCTTGGTCGATGTTATGAAAGTTTTTTTTTTTTTTTGTTATGAAACCTGTGATCATCCACCACTGTTGTGTTGTTCAGTTGGCATCCATTTTTTTTTTTTTTTTGTCCGGCTCAGTGTTTTTTTTTTTCTCAGAATATACCAACCTCTCAATTTGTCCTGTCCCAATGTTCCTGCTGTCTGTCTGATGGATTTGTTTTTTGTTTTTGCAGCCTCACAATGGTCCGTTTCATTTGTGCTGAGAAATCTTTGACCGAATCTTGTTTCACAGTTCACAGCAACAGATTTTAAAGGCAAATGCCGCTCTTAGAAATAAACTTTTTCCTGGCATTCCTGGCAACTGATGAATAACTAAGAACAACTGTCTCACCTTTTGAACCCAAGAGACAGGGTTCCCACCAAATGCGGATTAAAAATCTGGTGGGTGATAATAAAAACTGGTGATGTATAAGGCAATCATGTCAGTCAGAGTTGCTACTACTGTTCTCTGTCATTTGTCCCACTGGCAGTACTTCCTACATTTCCCATGAACACTGCTGTTATGCTACGTAATGATGTATCAGATGCCCACTGGCTACATGCAGGCACGCTACAGTCTGCAGTGCAACCAGCGCGAGAAACCATGGAAACCCACCGAGTGTCCACCAGAAAACACCAAGAAGAATAATCAGAATCAGAAAAAAACTTTTTTATCCCAGAGGGGCAATTAGGAGGGCAAAGAGCGGTGCATAAAATCAAACAGCAAGATGAGAAATACATAAAAGTGGTTGGGCAAAAGCAGCATATTGTGTGTACTGGCAGGCCTCCTACCAGTAACAGAAAGAGTGAGATGAATGGTGGTTAATATGAAATAAATATAAAAAACAAAATGTAAAATAGCAGATTCGGTACAGCAATAAATAATGTGAAGCATGGATTGAATTAAGAGTGACAGAAAAATAATGAACGGACTCAGAGCGAGAGCAAGGAGCATGGACTGAAAGAAAGAGGAGGGACGTGGCAGTAAAGTAAAAAGTAAAGTTAAACTAAATGCAGTGGTGTTTGGGACAGAAGTCTCTGGGCAAGAAGAGCCAGGAGGCATGATGACACAGAGCGTGTGAAAGGAAGAAAAGAAAGTTTAGCGCTAAATGGTCGTAATTGTGTTTGAGCATGAAAGTGTCGTCATGTTTTGTAAGGATTGCAAAAGCAAAGTAATTTTCTAAAACAGCTGAACATTTATTGAATTTACCTTCAGATGCAACACATTTAGTGTTCTAGGAAGAACATACAGCAGCCTGAATTAAAGTAAACTGCTCCTACTCCGTATTGTCATTGGAATCAATTCCTTGCATATTTGCACGGAACTGGTTAACAACAGCGAATAAATGAATACGCTCGCAGTCGTCCCTGTGTCTCTGCGAGGACAAGACATTTTTAAATATCCATTTCCCTAAACATCCTGCGCTGAGCACTGAGCTCCGCGGTGGATTACAGATCCTGATGTCAGCATTCGTCACTTCTCCTTGCATTCATCACTTTGTGTAATGTTTTGCCCAGAGTCCTTTGAATCATCCTCTCCTTTGCAAATGTCTTGTTTGCTGCATGTTTCATCTGCTCCTGCAAATGTGTTTCTTTCAAAGGCGACATTTACTTAAATCTTATTCGGGCATTAAATATGTTAAAGATGAAAGAGGCTGCAAAACATTTTCTCGTGGTAAAAGCTAACGTAGAGTCTATAGAGAGTAGATTCAGGGTTTCTAGACGTGCAGGTTGCAGATAAAGTAAAATAAAGTTGGTAAACAGTATTAATAGTGAATAAGCATCCGGCAGGCGCGTACATACACAAAAGAGGCACATGCAGACAGACTGAGACACAGACAGACACTGAAAATAAATAAAGCACACACTGCACGCATGCTGTAACTGCCTCTTTTCCTGCCTGAAGGACCCACCGTCTTATCCACTTTGCACTTTGTTTTATGAAGTTTTATTGTCCGAGAGCGTTTTCGCTTACAAGCTTCAAGTGTTTACAATCAGCTCGATGTGATGTCACTTCTTTAAAAATGACCCAGAGGAAAATATTTGCTCGTAGCAAATCTCATTTTATGACATTAGTCATTTCCTTTAATTACTCCAGTGCCCTCAGTGCTAAATGAGCAATTACTTCAGAACATGGCCGCATTTAGCACAACTGACGCGTCTGTTTGTCACAAGTTCGGCAGCTTTTCATGTTTGTTTGTTTTTTTTCATGTCAACCTCATCATCCTTGATTTCACTGTAGTGCAACAGACCTCACGAAAACAACCTTTTTCTTTTTTTTTTCCTCATTCCCTGCCCGTATCAAATGATATGAGGTAATCATAGGAAAGAAAATACCCCACCGCTTATTTCTAAGACCCTCCCAAAAGCTCACAAAGAAGTAGAGCAGGATGAGTGGGGAGATTACGGCTCACTGACTTCAGATTTTTCCCTGCTGTCGCTGATTGCCAGCATTGTCTGGAAAGCATCCTGCGGGAAGCGTGCGACTCACGGATATTACACACAGACTTATTACCCTTGACAGAAGAAATGAGATGAAAAGAGAAAAATAATAGCGAGAGAGCTGCCACCTCGGGGTGGAGTAACACACGGCCTGCAGGGAGGCTGGTTTCCCTCTGATTGGTGAAGATTGCGTAATTCTAGTTGTGCCCTTGTTGTGCGTCGGTCACCCGTCACAAGCACTCTGTGTGTGTGTGTTTGAGTGCACAGGCTATTGTGTGTCGATGGCTTGTATAGTACGTACTTGCTTGTGTGATTTTGCTTGACTTACTCACGTCGTCTCCTTTTTTTTCTTCTCTTTTCTTTTTTTTTTTTTTTTTAGCTCTTAGTTCCTGTGGGTTTCTATTTGCAATGATGTAGTGGCCACAGTCTCCACTCAGCTGACCTCATGTCTTTTATTATTACTCAATTATTATGTTCAGTCTTGTAGCGTTAGCCTGTTCATGCCAATCAATGGAGTTAGGCAGTTTTATACGTCAATGTAAAGTAGGTTGTGATAATTTAATTGAGGCAGTGTTTAATTTAAATATCCCACAACCAAAAGTGAATATTGCAGTCGTTTCCATCATGACCACCCTCCTGATTGTGTTGGTCTCACTTGTGCCTCCAAAACAATTGGGTTGAGGGGAGGGGCCTCTGTGGATCATCCCACAGATACTTGATCAGTTTGGGATCGAGTGAATTTTTTACATAAAAGCAGCAATTCCTTAAAGTGTTTTCTTTTCTATTAATACATCCAGTTGCTATGCATTGATTTGGAGCCAGACTCTAGAATTGAAAGCACTGTCTTCTGGGCATTGAGCTGTTAACGGTGATGAATGTTTTACGTGTGAAAATGAAAGATGAAGATGAATTTTTTGAGGAAGCCCAGTGAGACAAAAACTCTAATCTATACGCTTGTGTGTCACTATTTCAACTTCACAGTTTGGTGCCACCAGCTATTACTCAGTGTTCACATAATTCTCCACATTAAAAGTTTGAAAAGCTTTTCTTACTCTCGGTACGAAGTTCTAGCTTAGGTGTTGGTTTGCTGTCAAATGTTATCTGAAGTTGAAGTGAAGCTTCACTTGCCAGTTTTGCTAACAAAACTTCAACACAAGCTTCCTAATCTTGCGTCATTTAATTCAGTGGCTTGATGATGATGATTAAACAGTGTCCGGCTTTCCTTGACACAGCCCTGGCCAATCACAGGTTCTCAGTGTCATGACAACAGCCTCACCGTGCAATACCGTATATCACCACTCTTTGGGGTATGTAGCATTTAGAGGGGGCGCTGTTTTACTGAGTAAAATTCAGACTGGTATCGGTGATACCGACCTTAATGTGTCTGGTAAATCATAGCATCATAAAGAATACAAGACATCAGAGTCATTTATTTATTCATTTTAAAGTCAGAAGTATATTGAGGTAGAACAGAAAAATCAAACAGAGGACACAATCAAGCACTAAAAAAAATCAGTAGAATAATAACACCATTAAAATAAATGATTGTTTAATTATTAAAATGAAAACCTGCATCTTAATTGTGACCCTGTTCTCTCCTCTTCTGTCCTCCTCATCATAAATGCCTCGTATTCTGTGTTGTGGTTTAACCTGAAGTGTTTCACAAGGTTTGTTGTGTTGCTACAACTCAATAGTTTAGTTACTTTCCACTGTGTTACCATGAAGTATCGATATTTTGATTTGAGTATTGATTTTAGATCATAAAGACCTGGTATCAGAAGTATTGATATTTCAGTATTGATCCGCACATCACTATTTTACACATCTCAATAATTACAGAATAGAAATGAGGAAGAGATGAGTGTTAAAATTAGTGTGTTTATTCAATGACAGCTACAGAGACGATAAGAGAGAAGGAGCATGGCTTCGCTTGGCTGTTGACAGTAGTTGATGTGTGAGGAGAGACTGAAGTACTAAAAAAGCTCCACAAAGCTGAGAGCGTCTGCAAAGTCACTCCAGCAGCCTCCAATCAAAGTGCCATTTCTGTCCTTTGTTAACATTGATTAGCTCTAAGATCTGATGGAGCAAATTAAACAAACACCCCTTCTACCTGCCTGAAACCAAATCTGTAATTAAAGTGCTTCCAAACAGGAGCCAGACGTCATATTAAAGACGGAATGGTCCTGAATCAGACCGTGATCACATCGCCCGTGTTTGCTTCTCGATTTGTTCGGGGTGTAATGAACTTTCTCCGAGCGGCGTCAATGACGAGGTGCGAATTCAATCAGGAAAAAGTAATCTAAAACGAGATTGGACGCGGCGTTCGGCGCTAACAAGTGAAGCGGCAACACCGTGGAGGGCAACAGGATGGCAAAATGATTTACTTGATTACTTAAACCTTCTGTGTCAGCAAGCAGAAACCTATTGAAGTGTCCTTGAAGGAGATGTGAGACAGCGACTCTTTATCGGAGGCAGCGATGCGTATCCGAGCATGACCTTTGACCTCTGTGTGGAGGAGGGGTGGTTGTAAAAGATCAATATACACGTATCACGTTCATTTATGTTCATTATAATTCATTTGTTGAAATGGGAGTAGCTTAGGTTTGATGTGCTGACAGTGTGCCCTCCCTCATGATCATCTAAAATACACCCACAGATGGAATTCATTTCCTGTGGCGGTTTGTTAGAACATGCATGATGCAAACTTTTGCTTTTTTTTCTACGTTTCTGTGTTTTAGAGACAAAAGAGGGTCTTCAACAGTCTGTATCTTGAACATGGCTGCAGAGCAATATGCAATACTCTGTTTGTATTTATCTCAACACATTATTCTAACAGTGGATCCCACTTCAAGCAGACATGAAGGGCCTGGGGTTAAAGCTTTTTATTGATAAATGATAAGTATCTGTGCACTTCATTGTTGGTAGCATAGACTGTATGTAAATATGGACAATGCATTCCCACTTCCTTGCATGAGCCAAACTGATGCTATTTTCCTGGGGATGCGGGCGACGCCATCTTGCAACTTTGGAGTCAGAGTGTGATCAGGACTGGTGGTTGCCATCATGTCACATCCTGTTTCTATAGCAACATATACTAACACAAAACATATCACTCGATCATGTGTCAAACATTATATTAACTACCTAAAATGAGAAATTCGCTATCCTTTTTAAAAAAAAAAGTTGACATGCACTACACAAATTGTAAATCGAACAGATAACTTGAAGCAACTCATGCGACAAAAACAAATCAGAAGTGCTAATAAACAGAATATTACAGGAGCTTCTAATTAGTGTTTACACACGGGGCGGCCATCTTGGTAACTTAACCTGGGGTTAATGAAGATTCTACGACTTTCTGAGTAGAAAATCCAACTTCGAGGGACGTTCCAGTTGAAAGAGCTCTACTTGCTTTGGCTTCACTTTATAGGAGCTGTTCACCCGTCCATCTTTATACAGTCTACATTTAATACTTGATAATAACATGATGATTATTATCCACTTGTTTTGCGGCTCCTGACTGTGTATTAGCTTCTGCGTGTGTATTCGATCACATGTTTCTGGTTCGTTGCAGCCTCCCTCCTAATTTTACCAGGCATTTGAAAGTGTGCATGTATTTTCCCACATGACTTTTGCTTGCACAGGCCTCCTTTACGCGCCTGTGGCTAACACACGACTAACCCATTAAAGACTTGTGGCCGGCTCAGACCATACTGTGGTCACCTGAGAACCCAAACCGAGACCGTACCTCTGGAGAGCTGCAGCCTACCCGGGCGTGCCAACACTTCATATTCACAGTGCGTTTTTCTACACGGCAACACGCGGTTATGGTTATTCTGAATGAATTAAACAGCCATTAGTAGTAAGAGAAGCATTCTAACACATCTGAACACACGTCACACGTTTCCTGCTCTCCACCGTCTCCCTCTATGATCATTCACTCGTATACATATGGCGACCATCTGGCCTGGCAGAACAGTGATGGAGCTCAGAGCGGGGCAACACTACCTCTGATTTGTGTACAGTCACAACCTGATTAACCCCTTAGAGCCTGAAGGAATGGCTAAAAATCACTTTTAGTGCTTCTGTGTCGAGTTTATTTTCACACTTCTGTCACGTTTTCACACTTGTGTCCCTGAGTTTAAATCCAACAGTGGAGCCAGATCACGAATACATCTCTTTCGTCCAAGTGCTGCTTTGATGCACCTGTTTGTACAGTACATTCACGGTTTGCCAAATCAAAGCTCCACTCTGCTGTCTCTGTATCAGAGTGAAAGCCAAAGCCGGAGCTCCTGCAGAGCTCAAGTATGTTTAGGGAAGTTCACTTCACTATGCGTCCCTCCAAAATAGATTTAAATACAGGGTAGGAGCCTCGTTGAGGTCAGCATTCCTGCCCCACTGCTCCAGTCAACCCTGAGACAACGTCAGTGGATCCAAACTGCAAAGAAAACATACCCGGAATCAAAATAAACATTGTAATGTGTGTTTAGTCGTATAAAGTGTCAGTGTAAGTGCTGTGAGCTGTGCACACTGACATTTTGGGAAAAGCCCAAGTGGTTGACTGTACGCCTGCACATGTCTGTGAATTCTCTTGGGATGGTCAAACTGATGTTTTGTGTATATACCTGGACTTTCTGTCTGTGCTTCACAAACAAACAAAGTAAAAAAAAGACCAAAAGATGGAGTTTTTTTTTTGACTTCTCGCTAGATTACAGACGTCATCTGTACAGCTCGTACATTGGTCGCTTGAGTAAACAAACATTCACAAATGGTGCAGTTTTACAGTCATTTTTGTTCATTTTATGTTGTTGTTTTTATTCTATTTGTATTTTAGTATTATCTCCTTGCAGCTACCACTTTATGGGAGCAATTGCCAGGAAACTATTTGATAAAGTATTCTGATTCGGATTCACATGAATGATGGGAGACAACAATTTGCTTCCCCTCTCATTTGCATCCACGAATACACCTACATGCCTCACAGCTGCTTGTAAGTAGAGCTTCTTACCTCATGACTGAGTCTTTTCCCCTCACTTACACTGTTAAAGCCAGTCAGCAGAGACCCGTGAGTAAAACCTTCTATGATTTATTAAAAAAAAAAGCTTTATAGGATAAAATTCACCTTAAAAATGCCTAGTAAGCCCGATCCCTAGGTGACCTTTAAGGTAGGTTTCTACTTTAAAATGCCACGAACGTTTTAGTCCCAAGAACTGTGCTCAAAGAATTAAACAGTCTGTTTTTCTGTGTTGCCACTGCAATCTAAGAAAAAAGATTAGGCAAACCAGTCTGCTGACATATGCAAAAGCAACAACTGTATAAATAGTATATTTGCATCAATGCACACCTGTCTAGTGGGCAGTGGTAATTCAGAAAATATATATCAAGAACACAGCGTGACACTAGTACAGTATTAACAAGCCGTGCTGCTGTTGATCTTAAATGTACTGCTTACATATGAGGTTATTCGGTAAAAAAGAGGTGAGAAAGTTCTATGGACAAAGTCTATTATTATTATTAGTTTATTGAATTGGGATAATGCACATTAATCAACATTGATGCGTTAGTCATCAGTGTAAATGTGCCAAACTTAGCACAAATGCTAAATTTCAGCAATGGTCCCAAGGCAGCTACACAACACAGACAACAAAGACAGAAAAGACTTTAAAACAACAGTCATACAACAGACAATTACAGACGCAGACACAGATCGACAATGTCAAAACAAACCAAAAAGGACACAGACAGACAATATTGTGACAAAACATTTGACCCACAGTTTTAGAAAGAAAAAACAGTAATGGACCAACAACCAAACAGTATGCATCTGATTAAAACCTATTTAGGCTATGTGAGAACATGCCTGATTTATTTTTAACCAGTGTTCAAGATCTTTTTTAAAAAGTAAGTAGTTGTCACAGTTTCTGATGTGTGGCGGTAACTTGTTCCAGGAATGTGTTCCACTTACAGATAACGCCATGTGGGAGAATTTAGTCCTACGCCTCGGTACATTACAGTCACCTCTAGTTAGAGCTCTCGTTTTTTTTACCCTCAGTGTTTTTTCTCTGGATTAATTCATTCAGTGGTGATGGTGGTGGTGGAGGGATGTCTGTCTCGTTTTCAAAACTTTGAAAACGAGACAGACACCCACAAAGATTTGGTAGCTGTCTAATAATGATAATGTAAGTGAAGAGGTTTCCTGTACTTTTGAAAAGTACTACCCTTCTCAACCATAATTTCCTTAGAAGCTAAGTACAACCTTGACCAGGGCAGTGAATATGCACCAAGTGCCTCCAAATGTGAAATGTGAAAACACGACTTTCACATACAAATGTCTGCATCTCCACACCTCCTCAGTTAATCTTACTGATTCTTTATTGGTCCAAGACAATCAATTCGAAAATTGCAGAGATGGAGAAGGAGCCGGAAATAGAAATAGGTTACTACAAAGTAGGCCAATCACAGCTCTTGCACTCTGCGTTGCTGCGGCATGTACCGTATTTCCTCTAATAGCGGCTGGTATAACAAATAAAGGTCGGCCTCAAATACAGGCAGGGTGCGCTAATAGTCAGCCAATTATAGATGTAGTAACACACAGGCACCACAGATGGCAGTAAGTGCTTTTGAAGTGACACATGGACCCAGATTTAGCAGCATGGTTCAAAGAAGAAGACTTGACGTGAACTTCATGAAGTGTACGGTGTACCTGCTAAAATGAAAGTAAAATACCAGAGTAAATGGCAGTAAAACTTTATCGGTATGAAACAAAGAGAATTAGAAATAAAGACCTCACTCTAATAAAACCCTGCTTCCAATAATGGCTGAGTAAATAAATCCCCCGGCTACTATTAGAGGAAATACGGTAGGAGGTGCACGCCACCTACAGCGCTAGTGTACAGGTCTGCGCTGTCTGCATAGCCCCTGTGTCAATGTAACTTAGAAATATAAACCACATATGAGATAGAACACTGTTAAAAGTTAGCAGGAAATGTTGAATGCCTATTTGAGAATGCACTGTCTGTGCATGCGTCTGTCGTTACTGTCTATAACTTGAGCAACATGTGCAGTTGAACCGTATTACTTGGAAAACCTGACAATACTGCATTGCCTGGGAGATTTCCAGTCTATTAGCATCGGGTGGAAATATTCACACAAACACACACATAAACAGAGCAGCCACAGTGGCAGCCTGAGCTCCATCAGTTCCTCCCCGAGGGCAGACAGTGCTTTGCATTAGGACGCAGAGAGCCAGTGAGTCACCTTGCCTCAGTCCGCCCCGACAGCAGTCACTACTTCACTATCAGCTGGTCCTGTTGTTCCCCTGAGCCAGGGTTAAGGAACTGAACGGTTAAGAGCTCAAGTGTAGCGTGTTTAATCATATTTTCGCATTTTGACATCTCGTGAGTAGAGCATTAATATGGTGGCTCCGTTTAATTCAAGCATCAAGCTAAGTCGCAGCCGAGTGACAAAGAGCCTGCACTTATCTGAAACTGATGCAGCTGTGTGCAACTCAACCGTCATTAATTTTATTATTTGCACCTGTGAATTTCCCTGTGTGACATGTCAAAATGAGGCTTTTAGGGCAGGGCTATGTTCGCCGTGCTCATGAGAGTTAATTTTGTGGTTCATTTTTGTTTCAATGTCCACAGTTGGCAAATCTTCACAGACACTGTAAGTTAATATACTGTCATTTAGTCATTTAGAGTTTCCTTTGTAATATTATAATACTGTACGTCGGATCAAAATGTTGATATTCCCATTCTCTACATTAAGTTACCTGGTGTTCTTATATGACGAAATGAATGCAAAGCATGTTTTACACACAACTTCCCATATTGTAAGCATGCACATGTTTCATATGAAGGCAGCAGTACAGACATACAACAGATTTCTTTTGTTCTTTCTTTATTGGGTGTGCAGGATGTTACATGAACGACGGTTATTCTTAGTCTAAATATTATTTTCTTCTTTTAAGAGATGTCGATTTACTAGATTTTTGTCTGGGCTCTGTTTGTCGAAAGGCTGTTACCTACATAACGAGAAGAAATTTGCTCTTGCTCCCAGGGCTGCAAAAACAAATAAAAAGTAGTTCTGGCCAGGTAATTCATACTTGACGAGGGCCCTCCCACTGCACTATACGTCTCACACGCTAAGCATTGCGGGAGATGCAGGAGATGGACGATGAGAGCAAGCGCCAACCTCCGGATTGGAGCATGGGTCTGAGAGGCCCTTTTCCACACTAGAAGTTGTCGAGTTGTCGGCACAACTCATGAAAAAAAGTTCTGCCCATGTGTTGATGTGTCGAGAACAAGCTGCGGGAACTCCCAAACCAGGTCTCATTTTGTTCTCGCGGACCTCAGACCGAGAACAAACTGCTTGAATAACTTTGGTAATTCCATATGTTTCAATAGTGGCACTTGACCATAACTGAAACCTTATCTATTACTTTTGTACATTTTCCTTTGCTTTGCATTCAGCACTAATTAGCAAAAGTTACTACCGTGCTAAACTAAGCTGCTGCATGTTGTGAGTATGTTAGCATGTTGGTGTTAGCTGTTAGGGATGGACAAGTACAAGAATATGGTGAATAACTTGGTCTCATGGTGCGAAGCGAACCACCCTCTGATCAACACAGCTAAAACTAAAGAGATGGTAGTGGATTTCCAGAGGTCCAGGCCCCGTCTGCAGCCTGTAGGCAACAATGGGGAGTGTGTAGAGGTGGTTCAGGCCTAGAAGTACCTGGGTCTACATCTGGATCACAAACTGGACCGGACAACCAACACACAGTACGTTTACATGCACGTGAAAAAAAAAAAAAAAAAATGAATGATTGCCTTAATCTGACTTTAACTGGACAACTTAAACACATGTAAACACGTTACTCCGACTAAAATCTCAGTTCTCCTTGTCCAATTAAGACACCCAGATAATGCGATTGGAAATCTCTGGCATGTATACACCTTAATCGCTTGGGCGCATGCCACATTACACTCCAGTTGTTTATTATATGATGTAATAACCTGCTGAAAAGACACATATCGCCACCTAGTGTGGAGGAGGAGGACATGTTCCTGTAAGTTATTCAATTTTCTCTGGTGCTTGTTTTCAATCAGAAAGTTGAATTTTGAGCATAGCTCGACTAAGCTGTGCATGTAAATGCACTGAATGACTTAGTGTACTAAAAAGGGCGGAGTCGTCTCTATTTTATTGTTTAATATCTATCTATCTATCTATCTATCTATCTATCTATCTATCTATCTATCTATCTATCTATCTATCTATCTATCTATTGCTATAGGATGGTATTTTTGAGTCAGGAAGCAGATCCATAGTAATATAGTAATGTTTTTATTGTACTTCTAGGCCTTGTCACACTGAGTACTACTGTAGAGTCAAGCTGACAAATAAATATATATTGCAGAAGTGATAATAGGGTTAAAATAAATAAGACTTTTTTTTATCCAATGGCCAATTACGTAAATTATGGTGCAGCGCAGCATTTGGTCCAATCACTCCTGTCCACATCAAAGGAGGCTGGTCATGAAATCTGGAGACAGAGTGAGCTATTTACTGTGATATGTAATTGTCTCAGAGGAACCATGAGGGAAGAAGGTGTCAGGGTAGCCCCCCTGTTGTTTTAAATGGTTTAATACGGACTTCCTGTTGTTTGCACAACTGCTTGCCAAAGAGGGCAACAGTGAATACAATAAAGGAGGTGTTTCAAAGTAATCCCAGGAGACGGGTTCCCGCTGAAACAGAAAGAAACTTTCTGTTCTGTATAATTTCCCTCATTGGTGCGCCTGTGCCTTTGGCTTGGAACTGTAGCAGCTCCCAACACCTGACACCGGTGCAGCAGATGGTGATGTCTCCTGCTCTTTGTTTCTGGTCGTGCAGGTTGTCAGAAAGCCTCTGGTCTGTCCAGAACAAGGGCGTAGATGAGGTGGTGGCACGGCAAACTGCTCTGTAGGCTCTGTAGGTTTATGAGCTAAATAACTGCGACTTATTACCAAGAAACCTATTTCCAGATGTTTTGCCACACAGGTTTTTATTGCTCGCATAATGCATGGTGACTAGCAAACGCAGAAGGGTATAATTAAGTGTGCCTTTTAAAAGCAGCACATTTGAGGCAGAGTTTATTTCACAATTTGTGGTGAGAGTGGCTCAATATTAAGTCTTATTTTTTTAAAAGAAAAAAGAAAAAACAAGGCCAGCCCTAGCGTTATTATTTTCTTTCAGCAGTTTCCTTCACACAATTCTCTGCACAATACCTCAAATCAATAAAGCCGTGTTGGATTCCTACTTTACAACACAGGTGCACAGACTATTTGAAGTCATGTGCTTCTCTTTGAGTCTCCACCACATCGAAATCAAACGACCCTCGATAGTGCTACCATATGTTTTTAAAATTGTCACACAAAGAATCTCACCTTGACAGATGGATAATTTTTGTAGGGAACAGCTCACACAAGAAGAACAAGAAAATTATGGCAAACTAGGGCTGGACGGTATGACCAAAAGTCTATATCATTTTTCTAAATTCTGACACCACGGTTTATTATTTATTTAACATTTTCTGGTTTTCGGACCTTACTGGTTAAGAGAGGAATTAATGCAGTAGATTGAGTAAGGATGGACTTTTTTACTGTGATGATGAGTTAATATTGTGGAATAATCTCAAATTAATAGTTAGACAGGTTTCCATGGTCCCGTGTTAGCACTGCCTGCTGACGTGGAAATCTGGAGACATTTACAGCTCGGAGATAAAAAAAAGAAGAAGAATTAAATGTTATCAAGATGAAATGAAAAAACAGGGACAATGACAATTTCATTTATTTTGACATATTTAAACCTATTTAAAGTGCTATGTCTGTATGTCAATAGCAGCACGACCGGTTACCGCGATAACTGTAGTCCGCGTGCAACATGTTTTTTCCTCATTCATAAAAAGCTAAAATTGGGGACATTTTCGGGGACAGCTTTAGCCGGAGGACAGGTCATCCAAAACAGGAACTGTCCTCAGAAATCGGCATGTTAAGATGGCACCTTTTTGCTCTGCTGCTCCCTTTTTTGGACTTTTCCATCTTCACCACACCTCACATTATCACAATCACACCATGCATGTTTCGAAACCCTACTTTGAAAATGGTCTGGTCTGAAACAGTGTTGTGCAGTGCAACGTACCGAACGATGTGTAATCAAATGCACCGGTGTGCCGGTATATTAAAAATTCATATCATAACGAAACAAAACACAGGTATTCGGTGTGAACTGTTATACCACCCAGCCCTATGGCAAAGATAACAGTTTACAGGACATTGGATCCTTTCTTTATATTTGTTATTGTCACTTTGACTGACATAACAGACACAAATAATGAATCCATAGCCCTTTTTTATATTTATATTTGTGCCCTAGTATTTTTTTATTTCCACTCATGTCTCATCAGAGAAACCAAATATAATAAAAAATATATTGCCCTATAAGCAACAGTCTGCTCTTACAAACCAAATAAAGAATGTGAGAATAAATTAGAAGCTTACCGTGAGAGAGCAGGCATTCAAACCATAGCTACTAAGTAGAGAGTCACAGATTTTAGGTATTGCATGAGTTGACACCCTGCAAATACAGAAATCTACAGAGGAATAAGAAGCTGTCAGCAGACCGAACTGGGGAATGTGTCTCGTCACTCTTGAAGCGTGGAAGAACAACACACAGAGGTGTGAATAATGAAACCACGTTTAAAATACTACACACCGTTACCTCTGGGACAAGTTTCTAACGGGTGTAGCTGGGTGGCGTAATTACCACGGTGAATGGCCTCCATTGTTTTCACAGAATCCGACTCTTGGTACCAATCATTATTCACACAGCTCCTAAAGTGCTGAGCCGTTGTGTTCTTTTCATTAATCTGATACAGAATAAAGGGAAAACGTTAAAGGGTATCGAGGTGTTGAATGCACGAGCAGAATTTCAATTCTCCCTCTTACAGACTGTACGATCGGCCGTGGCGTTGATGTGAAGCTCATTTCTTTTTCCCTCTCTGTCTCTTTCAGGTGTGCTGAGCTTACCGGAGGGTCTGACTCTTCACAGGGAGCAGCAGCAGCAGCAGCAGCAGCAGCAACGAGCAGGAAAGAGTTCAGAGGGAAACACCTACAGTCAGACCGACCTGCGCTCCGTTGAACAGTGCTTGTTGGCCACGAGAGTGGGCAGCGTCTCTGAACTCAGTGAGTGGTATTTGCTTGTTCACGACCCTTGAATCTCTCTTACTGTGCCCCTGAGCAAGGCAGTTAGACGCTCTAATGGAGATGCTCCGTACTCATCAGTGTCAGGTGAGATAATAGATAAGACCTTTTGAAAGACTTCTTTTTGATTCCAAGGACTTCTGCACAAGTTACTCTTTCAGGAGGTGATTCTTCAGACATATTGATATAAAAGTGTGTCACAAAAGTGCAATGGAAACACTTTTTTTGCATTTCCCTGTCAACGGTGTCACTGGAGATGACACAGGGGGTCATGTGACCAGTTGAAGTGCATCTTCTTCATCTAAGTCCCTGCAGCCGGGGTCAAAATTCTTGTGCAAGATGCCTCAACAACTTCTCCTTCAACTTTTTTTACTGAAGGATGCAACTCTGGCCTTCAGTTTAGTCGGATGACGTTATTGTTTCTGAATGGTATTTAATAGAGCATAAATATTGTCGGTAAATCTCCGGGTCATAATGGAAACGTGCACTCAACTATTTAAATGAATGTGAATAATCAGTGAGAGCAGGAATGATTCGAACGAACCATAGCTGTTCATTAAAATGAATTATTTTAGATTATGAGTTTGACGATTCCTCCAGACGTTAATTGAATGTCCATCCCCTCACAATGGCAACAATAACTGTTAATAACAATGCTTTCTGCATACATTTACTCAGTGTGCTGTCATTTACATAAGCTTTGAGAGTCTGTTTAATATAATAATACTAATACATTTTCTGCATAATCTTGGAAATTATGTCTTGATTAGGTTTTACATTACTGCATCCCACTCACTAAAAAAATATTATAGTTATATAAGCGATAAAACGCCACAGTTTCTACTTTGTGTTCTGTTTTGGGGGAAACTTTTTTTACAAACTTTGGTCGCCCCTCAGCAAATCTACAATGTCAGAGTGTTCTGCAAACCACTGAAATGTCAGCCGTCGATAAGATCAGATGTAATCAACGAATGAAAATGCTCATTTGCACAGTTTTTTTTTGTCTTTTGCAGCTTCTGAAGTCATACTGGAAAACACAGCACTGGCAGGAGAATAACAAATCAGCCGTACACGAAAAGATTATGTGCCCGACAAAAAAAAATAGGGAAGGGGCTGTTGGGTCTCTCTCAGTTGTCATGGCATCGGCGTGTTAAGAAAATGCGGAAAAATAGTTTCTGAATATCAAGTGTGAGGATTTATCATCACGTCGAACGAGAGCCAGCTCTCCTTCGCTGTTTGTTTTCTCAGGGCTGAGTGGCGGCTGCAGAGATGAGGCAGATCGCCCAGACCTCCGTCCATGTTGTATTGATGAGGTCAATTGTGTTATGTTGACACTGCAAACACACTGTGAGACAACGGAGCCGCTGATGGATAATAGCCGGGCTCCGTTCGGTGATAATGTTATCGGCTCTGGAGAGGAAGTCTGTAAATGGCTACGGGATCTGCACACAGTCACGCAGCTCAGACTAAAACTAAATGAGTAATGTGAGAAAAGCCGAATAGTCAGCAGTGACTGCACCCTCGGGGTTTTTGCATATTTGAATGGGAGCAAGATAAGATGAATGAAACAATAAAAGATGGAAACGTTAGGAAGAAAGACAGATGAGAGTTTGAATCAAATAAATTTCTTGTGCGTCAGTACAGTACAATTTGCATCAGTGCCAGTCTGTGGCGCTGGCATTTAGACTCGATTTCAGAGGTTTGATGCTGATTTACGTCTTTGCATTTTCTCAGTTACTCCTCTGCCAAAATGCCAAATTACCATATTTGAAATGACAGCCGTGGAAATTCTGCAATTATTAGGACTCTTGGTGTGCCATGCTCACTCAGTCATAATGTCCTCATTCAGTTATGTTGCACACACATCGTTCTAGTGCGTTACTAAGGTCGGGACAATCTGTTACAAGTAACGATGCTTGGAGGATACAGAACATGTCATGTAAACCTATTCAGCTGGAAAATATTAACAGAAGGTAAAATGACAGTGACCTCTATGTGCAGGTTCATGTGTCTGCTGTTCTCAAGCATAGACTGTATGTAAATATGGACAATGTGTCCCCACTTCCTGGCACTGGTCAGACTGACACTATTTTCCCCAGACTGGAGTCTGCTCACACTTCTGCCAGACTTACTCGTGTTTTCGTTTAATTACTACTACACTCTGCTCTACCTCCACCAATTCCGACTCTCTCTGTCCCACATTCTGCTTCATGGAGCGGTTGCTTGGCAACATGTCGTTGATGTGATGAAGTCACATCGTGCTTCTATAGCATCAAATAATGAAAAATGACACTTCAACGTGCATCCGTTTTGTGTTAACTACCTAAAATGACTGAAAGCATCCTTGAAAAAAAGAAAAACATGGAGGAGGTGGAGCTTACAGCATCTATACAGCAGCCAGTCACCAGGGGGAGCTCTACTTCCTTTGGCTTCAGTTTTGAGTTCTGTGTACAAGTTCTGCCATCCATCTTTATACTGTGTTTGTCCTCCACTCACAGGACTCGTTACATGTAGTTAAACATCATTGACCCTATATACTATGGACAAACCCATCGTGATGTCACCCAACTCTCTGCTACCTCTTAGCTCAGGCTACCACCTGTCACTCAGAGTGGAAACTCCCTTAATTATGCAGAATTTTAAGCCTTAAAAATAAAGAAATGAGTTAGAAATGGACTCCATTGGAGTTGTCGAGAATAGTGAAATAAACAATTAAGACCAAAACATGTTTAATAATCCTGTAAAGTTGGACTTTTTAACATGGGGGTCTATGGGGATTTGTTCCCTTTTGGAGCCTAACTGTGTGTATTTCCATTAACAGCGTAACTCAAACATATACCAGTAAAAACCAGCCTTTAAAAGTTTGGTTCATTTTTTTTCAAGTCCTTATTAGGTCACATTTAGAATGCAAACAATAAAAAAAAAGTTCCATTTCTATTTCTATTTCAGTTCAGTTTATAAAGGTCAAGCACTCTTCACACTTTCCAAATTTCTTTATTTCTTTTAATGGCCACTGTTGGTCATGTCTCTTTATACTGAACTTCACTGAGGTTTCAGTTCAGAAAAAGAAACAGGAGATAGAGGGAAGCTGTTTGGGGACAAAGTCATTTCAAAGTGTTGAGTATATGTAAAAACATAACTGCATATAGTGTTATTTTGATACACAGGCTAGAACGCTTTCAGATATTTATGTGGAACAACCTTAAGTCATGTCTGGTTTTGTATCTGTAGGTTTGATCTTGTAGCTTTAATTCCACTAAATCAGTTCTGTTGAAATATTAACTAACAATGGCTGTATTAATAATTAATATCCAGCATACTCAGACACTATTAGTCGGTACGGTCAATTAAAAACACGCTGGATGGAAGCATCATTATTTTTTATTTGAACTTAACTCTGAAACCTTAGAGCCACTGTTATGTTTCAGGTGACATTTTCCTTTGTCCTTTGTCTCCTCTCTTTATCTTCTGCTTTACTCTCAAGTCTAGTGCGCAGGACTCAGGACATTTTTTTTTTTTGTCTATAAGCCATTGAGCTCAAAAAGAAGAAGCTACTGATGAAGGCTATCAGTGCTCTCAGTAATGCTTTTTGAAGATTTTTTTTTTATTGTGGCAGCCCTAAAAGCATATTGATGTTTTTGTTTTGTTTTTTCTTTTTCGGTATCTCTGAATATGGATCTTATTTTTGACCAAATGTCAAGGAAAAAAGCAAAGTCTGATATTGGACTACTTAATAATGTTTGTGGTTGACAGCAGAAAGTCTTTTTAGTGTGCAATAGAGGCTATGCATTGACATCATTGCTCCTGAGTGGCAAAAACACAGTGAAATATAACAGTAAATACAGAGAGACAGAGAGGTGGAGTTAGTTAGGTGGTTAGTTTAAGTTCATTTCAGTTATGATAAATGTAAGTGAATAGAAGATGCTAACGCTAAGAGCTTTACTGAGAAGTCACGTTAGCTATACAATAATGTAGTGTTAGAAGGATGACGAGGAATGATCACAAATATTTCATTTATTGTTTTATGGTTATTTATCATCTGTCAATTTTTGCCACTTAGTGGCCGTAACCATGGAGACGTCCCCTTGCTGTGATGTCACGTACATACCTTTTATTCACTATCATAGAATACATTTGTACCATTCTTCAGAGTTCATGTGATGATTTTACTTGACAAAATTTCATTTAGTTTCACAGTACACCAATCAGGCATAACATTATGTCCACCTTCCCTTTGGGTCAGATACAGATACTTGATCAGTTTAGGATGTAGTGAATTTGGAGGCCAGGTCAACACTTTGTGCTGTTTTTCATGTTCTTTAGGTTGTTCCTAAACCATTTTTGTGTGTCCCTTCCCCCCGGTAGCAGGAAGAATAGCTCAGCATCTTGTGGAGTCCGGGTGGCCACAGGCAGCCATTAGATGTAATCATGGCCCGCATAGCAGCAAATAATTGAAATGCAGGAACTGTGATGATGGCAGCAGCTGCACGGTGCAGCGACAACCCATTCATCAATACCTAAAGAAAAGCTGGTTAGTGTGTACTTGTTCCCCGAGCAGAGCTCGGATCGAACTTCTCCTCCCTGGAATGAGAGGTCATTTCTATATTTCCACGAAGGCTGTGCTTTCTTTCTCAGCATTAAACAATAAACATGTGAAGTAATGAGTAGTTTGTTTGCTGTGTGGGCGCCACGTTGCCTGTTAGCGACCGTAAAAGTGCCAGTTCTCATAAAAAAAAACCCTTGTGAATCAAAGCAGTGTCATTATATGCTGATTTTTTCTTGATTATGAAGCTTTGGAAAGAAAGAGAGCATTTCCAAACTGCTTAAAGGTAATCACCTATATACCTAAGGAGCAGGATCTGCTGTGTGTTTCTCCACCTCTCCCCTTCTTGTTGAAGAATTAATTACACCAGATGAGTTATTGATTAACAGCCTGAATCTTATAATGAAACGGCCATTGATGTTTCAGCTTATTATCCTAATATCCTTCTTGGGCTCGTCTGCCAGCGTAGGAAACGATGAAACCTTCGGTCTCTATTCTGGTGTCTGGTGACTGAAAACAACTGGTTAATCCTTTCTCTGCAGGTATGCCTGTGCACACCTGCGGAATGAACGGCAGTAATCTCACTTTACTGTCGCACTTTTGCCGTGTTGGAAATAATCTAGATTCTCCGCCCGGCTGGGCTCGTCATCCAGCATAGGAAATGTCACACACCGGCATAAATAAGACATGAGGAACCGGCTGTTGCTGACCACTTCAGCTCTCCTTACCGAGCGTCACAGGGCACTGTTACCGGCTTATCTGTGCTCCCCGTTGGCGCATAAAGAGAAAGGCGAAGCTGAAACAGATAGTGGAAGGGAGGAGCAACCTGAATTCATAGAAGAGGTCGTCATTCCTGTCGTAATGTTTCCTTTTTCACTGTATCATTGTATCACAAGATGATGTCCAGCACACTTCTCTATCAGCGCGCCGCCGCTGCTCCCAGAGGACGCTTGGGAGACTGGCTGTTTTATTGCATGAATGCTCTTCTCTCATGCAGGCACCCTTTTCACGCCCGCCTCTCGCATTGTCGAGGCTAAATGGAATCTTGGCAAGCACCAAATGGTGCAATTTTGATGCTAAACAAACCCCTTTGTCCACGGGAATGGCTGTTTGTTCCAGCTCCGCACTGTATAGTACATATGTATAGTCCATTTAGAGCGGGGGGGACCAAGTGCCATCACACTCTATTACTTTTTGCTTTGAATAGTATCAACCACGACGGAACAATGTGTCACAGAGTGTTTTTGTTTGTTTGTTTTTTTTTTTTTTACATAGATGCCGCTTCAGAATTTCATTACATTTTCTCATGGTGCGATGGGTCTAGACAGGGAAGAGAGCATTCAGCAAAATGTTATAATACATGGTTGTTTTACCAGTGAGTCGCATTCACCGTGTTTCCTTTGAAACAAACTCAGTACAGTACTCTGCAAACGTTTTAGGCAGGTGTGAAGGAGAAATGCTGAAAGCAAGAATGCTTTCAAAAATGAAAGTGTTAATAGTTTGTTTTCATCAATTAACAAAATGCAGTGAATGAACAGAAGAGAAATCTAAATCTAATCAATAGTCGGTGCCTTCAAGACAACATCAATTCTTCTAGATACTTTCACACAGTTTTTGAAGGAACTCAGCTGATAGGTTGTTCCAAACATCTTGGAGAACTAAGCACAGATCTTCTGTGGTTGTAGGCTTCCTCAGATCCTTCTGACTCTTCATGTAATACCAGACACATGATGTTGAGATCAGGGCTCTGCGGGGGACCATGCCATCACTTCCAGGACTCCTTGTTCTTCTTTACTCTGAAGATAGTTCTTCATGACCTTGGCTCATTGATGTTATTGATGTTGGATCAGTATCTGCCCATATTTCCCAATAATCCTGACCAAATCTCCAGCTCCATTTACAGAAATGTAGCCCCAAACTTTGCAGGAGCCTCCACCATGCTTCACCATAGCCTGCAGACTCTCATTATTGTAGCTAAAGTACCTTCTGCTACAGACAAATATTTCACATTTTGACTCATCAGTCTGACCCTAGTTTTTATGTTTTGGTTCATAGCTGAGTCTCTTGGCCTTGTTTCCATGTCAGAGGGATGGATTTGTGGCTGCAACTCTTCCATGAAGACCACTTCTAGCCAGACTTCTCCAGACAGTAGATGTGTTTATTATCTGCTGCACTAAGTTTTCTTGGCCGACCACTGCGTCTACGATCCTGCAAGTGTACCTATAAGGTTTTGACTTTTCTTTTGCATAGATGACCACAAATATTCGTTCTTATTCCCTTAGTCCTGGGCCTGCATATTCCCCTGCTCTCCCTCTGTGACCAGCACTGAAAGGACTGGAATGAACCTGGTCTTTTTCCTGTCTGTGGTGTATGGAAACTCTCGATTTCCCCTGACAGTGCAGGCTCTAAAGGTGCCGGAAGGAATGAGGGTGGACTCCGTGATGTCTTTTTTAAAGGCTGTGAGCTCGAAATATTCCAGCCATCCCTGCAAATTTGTTTCTATCTGCCAATTTTGTGTCTCCCTGTGTGTATTTCCTGTGCTTGTGCGTAGGTGACCTAGTCTCCCGAGCCATGCACCACCTCCAGCCGCTGTACATGAAGAACCACAACAACGGGACGCCGATCCACCACAAGAGCAGCGTGATTCAGTGGGCTCCCGAAGCAATCTACACGCTGTGCTACTTCATGCACTGCCCCCAGATGGAGTGGGAGAACCCCAATGTTGAGCCGTCCAAGGTGACCTTACAAACAGAGAGGTGAGAGGCAAATTCATGAATGAACGCATGTGAAAAGGGCTCCAGATTCCACAAGCGATGGTTGTAAACGACACAGACTGATCTCGGGTTAAAAGAGTTTTACTTAAAGGTTTAATATTTTACATTTATGTCCAATGAAAGGATCAATTTCAGCAGTAAATTGCATCTGTAGCCAGGACAGGTCTCCAGTCTATCTCAGGGCTAACACAGAAAGACAGACAGCCATTCACACTCACACCTACAGCAAATTTAAAATCACCAATGAACCTAACGAGCACCTGGAGAGCCGCCCTACATCCAACTTTAATATCTTTGCTTTCGCTCAAAAATGAAACAGTGCACTGCATGGCTTTCTTTATCTAGAGCTAAGCCCTGATCCACGTCTTCGCAGCCACAGTACCCACTAGTGCACCAACAAATGCACCACTTTCTCGTTCGAGTCACTTCTCTCGAAAACTCAGCTGTTCAAAAAATGACTCATTTTTTAAAATTGTCCATCATTAGCAGGAATGGGGGTCTCTTGCTGAGTGCCACCAAAGTCAGAATGTACTGAAAGACTAAATTATATTGTTTCATTTTGGTAATTATATATATATATATACATAAACAAAATTGATGTTAACCGATCAGCCACAACATTAAAACCACTGACCAGATAAAATCCGCCTAATCCAACCCATAGCAATAGACACTTACATAGAGGACCTACACAATATTAGGCAGGTGGTCATAATGTTATGCCTGATCAGTGTGTGGCATTATGACATTCACAGCACTTTAAATGATTTCGATCTGTATTTGACTAGAAGTCAGTAGATGAATAGCACAAGACGTGAGCCAGGGAACAGATGTTAACACAACCATCTGATAAGCGGTACAGCTAATGAAAAACATTTTTATTGGCAGAGAAGCTCACACATCACAATTGAGTCGTCAAAGCCTTTTTTGTGCCTTTTCAGAGCAGCACCGTCACAGACCGAGGAAACGAAACACAAGCGTCTGGTATCGATTAGTCCATCAGAACCTTTCATTTCCCACACTTTGTACCATGCGACTGTAAATATATTGCTTTTTTTTTATTGCATTTTTAATGTTCATTCAGACAATAACAAAGGAGCATTATGAGGCCATGCTGAGATAAAGTGGAAACTCTATTCAATTATACACAATTTGCAGACACAGTCCAGTGTTGATGCCCCTTGATGAGCGCAGAGATCATTTTATTTTTCTTTTAATTATATTTGTGCCTGATTGCCAGTGACACACCAGATGTTTTCCTATGGAGGAGAAGCAGAGTTTATTATAAGTGGATTGTGAACTTATCGGCTGCTGGGGCTGGGCGTATCGATCTAAATATCGATAGGGTCGATACCAAGGCCAGTATTGGTATCGGATCGATACTTTTGTTACAGTTTCTCGTCTACATCCAGGAAATTACTCGTCACAGAGTTCATGCGAGTGCAGTTTCTCTCTGAGTCTATGCTCTGCAGGAGCTTCTGTATCCCTACCTGTAGTAAAAGGTTTGACACTCAAATCCTAACATCACAACAGCAGCGCACAGCTGGTACTGATGCCGTTATTGAAATGAAGAGAAGACAATTACACAGGATGCAGACCCACTCCTTTGTTACTGTTTCCATTGTTCTTTTTATATTTTTGTTACATTGTTCCTTTTTCTTATTTTGCACTAATTACTTTTTTTCTAAAACAACTTTGTAGTAGAAGGGAAATTATTTAAATTTCATATTTTTAAATTGTTTTATATCGTTAATTAGTTAATGCAAACAGGTTTATTTGCCTAAATATTTGTCCTGTATTTTATCATAATCATAATCAACTAAAATTACCAAGTTATTCAAGAAAAAGTATTGGTATCGTCGATACTAGCCCTATATTTACAGGATCGATACCAAAACTCCCAGTGTCGCCCACCCCCAGTCGCTACTTGACTGAGCCCCCTGGACGACCAGAGAAGTGGCTGCTGGATCAGGCGTGCGCAGACATGTCAGTGCTGATAATTACAGCTGTTGATATAGTGGGACATTATCCACCACCAGCTGTTGGATTCAGTTGGTGACTTATGAGCAAATAGTGTAAAGATGAAATGAACTTCCCATGGTGTTAATTCCCTTTATCCTCCATCATAGTTCCCACACAAGTCAAGAAAAAGAACAGTCCTCACATTCTTCTTCAAGAGTCATTTCTACTAGAAGCAAATTTTACGCTGTGGCTTTTTATTTATTTGTTTACTTTATATTCTTTATATTATTTAGTATTTCATACAGTTTGGTGGAAACCCCTGTCAGCTCACAGCACAGGTGGGAACCCTGGGCTGACAGCTGAGCCTGAGCAGTCCTCCTCTGGGGCGCCCCGACTTTTATCACCTGCACCGGAGCAATTTATCAGCTATCGTGCGTCCCAGGTGTCCCGCTCGTGCCTGGTTTAGCTCCAGTCACTGTTTGTAACCAGCTTTGCAATTTAAGCCCAACGGTGGAGTCAAAATCGGGAGGAAAGCGCTACGACCGCTGTAAAATTTTCCTTCAGGAATGTCCCTACGCCTCAGTGCAAGGCTTGAAAGAGCATTGCATGGAAACGGCACGGCCTTGAACTCCGGGTGAACTAGAGTTTCCACTTGGCTTTGGAGGGAGTTTGAATCCATTATACGTTCCCCGCCTCTTGATTAGGTGTCTTGTGCTGCTTTACATCATGTCGCCGCAGGTCAGACCTCTTTCAAGTTTGCATTTCTTACCATATGAAGATTATTATTAAAACAGTCTCTCGTCAACTGTCACGAGTGGCTAATTTAAAAGGAGTGACGGATGCGAGCATGTGGAATAATCCAGACTTTAAGACATCTTTTGTCAAGTGACGCGTCAGTAAAATCCCAGAAGAAGTTTCATCAAGCGCCTGCTGCATATTTACAGTCACCTGCACTCGTGAAAACATGTGCATTCTAATATAACCGTCCCGCACTAAATCCCCCTCCTGTCACATTTTAAGTTCCCACAAAAGGGGGTAGGACCCAAAGGGAATGAAGTAGGGCGAAGGAATAAATTCAGTTTAATGAAAAAACAAGAACAAAAGGCGCTGCAGCTGAGGCAGAATTATACAAACAACATCAGAGCGAAGGGGTGATCTAGGAGAAGTTAACCCGACCGGGGAAATACAGAAACCAAACATCCTGCGTTTTAAAGCCCAGGAGGATCAGAAAGACCGCTGAGCACAACAAACTACATCCACCAGGACTAAACAGATGATCTGACACAGGACTAAATGCATTGATCAGCCACAACATTAAAACCACTACGACAGGATGAAGTAAATAACTTGCTGGGAAACTTTTGAACCTGACATTCGTGTGGACGCTCACACACAAAAACACAATGGAAACAACTCTAAAAAACCTGGCCTCCATATTCACTAGATCCCAAACTGAGCAAGTATCTGTGGGATGATCCACAGAGGCCCCTCCCCTCAACCTATAAGACCCAAAGGCCCCCCACTAACAATACTGTGCATCCTCAGAAGGCCCACGTCCACACAAGGGAAATCTACACAATATTAGGCAGGTGGTCATAATGTTTTGCCTGATCGACGTGTTGTTATTGATTTTCACGTGACGCGTTATTATAGGTCGGCCTCTCGTCGCCTCATGAATACCAGCGCACTGATACGCATGAAGCAGCGGGCGCCAACTGTGCATAATGTGACAGCTCATTGTTTTGCTTAAGTGAAGAAAAGTGTGCAGCCGTATCGGTAACGAGGGTCACGGGCGTCACATCATGCATATGGATCTTCATGCATATGGATTCCACGCGGCCGAGGGGAGGAGAGGGGCAGACAACAGGAAAGGCCGGAGGAGAGGGTTTTTTAATTCATGCACTCTCACGGGGTTGTTGTGTTTCGAGGAACAATGATGGACATTTCTCATTATTACTGACATTTTATACACTTAACAATAACCGAGCAAATATTGAAAAAAAACATCATTGTCACATAATTAATGATAATGCAGAGTTACAGCTCAGAGTTTAAGTGATGATGGAATAATACGACCTGCCTTGAGGTTTTCTGTGTTTTAATTACCTGTCACACACACACACACAAAATGGAAGCTCAACAAAGCAACTAAAGCAATTCTCTCTTTTTTTGTGATCAAAATTTTCTTGTTCCAGTTTCTTTGTAGGGAACTATACAACAACAACATCACAAAAGAAAAACAGAGCCATCCCACCCCACAATGGAAAAGACCAGCTTTGAACCATTTCATTAAGTTGACGTCTTTAGCCCCATTTATCCAAGCTGTAGATATAATGTAGTGAATTTCTAAAAAATAAGAAAAAAAAGTAACCATTGCTTCTTTGATAAGGAACATGGTGGTTTCCAGTGCACACATCAACCATTTTCTTAGCTACACAATATGGCATACTTATTAAATTTCAAGATGCACAATGATGAGTGAATGAAAGGTCATTCAATATCAAAACAGGAACGGACACTGGAATTCTTTAAGTGCTAGCTGCTACATTCCAAAACTGATTGACAGGTGGATGGTCCCATATCATCTGCAGGTATGAACCCACAGTCCCCAAAGAGCAGAGGGTACACGAGGCATCGCTAATTGCTTTCATAAGGTGAAGTTCACAGGGAGTTTAATAGGTTAAATGAAATGAAATTGATTTGTTGATGATCTGGGTTTCGAGGGGACATTCTGTGTCCCAGATGAAATCAAGTTTCAGATCTGGTATGTTCTTTCCTCTCCAGATTTCATGTTGATATAAGGTAAATTAAAGCAATTCTTATGTTAAAAGTTGGTTTCAAGTCTCGCTGCAAGACCATGGAGTTTAAACATGAGGAATGGAGAACTGTATAAATGCTCTGTTATGGGTTACACCTGCAACTCATTGGACCTCTGCAGCTCTGAGTTTTCTGGACTTTTTGTGCCACTGCTGTTTACAAATTTACAAAATTTACACCAAAGAGAGACAGTCCCTTCCACAGAAAACTACTTAACTGCCTAAAGTATCATCTGTGCCAGCATGCCGTATAAAACATTTGCATAACGGCCTCTTTGGAACGACACACGTTTAAAACCAACAGGTTGTGCTTTTCTGCAAAAGGGGGTCCTTAAAGAGACATGACCTGGAAAGATGTGAAGCATTAATGTGCGGGATGAGAACCATAACGTGTCTGTTGACATAAAAGCATGTAAATCTATTCTGGTAGAGCTCCTGTATAAAATCATGAGCCCGTATGAACCTCTTTAAACGTCTTGTTTTTCCGCTGATATCACTGTGTTGTTTCCTGCCTCTGTCTGAGCAAGTGCTACAATAACAAGTAATCCGTCAGTTTACTTTCAGCAGATGTTGGGCTTTCATGGGCTCCGTACTGTATGTTGTCATGCATTCCTAAGTCCTTATGCAAAACCCATTAAAAGCAACTGACCTTGTATTGTAGTATTGTGATGTAACATGTATTCCCTATGACTGGTATTACATCATTTAATGCATGTAGAAACTCTTGTAATTAATTATGCATCATGTGCGTACATTAAGCTTTGTGGGTTTTTGTTTTCCCACCAGATGAACAGCATCAGCACAGTAGTAGAACGTATTCTAACGTCAGGCTCACAGGCTTTAGTTTTCTCAAACAGCACAGAGCAGATAATGACAGGCTTAAAAACACAGATATCTCACACAGAACGACAGAAACAGCCTCTTTTCCTCCGTTTTCTAAGCTGTGGTAAGCTGTTTCTCCGGTTTTCTCTCATGCAGTTTCTGTGTGACATTCTGGGCTTTACTTCTTTGATTCCATTTTCCAGACCGAGTTCATCCCGTTCTCAAACATCCGCTACACCGGGCAACATCTCCAAAATAACATATGCAAATTCTGCGTTAGGCGGATTTCCCTTTGCAAGTGCCCCGGCACTCGGTGTGTGACTCGAGGTTCAGTGTGCCTTTATCTCCCCCTACAGGCCATTTATGGCGCTGCCGCCTCTGATGGAGTGGGTGCGTGTGGCCGTGGTCCACACCGAACACAGACGCAGCTTCTCCGTGGACAGCGATGATGTCCGGCAGGCTGCCAGGCTGCTGCTGCCTGGAGTGGACTGTGAGCCCCGACAGCTCCGGTACGGCCGGGGAGGAGGAGGGTGCAGAGCGTGTGTGGTGTCTCTTCATCTGAACCCCACCAGCAAAACACACACACACACACATCAGTGATATGAAAACAGAAAAAACGTGCATGTTCTCAAGTACTCCCCCCCTCCCCCTTAAAGTGTTAAAATTAATAATGCTTATCGGGTGTTATGGATATTGTGGCGCGTTGCAAACAGTCGTAACAATCTTCTCTGTGAATCACTTTGTGTGCTTTGCCCTTCAGAACGGATGACTGCTTCTGCGCCTCGAGGAAACTGGATGCTGCCTCAACCGAAGCGAAGTTCCTGCAGGACTTGGGCTTCCGTATGCTCAGCTGCGGACGCACGGACCTGGTGAAGCAGGCCGTCAGCTTGCTCGGCCCGGATGGTATCAACAGCATGAGTGAGCAGGTTAGAGGCACAACACGTTCAATAATGCATATGCGGGCACATTTACACTCACACACACACAGCCCGTGGAAGAGAGTGTATTTTCTCGGCTTGGTAAACCGAGGCTCCTTCACCTTTGAGCAATGCGCTGACTTGTGAGCAAAAAGGCAGTCATACATACTAAATCTCATTCTGACGTATTTCTCCTGCAGCTTTCCTGCAGAGCAGCTCTGCATTATATCATGACTACCACCTCCAGCACAGTAAATCATCACGGGGGGGAGGGAGGGTGGGGGGGCTGGATTGCACGCGTACTGTAACTCCTGATTTTCCATGGGAAAATCAACATTTAGTTTGCGGCTGATCTGAGCAGAAACTTTCCAAATACGTGCTCTAGTGCTGTATGTTTCTGTCAGACTTTCTCTGCTGGTGTCCTAGATAGCCCAGAGCACATATTGGTTTATATGGCAGCCTGTAAAAAAAAAATATGTATCAATAGCAGAATATTCTCCTCATAAAACTCGAGTTGCCTGGAGCAGAGCTGCTAAGGATTCAAGTTTACTGCAGACTAAAGTTTTTTTTTACTGCATAATTGTATCAAAAAAAAAGTTTAACTCATATTCACAATGTCTCAATAAAATATAATGTATAAATCTTATATTTGGAAGGAAGGAAGGAAGAATATGGATTTGTTAATGCAAGAAATATTATCTTTTTAACTTCCTGTTGCTTTCGATCCCCGTACCTGTGCTTGTGTAGGGGATGACCCCGCTCATGTACGCTTGTGTCCGTGGGGACGAGGCCATGGTGCAAATGCTGCTGGATGCAGGAGCAGACATCAACAGTGAGGTCAGAAAAACAAGAGTTTTTCCTTTTTGAAATGCATCTATTGAGTATTAGTGAAACAGGACGTTATTTGTTTTAGGCCTTCTTCACTATGTAGCGTTTCATGTATAAATGTTTTTAAGATGATGAGTGTTTAGCAGTAAGTATAAATGCATGTAATGACATTGTTCGTGTGGTATTGAATCGAAGAAAACCAAACATGTCGCCCCCTCATCCCCCCCACCTCCCCCTCCTCCCCCATGTGTCATGCTGCTTCATGTATAAGAGTCGAGGATCATGAGGAACTGAGCGTCCCTGTGTTTTAAGGGGAAACTTGCCCACGTTTGAGTATTTAGAGCGTGAACCGTGACACAGACGACTGCCGCCGAGTAACAGAAAAGTAACTTTGATTGGCTTGAAGCAAACAGAACTCGTCACGGGGTCTGCAGAGAGTCGAGGCGGCGTCCCTCGACGTCAGAGACGACTCGTTCCGTTGACGCCTCATGATCCTGATCTTCGTTAGTCACCTCGGCGACAACGCGTCCCATCAGCTGTGGTGTCAGAGTTGATTTCATGACCCGCTGGCCGCAGCACAAAAGCTGTGCCAACTCAAACATAAAGACTCAGTACAGTGTAATTTTGTTGTGTGATTCATGTACCAGAAGAAATATTGTAATTTACTTAAATGTGACTGCAGAAGAAGAGAAAGGCTCAGGGTGCTGAGGAAGTGGCGCTGCTTACTACAAAATGTGCAGATGTTGGAGGTTTTAAGGAGTATGAAGGTTATATTCAAAATACTGTCGGATGTTCTCACCAATGGTCTTAAGCTCCAAGAAAAATAGGCACAAATCTTCTTCTATAATTTATTATGTCATATAGATGACATTTAGTATTTATTCAGGTCTGATAAAATATAGCAGCTCATATACTCTATATTATACTATATAGAGGTTCTTCTCCTCATAGTAATGAATGAAACATAGTATAGGCAAGTACCTCTGCCTATTTATTATGTAACAGCGCCCCAGCAGGAAGTCTCCTCTATTATCTAATATTAACTTAGATGTAGATGTCGTAGAGAAAAAAATGGCCAACTTTTATTTATGTCATTTTAATATACAGCAGCTACAACAATTAATAATGGGGTCAATATATGATTCAGGGACTTTTGAAGACCATGGATTATGTCTTGGATGCATTTTTATGTAAACTTTTATGCATTTTTAGGTAAAAAAAAAACAAAAAAAAAAAACTCAAACTGTTTTTTATGTTCATTATGATCATATCTTTACAAAATCCACAATTATTTATTATGGAAACAATGACTTTGCTTTGATTGTGTTCTTTTTTTTAGGTTAAGATAATCATGACAAATATTTCTTTTTTTGGCAATATATTTTATATACAAAATATATATAAGAAATATTTTAAAAATATATATATATATACATTTTAATTAAATTTTATATTTTTAAAAATATGTTTTATGTGTTATATATAAAATATAACAAAATATGCAAACATTGATCAAATTTTGTTTTTATATTTTATATATAAAATATTTTTTTAAAAAATAACATTTGATCAAATTTTATATGGAAAATAACAAATTGCATCTGTGTCCGACAAATCCCTTTCTGATACGTTACATTACATTATACAACACCTCTCGAGAAAGTGTGGATTTATCACATGTCAACAGTGTTGCTGCAATATATTTATAAATAACTTTCAATTTCAATTTACTCAATTGAATATATAATAGTCAGAAGAATCTTTCCATAAAAATGCCATGTGGTGATTAGTTATATGCAGCCATGTCGATTTAAGGCCTGAAAACAGACAAAATCTGATCAATTATGAAACCTGTGTTAAACTAAATATATTATATATTGACCCAATGAGCCTCATTAATCCACATGTGTTTATTCCTCCTCTAGTCTGGTCTGTTTCACACCATAAAGTTACACTGTTTACCACCATCTCACTACGTGTCATCAAACCATTTTGTCCCAAAGCATGAACAGTATGTTCCTTTGTGCTCGGTTCACATGTCTGTGTCTCACGCGTGTCCCCCTTTTCATTTGGCTAGATGAGCCTGAGACAGGTCGGGTCAGAGTCCTGTCAGAGGAACCCACGGGTGGAGCATGAAAAGATCAAAAAGAACCCATTAGCCGAGGCCTAACTAGACAGATCAATCCATCGTGTTCATTAGACGCCGAACACGGTGACAGAGCGTCCTCTCCAGCCCCGGGGTTCCTGCTTAATTACTCTAGTTTCTCCTATTGAGCTTCCTGTCCCCCCCACCACCCCCGGCCCCCCCACCACCACCTCCTCTGTCCTCCCTGCAGCTACTTGTCTTTGTGCTCCTTTTGCACCGTGTTGTCGTTTTAATGGCTTCGTATCTCTCTCCCTCACCCCTCTCCCTCCTGCCTATCCAACCCACCCACCTGTGTCCCTTCCCCAGGTGCCAAACTCAGTGCACAAGCACCCCTCAGTCTTTCCCGAAACGCGGCAGGCGACGCCCCTCACTTTCGCTGTGTTACACGGACATGTGCCTGTGGTGCAGGTAGTGACGTCCTCTCTCATCGTGACCTCTTGTTGTGCCTCAGCTCATGGTTGGTCATCAGTGTCATTTCTGTCATCCTGACTTCTCTCCGGTGGTGGCGACGATAAACCATCTCCACTATGAGTTTTTCATTGTAATGTACCTTTAACTTCAGATGCTTTAGATGTGTGGGATTTAAGCTTGTTACCATCAAACATCCCGTGTGCCTCGTCACTCTTTAGGCCAGAACTTCCTGTCCGGTTTTTACTTTTGAGCAAACGGATCAAACTGCATTTAGCAAGCGAAAAGTGGAACACGACGGCCTAATTGTTTTCCAACTCATTTAACTAATTTCGTGATGTGACCATTGGATTTTCAATCGTTAAATATCGAGTGGAGCACGTGTGACCCTACAGTTTGGTGTCTGAGGACGTCACATGAAAAGCAGGTTCAAAAGATTATGTTCAGATTAAAATCATATCACGTAGCATAATTAAATGTGTGGTCATTATTACTTTAAATGCAAATCGTTTTTCATCTTATCAGACGATAACGTCACAAGACGACGCACAGATTCTTCTCTCAGTTATAATAAAATATAATAGTTCCCCAAATAGAATGGTACTGTTATCAATTAATTATCATTATTTATTTGAGAAATTAAAGGAGCAATTAAAATAGGAAGAGGATAAGAGGATAGTTCCCTATATATCAGCACTAATATGGGCTGGTTCATTCATTATTATTTTATATTCTTTATGGAAAAGTTTGCCTTTTTGGAAACACAACTTGAAGTGTGTCTCAAACAAATCCCTCAAACAAGTGCTTCCCTGTGTGGAAGAAATCTTTCACGCCTCGGGGGGTTAGCTAAGGCAGAGTTTTGGCCAGCCGGCAGGAACTGATTTTACAAAAGCAGAAAGGCTTATTTTATTTTTATTTTTTTATTTTTATCACTGGAAGAGCCCGCATAAACCATTAGAGTGGCAAAAGAAAAAAAAATGGCAGGGTGAAACTACCTAAATATGGGAAAAATATGTAGATTGTTCCACATTAGAAACTATAAATGAAAATCTCTTTAGTCATAAAACCCCCAAACAATAAAAAGTTAAATATTACTTTAGAATATACAATAAATTTTATTAAATTGTTCTACTTACAGTCGTGGTTTGCAGTACATCTGAACATAACAGCATAAAAATATAGACATTATTTGTCATTTTGTAAAATAGGCTCATAACGGTCAAACTTATAAACACATCTGATTTGTTTAATTAAACAAAAATCTGAAGTTAAAATGTTTTTCCTTGTCATATTAAGAAAATGATATACAGTCAAGAGAAGGACTTACGTAATAATGAGGTTTTATTTCTACAGCACAGGAAGTGTAATAGTAAAATCTGTCCAGAAGTTTATATCTACCAACCCGATTTAAAGCTGCTCTGCTGCTTCTCCTTCGCCCTCCTCTCGTTGTCTACCTGTCTCCCGTCACGCTCACCTGTGTCTCCGCCTGCAGCTGCTGCTGGACGCCAAAGCCAACGTGGAGGGGTCCCTGCAGGACGGGATGGAGAACTACACGGAGACCCCGCTGCAGCTGGCCGCCGCCGCAGGTATGTACGCGCGGCAGGACCCCCGTCCCGCTCCTCCCGTCCAGCTGTAGGCTACCGTGCCACGCTGTCGAGAGCAGCTGGCCATCTGTAACCAGCTGATAACAACCGCTCCCGACTGTCAGCACCATCACGTCCTGAGTTATGACTTCAGAGGCTTATTTATCCTGCAGACTGGAAAAAAATAAAGACAAATGGAGGCGTGAATGCAGTGCAAAATGATGGAGCGATTTCTTGACTCTCATCTTTCTCCCTGTGTTACTCTGGTTTAATCTTATTTCGTGTGCATGAGCTCAGCCGGTCGTTTTTCACGCGCAGGTAACTTCGAGCTGGTGAGTCTGCTGCTGGAGCGGGGGGCCGACCCCATGGTGGGAACCATGTACCGTAACGGCATCTCCACGGCGCCGCAGGGAGACATGAACTCCTACAGCCTGGCAGCCGCTCACGGGCACAGGTAGGCAGCACGGAGATGTATCTGCAGTCATCGGCGTGCAGTGCACACGAGCAAATTTCAGTTCACACTCCAGATTCAGCTTTTAATCTTGTTTATGCACAGACTCAACAGGGCACGTCCATGAAATTGACACTTCTGCCGCTGAGTGGATTTTCTTGATTACGTTTGCTACTTCAAGGAGCTCCTGTTTTCTTCCTGCTGTTTTCATGTTGTCTTGAAAAGCCTTTTATTTGTTTTTGAGATAGTACAGCACAGACAAAAACCTCTTCACAGCCATCATAAATGAACTTAACAGAATAAAGTATTCTGTGTGTTATCGCAAAATTGATTTTCCCAAAACTAACTCATGTTCAGCTGCAGCCTCAGACCTCAGGCCTTATGTTTCTGAAGGAATTTCTTTAAATCTGCCATAAACATTCACCAAGATGCTTCATGTTAACCCGCGTGCAGAATGGTTTTTGGTAATGCTTAATTTTTCAGGGTTATTTTCGTGGAGATTTTATATTTCTACACATTTAGCACACCACCCCCCTCCTCTAAAAGAGCTGTGATCAAATAGAAGTAAGGAAATTAAACACCATGTGTCCGTTTTCATTTCATTTCGCATCAAATTACACGTGTTTCTGCAAACTCTCCAATAAATTATGCATTATTAAAATATTCTGAAATGCAGGTGTTTAGAATAAAACTTCTTCCCTGTGAGTTTTACCTGGTTGTGCACTTTGCAAAACAGGTGCAGTCGTATCAGTGTGTCTACTTCACTTGCTGTATTTGTTGAGACGGAAGCTAAAACAGTCATAGCTACTGTATGTACGAACAAGTTTAAACCCTAACACTGAATATATTAGACTGTATTATAACAATCCTGTGTCTGTTTCCGGAGAACAAGTGTTTTGTTTATGTATGTACACTAAGTGCATCCATATCTAATCATTCTTATTTAATTAAAATCCAGTCATGTGCAGCAAAAACCTGTATGACAGTTCATTTCAGCTCGTCAGTGAGTCATCGCTCCAGCTCAGTGACGGTCACATGACTCACAAAGACAGTTTATCATTTAATGCCACTTGCGATACTGGACTACGTACACAAAGTCAGACCGATAATTGAAATGAATCTGATTCTGTGCCTTTGTTCTTACAGAAACGTGTTTCGTAAGCTGTTGTCCCACACGGAGAAAGGGAAGGGGGACGTCTTGTCCCTGGAGGAGATTCTGGCCGAGGGTTCGGAGCTGGAAGGCAGAAGCTCGTCTCAGATGGACTTGATCCGGACCGGGAAGGCCAAACTTAAAGCCTTGAAGGAAGCCATGTATCACAGCTCCGAACACGGGCATGTAGACATCACCATAGACATACGGAGCCTCGGTGGGTGTCTCTAAAAAATTAAAACACATGCATGCACTTTCTAACGTAATGTCCTTCTACGTGGAACACGTAGCGCCTTCCTCGTTTGCAGTGTTGCCACAGTTACCTTGAAAAAATGAGTAACACATTATCGTTTAACTCCTTCAGTAACTCAGTTACTTTACTGATTACTTGGTTTTGAAAGTAACCAGTTACTTTATTAGTTACCACTAGTTTTGCCTTCATTTGAAGCACATTTTTAACAGTTTTAACTTTTTCCTGTCAAAAAAGACATGCTTTTGTTGTTAGGTTAGGGTGGTGGGGGACCTCCTGCATTAGGTGCAGCTTGACCGTGCCGTGCTGCGACTCTTTACATTCGATGTTGTGTTTTTGAAGCTAGAGAGGACTTTGTCACCAACACAGAGTATAGTACAGTGAAACCTTAATATTGTTTTCTCTAGCTGACGCAAAACTCAAAATAGTGGCTGCATTTCCAGCTAGAAAAGGTTCATCTCTCTCCTCCCTCCATTGTTGTTTACGTTAGTGTTTCTGTGTGGTATTACACATGAGTTGTCCTCACGCTAAAAATGTGACTTGTCGCGTACTTGACGTCACTCCCCAAGACAAAAATCTTTTCACTCATGAAAATGGGAAAAACAGTAACACACAGTAACTTGGATAAGTAACTTTAATCTGATTACTGGGTTGGAAATAGTAACGCTACTCGTAACTAAGTTACCAAGCTAACGTGTTACTGGCGTCACTGCTTGTGTGTGAATTTGATGTGTTTCGTGTGTGTGTGTGTGTCTGGAACCATTTCCCAGGGATCCCATGGACTTTGCACACGTGGCTGGAGTCTCTGCGTACGTGTTTCCATCAGCACCGCAGACCTCTGATCCAGGGTCTGCTGAAAGAGTTCAGCTGCATTGAGGAGGAAGAGTACACCATGGAGCTCATCACTCACGGCCTGCCTCTCATGTTCCAGATCCTCAGAGCCAGCAAGGTACTGTCTGTGTCTCCTATTAAATCACTTCAAAAATTAGTTTTATCAAGTCTTATTGTGTACAGTAAAATATTTGGTCAAAATATTCCACTTCCCTTACTCTTTTTTTTTTTATCTTCTTATCCTTCCCTGCCCCTCCTGTCCTTTTTTTATGATCGCCATTACACGGTTAAGTCATCAGCTTCACAGAGACCGACTCAGGCCCCTGAGGCCTACTCAATATCAATTACCTAAAATGATAATGATTTATGATAGGCCCCCAATCCTCTCTGTTGCAGCTCATTAGATCAAGCCTCATTACTTGAGCTGATGATTCCCTTTGGTGGGCTATATTAGACTTAAAGCAGGACGTCACTGTACAGTCTGGCACCTTTGTTTGTTTTGACTCGCGTTGCCTTTGCTTAGCATTGCCCTTCTGGCACTGTGAGTTGTACTGTCACTGATGACATGAATAAAGAAACACTGCAGAGTATCACACGAGCAAACTCACAGAGACTTACATAACCGCCCTCCCATCTGCACAAAATACAATTTATATCATTTATACGGACCTTATACGTACCCAGATACTGTGTCTAGGCTTCAGTTTGGTCGCTGCAGTGTCAGTCCTCGTCTTTGTCTTGGATGATTTATGATTGAGGCCAGCAACCCTCATCTCTGTGATGGCCTCAGGGGCCTGCACGAGGACGAGAGACATCAAGGTACAGGTCGTTCATCTTTCCCCTGCCACACAGTCTGCTCCCTCGGCCCGCTCTCTGTCTATCTGCCACCTATTGTGTCTGAATAGAAAAGAAAAAAGGAGGAAGTGCACACTTGTTCCTGGTGAAATAGGTGGCTCTTATAGCTGTTTGTTGCCGCCGTGCTTCAGTAACTGACTGCACACGTGGGGCCTGTAGTGTACTGCACCGTTGCGCATCCTTTATCCCTTAGTTTTAACTTCACACACATACACAGAAAAGTGTCACACTCTTAAAGCACCTTGGCCTGTCATTGTCTTCCCCATTGCAGTTTTCACTAAGGAACAGTGTGTGTCACAACTAGGTAAGATATTTATATATCTGTGAACATGAGGCGTATTGGAACAGTCGCTGAATCTAAGTGAATGCTGAGCCCGGTGAGGCTGCAGAACTTTAACCACTCTCACTGCTTTGGGGTTGTTTGAAGCATTGTGCGAGGTGTGCTTGCGTTCTTGCATTGACGCGTGTGGACGTCTGCATGATGGCTGAGCGCATTCGAAGTGAGCTCTTCTCACCCCTGGTTTGTTACTCTGTTTGTGTTTTGTCAGAACGAAGTCATCAGCCAGCAGCTGTCTGCCATCTTCACCCAGTGTTACGGCCCTTATCCCATCCCCAAACTGGCTGAGATCAAGAGGAAGCAGTCATCGCGTCTGGGTGAGCATCTCTCTCTTTGTCAGTTTACTTTGCTGAATGTAAACTCTGGGCTGCTTTAACCTTAAGGCATCTGTTTAATTTGCCACCCTCTTGTAACCTTACTATGTCCAAAAACTGCTATAAAAACTTAACAAACTATTTTTTTCCATTTTCTTTTTCCTCTATAAATCTCTTAAACCACTTCAGCACTTTACAAAACTACCAAAAAATCCAATCATTTTGAGGAATTTTTATCCTTTAAATGCCAGTTTGACCATTGACCATGGCTGACGGATCAAAAAATTTTGTTATAATGGAAGTCAATGGGACAATTTTGTTCGCTAAGGTTACAAAAGGGTCGTACATTTGAAAATCTACACAAGAAATAATAATGCAGTCAAGTCAATATTTTAGATAATCACACCCAAGACTGACCTGAAAAAATGCCCCAGTCATCCAACATTAGTTTTATGGAAATTAGCTAATTATTCATATTTTTTTTTCTCGTAAAAACAACAGTGACTTCAAGTCACAGTGGTAGTTTTGTAAAGTACTGAAGTGGTTTAAGAGATTTATGCAGAAAAAATCTGAAAAAAATATTAGTTAAGTTTTTATAGCAGTTTTTGGACATGGTTGAGGGTAGTAAAAACAGTGTTCTGTTGACCTGTTAGAATTATTATTAATATTTTTGAATATCAAAATTTGTGAGATAGACTTTATACAAAACATTGTGCCATATGCACTAACACAGCCAAATTAAGAGGAATTTTTTTGCCCAAATGGACAAAAATGTCCCTAAGGTTGCCTGAGGGTTAACACTGTAAAAAATACAACATTGAGCATTAAGCACTGTTCTCTATTCTCATGCATTTTCTGGAAATTGAAGGTGCACACAACTCCATCTAGTGTTCAGACACTGCAATAGAAATTATGATAATGTAACCAAATGAGTATTTGCAGCCAAAATGTGTCTAGAATGGATAGGAAGGCTAAGGTGTACACCCCTGGTTTTCTTTCTTTCTTTTTCTTTTCTTTTTTTTTTGATCATCAGAAAAACATCAAGTTTTTCTGGGCGTTTGTCTTTCAGATCCTCACTTCCTGAACAATAAAGAAATGTCTGACGTGACCTTTTTGGTAGAAGGGAAACCTTTCTACGCACACAAAGTCCTGCTCTTCACAGCTTCCAACAGGTACAGGCATCATTTTTTTAGTGTGAGCGTGATGTATTAATGTGCTGATATATGATGGTATAATCTATAAAGTGTTTCTTAACTCCCTGTGGGATCCTGACAGGACGTCAATTTCTTTGTTATGCTGCATGGGTAAGCAGTTATCGATCGTGTCATAAAAGGATTATGGTCAAAGGATACGTCATTCAGTTACGTCCTCAGAGAGTATTATCTTATTTTGCTCTCTTTCTCTGTGCTAGGTCGTATGCTGCTCTATATTAATAAGGCTTATTCCCATTCAGTCAGTCAGTCAGTCAGTCAGGGATTTCTCTCTTTTTACATCTCTCTCTTTTTTCTCTCAAGGTTCAAAACTCTTCTAGCAAACAGACCTTGTGGAGAAAACACATGCATTGAAATCAGCAATGTCAAATATCACATATTTCAGGTAATGACATTAAATTGAAGAGTTAAATCCTAGATATTCGTGCTGCCTCCTTTATAAGTGAAGGTTTCTCTACTTATGGACGCTGTGCAATATTTGCCTTTTCAGCTGGTGATGCAGTACCTGTACTGTGGAGGCACAGACGCTCTGCACATCAGGAACACTGATGTTATGGAGGTTGGGTCATTATACAGCTTTTACTGGAAATATTAACAGTTTTATTATAAACTTCTCAAAGCTGGAGTTTGCACTAAAAATGAAAATGTGTAGAACCACCAGTGCTTTTCAGTAATAATTATACAAATGTGTTTTTTTTTTTTTTTTTTTTTTTCAGCTTCTCTCTGCTGCCAAGTTCTTCCAGCTGGAAGCTCTGCAGAGGCACTGTGAGATTATCTGCTCCAAGAACATCAACACGGAAACATGTGTTGAGATCTACAACCACACCAAGGTATGAAAAGGAGCAGGATTAACGCACCCTCAGTATTAACTGTAACTAGACAGCAGGTTCCTAGGGAAGTATAAAATTAGATTTTATAGGTTTAGGGCAAAATATTCATGTTTCCAAGTCTGTTACCACTGTTCAATTTTGTAAAACATAAAATTATGAATAGCTAAAAAAAAAAAAAGAAAAAAAGAAAAGAAATAAATCAATAAGGCACTTGGCAGCACAGCCTAAGTGTTTATGTGAGAGCACACAGTAGATGATTCATGTGCAACCTGCAAAGAAAAAACAAAAAAAAACGTGCACTGAATTGATCTTTGGATCTGGTTTGATCTTAATTATTTGTAGGAGCTACATTACCTAGCTATATGAAATATAGGAAATTATTTGATGAAATAATGGCATATATATTCACATAAATAAAAACAGACAATTAATTCTATAATTTATATAAATTATAAAAAATTTATTTGTTTTTTTGGGGGAAATTAGGGTCTGGAAAAAGTATGGAATTTTCAAATCTCAAATGTGTAGGAACCCTGAATACTCCCCACTTCCTTTTCTTCTTCCCAGTTTCTTGACGCTCCAGACCTTGCGTCCTACATAGTGGGCTACTTCCTGAAAAACATGGTAATCCTCATCGAGCTGGAGTCTTTCAAACTGCTGCTGTACGACGCGCCTCCGGACAGCCCCGGCTGTGACATCCTGCAGGACCTGGAGAAAACTCTGGCTGTCCGCATCCAGTCCATCCACTTGTCCTCCTCCAAGGGGTCCATTGTCTGAACTCTGGATCGCTGAGCGAGACACGATGGATGACGGATTATCTTTTAGCGAAAGAGGACAAACAAGAGCGTCCAGTTATGACCTTTGTCTCTGTGAAGCTCATCGATTGCTAATACGCTTCTTGTTATTTTAGCACAGGTGGTTTACAAGTGTGGCTGCCTCGTCGATGTACTGTATGTCTACTAACATGACTGTTTTAAGACAGCTGTATTATGCCACAATTTGCCAATATATTATCGTTACAATGTCCAGCAAAGAATTTATCATCGAAGTAGAACAATCGATTACACGCTGAGCGAATTGGATCAAGTGGGAACACGGAAATGAAACCAACCACAAGACTCAGAGAACCTGAACACGTAGCCCAGTTTATCTGAGAGCTTTAAGAACCTCAGCATCACATTGTAAGCCATTGGTTTGTCCCTGGATGTGAGGACGACTGTCTGCTGTCTCATGTTGTGATTATTTGCTTAAACATTTAAACCTGTACAGAGAAATGAATTTGTATATTTGTCAGTCACTGAGACCGGATTGCTCTTTATAGCCAAACAAGATGAACATCTGACTAGAAACTGTAACGGGGCTGAAGCATGTGACTTTGGGTGGAAGAGAGGACCCGTCGTTCCTCCACTGCTGTGTAAATATTGTTGATAAAAAAACAAAAAAACAAAACAGAGCTATTAATAATGTAAGTTAATGTATATATCCGCAGATGTTTTCTCACGTGTCTTACTGTTGGATAATGCTGTAAAAACTCAAAAGCTCATTAATATCTATGTGTAAATGTTGCATGTCAGAAGGATGACTTGTTTTGTTTTTTTGTTTGTTTGTTTTGTCAGAACCGTCGGAAGATTGCATTCACACTTGAGAATAGTTTTGTCGTCAGCATGGGTCACTAGAAACGTGTCGCAGTCAAATGATGTTTTTTGCGTGAGAGGCTCCAGGTCCTGTTTAGTCCTGAACTGAGAACATGATGTCGGTCGCTGTGAGTCGTTTTTTTTTTTTGTTTGTTTTTTTGTTTTTTCCAGCGATTGTGAAACCACATGACGTGTATGTGTGATCTTTCCTCTATAAAGATCAATATAAAGAAGGCTATGAATTTGCTCTTTGCATCTGGTGCAGTCTGTCACTCAAAAGAAGAAAAAAATACTCCAAGAGCTCATCTAGAATTCAGTTTCATGTAAGATTTTGAAAGCTGCCCTCTTTTATTTTTTTATTTTTCCGCAAAGGTCATTTCTCAGCTGGGAGGTGGTTTAATTCAACACCCACATCAGTACACACAGCAACACACATCAGTACAGACAAACAAAACCATCCTTAATCATAGAAAACACTGATTTCCCTTTTTCACATTAAAGCTTTTGAATTAGCACCAGCAAATTAAAATTGCTTAGCAACTAATTTTAAGTTGTGCAAAGTCATATTAGCCTTTTTTTGTGTGTTTTTTGTTCATAAAGTCAAGCCTCTCAGTTGTTATCTGTTAACACATTCTGGCCAAGTCTGAAAAATATCTCCTAAATAGTGAGCTCTACATAAATCAAAAATACTCTAATATGCATGGTATACTTTTCATTCTTTTGTGGAATGCTTGAGGGTTTGAACAAAAATATTATGCATTCTCTCTTAATTTCATTCAAACAAAATGGTGGACAGCTAAGCTAGTTCACTATATAGCAAACAGGAAGCAGCTTGTTAGCAGCTTTTGTTAGCTTTCTAGCTAAAATAATTAAGCTACTGTTGCAATTATTGTCAGCATACTGCACAATTTAAGGATAATTAACATGTTTACGGCTTTTTGAGTTTCTTAAAAGCTCTGGATCGATGGCCACAGAGCAAGCTAACAGTCTTTAAAACCTCAAATAGTTAAAATTAAGTATTTTAGCATACTAGAACCTTCTAAGGCATGTTTAGCTAAAGAGAGGTGGTAAGCTAGCAGGCTAACACAAAAACCAGTGCATGCTTGTGCCCGACTCATCTGATTCTCAAATAACAAATAAATGGGAAGCAAAAGTGAAGTTTAATCACTATAAATGAGATTAGTCCTCTTATTTTTATTCTACAAACATTTTGTCAGAAAGTGTCTTTCATTTCGGTTTCTCGATCATTAGGCTACATGGTGCAGATTATTTAATTTAACCCCATAAAAACTGAGCTAGCGAGGCCACTCTTGTCAGCAATAGGCTTGATCAGAGGTCTTCAATGTTTTTCAGGCCAAGGACCCCAAACTGATGGAGAGATTAGGTAGTGACCCCCTACCTACTATATGTGTTCTATATTAAACTCCCAGTGCCATTTATAAATATACATTATTATTATTATCATTTTGCTTTCCATATTAAACTATCTCTTATCCCTTTACTAAATTATGTTGGATTCATATGTGTTTAAAGAAATTTAAATTTGTATAGGAAAATTATAAAAAAATATATATATAAAATAAAAATGTCTAATCAACCAAAGATTATTGCGACATCACTGCAGTGGGGTCGCGGACCCCCTGTTGAAAACTTATGGGCAAGATGATGTATGCTAGTGATGTTCAATACCACCGATTTCCTTTACGATCGAGTAAAATTCATGCTGGTATCGGCGATACCGATCTGATGTCGATATTTTGTGTAAATACACCTTAATGTGTCTGGTAAACCACGAAAAAAATAGCGTATTTCAAATCATCTAGAATATTTCTTTTTATGCCCACTCTTGTGCAAAAGAAGACCAAAGCAGAGCAGGGAAGACAATGTGTGTGGATGTGTGTGGTCACTCTGCTGCTGCTGCTGCTGCTGTCAATAAGACACAGCTGAAGAGTTTTCCTCTCCCACCTCTCAAGCAGACGTGCATATTGAATAAAGAATAACTGTCAAGAGATTCGCTTTGCCGCCAGATCCGGGCTCTTTGCCAGCCGGTGAAATATAACCCTGTCTCTTTTCTTATGTGACATAAATGTCACAAATGATGAAGGATTTGTTTGACTGGACGAGTTTTCGAAATGGTAAACTTTCAGTCAAAAATATTGGGTTTAATATGATACTAATAGTCAGTTATTGTCACATCCAATCAGCGCTCCTCGGATCCTACTTAATGTCTCAAGAGACTGTAGCAAAACACTTCTTTCTCTTTGAGTGTGCATGGTATTCGCAGTATGTGTGTGTGTTGGGGGGAGACATCAGAACGGCGAGGGACGGGGGTGACAGCAGTTGTTAAGGAGTCGCCATGGTTACCGCCGCCCAGGAACAATGTGGAGCTGAGAATGCTCTGCTGTGTTAAAGACTGAACGGAATCCTGAGGTGCACACGTACATGTGTGCATTATTATTATTCACACACAAGCGCATCACCCCGTGGGATCCACTCACCGGGCGAGGAGGGATTCTCATTTGAAGAAGAAATTATCCGTCGTCAGATTCCATGTGTCAGGCAGGGACGCTGTGGGATTAAGCCGTGGAAACGTCTCTGTTGCCCCGTTTTCTAAAGCACTGCTGGGCATCTTAATTTAATGGGCTGTGAACTGCAAGTAAAACACCGAGTAACACCGAGCAAAGCAGGGAGGGGAAGCACCACAAGGGGACACATTCAGATCAAAACGCAACAATTTGTAAACCTGAAAGAGTTTGTCTGAATTTCTCTTTTATCTTAAGTGGAATTTCTGTACCCACACACACGCACAATGCGCGTCTGTTGTTACGTGCTCACTTCTAAAAGTTTTGCGAGTGTGTTGCAAGCGCATGTCCGTGTTGTGTGTCTGTGTGCCTGAACAAATGGGAGGGTAAAAAGGGTGTTTGCCCTACTAACTCTGCCCCCAGCGCGAGCCCCTTTGCCTCCCCCCTTCCCTCTCTCCCCCCTTGTTGTCATGCACAAGCGCTCTCCCTTTGGCACAGAGCAGGCTGGCAGCACAAGAGCCATGTGTTTTAGCTCCACGCTTTGAAGGCCTCAAAAAAAAAAAAAAAAAAAACTTTTCAGAACTGTTTCTGAGTAACCTCGTGCAACAGGGGAAAGAAGGCAAAAGAGGGAAAGAGGAGGGGACAGGGGTGAGAGGGAGTGTTAGGCGTGAGGGAGAGATATGGGGAGCAGGAGGAGCCGCGGACAAACATGAGCTGTCTTCTAGGCGGAGATTTGAGCACATTTGTGTGAAGGATAACTTTCTGCTGGGAGAAAACTGTGGAGATTCCTGCGAGGGACGCGACAATAGGTGAGTGCGGACGGGACGGAGAAGTGGAAATGAGTGTCATTCTCTTGGCTGGCGCAGACGAGGAGGATGGAGTTGCTTTTGTTATAATGCATGACCTCAATCGGGTCTCAGTTTTCAAATAAATTCTTGTTGGTTGTAATAATAGTAAAGAAACATGTTGGAAAAAGCTAAAGGGCAGACGTGAACGAGGCAGTTTTCACGTCATGAGTTCGACATCTTTTCCTTTTTCCTTTCCCAGAGGGTGTTTTTCCATCCCTTCACAGACGCCGTCCGTTTCAGAGATGCAGCGCGAGGAGATGTCAGCCAGGGAGGAGTTCACCTACAGCCACATGTCCACTTTGGAGAGAGGGAGCGGGACGCTGGGACGACGGAGCGACAGGGGGTCTGACAGAAGGTCAGACCGAGGGGACAGGGATAGGCCCGAGCGGGACAGCTACACGGTGGACGTGAGGGCCAGTGACCTGCAGCTGGCCCAGCCGGAGCCTCTAAAGCATCCCTGCTTCAGCTACAGGGCCTGGCTCTACAGTGTCCTCATAGGGGTGAGGAGATTTGCAATGGAGGCACATTACAGGATTTTACCCATGTGCTACATGACACACTCATTTGATGAATTAGTGTGTCATGAAAAAAATCTTGTTTTGTGCTTCCACATTCAAGCAGAGGATTAACATTCTGGGTGGGAGTAAATAAATTATTAATAATAATAGTTGGTCAGAGCTTCATCCTACATGAAAATGACCCAAAACTTTAATCCAAGCTCTACCAGAACTACTGCAGGATAAAAAACAAGATGGAAAGCTACTAAAAAGACACATTTCTGGGAAGTACTCTCAAAATACATCAAAATATTTGATTTACATTTTTGAAAGAATGTCACAAGTGTGTTCACATGTTAAATTAGACAAAGATGGTAACTGTGATGAGTCCAAAGTCATGGAATTTCATTAGAATATAACTTAAAAAGTAGTTTGTTTCATTTCAGAGTAAAATGAGGCGTTTAACATTACATTTCAATACAAAAAAGAAAGAAAGAAATACTGGAGTGTTCTAAAACTAAACTAAAACTAAAAAAAAACTAAACTAAAAAAAGAAAGAAAAAAAAACAAAAGCATGAATAGACGTAGAATTAGACAGACTTTAATGACCCACGAGCAAAACAAAAGCTTGAATAATAAAAATCCTAATAAAAACATGCAAAATAAAAGCATGAATAATAATAAAAAAGCCTGATAAAACACATTTCAAGTGAAAGCGATGGTACAAATGTGGCTCTTAAGATTTCATTTGAAGGTTTAAACAGATTTCCTAAGACCCTCAGGTAGTCTGGTCCAGAGTTTAGGGCCTTGTGGTTGAAACCTTCAGAACAATCGAGCCTGAGGATCTGTGAGTACTTCATCTCTGAGTGAATATATTCTGGGATTCCTCTTTGACTGAGCATCACCAACTCATCCTGAGACTGGTGTGTGCCCGAGGCATACATGTGTGTGGAGGAATCTGTTGTGCAGTCTCACCTGTTCAATGTGTGTGTCAATCCTCAGGGCAGTCTCCTCATCACGTCTGGTTTCTCCCTGTACCTGGGGAACGTGTTTCCTGTTGCCATGGACTACCTGCGCTGCGCCGCCGGCTCTGTGAGTGGCCGCCATGCGCGCACGGTCACCTTCATTCACCAACACCGCCGCTCCCTTAATGAGTTTGCACGCGTTGTTTGTATTAGATTGTCGTGTCAAAACAGCAGCGGCGGCGACACATAAATTAGACGCAGCGTCTGCTAAATAGGAAAATGCAGCAGCTCATTTGTTGATGTTCTTCACAGGGCATCCCTGCAGCGATAGCTAGTTTCGCTATTGCCAAGAACAGACATGTTGCAGTGAGTAAACAATGAGCCCATTAAAGACGGAAGAGATAATTATGCTCTAATGGATGTGGGGAAGATTGATGCTAACGAAAGTTTCGTGGATTTCTTTAAAGGTGTCAGACTTCCAGGTGCTCTACGTGTCAACGTTTGCTGTGACGACCACGTGCCTGGTTTGGTTCGGTTGTAAACTGGTCTTGAACCCCTCTGCTGTTAATGTAAATCCACCTTAGTTCGTAGAAAAGGAAAAGGCTTGTTCAAAATGTAGCGTTATTGTCCCATTCACGTTCCTCCTCCGTTCTTAGATCAACTTTAACCTCATCTTGATGATTGTGCTGGAGGTATTCATGGCCAGCACCGTCATCATGTCGGCCCGCTCTGCAGAGGACTGCTGCTGTCACAGGAAGGTGAGCGTGATTTACTTTGTTTTGCCCCCCTCCTTTTGTGATGCCTCTCTCCCTCCACCCCCTTAGCTTTTTCATTCCTCCGTCATAACCCCTCTGAATCTTTCCATCCATCTTCTAGCCCTGTGACAGGCCCGTGGTTATTAAACCTGCAGTGTTCCCCACTCGTCTCCTCAAGGCATATTCTGTGAGTACAGTTTTTAGGTTTTACTGCATGTGAAGCTCGAGTCTGGTCCTATTACGAAACACTGATGAATGACCCCGACAGGTGATCGAGGTGATAGTGGGAATCTCGGCTGTTTTTGGAGGAATTATCGCGCTGAACATGGACGCTTTGCTGCCTGGCCCTTACTTGTCTGTGACTTTTTTCTGGATCCTCGTTGCTGTGAGAGCTTTTAGTTTTTGCAAAAATGACGCCTCACTCGGTTACTTCCCTGACCACATGAACTTTGCATCTTTTGCAGTGTTTTCCCAGTGCTATTGCCAGTCACGTTGTGTCAGAGTACCCCAACAAATGCCTGGTGAGTACAGGGTAAAGTTCATGTCAATGCAAGGGGATCAACCAGACACATATTGTGGAGCTGGGTTTCAGCTCAGGTGTAATTCAAATACTTACTTACATGGATCAGCCACAACATTAAAACCTTTCATTGACCATCTTGTGACGATTCAGTGTTTTGCTGGAAAACTTAGCGACCTGGCATTCGTGTGGATGTCACTTAGACATGTAGCACCCATCTAGACCAGATCAGATGCCACCAACCCATAGCAAAGACACTCTTTGATGGCAGCAGCCATCCCCAGTCGCCTGCAGGACACAGACACACACACAAAAACTCAAAAAACATGAAAAACAGCACAAGGTGTTTACCTCCATATTCACTAGATCCCAAACGGATCAAGTATTTGAGGGATGATCCACAGAGACCCCTCCCCTCAAAGGCCCCCCCACTAACAACACTGTGTTTCCAGACACCACAGGACACCCCCAGAAGGTCCATGTTCATTCTCTGATGAGTCACAACTGTTTTGGGACATTTCTGGTCATAATATTACATATGAATTCTGCCTACCCAAAGTTTTTCCTTTTTGCTACTTGCAATCCTTTGGGGAACTTAATTAGGATTAGTGTCTTCGAGACGGAAGATAAATTCACAGTTGCACATCTTAGCTCCATTTCCCCTTTCCGCTCCTGTCTTCTTCTCTTGCTCTTTTTAATCTTATTTTTCTTTCTCTTTCTGGTCCGTCTCAGGTGGAGGTGCTGATTGCCATCAGCAGCGTGACGTCTCCCCTGCTCTTTTCAGCCTCTGGCTTCCTCTCTTGCAGTGTGATCAGCTTCATTGAAATTTTCCTTCATGATGTGCCCACCGCCAAGGTGAGTTTAATGAAGTGAGGCTCTGTACCGGTTGTGTGCTATGTGCAGAATATCTAAGAAGCCCTGTCTATCCAACCTTGACCTCTAGCCGAATGAGAAACATATGTTAAAGTGACTCATTGAGACTTTCAGTGGAAACCCGCATCCGTGTGTCTGTGTGTTCCAGCAATCCTACGACATCCTGCTGTTGATTCTGATGGTGTTGCTCCTGGTGCAAGCAGTTCTTACTTCAGCCACCGTGGTGCACTGTGCGACCTACAAGAGTCAGCTCCGCATGGGGGCTCCAGAGTGCGATGACGGCATGCAGACCTCAACACATTACTGTGAGGTACGGCCAGAGGAGAAGTGGATGAAAATGTCTCTGCCTCTTTAGTTTTCTCCTCGTCAGTTCTCTCAGTTTCTAACGAGAGGCTGCAGAGGTGAAACGTCTGTTCTCACCAGCACATGTAAAAGACTTTTGAACAAAGTAATGAGCTAATTATGCAGTGCATGCAAAATGCTGCTTTCCCTCACACACAAGTTATTTAAAGGTTTTTGTTACTTTCCCCTTTTTGTCCCATCAGCACAGAGCATCCAATGGAACGCTGCAGGATTTTGACAAAGACAGAGCCTGGAAGGCCGTTGTGGTCCAAATGGCTCAGTGAACTGTGACATAGTACGCATGGAGGTTTGCTGAGAACCGTGGAAGAGGAGGGATAGAACAATCTCTGTAAGCTGTAAGCACAGCTACAATCCAGTACAATCCAGAGAAAAGCAATATTAGAAGACGAAAATGCAGAAAGAGGAAAGGAGAGACTTCAATCAAGAACAAAATATGAAGATATTTGCATAGATAATGCTTTGAGCACTTTGGTTCCACGTGTGATTTACGTAACTTTGTCATCGTTTCCTGCTAACTACAGCGAAGATGTGTGTTTGACCAGGGCACCGAGGCTATGACGTAGAATCATCATTAGAGGAATGCAGTTTATGATGCCTTCAAACAAAAAGAATGTAATTCTGGATTTAAAGGATGATGCGGTTATAAACAAAAATTGCATCCCGTAAAACAGAAATCTATAAAATAATATCCCTTTTTTAATGTTGCACCCAGTGCTCTGGTGAGTTTACAAAAAAAAAATAGATCCAAATAGTTAATTTGTCTCTACAGACCTGTTTGTGTCCTCTTGCACAATAGTACTTACAAAATAACTCTTTTTTTTACTGCAGATAAACAGGATTAACTAATCTAATGACAACTAACTCAAATTCATGTTGTTGTTTTATAAATAAAATATTGTCTTCTGTATTTAAAGACGTGTCAGTGTTTTCTGATTTCCTCTTTAGCAGTGAGAATGATTATCTGGTTACTGTTCTGGTCTACTTGAAACTTCCTTGTTTCCTTACTTTACTAATTTACTCCCCCTCTCCTGCTGTGCATCACATGTTATTATTATTATTATTATTATTATTATTGACAAGGCCTCATCCTTTATGTCACATACTGTATATATGAATCAAAGATAAACCCATGCACAAACATAGGAACATATCGTGTATATAAAGCTAAAAAAAAATGAAAGAAAAAAAGAGAAACACTGTTATTTAAGATGTTTGGTATTTCCCATCATGCTGTCTCTGTTCTTTGTGCCACCATGACAGAAAGCTGCATTTTAGACTTGAACATCAAGGAGAGAGAGAGAGAGAGAGAGAGAGAGAGAGAGAGACTATATTTGGAAGCAGACGTAGAGAGGAGCGTGTTTCCTAACCGGCGGAAACCGGCTTGAGGAAAGGAATGACTTGTGGCTCGGTCCAGCGGGCGAGCATCGGGGACGCGCCACTTTTTTTTTTTTTTTTTGCGCGCTCACAGACACTGTCTGCAGGCTAAACTTCAGTCACTGTTAAATTAAAAGCCATTTCTGTGGCATTCTGCAGCAAACAATCACATTCTCATATATGAATTCATTAATCTGTCGGTTTCCCTAAAACAATCCCCTCCCTGGAACTCCTTTACGCATGACTGTAAAGGAATCGATCATCCATCATAGTGGACTTTCGAACTTCACTTCCGTGGCTTGATTTCTAGGATGGCACGACGATGCCCGCCACACCCAGGGAGCTTGAATGGCAAGCATCTTCCTATTCGTTGTTTGCATGCCATGTCTGTGCCCAGAACCGGTCTCGCAGATGATGGACGGATTGGACAGACCTATCAATTGGAAAGAAAAGCCTACTAGTGCCTTGTGGTTTGGTTGTAGTCTAAACTAACTGGGGCATTAGAAACAGTGAAGCCGGTATCCTTTTCGCATCACACTCCCCAAGTTGTGTGCGATTATGTCACATTTCAAAGCTCTTTTAGGGCTCATGCGGGAAACCGGATCTGTAGTGTTTATATTGTGATCATCTAATGAGGGTTATGTAATCACAACACGATGAACATGATCTGCTAATCGGTTTTGCTGCACCTGTGCCAAGCAGCAGCTCATCCCTGCGAATCGTGCGTTCAGAGAGAGGTGATGTGATGAACCACAGAATCTTAATGCGTTATCTCATCCCTTGTTTCTAAAGCAAGAGGCAGGGCAGGGAGGGGAGAACACAGAGGAGAGGGTTGGATGGAGGGGAGCTGGGGAGGGGAAGGTGGTGGGGGAAAGGCGGAACAAACCGGTGTGCTCGGATACATGCTGTAGCTGCTTCTCGCCCGCACTGCAGATTAACTCTTACCGTGCCGGGAGATGCAGCGAGAGACACGGTGAGTGTGTGTTTTATTATTCTTTCCCACCACTGCGTGAACATGGCTCCACTTTTGGCACCGGAGGAGGAAATGTGGCTGTAGTCTGCGGACAGGTGGACAGGCTGGTGCAGGTATTGAGCATCCCAGAGAACCTTCTCTCACACACCGATCATCACACACACACACACACACACACTTACTCTCTCTCTCACACACACACATTGAATCGCTTGACTTGGTGTTTAGAAGCTCGTCTCGGTGCTCGCTATCGGGAGCTGTCCGATCCTCAGGTGCTGAAACGGCGTGTCATCCTTCAGGCAGCTGGAATTCACTGCAATGCAATGTCTCTGATGGAAGTGCTGTCATCCGGGTCGCGATTCTCCCACTGTCCTGGACTCACAGACCTGTTAGGAGACATCCGAACCAAACACGAGCTAACTAGGACATAGTGGTCTCTCATCCTAATATAATGTTCCTGTGGTGTCCCCTTCAGGGACTTGCTAACAGTCAAAAGTGGCAAAATCTTGAGGATACTTGAGGGTGTTGTACTGCATTTCCTCAAATCCATCACCAGACTGTTATAGATCAGTTATAGATTATTGTTGTGATGATCACATTTCTCCCGTCTCTGACAGCAAGTGGTATATCCACCCTAAAAGTTCTTCCATCCTCGGCCATTATCTAATTAATAATGAATGAACAAAGCTCCTCTTCTCCGGCTTTTGTTTAGCTTCTGTCTGTGTCTTTGTAGCCGACTGAAGTGCTCATAGCTGAGTGGGACGCTGTAGTAGCCGAGGAATGTGGGATTCCCTCTCTAAACACTGATAGCTTGGTCCAACTGTGGGGCATAATCTGTCGGACTGGACCGGTGCCAGTGGCTCGCAGACAGCTTCTGAGCCGAGGTCCAAAAACCAGGGGCTGTCCCTTTAAGTTTAAATGATGTAAATCTTGCTTCTCCTCTGATCTTTCTCAATCTTTGAGGATATATTTAAAGTTACAAGAGTGTAGTGTGTATGCTATTTCTTTTTTTTCTTTTTTTTCTTTTTTTTCAGGCATACCACAGGGAACACATTGTTCTCTTTTTCTGGGATGTTTGCATAAACATATGCAGCCTTGAATATTGGGCTACCTGATAATAAATCAAAGGAATTTTCTCATTATGATTGTCCTCATCAGGTCTGTGAGAGAATAAAAAGCAGAGAAGAGGAGGCTAATTGACCCCTTTATTATTAAAAACCACAGTCTCCAGATTCCCATCATAGAGATATAATCAACAGACTCTGCAGCCCTGGAACTGGGAGATTGGCTTCTAAGGATCTTACAGATTAGCTGCGTTTTTGTATAATGCCAGGAAAGTGAAACGAAGTAAGTAATACAAAAAGAAGAAGAAGGAGAACAAGGGGAACCAAAGGAGGAGAACCCTTGTTTAGAACCGTGGCTGTATTCTCTATCTATCCTCATGGAATATCACGTCTCAAGGACGTCCGCGTAACCTTCAGTTGAGATGAGCATGCAGGTGCTGATCCGCACATACACACTCAGACTATATATGTGTATGCTGTTGCTGAAAAGTGTCACCTCATGTGAACATGCTCCACAGAGATAATGACCAGCAGCAGTCCAGAGAGGAGTAAGAGATGAACCCTGAAACAGAACAGTATCCAAACACTGTTCAAAAAAAAAAGAAAAAAAAACTGTTGCTAAATCACAGAGGAAATTCCGTTTTTAATTAGATTTAAGTTAGCATAGTCCCCAGAGTTAGAACATGCCCTTTAGTGTCCTTGCTAAATCAAAGGCAAAAATCTCCCTAAGCCACCTTCACACACTTCACTGGTCAAAGCGGGAAGCTTAGAAACCGCCACATGACTGCATTATTGAGGGAGATGGATGGGAACAGAGTGCTTTCCTGAGGAACTGCGTGAGACAACACTTCCGCAGCGATTTTGAAACACCCTAATTATTTATTGCACATTTCCAGAAATAACATCTTGCAAATTACTGTACCATGACAGAAATGCCCACACTTTACCAATTTGTCTTTCAGGAAAGGATTGGTCAGAGTTTCTCCTGACCGAAGCTCATGTAACGCCTCTCTTCAGCCAACGGTCTCTGTCCCTGAGGATTGCAAGGACAACTCCTAAATTCAGCTCATTCCTCATCCTGACACAGAGAGTGTGGACTGAGGCCACTGGGACGGGCGAACACAGTGGGGCACGCAGAGGAGGCCGAGTGAGCCTTTGTGCTTTTAAACATTATGTCTGTTCTTCGACTACAGCAGAAGTGCACCCAACTGTAGAAGAGAGCGAACCTTTGGAGATCACAGACCGCACGGTATGAGCCGCTACTGTCCCACACATGTTGACAGGGGCTGAAGCTGGCCACACATTCCTGTGTGTGTTTTGCCTGCGCGCAGCATCACCTCGTTTTGACGGGTACCTAAGTGGAGCAGGGAGCGGCTGATCTCCCTTGTGGGACGGAGGCGGTGGGGTTGTAGTGTGAGTTCTTCACCTTCCGGATGCAGAACATCCTCGATCAGAATCTAGACATGGCCACAGCTCTACTCGCGGGCGAGAAGCTGAAGGAGCTCATCCTGCCGGGCTCCTCTCAGGACGAGAAGGGCGGGGCGCTAGCCGGCCTCATGGTGCAGCTCAAACTGGAGCTGCCCTTTGATCGTGTCGTTACTATAGGGACGGTCATCATCCCCATCCTGCTGGTCACCCTCGTCTTCACAAGGAACTTTGCAGGTGAGACGCTCAGCCACTAGAGGGGGTTCATCGCCACAGCCGCAAGAACACGGCAGCTGCTTGACCCTCATGTCACTTTTGTTCAAGGTGCTTTGGGAACATACACAAATACAAAAACAACACAAGGTTCAATTGCCGCATACGTAGCTGTTTTGTACATCACTGCAGGAGATGTGGAAAATGAGGCAGAGATGAAAGAGGAGCAAGGAAATAAGAGGAGTGGAAACATCTAGAAGTGCCAGAGAGCACAGAAAACAAAATGGGAAATGTGAGGGAGTGAATGGATTGCAGCTCAGGATACAAGGAACATGTTTGGCTAAAAGGCAGAGAGTGGAAGTGATGGATGGGGGGGGGGCTGTTAGTTGACTGCTGAGTCAGGATCTCTGCCGCATCTAACCAGCTGGGACTAAGCATTTAACTTTAGCAGCAAAACAGCGTGGGTGTCCAGACAAGGTTAGCATTCTTTGTGTGCCTCGACACGGGGACAGTCTCGCCCTCCGCAATCACCCAAACAGCAGTTTAATGATGTTGTTAATATCAGATGTATTAAGATTTACTGAAGCCCTGAACCACTTACACACGCACAGAATGGACACAAAAGTGACGGAGAACACATTTGACAGGAAGAGGTTGTCCTCGCCGCTTTTATCCGACTCTGCCGGAGGATTCTCTCATTTCAAAAAGCGTTTATTAAGCGAGTATTGTGACACACACTGAGCTTTGTGCTGAAAAGATTAATGAGTCTAAGAGATGCTGAGAGATAAAGTTGTTATTGATGTGAAACAGGCAGAGATCTGATAGAAACATTTCCTGGAAGATGTAAATGTATCACTGGAGGTTTAATGTGATGGAAAATAATTTCAAAGAAAAGCATTAAAGTCGTCGTTGGAAATGTCAATATCTGCAGCTTTTTGGTTCATTTTTTTAACTCTGTGTAGTTGTGTGCATGTGTGTTTTCAGGTATTTCATGTTTGCTGTCCTTCTTTCACTTTCTGTTTTTCTCACCTCTCATTTCTTGTCCAGATCTTGCACAAAAAAACCTGAATAAACTGATCCAGGATGCAGCACCTGCAGCAGTCTAATGACTTATACACTTAAATAATGCCATGAAGACTAATTATTTCTATCTGTGCTTTCTCCAGAGGAGTCCATATACTGTTACACACCACACAACTTCACTCGAGACCAGGCACTGTACGCGCGGGGCTACTGCTGGACAGAGCTTCGTGATGCTTTACCCGGAGTGGAGCCTCACCTTTGGCCTTCCCTCTTTGAGCACAAGTTCCTGCCCTACGCCCTGCTGGCCTTCGCTGGAATCATGTACATTCCCGCTCTGGGGTGGGAGTTCCTCGCATCCACGCGGCTCACTTCAGAGCTCAACTTCCTGCTTCAAGAGATTGACAACTGCTATCATCGAGCAGCCGAGGGCCGAGCCCCGAAGATCGAGAAGCAGATCCAGTCCAAAGGGCCTGGCATAACTGAACGGGAGCGGAGGGAGATCATAGAGAATGCAGAGAAGGAGAAGAGCCCCGAGCAGAACCTGTTTGAAAAGTATTTGGAGAGACGAGGTCAAAGTAACTTTTTAGCTAAGATCTACCTGGCGCGTCACCTAGCTATCATCTGCCTCAGCTCCATCCCCATTTCCTACCTGAGCGCCTACTACGCTCGCCAAAGGCAGAACGAGTTCACCTGTGCGCTAGGTGAGCCCCCTGACATTAGCAGCTACCCAGAGCTGAAGCTCAAAGTCAACTGCAAGCTTCCCGCTGTGCAGCTGCAGCGCATCATGGCAGCTGTGGATTTATCTCTGCTCTGCACCATGAACTTCATCATCCTGCTGAATTTGCTTCATTTGTTTGTGGTGCGGAAGTCCAACTTTGTATTTGACAAACTGCACAAAGTGGGCATTAAAACGCGGCGACGCTGGCAGAAGTCTCAGTTCTGTGATATTAACATCCTGGCCATGTTCTGCAACGAGAACAGGGATCACATCAAGTCGCTCAACCGGCTGGACTTCATCACTAACGAGAGCGACCTCATGTATGACAATGTGGTCAGGCAGCTGCTGGCTGCGCTTGCACAGTCCAACCACGACGCTACACCCACTGTGAGAGATTCTGGGATACAGACAATTGATCCCAATATGGATCCTTCTGATCTCAGGGTCGGAGACATGGGTGGGGAGCCACTGGTCATCAAACGGCCGCGCAAGAAAATTAAATGGATCCCAAGCTCGAACCCCCTTCCTCAGCCGTTCAAGGTAAGGCACTTACACAAACAATCTGAACTGACTTGAAAGAAAATAATACTCAGTATAACAGCTTATTCGTGCTTTGTGGAGCGCAGATCTTTGCAGCAGAGTAATATTAACTCCTGATAAAAGCCTCTCAGGTTGGAGAGGCAGAGGAAGTGGTTCTCATTTAGGACTTCCCAAATATGTAGAACACTAATGCAGCTTTAACCTCGGCCTCTGGCTGCTCCAGCTGCTTTGATGTGATGACCTGTTTTCGTTGTTTGCCCATTGTAAAGGAACCTCTTACCATGACCCGCTTGGAGAATAACGCCAAGCCTGAAAAGCCCAAACCACTCAGAAGAAAAACTGTGGCAGACAACTTCATTGCACCACTTCTGGATAATAAGGGCACACAACATCCTTCAACAAAAGGTAGGTAGAATCTGTGATATACGAAGACACAAAATGTACAAGTTCTCCACTACATATTTTGTATAATTGATATATTGACAGTGTATGAATTGTAGGTATTATCAAAACTGGAAAAGAAAATCACTCTACTCTCAGCTCTACAAAGCTTTTATTTACTATTATACTATACAGTATATACTACTTATAATATACCTGACTTTTCACTGACAAAGATCTTAATCGTTGCAAAAAAAGACATTTATTGGTAGACAGGATAGAAACGGATGGAGGGACAAGAAGGGACAGACAGGGATGGGATAACAAGTCCCCCTGGTCCCCTGGTTCCTGCAATGAAAGGTGGAAGAGGAAGAAAACAAAAAAGTGATGTGGAGGGTTTGAGGCAGTTTTAAGTTCGTTACGGATAGAGGGTCCGCCATGCTGCTGCAATATTGTACTTTTTTTTTTTTTTTTTAATTGCAGACTTAACTGTGATAGAAAAGAAGCACGCGCGGAACTTCTCTCTGGATGTCCACCCGTACATGCTGACGATCCGTAAGCCCAAGGTGGAGGCGGCCATCGCAGAACCCCTACCGTCAGAGCACAACATGGACGCAGTGTTCATCGAAGGCACACACACTATTGTTCATGTGTCTGGTGCAATTACAGGTAGGCCTCATTTACACACACATGTTTAGTTACAATATATTGTTATATTAAGTTCCACTTGATTAACGTACAAATCACATGACCAGTGTAAGATGAGATATAGACGAGAACATGTAGCATTTCAACCTTTACAGAAAGTGCTGACTTTAACCTATATAGCAGTTTTTAAATTGTGTAAAACTAGACTTATTATAAATAATTTACGCCTCACTTTATCATCAACCCTCAGAAAATGCTGTGTCAGTGGTTGCTAAGGAAGAGGGAAAAGTTGTGGGAGTGACACTATATTCAGTCTATACATATATAAATATATATACAGTCTCTTTTAGATATTATTACTTGTTGTTACACCTGGTAGTTTTGTAAATAGTTGTACAAAAATACATGATGCATTTCCTGCATTTTAGCGGAAATAGTTAGAAATAGCTTTGTTGTTTGCTAAATTTGTACATAAGATTTTGAAATTTACACTTTAGATTTGCATTCTAAGTTATAAAAATGGTTCGTTAAACATGTTTGTGGTTTTCACAGTGAAAAATCAAACTTTTTCCTACTCGGATTTTATGGTTTTTAGTCTGGTTTTAGGTCCAGTGTGTTAATACAGTTTGTGAAAATGAAAAAATAACTGTAAAATGACACATGTGAGGTTGTGCTTAAAAGAATGACACCAAACAAGGAAATGTAAACTGTTTTTAAGACGAAATATAAAGGTAAAACCAAAAGCAGTCAAAAACAGCTAATTATACTGTGGACTCCAGATGTTTATGCTTCTTTCTCTCTTATTCCATGCTTTTCAGAAACTAAAGTCTGCTCTCCAGAATCAACCAGCACTGCCTTTTCTAAAATGACCCTGCCCACAACTACATATGTAAATGGGGTGAGCCCCAACGCTCCCTCCAGTGAGGACGCCCTCAGTCCCAAGTCCTCCCCTCCGCAACCAGAGCCTCTCGGCCCGACGGAAAATCCCGAATCTCAGCCGCCACCCCTGACCATAGCCCCCACACACCAGCTGCTGAGTATACATCACACTCTATTTGAGGAAGAAGAGGACGAAGAAAACAGAAGGAGGCGGCTGGCAGAGCGACCCGGGGAGCTCATCGCTGCAGGAGAATGTTGAAGAATATGACTGAGTTTCCTTTCCCCCCTGACACTGCGCTCACATGAACACCACGTATATCACCTCCTTCCAACGGCCACCTCTACTCTTTGAACGAACTCACACGCTGCTGTGATGGGTGGATTAAGCAAAGCTGAACATTCAGAGGGGATAAAAGCACAGGGATGTGTGTATTCGCTCGCTTTGTCCAGTGTATTACTGCAGGAAAAGATGTCACATTCACGCCTCAGGACGACCGTGTTCAGCTAATCACCAACCAATGAAACCAGCAGTGATAATTAATTAAACAGGGTGCTACAGTGCAGGGTCGAAACAGCTACACTGAAAATGCATAATGGCAGAATGAACAGCAGTGAGAGATGATCGAGCTTTCTAACAATAATTAAAAAAAAAAAAAAAAAAAAAAAAAAAAGCAGACTCCTTAACGATGCATTTCTGCATTAAAGCTTCGAGCAAAATGTATTTTAAACACACGATTACGCTTTGTCCCTTTATCCCAATTAGCCAAGTAGAAAGGTAGCTCATGCAATACAGTTGTTGAGATCTGCACAATTAATATGCAAAAGATCACAATATAGTTGTGGCAATAATGTATGCGCTTACGGCTACTTCCACAGAACGCTATACATGTAGAGACACTGTGTATGACTCAGTGTTTGTGGCGTGTTTAGAAATAGGACACACGTTTCACGGCTTATAATGTCGCCATTTCACCATTGCTTAGGAACATATATCGGATCTTGACTTGACACTATTTGCACGTCATTAACAGTAGGTAAATTGGCATATTTTATAAAGGGACTGGAGACTTTACACCCGAAACTGTGGATTTTGTGAGACAAAAAGGAACTGCAGTACTGCTAAGAGGAAACGCTCAGATGTGTCTCATAGATAGCTGTTATAAAAAAAAAAAATGAAGTCATATTGGTGTGTTCTTATTGAATACATCAACCTCAAGCTGCTCTTGGGATGGGGGGAGCTGGACTCACTGGTTAAGTGTATGACATGGCTTATTTGGCTGGCTTCTTGTGGGACTGTTGTAATGTGAAGTGAATGAACTGATGGGTAGCTAAACCTTTTAATCAAACTTCACACAATCTAAATTTCTTTCTGTATAGACAAATAAAAAACAAAGGAAAATAACACAAAGGAATGAGTATTTAGAATAGCTGAAACATTTTTTTTTTTTTAGTAAACATTTAAGCGTATGGGATAAACGTGAGCCCTTTTCACAGGGAAGGGGTCAGTGGACAAAGGGATGGATGCCAACCACTTCTTCCACATTTGCACACTCCTGCAGCGTCATACATGATTACTTCATGACACTTCATTAAGGAAACACCAACATGACATGCACTGTAGAAGATGTTCCTGATGTTAGCCTGCATATATTAGAGGTAGACCTATGCATAGTATTCATCTTTCCTTCGAGGGCATTAAAATAAACGCAGGTTTTCCATTTCATCGTATTTTTCGTAATAATCCATCTCTGCAGCCTACAACCCTCCTTGTTAGACTACTCAAGCACACTAAATGCATCCAAAAGCACTTTAAGACTAGTAGCACTGGTGTGTGTGTGTGAGTGTGAGCACACCGATCAAGCATAAGGTTATGACCACCTTCGTGATATTGTGTAGGTCTCCCTTGTGCATCCAAAACAGCTGGGGAATGGATGTGGGCCTTCTGAGGGTGTCCTGCGGTGTCTTGCAACAGAATGTTGTTATTGGGGGGGACTTTTGGGTCCTATGGGTTGAGGGCTCATCCCACAGATACTTGATCAGTCAAGGAGTGTCATTTCTATGGGGTGTGGGTGCCTGGTCTAGTATAGGTGGGTGGTACATCATGTCTAAGTAACAGGTCCAAAAGCTCCCCAGCAGAACACTGAACTCTCACAAGATGGTCAATGTTGTTCACTTCTCCTGTAAGTGGTCATAATGTTATGCCGGACTGGTGTATATCTGATTTTCTGTGTTGATTTTTCCACAGTGGGGCTGTTGAACCTCTGACAGCCTCGGTGCCACTAAACACGCGGAGAAGACAGAGTCCAGACTTTGATTGTAACTTGTGAAATGTTGTGAAAATGCACACGAATTAAAAACATATTCTTTACAAACAGAGCAACTGCGGGCGTCCCGTCAATCCTTAACTACATGTACCAGAATGCACCTCGGCTGTCAGTTTCAGCAGAGCGCTTTGCTGTTGTACTAGCGGAGAGCGCACACACTGAGAGACGGGCTGGCTTACCCGGTAAGTAACGCGTATTTATATTTTTGGACAACTGCTGTGTACATTTCCTGATGTGTTGTATTTGAAAGTGGACGCGGGTGTGATAAAATTACACCATTTCGAGGTGTTTAATTTGACGAAATTCCTGCCGGACCTGTTAGCCCACGTTAGCTTGAGTTAAGCTAAACCGAGGATGCCTCAGTAACTCAAGTGTGTTGCTGTCTCACACCTGGAAGTAACGCATTGCTACTTCCCTTTTAGCTTTAAAAGCGTCCTAATTCTTAATCGAACATGTGTTAGACGATAGACACCACTTTCCCCCCACTAATATTGCTGCATTTTTAGCCAACGGCTGTAGAGCAACGTCAGCAGTCAGTGACGCCGTATTTGTACCAAGCTACCATTGAACGCATCACTGCTGTGTGTCTGTGGCGTTAACTTACCTCTGTCTTCAAACCTGTTGTCTGTCTGCCTGCCTGCCTGTCTCACACACCTCGCAGTGCTTCAAACATGGACCAAGGCAACAATTCAGAGGTGGGTATCTATTTGTATTGTAAGATTTTTTCTACTTATACGTATTTGGCTGATGTTCAAACTGGGGTAAAGGGACACACTGGGAACACATGTCAGTCTGCGGCTAACCTGCTTGAGGTGTTGCTCAATCAGCAGCTCATGTGGAATTACCACATTTTTTTCTTTTCTTTTCTTTTTTTACACTGGCTAGACTTAAAATAAACCGTGGCGGGAAGAGAAAATAAAACATTCCCACATTTTTTGTTTGTTTGTTGTTTTTTTTGTTATTGTTTGACTGCACTGATGTGTTGCAGGGTGAGCCAGTCGCCCCAACAGAGGATCCCTCGGATGAGGAACTGCCGTGTATACCTCCGGGCCTCGGTGAGCTGTTTTTTTGTGTGCACTGTATTTCATCAGAAATGTCACACCTCTACCTCTGTCATGCACGTTTTTTTTTTTTTAGATAAAAGACTAAATAGTGCATCAACATAGCAGTTTGTTGCAGCAGACCTATTTGTAGGAGCCAGATTGTTGCCAGATCTTGTGGGTTGTACGTGTTTGTGCCAGGAGGCTTATGTTTTCCTGTCTATATAGTCAGGGTTAATCACATTGCAGAAGCCATATGGTTTGTAACTATGCAATGTCGTGTAACGTGTAGGTCGAGTATTGTTCTGTTAAGTTTATGGAAACAAGTTATTGTGTCCTGAATAAATCAGCACAAAGAAAGACTTACACCTACACTTACAGTCAGCCCTTCATACCAGTATTCACAGATAGTGATAAAGGAAGTGACTATACTATTATTATTGTTATTAAAGTGCTTTTTACTGCTTTTAATATCATGTAGTACTACTGCCAGACACAGAGTGTGATTATTGACGGATAGCAACTCAAATGCTGTTTTTGTGTTACAATAAAAGTTTGGAAACTACTTCAAAGTTTAAATATATTTGTCTTTTTAGTAAATCTGGTCATAATGAGACGTCAGGCTTTATTGTTTTTCTGTCTAGCGGATGGTGAATCTACGGCTATGCTTTGGCAGTTTCGATCCCAGCGCCGCCAGACGTCTCCCGTGCTCCCGGAGACGGTGACACGCCTGACTGCCGCCGATGGCAGCATCCTTTACCTGGTGGGCACCGCCCATTTCAGCGACAGCAGCAAAAAGGACGTGGCCACGGTGAGCCGATGAGGGGATTAAAGTGCAGAAAGCTGCTTTCACAATTTTAAAACGCGATAAGCTGCGAATCATTGGTGTGTAATTCTGTGAATGTGGAGAAGTGCACGAGCGATAATGAGTCATGAGTAATTAGGTTGATGCCTCATTATATCTTGTTTTCCTTCTTCCATATCGATTTCTTTTGTCTTTACTTCTCTTATCACCCCGCTCATTTGCTATTTGTCTCACTCGACTCGTCTCGACTTTCACTCTTGCACTTTTTTTTTCTGCTCCGTGTCTGTCTTTACACTCTCGTGCAGACAATCCGTGCTGTGCAGCCAGACGTGGTGGTGGTGGAGTTGTGCCACTACAGGGTGTCGATGTTGAGGATGGATGAGAACACACTTCTGAGGGAAGCCAAAGACATCAACCTGGACAAGGTTCAGCAGGCCATCAAACAGGTCAGGCTTTCAGCGCGGTGGGAAATAACAATTGTGGTGGTATGAAAAAATGCAAGAACAAGAAAAGTGGAGAAGGAAATCGAAGAATGGAGAGAGGTGGAAAGAGTCACAGTGGATTAAAGGCAGTGAGGCTACACTATTGTAAGTAGGGCAGTGATGGTCTTGGGAGAGCATTGCATCATATTTAATGGAGGAACAAATACCACTGGTGTATGATGCAAAAGCAGGATTAAGTATGGAGTAAGGGCCTGTATTGCCCCTAACGTGTTGTTTCTTGCAAATTTAACAAAATGTGTTGTTCAAACTAAATATTAAAAGTTGGCCCCTGAGGGTTTATGCTGATTTGTTCCCTTTTGTTTCTCAGAACGGACTGATGTCTGGCCTGATGCAGATCCTCCTGCTCAAGGTTTCAGCTCACATCACAGAGCAGCTGGGCATGGCACCTGGAGGGGAGTTTAGAGAAGCCTTCAAAGAGGTAAATCGTACATCAAAAAAATGCTGCAGACATTTTGTTTTGTTGTGTTTACTTCATCCTCTCTCTTTTTTTTTTCTTTGTTTTCCTTACAGGCTGGAAGGGTTCCATTTTGTAAGTTTCAGCTTGGGGACAGGCCCATCCCTGTGACGTTCAAGAGGGCCATCGCTGCTCTCAGTCTGTGGCAGAAGGCTCGTCTGGCCTGGGGCCTTTGCTTTCTGTCAGACCCAATCAGGTATAAACTTACTTTGATAACATCTGTTCACAGATTCTTTTCTGGTAACTTTAGTTATTCAGCACCACAGTTTAACAAATAAAGGACGTCTGATTAAATCACATTCCTACTTGGTCTACCCAAATAGCCTGAATAATAACAAATATGGAGGAAAAACTGCCTCTCAGGCATACTAAGGATTTACAAAAGTTTTGATTGCAGAAGCAGACATTTTGCCTTTAGCTTGGGATAAATGCAGCTGCAACACGATTATTTGTCTGTTTAGAACTAGGCAGCGTGTGCCTACACGTATGCAGATACAGACAACTCTGCCAAGTTTTTTAAATGTCATTGCTCACAGTATTTGGCTGGAAGCTATCTGCATTAAGTGATTATATGTCCATCTTTCAACACCTCTGAGAGCGTGCCTCCAAATAGCTGTATATAAATGGTTTTCCACTTGGAAATCACACTTTTTCTTCTCCATCCTACTTGATTCTCCAGCTGATTTTTGTTAAACTGTCGTGTTTTTTTTTAGCAAAGAAGACGTAGAGAAGTGCAAACAAAAGGACCTGCTGGAGCAGACTATGTCAGAGATGATCGGCGAGTTTCCTGCTCTCCACCAAACCATCGTGGCCGAAAGAGACATCTACCTCACGCACACGCTCCGCGAGGCTACACGCTGTGTGGAGGCTCCCTCTGATGCCAGGAGTGCGTATTACACTGCTCATTGAGCAGCTAGCAGCATGTCTTTTTGGTGTCACTTAATTCTTTCATTATACACCGGTCAGCCACAACATTATGACCACTGACAGGAGAAAGGAGTTAATAACTTTGACCGTCTCGTTACAATGCAATGTAGTACTGGGAAACTCCATAGCAATGACACTCCTGGATGGGAGCAGCCTGACACAGACGCACACACAAAAACACTTTAGGAACAACACAAAGGGAAAAAACAAACAAACACGAAGAACAACCCAAGGTGTTGACCTGGCCTCCAAAGATCCCAAACTGATCAAGTATCTGTGGGATGATCCACAGAGGGCCCTCCCCTCAACTCATAGGATCCAAAGGCCCCCCACCAACAACATCCTGTTGCCAGACACCACAGGACACCCTCAGAAGCCCCATGTCCATTCTCTGCTTAGTCACAACTGTTTTAGAGGCACAAGGGAGGCTATTAGGCAGGTGGTCATAATGTAATGCCTGGTCAGTGTACAGTGTCTTTTCACCTTGATATATTCAGTATATATACGTGACATTTATGGGTTGATTCACATGTGTGTCACATAGTGGTTTGTCTATCCATTATGCTGTTTCAAGCACTTTACTGAATAGAATGTAACATCTAATGTTGATCTGCTCAGACTTGCTGACATTTCTGGGTAAAGGAATAAATACAAAAGGATTGTACGGTTGAATGAGTTGCCAAAACTGTTGTGAAATTAGCTGACCAGCCATGACAGTGTGGTTTCGAATGCAACGGAGAAATGCTCAGTCATTATTCATGTGAAATTTCTACTCCACTACGAAGAAATGCTGGGACATTGTCACTCAGTTTCACTACTAGCAGCATTATGAGGCTTCAAAGAACGAAACTGGATTCACTGAGTAGTTTATTTGTTCTGTGAAGCCTCAGTGCATCATTTTTAAAGGAGAACAGAACAGTCACAGCAAAATCTGTCCTCAGCATGTGCTCATTTGTCTTTTTATTTCTGTTAACATGGGGATTTACTCAAACTTACGAGTATGTAAAATTGAGAATTTGAGTTCATAGATGTGAAACATGTAAGAGAACGTTTGATTCTCTTTGTAGAAGTGCCTGCTGTGGTGGTGGGAGTCGTAGGGATGGGCCACGTTCCCGGCATAGAACGAAACTGGGAGAAGCAGCTTGATATTAATGAAATCATGAGGTGTGTATGTCACAATGTTTGGACACTATAATTCACCAATTTTCAGTAATATAAACTATATAATTTAACTGTGACTGTGTTTCTCTCTTCAGGGTTGCACCTCCCTCACGTTTCGGCTGGGTGGTACGCACCGTCATAAAGGGAGTGGTGATGGGAATGCTGGGATACGCCTGCTACCGCGCTGGAGGAAGTTTAGGTAGAGCCGTGCTGTCTTTACCTGCAGTCCAGTCTTTGCTGGAGACGCTGCGGCCGCCTCCCGCTTGACCCCGCTGGTCTCCTTTCAGCCACCAGTGACACGACCTTTGATCTACGAAAACAATGCATCTTTCACCAGTGGCCTTAAAAAACAGGAGGTGTAGGTGGAGGACGGGGTTCGCCCAGCCCACACTATGAACTCACAAGGACCTCGATGTGGGTGGGGGGGTGGTTACCAACCCCTCCAACCTCGTATTGACGTCCCTGTATACGCAGCAGGGCTGTACTGCCAAAGAACCCATGACAGTACTCTTAGTTTTCTCTCCTTTTTTTGAGCAAAATCCTGCATTTTGTAAGATTTACAAATGCCAATAATTGTTTTGGGTTTGTACAGCATGTTTCCCACAGTTCTGGTTTATACACACAGACATATAGTTTTTATTTGAAAAGTATCATTGGATATATCTTAAGTCACCTGCCCTGATATAACGGAGACATTTTCTGAGAGGACAATGTCTTCTTAGTCCCTCCTCTTTTCTTGTGCCAACACATATTGTTGGTAACTGTCAGATTTCAATTCCAGCACTTTATAATGGACTGGCAGAGTCTTTTTTTTTTTTTTTTTTTTTAACACATGCAGCATGTGGAAGTAAAAACAGTCGGGCATAACTATAATAAACAAGTTAGAAAAATGTATGGTTTTATAGCTGGTGCATAGAGAGACTCCTATGCTGTGAGGTGCATGTAAAAAGAAGTTAATTAGGAGAATTCAACTTCAGAATCTCGACAAATCTGTTTAAAAATGCGTACTCTTCAGAATCCAAAATAATTCATCTGTCAACCATGGGTTGGTCAGAATTATAGAAGCTGTAAAAATATACAGTTGTATTTACACGGGATAGTAGAAGATAGATTTCATTCGTGCACAGTCCTCCCAACATCAACAGACAAGTGCCTCATCTTACAGCTGTAAGGGCTACAGGTGAACTAAGAAGTGTTATATGCATTTTCAACAAGAGTGGTCCGTTTATAGGATTCTGTCTTTATATTATTACATGATAGAGCTGTTTTTATAAACACCGTTTTCCCTGAATATAGACACACCATAGCCCCCCTACGCTATATGATCCATCATTCATTTGACAGAGACCTGATGCAGGACAGGCGTCCACATGCCTCAGGAAGAGCAGTGCGTAATCTTCCCGCTCATTTCGGTTCTCAATGATGGCTCCGTCTCTGAGTGGAGGGTTCTTACTTGACTCGAATATATGCATCACATAGAGAAAGCCATTTCTGAAAACTGTCGCATCACACGTCGGACACAGCTGTTGTTTGAACGTTTATGATATATGCATTGTCATTACTTTCTTGTCTGATCTTAAGATTAGTCTGTTTCCCTTAAATTAAGGATTTACAGTGATTTCTCTTTGCCTACTAACGAGGTGGACAGTTAAGTTTGGGAGATAAAGCCTTACGGTGATTTTACTGCTGCCTTTGACTCTCAAACTGCCTCTTCTCCTGGACTGGTAATATATCCTCCCTGGAAATACACTATAATGTCACATGGGAGAAATTCAGATTGTGTAACCACATAAAGCCAACCTTCAATTTAGGAGTTAATTTACAACTTTTTCTTTTTCAGTCCAACAAACTATAAATTCATTTCCCCTTTAAAAACATGATCGGCCAGCTATCCACACTCTGAGCCAACTCGGATAATCTGTCTTCCAGTTGCAAAATTCTCATGCTTAAATTGAGAGATAAGGATATTGACAAAGAGGAGGTCAGGTGTAGTCCATGCCTCTCAGTTCCTCTGCAGTATAACACTGTCAAATTCAAATATTTACAGTCTGTCTCCCTCCTGCATCATTTCTGAAGGGTTCAGTTGTGTGTTTGGGAACTGCCAAGAAATCTGTATGAATGCCAGTGTTTATTTGTTGGATTCACTTTCCCACACCCATGTGTCGTCATTGTTAACATACCAAATGCTTGTTTCTGTTATGGGTTATAAAAACATTTAAAGTAAAGAAAATTATATTTGCCTCAAAGATATTGTAGCCTTGTCCTTTTATTTTAGTCAAATCGTGTATGCACTTAAAAATCTGGTGAAATATTAACCCTTTAACATTCTGCTGGGTTGTATATGGTAGTAGCTTTTTGAACCGATCAGATTTCAGTACACTAGATGTGTTTGAGTAAATGCTGCATGCAGTATGTCATTTTCTTCTGATTTCATTGATAAAAGCCATTATAAGATTCGACCAACACATGTTTTCGAAACGGCACAATTCAGGCGAACCTAACAACTTCTTATTTGTTTTTAACTGTGTGACAACTTTGATTACTTAAGAACGACACCACTTAGAATGATTCTGACTTTTCTGATAGAAACTTCAGAGTCTTGGCTTTCAAACGAGACCAAAACCATGCATGAGCTCCAAAATGTTCATCAACAGCATTGAATTTACTTTGGGTATTTTCTAAAATAGAGGTCAACAGGATCGAAACTTTAACATTTTAGTTCCGCCTTTTACTCTTCGTTCCCAGCCGGACGAATAATAACGCTGCACCGTGTCTCGCAAACATCCGCCGAAGCTTCCAGGATTACAAAAGCGTGATTAGTGACTTATTTCCAACTGCGCCAGCGAACACGAGCGGGCGGATGGCCCGGCTTGGATGGCTTATTTAGGTCCTCGGCTGGGTCGGTCTCGCATATTTCTCCCCGGTGTGTTCGTGTGCAGAGCCCTCGCATCGGTCGGTATGGACGGCATGGGTCTGGCGATGAGTCGGTCCACGCTGGAGCGGCTCCCCTTTGACAACGTCGCCCTCAAGAAGCTTCCCCTGGATGAATCCGAGGAGCCGGGGGTACGGCTGGTGAAGGGAGCGTGTTTCTCCCGGGTACATCCGCAGCCGCTGTCCAAGCCTCGGTTCGTGGCCGTGTCGCACGAAGCCCTGGCGCTGCTGGGTCTGGACGGGGAGGAGGTGGTGAACGATCCGCTGGGGCCGGAGTACCTGAGCGGATCCAAGGTGATGCCCGGATCCGAGCCCGCCGCGCACTGCTACTGCGGACACCAGTTCGGCCAGTTCGCCGGGCAGCTGGGCGACGGGGCGGCGTGCTACCTGGGGGAGGTGAAGGCACCACCCGGCCAAGACCCCCAGCTGCTCCGGGAAAACCCGAGCGGCCGGTGGGAAATCCAGGTTAAAGGAGCAGGACTGACTCCTTACTCCAGGTACGTGGGATTGCTTTTAGTGTCAGTGGGTTTTGTATTTGCAATGTTATCTTGCATTTATTGGGGTTTAAAGGAATCGGCGATTTAAAGTTTTCTGTTTTTAATCCTACATTTTGATGTTTTAGTCCATTTTTTTATGCAGTCATATTGTCTGATGCATGAAATTGTATTAATATATTATTCTAGGATTCAAGGATTTTTATTTGTCATTCACAACCATACAGAAGCATGAGTTGGAGCGAAATGATGTACTCAGGTCTGGGTTGTTACCCATATAATGTATAGTAGTAGTATTATGGTGGTATTATAAGGTGGGGGCTTCAAATAAGGCCAATGTGGGTACTTGCCTCTCCCTGCACTGCACTTTTTCATTATTTGTCATATTTTATGTGTATTTTTAAAAACTTGAAACCTGAAAAAGGTTAAAATGTAATCAGACAGACTTTATTTGTTTTGGAATTTTTCATACAAAATGTAGCACAAAGTGCTTAAAAGTGCTTTATGCAATAATCACATCTGTACCAGCCATCGCTTCCCCAACCCACCCACACAGATGGACACACAGTTTAATATCTAGGGAAGCACTATAAATAAGAACAGCATTCATTAAAACACAGGTGTCAAACACACGGCCCGCGGGCTAAAAGCAGGCCACCAGAGGGTTTAATCTGGCCTGCTGAAAATCTGAAAATTACATAGAAGACTGCATTTTTTTTGGACAGAACACTGAGACCCAGGACTAAACAGGAAGGATAGATTATTAAATGTTAACATTCTCCTAATTTACTTTGCACTAAAACAAATGGAGTTGATTTTGGAGTGATTTTGAATCTTTCCACGTCTGCATGTTGTCCCTCTTTCCTCCCCAGACAAGCCGATGGCCGCAAGGTCCTCCGCTCTAGTATAAGAGAGTTCCTGTGCAGCGAGGCGATGTTCTTCCTGGGCGTGCCCACCACCAGGGCCGGCTCTGTGGTGACCTCTGACAGCAGGGTCGTGCGGGACGTGTACTACAGCGGGCACCCTCGCCATGAGAGGTGCTCCGTGGTCCTCCGCATCGCGCCCACCTTCCTCAGGTGAGCCCGCTGCCCCCTCCTTTTTTTCGACCGGCGCGTTTGGCCTCCGTCGGATGTTCACGGCTGCTTTTCGTCCGATGCAGGTTCGGGTCCTTTGAGATCTTTAAGCAGGCGGACGAGTTCACAGGGCGCCAGGGTCCCAGCTACGGACGCGATGAGATCCGAGGTCAGATGTTGGATTATGTCATGGAGATGTTCTACCCCGAGATCCAGCAGAATTACCCCGACCGAGTAGAGAGGAACGTGGCTTTCTTCAGAGAGGTGCGGGGGCTTGTCAAAATCCTAACGTCCGACAGTGAAATTGTGCTTTAGTTCTTATCGTGGCACATTTGAAGCCAAGAACATTTGGATCCTCTTACAATGTTAAGCTGCTGTATTTGGTTCAGTGGCTGGAAGTGCTGAATCATTGTGCCCTCTTCTCTAAGATTATTTGCAAGAATTCAGGCTTCGGATATTTTTATCATCTCATTAATAAGATGTGATATCATCTATGCTGCCCAGTCATTTCTGGAGTTGCAAATATTTGTGTGAGATTTGTGACTCATTCATCTTATTTGAAGGTGGTGCTTCGTACGGCTCGGCTCGTGGCTCAGTGGCAGTGTGTGGGATTCTGTCACGGAGTCCTGAACACGGACAACATGAGCATCCTGGGGCTCACGCTGGACTACGGGCCTTACGGCTTCATGGACAGGTCAGACATTTTTGTACTCAACGTGAAACCGCAATCCTAATCGTGTACGTGCGTGAGTTAACTCTCTGTCTCCCCTCTCAGGTTCGATCCAGATTTCATTTGCAACGCCTCCGACAACTCCGGCCGGTACTCCTACCAGGCGCAGCCGGCAATTTGCCGGTGGAACCTGGTGAAGCTCGCCGAGGCTCTCGCTCCGGAGTTGCCGCCGGACCGGGCTGAGGCTGTCATCGACGAGTACATGGACCTGTATAACGGATTCTACTTGAAGAACATGAGGAAGAAGCTGGGATTGCTGCAGAAGGAGGAGCCTGAGGACGAGATCCTGATCACTGAGCTGCTGCAGACCATGCACAACACAGGTGGGAGCGCTGATGCCTGTGTGGAGCTGAATGTGAGAAAGCATGTCATCTAATAAATGTTGACTGGTTGAACATTATTAGATTTATTGCCGCCCTCTCTGCAGGTGCGGACTTCACAAACACCTTCCGTAGCTTGAGTCAGATTTCTTGCCCCAGTGAGGGAGAAAGTGAAGGAGATGAGGATCTTGTCAAGAAAGCTGTAGCCCTCCTGTTGGAGCAGTGCGCCTCCTTAGAGGAGCTCAAAGCTGCCAACAAACCTACGATGGAGCCACGGTGAGTGAGACGAAGCCACTACATTCAACACAAACACAAACATGCTGTGTTCTGTCGGTTTCGTATCAGATTATCACGGGAATTAATTAGGAATAAAATGACGAAACCCAGTGGCTTGGACATGTATTATGTAAGATTACTACAGAATAATTGAGTTAATTAATGCTCCGTGGACCATGGGATGTACCGGTGGCCCACAGCCGTATATTAGGGAGAGTCTGGTCAACTAGGGATGGAGCGTCTGAGCTGTCCCTCTACGCTGATTGGTTCTGAGCTGGTCACATGTTTCATGGGCGCCATGTTAGATACATCTAACCAACATTCACCCACAGAGAAGTGGGAATAACAGAGAATAAAACTGTATTAATTAAGTTAAAATATGCCACAGTGCTCAGCCTACGGCTCCAGCACAGGATCAGGAAAACACGGAGGAAACTCCACCGTTTCCCCAGTGAACAAAAACAGAGAAAGTTATGGAGCAGAAGATTAAAAGGAAGAACTGGATGTCAGCTGATTTCTCCCTATTATGTGATGAGATAAATGTCAATGTCTCTCTTTGACGTTTGTTAAGATTTTATATAGAAAAATAAAGTGATACCATCATTAATGTGAACCTTGATGTCAAAAACACAGCTTTACAAATGAATGAAGTTTGAAGTTAGCCTAGCCTCATGCTAGCTAGTTATCTAGACTAAAGGCTTAGAAAAATAGCAGCTAGCGTCATATATACTGTGAAACCCATGTGTGCATGTCATTTATGTCCATGTAGACAGACACATTTAACTGACACGTAACTTTACCTCAGTTACCACTAAGTTATTATGGTTAGCATGCTAATGTTATAATGATAATACTTAATAACTGTAAGACTAGTTTAAGTTACATTGTTACTGAGTATTTATAATTAACAACCTTAACAGCGATGGAGAAACATATTTTACAGCTCATTTAAGATATTTAAGTGAGGGCCTTTTACATGTTGACAGATGTTGACATTTAAAGGCCTGTTAATGGTGAAAATAAGACATTCATTTCAACACAGTACATCCGCCCCATAGAGTTACACTGTAGAATCTAACCTCTGATATAGCAAACATGGCGACCATGATCTGAGTTGGCCAGACTCTCTCTAATATGTGGCTCTGTGATGGCCTCTCCTTAACTGCCCTCTTCATTTAGTGCAGTGCACATTCTAGCCTCCAGGTGTCACTGCTTAGTTTTATTTATCAGTCATGAGGAACAAGTTGAAGTTGCTCTACTGCATTATTTCAGTCTGAGGTGTCGCCAAGCAGCATTGTTCTTTGTGATTACTGATAATAATAATGATATCAGAGTAAGGTGTTTCCAAACATGAAATAAATTGGGCGAGAATGCCAACATAGTTCACAGTGGAGACAACTTTCAATCAGAAATATTAATTAGTACAACTTTGAGAACTTGGGCGGTTGAAATTTGAGTTCCAACTGGCTGCATTTTCAATACTTTCTCTTGTAATCTCAGAACGGGCACTGCAGGCACTTCGCTCGATCAAATGTTTTGGAAGGCCGACCCTAATCAACTCGCTTTACTTCGCAAAAGTACATTCCTGTAACCTGCCCCCCATAGGAAGTAAAACTAGTTCAGGATTCTGCAGAATTCAAAGTACTCTTCACCAAAAATCGTTATAAATTTGGAAGAGGAACTATTCTAGACAAACAAAGCGCTGTGTTGTATTAAGTTCAATATTGCAAACCAAAGTTATATTGTTAAGGCCATGGATGGGGAAGTCTAATATTAGGTCAGCGAATAACAAAGATGTCTTTCTTGTGTTTATTGTGTGACAACTTTCCCCCATTAAGCAGATTTCCTGCCTCTACGCAGCCCGTCCTGGGATTTCTCCGGCGGCCCAGTAACGATTCTAACCGTTGGCGTTTTCTGTCGACAGGGAGCTGGCGGTGCTGCTCTCCATGGCTCAGAGCAACCCAGCGCTGTTCGAGATGATCTCAGACAGGACGACCATCGCGAGGCAGTTGGAGAAACTCAGCAGGCTGAAAGACCTGATGGAGACGAACCAGGAAGAGCTGAAAACCAAACAGGCGGAGGACTGGACCTCCTGGATCACACGCTATAGGTGAGATGAGCGTTTATAGAAAGGGGCGTAGAGGAGCTGCATGGACAGGATGAGAGTTTGTTTTGTCGTTTTTCTCGGTGTGGCGGTGATGGGTGGAAGCGTGACTGATAAAAGGGGTGGACGGAGAGAGAAAAAGGAGGAAATGGTGCGTCGAGGCAGATATTGTTCCGTTACTGTAAATCGCTGAGTGTTTCGTGTTATCACTGCCACAGGAAACGTCTGGCGCGTGAGCTGGAGGGGCAGAGTGATGTGCAGGCCGTGCAGGACGAGAGGGTGAAGGTGATGGACAGCACCAACCCTCGCGTGGTTCTCAGGAACTACATTGCCCAGAATGCCATAGAGGCCGCTGAGAATGGAGACTTCTCTGAGGTCAGGATCTGGTCCCCTGTGATATTTATTTAATTTTATTTTTTTGGACACTATGCACATACATTAAACAGTGTCAAAGACATGAATAGATGCGTGCATGCATCAGATTTAGCAGAAAGCTAATTTCCATCCAACACAGACCCACAGGACATACAGAGATGACTACGACACCACGCTGCAAACATGCATAAAAGCACACATACACAGAATATAATCTAAAGTGTGCTCCTAATATAACGTGTTAAGTTAAAAAGTGCCAAGTAGTTTTATATTCAGATTTAATGTAAATAACAGCGGTAAATGATAAATTATAGGGTATATTTTAAATATTAGCATTGGTAATTTACACTCACTTGCCACTTTATTAGGTACACCTGTTCAATTGCTTGTTCAGCCAATCACACGGCTGCAATTCAATGCATTCACCTTAATAATAATTGGCCACGTCACAAAGCTCATATCATCTCAAACTGGTTTCTTGAACATGACAATGAGTTCACTGAATTCCAACGGCCTCCACAGTCACCAGATCTCAATCCAGAGATTCGCATCATAGATGTGCAGCCGACAAATCTGCAGTGATGTTATCATGTCAATATGGAACAAAATCTCTGAGGAATGTTTCCAACACCTTGTTGAAAGTATGACATGAAGAATTAAGGCAGTTCTGAAGGCAAAAGGGTCCAACCTCTTACTAGCAAGGTGTACCTAATAAAGTGGCTAGTGAGTTAATAGAGTTGGGGCCACTCCATTGACCATTAATAAAAAATAAAAACATGACAGCAACAACATACTTAATCAGTTCTGAAAGTTTTGATAACTTAAAATCAATTTTTTTTGCTTCTCTAAAAAAGGCTACATTATTTGTGCAGGTTGTCAGATTAGCACAGAGCTTGGAGTTAATGTTATATTACTCTTTATGTATTCATTCAGTCAGATCTTTATTGAAAAAAAAGCTGTTTGTACTGCACACAATGTTCGTATTACCACTCATTTTAAAGTTTTTACACTTGATTCCCTTTTGACCTCTTGGGTTTCATTCGCCCTGCTCTGGCTTCCTCTCTGTGCCGCAGGTCGAACAGGTTCTCAAAGTTCTGGAGAAGCCTTTCTCCTCGCAGCCGGGCCTGGAGCTCCCAGCGTGGGTCGGAGGAGGCGGCGCCGGCGCTCAGGGAGAGAGGGACGAAGGAGAGGAGCAACAGCAAGAGGGCGCCACGTCCACGGCCAGAACTCGCGTGCCTTACGACAGCAAGCCCCCCGCTTGGGCTCGTGAAATCTGTGTCACATGATCTTCGTAATAACTTCCTTGACTAACAGCTTCCCGGCCAAAAACAACAGGAGAGTTGAATGGTGTTAATTTGTTTTCTTTTACACTATTCTTTCCTCCTCCCTCACTGTGCGACTCTCTGTTATTTTGGCTGGATGCGTCAGGGAAGTGAGCGCGAGGCTCGACACCCCGTAGGCTGGCTACATGACACGAAACGGACAGGAAGAGCGTTGAGTTTGCACAAATGCATAAAACCTTCTGCTTTACTGAAGCAGTGGATTTTAACACCAGTAGCTGATGAGTTTGATTGATAATTGTTGTTATCTGCGTCACTTCCAAGTCATGTTGGGTGAGAGGAAAAAAAAAAAATTCCTATAATATTGTGCAACTCTGCTCAACCTTTTCCGCTGTCTGTCTGGTGTTGGGTTTGCTATTCATGACGAGTCCGACAACAAGTCCTGCAGTGACCTGTCTGACTCTGAGAAGCCACGGGGTATCGCCTCAACATGTATTATACATCAGACCGGCAACACAGGGCCAGAGGAGCCTTTTTTTTACTACGTAAACAACTACTTCTTCTTTTTTTTTATAAAGCTAATTACGCCAAAGAGTTGCTTTGTAGTAACACCCAACAAAAACTTCCCAGATCTCAGATGAGCTTTCGGTTTGGGCTGAATTTGTTTCAACAGAAGGAAGAGGAGAGCTCACTAAGCAGAGGTCGTGTTGATTTACTTATTACTTCATCCCAATTTAATCCAAAGAGCTGTGGCTATAATGTGTGTAGCGAGGATACATGATGACCACGGCACAAGGCGCTCATCTGCTTTACAGAATCTCGATAGCTAGTAATTGTGCAAACATTTCTAGCCTGCTGTAACCTGTATTATATAAAATATTGGTCTTCAACAGGGGGTCCGTGACCCCTAGAGGGTCAACGGAGGTACTGCAAGGGGATCGCAAACTCTTTGGTTGATCAGTTTGGGCGTCCTTGGCCTGAAAAACATTGAAGACCCCTGATATGAAGAATAACTTGTAGTGGTTGGCCGGGTTATTTGTGGGCTCATAAAGCTCAGTTTATTCCTCCTATGCTGTTTATTCCTAACCTATGCCTTTTAGAGCCGTTTATACTTGTGCGCGCTCTCCCAAACACTAGTTGGCGCTGTGTCTTTTTTTGTGTGTGTGTGTGTGTCAGTCAGGTTTATTTAATTTCTACTTCCTGCTTCAGTAGTGAAGATTTTACCTTTCAGGCTACGAGGCTTCAGACATGACTGTGACAGTAGTGATTTTTTTTTAACCTGAAGTCTCATTGTCGTAAATAAGATGTAGTATCTTGATCCAAAGAGACTGAGGGGCCATGACTCAAGATCGTTTTTTTCTTTTCTTTTTAATGCATCTTACTCATTTCCTATGCACTTGACTTCTATGCATATTTTCTTAAAGTCATTTATAGACCATTTTAATCCTGGAGGCTTTATTATTATTATTATTATCATTATTATTATTGTTTTGCACTGATGCTTAGTCTGCAAATGTCATTTGCGTGCTCCCAGTATCAGATGGGATGTGTTGCAAGCCGCAGGTAATAGATGTGCCGGTCTGATGTATAGCAAACTATATTGTGTGTGTGTGAGTGTGTGCGTGTGGGGGTGGGGGGGTGAGAGTGAGAGTGTGAGTGAGAGCAATGATGATTGAATCTAATAATAGTTTTATATCTGTGGTTGAATCAGTTCATTTAAAAAAAAAAGCCGCAGTATAGACACGCACAATAGAGAATATATAGAGATCCTAACCTCTACCTTCACAGGCACAGAGCTACAACCATAAGTTATCTTTACTGTTATTTCTATATGTGCAGGAAGCACTGAAACCCCGCTGGCTGAAGGCAAAAAGAGAACCAGGTGTTATATTTGACTATTTATGGCTGCGGCCGCACAGAAAGAGGAAGTACGATGTAGATTGTGCCACAAATGTGATGCCACAGACAGAGGGTGAAAGGGAGAAAAAAAAAAAGATTCATTTCCATTCATGAATTATTTTGACTCTGCAGCCTTCTCATAAGGTCACCGGCGCAGATAATCACTTGCACCCTTGAATGACAAATGGAATTGTATTAATATTGTATTTTGTTTTTATTGAATATGAAATATGGTTGAGCTCTTCCTCAGTTCTAGCCTTAACCTGCCCCAATAAACTGAGTCCACGCACCTCTGCTTTTGTGTGTGTTTTGTGTTACATTACTTGAGCGTTGCCATTTGCAAATGCAAGTGATATATCCTTTTCATAATTTGTTTAAATGTAACCGGACCGTGAAACATGTCCGTGTCTTTCTCGTTCTGCTGTTTCCTCGTTCTGTTTCCTGGATGCACAGCACCGTCTTGTATTTCTAACAACACATATTTGGCTTTGTTTACACCCCCGAGCCTTCTCTAGCCTTCATGTAACGTTCATGTCCCTGCAAGCCTCGAATAGTTCCTTGGTGCAGCGAGTAGAGTAAGCCTTGTTTTTTAGAGTATATTGCCCGGGTTGTCATCCAAATTGTGCGCACCCTAGCGTACTTCACAAAAATGTTGCCAGCCCGTTCTCGTGTTACTCACATTCCTCACCCTAATTCTTTACCTTTAATTGCAGTTCTCTAGCAAAACTCGGGAGTGGCTTTCGGCGACCTAAGGGTGCGCCTTGAACTGCGCAATGATCGAGGGTGAAGCGCATAGGTGGGATCTGGGACAATGGGCGTGTAGCGCCGGAAGAGACAAAAGAGCCAAAGAGAGATCTCTGCTGAACTTCTGATTTGATTTACAGTTTTGACTATATATTTTTTTACCAAATAAAGATGAGTGCGCGAGTCAGACCTGGCTACTACCGCCAGGAAGTCAACAAAACCTCGTGGGAGGTACCGGAGCGGTACCGGGATCTGAGGCAGGTGGGGACCGGCGCGTACGGGACGGTGTGGTAAGTGGCAAACGTGTGAGAGTTGAAGCGGCTTTATGACACTAATAGCCTGTCTAACAAAGGGGGCGACGGGGCAGATGGTGCCGCACGGGCAGCCGCTCCGTGTGCCACGGTCAAACAAAAGAAAAAAGTGTCTGCGCTCCGCTGAACAGACGCTGCTTCACTTCCTCATATGATGGAGACACTTGCGCCGACACGTCCGCGGCGGGTTCTCCTCAGTCTCACTGACTACTCGAGTCACCTGTAAGACTATCAACCAAATCATGCGCGCGGGAGTGGGGGGGAAATAGACTCGGTGAGTTCACTGAAACGCAGCGACGGAAAGCCAGGCACCTTTGCGCGTGTTGCTGCTGCGTGCGGCCCCTTTGTTACCAATGATTAACTACTTGTGCGGGCGCTGCTCTGCTCTGACGCACTGAGCACAACTTAATAACACATTAACCAGCTCAAATTACGGTCGAAAACACGGTGAAGATTGAGCGGATTACTCCTGCCACGGAGCGAAGAGGGAACAGTTGCACACCCGGGCGGTCTGCTCGGTTCCCAGGTCACATGGTGGCTCCTAGACTAGATTATTATTTCCTCATACTGGTTCTAGGTGATGGATGATATTTTCTTTCTTTCCTCATTCACTCTTCAGCTCAGCTCTGGACTCCAGGACAGGAGCCAAGGTGGCGATAAAGAAACTCTACAGACCTTTCCAGTCTGAGGTCTTTGCAAAGCGGGCCTACAGGGAGCTGAGGCTCCTCAGACACATGAAACATGAAAACGTGAGGCGCTAACAACTCCTTCTTTTTTTTCAATCAGCACACTGCTCGGTTTCACCTCTTCAAATTCTAGACATTTAAGTATTCAAGCGCATTTAAATTTAAACTGGCTTCCTTCTGGTGCAGGTGATCGGTCTGTTAGATGTGTTTACTGCTGACCTCTCTCTGGACAGACTCCATGATTTGTAAGTACATTTTCTGCTGCTGTCACTGCCATAGCGTGGCATTAACCTGCTCTGCCTGCAGACAGAGTAAACAGCTATGCATACATATATAATGTGATGATGAATATAGGCATAAAGTCCAGATCCAACCTGTTTGGGAGCATTTGCATCCAATTCAAAGGGAAGGTGTCAGAATTAAAAACCATCTTTAGACACAGTTGTCTACTTTATTGCTCAAAAGACCAGCGGCGGCTATTCCTTCATCATTTATTCATCGGTTAAGCAAGTAAAAGCCTTGTAGTTGTTTTCAAGTATGGCATTTACTCTGATCAGGCATAACATTATGACCACCTCCCTTGTATCTCCAAGACAGTTGTGACTCTGTGGATCATCCCACAGATACTTAATCAGTTGTGAATGTAGTGAATTTGGAGGTCAGGTCAACATGTTGTTCTGCTCTTCATGGTTTTCATGTTTTTGTGTGTGTGTGTGTCTGTGTCAGGCTGCATCCTGCTGCCATGAAGGAGTATCATTGCTATGGGGTGAGGGGGTCTAGTGGTCTAGTGTAGGTGGATGCAAATGCATGCAAATGCGAGGTCTAAAGGTTTCCCAGTAGAATGTTGTCTGTGATGGACTGGTGACCGGTCCAGGGCCCGATAATAGCTGCGACCCTAGAGAGGACAAGCGGTAGTAGGAGATGAGATATACACAATACAGGCCAGAAGTTTGGAAGTAACTTCAAGTTTCTGTTCACAGTGCCTTTCTTAAAAATCAGCATGAGATATGAGTTTTGGGATGTATTAACTACATGATCAGACTTTGCATTTTCCTCAGTTTACCTTTAGGTGAACATTGATGTTACCAGACTATTGTTGAATAAATGTCAGCAAAAGAAAAGAAGAAGGCCTTAGTTTTAGGGTCAAGAAGATTCACAAGAGTCACGACTAGAAAAATCACAGTTTGCATTATTCACTTTAACTCTGTCTGCATACAAATATAGAACTAATGCCCTGTATATGCCACGCTGTTGGTAAAGCTAGAGGAGGTTATTATGAAGAAAGTAAAAATGTCTTCTGCTAAGTTTACATAATAATCAACACACACACATCCAGGTCTAACTGTAGCCAGATGTAATAATCATCATAATTTTTCCCCCCCAAGTTATCTGGTGATGCCGTTCATGGGAACAGATCTGAGGAAGCTGATGAAGCTGCAGAAGCTGACAGAAGAAAGAATTCAGTATTTGGTTTATCAGATGCTCAAAGGCCTGAAGGTGGAGAGCTCAACTTTGATCAGTTCCAGCTGATTTATTCCTCTAGTTAAACTGATCAGTTGATTAAATCTTCCTTCCGTTCTCATTTTTCCTTCAGTACATTCATTCTGCCGGGATTATTCACAGGGTAAGTCGTGTCTCATTTGCATCTACGTAAGCGTGAAGCATTTCTTATATTTCTTTTCACACATTTTTTCATCTCTCGAGTGTCTCTTAACATTTTTCTGCGCCTGGCTCGCTGCCTGCAGACAATCTCACAGTCACAGTCTTTTCATACCAACTTTCACAGGACCTCAAACCAGGAAATCTCGCCATCAACCAAGACTGTGAGCTCAAGGTACGTCTGCACGCGCCGTGCGTCTCAGTTTATGGCTTCTTTGCCGTACGGCCTGGAAGGACGTTTAAATCTGTCCAAACATAAGTCCAGGATTTCAGGCCTGTTGCGTACATTGGATTTTTCTGTAGATTAGACGGCGCTTAACTCTGTTAATGGGTCTCTTGTCGTGTTCTGTCAGATCTTGGACTTCGGTTTAGCGCGGCAGGCTGACACCGAGATGACGGGGTACGTGGTGACTCGCTGGTACAGAGCCCCAGAGGTCATTCTCAACTGGATGCACTACACTCAAACTGGTAATGAAGCGCTAATGAGGGGGAAAAAAACACTCACGCTGTCGACTGTGTGTCATGTTCAGTTCTTTCAGTTCCTTCTGATGCAGCACGGTGCGCTTGTTTTATGATTTGCCCTTAAACTCCGCCGCTTCGACGAGTGACTTACAACATCTCTCACACTGACCTTTACAACCTGCAGAGAACAGGACAGAACTTGTTTCCTTCAGCGGCGCCTGGTGCTTTCAGGGGGATCTGAGACAAAAGCACAGCTAAAGATGAGCCGTGCCCTTTTACATGAAACGCGGCGCGTCATTCAGTCAGTAGATACGCAGATCAGCCACAACATTAAAACCACTGACAGGAGAAGTTAATAACACTGGGAAGCTTGTGACAGTTCAATGTTCTGCTGGGAAACATTTGGATCTGGTTGTGTTACTTAGACTCGTAGCACCCACCTAGACCACCCGAGACCAAAACCACCCATCCCGCAGCACCCCAGTGCCATCCAGCAGCCACCCCAGGGAACAGGACACACACACACACACACACACACAAACTAAAAAAAAAAGGACAAAAACAGCACAAAGTGTTGACCTGGCCTCCAAACTCACTAGATCCCAAACTGATCAAGTGTCTGTGGGATGATCCACAGAGGCCCCTCCCCTCAACCCACAGGACCCACCAACAACAGGCAGTGTTGCCACAGTTACCTTGAAAAAGTAATCTTATTACTGATTACTCCTTTAAAAAGTAACTTTGTTACTGATCACTTGATTTTAAAGGAAACAAAGTTAGTTTACAAGTTACTTTATTAGTTACATTCAGTTGCACCACATAAAAATAAAGTAAAAGAAATGTTTTTTTTTAACAAAAAGGAATTTGCAGCATTTCCTCTACAACATGCTGCCCAACCAGCCTCTACAAATCTCCCCAACTTACTGGTTTTTCCAAATTCTTGACCTAGAGACCTTTATTTTTTTTTTTGCTATTTTTTTCTCAGAGGTTAACCTCTGACCCTTCGGCCTCCCAGCTGCGCCTCTAACCACTACTCCGGTGGATGTATTTCCACCTCATGCATCTCATGCTGAAAACATGACTTGTCACACACGTGACGTCCCCAGGAGGCAATAGAAAAGAAAAGAATAAAATGGAAAAAATATTAATGCACAGTAACTTGGATAAGTAACTTTAATCTGATTACTGGTTTGGAAATAGTAACACATTAGGTTACTGTTACTGGAAAAGTAGTGATGCCTGCATGTGATTACTAAGTACCGTCTTACCACAGGACACCCTCAGAAGGTCCATGTCTATTCTATGATGAGACTTCTGTTTTGGAGGCACAAGCGAGACCTACACAATAATAGGAAGGTGGTCATAATGTTTTGACTAATTGGTGTGTATTAGTAATGTCCCTTCAGGGGCAGGTTCTGTTTGTGACTGGTGAGTTTCCTGTGTCCTGCGTCCAGTCTGTGAGACAGTTTAGTTTTAGTTGCATTCATTGTGTCTCACAGAGGTGTAATGTTGGAAATGGAACTGGTGCTTTTGTTGGTCACAGAATGTCAGAGGTGTAATGATCTTTTTCCCTCACTGGTAAATTACAAATGGGTGAATAAAACTGCTCCTTTGCATCTCTTGGGTCAAAGGGAAGTAATGGCCAACATAAGGAGGTCTTGTGTTTGAGCAAAATACAACATACACAATATTTTAAACTGCTGAAAAGGTTCAGAAAAAAAAAGAAAAAAAAAAGCGCATCACATGTATTTTAATCAATACACTGTGGAAACCTGTCTGCTCTCATCTGCTGGCTTCAGCCCTGGAGGCTGCTGTCAGCTGGTTTAGGAGCTGGCAGTTTAGCCAACTGGTTGTTTAACTAGTTTTCCAGATAACAGCAGGTCTGCGTGCCAGTTTTTTGTTTACAGCCCGTATAGCAACATGAGAACATGAGAATGAATTTGGAGTTTCTACAGCAGCTTTACTTGTGGCATTTGTTTGTGGCGTGTAATTTTGCTCGCTGACGGAGAGTGAAGGCCGTTTTCACTCTTGCAACTCTGTGCCTTCGTGCGACCAAAGCCTGCTCAGTTGTGATTGTTCAGTCCTACCCCGGATTACAAATGAAAACCAAAAAGCATCCCATATCCCTGTCTGTGCATTAAGTGCAGCGCTGTTCTGACGCTATAAATCCACTAGGTGGTGCTCTCTTCTTATTTATAACTCTCCACTTTGACTTGAATGTGGTGTTTTATAATCAACTCTGTCTTGTGTCTCTTTTCCTCAGTGGATATCTGGTCCGTGGGCTGCATCATGGCCGAGATGCTGCAAGGAAAACCTCTTTTTAAAGGCAACGACCGTATCCTTTACCTCTGCCTTCAGAGTTTATACATCCAGAGAGAGGTATCTCAACATAGAATCGTACTTTTTCCCCTCCACTTCGTCTAGCTAATTGAATAATCGTCCCTCTTGTGACTCATTTAAATGTCACCTTTGAACCTTGACCCCGCGCTCCCCAGACCTAGATCAGCTGACTGAGATCATGAAGCTCACAGGAACACCAACTCCAGAGTTAATGTCGAAACTAGAGTCTGAGGATGTGAGTTGGAGGCAAATACATGCTCCAAATATAATAATGCACATATTAATAAACAGTATTCCTGTGTATTATTGTTCTTTGTATGTCTACTTTTAGGCCAAAGGCTACATCAAAGGTCTTCAGAAAGTGGAAAAGAAAGACCTACAGAAGGTGTTTTCCACTGCTAATCCACAGGGTAGGACACGCTCCATCTTTTCTATTGTCTTTTCTTAATTTTAGGAATAAAACCCCAGTGGGTTATTCTGTTTTCTGTGATTCCTCCTTCCTCAGCCGTGTCTGTTCTGGAGCGCATGTTGTTGCTGGATCCGGAGGAACGGGTGACGGCTGCGGAGGCCCTCACGCTACCTTACTTCGCCGAGTTCAGAGAACCAGGGGAGGAGACGGAAGCGGAGCCGTACGACCACTCGCTAGATAACGCAGAGCTGACCGTGGACCAGTGGAAACGTAAGGACAATCAATGCAGAGGATGTAAAATCAGAATTATCACCGCGTTTACTGAAGGAGCTCTTCGTGTGTTTCTTTCTGCAGGCCACGTCTTCACAGAGATCTTGAGCTTCAAGCCCATTTTGCCGAAGTCCAAGGAAACCTCTCTGTGAGACACAAAGAGGGGGACTTCAACCCGTGCAGCCTGAAACCAGAACAAAGTCTTTTAACGTTGATCCCGACCGGGAAAAAAAAAACAGTTTGATCACAAAACTTAATGAATGTCAAGTGACTCTTGATTTCAAGCTCCTGTGGGATTCTTCTTCTTTGTCAGAGTAAAAGTAAGTATTTGGACATTTTAACGCTTTTTTGTTCTTAAATAACTGATACTACGTTAAAGTTCAGAGTCTCAGCTTTGACATGAATAGATTGGATTCAATGCAGGAAAGACACTGACCCCCAGACATCACCAGACACATTGCGTCTTCACCGGTGGTGCTTCCATCAGGCTTTCACTTTGCCTTGATGAAACATACAACCTGCATCCATGAGAGGGTTCTGCACTTACTCTGCAGTCATTAAGGGGTTTTCTTCCCCATGCAAATTATCTTAAGGTCATCTACAAGACTTTCCATGTTGTAGTTTTCTAAGCATGATGCTGTACTGTATATAGTGTTGAGAAACACCAAAGTCAAGCTGAGACTTTCAACTTTAACAGATTCTCATATTTATTTCACATTTCAGTGTGATGCAGCACACGAAGAACGAAATATGTCCAAATACTTATGGTTTAGACTCTATGCAAACTGACTGGTTGAACCAGGGAGCGATGGAGGCATTATAACTAATGGCTAAATTTAAAGTTTCAATTTAATTCCCTTTACGATGGTATGTGTGTTGTTTGAAACTCAGTTTGGCTCATCTTTATCGATCAGGAAATAAGAGAAAACACTTAGAAATATTGTAATCAAACTGACAGTCTTTCGGAATTGTGGTGACAATCATATGTAAGAATTGCTTGTGTGTGTGTGTGTGCATGTGTGTGTGTGTGTGTGTGTGTGTGTGTTTGTGTTTGTGTTTATGTGTGTGTTTATGTGTGTGGTTGACTTTATTATTTCTCCCAGTGGCCTTAAAGTCAAAGTGCAGCGGGGGTGAACAATGTATTCTACACTGATTGGTGAATTCATGTTTGTAATGTGCATTTTTAATAATATTCTCTTTGAATATAGCATTTGCCTATGTGTGTTTTCTCCCATACAAGCCAGTTTTAATAATGGATTCTGACACGTCACGTGCAAATTGAAGGTGAAGCACTGCACCTTTAAAGCATCGAACGCATTGAACCGTGGTAGAATTGATTAAATATGTATTTTCACATCTTGGCTATGCAAATAAATACGTCATCCAAGAGAGCTTGGGGCTGGAGAAGCCACTTCTATTGTTTAAGTAAAAGTTTAAAGGATTAAATGTACTACAATCACCGGCCACTTTATTAGGTACACCTTGCTAGTAAAAGGTTGGACCCCCTTTTGCCTTCAGAACTGCATACGTTCAACAAGGTGTTGGAAACATTCCTCAGAGGTTTTGGTCCATATTGACATGATAGCATCACACAGTTGCTGCAGATTTGTCGGCTGCACATCTATGATGAGAATCTCCCGTTCCACCGCATCCCAAAGGTTCCTCTATTGGATTGAGATCTGCTGACTGTGGAGGCTGTTGGAGAACAGTGAACTCATTGTCATGTTCCAGAAACCAGTTTGAGATGATATGAGCTTTGTGACATGGTGCATTATCCTGCTGGAAGTAGCCGTCAGAAGATGGTTCACTGTGGTCATAAAGGGATGGACATGGTCAGCAACAACACTCAGGTAGGCTGTGGCATTTAAACCATGCTGAGTTTGTACTAAGGGGCCCAAAGTGTGTCACATCATGTGGCCAATGTGTGTTTGAATTTTAGTAAGTTGTCTTGATCTCCTCTACATGCCTAAATGCATTGATTTGCAGCCATGTGATTGGCTGATTAGCTATTTGCGTTAACAAGCAATTGAACAAGTGTACCTAATAAAGTGGCAAGTGAGTGTATATTACCTCGAGAAGCAACTGTCCAATCATTTAACCCCAAGAGGCAGTTTCAGATTTCTGTTGCATGTGCACACCTCTAGGTGGCAGCATGTAAACAAGCCTGAGAAAGGAACCTATGTCCATAAAAGATACTTAAGACTCCCACGGAATGATCCACCGCCAACATTTGGACTTGTCACAGTAGAAAAATGATGGCACTGCTCTCTAAAGTGTACACGAAGCTATTACAGTGAACCAGCAGGAGCAGCAATATCATCACTGATGCACATTTCCCTGTGCTGGAAAGCCAGAAAATGTGATGTCCTTATAATTTCACGTAGCCATCACATCAAAAATGATGATTCACAAACCACCTGGATAAGTGAACATTGCCTCCCATGAGCCTCATCTGTGCTTGTAGTGAATTTAATAGTAATTAGAAAGCTTGCTAAAGAACTAAACCGAGAGAGGAGGCATGATAAACACTGCTAAATGTCTACATGTTAGTATTGCCTCTGTGGGCATGTTAGCACGCTGACGTTCAGCTCCCTGAGCCCGGCTCTTGTTAGCCTATTTTGGGTGATTAAAGCTGTCAGAGATGAGCTGTCATAGTAGCAGCCGCCGTGATTTATTGTGCTGCAGTTAATGCGGACAGACTTATTTTTTGCCGCGAATATGATGGATGACACCGAGAAGCAAATGTTTAAACATTCTCGCAAGAATGCCTGTTTGCTTTCAGATTCTGCTCGTTCCTCCACATAACTCTCCGCCAGTGGGTGTTGAATTTGCCGAGCTTGTCTTGAGTGACCTCCAGAACTTTGACTCCCCGTGGCGACTCCCCAGAGGACGAGCTTCCTCCCTGGGCCCGTGCTCCTCTCAACTAATCCCTGGTTGTTGTGGCTTCGCTACACACACACACACACACACACAAACAGGGTCGGCGTGCTGCTGGATAGTTCACCGAGAAGTCAGAGAGTTCTGTTGCCGCGGCAGACGCGAAAACAGAGTCGAAAAGTACATTTTCTTTACCGCACGGCCCCTCTTCTCCAGCGCTGCAGCACGTGGATGGAGCATCTTGTTTGTGAATCCTGTGGTTTATTCTCTGCAGCGTATTTCTCAAGACGCAGAGCTCACATGTGCACAAACAGATGCACCTGGCACACACGATTGGAAGCGCAACACATGCCTCCGTACCCCGCGGGCTGACACTAACTCACGAGGGAGTGCGCGCGGAATGGCAGCAATGCCCAAACACTCTTCTGACCTGGGTCACTCTCCTTCCTCAAAGTGGAATGTCAGTTCTGGTTGTGTTTATTTTATGTGTGTGTGGGAGGCACATCACTGTGAATCTCACCATGGTGAGAGGATCAACACTGTCCATGCCGGGATTTCTTCATGCCTCCCGCGTTCTCGTTGTTAAATTCTGGTTCTTGAGCAAAAAAAAATAAAAATAAAAATAAAAAAAGACGGAGCTTTTTAACGCTGATGAGCTTGGAATCTCTTATGTTCATTTCACTCGTTTCACAGCGGGAGCTCTGACAGCTAAATATTTGATACGCAAGAACTGACACTGTCACCGTGAAAGCAGAAGCAGCTCTCTGTTTACCCCCGAGCCCATCGGGTTTTATTGAAATGAACAACCACGACAGAATATGATCAATGGGAGTGTTTTCCCTCCAGATAATTTGGATTGTCATGTCCTTGCCGGAGATAAACAGATTCAGGGGCTCGGGCGGAGACAAATCGAGTTTAACGTTGAGGCGAAGTGAAAATGTGTCATCTCGCTGAATATCCTCTGTCTGTTATATTTTTATTTTTACATTGTAGGATAATTGTGTGCACGATATCCACCATGTGACTGCTCGGTTCCACATGTCAGCTTGCGTTGCCGCTCCTGCTGTTCAGTGGTAAATTTAAAGAGGTCTGCGTTTCCTCATACATGGCTCCAGTAGATGTGTCGCAACGCCGTTAAAAGTCAGATACTCCGGATGACAGCGGAAGCATTCTTAGCATTAAGTAAAGGTGGATTAAGTCCTCTAAGCTCGCTCGTATCCGAAGCTATTTTCCACGCTTAAAAGGGAGGAAATGACTTTTAATCACTTCCCAAGCTCGCCGCCGTGTTTGCGTGTTTTCTGTTTGTGTGCTCGAGTGGATGAATGTTTATGGCTTTCCAGCCTCCGTGTTATTTTGTCCCAGTGTTTGTTTGTGTGCACAGTTCAGCGGGTGTGCAGAGGTCAAGCGGAGCTCCCAATAAAGAGAGTCACGCAGCCAGCATACCACAGATGAAGCTTTTCTGTCCCAATCTCATTGCAGCTACCTCCCTGCTCTTCCTATACGACCTTCTCTTGTCTTCACACATGGGAGAGCCTCAAGTAAATCTTTGCAGGACGTACACGGAAGCACACATGCTCACTGTGGGGTGGTACAGGGGGGGACAAACTATAGAGGAAATTCCACAGTCTTACATGGAGTCCCCACTCTTAACACCGAGGGGGAAGATACTCCAACTTCCCTGGGGCTGCAATAGGAACAGAAAAAATGTAGTTAATAGGGAGGTTTTAAAGGTGAAAGAGAACTGGAGCAAAGGGAAGAGATTAGTAAGGGGTGGATGAAAGTAAAGGAAGAGGAGATGAAGAGAAAGGCTGCACGAGATGCAGAGGGCCTGAGGGAGAGTCTATCTCTGGGCAGTTTAGTTTACATTAGCTCATTCGTTAGCCATCCGCCCCTCGTTTGAAGAGACCTCCGCGGGATGTGCAGCGTAAAAGAGCGCTCACATGCAGATCGCGATCCCCGTGCGAGGACAGCTCTCCATCCATCTGCGATGTGTTGACGCGCGGGATGTAGCGTGTCACAGTTACGCCACCAGGGCGTCGAACTTCTCCGACCCACAAGAGTGACGGCGGCCAGCTGCTGGGCAGAGGCGAAGAGACTGCAAGTTTAAATAGGAGACAACGTGTCAGATACAGCTTGTTTTTTTCCCCTCCTAAGTGTGCCAGTACATCCAAACACTGATTATAAAATCATCTCTATCGTTTGTCAAAAGTGGTCGTGTTTGGGGCGAAGGTTAAAAGTGCAAATACTTTCTGGGTTGATGAATTCGAGTGCTGCCGGGAAGCTTCGGTAGTTAAGACAATCATTGCTCCATATGGAAGCTACACCTTTGGGACTGGCCTCACATTACCATATCTGTCAAATAAATAAAATAGGGTGGTAGTCCGCCTGTCGTGTCTGACTATTAGATATTTGACAGGAGCTGCAAACAACAGAGTGGGAGATGAATGTAGATGAATACTATACGCACTTCAACGTAATGAGGTCAAATGGGATTCGGCAAGAGTGGAAGAACGGCTCCAAATGTGATGATAAAATGCTTAAACTCCAATTTAGCTCGATACTTTACGACACTCAGTGTTTTACTTTGTCTATAAAAAAAAAAGAACTAAGAGACAAAAACACATTTTCTTAGTTCTCAGATTTTCTTTGACGTTCATTTTCATAAATGACACTGAACAGCCTGCATGGTAGCCTGTGAGGGCAAAAGCTAGGATTAAAAAAGATGCAAATTCACTCAAAGCTGCCCATAAAATGTATTACTTCCAGCTTATCGTCGTAACACCAGGTGAATCAGGTGAAGCGAGTGAAAATTTGAACCAGTTCTCCAGAGGACAGTGAAAGAAACATTAGCCAGCAAATGTTGGAAAAACGGAAAAGATGGTTATTGCAGATTTATAAAATCCATGTTGCTTCCTTCACCTTCAGAACTATTAAATGAAGTTATATTGATTGTTTTCTGACGTGTGGAGTTACATATTTTGTCATCTGCCCAGTCTTCACGGCCTTGAGTTATCTTCTCCCACCTGAATGAACAATTCTCCACACTCTAAAAACTGATTTGTGGGGTTAGTAAGCGTAGCTCAAAATCAAGATCTTTTTCTGCATTAAAAAATTGTTATTTAACCTCCTGAGACCGTGCGTCCTCATATGGGGATATTAAGTTTCATTGTAGCAGCTTATTCTGCTTCATTTGAACTTTATCCTCATAACTAGATACTAGTTGGTGTAAAAACATTATCATGCAACAAAGGAGCAAAAATGTACAAAACCTCATCAAATTGTATGGTTGAAACTTGCTTATTTTGTCTTTTTTAGTTTAATATGCAAACACAGCAAATTTCATCAATAGCATCGAGCTATAACTTTACTAATTAGCTAATACTCGTTTGACGACACTGGGAATTCATTATTTGCAATTCTGTCTTTGCACAGCCATGTTCAGTTTTATATTTTGTTACACATTGGTGACTTTATTATAATATACAGTGAAATAATCCCCATGTCCACATATAAGGACGTAATTTTTTCCAAAAACTGCTACCTGTTAATAGATGATGCTTAGTTTTTATAGTTCTTACGTCCCACTCATCCCAAATACCTTGGAGAAATAAAAAATACACATCAAACTAAAGCTCAGGTCTCAGGAGTTTAAGTTGGTCATTATAATGAGTTGATAATTTAACATGTTATAAATGAAAATAAATTAATAAATAGTCCCAAATCAATAATAATAATACGTGACTTTTCAACTGATATTTCTGCCTTAATTGAACATAGAGGAGCATTCAGTTAGCACAGCTTAAAATTAATTGTGACTATTGATTATTTTACTAAACAAACTATTTGCATGAACATTTTTGAGTAGAATGAAAGGAAAAGAAATAAGTTACAATAACTAGAAGGAGTAATTTGCTGCCTTCTCTGATAATGCAGCTCAGGAGGTAGAGCAGTGTCTAATAATTTAAAGGTTGGTGGTTTGATTCTGCCCTATCCCTGGTCTGTCTGTTTTTCTATTATTTTTACACAATTAGGATTAAGTTTGTTTAGCTTAATTAAACTTGTGCTGCTTGTACTAAAGTAATTTGGCCTAACTAAAAGTCTTGTGGCATGTACAACTGTCATATAATATCATCAGCTACGTCTTGTATCTGTATCATCATCAGATTCTTACATGCAGCTTTAGTCAGATGCCTGTATCTATGACAGATGTATCTTATCCTCTCTTCTTAGCCGGCCTTAGGCAGATTGTTTTTCCTCGTCATTGCTGCCTTCACGCTTGTTTCTGGAGCTTTCAGGTTGGGTTTCAGACCAGATGTTGTAAAGCATCTTGAGACAACTCGTATTATTACTGGCGCTCTATAAATAAAACTGAATTAATAAGTGGTTTCTGTGTTCTTGCTAGTACAGACATTTGATACAGGCTGTAGGGGGAGGGGGATTAAGTATATGCACTTTATATCATGAGAAACTCTTAAGGAGGGATGGGTCAAGTTGCCAGGTTATGTGACATCATAGAGGCATTAAATGCTATATTGATACCTTTGTATCAAGTTTAAAAATGGCAGCCTCAGTGGACACTGGTCATGAGTTACATGTTGTTATTTTTCTTGTTAATTATGCTTTGAAGGGATTTGTTTTTGTAAATATTAATCTTAAAAGATAATTTTATGTATTCGTGTTCGCAGGGGATACATTGTCCAGATGGGGGTGTAAAGACAGGGATGGTCACTGTCAGATGTACTTATATTTTGAAGCCTTTACTATGCAGATAATCACTTACAGTATATGAAGGTGATAAATATTGATCACATTTAATTTAACTCTTAAATGTGTATTATTAATTAATTCACCTGTGTAAGTATGTTTTCGGGGGAATTTCCTTACCCTAGGCCTACAAGAAAGAGAAAAGTAGCATCTGTAGTTTTGACACCTGATGGTTTCCCTTATCTGGTTCAGATAATGGAACCAACTGATGAGATAAATGCAAAGGCAAAAAGGTCTGAAGCAGCAAACCCAAAAAATGGGGCTTCGCGATCTTTGTGCAGAGCTGGCGTGTATTGGCTTTGTGTACGACTTGAGTCGCAGAAAGAGGCAGCTTTCACTTTTGTGTTGACAATGATGCAAAGTTTGCTGTGGCCAAATGGGCAGACAACAAAACACCTGTTGCATTGTTATAACTTTGTGTGCAAAACATGAAAGCGGGTAGGTAATGAATTCCCTGTAAAATGTTTTAAACTTGATAATATTTGAGAAACTGGAATTAATTCAGTTTTATACCCTAAATGAGAAACGAGATACAAACTGTAAGATGGAAAAATAGAAATTATATTTTGAAAAAAAAAATGAGGAAATTGTGTTATTATAAACTGTACACATTAGAAAATAGCAATTCATTGCTTTTCTAAAATGTTAATACGTCCATTTAAGTGTTAAAACTAGCAAGTTTTAATGCACAAAACTGGGGAAAAAAGACCTTAATGCTTCTATTCATGTTTCTTTTAGAGCTTCCATTAGTGTTAATAGGACAATTTGTACTTCAATGCACACACTAAATATTAACTGTGAAGTCTCAGTAGGGGAGTGGTAATAAAACAATAAGGACAATGCAATCAACAAGACTGAGGCTGCATTTGAAATTATTCCCTATATCTATCTGCCCCGTAGGCTTGGAAGGCAGCTGTTGAAGTTTCCTCTCTCACACACACACACAGAGAAACAGCAGCAGCTTGAATTCATTCTATTCAAATGAATTCCTACGGTGTCAAACTGCCGTGGTGGAAAAAAAAAAAAAAAAATAGAATTTAAGAAGCCTGCAGGAATTTCTCAAACAGATTGTATAATCCCCCTCTCTGCCGTCCATCCGTGTGCACCTTAGTGGGATCAATACAGTTAATCTTATCTTATCTTATCTTAAAGAAAACCAGACGCCTTGTCTGTGTTGTTATAGCTTCTGATTCCCTGCAGGTGAGTTCAAAGTAAGTGTTTTAAAAAAAAAAAAAAAATCCCTTACATAACGTCCTGAGCAAAGTCAACCCACGGGTGATGAATCAGGATAGAGTTGATGGTCAAGTGGACGCGTGACCTCAGCAGCGGCTTCCAAGGAGGCGTCTCAGCTTTCCGAATGTTATCCTTCACTACGGGTGATAAGCCAGGTCAGACGAGGGCACCGGGTGAGTCATGGTAGGACCCTGTTCAGATGTGAAAGGTCGCAGTCTATCACGTGGCCCGGTTGGTCAAGGTTAAAATAAACCTGAAATAGCATTCACAGGAAACGAGATATAACTAGCTGTTTGCTTTTACATTCCCAACCCTCAAGCTTATATAACTAGATATCAGCATACAAGAAAACCCACACGTTATCCAGATTGTAATGACTTATCTACAAGCTGAGTAAATGCCAGATCGCTTTTACTGTTCCCACTCCTAATAAAATGATAAATTGTTTTTCCAGCGGTCTGAGCGAGGTGAAACACGCAGCCTGTGGGAAGGCCGAAAAACACAAACAGACATTATCGCACAATGGTGGATGAAAACGTACCCAGAAGTCAGTTATATAAGCCCTCAAAATCTTCTGCCCAGCTTGATGCGTTTAGGGCTGATGATTACTTTCAGTTGTACGGCCTCACTGGCGAGGCAAAACAGAAACCTTCACATTTTTTCCTCACTAAAACCCATCCTTGCCGAATTAAGAAAACTCTCGCAGACGCACATGCGTCAGCGGTATGGCAAAGCAGAACAGAGTTTTTTGTTTTGTTTTTTTTACTTGTTTTTCCTTTTTTTCCAAAGCGGAGCTGATTATGGTGGTGTGGAATGTCAGCATCTGCGTTGGGGATATTTTCTGTTTTATGGCTGTTTTCTCAAAGATGCCGTGAGCGCTGTGGTGAGAGCGCAGGGGCCGGGCTACAGTCCCAGTCTCACTACCTCATGTCTGTCCACGTGGGCAGGAGATACCGAACCAGACATAGTTTCTAAATCGAGTCACCGCAAGTTAATAAAAAGACGGGATGGTTGTGTTTTCTTTGCGCTATTCTCAGTTTCTCTTTGCTCCGACAGTATTAATGTTTATGAGCCTGTTCTTGTTTATAAGTTTCGCTATTTTGGCAGGATGCTAAGTATCTGGTTGCTCTAAAAATACCCACAGAAGAAGCCTTGTTTTTCTACTGTATGAGAAGTAGAAAGGATATTATTACCTTGCACAACAACGATCATGTTATTGCTTCGTAAGCAAGGTTTACTGACATGACCCAGAGGGATTGAAAGCAGATACGCTAAAAGAGAGACACGTTTGATAAAAATAATCTTCCTCAATTATAGCAAAGACTAAATTTTCCTCTCCGGGCCAGACTGTCTGCTGACGTGGGCTGCAGTTTTTTTTTTTTTTTGGCTGGATGGTGCCATGTTACACCGTGAGGCCTGTCTGGCGGAGGGGATATTCTCCTGTGTAAGCTGACGGATGAAAGAGGAAGGTGTGTGTGGCAGATGTGCAGGGTTATAGATTGACAGGATGTTTATCAGGAACGCTGTGGGGTGACCTCAGACCCCCACCTCCCTCCCTCCGGCTACCTCATCACAGGCCAATGATAATGCGGTTGAAATACATCACACTGTGGTGGCCTTGTCAGGGGGAGAGTTGTGGGTTGTAGTGGACTGCAGAGCGTCTGATAAACCTAATAAATCTTCTGTCTCATTAGTTAAATTGGCTTGTCGGATTCGTGGGAAATTGGATTCACTTGGAGATCTGTTTTTTTTTTCTTGGAGAGAAAGTTTTGAGCCAACATAGCTTAGCATAGTGAAGGGAAACAGCCAGCTTATCTATGTTTGAAGGAAAAACAAATTCTACCTGCCACCATTTAAGAACCATAAATAATACGCAATGTTTTTGTTCGAGAAGTAGTCTAGAAGAAGTCTAAGACACTTTAAAATGTGCCATGTTCATTTTGAGCTAGAAGACACCTTCGCTTACTGTTAGCTTAGCACAGAGAAACAGCTAGCGTGGCTATGTTTGAAGGAAAGAATAACTCTGCCTGCCACCATTTAAAGCAAAGAAATAACACAAGCTATCGTTCTTAGCCTGACTGAGAGAGTTAGTTGAAAAAAGATGCCAGATACAATCTTATATGTTCATTTTGAGCCCACAGCCTCTTAGCTTATCTCGTTTTTTAGCGTAGCACAGAATCAGGTGGTAAGATAAGGGAAGACTAAATCTACCCGCCACCATCTAAGAACAATAAATAATACACAATGTGTTTGTTTGCGAAGTATGGAAGCCTAGTTTGTCCGGGAAGCGACTAGTTTAGCTTATTTATTTATTTACTTCGTTTAGCTTAGCACAGAGAATCAGCTACCCTGGCTTTGTTTGAAGGAAAAAATCAATTCTATCTGCTGGCACCATCTGAGAACCATAAATAATACACCGTGCGTTTGTTTGAGAAGTATGGAAACCTAGTTTGAGTGAGAAGCCACTTAGCTTAGCTTTTTTTTTTTGTTTTAGCATGGCACAGAGAATCAGCTAACCCTGGCTTTGTTTGAAGGAAAAAAAAACAAAACAATTCCACCTGCCACCATCTAGAGGTCACAAATAATTATTTATAGGGAATGTTTTGTACAGTAGCCTAACTAAAATATTTTGTTTAAAAGGTGCCATTGACATTGCTGTTTGCTTAATTTTGAGTGAGACGCCAGTTAGCTTAGCTTATAGCAAGGAACCAGGTAGCCTGGTCTTATACAACAAGCTATTGTTTGTTCATTTATAGAAAAGTTGATGAATAAAAGCCGAACAAAGAGAGTAAGTTTAAAAGATGCAAGGCTTTCTTTCTTTCTTTCTTTCTTTCTTTCTTTCTTTCTTTCTTTCTTTCTTTTTAGCTTAGCACAGAAAATCAACTACCATGGCTTCATAAACACTTTGAATAGAACAGAATGTATTGTTCTTATCACAAAGTATATACAAGATAGTGCAAAAGATGCCATTTACAGAGAACTTTAAAATATATAATATAAAAAGAAATGTAAAACAAAATATCAATATTGCACATTTTGTACATTTTGCACTAAAATAGTTTAAGAAAAATAAAGAACTGCCAGCAACTGAACTCTTTAGAAATCTAAATATAGCACATTATGCAATGTGTGTATTGATACAAAATCCAGCATTGTGTTTTCATGAGGTGCACAAACAATACAGTCAACCAACTAGTTAGGCAAACACCAAATAGTTTGGTGTTTAAGTAATCCTAAAATATGTGGTTTTGAATACATTTAAAAAAAATACAAACAAGAGTTGCTGATAGATGAGCTTGAGCTTTGTAATTTTTTGTATGTTTGTTAGGCCGAGCATGCCACGTGTCGTGTTAGTGCTTTGAGCATTTCCCAACATGTTGGAGGAAGGATAAAGATAAAAACACTTTAATATCGGTTAACATCTTTGCCTTTTGTTGTGTTGATCTGGGAGGTTAACTGATGCAAAGCGAGGTGATAATGGGCCCCGCATGCTACTGTTTCCTGCAAACAGCTAAGAGAACTAATAGCGACGCAAATGATCATTAACAGACGCGTGTGTGAATACACAAAATCGAGGAAATCCTGCTTTGCGCGTCAGTCAATTGTTCACCAGGACGGGGCTTCACTTTTGTTTGCGTGGGGGTGGAAGGATGGCTGGAGTAGGAGGTGGAAAAGGAGGAGGAGGTGTTTCTCCTTGTCTCCTCCTCCTCCTTACCCACTGAACGTGAAGAGAGAAAGAAAAAAAAACTTGACCAGCCCCTTTTCCATTCCCATGGATCGTGTTACGGGAGACTCCAGCTCCGAGACATCTGCTCCGCCGTGAACACAACAGAGCGCGTCCCCGCGTCTCCTGCGACCGATCCTGTTGCACCCCTCCTCCTCCTCCTCCTTCTCCACCTCCTCCTCCTCTTGCCCTGTTCCCTAGAATTGTTGCTCTCTCGGTTTATTTGTGTCAACGCAGTGATCATGAGGAGCCACCGTGCGTGCGTCCCCCGGCTGTAGCTGAACCCGGTCGAAGCGCGTCCCTGCTCCATCCGACCTGTGCCACCGAGAGGCGGCGGAGCGAGAAGCAGCAGGAGCGACCGGTGCCATCGAGCAGCAGCAGCAGCAGCAGCAGCAGCACATTTCTTTTTTCTTTTTGTCTGTGCGCTCCGCAGGCTGCTGGTGGTTGGGTTGTGCGGCTTCGCATCCTCCCCGGTGTCGCCGGCTTCGTTGTTGTTAGGCGAGGACAGAGAAATGCGCATGAACCGAACAAAGATCCACACGTCCGATGTTTGAAAACGTTTCAACAGAGGGATATTTAGTCTGATTTTTTTTGTCTTTCTACGAGTTATTGTTGGTTCCTGACACCATGGAGTCGGTGGAGAAGGAGTGTGGAGCGCTGGGTGGATTATTCCAGGCCATCGTGAACGACATGAAGGTAACGCACAAATAAATTAAAGTAGGCACGGGTTTTATCATCTGACCTTCGTAGCTGCGCAGATTCTTATGAGAGGAATATTATTATTATTATTTTTTTACTGCCTTTGTCTCTTTCACCGGGTCCTCCCCCACTTGAAACAGCGCCGCAGGACAAATTGAGAGATGAAACATGTTTCCCTTTGTGTTATTTGCATAATGTGCAGCAGGTCTGTCAGGTAGTGGGCACAATTAACAACACTTAAGCCGTGATTTTATTTCTGGGTCGTCCAATAACTGCTTGCATTGGAGCATTAGCAGAGCGAGATCTTTTTGGTTTTGTTTTCATTTTTATCCAGAAACCAATGCGTTTGTGACTCAAACCAAGTGAATGGTCCAGGGGTCAGGGCCTGTGATATCGTATTAATCAGGCAGTCAAATTATTCATTGAATAGCAAAATCAGAATAAAAATGCAGGACAGGACAATATGGGCAGGTATTGTAGGACAAATGAGGGTACCATTTGACCCCAAACAACTGTTCCCTCATTATCCCAGCATCCAGTCATCCATGGAAGGGTGCTTTGTAAAAAAAAAAAAAAAAAAAGAAAGAAAGAAAGAAAAAAGCAGCAGCTCCATCACCTTAACCTCCAGGAACAGGCATGAAAGGTTATTGATCGTGCTTCCTGGCGTTTGGCCTTGTGGCAGGAAATCATTACTTTTGCAATATGCCGTTCAACACTTCTATGATCCAGGCCTTACCTCAGTAATTGAATTGACTCTCCCTGCAACTTGTTTATGTGAAAGGAGAAGATGCTTTTCTTTTCATTGCAGCAATAACAAATCTATTATCTATCACATATGTGCAAGTGTGTGTAATTGTGTGTGTGTTGGGGGAGGGGGTCGGGTCAAGGAAGTTGAAGCAGGGTGGTCTGTTGTTGTTCAGGACAACAGATGGAAAGTGTGAACGCATTCATCAGGCTCGGAGGCAGCTCGCCGTCTTCTTCATTGTTGAGGACACTCATGATGCTAAAGAGCGTTAGTAACTGTGGATAAGTCAAGCGTCAGGCAGCTCTTTCAAGCCGGCAGATTTTCTTATTGATTACTAGCTCACAGAGCCACGCTGCCTTTGGACAGACTATTTATGGAGCCCCCATTTGTCAGGCTTCAATAAAATCAGCTCTCTGCTCTTGCCAGTGTTTGTTTGGTTATATATATTTCCCCCTTTGTGTCGAGCTTAAGCCAGGGCCAGAGACAGACTGGGACTGTTGGAAAGAGGCAGTCTGTGTATTGATAAGCAGCGCAGATGAATAAGGCTGAAGCCCTTAGTCAGCACAGTATCGATGTCCACTGTCTGAGACAGACATCTGACCTCATTCCTGCCGCCTGGCTGGGCCACGCAAGCCCATCAGACCAGCTTTACCCCCCGGGAGCAAAGCAGTAGCACAGATTTCCTCATGAACCGTGGTGTAATGCAATGTAGGAGTGTAGCTCCCACTTACTGACATGATACACACACAGAACTTAAACTGCCTCTTGTGTGCAGCGCTGTACAGAGAATTTCCGTTGCTATGAGCTGCACTTGTTGGTTATATAACCATCTGACGAGGCCACAGGAAAAGACAGAAGAGAGTGGGTGGGTGTTAGAACAGTAAGTGAAAAGAACAAAAATGATTCAGTAGGAATCAGAAGAAGAATCCAGAATCGTATCTGGACGAAAGAAGGATGCAGTTTTCAGGCGCCTTTGAAAGTGCCCTTGAGCAGCGACACCGCCCACCATCCTCTCCAAGGATAATGCTTTTAACCTCTCCTTGTGTTCGCCTTTTATCCACCCTTTTACCTCCCTGGGCGCTGCTGGGTGTGGACCAAGACGAAAAACGCGTGCCCCCTCCGCAGCTTTGCCTGCTCCCTCACCCTCCTCTTTCAGCTGTCTTGGCAGCGCGTCCCTCCGGCTTTTGGGAGTCACAAACCACACAAGCTAATTAGACACCTGTTGAAGTCAAGTGCGAACAGTGATGCTGGGACGTTCATAGCAAAGTTTTGCTGCAGCATAAACACTGTCATTGCTAGAATGGAGGTTACGCCTGAAATGATGAAGACTGTTTCTAGATTGCATCCTGGCTATACTTAGTAAGGACGTGTTACCCCGTTTGGCTCCCCTCCATCACAGAGGCACATCGGGGTTATGCCCTTCCTCTCATTACTCCAGGGCTCAAGTGCTTGCTCTAATGGGATCTGGCCTTGAATGTGTTTTATGTTGAGCTTCTGCTCTTTTAGCTCAAGGCAGCGTGTGATGATCCTGCGGTAAATCTAATCCAGATTTTTCAGAGACAAGCCCATGCTACCGTCCCTGTGCATGTAAACAGTCACGATATGAGGGCCAACGCAGTTCATGTGGGAACACGTGAATGCAGATATCAGAGAGGCTGGCAGTCAAGCTGATTGATGCCAATACAACAGAAGTGTGGACTTGACCTTTAGAAAAACAAGTCAGAGCATCGAGGGTTTGTGTACCCCCGAGCTACGAAGCCAAGCCTCGCTTGACTTATTGCAGCCATATTTGGATTTCAGTTCCATATCTTATAAGTGTGAAGTAAAGACATTTTTATTTTACTGTGAATAAAGTTGACATTGGAATTTTATCAAACTGCACCAGAGTTTTTCCCTCTACAGAGAACATAACGTCTTCTCAAATCTGTATGCACACAGCGTGTGTGCGTGTGCGTTTGACAGGGTTTACCCGCGCACTTAAACGTCCTTGGTGGGATATTTATTTTACTGACTACTTTCCCTTTCTCCTATCAGAGCTCCTACCCCGTCTGGGAAGACTTCAGTGCCAAGGCCACAAAGCTGCACTCTCAACTCAGGTGAGAAGTAGTTACTGTGAACAGTAAACCCTCGGTGACGAAACTTCTTGTGCAGTGTTTACAGACTCCTTTAATGCAGGCGGTGTGCAGTCAACGTCTGCCAATGTATTTACAGGACCACAATTCTGGCTGCAGTGGCCTTTTTAGATGCCTTTCAGAAGGTGGCGGACATGGCTACCAACTCCAGAGGTAAGTGGACTCTTTTTTGATGAATTCAGACTTACGTACTTTGTAATCAAGGCTCTGAAAGAACAACTCCTTGAGCAAATCGTGTTATGTCTTCATGGAGCGTTCCATACTGATTATAATGTTATGCTGACTCACAACCTTGGGACGACAATATTGTCTGTAATTCCAGCTTAAGTGGAATTCGCATTCTTTTAACTGCACAATTTACCCTTTGATTTGTGCCAGTTGCACTTCTTGTAAAATCCATAGATTTAATAAAGAGCTATTTCACATGGTTAAGGAGGTTTGTAGGGGACAGTTGGTGTGACAGTCTAGGCTTCCTCTCACGACACCGCTCTGCCCCCACGCTGAGATGACCGGAGTGGGGGCAGCAGTGAGGGGGAGGCGGCTCAGGAGAAATGAAAATCTAAGCTCATTGTTTCTCCGGTCTTAGCGAGGTCTGCTGATCTGCTTTGTCACCCTGCTCACAGCCGGCAGGCAGACCATAGGGGCAGCTGATTAGTACAGATTTCTTCGGAGCTGATCGTCGAGAGCCGTATGTAGGTCAAAAATATCCCGGACGAGCATGCGAAGGCTCCTGTCACATGGACAAACACAGTCACACAAGCGAAGAATCGCTGATATTCAAAGCGTGACAGCTGGTAGCCAGGCACCTGACCTCACAGGTCACATACCAGCATGCTTTTTAAACAGTTTGCACTGTCGCCGCCCTACTGCTGGAGAAAATAACCAAAGGGGCATTTCTTCAACACTGTTCACACATCGTCACCAGCTTTACTCCCGCGTGCTCTCCAGTAACTGTGGAGTTTATTACCGTGGCGATACATCTAGCCTTCCTTAAATGATTCCCGATGCGAGCGCACATGAGCTCTAGCGAGATGAAGCAAGGTGGACTTGGGTCAAACCCGCTGGCTGCTAGCACCTGGCAGCCTGCTGCAGTAAAAGAGAGGTAAAAACCAAGGCAGGGCAAAACTTCAAAGGCAACGTGTAGTAATAGAAGGAATAAGAATAAATTTGATAGATGGGCCACAGAGAGATGAGAGGGTAGAGTGGATTGAGTTTTTCACATTTCAGATGCATAAAATCCCTGGAAGTGTGTCACTCTCGCATCCACTCAGTCTTCTGTTTCTCTCCCAGTGACATTAACTTTAGGATTAACATCATCCTTCTCAGGCCGCAGACTGCGAGCGTGACTTTAGTAATTAAAGAGGAACTAATGAAATGTGGGTTTAACACACACAGATCAGGCATAACATTATGACCACTGACAGGAGAATCGAATAACGTTGACAGAACATTGACAGAAGAGTTCTGCTGGGACTCTTCTGGATCTGGCATCAGTGTGGATGTTACTTAGACATGTACCACCCACCTGGACCAGACCAGGCACCCCCACCCCCGTAGCAAGGACACCAGCAGGATGCAGCCTGACACAGACACACACATAAAAACGCTTTAGGAACACCTCAAAAACAAAAAAAAGAAAAAGAAAAACAGCACAAGATGTTGACCTGGTCTCCAAATTAACTGGATCCCAAACTGATCAAGTGTCTGTGGGATGATCCATAGAAGCCCCACAGGACACCCTCTGTGTCCTTTCTCTGATGAGAGACAACTACACAATATTAAGAAGGTGGTCATAATGTTATGCCTGATCAGTGTAGATTGTGCTCACATAGTTAATCCTAATATCTTTTGATCATTCCCTGATTTCTTTTCAACTGGTGATAGCAACCAATTCCCACGAGCCTCAGCTCTCTGTGGTGATTTATTCTTCTCAACAAACGTTAAGTGGTAACACTAAGATGGATGGCAGCTGTAGTCTGTATCTTGTGTGTCCTTCAACGTTTTTTTTTTTTCTTTCTTTTTTTACTGCGAGCATGTTCTAGCATTTACCACAAACCACTGCAGACTCTACAGAGTAAATCCTCCAGGATCTTATCATTTGCTTTTGTCATTTCTGAAAAACAGAAATAAAATAACAGGAAGTGAAATTGGCATCAGCGGTTTACTGGACATTATTTTCTCTTGTGTTCCTAACCAGTGTACCGTTAACAATTCAATTCCTCCTGTTGGCTGGGTGGGTGGGTGGGTGGTTGGGGACTGTATTTGCATCCTCCAAGTTGAAGCAATTAATTTTGGAAGTGGGAGGGGGAGATGTCGATATTTACTGGAGCTGCCTCGTAACCCTTGAACCTCCGAGTCTGAGAGCTCCACGAACGTAACTAGGCCCTTGTGGCAGCCGCAGCATTCTTAATTTAATTTTCTTAAAACATATTGACATCCAGATGTTCCACTTTTCCACAGTCTGTGGACGCTTAAAAGCTGCAGACTCTTCAGGAATTTGAACATAATAAAGCTCTGAGATTACTTGCTCGTCACTTTGTAAGTTTCTATTTCTGTAGCTTTTTCTTTTCCCCCCTCCTCCTCCTCCTCCCGTGTGTGTGTGTGTGTGTGTGTGTGTGTGTGTGTCTGCCTGGGGTGATCCCGTTTGTCTGAGCGTCTCCCACGGCTGTGAACTCTTCGTCGTCCCTTCATTCTTGCATTCGGGGGACAAGCTGCAGCTGCTGGAGGTTTCAACGCGTCCCTCTGCCTCCTTTAATCTACCTTTGACACACTCACCCCGTCTCCCCTTTAACTCTCTCACACACACACACACACACTCTTCCCTGCCAAGGAAAGCAACATTTCCCCTCATTCAGTGCCTCTTGAATAAATCCAGGGAGAGAGGGCAGTGGCTGAAAGAGGATTTTATGATTTCCTGTCCCGACTTTTGTGTTTGTGTTTATTCTGAGTGCTGCTTTCCCCGTATACGTGTTATATCTGTATTATACACGAGATCATCCCATGTATCGCCTCCTCCAACCTTCAAACCTCCCCCCTCCTTCCCCTCCCTCTGTCTGCCTGATGCACGTGTCAAACTACCTTGTGTTCATGTTCAGACTTCCTTTTGCCTGCGTCGTCTGTTTTTAGAGTTTACGGTCACGGCCGTGGCGTCAGTGTGTATGTGTGTGTGTGTGTGTTTTATGAAGCAGCTGGAGGAGTCGGCTGCCAGGGGTTTTGGCGTTGTGTCGGACGGCGCTGTTTCTCTAAGCTGTGTTGATGGATCCATGTCTGAAGGCGAGCCTCTCTCTGTGAACCGGCAGCTCACATCTGGGTTTAATAAAGGTCTGCGTGGCTTAAAGAGCGCATCAGATGGATGTATTTGGAGAATTTTAGGCTTCTTCTTAAGATACATGTTTTGTGGTTCGACACCCTTCTTTCCTTCGCCTTAATTTGCGGCCCTGCAGCTCTGCGGATAGTTTTATCGTTTGACTGCTCGGCCTAATGGATTTTGGTGTGCCGTCTAGACTTTTCTGTTGTTGTTTGTGTTAAATGATGTGTGAAGAGTTTAAAAAAAAATGCTGGACATGATGAACTGAATGACGTGTGTTTTAGTACAAGGTTGACTTCATTGCTCGTTCTATTTTTGGACACAGAGATGTCAAAGAGTGGAGAGTCTGGGGTTAACCTCCTGAGACCCTGTGTCCACATATGGGGACGTTACGTTTTATCGTGGCAGTTTATTCTGCTTCATTGAAGCTTTTATCCTCGAAACTACATACTAGGTGGCTCAGAGTTCATGATACGATACGTATCACGATACGATACGTATCACGATACCGGAGCCACGATACGATACATTATTGTGAGGTTATAATATTGCGATATATTGCAATATTCTACATAGTTCACTGAGAAATTTTAAATGCAGCTTAAAATATATGTTGCATATATGCACATGAGGTGACAGTGATAATTCATTGGACAAGTTGAGTAAAATAACATTAATCCAAATGATACATTTCCAATTCACTGCACTTGTGCAGAAAAAGCTGCGGTGGTGTGGAAGTCGTTCATGACCGTTGTTTCTTTTAAAAATCACTATTAAGACATTCAAAAGCGATATTGTATCGGAAGAAAAAGAAAATCGTGATATATTGCCATATCGATATTTTTTCCCACCCCTATAAGATAGAAGCTACTAGCGGTCATTTCAGTGGATTTATTCTGCAGCTGATCACGTATCAAAAGAGAAAAAATGTAACAAGCTATAACTTCACTAACTAGCAAATACTTGTTTGAGGACATTGGGAATTCATTATTTGTAATTCTGTCTTTGCACAGCTATGTTCAGTTTTATATTTTGCTACATATTGGGGACTTTATTATAATATACAGTGAAATAATCCCCATGTCCACATGTAAGGATGTTATTTTTTCCAAAACCTTCTTCCTACTTCCTAGGTGCTACTCATCCCAAATACCTCGGAGACAACTAATAAAGCTCAGATCTCATGAGGTTCATCAGGGTATGAGATATTGCCTCTGTATTTTTCAGAGAGTGAGGTGAGTCTAGCCAGGGGTGAGGCGACCTGGGTGGGGGTTGTGGTTGCAGTGGGATTTCCACAGCTCTGGGTATCCAGGCTAGGCAGAGGCGTTTAGGTAATCCTCTTAGCCCCACTCTGTAACACACAGACACAGACTGCCTTCTCTCCCCTTCCTGATCAGCCACCCCCAGCTTTAAAAATTTACACTCAGTGATCATCGGCCGGACTGCCGTGCACCACAAGTTTTTGTTCAGTCCCGGTGAACATCCTTCTATCTTCCTATCAGCAAAGTACACACACCATCGCATACACAAAGGGCGCAATGTCACCGTGGGTCACTGCAAGCCTTCACTGTCTTTTATTTCTAAGTGATACAGTCCACGCTCAGTGGAGGTATGCTAGTAGATCAGTGTGTCAGCGAAGCACTAATCTGCTTGGCCGCTGTACTTCTCTGGGTTGGCAGATGGGACGGATATCCCTACCCGCCATCTGGACAGCCTGGCGTGGACGAGATGTGGCCGTGGCCTAGTGCAGGGCTGAGATCAGGGGATTACTGTTTTCCATGCGATCCCAGCAGCACAGCTATTTTTACGGACATGTCAAATAATGAGTGTATCCATGTGACCGGGGCCGACATCCATCAAGCTTGGCATTTTATGTACCAGCCACAAGGTTAGCATCTGCCAGTGGGTTTCAAGTCTTTTAGATTTGACATTAATCCAGCCACATATATGAATGCATTAGGACCTGCTGTGCCATTCTGGAAAATGGAAAATCTTTATGCATTTCATGACCACCACCCATGTGATCAGAGCCTCTTACCTCTCCTTCATCGGTCTGCTTTGCTTGTTACACAGAGCTAAACATTCTCCTAGAGTTTTTCATGTCTTGCTCCAGAGTTTGTGGTCCTCGGCTTCGAAACTCAATGCGGCCGTCCTGCAAATGAATGTTTTTCCATTTATTCTAACGACAGCAGGGGAAAAAAGGAAAAAAAAGAAAAGAGGGAATGATGCGAGGAACAGATGAAAAGGGGGGAAATAATAACGGGAGAGAAAACAAATCTCCCCGTTCTGCATAACTTTCATTCTGAGGGCAAATACCGAAGTAAGAAGACAAACATGAGACTTGAGGGGAACACTGTGTTCAGCTTTATCCTGAACATGAACTCGGCGTCGAAGGGAGGGAAAATACACGAGAGAGAGCCTCAGAGAGGAATGCAAGGGAGGACATTGAAGTTGGGATTGAAAGGACTACGTGGGTAGTTTGAATCCGCTGAGGCGGTTGTTTGAAAACTGCAGGATGCTTACTTGTAATTATTTTAAGAGCAGCTCTGCGAGGAGGTTGAGTTTATCCCCCGTTAATGAACAGACCACTGAGGTTGCACGGTGTCAGCATCTGCGCTTCCGTTACAGTTTCTCGCAAAATGAAAGTGGTATTGGTGCAATTTCAATAAAGTTCTTGTTTCCATTGATAGGTGTTTTTTGCAAATGAACTCGTAAAGTCTCACGATATATCATTCTCTTAAATTCTCATCACATAGCGAGACTTCACTTTGAGGACTTCAAATGAACTGGTCACGTGACCCCCTGCATCGACACATCTGAAAAACAACTTCACAGGTTTTTTTCCAGAGGTTTTTCGAAATGTAGGTGTTTCCAATAACAGTTTTTTATTGTGATATTTAGGTTTCGCGCATTTCTAGGGGTGATGGAGGCGCTGCAAGAGATTCAGTTTCAAATCACTCGCATGGAAAAAGAGTATTGTTGCACGGAAAAACACGTGTAGTGTTTGGCATTTGGCATCTGGGCTCCGACCTTAAGCACACAGCAGCATCCCCTCTGTTTTAGGGCTCAGAGTTTACAGAGGGAGGCGGAGCTAGTCGAAAGTTGTATGCGTAGGAGAAACAGCAGCGGTGGTGTCAGCATTGTTTGCAGGATTGTTTGCAAATGAGCAGAGCAGCTGCAACTTTGACAGAGTGGGCAGAGTATTGTCGGCCCGAGATGAAAGGAGGTGCAGAGGTTGTGAAGCGAGACTCCTGATAAAGTTTTTCAGAGACGTGGCTGCGTGTTATCAGGAGTCCTTTCTCCCATGCAGTCGATCATCAGTCCGTCTCCTTCGGGCTTTCAGCGAGGCAGACACATCCCACAGCGCATTTGATTTCTGTTTTCTTCTGCTGCATCCCTTTTTTCAAGCTCTAATGAAAAGCACATCTGGATAAAGGAGCTGTGATTATTTTTAGCAGCGTCTGTCCCTGAACAGGAAGCTCCTCCAGCAAAGAATTACCACTTCCTCCTTGTCCTCCTCCATCCTCCTCCTCCTCCTCCTCCTCCTCCTCCTCCTCCCTCAGTCTGGTCCTAATGCTCTCCAGAACATGTTTACAGCACATCAGGACGCACCAGGGTCTGTCTGTGGGTGTTTCTGGTGGAGAGGTGAAACTTGCTGTGTGCGCCGTCTGGGTAGACAACAATGGGATTATTGTGTGTTTGATGGAGTGTATGTGTGTGTGTGTGTGAGGCTAAAACAATTGATCTTGAGGCTGTTTCCTCTGCCTTTCATTAGAGCTGCTGCTGGTAATAAGAGACATTCCACAGCTCAGGATGTGACACAAAGGCCTGGATTGAAGTTTTGACTTCTGCTGCAGACAACTCTGCAGATAAAACGCGTACGTTCACTTGTAAACAAACTGACTCTCATTCAGTTAGGGCTGGGGTCAGCTTCCAGCTTCTCAAATGTCAGGGAAGATGTGCCCTCAGGTCCAGGAAACACTGAATTTTTTTGTATTTCAACATGATTTTAAAGTGATTTCAGAAATCCGTGAAAGAAAATGCGTTAGACTATATCTTGACGTTTTAAAAGACAATTTGAAAGGAAGCACGTGCATTTAAGAATGAAAACTAGCATTTAAATATAGATTAAAATATTTAAACGCCTTAAATATTTGGTGTTGACAGTACATTGTCCTCTTACCTGGTAGAAACACATTTCATTTCATTGGCATTCAACAGTCTCCTTTATCTATATCTATATCTATATCTATATCTATCTATCTATATATATATATATATATATATATATATATATATATATATATATATATGTTTAAATGTTGCATTTCCTTTTTAAAGATATTTGATGCAGTTTGCACTATTTACACATGCAGCATGGAAGCAAATCTAATTTGTATAGAAAAAAAGCATTTAATGTACTTTAATTCACACCAATCTTTTATTGTGCATTTTAAGTCTTGTCTCTTAAATAGACTTACATAAGAGTTTAATATCTATTCCCTTGTTTTGTCTTATGTCTGATTAGTTTTAGAGGACCTTATTTCTTAGAATCATGAATTCATGATTTACATTCTGAACTTTGAAAAATAAATTTATTGGAAACTTAATTCAGCCCTGGATTCCTTGGCTCTCGCATTCTGAACGATGCCCCACGGCGACAGTAAACGCATCAGTTGAACCTCCACGAGAAAGACTCTTTCGAGCTTCTGAAAAGACGCCTGCTCTCTGTGTTTGTCATCCACAATTTATGCAACTCAAACAAGATCCGAGATTCTCTTGCTTCACCCGTACAGCGCGGCTCCTCTTCCACATGTTGCTGTTTTATCTTACTAAGCAAAGCAAAGGATGCTAGGTTATTTATGACGCCGCCTCCTCCCCCTGAGCTTCTACTACCAGAACCCCAGCTGGAGGCGAATGCTTGATGATGTGAATATATGATGTTTTGTCGCAGTTGGAATTCAGAAATCTGTAACTCAGCCGACCAGTTTACTGACAGAATCAGATATTTTCCTCTTTATACAGAAAAAAAAATGTTAGCATAGATTCTCTTGCTTCCTCGGAGGAGAGAAATACAAACTACACAAAGATTTTAATAAGCACAGTCAACAAGAGACAGCCCTAATTCTTCCCGCTCACTCCCACGCTTTATTAGTCACATTTCTAATGAGCTTAATGTGGGAGATGTTGTTCTGACGGGGCCTGTTGCACCTGCAGCAGCGAGCTAACGCTTCCTCAGACGAACCCACCCCGGCACCGTGGCAGTGTGTACCCTCTTTCATCCTCCCCTCCCCTTTTCATCCATCAGTGGCCTTTGCTGTGTCCCTGCCAGTTCACATTCTGCTTCGCTGAAAGCGCTGCGAGGGAGGAGGTTAAAGGCTGGAGGCTTTGCAGTCTGCGCCAGTTGCAGTCAACTCTGCGGCCAAGGTGCCAACGGGAGGAATAACTGTTGTCTCACGGATCATGGAGTTTCCTTAGCTTAGCAGCAGAGCCTAGCCAGAGAAAAAAGGGGGACCTCATATTCCTGGGAGGGTAAAAGTGGGGATGTTCTGTACCTTTTTCTTGCGCGGTCCACATAAACATGCTTTATTGACACAGGAAGCCGGGAAGGGGGGGGGGGCTGGATTCAGCTTGAAAGCCAGTGGCAGTGCACCGCTCCACCAGAATCTCATGCCAACTCGGTAGTCTGAGCGCTAATGAAATCGGAGCCGAACAGCAGGGTTTAGATGCCGAACGAGAGATAGTTAAGCTAAGCTCCCATGTTGAAGACATCAGGGAGTGGGGCCTGTGGCAGTTTAGCCCCTGGCTCCCGGCTCCTGGCAGGAGAACCCCCCCACTATAAAGTGGGGCCTATTAAAATGCTCCTCCTTCTCCGAGGAATCAGGAAAGTTAATCAGAACCAGAGCTCTGGATGGAACCACTCGCTAAACGCTCAGACCACACTCTGCTGGTCTTGGATGCTGAAGCTTTAAGTTCCCACCAGAAAACCCTCCAATGGGGGGGTTTGACCTCCCCACTAACAATCCCATGCGCTTTTTTCAAAATACACAGATCTGGTGGCAGTTTATATTTATGTTCAGCGTATAGGTTGAGCCAGATGCCACCCTGGCAGCTCAGCTGTAATAAACCACACGTTGCTGCCTCGTTCGTGCTGCTCCCAGTTGTTTGCTCCCTGTCCTAAGATATATGACTGGATGGCATAACAGAGCTCCTCCATCCTGGTCTGTGTTTCGCTTCATTTATGCACATGTGCGTGTCTGCTATGAGGTCGCCCCGGTTCCCCCTAAAGCCCTAGGGGTCCCAATTTCCTAAAAATAATCACTTTTCCAGTTCTTCCAGCTTCCAAGCTGCTACAAAGTCAAGTATGACTACATCTAGACTGTGGGATTGTTTAAGACACGAGACATTTAAGTTTATTTATCCCATGTATGGGACATTTCCTTTTCTTTTTTATTCTTTATTTATTTAAATTAGGGACAGAGCATATTAATGAACATTATAAATAACATAAATATACCAAATTGTAGCCGAGGCTAATTTCCATCTGTTGTCCCTAAGGCAAGTTGACGTTCATAAAAACATGAGAAAAACACATGAGGGGAAAAAAAATACATAGAAGAAAATGTAGAAAATACCCCGGGAGGAAAAAAACAGGGCTTAAATACACTTACACAAATAGTTTTAGTTGGACAAACAAATACAAGGAGAAAAAAAGTGACTCCAGAGTATCCATTCATTAGTGACCAAAGACAGGAAAGGAGAAATACACAAGATCCAGATTGTACATAGCTTGTTATTGCACATAGCCCTATTCCACATCACTAGAATACATGTACGTACCAAACTTATTGCCCTATTGCGCATTTCAGCTGGACTAATCAGTAACCTGGTTGCAGTAGTGCAAAATTAGGCAAGAATATATGCAAAAAACAATAAAAAGACAATATCAAATTTGAAAAAATATACAAAACAAATAACATCACTGACTTTCTGTATGTACTGTGGAATGTGAATTGAAAATGCCAAAAGTTGGAATAGATTTGCCAAGATTTTAAAATGTAGACGCTGAGGTCATTTGTGCAAAATAAAGTTTAGTTAATTTATGTAACAAAGTGAGGAAGACTGAAAGAATGGAGCTGTAGGAAGCGAGAGGGCTCCACCTTCGGAGGAAAAATAAAGATAAGAAGACGGGAAGTCTGCTTTTAATATTCTACGGAATATCACCCTTTCAAGGACCAAGAAGAGTCTTTATTGTTATTATGGGAACATGACGAAATTTTGCAGAGACCCGCGGCTTAAAGACACGCATATATACACACTTAAACTACCATAAAATATGCACAGAGAAGATGTAAATGACGCAATAATGTACTTACAGTGCAACTACAGTCTGTGGAATGTTGTGTATTGTGGTGGAAATTGTCTCTGCGACACTCATAAATAATCACACAAAGCTGAAAGGTTTAAAGTATTTGAGTGTGTTGTAATTGCAGTGGCGGGATGGATCTCAAAGGCACAACTCCCTCCACTCAGGTGTTTCCCCAGACCACCATCTCCCGTCTCCAACTAGTCCGAAACGCTGCCGCCCGGTTATTAACAAGGTTTTTAACAAAGAAGTGACACCACATCACTCCCATTCTTGCATCATTACACTGGCTCCCTGTTCCCTTTAGGATACACTTCAAAATTCTTGTGATTATTTATCACTCCATGGTCTCGCCCCTTCATGTTTCTCACTCCTTGCACCACCTCCAGACCCCTCAGATCCTCAGACCGTGGCATGTTGGCTGTGCTACGTTCAGGGAGTGGGTGTTTTCTGTTGCAGCCCCTCGGCTCTGGAACATCCTGTCAGTGTGAAGCACTTTGGTGCAGATGCTCTTTGCTTTTAAGGTGCTTTATAAATGAAATAAACATTCATCTCTTACAGTGTTCACAAAGACAGAGATTATCCTTGCGACTGGCTTCCCATAGCCAGAAGACGACCATAACTAAAGCACATTCCTGGCTCCTTTTATGACGTCAAACACCTAGTCAGTGTCTCCTGTTCCGTCTAAGACACTCCAGTAAACCATCAGGAAGGATATAATAATAATAACCTGGACAGAACCACTGTCTTTGTGGTTAAAAATAACACAGTGAGAAGAGCAGACAGCAAACTATTTTCTCTGAATTAACGATCAAATAGTAACTTCACTTCCCCAGCGTTTGGGCTGCGTGTCACATGGCCTGTGTGGCCGTGCTCGGTGCCTCGGGAGCGAATCATTGTGTCCTCTCGCATCCGGCCGAGGCCGGGGGCCAGCGCGCCTCCTGGACCCGGCCAGGAAGCCTCTGAACCTCCCCAGGATGTAGCTGTCAGCTGATCCCCTTTCGGGAGGGGAAGACGGAGACGAGAGGGGAGGAGGAGGTGGGGAGGGAAATTGGCAGGTGTGAATGGGACAGGAGAGTTGGGGGGGCGGGGGAAGCTCCCTCCAGCTGACAGTGACATTGGAAAGGTCTGTTATAGAGATCTCTGCTTTCGTCTCCCTTCGCTCTGCGAGAACCCGTTCACAGCTGCGGGGGCTGTGGGCGCCTCCTCTCATGCCTTTAAAGGAGAACGTCTGTATTCCTCGCAGCTCTTTACACTCGGCTTCTCATATTCATCCATGACGAATGCTTCGGTCCGTTGGAGATGGATACCTCTCGTGCTATTTATAGCGTGAGCTCAGGCTACAGGTTCCACATGTTACTTCAATCACTTGCTGCTGGTGTTTAACCTCCTGAGACCCAAACATTTGTTTGGAGTGAATCTTAGCTTCTTTAAGATAAGACTAAGATGTTTAGGTATTTGGGATTAGTAGGACCTAAGAAGTATAAAAAAAAATAAGCATCATCTTTAAACTGGAAGTAGTTTTTTTCAGTGTATGTTACAATTTAAGATGCCAATGTGCACGTCATATCAAACTAGAAAAGTTAATTAGCAATTAAATAAACACTTTGCTACCAGGACATGTGTTTCCAAAACTAAATGAAGCAGAATAGGTTGCTGCAAACCTAAAACATAATGTCCCCATATGAGGACGCAGGGTCTCAGGAGGTTAATGTCTGTGTGTGCACGATACAGCTGGATGACCTTTCACCTCTAACGCCCAGAAAGTCAACGCCTTCAAGGCAACGCCAGTTATTCCACATCCGTTGGGCGAACTAGCCTCAAACATGGCGGAATGAACCACTTCTTGTCTCTGACTATATTCAGTAACAGTAACCTAGTTTCCTTACGTGACACCGAGAAAAGAGCGCAGGTCTCACCGGACAACTATCTGGAGCACCGAGTCAGATTGAAGGCCCCTGCTATATTAGCCTCATCCCTTCCCTCTGCCTGTTTATGTAATGGAGGTCGGAGCTGCTTTCTCCCTCTTTCTGTTTCTCTCTCCTGCCTGCCCTGCATGAATGGTGTTTAGGAAACAGAGAGAACAGGAAAGGCAGAGCAGTCATGGAAGAATAGAGGGATATCCCCTTACAGGGTTCCCTCCTTTTTCCTCCAGGATAGAAGGGGTGAGAACTTAGGAAAGGGTGGGGAGGGGGTTGGTAAATCACACCACCTGTCCACATACATGAACCTCTGCAAAAAAAATCATCCATGGACACAAATGACTCCTGCAGAGAGACCCTCAGATTAGCCCTATGTGGCCCAGATTACAACAGGATCAGTGCTGCCACATATTACACCGGCCTGTGAACCATCAGTGAGACAGTGGGCCAGCCTGGGCTTTAGGGGCTTAAGACCCCATTTAATTACACTTTGGCAGAGAGGAAAAGTACAGTGACCAATTCACACAAGCTGCTATTGACTCTTCTTTGTCGTAGGGAGTAATGCGTCTGTTGACAAGACCCATAGAGGGAATGTGAGGGTTTAGTTTTTTGGCAATGTCTGAAACTTTGCTTTTCCCCAAACAAATCTGACATTTACAACCTCTGCTGCCACGCTCGGCACACGGCCACCTTGTGGCTGCAACTGGAAATGCCTCTCCAGCAGAGGAGAGAATTAAACCTCGTTTTTTATTTATTTATTTGTTTTGCACAAGTTTAAAATGCAATGTACAGAATGAGAAAGAAGAAATGTGCCGGAGACGTTAGAAGCTCATCAAAGAATCTCCCCTATCAAAGCATCAAAAGCAACAGAAGGTTTTACATTGACAATGAGCAAACAATTAAAAGAAATAGAAAAAAAGATAATATCACGCTAAAGTTGATTGATTAAACACTTTTTCATTTGGTCTTTGAAGATTAGCAGTGAAGAGGATACTTTAAGAGATGGTGGCAGATTGCAAGTATAGAAAATGCAGACTAGTTTATGGAAAAATATTCATGTTTCCAAGGTTGTTCAGTTTTCTAAAACATAATATTATGAGTATCTATAAAAAATATTCTGTTGCGTGAGAGCACACAGTCGCTACATAGATGATCATAGATGGTTGATCAACTACAATAAAAGAAACATGCACTGAAATTATCTGGGATTGTTCTTAATTTATTTATATGAGCTACATTATGTAGCTTTAATCTTCTGGAAATTATTTGACATAACAGCGTGAATATTCACATTAATGAAAACAAACGATTAATTCCAGAAGTTATGTACATGATACTCAACTATTTACTCAAATGCCATACATTTTAATTATTTATTTTTTTCTGGAGTCTGGAAATCATAAATGTGCAGGAACCCTGAGATTGCTCCAAAGAGATGTTCCTCTATAATGCAGTGACTGTTGAGCTTAGGAAGGCCGGTGTAAAGGGAGATGAATGAATTTAGACTGTCTAGTGGAGTAAGAGTGAATATCACACAGATTTTTACCTAATTGTAGGTTAAAATGTTTTCGTCTTTTAATGTGTCCAGGTGCCACCAGGGACATCGGCTCAGCTCTGACCAGGATGTGCATGCGACACCGCAGCATTGAGACAAAACTACGCCACTTCACCAAGTAAGTCTATATAGTCTGTAGTTGTCTTTTCGACTATAGATTTTATTCTGCAACTTGTGGCTGAGAGTTTAAAAAATAAATAATTGTTTCTGTAGCACTCTTATGGAAGGCCTGGTTACACCGCTCCAGGACAGGATAGAGGAATGGAAGAAGACGGCCAACCAGCTGGACAAAGACCATGCCAAAGGTGAACGACACAATAAATATATTTTACTCACTTATGTTGCATTTGTATGGAATGGATATTGACATGCCTTTCATTTACACTTGCTCTCCCCAGAATACAAGAGGTCTCGTCAGGAAATCAAACGGAAGTCTTTAGATACCATAAAACTCCAAAAAAAAGCAAGAAAAGGTGAGGAGGACTTTTAATACACGCTCACTGATGGAATAAAAATGAGGTTTTTAGGGCTGAAACTAACCAAGCCTGCTGGCCCGATGCTCCCTGGACCGTAGTAATATTTAATAGTGGACCAGCACCACCTAGAGAGGAAGAGAAGAAATGACGACTTAATCCAATCTAAAATCCCGGCACGGCTCCAGAGGCTCATTTCCAGCTTTGGATGATTTACCTCACAGTTCAAATTCAAATGAACTTCTTTTCTTGTGCTTGCGTTAGCCTCTTCTACCGGTGTTTTCTTACACCAGTGGTACCGGCTAATCTGAAACATGCAACGCGCTCCAATTTGATCCGTCTAACGCTGCCTGTTCTTTTTGTTTCTCCTCTCTCCGCCTGTTACCTCTCTTTCTTTGTGGCTATTTATCCCGGCCGTAGAGCTTCTAGGTATGTCTGCTGCTATTCGCTGCGAATGAGTAATTCACACGATAGTTCCATTTAAACCATCTTCAAGTCAACCTGCCATTCAAGGACAAAAAAAAAAAAAAAAAAAAACTGCTCCGTCTCAGCATTTCTTCTTTTTAGCATTTTTTAACAGGTTGAATCAGCTCATTTGCTTTCAGAGAGTTGCATAAGAAGATTGATGTGACTTTTGTGTCTGAAAGCTTCGATATTACTGCAACCCCAGCTGCTACTTAGCTGCAATACTGAAAACTCATGACAGAGGAAGGGTATCGTCTGGCTCTACCTACCCACAAATCTATATTTATTTGTGTATTCCCAAGCCAAAGTGTAAAACCTGTCTATCTAACTGTTTTATGCTTTTGCTAGCTTCACATACTAAATGCCCAGGAATCATTTCTGATCACATACCTCTTGGAAACCTAGAGAATAAGTGTCATTTCTCCTAAAGTCTGCTAAATGCCCTAATAAGATGAAATGTGAATAATGAATGGGTGTCAGCCAACGCGCCTTAGATCTCAACAGACATTTATAGAAAAAGCTACATAATTTAACCAGATGTATTATTAAAGTGAGCATTTCAAAATGTCCTCGAACACGGCACATGTCACATATTTGTCTTACATTTGTTAGCCTCTCGTACTTATAGTGTTCCCCTGGGGTTATTTAAAAATGTATGCATTCCATTTCCTCAAGGGCTTTTTTTCTGCCAGGTTTTTTTTTAGCAACTTATCTTTAGGACAATCACCTCTTCCTTCCCCCTGAATAGCAACAGCTTCATGTCATGCGCTGACATTTAACTGACGGTTAAAGACCACAGTTTCTGCTTTTAGAGGCAAATAAATCGTCACGCTGCCACATCCTAACGGGACGTTTTAGGCTATGATGCCTGCCTTATTAAATTTAGATGCGCTTCAGGACTTGATAATTAAGCTGAGGTGTGTCTTTGGAAAGAAAACCACCGTGTTTCTTTTCCAATGTAGCGAGACACTAATTTGAATTTGCTCACAGTTCAACTCGACTAAAAATGCTAAAGGAGAAAGATGTTGTGAAGTGACTGGCAGTGTTTGTCTGTGTAAATCACGCAGCCAGAGCAAAGAGCATCGTGGCATCTCATCTCCATCTCATCCCTCTTTCATTGTTTGACCTCCCGTTATCACGTAGTGCCGCTGTGGTATGCAGTCAACACTCTGCGGAGTGATTTTGGTTCTAATCGCATCCATTTCAGGGCCTGCAAATCATCTTCAAGTTGCATTGTTTGACGACATCCTCTCATTCCCACGCACACGAACCATTTTCAGTGTAATGTTCATCAGTACGTTGGCCCCTAGTTCACGGCAGTTTATCACCGTTTGGTTCTAATCGTCTCATTTTGTTCTGTTTCTCCCTCCTCCCTGAACTGTGGACACTTCATGTCACGTCTATAATTATCCCCCAATTCATAATCTGTTTTCATCCCTCCTCCTCCTCCTCCTCCTCTGTTTACTCGACTCCCTTCACCTCTTTCCTCCCTCGCTCCCTGGTCTCTCTTTCTCTGCACCCTTTGCACCGTTGCCCTCGCGCAGGCCGGGGGAATCTGCGCCCCCAGCTGGACAGCGCCATGCAGGACGTCAGCGACTTGTACCTGCTGATGGAGGAGACGGAGAAGCAGGCGGTGCGCCGAGCCCTGCTGGAGGAGAGAGGCCGCTACTGTTCATTCATCAACTTGCTGCAGCCTGTCGTGGTGAGACACATTTAGCCCGCGCGCGTCTAAGATTGAGCGCGCCGGCTCCCGTCGCTAATTGGATTCGTCCTGTTCTCCCGTCAGAACGTGGAGATCGCCATGCTGGGGGAGATAACACACTTACAGGCCATTGTTGATGACCTCACGGTGTTGACTGAAGACCCACACAAGCTGCCACCGGCCAGCGAGCAGGTGATTCTTCTTGTGCTGCTTTCACACAGATATCCCAAAAGATGATCAGCAGCAAAAAAGAATAAACCCCCTTTATCCAAAGCCTGACTTACTTCCGTGCCTTTTATATATAAAAGAAAAAAGATTGTTCCAAAGCTTTAATACCCTCTCCAGCTGCTCTAAATACCCGCCACAGTAGCAGCACAAAGCTCAAAATATTCTAAAATATTCAGTTTACTCTAGTTTTTAGTAACTTTTGCTCCAGCGCGAGGCAATTCTAGCATTCTTAGCACATTTACAAAGTGTGTGCATTGTGTAATCACCGCGTGGTTGTGTGTTATTGCAGGTCATCAGGGACCTCAAAGGCTCCGACTATAGCTGGTCTTACCAGACTCCTCCCTCTTCCCCCAGCAGCGCCGGCTCCCGGAAGAGCAGCATGTGCAGGTATCTCTCAATAAAAGCAGGGAATCTCTGTCTGTCTGTCTGTCCCTGTGTGTGTGTGTGTGTGTGTGTGTGTGTGTGTGTGTGTGTGTGTGTGTGTGTGTGTGTCTGTTCTTCCTTTCTCTTGACAACTGTTCATCCTCTCTGTTTCACACTTGGCAGGTGCACTACTGGGGATCCGAGTAAAGTGCACTGTCATCTTTGATGTTGCTTGGATGAGTGTTTTTTTTTGTTTTGTTTTTTTCGGAGGAAAAGCTGCAAACTGCGATCGGGCCGTTTCAAACAGGCGCCTGTTCTTTTGAACGTGCCTTGTTGCACAGCGTTATTTGTCTGTGGTGTTAAAGATTCCTTCGAGATGCGATTTTCTACTAGAAATGTTCATTTAACTTCTTAAAGTTTCACCTCACTCACTGAAAAGTCCAGACTCTCTTCTTTAATGTCACAAGCGTAAACTTTGGCGCTCCGTCTTTTTGCCACTCAGGTTCATTTTTGTTCCCAACTTTCTTGCTTCACATTCAACAATGGCGACTGAAACCAACACGAGTCATACAAATATTTGTATCTCCTCAGTTAACCTTTCCTCGATGTGTTACATCTTTATTGATCCAAAACAATCAGTTATAAAATTCCAGAGATGCAGAAGGAGCTGGAAATACACACTTACATTTCTGGGGTCTATGCTGACGCTGTAGTTTCTGCTTCAGCTTAACACAAAAGTCTAAACCTCCTATTATGTTGAGTGGATGGGTGGATAGGGACATTTTAGTTTTGTGCGATGTTATCTAGGTATTAATTCTACTTTAGAATGTGTTGCATAATGCGTCAGAAATAGAGGTTGATTTAGTTGCCTCTGCATTCGCAGACAGAGGGTCTAATCTGGCCTGCAATATGAATTTGCCAAATGACAAAATTACATAGAAGACAAGGCATTTTTTCAATGAAAATATCTTTTTATTCGGAGTGGACAGAACACAACACTGAGACCCAGGACTAGCAGAACAGACAGCAATGTACCCAAACTGCACTTCTTCTTTTTTTTTTTTCTTTTGAAGGATAATTTATTAAATGTAAACATTCTCCTCATTTACATGTTACATGTTTCTATATATTTTTTAAATTTACCCCTGATTTTCCCCCACAAATTTAAATTTCTTCAAATACACATTAACATGAATCCAACATATTTTAGTAAAGGGATAAACGGAGGCAGAAGACGTTATCTTTCGCCACTTTACACCTGTCAATCTAAGCCTCCTGTACACAGTAGGCCCCGCCCCTGTCGCCGCTGAGCCAATCACGAGGCTGCAAATTAAACCCGGACTCTGTCAGGTTCCCCGCAATTGGCCGAGAACCTATTCATTCCCCCAGGTGAAATCCCAGATGCACGCTGCAATATTGGCAGCAGAGAAGCAACAGTGAAACAGTGTGTGATATACATAGGTATCTTTATGTCAGGTGTGTTTATGTTTACGGCAGGTACACGGCCACCCTACTGTTGCACGTTTGAAATGCAAAAATTAATATTTGAAACTGTGTATAATTTGAATAACTTAATATTGAATGGAAAATGATAATAATGTATATTTATAAATAGCTCTAGGCCTAGTTGAATATAGAACACATATAATAGGTAGGGGGTCTCTACTTAATCTCTCATCAGTTTGGGGTCCTTGGCCTGAAAAATGTTAAAGACTCCTGCTCTAAACCAACATAAAACCCATTTTTTTCACTCGCAAATACAAAAAACATTCAAAGACTCATTTCAGCACGTTAACATGACGGTGACGTGGCTCCTTCAGGACACATCCTGCAGACAGTTGACTCGTGGGAATATCTCGGCCACATCTCAGCCTTTGCTCCTGGCAGATTTGGAGCTCTCAAGCCTCTTACAGCCAGATTACGTCCAAAGCTGTCAAAACATCACAGCCTGAAAGCCGCGTGTCTACAACAAGACGCGAAATCCACATATTCACAAGGCTTATGGTGATAGTTCAACGTAATATTTATAAATGCGGGATTGTGGGTTAAATCTTTCCCTGCAAGTAAACTGTAATACTGTCACGGCAGGAAGTGCTTTTCACGATCCAGTCAACAATGTATGCCGCGTCTATAGTTGCTCACATTACAACCTTTTAAATCACGGATCTCACTCAGCATTGGTGTGTTGAGAATGAAGTAAGGCTAGTCCGTGAAAATGCTCACAGGTATCTCCCAAATTAAAAGTAATTTGTTCGAGAGTCAAAAGAAAGAAGAAACGGAAGCTTGTTGAACATTTAAAAAATTGCACAGCGGAGAAAGAACGACGCGATAAGGATCACCTTTCGTTATTTAATTTGCTGTATTTAATTTGGCGTTCGACCCGAAGCGTCGTTCTGGAGACGCAAGATTAATGAGAAATGATAACTCCAGATATATATATATATAAATATATATTCCGGGGGGAGAGCGGGCGGAGGAGGGGCACACGGGGAAGGTGAGAAGCGGCGGTTGCACATTTCAAAAGGCGTGAGTGACAAAGAAAATCAATGAGCCGGAGTGACAGAGCGGCATACGAAAAACCCCCACAAAGGCAGCTGTTAATGTTCACAGGGAAAGAAAAATCAAAGAAGGGCTAACTTTTTAATGCGCTTTGATGCGGCAAAATTAGAAGAATGGCGTCACTTGGAATTCTGATAAAACACGGCCTTGATGTTTGCAGCTTTTCGGATAAATTTTTCATTTCAACTTTTTTTCTTTTCACTACGCATGAATCTTCCCACCAAAAAAAAAAAAAATTCAAGAACAAAAGGAGGAGAGAAAAATGTGATGATATTGATTGCAATTCTGATTAACATGCATACCCAAATGTTGGTATCCCATCGGCAGTCTCCTCCAGATGCCCTCTGCAGGAGCCCATCGCCTCAGCAGCGTCTCCTCCCACGACTCGGGCTTCGTCTCCCAGGACGCCAACACCCATTCAAAGCCTCCATCGCCGATGCCCTCTGATATCACCAGCCAGGTAGCAGCCTCAGCCATTATTCTAAGGTTTCATTTAGAGATTTAGATTGCGGCGACGCCGGGAACAAAGCGGACCTGTTTTATCTCCGGAGATTCCTCGGGTAATAATGCTGCAGGGCGGGAGGGCACAGCAGCCACTCCAACGCGTTCTTGTCAAAGTAAATCTACTGTTAAACAATGATTTCCCATCGTATAGTTTCCACCAATTTTTGCCTTTCAGACATGTAGCTTCAATGAGAAGTCAAACTGTGAGCTTTTCAGGTTTCTCTTTTCTTTTTTTTTCTTTTTTTTTTGCTGCAATACATCTTTATCAGTTGCAGATGTTGAGTTTTTCTCCCGCCGGACTGATAAAGTTATTCAGACTCTGAACAGATTGCGATGTACAGAACGCACCCAGCAGCACACCAGCACACCAACTGATGCAATGCCCTTTTTTTTGAATAAATGATCTTACAAGCTACTTTATTTTCCCCTCGGAGACGAGAGATCCCACTCCTTCTAAAGCTCATCAACACTCCTCTTTCACCCTCACCTTCTTCCTCTGCGTCTCTCACACCTACTTCATTTATCGTGCAACTCCACTGTTTTTTAATCCGTCTCTCCCCTCTTTCCCCCAGAAATCGACAAGCTCAGCCTCCTCTGAGGCTTCAGAAACCTGCCAGTCTGTCAGCGAGTGCAACTCTCCCACCGCGGTTAGTGCTCCACGCATCTCTTCCCGTCTACTTGCTTTGCCTGACACACACACACACACTTGCAGACATACACATATACACATGTGCAGCGCATTTCGCTCATTGTTATCTGTTGCATAAAGACGCCTGTGGGCCCTTTTGTGACAGCCCCAGTACGGCTTGACGTGAACTATTTATGGATGTTGAGCACTCTGACTCAGACTTGTCTGTCCATTCTGCAGTTTGGCTCATGCTCATCCTTCGGTACCTTCCGCCCTGCTTTCTCTCACACTGGCACCATCAGGCCTCTCTCTGTCATACTTCCTGCGTCCCCCACATTTAACCACTCCCCCGGATCCAACACCCCCTCTCCCACATCAAAGGTTCCTAGCTGGAAGGTTCGTTTTCATTTGCAATTTTACTTTTGGGTTCTCCCCCTTTTTTTAAAAAAAATTGTGTTGCTTCTTTGCTTCCTGTGTTTTATTGCTCTCACAGACGCTGTAGATTAACCTCACGGTCACCATGTTGCTGTTGCTCATCAAGCTCAGTTTTTTTTCCGCCGCTTATGTTGTTTAACAGCACTGACGTAGCTTGTTGTAGTCTGCCCATACCTACTGTACCACTGCCATGCATCTAACCAGTCCATGAGCCAAATTCAGCGTTTGACTGACTGTCGGAGGCGAAAAAGCGCTGGAGATGCACAGCTGGAAGGCGGTCTACTTATTCCTTCTGCTACTGCAGGACTGGGCCAAGTCGAGTTCCTGCGAACCGTCGCTGGCTAGCACTCTGCAGCGTAGGAGGGAGTCCGTGGAAAAGATGAGAGAGCTGGAGGCTCCGCCCAGTCCACAGGGGTATTCTAGGATGCAAGCAGACGATCCACACAGAGGGAGGAGTGGTCTAGGAACTATTACAGCCAAGGTAGGAAGTCCTCAAGGAGTAAAAAAAAATATATAAATGCCACCATATAAATATGTGTGACTTGAGAACTGCAGAGTGATGAATTGCATATGCAAATGTGTGCTAATCTTTATGTATTTCCTACCCGCCTGTGTCTGTGTGCATGTGTGTGTGCTTTAGCACGGCGAGCCGCTGTCTCCAGCAGCCAGCACTTTAGCGATGGTCCTGACCAGAGGATTGAGTATGGAGCAGCAGAAGAGCAGCAGAGACTCTCTGCAGTACTCCAGCGGCTACAGCACACAGACCAACACCCCCTCCTGCTCCGAGGACACCATACCCTCCCAAGGTACCAGCCACACACTCGCTCGATTCAGTGCACGCAACATTCGTGCACAATGCATCATTTGTGAAATTTTCTCTTCCAGTTTTAACTGGAGTCTCCGCTCCGTTTGATTTGAATTGTGCAGTACTAACTGCTGTGATTGCCCGTGTGATTACATTGTTATTACGTAATAAAGCAGCTGCAGATTGACTCTTTAAAATAGCCCTGGCCAGTATTGTTATTGTTCGGTGTAAAAATAGGTTCTCATGACTCACTGTCTCCTCTAGGTTCTGACTACGAATGCTACTCTCTCAACGGCGATGCTGACAGTGAGGGGCAGGCAGACTTTGACAAATCCTCCACCATCCCACGCCACAGTAACATTGCTCAGAGCTACCGCCGCATGATCCAGACCAAGAGGCCCGCCAGCACGGCAGGTCTCCCTGCAGGTAAGAGCCTGCAGGGAACTCCCAACAGTGCCGGCGGCAGCGGCCCTACAGCCATCACCTCAGGGACGGCCACCATTCGGCGGACGCCATCCTCCAAGACCGGAGTGAGACGCACACCGTCTACATCCGGCCCCATTCCCATCAGGCCCCCCATCGTTCCAGTCAAGACCCCGACGGTGCCAGATTCCCCGGGGTACGCCAGCCAGTCCCAGCATCGCGTAGGCAGCGAGGAGTTTCTGTACGGTGACGACCCAACCGCTTGTGACTACATGAGGGCTTCTCCGAAGCGGATGAGTCTCCCCGACACAGCTTGGGGCTGCGAAGGAGGAGGGGGGGGTGCAGACAGGACTGTTTACGCCCAGCAGGCCCCCGGCATGGCCGCCCACAGCGCTGAGGAGGACCCTCTGCTCGCTGCCAACCGCCACAGCCTGGTGGAAAAGATAGGAGAGCTGGCAGCCAGCGCCCACGCCCTCGGCGAGGGTCACTTCCCCTTCTCCAGCTCCCTGCCAGGAGATCAAACCGGGTGTGCGCCCCAGGAGATGTCCTCCGTGGGCCAGGAGGGTATGGACATGCTGGTGTCTATACGCCGGGGGGTGAAACTCCGCAAGACGACAACTGACGACCGGTCGGCTCCCAGAATCCTTCGGTAGTTGAGGGAGATGAAAAGGCTGCGAAGGAAGCGGTTGCCATGTCTTTTGTTATTTTTTTTGTTGCTGTTTTTTTTAATTTTTATTTGTTTTTTACAAACTGAAGCTTTGTAGTGAAATGAAACAGCACTCATGTAATACATGAACTGAGGCACAAGTAACGTGTGGTGAATGAAGGCCAGTCGTCAGAGTACTGAGTGACCGCGGACAATGTCAAGTCATTTCATGTCATGTATGTATCGCGTACGTACAAAGTAATCCATGTTTATTTTGGTTTTTATTCTTCATGTTTTGTTTCCGTCTGTGGGATTCGTGGCCGTGCATCTCCGCTCCCCGTGTGACCAGTTTTTCTCCAGCCCACTTTGCTCCATTTAGACCCAGCGATCCCCTCGTCTCGGATGAGGATCGGACGCTCTGTGTATTTGTTCTTGCTCTTATGATTATTATAATATTGTGCATTTTTCTCAATTAACACAGCCGCCTGTCCAGCGGGAAGGCGATGGGCGCGGCGCTCTGTGAGCCCGCCCCCGTGTGTCGCGTTTCTCATCGTTACTGTACAAGTACCGTATTACTGTTACGTTCCATAAAGCTGACCTGCAGCTCTGTAAGTCATGTAAAAATAGAAGCAATATGGCAGTGTTTTTATTGCTGTACTGTGCTGTCAATATATTCTGCGATTAAACAGGCTTTTTACTGTTTAAATGCCTTGATTGTTTTTTGTCCAAAAAAAATTAAAAATGAGCAACTCCCCCCACTTGAAAAATAGATATTCCCACATCAATACTGTGAACTTCTCAAATAATTTGTCTTTACGCCACTGACATGCAGAGCAGTAGCTATTAATCTATATACTAACATGAATTAATTGCCACATATTTACATGTTTAATGGACTCCAGCTGTTTTTTTTTCGCCAGGCATTTTAGAATTTTTCAGTCCTCATTACTTCTTCATCACTCGTTAAGTTTTTAGCGGTTTCTGTACTTAAACCACGAGTATTATATTATTTTTCATCTGACATTTCAAACTTAACAAACTGTTTGCCTTGGGGTTTTAACAGTCTGTTATTTATTTACGTATTTTTTTGGTGATTTTTGACACACTTGAGTTTACTTGAGTGCAGCACCGTTTACAATGACGCAGTGCCCCACAGTGACAGGTGGGGGGCGCCGCAGGCTCTTCGCAGACCGGCCTTACTCTGTGGTGTAATGGAGGACATCTGTTGACGTTGTTCCTGCCTCCTGCTTCAGCTCAGGTCACTCCAGGTATCTTCTGGCAGAGTCAGGGGAGGAGAGATGGTCATTTGATGGGGATAGAGAAGGAATAAACCCGGACGAACGATGGAAAACCGTGAAAAAACAGCGAAGTTACGCAAGTATGCTCGTTCACAAAGAAAACAAAATGGCCAAAACACTACGTTTTTAATCTTCACACGTGGATTTTTGTCCCTGCATCCCTAAAAGTAAGAACACAAAGCTAGAAAGTATGTGGTTTAAAGATAGAGGAGGGTTTGTCTGCTGAAAGTCTGCAGGGTTTGTTCAGTCCAAAATGAGACAGAATGATGTTGTTTGTTTTGCACTTCCTACTTCATCTTCTCATTTAAATGCAGTTTATTTTTAAATTTGCTTTGTGACACAGTAGTCTGACATTAGAGCACGCCTAAAACTCTGACCCTGGAATCCCAGCCCCTGCTGACTTACACGTGGTGGCCTGTGTGTTGTAAAACAAACTCGGGGCCACATGAAATTGATGTTCCTGCTGGGGAGCTGCTGAAAGCCCTCTCATTATTTATGAAATGATTGGCCCTGCTGGAAAACAGCTCCTAAACTCTATGAAGTTTCTTTACCTCTCCCTGGACGGCAGTGATGATAAACCGCGTGGTTCTTTGCCTGGATAAAGGAGCAGATTAGGAAGCTGCTGCTGCTGCTGCATGATGCTTTAGCATAAAGTCCATTTAGAGCACATTTGTCAAACATACGGCCCACGGGCCAAAAGCAGCCAGCCAGGAGGTCTAATCTGTCCCGCGTCATGGATTCGCAAGGTGCGAGAATTACACGGAGTGCTGCAGTTTTTCAATGAATAACTGCGATTCCTAATTTCTCCACTGTTTTCATAAGTAGAAATAACCCTAGACATCATCCCTAGAAATGCGCAAAACCTAAATATCTGGTAATAAATCTGGTAAATGCCTACACTTTCGAAAAACCTCTCAAATATCTAAAGCCTAAACACTTTTACGCTCTCATGAGGTGGTTTTTCAGACAGAAGTGCAGTGGAAACACTTTAAGAGAATCATGGGATATCGCAAGATGAGACTTTTGGAGAGTCGCAGCTCGTTCACATAACACCTTTCACTGGAAACACGTACGAAGAGCAGTTGCACTTCATTGCTTTAATATTCCACAATATTGCTTTAATTTGCGAAAAACTGTAATGGAAACACAACAGTGAGACCCAGGACTGAACCGCAGACAGCAATGTGCACAAAATTGCACTAATTTTTCAGTTGTAGTTTATTAAATATAATTATTCTCCTAATTTACGTGTTCTTCTTTGCACTAAAACCAAAATGAAAAAGTCTGGAGTTTATCGTTACGTTATGTTACTGATCCGGCCCGCTTTAGTTCGAACTAAAATGAGGACACCCCTGGTTTAGAGCCTCCTCTTGTTGTCTCTTTACAGTGCACTTCTTTCAAAACTGAACAATGGAGTTCTTTAATATTTGAAGAAAGCTTAAATAGAATTGTGTTATTGAGACGCTGGCCTATTTTAATCCGAGTCATTCTCACTGAATTGAAATAATAATAATAATAATAATAAAAATATTGCAGTCTGGGCACGAGCAGCATCATTCAGCCTGATCCCACTGTCTAGCTGAAGATAATGAGAGGTGGGAGTATGTTTGCTTCACAATATATCACATTTGTAAATCATATAGAAGATCCTGCAGGGCGGCTGTATCTAAATTATTGGTTTACTCTGCCTGGGAAATCTTCTGTATTCTTCATAATATTTCCCCCACCGAGCGTCCTCCGCAATCCTCTGAGGCTTATAAATAGCACATTATTGAATTTGCACCATTAGTTCGTAGCCTTGAACTGGTCGAGTAATGGAGGCCCACCTAATGGCTGGGATAATTAACAGAGAGAAAGAGTGGAGGAGTTTTCACTGCGCCCCTCTCTATCCCTCTCTCAAATGTGCTTCAAAGATGACATCAACACTGCCTCTTTCAGAACTGAAAAAATAAAAAATAAAAAAATAAAATAAAACACCTTTTAGTTAGCGAGGAGGACAATTGAGCTGCACTAATCCTCATTCCCTTTTATTTTCCAGTGACTATCTCCTGCGTCGCTGGCGGATGTGAGGAATTTTCTTAATGCGCTAATAGGAAGTTGCGATTGTCGCAAGACGACAATGAGAAGCCGCGATCGTTCCTCACTAATCACAGTGGAAACCCCAGTGGCTCCGCTAATCACAGTGTAGATAAAATAAAGGCCCTCCTCAGACAGCGAGATGTGGCCCTGAAGTTTGTTTCTATCCAAACAACGGGGCCAATGCATTAATCATGAAATTATTTTTGGCTCTTTCCCTTCAAAGAGGCTGCTGCTGTTCTCTTTTTGTTAAACGTATTGAGTCTTCAAGTGATCAAACGTCAGCTTTATTATTATTATTATTTTTTTTAAGAATAAAGTGGCCGAATACCGGCTCTGTAATGAGTCGCTTTGGCTTTGTTGCTGTTGTTATAAGCTGACGATATGAAGGAAAATTCAAAACGTGGCTGCACATAATTAATAAAACAGTTTACAGCGCGGCTTAAACACTACAGTAGGAGGTTGGAGCCTTGAGGGGATCACAGATCAAATCTAATTAGCCGTACCTAATACATGTGGGATGCCTTTATATTTATTCAGCTCCTTTAGCTGCTTTCTGCCTTCAGGTCGTGATGGGGGAAACTGTCCTGAGGGTCCCATATACGTAGGAACACCACAATGAATGGCACTGTGGAGCCTCCGCTCCTGTCGGGGTGTCACGGTGTTTCCAGAAATGGCTCTTTGCAGCTCTTCCAAGGCTTTCCATAAATGTTCGCTGATGAATAGCAAACCGGAGCGCCGCCGCATGCTTAGTCACCCGCTTTAATTGTCCTGCCATTCTTTAATAAACCAGCCTGTTTCAGCCAATTATTACGCTGACTTCTGCTGAACAGTCTGTTTTGAAAACTGGGTGGCGTAAACTTGCACATTAACCGGCGTCGGCGCCAAATCCTCTTCACGCTGCCCATCCACCATTTCCCGCTTTTCTTTCCTTCTTGTTTTTCTTTTTGAGGTTTCTATTCCAGGAAGCATAGCAGATGACTTGCAGCCTCCAGGACTTCCACTGTGGGACCTCCTTATCCTCAATCCCATCAGCTTTTCGTCTCCGAGGAGCACAGGTAGTTTTAAATGTTACAAGACTGCAACCTTTGCCTCCTCGAGTTCTGTCTGCCTCTGTTTGAGTGAAGGGAATGATTTCGGTCAATTATTCATTAAGTAAGTATGGAGCTTTCTAACGTTCACTACTGGCTGATTTTCTTTCCCCCCCTCCCTCCTCCTCTCCTTCAGTGCCCTGCAGCTTCTCAGTTATCTTTTAGATAAGAGGGACGATGAGGCCGTTTCATGATTTTATTCATTACAGCTTTGTTGTTTTTTTTTTGTTTTGTTTTTTTTTTACCCGGTGCATGTTGGCGTTTCATCTCAGTCGATAACCACCGCAACCCTCGAGTAAACTATCTCTCACTCCCTGACCTGGCCCCGTGATTGAATTAGCCTTTGTGCTACAGCTATCTCCCATGCTGGCAGACACGCTGGATTTCACCATGTGAGGCAACACGATAAAAGACGGGATTTGATTTGCATTCATGAAGCGTTTAGGAAGTTCAAAGAAAAGTTGCGGAGCGCGCGGGGTCCTCTCAGATGGTGTCTGTTTTAGATATCAGGGCTTCGTCTTAAATGGAAGAAACCAGCGATGTTGCATGAGGTCATTTCCAAACAGCAGGATCCCTGTCGCACTCCGCTCCGGGGGTTGTTTTTCAGGGGGCATATTTTTGAAAATACCCTCTCCTTCTCAGGTCAGTGCTTGTAAAAAAGACCAGTGAGTGTGGGATGGCTCATGCGTCCTGCATGGTGACACAGCCCGGAGCTTGTGCCACATAAAAGAATACAACCAGTATGAGCACTGTGCTCCAGCTGCAGGCTGTGATTCAGAATTGTCTGGAGGCTCGCTGCCAGTTACCAGAGTTATTGCCTGAAAAGAACAGTCCACGGTGCAGAGTGGATTTGGCCAAAATTGCAGTGATGGATTGTGTTTTCAGACTGATAAGAATCTTTCAGCGACGGCCGCGATGAATTCTCAAATTGAACACGGATGTTGCCTTACAGTATGTATGAGCCAGGAAACATCGTGTGACACTGAACTGCACATCCAGCATTAACGTTGCACCCCCGGTACATACGGCTATTGATCCGTGCACATTTAATAGACAAAGGCTGACATGATGTGGGAGACGGGGAAGCAACCGAGTGTGCTCTGCAGCCCATTATCTCTTATCGTCTTTGACAATTCTGAGCTCCTCATTCAGTGGAATATTTAGTCTTCCGCCTTGTCACGTACACAGAGGTGAGGAAAATTGTAAGTGTGCAGCCTGAAAATTAGCAGTTGCCACCTACAGATTAGGTTTAGAGTGCTCTGGGTGCTTTGCAAGATAGCAGAGTGGGAAGGGAAGGGAAGGGAAGGGAAGAGCAATCAGGATGACTGTTAATTTGAACTCTGGTGTGCACGTAACACCGGCTGCAAGGACATATGGAGGCAGTCCCATCATGTTTACACAGGTTAATGGAGCAGATCCTGTCCTTTGCATTTACATTGGTGCATTTTATAGATGTGTTTTGTTTTTTTTCGTTTCCTTTGATGGTGTAAGAAATGCTGGCCAGTATGGGAACAGTAACCTGAAAATGAGAGAAGAGCTTATAGGTTCAGATCCTCGCGGAGAGGATGCAACCAATGCAGAAGTGCTCTTGAGCAAGGCACATCCAACAGCCGCACTGGAGCCAGCACTTGGCGTCCGTGTTTGCTGGTTTACTGGTCGAGACAGACAGCCGTTCGGTGCGTGCGCTCCCTCGACTTTCGCTGGACACGAGTGATTTTTCCCCCAATCAACAGTGGTTCTGCGCCGAGAGCGGATTTGCGTGTCACACAGCTGAGAAAGGGACACGCTGCGTGTGCACGGGCTCAGCTCTCCGCGCTCAGGTCTGAGGCAGAGATTCCTCCTGACCATCACGCAGGGTGGGGTTCACCGAGGAGCTCCGTCCCCGTGCGCCGCCACGCCCCCGCGCCTGGCGCTGTCCGGAGCTTTGGTGCTGAACGCTGGAAACGAATCCAACAAACTGCCTGCAGCGCTGTGGGCTGCCTGCACGCAGCCGAGCTACATGGAGTCAGGAACCGGATCTCGCAGGATGAAAGAGCTTAAAGTTCAGAGCGCTCTCCTGGACCGAGCGCGCTGTGGATAACTATGACGGAAATGCTCCTTAAGTGCTTCTCTTTTCTTTCTGAATGATTTGATCCTCTGACAATCCCCCCCCCGGAGACGCTTGGAGGTACGTAACTTGCCACCAACATGATTTGGGGTGTTTTTTTATGCTGCCTTCTAACGCCTGCTACTGGATATCAAACCCCGGAGCAACTGGCTTTCTTTCACGGGCATGTTTTTGAGAACTCGCCAGTGGCTTCTAAAGTCAACGGACTGAGCGTTCCGGCGAGGCGCATCAACGCGCAAAAATGGTGCCCTGTCTCCGGGATGCACTTCAAACTGTACGGGAACGGCAGCGAAGATTTCCGCGCATTCGCCCACCACAAGCGGGGGAATATATTGCTCAAAACTTCCAGGGTGTTAGACCGAGAGGCTCGCTCGGAATACCTGCTGAGCATAGGTCTGTGCTGCCAGACCTGCGCGTCGGAGTCCGTCGCCTTCGAGGTTGCGTCGGTGAAAGTGGACGTTTTGGATACCAACGACCACGCACCGAGTTTTCGCGGCGCAGACAGCCTTCAGCTAAGTTTAGATGACACCACTGCTCTCCGTAGTGTAGTTTACCGTCTGGAGGCTGTCGACGCAGACAGCGGGAAGAACGCGGAGTTGACGTACGTGTCAATCCCCAAAAATGGCAGTTTCTATGTTGTCCCGAAAACGGGGGAAGTTCTGCTGGTCGACTCCATCCTGGGGCTCCCTTCTAAAGTCAGATTCTATGTTTACGCCAGGGACCACGGGTGGCCCCCTCTGAACAGTCGACCCGTGCTGGTCACCATCGCTCCGCAGCGATGGGCGACGCGTCCCGCTCAATTAGTGGTGCCGCTGAGGACAGAGCGGTCGCCGAGGGCATTGCTTGACCCCGGCACCGTGGCTTCCCTCAACGTGTCAGAAGACGCCAGCGTCGGCTCGGTCATAATGAGCCTGAGCCCCGCCAGGTTTCAGTCAGCGGGCTACGAGCTGATTTACCCGGAGCTGGAGAGCTCGCCGGTGACCGTGGGCCGCGACAGTGGAGATATCAAAATCGCCAGGAGGCTGGATAGGGAGACAGAGCCTTTCGTGGAGCTCACTGTTAAGATTCAGGATAAACGAGGTGCGTTGAACATTCCTCCATTAATCCGCACTTAAGGCCATACACCCCTTCAGCCCCCCCCCTTCCCCTGCCCTCCTTTTCCCAGCAATTACATGCATTGTGGTGATGATGTCCTATTTTAATGGACTGCTGCACATTGCAAGAGCATGGTAAAAGTGTGCCGCCATCTGGACACCTCGCCCCCCCCTTCCCCATCAGCAGGCCTGACATATCGATCACATCAACACAAGGTAGACGGTGTAGATGCAGCGGGCATACTCATTCCACAGGTGGGCCTCCTCATCATCTGTCCATCCACAGAAATAGAAATAGTCCCCCCCCCACCCACCAAAATTGACACACTCAGGAATGAGATATTTTTAATGCACTCTGATATCTGTCCAGTGCATTTTGAAGTGCACAAAATACTTAATTATTTAACACTAGGAGCTCATTTGTAGCAGGGAGAAGATGAGTGTTTAGTTTATGCATAAGAATCTTTTTAGACTGACTGAATTACGCCGTTGATTGACATAGTTTGCGACTGTGAAGTTGTTTTCAGAGCTAATCCTCGCAGAGTGGCAAACCGCTGCGACCCTCTCTCTCTCTCATCTACTGGCATTACCCCTCTAATCCTCCTCTCGTTCACTCTCTAGTCCCAGGGATTTGGAGTAGCGCTGCCACCGTCAGGGAAGCCTCTCACATACTTGTAGGGAAGGTGATACTCGTGTGCATCAGATATTGTTGTTTTGTCTCCTCCCGAAAGTTTGAGCTCGGAAGCGAAAAAGAACAAGGAATCGAAATGATGTGCTTTGTAATTGAGCCCCTCGGTGTGCAGGAAACGGTGTGCACTGTTTTTATCCGAATTGCGGGGCTGCTGCTGCATTGCACAGCATGTTCTAGATTGTAATTGCGTGCCTGATTGGGACACGCTCTTGCAAAGGGGTGTCTGGAGGATTTTTCAGAGAGAGCAAAAATAGTCAGAAATCTGACATTTTTCCCTTTTTTTTTTCCCTTCTTGTTTTTTTTATTCTTCCATCGATGCGGAACAGAATCCAGCCGTTCTAGTCTGACAGATATTCAGATACCTTCCTCCATTTTAAACTCTCTCACCTGCAAAATTCTCCTCTACTGATCAAAGGCATGGCGTGTCCTTTATCCTGTGACTACAGCTTTCCAGACAGAATCCTGACAGAAGTCTGGGAGGACAGGCCTACCCGTCTTCCTGATAGAATGAGTCCATTTTAGCTGTCTTTTTTTTGAGAAAAAAAAAAAAAAAACACTTGAGAGATTTAACTTAATCTCTGTTGGGATTATGCGTGAGGGGTTTGCTCGGGTGTTGCAACACATTTGTGGTCTGTCTCACTGGTGGAGTAGCGAGGTCACGGACACGGAGAGAAAGGAAGCGCGAGAGGCTTTCACCACTCGTTTGTGTTTGTTTGCAGGCGAGCGCGAGGCTGCGCGGCCGTATGAAAATTGATGGCAGGCCCCGATAACGGCGGCTCTAATGAGGCCCCGCGTGTCGATTTATTTTGCCACGGCCCGAGTCTTTGCGGCGCGGAGCTGTCCGCGGTGCTGACGGCTGCACGCTGAATGTCAAAGAGAGACTTCTGTCAGCGATCGGTGTAAGAACAGTTCAAACAAGCAGTCATTCCAGTCAGCGGCGCGTAATTCCTTACGCATATATGAAAGAATTTGCACAAAGGTGAACCAAAAAAAGCACTCAAACCAGTGTCACAGTGTGAAAATGAGGCCTCACAGTTGTACCGGAGGTGAAATTGCTTCGAAGAGACGGTTACAAAGTTGTCCCCGTTCCTTTGCGATAGCACATGGAGTTCACTTTGACTCAGTGTGAGGATTCCACTCTCTTGATTTTAACTTTAATTTGAATATAGATTATTACTGTAGTCATTACCATAAATATAGTTTTCTGTTATCAGGTGTTCAGCGTATGTGAAAATAAATGCAAAAAATGTGCGAGTGGTGAAAAAACAAAAAAGAAAACTTGCTGTTGTTATAAACTTATTAGTGTGGGTTTTACTAGATGCATCGTCATTAACCGGTTAATGCAGGCATGAAATGCTAATCGCAGTTTTGCAAGGCTTTCTTACTTTAAATTGTTTACTGTGGGTACGGCGTTATGATTAGAGCCGTCACAAGAGCAGTTATTAGTGCTGTTCAAATGGAGATTTGAAAGTCTGGTTTGACACGTAGATGTCTCAGATAAATTATTCTGGCGCTCTGCAGATGAAGGGGAGACGCGAGCACAGCCTGGATTACTTTCAGCATGGGGTCTGTCCTCGCTGTCACACTTACCTGAAGTCTGTGAAGTCTGTCTGCCTCCTCAGACAGCGCGCCTTGCCCAGGACGTGTTGGAACACGGAGCCGTCTTCATATGAGAAGGGGTTTATTCGACTTAGTGTTTATTATTACTCTAATCAGAGAAGCGTTCACCACAGTGTTTGTTCCGGGCTTTAGTTTGTCATCCGAGAAAACACAAACACACACACAAACGCACAAATGCACACATGCCAGTTGTTGTTGATTCTCTTGGTTATGCATATAATTTACCATAACCGTCGTATCTGCTGCTACTACCCACGTCTCATATAATTCGTCATCGCTGTGATTGGTACGTTCTGCACTAATTGATCAGTTAATGTATTCATGCGACATATTGTCTCATTCGACTGCCTCCATTCTTGGCCTTGTTTATAATTCGTGCTCATTTCTGAGGTAATATATTCCATATTACCATCACGACGCCATGATTCATTACGCCACTTACTTGTTAATTACACTCTCGAAGTTAGGAATTGTTGTTTTTTTTTCTCGTTTTGTTAAAAACGGAGCAAACATTTTCACTTCACTTCTTTTAATCAAACTTCCCTAATAACTTCTTTTAACGCTATAGGGACATTTTGCTTGTGTAACTTATCTTCAAAGTCATAATAAGGACTTGTGTGTGTGTGTGTGCACAGACCGGATGTTGGACCTCAGGGTGGCCCTCCCTCTGCTGCGTTTCACATTTAGTATAATGTGGAATCACCTTGTTTGTCTAAGCCTTGTTTGTTGTTGCTCAGAAACCAATGAAAGCTTTCTTCCGTTCCCCTCACCTGGCTCCCCCTGCTAATACTAGAGCAACATTTACCTTTTAAACCTTATTCAGTACACAAAAAAGCCCCAGAGAAAACAATGAGATATTTCTGTCATAGCATGTGTGTATCAAACCAACAGTCTAAGTAGAAAAAAAAAAAAAAAAGGGTAAAAGCAATGGAAGTAGGCCATGACTCATGACTCACAGAAACTGGTTATGTGGTGTTGTTTTTGAAGCGAGGGAGTGAGGGACCTCTACTGCTCTTCCTGCAAAGGATTTTCACCGTCCCACAGAGGACGTCAGTTTAGATTTATGGTGGGAGAATTTCTGCTTTTGGTAGTCCCACCCCAAAAAAAAAAAAAAAAGAAATCCCTTTCTTCGCACCTGAGCGGGGGTCTGTTAATGTTATTTGACGGGCTAGAAGGAGTATTGAACAAGCGGTGCAGTCTTTTGTGAGTTGGTAGTTGGAGAAGGAAGGAAGGAAGGTGGGTGGGTGTGGGTGCAGAGGGGGTGTCTGTGGGCCGGGGTGGCAGTCGGTTTGCGGTAATCACCTCTTTCTTTTGAAACGGGGGAACCTTCTCCGGCGCTCTCTCTTCCTGTCTCTGCCTCGTAGTCAGCATCTCGCCTCACGCTGTCTTTAATCCAATTTCCCCTTTCCAACTTGTCCCCCCTCCTCCCTCCACACCTCCTCCCCCCGCCCCAACTGTATTTGCATATTCCCCTTGTGATGTGAAATGAATTGAGGAGAGACCCAATCTCTGTCTCTCTTTATATGTTTTTGTTTTTGTAATTTGTGACTGAGGGGTTGTTTGCTTAAGTAGAAAACAATTTCACAAAAAGCCGCCTGCATTTATTGAATCTATTAATAAGAAAAAGGAAAAATTAATAACGCCTGTGGTGATGATGCTTCGCTTTCGACGAGATTCTGAGCACGTGCGCGGTTGCATGTGGCTATACATGGGGATTACTTATCATGTACATATCTAATTGTGTCGATTTGTTTGTGTAGCTGTTTGTGTTAAACGTGATTGGCTCACGTTTACCCCCCCCAACCACCCCCACCCCCTCAGCAAAGATTCTCAGATTTGTTGCTAGTGACGGCTTTGGAGTTGTAACATGCCTGCAGCATTACATTTCTGCTCTGTGGTCTCTCAGATAGCAGAATGTGACGACTTGTGCCAAAAAAAAAAAAAAAAAAAGGTGCCGTGTCAGTTGTTTGGGTTTTTTTTAGGGTAACCAGACGTCCCCGATTTCTGGGGACAGTCCCCGTTTTGGATGACCTGTCCCCTAGCTAAAGCTGTCCCCAAAAATGTCTCCAAATTTAGCTTTTTATGAATGAGAAATAAAAGGTTGCACGCATACTACAATTATTACGGTAGCCGGTCGCACTGCTATTGGCATCACAGACATGGCAGTTTAAATATGTTTAAATATGAATAAATATGTCACAATAAATTAAATCGTAAAGTGCCCATTTCTTCGTTTCGTCTTGATAACATTTAATTTTTTATTTTTCTTCTCAATATTTACTCATCATCACAGTAAAATATTCCATCCTACGTCAATCTGCTGCATTAATTCCTCTCGACCAGTCGAAAATGTTGTGAATATGTGATTATGCATGAAAAAAAAATACTGTGATATAGATTTTTTTTTCTCTACGGGCGTAGTGTGAATCAGTTTCCATGTAAAGGGGGTGAGGGGGGGCTTTTTTTTTTTTTTTAAATAAAAAACAGAAACAAAATGACACGTAACACTGAGGGTCGCGGTGACACAGCGTGGCAGTGAGATCAGGAAGATTATGTGAGGCAAAGGTGAGAAACCCGAGGAGGAACGATGGAGACGGGGGGAGAAGATAGGAGCCGGGTGCTAATACATGCCAATGTGTGAGATTGTTTGTTGTGTTTTGTTTTTTCCAACCCCGAGCACCCGTAGTCTTTGCCGCAAATAAGAAAAGGGCATCTCGATGAGAGACAGGCGGTTGCGTGCTGCCGATGAGAGGTCAGGTTGGTGAAATTGTCAGATGGTTAGAGGGCAGAAGTGAGAAACTTTCGGGGTGGCTGGCAGGAGGTGAATGAGGTGTGCGTGGAAAGGATGTCTATGGGGGCACAAGGCAACGGGTAGAAAAAATATATCTGTACGCTTCTGTACAGCTGCGAAAAGGGCAACGTGTGCTTGTATTTGTCTGAAAAATTGTTGGGGGGCAAATGAAGGGAGAATGAGAAGAGAAGTATGACCTGCCCTTTGGAATGGAATGAAGAGAGAAATCAACAGATAGATTATGTGATAGATAGATGGATAGATAGAGAGAAGATTATGTGTTCTCTGGCAGACGGCGATGCTCGCTTTGACTTTTCCTCTCTCAATACTGGCTCTAATACCCTAACGTCGGGGTATCTGCCGATACTGATCCCGCCACTGATCCTGCACCGGTGCTCAATTTGACGCAACATAAAATGTGGAACCAAGTGGAATTATTTCCATTGGAGTTAGAACGAGGCCGGAGGATTCTCAGACAAGCCCTTTGACAATAAAACAAAAAACAGGTGTGAATCCGGCGTCGTGTGATGTGACTGTAGTTAAGGTTTGGTTGTGTTAGGAGCAAGCGTGAGCAGGGCTGCAGCATCACGTCCACACATCAGAGCCACGAAAATAAAGGTCGCTAAAGACGTGGTGAGCTGCATCATACGGGCCAGTGGCTCCTCCACCCGTGTGCTTCCTGTCCACATCTTCATCCACATTTTGTGTGATTGTAACCAGTTGCCAGTTGAGGCTGGTGGGGTTGTGGAGGGAGAAGATTTTTAGTCTTGCCATTATCAGTTCTGCTTATCAATCTGAATCTTTATGGTTTTCCTTATCAATTCCCGCTATGAATTTTTGGTTTAGAAAAGGTTCATGGTTTCAATAGAACAACAGAAATTTGCTGAAGAGATAAGAGTTTGTGTGAGTAAACAAACAGGAAATTTATCACTGGGTCCTCAAAAGCTCTTGAGATTCGTTGACTGCAGATTGTTGAATACATGGCACTCCATTTAATGCTGTTTGATGCCGTCATGGTCGTTTGATGTTGATGTTGAGTTTTATCATTGGTTGGACAACAGGAAGTAGCAGAAGAGACGTAAGCAGTTCTAGCGATTGCTATCGATGCAGAGCGACTTAGAGGTTTTATTTTGTCCTTTTATTCTTAGGAAACATTGATAAAAGCTGTATTATTATTAAATCTTTTTCAGAAAAAAAAAACTTCTTAAAACTTTTCGCTTCTAGTATATGAATGAATGGGTTGAACTTGAATTATTTTGTAACTTTTTTACTTTATTTTTTATGAATAATGTGCTAGAGTTATCTCTCTAACATACTGTGAAAAATAAATTAAACTCGTGTCGTCTGACCACTTGAAGTTGAACGTAGCCAAACATACTCTCATAGGTACCATAATCTGTATTGCATGTTGTGCTGTTCCAGCTCCTTCTGGTGAAGGTGGAGCCACAGTTTAGACCATTTCAGTCTCTTGTCTATCACTTCACGTGATGTGAATGAGGTGCTTCGACATAAAGATGGTTCTTCTTCTTCTTCTTCTTCTTTTGTTTTATGGTGGTTGGCACTACCACCACCATCTGGACTGGGACATAGAGATTCGGCACGAGAAGAATCAATAAGAGGAATCGACAAGCATGAGGGCTAATGATATCGATGAATTGAATCAGTTGGAAACTTCTTTTAAAGAAGGGGAGTGTACATGGATTTGGTTAAAAAAAAAAAAAGGTGCTGCCTTGTTAGGATTAGGGGACGGTTTGGTTATAATTTAGTTTGCTGAACACAACCATCTGGAAAGCTGTCCTGGAAACTGTCTTCTAAAGGGCAGGAACTGCAAAAAACAACTTGACGGATGATTGGAACCATCTGTCTGTCATCGTCTGCCACGGACTAAACACAACAAGCCTCAGTTTTTGACACTTGTTGGAATAAAAAAAAAAAAAAATCAGCGCCTCAAGTCACACTTTGTTTCTTGTTTTTTTCACGTTTGTTTAGTAGTTCCAGCTGAGAAAGATGGCAGCAGCCTAACATGCATTAAGGATTAAGACAGGAATCAAATCTGGGACTCTGTTGACAGTCATTTACGTCCATGTGCCACACGCCCCTGCTGGTCATCTATCAGGTCACCCGTATCCCAAGCATCGATTACTTATCCATCACCACAGCGTCCACCCTCTACACACAGGGACTCCGATGCGATGTCACACTTGTAAAAATCCACACCATCTACAACTTTTTCGTTGGAATGGGACTTTGGCGATGCGTCATTTTGTCAGGGGAGGTGGGTCTGCAGGGATTGCTCTGGGACTAAAAAACTTGACTTAGCAGACCAATTAATGAATGTAACCGACGGCAGAAATACCACGTTTCATCAAAGCTTTTATAACGACACTGGCGGCATTTAATGTGAACCTGTCATGTCTGCTTATTACCTGATCCGCTTAATAAGGTCACAATTGACCCCGATGTGAGCTCAGATCAGTGAATCACTGCTGCGAGAGCGGCTGGAGGAGGGAGGCGGGGAATATGTTTGTTGTGTTACTGTCCGCTGATGTCAAGTTTAAGTTCAGTGGCAAAAAACAGTAATTAGCGATCTGATCCGTGCGTGACTCTGCTCGTGTGTGGCATTCAATCAACGTGTATTATAGAAGTTTGCTGTTTGTGGCGTGGGGGGAGATGTGAGTGCTGCATGTGGCACGGTGCTGGGAGGACAATCATGGCGACAGGGAGTTTTTATCTGGCTAAGGGTCTGCATTATTGATGCCCATTACCACAGACATTGTCAACTCCAGACATTGCACGGAGGCAGACGCTGTCAGGTAAATGTCTCGCTGACCTCCAATGGCACGGATTCCCAGAATGCCTCTGTGCAAACCTGATGTCTACCTGAGTGATAAATGAGCCCGTCTCAGATATTGTATAAGGAGCTTATCACCGACGGAGAATCGTTTGTTTTATTAAATCTAATCCATGGTGGTGCCAACACCAGCTTAGTGGGAGACAAAGGTTTGAGTTTGTGGGTTTTTTGGTGCTGCAATTTAATCATCTGCTATTGTGTTCGCCGCGAATGCCTAAATGCGCGGTGATTCGTAACGAAATAATGTTCGAGTTCGCTGCCCGACTGCGTTGCTTCCGCACCTGTCCTCCCCCGCCCCCCCCCCCCCATCCTTTGCCCATTTAAAACTTTTGTTTTGGCTCCACCTTTGCATGCTGGGTAGCCTCTCTGTGACATTTCCCTAGAGAGCTGAATTGATTTTTGTGCTATTGATTAACTAGTAGCAGTTTTGCTTCCAGTCACAAAGCATCACTTTAAACAACAATTTATATGTCGCAGAATTGGCAGTGACAGACTGCTGCTGATAGTTTGCAAACTCGCGCGGAGGTAGGTGTGTGATCGAGTCCAAGGCTTGATAGAACTGTCCCGAAAGCACTCTAATGAATCAGCCTTTCAGACAAGCCTGCCTATGGGCTAGAAAGAGCAATGGAAAATTGGAGCTAGCTCAGGGATACATCGTGGGAATTCAATGCTTGTGCTTATTTATCTATATGGCCTCGAATATCCCAAACGTTTGTACCCGAAGGTCCAATTAACTGTGTATAACAGTGGTTACAACCCTGTTCTCGGTGGCTCGAGGAGACGCTGATAAACACACAGGAACACGGGCGTCTTTGAAAGCTTTGCCGGGTGAACTGTGAACGAGGATTTTTTTTTTTTAATGCGCTGGAGAAGATCACATGGCTGGCCAAGTTTTCTAGTGCGATGTTTTGACACGCCGCGAACTTTGCTTTGGAGTAAAGCGTGCAGATTGCGGAAATTGCGGAGATTGCCGTAATTGCGAGACACCAATTTGCACAGTGCTTTTGTCGAACAGATGAAAATGACCGCCATGCAAAAACAGATGTTAGAAGGAAAAAAGAAGGCTAAATTGGGCCTGACTGGCGATCAAAACGACTGCGTGGAGGCCAGGGGAATCGGGTCTCGGAGCAGAAAACGCGTTTGAAGATGATGTCCATTCCGCGGTACGCTTATTTAATCGATACCAGGAAACACAGAGACTCCATCACTGATGGAAGATGGCTGATCACAGTAGCAGGTGTCTTTTGATGCAGGGGAAAATGTAGTGGCTCTCAGAGATGATGAGCAGCCAGAGAAGAGCATGGGCTGCATGAGCTGTTTCACGGACGCTTTTTGAATGACTGACTGTGAGAGCTGCATAGAAAGATACAGAAAAATATGCAAACAAAGGATGTAAAGATCACAAAGGAGGACGCACAAAAGACCATTTTCCTTCCTGCTTTATTTGTGATCTGGCTCAGACTGCTTTTGTTACACACTCCCCACCGGTGTTTGAACATTTCGGTTCCAAACTTTGATTGCGTGTGCTTGTGGAGTATGTGTTTCTTTCTCTGCAGCCGCGTTCCAGCTACCAATTTGTTACTCTCCTCCGCAGACCGAGTCAACGCGCTTTCTTTCCATCTTTCTGCCTCGACAGTGCAGAGCTTAATTCCGTGGACTAATCAGACCATCTGGTCTCTACAGTCTTATGATGGGCTGAGAGGTATGGGATGGGGGTGCCGCTGGGTCGATAGTTGTGCAGTGGAATCAGAGAGACACGCACCGCTGCCACGCGTTAAGGATCAGCGCCGTGAACTAAGATCCCCCCGCAGCATTTACGCCCTCTTTTAATTCAGACGAAAGGAAGCGAAAGAGGAAGCGCGGTCGAACGTTAAACTTTCTGAATGGAACTCACTGTTGTTCAGGCCCCGGTTTGTTTTTCACCATTTTTCACCAACTATCAACTGATAAGTACGTCTGTTCTATTTAATCATATTTTTTTAATAATTAATCGTGCGATTTTGGTTTTGATGGATTTCTCTGACTGACAAATGGCTCCATCTGTTCCAAAACTGAAACCGAGGGACCCGCGAACGATCGTGATCTCAAAGTTACAAATGAGTCACTCATCTTGTCTTAATATTTGGATTGAGATCATCACATATCTGCGCTTAATCCTACTGATGGAGCATCATTGCTTTTAATAATATTAACGTGAGATCACGCAACATCATCAGATTTTGAACATTATTTCTCTGTTGTTTGCATATGTTTGCTATAATCACGGACGCCTGCTGTTAGCGTTGGGGGTGGTAGCAGATATTGTGATAAACTGTGATGAAAGGGAGTTTAACACTTCTCTCGCTCACAGCGGGCGATAAACATTGATCTTGTTTAATCTTGCCGGCCTGCTGCTAATGACAGTAGATGATGGTCCACACAGGACAGACTGCTCACTGGATTAGATATCTAAATGAGGACTTTATCCTCATCCTCCTCTCCTCTTCCCCCATCACCAATAAGCCAGCCCGCAGTCACATGCTGAGTTACAGTTTAACGCATGTGACTGGTGTGCGCCGCAGACAATGGGCACGGTTGTTACGTCCGTGTGCTTTTTTTCCTGCGAGCGAGCAGCGTTCACACAGAGGAGCGCCGTCGGAGCTCGGGTCCAACCTCACACATTACCGCTCCATGCTAATCTGCTGTACTTCTGCCGGAATACATTTGCAATTCTCAACGCATTATTATACCTTCGCACAATAGCAGATAGTGATGGGATGTTCGCAGAATGCCTCCGCTCTCTGGTGTGCTAAACAAACGCACACAACCAGGTCTGGTTTCGGTGATAGATTAATGTTGTCTCCCCCATACACTGTGGCTTGTTTTCCCATTAAACCCGCGCGGCTCTTCCTCTGTTGCTTCTGCCTCTGTTGCTTCTGCCTCGGCCCTGGCCTCGTGTTTCGCATCTGTGTGTGTTGGCATCTCTGCCCGTGTGTGTGTGTGTGTGTGTGTGTGTTTGTCTGCCTATACGTTGTTTGTTTCTATGGGAAGATACCGAAAGCGCTCCGCGGACCACCCCATCAATCACCAACTCAGAGGGAAATGGAGAGACCGATGGAAGATGGAAAGAGAGATGGAGGTCACCACAGGAAGCAGCATCTGAAGAAAGGGAGAGGGGGAGACGGAGGGAAAGTGGATGAATGGATGGAGCAGTCCGGGTTGGCTCTGATTGAGCTGGGTAGTGTAGTTTATATCCTTTAGAGATAAGGCCGGGGAGCACTGCTCAGCAGCTTCCTCCCCCTGTAGCTGGAACTGAGCTTGATAATAAGAAAGCGTGAATGGGGCAAATTGAATTAATGCTGCGGCACACCATAAAAGCCCTAACTATAATGCATTTTAAAATCCTATAATGAGGAGAGAGCTAAAATAATTTCACACTCCAGTGAAGAAGATGGCCCTCTAACAGATTTGGGGTCTGGCCGACACTGCCAGGGCTTTTTGTCATTTAATGTGACTCTAGGTGCTATGTTGAAATGATACTTACTCTTACTTCCTGGGGTACGTCAACATGGGGGCAAGCCTGCTGAACGAACCATTCAAATCCCTGCAATGCACACAGAGCTTAATCAGAGCACGAGCTGCTGCCCGCCTGCTCATGTCCCACTTGGGTCAGTTTTACAGTCTCGGGCTAAAACGGAGTTGCAGCGAGGGCACATCTGCCCTGAAAGTATTCTCTCATTACTCTCCATTAACAACCCATTCAGCGCCGGGGACGGCAGTAGCAGTTGGACCCTGTCCCCCGCTTGCGCCTGCACATGCTTACATGCGAGCGCGCGCACACACGGGCGTGCGCTGCCGCGTGCACGCGCACGGAAACACACAAAGCGTTTTTCATGCTCTCAGCTGTCCCTTCCTCATCATTAGAGTCATGCCGCCATAAACCTGAAATTACCTCTCCATCATCAAACCGTGGAGACAGAGATAGCTCTCTGACACACACTAACACTAACAGACGGGTGCTGATAGAGACTAATGACCAAATGAAAGCCTCTGCTATGAACAGTGCACCTTTCTGGCTGGGAAGGAATGGAAGTGAGCAACGTGGTATCAACTCTCCTTCCCTTCCCTCCGCTTCCCTTCAATCCCACGCCCGCTCGTCCTCCCTTAAAGATTTTTGCTCTCTGTTATTGTCCTCGCGTTTGTTGGCTTTCTTGGAACTCCTTATATTTTTCCGCTTAACCTCAGGCAAGTACGAGCTTAGGGATGCACAGAAGCATGTCTCTCCTCCGCTTTCTACCAGACATGCACAAACAAACACATGCAGCAGCAGCAGCAGCACACGCCTCCTGTTACACATCAGCGGACAATCAACACACAACATTCAAGAAATCTACGTTGCATCCATATGTCCTTCCCACATGGCTGCACAAACAAGACGCGATTCAATAAAACTTCAATACTCTGATGTAGCACGTAAAAAACATGCACGTGTTCCTGAGGCAGCGTTTCTATCCTCTTATGGTTGTGGAATGTTTCTTCTTGCATTCTTGCATTGTTCTTCCAACTCCTTCTTTGCCTACTTTCCAAATGACCGTGAACGGCACATGTCGCCGTACATCGTGCTGTGATGCGCGCTCGGTGGGTGGGTGGGTGGCTGGTAGGATGTGTGAGAGCACTGTAGACTGTACTGTACATGTGCTCGAGTGCAAATTATTGCCACGCTATCCAAGTGTCTGTTTGCACTGCAACAACATGATTACAGCTAAAAGCACGCTTCACAGCCAGCTCTAATGATGTTTGATATCACGAGTTGTAGTTGCGAAGCCACAGGACTTGACTGCCAGTTTTTTTTTTTTTTTTGCGAGACAAGGAGAGACAAGGAATCCCACACACTGCCAATCACTTAGTCTCTGATTTGGAATTTCATTTTAAAATATCCACCAGGAAGCTCCGTTTGTTTACTCGTCTTCACCTGCCCTTCAGAGGCTCAGAGAAGCTGCAAGCGTTTATTGAAATGAGAGGAGAGGTGCTGTAGCTGAATGCCTGCTCTGGCTGCTTACGCTGGTCTCCAAACAAATTGTCGAGCCCTAACATCTTATTTTCGCACTGTAAATGGACTGTCTACCGGCTCCGTAAGGCCGCTTTTAACTTCCAATCTTCAGTAATCTAACAGTACTTACACATAGAACTGTGTTTACTTAGACTCAGAGTCCAGATAAGAGACGAAAGGCATTTTCAGCCGGGGCCTCTATACTTTGAAGCCACTTAAGGTATGGAAGCAGCAATGCTGCATGTTCTTTCAAGACAGCTGAAAACCTAATCATCCTGTTTCCAGCAGTCGACCTGTGCTTGCCCTCATTATGCTCCAGGACTGACATCGATTTGCCGGAAGCGCGACGTCCTGTTGGCTTTGATGGTGTGTTTAGCATTTGCTGAATGTTGGGCGGACGTTTAGGCCTCTTTTATCATTCATGTGCTGTCTCTGTTACTGTGCTGATGTTTTGTTTCCAGTTTCATTTTGAAGTAAAATGGACTATAATCAATATTCATATACACCAGTTATCAGCCACAACATTAAAACCACTGAAAGGTGAAGTGAATAGCATTGGTCGTCTTGTCACAATTCAGTGTTCTGATGGGAAACCTTTGGACCTGGACGTTACTTAGACATGTAGCACCCACCTAGACCAGACCCCATGGCAATGACAATCCTTGATGGCAAAACATGAATCACTAGATTCCAAATTGATCAAGTATCTGTAAGATGCACTAGGACAAGTCTGATCCACAGAGGAAGCACAAGGGAGACCTGCACAATATTAGGAAGGTGGTCATAATGTTATGTCTGATCGGTGTTTATATAATAACGCAGGGCTTGGACGGGAATGTTGGCTGACTGATTTGGTTTCTAGAACCACATCTTTATGTGCATCGCTCTCATTAACTACAGGAGGCAGCTGTATTTAGCCAAACCGCCTGCCACCTGCACACTTGTCGACAAACTGTTAACCCTCTGGTCTGTGGACAACCCGCTACTGAGCAACAGCCAGTCATTGATAAAACACAAAAAAACACACTCAAAGAACTCTGAGAACCTAAGAATTAACTTAGGGAGAGCTATTCACAGTTGGACATGTGAAAAAGTCCTTGCACTTTATTGCTCTATAACTTATAATGCCAGTGGTAGAATAATAACTCAATCTTTTATCCAGCTACCTTGCGGCAGGAAGAAAGCCACTGATTAATCAGAAATAGTGCTGCATTTAAGCCTGACATGGAGCAATTCATTCACCGAGTTCTTTTACTTACTACATTATGAATTCACGGTGATGCATCTGAACACTTTAACCAAGACTGGCAGGTTATATTATATTTGCTCTGTTATATATCCTATATCTGGTCATGTTGTGTAATTGCTATGATTCGCCAGGCGCTTTTTTTTTTTATTTAAAGCGAATACGCATGTAGCATTGGCCTTTCTGACCTCCCTCTGCTGCTGACATGACAACTCTTTGTCTTTCCATCTGTATTCATCCACACTTTCTGAATATGAATATAAACTCAATCTTCCGCAACCCCCCCAACCCCCTCCCCCCAGAGTTTTCTCCACTGATGCGCATTATTTCGTATTTATCTCTTTATTTATTTATTTCACGTGGCACCTGTGTGGATTTTTTTGCAGTGTGTCAGGAAATGTCAAAGGCTGCAGGGATAATATCCACAGTCAAACGTGAACTATGGTTCTTTTTTTAAACGTTTAATTTCATTGTGTTTGCTCATCCATATGTAAATTCTTAGAGCCAGGGCTGTGGAAGAGGCACTTGCCCATGTGCACTGCAATTTCCCTTTACCACAATACACGGCGGTCAAGGTAAAGCTGATACTAGGAGCAATAAAGTAACCTTTGATGAAAGATAACTGTCAGAAGTTAAGCGATAAAGAGAAGCTTGTACCTTTGTGTTTATGCTGTCGATGTGTTGCCCAGTGTGAATTTTAGTGAGTTTTTTTCATAGAGGCAGTTCAGGACAGAAATAAAAAAAATAAAAAATGCATTTGCATAGTAGGTCTTTAGAGACATTAAGGCAATTTTATTTCCAGCTTCACAGTGATTAAGTAAAGTAAGTAGTGATTATCTGGAGTCAAAGTTGAGGATCAATGAGACATCCTTTGTTTATGACGACCATGAGGGAGTATGGAAGCACTACATGTCTCCAGTCAAGCTCTAAACCTCTCAGCGGTATCTTCTAAGATTTTGACGTCAAGTGTAAGAATCCTTTTTAGGTTCAGTCTTCAAAATAACCAAACCATCACAACAAACGGCTCCACGGATCTTCACCCGTCACGGAGCTCTTTGTGCGATGGTCTTCGCGGTGTGGCAACTATAACAGCATGACTAAAAAGATTCATGGCAGACTGACTCACACTGCTTTTAAGAGCATGCCAAACATTTTGGTGTGATGGAAATTGGAAGTGGCTCCATTGGCAGCTATTGAAAGTAATCTACCCTTTACTTATGTTTAAATGAACTGCACGGAGATTGCATATTGGAATGATTAAAGATTTTGAGGCTATGCTATGGATTTCTTTATCTCCAATGTGCAGAAGATAAGATTTCACCGGCCTCACAGCACAGAATACCCAACTATCCGAAGGGGGATTTGGGGGTTGGCATCTTGATCGATGTCAGGTATTGCTGTTGGCTGTCAAGACTTACAGTAAGACTTTATTAATCTGATGAAAGAAGAGTTCCAAACTAGCACCATTGAAAAGCTGTATGAATTGTTCAAAAGTGAAAAAATAATAATAATAATAGAACATAATATAGGACCTTGGGTACAGTTTCAGATCATTATAACTCCTTGTATTTAATCTTGTCGGCGTGTTTAAGTGAGAGATTGGTGAAAACCAGGAATTCTAACTACAGGTCCACATGGGACTGACGCCTATATGTGTATTTTTCAAAAGTAAACCTTTGAGTCGGAGAGCTGGAGGTAGCAGAGCTGAAGATGTTGAGGTTTTCCAGGCTTTTTGACCTGGATGGAGAGGATCGGGAATGAGTAGCTTACGTTTGTTTTGGAAATAAAGTTAGAGAGGCCAGGATGTGAAGGTTTGGACATGTTCAGAGGAGGCAGGGGGTCTAGAGGACAACCAGAGAGGAGGTTTATGGATGTGGTGAAGGAGGCCATGAAGGCCCCGAAGGGAACAGCCAAAAGGGAAAGAAGAAGAAACCTTTCAGTCAGCAGTTAGTTAGACTGTGCATCACTCAGGGGTCGATTGTTGGTCCTTTGTTGTTTAATTTATACATGCTTCCACTTGGGTCTATAATACAGCAGTACAATATTTCTTATCAATCATACACTGATGATACACAGTTATATATGTGTCTGTCTCAGCCACTAACCATAAACCAGTGAATGAGCTCATCCAGTGCTTCACAGACATAAGGTTTTTGATGGCTAATATTTTTTTTTACAACTTAATCAGGACAAAACAGAAGTTCTTCCAGTTGCTCCGGAGGCTGTGAGGCGTTCATTCAAATACAACGACAAGCTGGAAATGAGTGTAATATTTACCAAACAGAGACATCCTTTGGTAATCCTTGTTGCTGTCAACGTTCGTGTTATGCCCTCTCATATTGTGGATCAAATTCGGGCTTGACGGTGCATGTACACAAACGGATACGTTGTTAGATGTTGCCATTTGCATGTTAGAACGGTTTACAGTTTAGCCTTTGGAACAGGAAGAAGGTGAAGCAGTGTTCCCAAGGAAAGCCTTTCCCGTAAAGCTTTCCCAAAAGCCCCCAGAAAGTGGGCTTTTAAGAAGGTGGAAGGCCTTACAGAGACGGGGGATAATGTTACCTGTTTGCAGCCAGGTGATGTTCTGCAGGTCTGTAGGCAGCATGAAATAAACAAGAGCTACGTTGAACTGTTAATTGTGCAAATTTCCCCACTGTGGGATAAAAAAGGATTTTCTTATCTTGTGCAACGGTGGTAAAAGTAGCAGAGTCTCAGCAGCTGGAAATGGACCAGTAGGTCTGCTTTGTTGTGTGGTTAGGGCTAGGGGCTAGCTCCCAAATGCAAATCCATGACGTAGCTGTGATTTTTAAAGACACAATGCAAGTCTATACCAAGTCTGCAAGGGGTCCATCTGAGAGTCATATCAGGTACGCTGTAAGGCCTCATCATTGTGGGTTTTGTCAATAGCTGACATGACACATAGGTGAGGGAGAGTGATGGCTAGTCAGAATCTGGGAAGCTGGGAATGATGCAATTATGACACTTTGTAAACTCCTTTTGTGTACTTTTTGGCTGTAGTGTGCATGCAACGATTTTAGGCAAAGTTTAGATCAGGGGTCTAAAATGATTGAGTCAAACCGGCATGCAAGTATGTGTTTGTATGAAGGGATGTTGTTTTACCCATTCTCAAACCCGCCTGGGTGAAACCTACCTCCTGGACCATATGGGACCCATGTGGTTTTGTATCCGATTCAGTTTGAGCAATTCACAAGCCAGATGTTTTCATGGGCAAACTTATCACTCAGCGGTGAGTAGATCCAAGTTAATTTTGCACCATCCGTTTTATCTGGATGTGCCCACAGTGACAGTTTTTAAACTTAGTACGTTGTCTTTGTCACTTCAGTTCATTAATTTGGATGAGCTTATTAGTAAAAAGCTTGAAAGGTCTCTGTTCCTGGCGCAGACACTTTGATTACTTAAGCTGGCCGAATTTGTATCCTCATCTTTACGACTAGCAGGGATTTCATGAGTCATTTTGAAAGTGACTAACGTACCCGTCATAGATGTGGTTGTTTATTTCTCCTCTCTCCTGTCAGATTTATTTTCATATTCCTTCAGCAAGGTACAATGTACCAGCTTCACAGCTCAGTGTTGAGAGCAAATGAACTGACATACCCAATGCAAATGTGTTTAGTTTTTTGTTTTTTTGTCAAGTGGAAACTCTGCAGAACAGGCTCATTTTTAAAGCTGGTAATGCCATTCAGGGATCTGGTACCAAGACACTTAATGAGCACTCACACTCATCTACACATTTGTGTCTGATGTCAGCTCGGTTTCCAGTTATACGGACACAACGTGCCTCCAAAGTCAAGCCACGGTCTGTTTGCTACATGTGTGTACACATATGAAAAAGCAGTGTTATAGGTATTTAACGTACTCCAGCATACAAGTAACCTTTAGTAGATTTGGAGAAGTTGCCATTTCAAGAACCAAAGAGCAATTACATAGCAGGTTTATGATTTGCTTTTGGAAGACGACAAAGTGTTGCTGTCACGCAAAGACTTGGGATGGGGCGGCCCTTAAAGAGGCAGCAGCTGATACGGCCCGTTCTCAGTCAAAGGAAGAACTTCAGGGCTTTTTAACAGGCGGGATGAGTTAATAAGGATTATTTTTTTTACTGTGAGTCGTGCAACACCAATTTAGTGGAGACTCTGAATATGAATATAGAGCTGGAAATGAGCATAATAGGTCTTCTTTAATTTAGTAAAATACGGCCAGTGTCATGGCTCCCCAATGCAAATCATGACTAGAGGTGCATGATACGATGACAATGACCTCAAGTCTGTAAGCAGACCCTGTTTAAAAGTCCTAACAAATGCCTTCTCGATTTTGGATTTTGTCAATAGCTGACACTAGAGGCCAGCGCAAAGCATGGGGGAGGGAGCGTGATGGCCAGCAGGAATTCACTGGGAATGTTGAATTACAGAGAATTGGCCTGACACTCCTTTTTAACACTAACTGCTTTTGGCTTGGAGTGTGTGTGGCAGTTCCAGCGACACAAGGTCTTACTGGGATTTAAGCCTAATACAGGGGAGAAATTGAGGATCCCAACCATAGAAGTGCATGATGCACGTGGACCTCTGCGAGTGAATTCAGCTCCCTGTCTGACCTTTTCTGTTTCTCCTCAGGGTGCACACGATGCAAGTACTTTTTGTATATTTTCCTCCTGCTCTCTAACATCATTCTGTGGCCCACATCCGCAGTAGGCAGTGGGAAATGTAAATCAGTCATTCAGTCGATCTTCACTTTATTTATTTTTAGAAGGTATGTCCATTGATTGCTTGATGCGCCTCACGATTCCCACAATGCCACGTTGCAGCGTTAATTACTTGATGCATGTAAAATATCTTGCAGATGTGAAAGTTGGCTGCAGAAAGTCATTCGGAACGGTTAAATGTGCACGAATGCGGTCTTATTGTAACATTTAAAGCAAATAGTCAATCCCAGGCCGCCGCCGCTTTAAATGAACTTTAAACTATTTCAGCTAAACGATATTTTTCCTTTCCCCGAAGGCGACACGCTACCAGTATATCTCCATTCAACACTTGCTCTTCTCTAAATCCTCCTCTTTTATGCGCGTGAACAGAAGTGAATAGGGCACATTTTCCTCAGCTCAAAGCAGTAAAACAAAGGGGATTGAATACATTTTGTAATTCTTTTGGCTGAACTACAAGAAAAATGAGCCCACCAGAAAGGGGACTATGGCTGTCAGGGGGCCAATTGGGAGAGAGCCATCCATCCGTTCATCCAGCCTCCATCCAGCCGCACTCTGAAGCAGATATTCTGTTCAAGATAGAGCAGGGCTGTTAATTGAATAATTAAAATTTACTCAGGTTGATGTACTCTATAAATTATTTCTTTCACATGGGCAGTCTGATCCTTAATGCTATGGCGCTAACCTTCAATAATGAATCAAAGTTTAGCTTGCAAACAAAGTGTGCTCCAGAGGGTTTTTTTATTTTTTTGTTTTTATGTTCATGCACCCACACAATCCTTATTCCACAGACAGCTTCAGACAAGCACAAACAAACCCATGACACATTCTTCTCCAGGTCAGACAACTTATTCTTAACATTTTGAAGAAATTGTGTAAAATGAGAAAACACTGCAGGGTTACCAGCAGGTATCTGCCTCCAGAGAAATTTAAGCAATTGAAACGAGGTTTTAGATTTACTAGATTTTTCAACCCTACAGTGGAAGAGTCATTTGTAGGCTGTGCTAGTCTCAGTTTGTTTTTTGCATTATTAATGTTTTGTGTGTTTGCAGCTCATTACCGAGTTTTGTTTGGTGATTCTCGGATTGGTTAAGATGCCGCCTTGGTTTTCTTGTGTTGTACTTATTTGTGTGTTTCCTGAACTTGGCATGTGTTGAACTCTTTTGGGGTCGTGGCAAAAAAACCCAAAAACCTCCCGTGGCAATAATTAGTTTCAACCCTTTCAACATGTGATGAAGCATGGCCAGGTGCAGGTCCAACTCCACGTCTTTATGCTAACGTGCACAAAGCACAAAGACCCTGTAATATTTACGACTATTTAATTTTTGAAGTCCTGAAGTAAAAAAAAAAAAAAAAAAAAATAGACCAGAGTATTGATTTTGCAGCAAGATGAAGCAAATGAATAACAAGCTTTGCTAAAGGCAAAGTTTAATACTGATGTCAAAAAACGTGTTACCCAAAGTCCAAATAAATTTTAATGCTGATTTCACACCGCAATTAAAAAAAAAAGTAATCCAAAGATACGTTTTTTCAGAGAGAGAAAAGTCAATTTAAATGTTACAAAAAATAATGAATCAACTGTTTGAGGGGGACGTCGGAAGGTCCCATAGTTCAGAGAATTGAGGGCGACACCAGCGTGAATGAGTGATTTAGAGAAAAACCCAACAGTGAAACAACCTCTGATACTATTGCAGTGAATCACGAGTTCTCTGGGTTGGGTCCTCAATAATACAGGAGGACACGATGCACAGCCACCTCTTTTCAAGGACTACTAAATTAAAGGTAGGAGTTGGTATTTCCCGAGAAACACTGTTGATATTTCAACTCGACAGACTAGCAAGGGCACTCCTCCCCTCAGTGCCACCGCAGCCCTCCAAATTCACAGATGCGCGCTGGCAAGACAACAACATTCACAGCTCGCAGCTCTCCCACTACTACAGCTAACGCTGCAACGGGGGCAGCAGCATATTGTGAAACACAGACAAACTAATATCACCCTCCTCTGATGCAGAAACAGCCTTTCGACTCTCTGAGGTCGCCCCGCGGTTGGAAAGCCTTCGCCAGTGTAAACGTGCCATCTAGCCCTTGTCTGATCGCAGCCCTTCTTTTTCCATTTACACTGATCTGACCTTTTCCTCTTGGGCGGCTCCGCGGTCTTCTTGCCTCGGAGTTAAACGTGTTAACGTTAGCCAGATTTACCGTCGCTCTTTTTCTTCTAATGAATTTCCCTTTCCCCCCTCATATCTCCCACCTCTTGTCCCGTGTGTGAACACGATCGCTCCCTGTTGCTGTTTCGCTGGAAAAGTGTGGATCACACCTGACGCACACACAGTCGAGCTGCATCTAAGCACGATATATATATATGTGTATTTTTTTTTTTTTTTCACAGCTAGCAGACCGTGAGGAGATGTTCACTGAATTCAACAAATAAAGTGTATTGGATTAGAATGGCTCACCCCCCCTGTAATTACTAAGAAAATAGTTACGCAATGGCAGGCGTTCTGTGGGGAAAAGACAAAAGCAAAAAAATGAAATGAGTAAAAAATTGTAGCGGAGGAGTCAGGTCTTTATGAAATGATGTTCCATCTTGTTACCGTGATGGATTTTATTTTTTTAGATGTCGACTCGAACACGTGTGAATGAGTTCTCTCTTATGAATTATCCAGCAGCTAACGCAGCGTTATCGATGTAGATGAGATCCTGAAGGCCACTGGCTGCTGGACACTGTTATGTTGAAGTGAACGTCCTTCGTTTAACACTGTCACAGTCTGTTTTTCACTATTATGTCTTATGGGCTTTTCATTTCAAAGTATTATGGTGTAAAAGAAGATATACTGCCAAGATGAATCTGTCAATGTTCCCGACAATAATGCTTTTTATTATTTATTATTTTTACACACGTACACATACCAAACAGCCATAACATTACGACCACCGAGGAGGAGAAATCAATAACATCTTGTGACGATACAATGTTCTGCTGGGAAACGTTTGGACCTGGCATTTGTGTTGATGCTACTGAGGCATGTACCACCCACCTAGACCAGACCAGACCAGACCAGACCAGACACCCCCACCCCATAAAAGTGCAGCCATCCCCAGCGGGCTGCATCCTGACACAGACACACATGCTTTAGGAACAACTAAAAAAAAAACATAAAGAACAGCACAAGGTGTTTTACATCCCAAACTGACTAAGTATCTGTGGGACGATCCACAGAGGCCCCTCCCCTCAACCCATAGGACCCCCATTAACAACATCCTCTGGATTCTGTGGAAATGTTACATGGCAGACCTACACACTGTTAGGAAGGTGGTCATAATGTTATGCCTGATGTTGCATGTGTGCCTTGATTTACTACACTGATGATGTTGAAATGCTTTGCACGTGTAGTTTCTACTGTTTGCTTCATAAACTGCACAGAGTCGGGTTATAGAGCGAAAAGAATGAGCACAACTTGGAGACTCCTACCATTTGTAATTGTTCTGGGATGAAAGTGCCTGCTTGTGTGCTTGCAGGGTTAGCCTGTCAGCCATTCTGAGCTGCTGCAGAGTCCAGTGTGTGTGTGTGTGTTTGTGTGTGTGTGTGTGTGTGTGTGTGTGTGTGTTGTAGGGGGGCGGGAAGGGGGGCATCCCTGAGTTAATAGATTTCTGTCCCCAGTGCTTTTAGCGTGTTGATCTCCTGCTGACGGCTTCACACTCTGCTTTAAGCGCAGAGACAGCGGGTCGGGGGCGGGGGGGGCGGGGGCGGGAAGGTGGGCAGCTTAGAATAGAGCCTCCTTAACACTGCAAACATTTGGTTAATGTACCTCATTACTCCCTCTTTGAGCTGATTTTCACTTTCCATTCACCCGCCGCCGGAGAAGCGCGCCTGAAAATTCCACGTCCCGCACGGGCCATTGGTGTTTATGCTTGCAAAGGCAGTTTGTTTAATTCCGACCACGGCTACATGCAGCTCAGTGGAAAGTGCAGGAGCAAGGGACGAATTGCATGAGGAAAAACCCCAGCGATATTAATTATGCTTCGGCTCTAGCCTAATTTTTCCCTCTCAAGCTCTGCTACTTTATTCTCAAACATGGCTGCTCCATCTATTGTTGAGCTGTTTCCCATGGTTCCCCTGTGCTGTTGTCTCCTCAGTGTTACTTTACGTCCACTGCTAAGCATCACATAATGCTCCTTGCGCCGCACTGCCTGCCCCCCCCTCCACTTATTTTTTTTCTGTCTGTGCCTCTTTCCTTTACTCTGTTTTTCTCTCATCCCTCTTCCCACACACACACTCTGTGTCCTTGTACTGTGGGCAGCGTATATGTGCACAGAAGCACTTGAGACAACTTTTTATTTTTTTCTCTCATACCGGCAAGCCACTTAGCAGCTTTATATAGCAAGTACCCAAGGAGAGGATTAACAGCAGGAAACATCAACAGAATGGCTTACAGTGATATAGAACGCACACTCATGCGCAGCTCACACACGCATAAACACACGGCGTACTCATTTAATTTGCAAAGCCAGAGCAAACCGCACATTGAGCCCTTGTCATCCCACTTTTTATGATACAAACGTTATTGCATCAGTCCTCCAGCAGAGGCTTTTATCCTTGTGGGAATGTACTGTACAATATGGACAGTATAGACCAGCTCTTTCATCAGAGAGGCTGGAGCAGGAACCCTCCGAGCCCCTGCTCGCTATACGATCGCATCTTTTGTCTCGGTCAGGTGAAGGTGGCTCGTGTTGGATAGGTGCTCGCGGGACATCGCTCGCAGGCGTTCTCCGCTTAACTCACCAGATCAGAGAGGAAATCGCACACGTTTGCAACCACGGAAACATGCAGCACGCACCCTCACCTTACACACACACACACACACACACACTAGTACATTCTTCATTATCATTCCAGAGCTGATAGGCTCTAATTATCTGCCTTGGCTCTGATTAGTCTCTCTGTAACAAGCTAATTAGATGGAGCCTTGTAAAATCATCACCACTATTACCACAGAGACACGACTGGGAAAGACACCAACAAGCAGGAGGCAAGGAATGTGTCCTGCACCCCTCCCCGCAAAGATTTGATCGTCAACTAAATGTTAAGTGCCGGAGCTCTGATTTCTGTTTGATTAAGTGCCTTTTAAACCGCTCTATTTTGCACTAGAATCTTTATCCCTTCCTCATTATTCATCACGAAAGGATTGTTCCGTCTTGCAGTGCAGGATGATCTGGCTTAAAGAGCATAAATTGCCGCTGTCAACATTTCAGGCGATAGCATCTGAACATTGATTGGTTTCTCTGCCCCCACGATACAGTGCCTATTTATCCCAACTATCGTCAGATCCCAGAACTTTCCCTCCGCAGAGCAACTTTAAAGCCTGAGCAGAAAGCTAGATTAACTCTCTCCTCTAGCTCCTTCCTTTCTCCGTTATTATCCCGCTAACAATCCTTTTAGGAGCTGTCACACACTTTGCAGCTATTGTGTTTCGGTTGTGAACACTCCAGAGCCGGTCTAGAGTGCAGAACATGGTATTTTCGTCAAAAATGCATCTCAATTGTAAGCCAGTTAATAAAAGGAACAGGAACTTTGATCTTAGCGTCTATCTGCTGCCTGACTCATTCAAATGCAATGTGCTGCAATTTATACACTTTGAAGACTTTATACTATTTCCTGTATGTATGTACTGCTCATTACTGGTATATAGTTTCATAATGTCAGCCGCAATCGACTTTGGTGAGATGTTATGCTGCAGAATGTTAGGGAATCCAACCAAGTAGAAGTGTTTTCTACAAGGACAGCACATCTGTTGAGTCAGCCCTAAGGTAGCAAAAGAATGCATCGCAAACTCCCGCTGTTTTTGTCTCGGATTTAAAAGTACATATATAGCCCTCAGCCACAAACAAGGGACCTTTTACGTAATGGGATTTGAAATCCATAGTTACTTTTAGCCCTTAGGTAACTCACCTCTGCGCGGGAGTGTCCATCTGTGTGTGTGTTTGTGAGGGACAGGCAGAAAGAACGAGACTAATGCTAATGTCAGTTAGCAAGGATGACTGTGGGTGACTGGATGACTTGCATGCATGTCGAATCTTTGCCCTTGCATTCGTAACTGGGCGTGCATGTGTTTGTTTGTGTGTTTGTTTAGCCTGGCAGGAGTTTTTTTTCTTCTCCAGGGTGAGGCAGATGGCCTCTGTGGATCGCAGCCTACTGAACTGGTTGGCAGCCCTTCTGACATTCCTTCATGCCACGTTGACACAAGATCACAGCCAATATTTGTGGAAATAGCGTCTTAGGTCACAATTCTGAGACGTGCTCCACATTGCAGGAATAAATTCTGCGCGGAAACAAAGTGCCCTACATTAGATCGGGGCACATGGTGATAATGTCAGGGGTTTTTATGTGTGTCATTGTGTTTAATGACGATCCCCTACGATCGCGCTACACTCCTGTCACAGAGTTGTACACCGCTTTTCCTTGGGCGCTGCTTTGCTCTCTTGCTGTCTGCCCCAGCTTAGGGTGAGTGAGTTGGTAATTGGATTCCTGGAATCTTCTTATTCACTTCAGTGAGACAGTGTGCAAGCGACAAAGTGCCTGCAGCCTTGGAGCATCATCCCCGATGCCCCTGTGGGAAGATCAAGGTAGCTTTACCCAGACTTGGTAGATGAGACTGTGGTCGAGGCTCGGTCCCGTGGGAGCCTCGGTGTCTGGATGCCTGGATGGAGCCCTGATGGAGGAAAGGAGGATGATGTCCACATCCACCAGCCTCTACCACTGGCCCAAACGGACCTCCTGATATCCACTTAAAACAATCTTCAAAGCCTGGCAGCTATGGCAAAGCAAAAGGAAATAGAAAGATAACGAGTAAATTGCACCACTAAAGATAGTGCGGTAATTGACTTTGACCAGACCTCTGAGCTCAATTGAAACTGTACCGGTATCAGTTCCACACTGCAGACGTGAGAGACACTGACATTTATTCTAATCCTGCAGCATTATGTTTTGCCATCCACCGGAGAGGGTTTATCTCTCACATACCTGTACCCACCGTTGGCTTGCTGCTTGTTGCTGCTTTGGATTCCCCCCCGGCTGCTTGTCTCCCCCCTCTACACACACACACACACACACACACAGACAATTACATGACAGCTGTCACTGTTGGTAACCACAGCTCCATCACTATCTTTGCTCTACCCCCCAGGCCCAGACTGGTACCTGAACAAGGTGAAGCTGAAGATCACTGATGTCAACGACAACGTCCCCGAGTGGAACATGAAGCCGTACCCGTACCTGGCTGTCGTGTCCCCCGAGGCCCCCGCGGGAACGTTTGTCTACCAGCTCCAGGCTTATGACGGGGATGAGGGCGAAAGCGGAGTGGTGGAATACTTTTTGTCAGATGGTAAGCTATATGCCGTCCGCACGCGCTAACCCGCAGAATCTATGGAAAGGCGGTTGTATGAAAACAGGTTGTTAAAATAAGTCGACAGGCTACAGAGCCTCGCACAGCCACGAGCGTTCGCACGTTCATTCAGGCATTCATATACTCTTTAGTGTGTCCATTGGTTTCCCTGTCTCTCCGTCACCCTGTCTCTCTCTGCCTCCGTATCGGTGTCCCTCTTTGTCTCTACTACACACACACACAGACAGAAACATAATCACACTCACAGCCAGAGGCCTTCACACATTTGTTTATGCACTTATCATCCACTCTTGTCTATCTGTCTGCTTCTCTCAGTTTCATATGCACAGAGAATCATTCAGGCACACAAATGCACTCGGCTGGGCTGTTGGATGTGCACCAGAGTAGTGGACCCCCTGGTGGTTGAGGGGATTGGAGGTTTGTTGGCACGTCAAAGTTTGGGGGGGATGTGCTAATGTGCTTGCTCGTGGGTCTTTGCAAAAAAACGACCCACTGGCTCGCGTTAGTGCATCGGACAGCTCGCCAGTTTGAGGTAAAACCACAAGGTTTATGGAGTTGAAAACTTGAGTGTTTTTCAACATAAATAGTTTCCCGTCAAAGCAATTTACACCCAAGTCAAGATTATATTTAACCCTCTTATCCTGTGCTTAAGACCTCCAGCAGATGTGACTAGCGGGCCGTTTGATTATCGAAGTCTGTGTGACCCCATTTCTTTTTTTTTGTCTTTGGAAATAGGAAATGTAAGATGTCCTGCGACCATAGGTCTTTGACATTTTTCAGGCTAAAGACCCCCCAAACTGATGGAGAGACTAGATAGGGACCCCCTACCTACTATATGTGTTCTATATATATTAAACTTGGTCTAGTGCAGATTATAAATATACACTATTATTATCATTCTGCATTCAATATTAAGCTATTTAAATAATACACAGGTTCAAATATTATTTTTTTTAATTTCTATTTTTCGTTCAAGCGACAAATTATCCATTTTAGTCTCAGTTGTGGGAAACCTGACAGAGACAGCGTGTGATATGCAGCCTCATGATTGGCTCAGCAGTGACAGGGGCGGGGCCTACTGTGTAGATTGACAGGTCTAGCGTGTTGCTCTGCTGTTGAGGCAGCTCCTGTATTGCTGAATTAGTGAAGTGTTGACTGAAAGATAACATCCTCTGCCTCCATTTATCCCTTTGGATAATAATACGTTGGATTCACGTTAATGTGTATTTAAAGAAATTTAAATTTGTGGGGGAAAGTTAAAAAATATATATAAAAATAGCTAATCAACCAAAGATTTTGCCACCACCCTAGGGTTTGCAGACCTGTGTTGTAGACCAACAGAAACAACGTTCACATTCTTCTCCTCAAAACATATAGTATCACTGCATTTAAACAACCGTGTGAAATACATTCACTTCCCAAAGTGAGGCTGCATTTCCTTTTTCTTTTTTTTAAACATTACATACCTCATATATTTTAGCAGTCTTCCTTTGGCACTCTGATACCTTTGCTTTGTTGATGCATTACTCATACCAACTCGGCACGCTGAACAGCGGGAAACCAAGGCGAGGATGATAATAACACAACAAGGACCCGCTTATTCAAACATTTCTCCATAGTATTATTAATGGTTGGAAACTTCAGGGGGTACTGTAGGGGAAAAGTAGAAGCACCACATTGCAAATCTAAATACCAGAATCACTATGCAGCATAATAAATACTAGTACTTAAGAAAATGAATAAGAAGTCAAGGATAAGGACCTTTGCATTATACATATATATAAGAGCAAGTCTGTTGTTACTCCGTATACCTGATATTGCCAACAAATCCCGTGAAGTCAGAAGCATGTATCCACTGTCTGGAGCAGTTTATTTCTCCGTGCCACCGACCTCCAGTGATTAATGTTTTGAAAATGCACTAAGTCTCGCTAAGCTCATCCCGAGACATTCCTATCTACGTCGTCCTGCTGCTGTAAGCACTCACCAAAATGTGTATCAGTGTGCCACTGCAAATAGCCCCCTAAAAAAAATCACTACTTACCCCTCTTTGAATAATGTTTTCGAAACACGACAGAGCCCAGCTGTTTTGAGAAACGATTATGCTTTTTAATGCCCCCTTTTTTTTTCATTATTAGTATCATTATTATTATTTTTATAAATGTATGAGGCATTTTAAAAGTCTTTTGTCTGAAGTATTTACAAATGGGGCAGGATACGGGAAGTGGTAGCACTTAAAGACCAACTTGTACATTGTTGGTTTTTTTTTTGTTGTTGTTGTTGTTTAAACAAGGCTTGTTGACAATGTGAATAGCATAGAATATAACCAATAATAACCTTGAAAGAATGCCCAGAGGGTGTTTTAATTTCTTAATGGAATTTATGAACAGGACCTGTTTTGTTTTATTCAGAAGCAAGTCAGCACTCTGGGACTGCATAAGTGTATAATATATTATACATAAGTATATAATATAATATAGTATACATAAGTGTACCTGGTTACTTTTTTAAACAGTTTTTAGACCACATGATGACCCACGTACTGTATGTAACATTTGAATGTTAGAAATTAAAAGTTTATGTGTAGTTCCTAATAGCAACGAGGACAGATGCACTAAGCTAGCAGGAGATTGATTGTGACTGATGAGTGAGCTGAGAGTTAGCTGTAAAAAAAATTATCCAATTATAACAGGTGCAATTTAATTATGAGCAGCTGCTGCAGTGACAGCTCCAAAATGGCCATGTTCGATAATTTTTACATCATTCGTACCCGTGTGTGATATACGTACGCAAGATGAAAAGAAAACTGCGGATAGCTGTTCAATAACTAATAATTTTCATGTGACCTCGGAAAAATATACAACACCTGTTGGCTTTGTGTGCGGAATGAAAAATGTTTTGTAGCTTCTCAGCCTTACGAGGCAGCGTTAATAACTAAGAGAGTCGCTGTTACTTTCTTTTCAAACAGAAAAATTCTGGCAGTTTGACAATGAAAAAAGGGTTCTTTGCCGATATTGACTGTTCGAACTCACACAGATCGAAGTGAAGTTTGACTTTTTACTCAGCGTTTGTCTGTGGAACCGCCAAGTCACTGTGGACTAAGGCTGATATTTATACTGACTGTGTTGTGGTCAGTGATACAAATCCTAAGGTCAAACATGGTCGCCCTTTTGCCCTTTGAGCTTTTTGCTGAACCATCATCTTGAGTATTGTCCTTCTCTGTAGCTTCACAGGTCTCACAGGTTGTTCAATTAGAAACGAGTCCAAGTAACTTAAAAATGGGATACCTCATGGATCCGTGCTTGGTCCCCTTAACTTCCCATTGCATTTATGTACATATGGATTTTCTTATCACTGAAGATGTGCTGGCGATACACAGCTATTTTCTTCTATATGCACAAAAACACAGAAAAGCAAAGTCTAATGTACTGTACATAAGAAGTAAAATGTGTCTTTGCGTTCTCCACCTTGCTGCTAGTTTTAGCTTCAAGTCACAAGTTTCACAAAACTATCCATAAATATCTGCACTGCTTTTCTGTCGAATAGGGACATTTTTTACCCTTAAAATCAACTTTATTCCCTAAAGCTCCTGTGTTATTTTGAATTCCCCCTATGGGGGTTCAGTAAAGGTGTATCTCAAGCATCTGCAGAATGAGGAAGTGTAAATTGTATTGCTAGTTTAGATTCACCAATGACTCAAAAATGCAGTCTGAAATCAAAATAGTACACATTTAAATATTGTAAGCTGTTTTTGTGGAGTCTTTACTAAAATTAGAGCACGGTGAACAATGGCTAAACTCATAGCAAAACTGTGGCTTTATGAGTTTATTCATTTCACATTATTTTACTGGTGTGTTATATAAACGAGTTGCAGAGAACGGCTGAATTTAAATGTGCATTTCTACCTGAATCACTTAAGTGCTCTGGATTCTAGCCTGAACCAACACATTGGCATGTGAGTAAAATTTTCTGACTTAGTATTCAAGTCGGCAGCGCTGGATCGGTTTGGGTCCAGTTATGGAAAATATTGTCATTGTATTTCCCTGCAGGCGGTGATGGCTGCTTTGCTGTAGACAAGAAGACAGGGCAGGTGCTGACCACAGGGCTGGTGCTTCAGCGGGAGAGAGAATACTTGTTAAGCGTGGTGGCCCTTGACGGCATGGGGAGCCACAGTGCCCCCGCCATGCTCTCCGTGGTGGCGGGAGCCAGAGCGCCGCAGTTCACCAACGCGAGCTACGCCATCTCCATCCCAGAGAATACGCCGGAGGGACAGCCGTGAGTGCTGCATACGTAAACATCTACTCGCATACATAAGCAATGATGATTTCTTTTTCTTTTTTCTGTTTTGGCAGGTACTTTATCGTTGCCTCAAGTCTAATTCTGGAGAGTAGAACATAATGAAGTGCAATATTAAAATGCATCCGGATTTGCCGTATACCTCGTTTCTGTAAGCTGACAAATGCTAAAATGAATGCGGCCGTGGGAGCATACTGATTAACTGACTCAATCACACAAGGACGGCTTTACACATGCTGCTTGATAAATGATAAATGGCTCAAATTCCAATGTCAGCAGTGTACATCTTCTACATTAGTCCCACAATAACTAACACAGACATGCACTAAAGCTCTCACTAGGTGTCGGATTTGAAGCGTTAGACTCGTTTCAATAAATATTCATTTGCTTACACCAGTGCACTCGAGCATGAGTAGGCATATCATCATCACACACTATTAGGGGATGTGAACTCTCTTAACCGTAAAAACAAACACAGATATCTGAATAATAGTGTTACGTTATTGCACAGAACAGACAAGTACCAATTGACCGTGTTTATAGCATGTAGTCAATGGGCCATACAGTAATTGATTTCATTACGGCACAGCATTAATGCAGGAAAAGAGGATTTCGATTCTCATTCGACGTGGGCGCATGTGAAATCAAATAATAAAGATGTTTTTCTCCATTTCTTCTAATCACTTTCTCTTTGTTCCTCCAGCTTCCTGGTGGTGTTTGCCATTTCCTTCCAGAAGCAGCCAGTCAGCTACAGCCTGCTGATCAATCCCAGCAGCCTTTTCACCATTCGCCAGGAGACGGGGGAGATCAGCCTGACCAGGACGCTGGATTACGAGAGCGACCAGCGCCGCTACCTCCTGATGGTGCGAGCCAGCGAGGAGCCCGGCAGCCTCAGCACCGTCACCGAGGTCAGTTTAGGCGGAGGGTGATTGAGAGAGCCGACATGAATCACATAGGAGTTCACGGTCTCCGGTCAACCAAGTCCAAAGCTGAGTTCCAGCTGTGATGTTTTATTATAGCACCCTGTCACGCAGGCCTTTGCCACCGCTGTGTCGAATTAAAGTGAAATAAAAAATAATCTTGCCGATTTGCTGTGTCATACCTTCCTGCTGGAATCTCACAAAGCTCAAGATGGGTAGCAGACACGGTTTCATCCAAGCTTTCAGTGGCTCAAATCGTCTGGCAAGCCTCCGCGGACAGCGTGGAACTTAGCAGCGACCTGTTGACCTCACACGCTCGACAATAACCACAAGGAAGGAGCAGCAGTTTGTAGCTGTCTGCAGGGATAGCATGGCTCAACGGTTTAGAAATGTTAACAAGTGGACCGGTGAACCTAGTGATTTTTTTTTGTTTGTTTGTTTCTATTTTCTTGCGGTTTGTTTCACTCATTTGTGATCCGGAGATGAGCTGCGTGAAATATATAGAGCGCTCTCTGAGGCGTGAGAGCGCAAAAAAAATCAGAAATCTTCATTTTCTTCAGCGAATATTTCGAGATGAACTATTCATGATTTCAGTCCAGTTTAAATTATTAACCGGAAGATTTTGTTACCCAATTATCATGTCAGCTGCTCGCTTTGTACCGCGGATTTAGCGAGCGCAACCTCCTTCTGCTCGGCTGCGTGTTGCGGGGAAGGAGATGCGGACTGGGAAAACCTATCTCAGCTATTTCAGGACTATTACTCAGCTGTCACTTCACACTTTACACACAGCGGTGACAGGGAGCTTGTAGGTTGGAGGGAGGCTAAGGCCTTTGTGGGAAACACACACACAGTTAAGCATGCTTGGAACATTTCTATTTCTGACACGGGGAAGTCATGAAGCGGAACATGAAGGATATGTTGAACTGACAACTTGAGGAAATCTAAATGGATATAGATTAAGATTTGAGGTCAGCGTTCCGTACGAAGCATTTCCTGCTGTTGTCTTCTGGATTTGAGAGTTCACAAGGAGACTTTTAAGTTTGTATTCTTTCATTTTGTGTCTCTCCTCTCCTCTCCTCTCCTCTCCTCCTCCCACCATGCTGGCTCTAATCAGGTTCAGGTGTTGATAACGGATGAGAATGATTGTGTCCCAGAGTTCCTCCAGTCCATCTACAGTGTGGATGGAGTCCCAGAGACTGTAACCACGGCAACGTCCCTGCTGCAGGGTGAGAATCTTCTGACCCCCGCATTTCACTTGCATGTGTTTCTTTCTCCTTCAAATAGAGAGAGAGAAAGAATCCGAGAAGTCACTTTTTCCCCACAGCAGATGTGTTTTGGAGGAAAACCTAAGCTCCGTGTCTGAAGTCAGGTTTCATTATCTCGCCTCATACGCCCGTAATGTTTCCAATTTTTTTTTTTTTTTTTTGCATCGTGGTCTCGGGTTACACTGAGCAAAACTCGCGGCTGCAAAGGCGCCATACATTTGTTTTGATTTATTATGTTTTGTATGAGTAATGGCATGCCAGTTCATCTACGGACGTGTTCAGACGCGGCATTAACGTCCAATCACAAGTGACCGTCTCTAAGTGCGCTGCATTAGAATGCGTCTCCACATGCGTCCTGAGAGAGTCCGGTGTCAGTTTTGCACTCTGTATGCAAATAGCATGTTGACTACGTAATTTAGGGTGCAGCCAAATGTTGTACACTGCACCCAAGACCCCTGTCTGTAATGGATCGCTACCTAAAACTGTTCCAGTGCTGTGAACCGTGCGGTTTATGGCACCGTGATACAAATTCATCCTTATTGCATCGTGCATAGAATTCACTTCAGGATCTTAAGCCAGTCGCTTGTGATCTGATCACTCAGGGCGCTTGTTAATGGAAAAATCTGAACATGACCTATCACTGCATGACATATGTGTAACTGTCAACTCAGATGAACTTGTTAAAATACACACTAGTGTAGAAATGGACTGAGCTGCTTTTTAATCAGGTATACTTTAACCTCTTGAGACCTGGTTCCTGCTTCATTCAGAACCTGTTTTTCTCATAAGGAGACACTTTTGTCTGCCAATACACTCGTTAATTTATGCTTATTAACTTTTCTAGTTTGATATGACATGCAAATTTAAAAAATTCACAAGGTCTTGTTTGAGGACGTTGGGATTTCATCGTTTGTAATTCGGCTTTTGCGTTAAAATAAACAGTGTTTTTTTATTTTGGTACACTTAAAGTGACTTAAATTGAAAAACTACTTCCAGTTTAAACATGATAATCCCAAATACCAAAACATCTTATTTTAAAGAAATTAGTATGCGTTCCAAACTAATGCTTGGGTCTCAGGAGATTAATACTTTTACGCACCTAATGTGTGACCCCTATATTCCTAAAGAGAAAAGAAAAAAAAGGGTGCATTGTCGCTTTATTTCCTGAACAAAATGACACCTCTATAGACTCAGAGTGAAAATTACTTGAACCCACATTTCTAAAATGTATTAATCCCAAGGGGAAATCTCCACAGTCTCTGATATTTAACTAAGAAATTTAAAGGAGCTCACCTTGAATAACTCACAAAAATACAAAAAGGTACCTCGTTACATCCATTTTGCAATTCACTGCATAGTTTTTGTCGCACGCTCTTGTGCCTGTGGGGCTTCGCGGGCTACAAAAGGTGATACGCGAACATATCCCCAGCCGGGCAATTGTTTGTAGTGAATTCTGACCGAGAAAAACAGAACAAATTTAATCTGAAAGCCTTAGAATACACAACCCGTAGCGGTGGAAATTGTTGGCACTGCAGAGCCGGCGGCAGGAGAAAATGGCAACCAATACAAACCGATGTGTCGAGACAAAACAAGACAACAGGTGCGGGAAAACTCAGCAGTGGATGAATCAAAAGAAGAGAGTAGAGAGCGGAGACAGAGAATCTTCTTAAAGGAGATGAAAAGTATCAAAGTTAAATCTTCCTGCTGCCAAACAAGAAGCAGCATATAGATGCATGTAGAGTTTATAGTTCAATAAAAAAAAAAAAAAGCTAGATTAGATCGAGAGAGCAAAAATGAGTGAGTTCATTTGTTAACCTGGTGAAATGTGTAGAGTTTTGAGGCATAGAAAACCCCATTCCACCTCCAGTCTGCATCTACGGGACAAAGACACAGAGGAATCCTTTACAATCACAACTTTACCTGCTGACTTTAAAGATGATAAAGCTGAAATTAAAGTGGTCGACAATGAAAACTTCTGTTCTTTCAGCACATTACAGAGTCGTTCTCCATATGCAGGCTAAATACAAAGGCCGCATAGCAAATTGCCCGTCTTGAACTGCGAGATGTTGAGACGGAAGGAGAATGATGTCACATCAAGAGGGATTCAGCCGCTATGAGTTTGAGTTTGAGTAGAATTCACACAGTGTTTGGGACAGTTCTACACATTAGAAGCAAATCTATTGTTTTTTTTTGCTCGTAGCCTTTTGGAAAACACTCATGCATACACGGATCAGCCACAACATTAAAACCACTGACAGGAGAAGTCAGTAACATTGAACATATTATGATTACGTGTTCGGTTGGGAAACTTTTGGACCTGGAATTCATTTGTGTGGATGTTACTTAGACATTTAGCACCCACCTACACCAGACACAACCCCACCCCTAGATAGATAGATAGATAGATAGATAGATAGATAGATAGATAGATAGATAGATAGATAGATAGATAGATAGATAGAGTTCACACAGCCACAAAAATACAGCACATCATTCACAAAAACAAACACATGAAACATATATTCCACCATCATGTACATGCCACCACACCAATCCAACTAACATATTGAAACTTCTGCAGCCTGACACAGACAAGACAAAAACATGAAGAACAGCACAAGGTGCTCGTAATGTTATGCCTGATCGGTGTGTGCTATTCATTTTTCCCCCTGCTTTCTTTAAGATCACGTCTTGCAGATGATGCTAATCATTCTGGAGGGGCACGGTTTGTGTTCTAGTAATTGTGGTTGTCAGAGCATATGATTTATTACATGTTTAGCAAGGCCACAAAGAGATAATGATCTACACAGATGTCAACGTATTCATCAGCCCATGCCATCTCATCAGCCCTTTTCGATTAACTGCTAATTGATGGGGCCTTGTGCGGTGTCTTCCCTCCCGCCAGTGTTGGCCACGGACTGCGACTCGGGGTTAAACGCGGAGCTCACCTATTACACTCTGAGCTCAGACTTCAGCATCTCACCCCACGGGACTGTTTTCCCCGCGAGCCGGCTCGACTATGAGAGGCCAAACCATCTGTACGAATTCGTGGTGATGGCCGTGGACGGCGGGGAGGAGCCTCACTCGGGCACGGCCACCGTCCGCGTGAGGATGTCCAACGTCAACGACGAAGCCCCTGAATTCTCGCAGCCTGTGTGAGTAGCTTCATCCCTCATACTTACATAGAACCGGCCTGGCTGTATTTTCCCCATTCTAGTTTATTTATCTGGCTTCTGCTTTTTCATTCCGCACCAAACTCTTTGTATTTTCATAACACGCCATGGTTACATATGAGACTGAGAACAGCAAGGCCGAGAGCACAATAACAAAATCAATGAAAAGTTATTAAAAAAAAAGTATTCAGTGTATGTGTGTGGGAAGTTGTAGCTTTACCTTAACCTTAAACATGGCCAGAGTTCAATTAGCGACTTGAAACAATGTTCCCGTTGCTGCCGCCGCCCGCTTCACCACCGATCCAATAGCTGATCACGTTTCATTATATCACAGCTTCACTCCATGAGCACACAAGGCGGTTGCATCACTGATATACAGGTTGTTACATCACACATCACAGACCTGCCTTCCTTCAGGCTATTCATTGCAATAATGTTTGAAGCAGGGAGTCCTGTCTTGAATAGTGGCCAACTAGCATCAACGCTGCTTTCTGTAGTAAAACCACCTCCAGTAAGAAGAGTTCAGGATATTTTATTTGGTGTGTTAATCACAGCCATCTGGCATTAGAGCAATCTGTTACTCACTTCTCACACATTAATCACACACAAACTGGGACATGGTTTCTTTCATAGAATGTTCCGGAGCGTTGCTTAAAATGCTTCCTGCACTCTCCGGGATTTATTTTTGGCCTCCTCCAAAGGTATGCGGTAAAGTGACATATGGATGCAATCCAGTGTGTGTCCCCGACCGCCTCTTTCGGCGAAGCCGTACGAGTGGGTGGGCAGAGACTGTCACAGTGGCTCCGCTGCATTTATTCCCTCAAAACGAGTGAGCTCCTTGTCCTGTCAGTCATGTCTCAATGACCTTCAAAGGAGATCGCCGCAGACCTCTGTTGCCGGCTCTTGTTGCATCGTCAGGTGTCAGTCTCGGTGGGTGGCTAGACATGGAGCCAAACAAACAGGCGGGCGGAAAGGTGGAGATCGAGGGAGACAAACACAAAAAGTGAGGAGAAAAACACACTAGTACATGGTTGCAGGGCAAGCAAGTGGAGAATACCAAAACACGCTGGCTGTGCAGACGGGAGACAGCCCAGTCAGATATGCAGATAAACAGAGAAGCCTGTCTGCAGTCAGACGAAAACTCTTGCCAGACCAGCCACACAGTAAGAAATGCAGGCAGTTTGCGAGGTACCTTGTGTTGGGTGCTTCATCATCCTGAGATATAGAAAAATGATGAAAGGGAAGAAGAGGATATTTTATGCATGCACACTTGTATACAATGTTTATGAAATTTCTGTGTTTATTGCATCCTGTTTCCCTCCCCTCATCTTTTTTTGACAGCAGCCTGACTTTGATTTGAATAACAGAATGACAGATCCAATAATGTTTTTTTAATGTATAGACCCCTTCATGGCCTACATCACTGTGACGTCATGATGTTAGCTGGAGGCAACACAGGGGGACGCTTGAGGCAAATACTGTCACTGTCAACCGGAAAAATGTCGTCTTGTTGTATTTATGGAGGCAAAAACCAAAAAAATCAAAAACACTAACTTGAAGTTTTATCACGTACCAGCCACTGCCAGTCATAGACAGCTTTGGTTTGGCTTTGGCGATTAAAAGAAAGCACTGGAATGAGATAATCGTCAACAACGCGCACACTTCATATCAGGTCAGATTAATATGTAATGCATCATTAGTTGCGTGTCTCGGGGTGTCCAAACAGAAGTTGCATTTGCATTTGTAGGAGAGGCTTCACTTGATAAAGGCAGCACTTCTGTGTTTGTGTGGACAAAAGTCATCGAAAATTTTGCACATGTCCATTCAAGACATTGTTATTGCACTGTGGGCAGTCCTGTCAAATCAACCGTCCAGTGAGTAATGGACGATTTGACAAATTACGTTAAGTTAATCATTATTTAGGGGATTCATGTTACATGTTAATGCTAATGCTAACTGCTAGCTAATGCAACATTAGTTGTACGTTTCATGGGTGTCCAAGCAGAAGTTACATTTACTACATTACCCTCCACAGTGGTTCCGCTTACTTCTTGTAATATCTTTGTTGGAGAGGCTTGACATGATAAAGACAGACCAGACTTCGTCCCCTCTGTGTCCTCCTTTGGTCAAATCGTCCCCCCCAGTGAGTGAGAACGTAGGGGACGGTGAATATAGTCTCATCAGTCAGAGTCAACTTTTTAAAATAACACTCACGGTCTTGGGGAGTGAGTGTATTAGTATATTCTCTAAAATATGAGTTTTCCTCATCCATTCTTACCAAAACAGTCCATTAAAATATGCTAACTGACCATTGGGTTTGAGATCATTTGCCTCCAGTTAAGCCCCGCCCCTAAAAAAACATCACATTGTTTACAAACCGTGAAGGGGTCTATAACACAGACTCCCTGGGGCCCCTCTTTAAGTCTCAAGGTATAACTATAAAATACTGTAAATAAGTTTCATTCAACACACAGTTAAGAAAATTAAACCTAGAGCAACGTTTATATTGATTTAAATCAAATCTGTAATTTTCTTGCGACTGTTTCATACAGCCTTGAGTTGCTGGATGTACAGTATTTCAGCAACAAATACAGTAAATTAAGATGCATTTCAGCACCCTACATCCGAATTGAAAAGAAAGCAAAATCCCACTCAGTCACTCCGTGTTTCCTTCTGATGGAGTGACACTGGCATTATTCATACTGGCCTGCTCTTGTTCTGACAGTGTTAGAGAGCATCAGCGGCACGTTGTCCACTCCACGAATGTTGAAATAGTCTCGCTCTCCCCTTCATGTCCAGTATTCAGCCATCCGAAGAAACTGTTTTGGCTTTTTCTCTTGACCCTTGAAGGGATCCTTGAAATGTCACTGAGGAAGAATCTTGGTTTTTGCCTGTTTAGCTAGATACCAAGCTAAGGTTTCTATGAATCTGAAAGGACTGAATGTCACTGAATACGCAATGGCAATGCGGCAGCTGTAAAGAATATTTGTGAAATCAGCTTGATTCATATGAGATTCTTCATGTCAGTTCCAGTGCCATTTCCTGCCCATCTAGCGTATGAGCTACAGTTGTTTTATTGATTTGGATTAAACTTTTAAGTTACAAACAGAATTTGATGCATTCTCTTGACACAATATTTTTGGTACCGAGATCATCTTAATATTGTGTGCAGTCTAAAGTGATATTTCTGTCTCACTTGACATTGAACTGACTTCAAGTTCTGGTAACTTAATAAAATTGACCTGATGACTCAGTATTTTAATTCCTCAAGTCTCAATGAACTCTAAAAAAAAAAAAAAAAGAAATCTTTTGGCTTATCAAAGAAAAGCAACGCAACAGTTCCCATTAGTCTTTTTGAGTTCTGACAACTTCTCATGAAATTACTTTTACCCGACAGACTATATTGAGTTAAGGGAGTTATCTTTTCTTCTACAGTCAACGGTGTTTTTAATTATGAACTAGTCAAGATGGACAATTTAGCGTTAGCCACTGTCAGTCGTAACACAACTGAGAATGTGCCCAAACACATCAATAAATTCTACTCTCTTTGAAATGTGCGTTCCATCAGTGTTGTTCAGGATACATGTTCCTTCATCTTTCCTGGATGCTCCTCTAGTTTAGTCACAGTCTGGTGGTGGTTGGAGAAGCAGTCTTCGGATTCGCAGTCTGTGGTAGTTTACCACCACCAGACTGTGTGAGCGAATTAATAATGTATCCAATCGAAAGGGTTTTTGAGTGTCTGTGATAAAGCGCAATAAAATACTGATGCATTATTATTAGTAGTACTAGTATTAATGGAAACATCTATTTGGAACAACTTGATTTTAAAAAGCAAGTCAACTTAAAAAAAAACTTTCATATCATAACTTTGACAATTAAGCACATAATACCTGAAGATTTCTTTTTTGCAAATATTAAGCAGCTCATAATTAAAAACATTGTTGATTGCAGAAGAAAAGATAATTCCCGTAACTCAATATAATCTGTTGATTAAAAGCAATTTCTTGAGAAGTTGTTCGGAACTCAAAAAGTCTAATGGAAATTGTTGCTTTTCTGATTTTCTTTGTCGAGCCAAAACACTTCTTTTTTTTTAGACTGTACAGGTGCATTTGGTTTGTGGCCCTTCAGTAAAGACTAAAAAGCGGAATAAAGACCACATCATTTAGACAACCTGAGTAGTGCACTTGAACATTGAGCCGGTGCGGAAAGTGAAACATTTTTCACTCACAGCTTCCTGCTTTTGGACACAATCAATGTTTCAGTTGACCTCTTTGATGTATATTAAATATACATCAAAAAAGAATCAGCAGATGCGGAGGCCGAGCGCTGCCATTTGAGTGGACAGGTTAATTTTCCTCGAGGTGTTCTCTCAGATCACATCAGAGTGACTCGTAGAGAGGCTAAAAGTGATTGAAGTGAGGGACGGACAGCCGGAGAGCCCGCGGAAATGCAAATGGCCAGACATGAAGGCCGGCAGGCGGAAAGGCAGAAAGTCAGCCAGTAAGGCAGGTGGACAGGCGTGCTCTGTCTGAGGCGCAGCTTCACAGTTCAATGAGACGTAGGGCGACGCTTCAGGAAGAAAAGCAGGCGGAGTGTATGTGTCTCATCCCGCGGTGCTGCGGAGAGGTGGCCTCTGAGCTCGGTGACAGATTACAGGTCACTCATGTTGCCACGGAGATTGCCGCGGCTGGCGGAGATGAATCACCCATCAGCGTTCCTCTGTAAACCATCAATCACCTCTGACTTCCCGCCGCAGACACGGACGATCCGCTCCAGACACACACACTTACACGCACGTATTAGAAGAGGATACGGCGCAAAGTCTCACGGGGGGATAAGTTCTGCTGACGAATCAACTCAAACTCCGTGAGAACGCCGCCCCCTCTTAAATCCTGCTTGCTCTGTTCTCCTTCCTCTTCTCTCTCGCTCTCACATATCACTTCACTTGTCATTTCTCTGGCTGCCTTCTTTTTTTCTTGTGTGTGTCACCTGCTCCTTGCTCACCTTTTACCCATCTCTCTTCATCCCCGCGTCCTCCTAGTCACGGGGTTCATCTCCACCCCCTTGTGCTCGGTACCACAGCGGTATATCAGTCTCCTGTGTCTCACTGGGCAACTCGCTGCCCAGCTCCACAGAACAAGCAAATCACTGTTGACATTTTAAAAGCCACTGGATCAAATGGCCCACAGTGGGTTGGGTATGTGGAAGCACCATTTGTCCAATGGCTTCTACATCCCAGTAGACATTATCATTTGTCTGTGGTCTGGCCAGCTAAGAGGACAGGTTAAATCATAGTGACAAGCAAAAGCCACAGCCATAAGTCTAATCAGCTTGCTGATGCTGTGTAAATGATTCATGTCTCCTGTCTGTGTGTGTGTGTGTGTGTGTGTTTTTCTATCATTGACTTCTGGCTTCCTTCCATATGTGTTTGTGTGAATTCTCACTTACTCGCACTTGTTAAACTCAAGTCCCTCTTCGCAGATATCGAACGTTTGTTTCTGAGGACGCAGGCCCCAACACGCTCGTCGCCACAGTTCTGGCCAAAGATCCAGATGGCGACGGTATAATCTACTCTATAACAGCAGGCAACGAGGAAGAAAACTTCGTCATTGACAGCCAGAAAGGTGATGTTTCTTAATTTTGCTTGCTCTGATTCATAATTTCCGTCAAATCCCCTGCTACGGGGATGTGCAAAAATATTACATTTATATTAACCACTATCTTTTCATGGCCTCACAGTGACGCCACGAATTCAACTGGAGGCAAAACAGAGGGAAGCTTGAAGCGAACACTGTCACTTTCAACTGTGAAAATGTTGTGTTGTTGAATTTTTCTTGTGCCAAAACCAAAAAAATGAAAAACATTAACTTGAAGTTTTATCACATGCCAGACTATGAGTTGGCTTTGAGGATTAAAAGAAAGGACTGGAGTGATACATTCAACAATGCGCACACTTCATATCAGATAAGATTAATATGTAAAGCATCATCAGTTTCAGCCTGGAAAACATTATGGGTTAGACTAAATCGTGACTAAAATTACATTAGGGGTTTTATGTTAATGGTAATGCTAACCGCTAGGTAACACAACATTAGTTGCGTGTTTCGGGGTGTCCAAACAGAAGTTGCATTGTTTGCATTGTATGTTAATCATTATTTAGGGGATTTTTGTTACATGTTAATGCTAATGCTAACTGTGAGCCAACGCAACATTAGTTGTGTGTTTCAGGGGTTCCCAAGCAGAAGCACTCACGTTCTCGGGGAGTGAGCGCATTAGTATATTCTCTAAAATGTATTTTTCTCATCCATTCTTGCCTAAACAGTCCGTTGAAATATGCTAACCGCTGTTTACAGGCTATTGTGTTTGAGATGTTTTGCCTCCAGTTAAGCCACGCCCCTCAAAAAAAGTCACAATGAGGTCATAAAAATTGAATTATCATTTAAGACATAAGAAATATTTAGTTATCATTTAGGAAATCCCCTCACTTTCTTTCTCTTCCACTTGTTTCTCTGCTTTCTAGTATTTGTAACTGCACACTTTATCTTTTTTTATTTTTTTTTTATTTACACTTTGATCCGAAACCAGTGGCAATCGCTGTGACATTTGTCACCCAACCCTTTCAATTCAATTTCACAACAACTGCTCTATCATAGCTCACAATCTTCGGGCTGCGCTCTGCCAGCTTCCCTTCCTTTTGTGTCTTCCTTTTATATTCCTTCCCACCCTTTCTGCGTATCCTCAGAGCAAGAAAAAAATGCTAAGACTAATATTCTTTGGGTGCAGGAGAAATCACGATGCGGCTTCCAGCTCACGGCACACACGGAGAGTGCTGGCTCATTGAAAAGCGGGTAGCGCCGGTCAGATTTGTAAACAAGGTTGACATTTAAAGCGAGAGAATTACTGTGTACATCCCACAGTTCACTTATTTTAATGTAGTGGTGCAGCGGTGTCAGTGTTACACGTTGTCGTTAGGGCTCTGGGCCCCTCTCTGCTCTGTGGGCAGCAAGTAATTTGGTAGAGAGGAAAGTCAGGCACTCACATCTGTGTGTATCAGCATGCTGCGCTGTCTTTAATCAAGGCCATTGAAAGACATGACTAGAAACACAACAACAGAATAAAAAAAAAAAACTCCATGCTTTCACTTCAATGGGTTCCCCACACATCACAGGCTGCCTGCTTGTCTTGCAACCTCTGATGTTTCGTGTTTCTCTTGACGAGAAAGATGTTGACTCAGATGCTCCATCCTTTTATCCCACCTTTTATCTCGACTGTTACATAAAAGCAGACAAAGGGGGCGAGGGGAACAGCTAATAGGCTTCTGCTGAGCCTGGTTAACTTCTAACCAGAGTCACCTCACTTCTTCATATTTTTGTCCTTGTGCTTGAGCTGGATGGGCATCTTTAGAGGGAAGCATGCAATTATTAGATTAGAAATGTGACAAAATCACCACTGTGAAATTGGTTTTTGGATTTAGTCTGCAAATCAGATTCCCACCTTTCTGTGGACTTGTGAGGTGAATTTCCGCTGCTTGCTATCTCACTCCCGATTTCTAGAACAACAGCATGCCGTGCGCATTCTCTGGTGTGTTTTTTACCGATAGCACGTCCCTCACTGTGCAAGGCCACGGCAGCAATGACATCCTGCTTAATGACTAATGGAATGGCTGTATGTCCTCCGTAAGAGTCGACCATATTTTATAATGTGTAATTTAATGGCTCCGTGCTCTTTGTAGGGTTGATCCGTCTCCGCTCCACTCCCCTGCCCAAGCTTCAAGGCTTGGAGTACGTCCTGAATGTAACAGCCACAGATGACAATGCGTCAGGCGGGCCGCACCCTCTCTCCTCCACGGCCCGGGTCATCGTTGGCGTCGACGACGTCAACAACAACAAGCCTCTATTCAAGGAGGTGAGGTTATTCTCTTAAAGTGTCTTCCTTTGCTGTGTGCATACTGACATTTACACTCATCCAACCAGAGGAAAGTCCGCAAACTCACCGGCTGATTTTTGGAGCCTTGGACAGAGCCAGGCTAGCTATTTCCGCACCAATTATTTCGTCTTGCCGCAGCCATTTTGCATAATCATTAGTGTTAGTTTACTCCAAAAGGGAGCAAATCAACTCCTCATAGACCCACGAAACAAAACAGCATTATTAAACATGTTTACAGCCTGCTACGAAAAATTATTTTGATCTCGGTAGTTTATTTCGCTATTCTTGACAATTGTACAGAGGGTGATTTTTAAAAAAGGTTAAGTTTATTAAGGTTTAAAATTCTGCATAATTTAAGTCGTTTCTGGTAGCCTGAGCTAACAGGTAGGCGGAGAGCTGGGTGGGCAGGTCTCAACATCCAGGCTGCTTTAGCTCCGCCCCAACACGACCCCCACGCCCATATTTGGAGTATCCAAGTGTAACCACAGGCTCCACCCCCTTTTGGCTTAATTTTCGAGGTTCAGTCAATGGTCATTTTATTACCTCATCCTGCTGCGTCCCTTTCTTGCAGGAATGTTTTAATGAAGAGTAGAGCAGTAAGTGACACTGTTTACTTTCAGGTGCTTAACATCTAATATGGCCGCAGCATTTTAAAGAAATGCTCCCCAAAAACAATTAAATCAGTCAGTCACATTTGTTTTTGTGGGAGGCTTAATTATCAACTCAGATTTTCTGCTTGTTTCAGACGTTTATACAAACACGGGGGTGGGATTGATCTTTTTGACTAAATCTCAGCAATAAAGTTTTGTAAATGTATTTTCCAAAATGTCAGCCTCGTCCTTTCAAGCGAGCTTTCCTTTGTTGTCGACGCTGCCGCCGCCGCTGTCAACCAGAACCTTTCTTAATAGCTGTCAGTCAGTTTGTTTCGTCGCAAATCACAGTCCACGCTCGCTGCCGGTGCATTTTCTCTCCATCCGAGCCGGTGCCATCCTCTCAGTGCACTTCAGCTGCTCCTCTTTCCATCACTCCTTCCTCCCCTCCACTCATCCCACTCGCCGGCTCGCTTATGTTCCGCCCTGGCGTTCCTCGTTTCCCTGGCCTCCGTCTCTGTACGTTCTGTTTTCCCATGAGTTGCGATTAGCCTGCACACCCACTCTATCTTAAGGCACTCACTTGGGATTTCAGTTAATTTATGAAAAGAGAGAGAAAAAAAAATATGTGCAATATCATCACAATATACCTGTTTAATTAACTTCCTCCCTAATTAGGAGTGACTTGAACTTTTGCTGAAGCTTGAACTCCTGAGGTTGGGCAGGAAGTCCTGGCAACTCACTATGTTTAAATATCAAGTCATGGCTCCGAAGCACCTGGACTGCGGTGACCTTATGTTTTCATATTATGTTATTTTAATGAAGAGCTTCCTATGGGGCATGCAGCCGGTGCCATCCCATCCCATGAACGCTCGCATTATTCTCCTCTTTTCCATCTCTTGCTCGCATCCTTTGATCCGTGTCGCTCCCTCCGCTTTCCCCCCCTCGCCCCTCCCCTCCTGTTGTTTTTTTTTTTTTTTTTCCTTTTTTCCTCTCATGGTCATTCTGTTAAAAGAGTAGCTAGCATTTATATCTGATTACAAGAAAGAAAGGCTCTGAGGAGCTGCTCTTTATCTGGGGCATGTGTTCATTGGGGGAATGAATTGAATCTTTTGCTGAGACAAAGCTGCTCATTCCGGCTCTTCAAAAAGAATCCGTTCAAGTGTTTTCATTTCCATAGATGTGGGCTACTGTATCTATAACCGTTACATGCACATTAATTCCCTGTTCAGTGAGCGTACTGACCTTCTCCTTAATGAGTTTATTTTCTTTGATTCCTCTGTTCTCGTCAGACTAACATATTCCCTTATATGAGAATTCTTCGTTGTATTTGTTCGTCTCTCATTCTTCTTTCCTCACCTCCCTCCCCTCCCTTCCCTCCTTCTCTCTTTATCTCAGTGCCAGCAATATCGTGAGCAGGCTTCAGTGCTGGAGAACCAGCCGACGGGGACTTTTGTGTTGCAAGTGCATGCTGTGGATGCAGATGAGGGAGCAAATGGAAAAGTCAAATATGGCTTAATGCACAGAGACAGCGCCATGCCTGCCTTCAGAATCCATCCAGACACAGGTAGAGCCCGTCACGGATTGTCTGGGGTGAAACAGATCTCAATTAGACGTGGAGCGCACGTCAGTGTCCCGTGTGTAGACAACGGTGTATTTTTAATGGCAGTAACATCTCCAGTGGTCATCTGAGTTGAAATGTGATCTGAGAGGAGAGGCTGTGCACTGACTTGAGAAGAAATACATTATTAAAATTGCTCTGTTCTCAAGAAATAGGAATCAAATGCCAAAACCCGGGTATTGATCAACGTTTCATTTAATCTTTGTAAAGCTCGATGTGTATGAACATTGATTGTACATAACGAAGGGAGAGGGAAACAGAGAAGCTGTTCTGAAGTCCTAACACGTGGAGTCAACATGCTATCCTGTCAGTCATTTCTTTTTTTTTTTTTCAAGCTCGTTTTCCATCTTCCTCACCTAGAGATTTAATAACAGAGTCCCAGCGCTCAAAAGGAACGCTGAACTTTGTCAGAATGCATTTATAATTGGAATTGAATTGGAGAATTGCTGAGTAAATGGATGGGTGAATATAGGTTTAGGTATTGGAGCATGTACGTGAAAACGCTGACTACTGTTCTGTACTTACAGGAGTGATCGTGACAGCCAGGCGGTTCGACAGAGAGCGGCAGAGGGAGTACTCGATTACAGTAACGGCCACTGATTGGGCGGAGGAGCCGCTCATCGGCATCTGTCAGCTCACGGTGCAAATACTGGACCAGAATGATAACAGCCCCAAGTTTGAGAATCTGCGCTATGAGTGTAAGTGTTGGATAGATGATATAAATACTGGTATTTAAACAGTAGCCGTGCGTGCCACAAATTAACAGCAGCCTAACAAGGCAATTGGTTTTTGCTCTTCAGCTCAAGTAACAATACCAGCGGCCACCACTAGATGGCCATTTATTAGCTGTACGCAGTTGTTACCAATTCTCCACAAATTTCAAATTGCTTAGTTTGGCTCAGTGAAGATGGAACACATGAGGGAATTTGTATGACTGGTCTTTGGCGAAGGTTTCGATTGCAATTGTAGGTACCAGATCCAGGACTTCTAGATGATGTCAACCATATGTTTGGCTCCGTTAGGCTCCATTCGGCTCAGGCTTCGAGATCAGTTCGTGGTTAGACAACACAAGTTTAATTTATTTTTCCACAATATGTTTGGAAGAGATAGAGTCTTTTATTTATAATTAAAAATGTTCCACGAAAGACAAAAAATATGATGAAAGCACGCTATTCATTAAAAAATAAAGTAATAAAATGACAGTTCAATCAATATAGTTTTATCCTTAAAAATATGAAATAATAATACAGCTTTTATCATCATTTATAAGAATAAAAGGACTAAACAAAACCCCTAAATTGCTCTGCGTCGACAACAACCGCTAACTGCTAAAACTGCTAACCTCTCTCCCGCTTCCGCTTCTTCCTGTTATTATAAACTCGACAATTATAAAACTTGACATCACCGTCCCTAACGACTACGAGACGTCACCTGCTAAGCGCCGGATACTCCCCGCGCAGGTTTGGTGCCTACACCATTGTTAAAAGTGAAGCAGGAAGTAGAAACTAAAATTAACCCAACTGGCAAAAAAGACACAGCGCCGACTTGCATTTGGATGGAGTTTACAGAGTGGCCCGACTAATGGGCACGCTCAGAGTTATGAGCTGGGAGCCAGGATACCTGTCTGATAGTCGGTCTGGAACCACCTCCAACTGGAACTGATTATGCTCTGGCAAAGATGTGCTGGCCCAGTTGAACCGTTTGGGCAACTTTAAAGTAGCAATGGATGAACGGGTCATATCATGTATCAGAGAGCTGTGGACTTGAATTAGTTTGCAACAAAATGGCTCCAATCTTATTTGCATGCTTAGGTATATAATGAAATCCACATTGCATGCTACCAAACTGATAAGATTTGAGTCTGGCTATGCCAAACAGTTTATCAGTTAAATAACTTTGGATTAAAGAAGCCTCTTTTAGTGTTATTTATATCAAGGTAATTTGATTCAGTACATAAATTGTATTAAAATTTAATTTTACGTGCAGCAAATCCAGAATAATGAGCAGAGGTATCGGATTAAAATATTTACAATTCAGCCCTTGCGCTTTTAAATCTACTCATCTCTCGTTTAAATCATTGAAATGGCCAGTTACTCTCACTGAAGTCAGACACGGCGCTGATTACTTCCTTCTCCATGGAAAACATGGCCACTTCATGCAGGTGTTCGATCTCTGACATTTCACAGGAATGTCCTTATCGCTACATATGACAAAAGCATGTTTTTTTTTTGCAATTTGAAAAAGAAAATCTTAACATGAGAATCTATGAAGTAATCTAAGTCAGGGCCAAGGACCTCAAACTGATGGCGAGATTAAGTAGGGACCCCCTACCTACTATATGTGTTCTATGTTAAACTTGACTTAGTGTTATTTATTAATATACATTATTATAATAATTTTACATTCAATAGTAAGCTATTCAAATGATACACTGGTTCAGATATTCCTTTTTTTGTTTTAAACATGTGCAACAGTAGGTTGGCCACTGCCATAACCGTAAACATACCTAATTAGTACGTATATTGTAGAGTGCATCTGGGATTTCACCTGGGGGCTGAACAGACTCTTGGCCGATAGCGGGGAACCTGGCAGAGTCAGCGTGTAATATGCAGTCTTGTGATGGGTCTCGACTAGTGTGGAAGTGCTGACTGAAAGATGACGTCTTCTGCCTCCATTTATCCCTTTACTAAAATACGTGGAATTCATTTTAATGTGTATTTCAAGAAAATTAAAATATATATATATAAAAATATCTAATCAACCAAATATTTTGCCACTCTGTTGCAGTACCTCCGTGGACCCCCTAGGGGCCACGGACCCCATATTGAAGACCAATGATCGCTAAGCCATAAGTCTTCAACAGGGGGTCCGCAATCACTAGGGGGTCTGCGGGCGTTACTGCAGGAGAGACTTTTCATATATTTTTTTAATTATATCCAAAAAAAAATTTAAATTTGTTTAAATGCACATTAACACATATTCAACATATTTTAGTAAAGGGATAAATTAAGGCAATCTTTCAGTCAGCACTTGACTCATTCAACAATACAGGAGCTGTTTCAACAGCACACCATTTCACACAGAGCGCCACACTAGCTAAGACCTGTCAATCTAAGCCTCACGTGGGTCCCGCCCCTTTCACTGCTGAGCCAATCACAAGGCTGCATATTACACTGACTCTCTCAGGTTCACGCAATTCGCACTGTTCAGTCTCCAGGTGAAATTCAAGACGCACGCTGCAATATTATCAGAAGAGAAGCTACGAGTGCAGCTCGCTAACATCAGCCAAATACTGAGGACAAAATGCTTCGGTGATTCATCGTCCCTACTACATTTAGCTATGTTCACAGATAGTTGCACAGCCACCCTACTGTTGCATGTGTTTGAAACCTATGCAACCTATGGCCTGAAAAAGGTTGAAGACCCCTGATCTGAGCGAGTTAGCTACACCCTCTAACCCCTACCGACTATATGTAGGTACACTGAATATATGTATTCAGTAGCATGCAGCTACACTGAAATGTCCATAGACATGAAGTCACTGACAGTTTGCCCAACCGTCTTGTTTAATGTTTTAGAAAAATGTCCCTGCCTTTCTCCCTTGGCATCCTTCTGTACCCCAACAGACAACTTATCTAAATGATCTATAAACATAGTCAGTGATGCATGAGCAAGAACAGGCCCAGTGAAAAGTATAAACAGAGCTTGATAAACTTTATCTCTCTGTGTAAAAAAAACAACAAAGAAAATCCATAACATCATTCATGATTGATAGCCCTCAGCTAATATATTTCTGGTCCTGACTAGCAAGCTGAGTGCACATACATTATTTCCATCCTCCTGTAGACTTTCTGAGAGAAGACACGTTGGTCGGTACCAGTTTCCTGCGCGTGGCAGCTCACGATGACGACTTTGGCACTAATGCGGCCATCACCTACTCCATGTCTCTGGAGCAGCCGGAGTACCTGCGGGTCAACCCTGTCACCGGATGGGTGTACGTTAACCAGCCAATATCACAGGTTAGTCATCAGTTATTAGCGGGCCCCTGTCAGCCTGCACGCACAGTCACTCACAAACACACACGCGCTCACACACAGAGGTTGTAGCCTTTGGGTTTGTGTCAACAAAGTTAATGAATGAGCCACTGCAAAACGCCTGTCTGCCTCTGCCAGTCTGGGGTATGTCTACTCCCAGAGGGGCTGCATGTGCCAAGGAGCAAGAAGATAAAAGGAGACAAGTTCATAGTGAAACAAATTATTTAACATACATTTTGACAGCTTGGGTTTGATTTCTGTGAGTGTATTTTGCGACTTCTGTGTATTGCTTTGTTACAAAAGACAGATTGCGTATAAAACAAACAGGGAATATATATATTTCTATACACCAATCAGCCACAACATTAACCTCCTGAGTTTTTATTTGATCTGCGTTTTTAATTTCTCTGAGGTATTTGGGATCAGTAGGAGCAAAGATGTTTAAAAACTAAGCATCATCTTTGAACAGGAAGTAATAGTTTAAGAAAAGAATTATGTCCTCATATGTGGACGCTGGGATTATTTCATTATTCATATTTTGATGAAGTCACCCAATGAGTGATAAAATATAAAACTGTTTATGTTAATACATGACCATGGCAGAGCAAAGACAGAACAATGAAGTCCCATCGTCCTCAAACGAGTACTGGCTAATTAGCGACGTTGTAGCTCGCTGCTATTGATAAATTTTGTTAAATTTTGTTAAACTAGAAACAAACACTTTTGTCCCGTGATCATTTGTAGAATGACTCTGTCCACAATCATGTTTTTACACCGACTACTGTATTGACCCTTTGCTACCACTAGATGCCGGACTAAAGCGTCCACTAATGAGGACAACGGGTTTAAATGAAGCATAATATAAAAGCTGCGTTAAAACCTTAAACTCAATGTCCCCATATGAGGATTCTGGGTCTCAGGAGGTTAAAACCACTGACGGGAGATGTGAATGACATCGACCATATTGTAACATTTCAGTGATCTGCTGGGAAACTTTTGAACTTGTTATTCATTTGTGTGGATGTTACTCAGACATGTAGCACCCACCCCCTCCCCACAGCAATGACAGTCCTTGATGGCAGCAACCATATAATAGATGACACATGCCTTTAAAAAAAACAACTCTTCTATATGTTAAATATACAGATATCTTTGATGGATTGGATGCAAGACTTTTGTCATCACCATTTATCATGTGAGTCTTTGATAAGGAGACTGACAGCATGCTGCGACGTAAGTCATGTATTCCCAGGCTATTAACTCTTGACATCGGATGATTGTGCGTGCGAAGTCAGCCTCAGTGCTAACAGCTTCTGGGAAATTAGAATTAAGCTTAAATGCTTCGGAGAACTGTGATAATTTCCTCCGAGATAGAACAGTTCTTTTTATAAATTATGTAGTTCAAAATTAAAAATATAGCTATATGAAGCTTCCCTTCACTAGCCGATGCACTAGTTTTAAGTGATTTATTATGTCAGTGTCAGGGATGCAACACAGTTGTTTACATTTTTCATCGCTGTGCTGCGGACTCCGCACTCTTCCTGTTGTCCTCTTTCATTTATTCCAAAAGGAGTTGTTCTCGGGCAGGAAACTTGTTGTAGCACTACAGGGCTGTTTATTATTTAGCACACTTTTCAGCGCGCTGTTGTTGGACGTTTCTAGCAATTCCGCCGCCCACTTCATGCAAAATTGAAAACGTGGAGCCCAAAACCTCGCCGAACAAAGCTGCTGCATATTTTAGGAGGCCGGTCTCAGAAGCCATTTGAATCATCCCACGATCTTTGTTCTCCAGCTAAGATTGTAAAAGCACTTCATTAAATGTTAAATGTCTCATATGGTCTGAAGCATTGTTCTATTTTGATTTTACTGTCACAGCTTCTCGGTGCTGTGAACAAGTATTAAGGCCGAATTTTCACATGACACCTCGCAGTCAAGTGCTCCACACGGTTTCCAGCGGACTCGCATCACTGAGTGGAACGCGAAGCAGATGTGCCACTGAGTAGAGGCGCATATTCTTACTCTTCAAAACAGAGCAGCTAGAAGTGACCTCATACTGTGGCAAGACACTACTGCAGAAAAATAAATCTCAATCCTGAATATCTGACCGAATCCTAAATATTTTTGCTCTGTTTGAGATCTGACATGATTACTAATTCCATTAATACAGTCAAATTTAATTTAGAGAATTGCTTGGATGTTGGCAGAGAGTCAGTCAGACGTTCATTTATTGGGTTCCAAATTTGATATTACAGACTACAATCTTTGTTCTCCGGTTTCAAGCTCTGGGAAAAATGCTTGTACTTACAAATACTAATTGGATTGTCCCAGGAACAGAAAATGTAATTTCGAATTTAAGCGAGATTTTTTTTATCTGTCTACCGCAGCACAATAATGAAGTTGCCTTGCTGTTGCATTGAAAGAATAATTCAGACGATGGGTCAAATGTTACAACTTAACAAGTGGATTCATATTCGTATTCATTCCAGCAATTCACATTCCAGCAGTTTTTCCATTGACAAAGTGGCGTAGCTATGACTTAGAGGCTGGAATTAAATGAAATGAGATTGTGTTGGCAGACAGAGTTCATTTTAAATGGCCTTTTTCTTTGCATGCTATGTGAGTGTAATGTGGGTGTTAAATTTTGTCTAATTTAAATAAACAGACTCAAACACTCGAGCGACATCTTGACGAAATGTGCGGCTTTCTCACTGCTTCTGCCTCTACTTTGATGAAATGTGCTCCCAGAGTCAAACTTACCTCCTTATTTTCAAGCAATTCAATTACAGCGCAATAATGAAACTAGAGGAGATTTTTGGAAATCTGAATTATAACTTAATGCATTTTTTTTTTGCACGGCTCAAGCGGCTTTTGTCGTTGTTTGCATAATTAAGTGGTTTGCTCAGAGAGGCTTGTCCTGCAATCGGTTGATCGTAAGCAGATCACTGCTTGCATCTGCTGCTCATGGAAAAGGGTCTATTTAAGCTCCTCAAATTTAATCTTATTTTTGCTGTTACTGACCAGTTTCCACTGACACAACATGCAGCTCGTATTAAAATACACTGATTGGGTATAACATTATGACCTCCTCCCTAATATTGTGTTGGTCTCCCTTGTAAATGTGTGACTTATCAGAGAATGGACACGGGCCGTCTGAGGGTGTCCTGTGGTGTCTGGTAGCAGGATGTTGGTAGTGGGGGCCTTTGGGTCCTATGGGTGGAGGGGAGGGGCCTCTGTGGATCATCCCTCTGATGACTGCCTGCTGCTATAGAGCCTCTCCCTGACCCTTTAAGTTCAGTCAGTCACAGTCCTCATTCTCGCTCCTGCTCCTGTTCCTGGTCGTGTCCTGCCTCGACCTCAACTCCTCCGGTGTTGTGTTTTTTTGTTGTTGTTGTTGTTGTTGTTGTTGTCTTCCACGTTACACACCCGCCTTGTGCTGTGTTTTTGTGTGTCTGTGTCTGGCTGCATCCTGCTGGGGATGGATGCTGCCATCAAGGAGTGTCATTGCTATGGGGGTGGGAATGTCTGGTCTGGTCTAGGTGGGTGCTACATGTCGCTGTATATCAGGATGATTTGTGGCACTATCAGTTAATTCCACATATCTGTATGTATCTGACTGTATACTGTATATTTTACACTTCTAGTACATATTTTTTCATCAACATCAGGGAATGTTTTTATATACTACATAACCTTTTGTCAAATTGGTTATGTAAAAATGAAAAATGTAAATGGAATTGCTTCCAAATATTGTCACATTAAATTTACGCTCACTTGCCACTTTATTAGGTACACCTGTACACCAGTTCAACACAAATAGCTAATCAGCCAATCATATGGCTGCAGTTCAGTGCATTTAGTCATGTAGAGGTGATGAAGACAACTTGCTGAAGTTCAGACTGAGCATCAGAATGGGGAAGAAATGGGAATGGGTATGGTTGTTGGTTCCACACCGGCTGGTCTGAGTATTTCAGAAACTGCTGATCTACTGGGATTTTCACACACAAGCTCTAGGGTTTTACAGAGAATGGTCCGGAAAAGAGAAAATATCCAGTGAGCGGCAGTTGTGTGGACGAAAATGTCTTGTTGACGTGAAAGGTCAGAGGAAAATGGGCAGACTGGTTGGAGATGATAGAAAGGCAACAGTGACTCAAATAACCACTGGTTCCAACCAAGGAATGCAGAATACCATCTCTGAACGCACAACACGTTCAACCTTGAAGAAGATGGGCTACAGCAGCAGAAGACCACACTGGGGGCCACTCCTGTCAGCTAAGAACAGGAAACTGAGACTACAGTTCACACAGGCTCAACAACACTGGACAATAGAAGGTTGGAAGTTGTTGAAAGTACGACACCAAGGATTAAGGCAGCTCTGAAGGCAAAGGGGGTCCAACGTTTTACTAGCAAGGTGTACCTAATAAAGTTGCTGGTCAGTGTAAATGAGCAATTCTCACTTTTGAGAGGCAGTTAATGACAAGTATTTAATTTCTTGACATTTAATGTTCTGCTGACTGACTGAGCTAATAATCACTTCCCTGTTCCCACTGACCTCAGAGGACCTATATCACACGAGACATCATAGCAGCCGACGGTGGAAATCGAAGCACCTCTGTGGAGCTGGCAGTCACCATCACCAACGTGAAGAACCAGCCTCCAGAGTGGGAAAAAGACAGCTACAGCGTTGTCATCCCCGAGAACACAGCCAGGGACACACCCATAGTGGTACGTGGCCTTGTAACATTAATTGTTTGCGCAGTGTTTGTATTAGGATTTGTGTCGTCATGCTCCTCTGTCTGCCTCTTTCTTATGGGTTCCCGTCCCTTCGATTTGTTCTTTGTTTGCTTGCTCCTCTGAATTAGTGCACAGCCTGGGCATTGTTTCGACGCTGTTTTCTTTTCTTGCTCAAAATGCACATTTAAAAGTCCGTCAGCACGCTGAAAAAGAAATCTGTAAACTTATCTAGTTCGATGCAGTAGGAGAACGCTGACACTGAATTGCACGTGCTGAGCAAGTTCCTCAGCTCCAGGCTAATTAAATCCATTTAAAATGTCTCCTTTGATGTGAAAAACATACAGCCGTCAATCTGGAGAGCACAGAAATCCTTCTTTTCTTTAAAGGTCCTCACAAAGGAATTCGCTTCAAGATAAGAGATTATTTGGGGGCTTTTATCTTCATGTGTTTCTTAACCACGGGATCACTCATCGCAATAAATCTGATCAGAATTTGATCAAGGGAAATCAGGGAAAGGAAAAGTTTGGCCTTTTTGGAAAAAAATGTTATTTGCTTTCTTGACTTGGAGAAGAAGACCGATACCTTGTCCCCTCTTAATTATGAATCTGGAGCCTGCAGCCTGTTAGCTTAACTCAGCAGAAACACTGCAAAATCCCTTACCTGGCTCTGTCCAAACTTAAAGCATATGCCCATCAGTTCTAAAGCGCACTAATTAGCATATTGGATTCCTTTTGTTTTGCCAGACTTACTGTTTCAACTGTTTCCAGTCTTTATTCTTAGCTAGGCTAATTGACTCCCAGCTCTACCGTAGCTCACACAGGCATAAGAGAGGAGCCATTTAACTCTCGTCAAGGAAGCTTGCCAAAAAGAGGAGTAAAGAGCTTTTATTTTGTCTTGGCTGGGCTCTCTGCTTTCATAAAGCCACAATGCAATTACACAGGCAACCAGTGAAGTATTTAATGGAAAGACATAAGAGTGATGTCAATTTTCCCTGCATGAAATTTAATAGTATCTGACATCATGTGGGTTTTATGTCAATCTGTGTCGTGGTCCCTATTTGTCTTGTGTCATTCTTCCCTCATTTTTAAGAAAATTGAGCCAGATTGAACTTTTTATCCCGTCAGACTATCAAGGCGACGTCTCAGCTGGGTGACCCGAGGGTGACCTACAACCTCGAGGACGGGATGGTCCCCGAAACCAACATGCCGGTTCGCTTCTACCTGTCCCCCAACCGGGAAGACGGCTCTGCGTCCATTCTGGTGTCTGAGCCGCTGGACTACGAGACCACGCCCTTCTTCTCTCTGAGGGTCCGGGCCCAGAACGTGGCCGCGGTGCCTCTTGCAGCTTTCACAAGAGTTTATGTAAATATTACAGGTAAACATTTTTAATTTTCTCCCGTTTTCTGTCTTTTTTTTTCGATCTGACTAACTAATGATAACACTGCTAGAACATATCATTCTCTTTATGGAGATTCACGTCTTTTTTCCCTCTCATAGCCTATAATTAATTGCTGCGAGATTAATTTCGAATGTCATGTCTATAATGTACACGTTTGACACGTTTCTCGTCAGATAATTATCTTTGATGTGTCAAATACTGCTGAACTCATGTAGAGGTGGAGAAGTCGGCAGCTACAGTTAATGGTGAAAGCAAAATCAAACTCTTCTTCTTCTAACTTTGTCTTCTCTCTTAAGATGTAAATGACAACGTGCCATTTTTCACCTCCTCCATCTACGAGGCGTCAGTAACGGAAGGAGCTCAGATAGGGACTTCAGTTCTCCATGTGTCTGCCCACGACAAAGACCTCGGTCTTAACGGAGAGGTACGTATTGATCTGTTTGTGTTCATGCTGCGAAGCTACAGATTGCTGTTTCCTACTTGAGTTATCCGCGTTATGACGAAGGAACATTCTGTGAAATCACAATCCTTCCAAGTGCAGGAGCTTTTCTTCCACAAAATACAGTGGAGGTGGTCCAGGGAACTGTGCCACCGCCGTCTGACTGTGGCAATATTATTGTGACACAGAATATTGATTTGGTGTAATGAGAGGATAGACTCTGGGAACAGGACAGCGACCTCCTCGCATTTTAAGCTGGGCTATGCCTTTAATTTCTGCTATTCCTGCAGGTTATTGCTCCAGAATGTACTGGGCCTTCATTTTCAACTTCCCTCTGCTCCACAGATCACTTACTCTCTGCTGAATGACAGCAGCGGCGACCACCATCTTTTTCGCATTGACCCAAAACTTGGGATAATCTACACAGAAGCTGTGTTCGACCGTGAGGCACGCAGCTCCTACTTGCTGGAAGTCCAGTCAGAAGATGGCCAAGAGTCAGCACGACCTGGCAAGAACAGACAGCCCAACTCAGGTCAGAGATTATGTGGACAGATGGTTGGATGGATGAAAGGATTCTCATGCGTTCATACGTCGATCAACCACAACATTAAAACCACCTATTCAATTAAATTCAGTCTTCTGCTGGGAACATTTGAACCTTGCTTAGACCTGCAACATCCACCTAGACCAGACCAAACATCCCCAGCAGGATGTAGCCTGACACACAACTAAAAAACATTTGAAGAACAGTACAAGGTGTTGACGTGGCCACCAAATTCACTAGATCCCAAACTGAAGTATCTGTGAGATGATCCACAGAGGCCCCCTCCCCTCAAAGGCTCATCACTAACACCACATAACACCGTCAGAAGGCCCATGTCCATCCTCTGATGAGACACAACTGTTTTGGAGGCACAAGCGAGACCCGCACAATATTACACAATATGGTCTATAAGGAAGCGTCCACTTATGGGGACAACAGGTTTAAATGAAGCAGAATAAGTCCCCGTATGACGATGCAGGGTCTCAGGAGGCTATGACATTTCTAAGCCCAACCTTATGATAATTAAGCAATTACTCCGCTGTTAATAAAACAAAATGCCAACACTACTTGAGATTAAATATACCTTATAAGTCTGTATTTTTTTATACTTCTGTTTTATTCCAAGAAGTTTTATGGGCAGTCTTAACTTTGAAGTGACCTCTGCCCCGGTGCAACGTTCCATTCGTAAAAAGCCTCATTGTTCTTCCCCTGTAAGCCCACAGGGCAATACAAAAAGTCTATAACTCTGCTTCCTCTGTGCCCTGTGTGTTAAAGAGACTGCATTGGCATTACATTCATTTACACCTTGGGATCGACTTTGAAAAGTGAATTTTAATTTGATTTATTCCACTTCCACGACCACACGGCTTCACGCTCCTCCATGTTAAAATAGCTCAGAGGTTTCTCGGTGGCCCCCTTTTAAATTTCCACTCTCCGATATTTATTTATAAGTGTGATCCGCGTTTGTTTACCGCGTTCTCCGTGTGACATTTTGACAGTCGCGAAATCTCAGTCAGTATCTGGGAATGACGTGACGCGAGGTTTGTATTCAGGAGCGGGTCTTTTGCGTTTTGCGGAGGCGGTATTAGGGTTACAGGGTGACGGGTTAGCGCCGCAAAGACCTCTCTCCGGGGCTGCCAGGGCTGCTTAGCATTTTCAATGAGCCTTAGCTGTGTCTACGTATCTAGCTCATCCAGAAGGGCTCATCTCCGCCGCAAACATTACCTGTCTCTCTATCCCCCCCGGGATACACCAGAGAGGTGGAGGAGTAGGAGGAGGAGGAGGAGGAGGAGGAAGTGGAGGGAAACGTAAAAACAAGCCAAGAAAATAAAGCCACACTCCACCATCATCATCTCTTACCGCAGCAGCTCCAAATTAACATGTCACCCATGTGCTCCGTGAGCAGATAATTTACTCCTTCTAACTAAAGAAATAAACAGCGTAATGAGGAGGGCACAGATAAGACACAAACAGTTGTCATCTTATAAATATTTAACCGTCCCAGCAGAGAGGTTCTTTATCTAGTCCCTGCAAAAAAGAAAAAAAGTTGCTTGTTAAAGAGACTTACACCCAGTCCTGCTATTCTTTCCGTTGAATACTGTTGCTCCTGTTAAGACAATAAAATTTCGACAAAATGAATAATTTATGTGACTTACAGCGGGATCTTTGTGAATAATATTGGGTCCAATTTCGGTGTCAATGAGGCACAATGCGCCGGTTTAAGTGCCTCCTCTCCACTAAACAGTGACAATGAATTGTAGAATCAATAAACAGACGGAATGAGAGTAACACACGTGCTGCGTTTGTTGAACTTCTTTGGCGCGCCGCGCCGTTTAATCTTCTGCCACTCTGTCGTTCCCGCAGACACGGCGTATGTGAGGGTTTTCATCAGCGACGTCAACGACAACAAGCCGGTCTTTGCTCAGAGGCTGTATGAAGTCGGCGTCGACGAGAATGCAGATGTGGGCCTGGCTGTTGTCACCGTTAGCGCTAATGACGAAGATGAAGGTATGCTTGATGAGGCGGCGGGCCTCGCCGACGCCGGTTTTTCGAGAAATAAAGGTTAAAGAAGTTACCCAACCAGAACCAATACAAAGTTTTTCGTCAGACACTTTGAAACTCTGCAGACATTTGCAGATTACGCTTTTCTTTATCTCGTAGCAGACTTTTCTTTCAGTCTTTAATGGACAAAAAAAAAGTCTTTTGGCAGTCGCAATCATTCAGTTTCTCTTTGAGCCGTGTGCCAAGCAGGCACCTTTTTTTTTTTTTTTTTTTACGTTTGTAGCAGCATGCATAAAGTGACCCTGTGGGCAGTCTTCTCCAATCTGGCCTGAGCTCTGCAGAAATATCACTGCGCCGAAATCAAGCAGTGTGCTAGATTTAGTAGTCATTTGAGTGCTTGGTAATGCACTGTAGCACATATGTTCCAAAAAGAGTGACATGCTCCCACACAGTAGGTGGGCGGGTTTTAAGCAATAAAGCAGTTGCTCATCCTCCGTACACAGCAGCAGCCTAAGATCCCTTTATCAGGCATGTTTAGGTCCGTTAATCAAGTATTTATGGAGAGCGGGGGTTGCAGCTTAGACTAGGGCTGCAGCACTAATGATGAATAGCTCTGGAATAAAATCAACCTCCAACATTAAAGTTACAATACTATTGCTCTTAATAGTGCAATAGTCTAAGAGGCTAAGAGGCTAGCCCCAATCTGTCTTGTTTAAAAACTCCACCCTAGGTTTGGCTGCTGTAAGCCTACTAGAACTCAGTGGGAGACACGGAGCACTTTGTCAGCTGGGGTTGTGTTAATAGTACAGATTAGTGAATTTACATGGGATTGTAGCTACTTTAACCCAACAGGATGATTGAAAGCAAAGACGCTACATTCCGGGAGATTATCTCATCTGTTCCGATGTTAAACCACTGGGGTTCACGGTCTCCATGGAGACACAATAGATAAGTCCAGTTATTGACTTCCGCTTTTCTAAACTACATCCCCCACCCTATCCAGAGCCTCACAATCGCTCCCTAGAGGGTCCTATCACAGTGGTTTATGCTGCTTTTCAGTCTCGTGCTGCCTTTTTATTTATTTTTTTCCACACTTTTTTTAATTAGTATCTGATTAAAGCCGAGGAGACGAGGTACAAAGTTTCCATTTAATTAAGTAATCAAAACAAGAAAGGGCCACATGAAAGCCTGCTAATGCTCAGGTCTTGGAGGAAATGAGGTGTAATACCCGTGTGGGTTCAGCCTTCTGTTGTTTCAGGGAATGTAACAATGTAAGAGCTGAGGCAGGAACAACAATGTGAGCGGTAACATGCTGTAAATTCTGTTCTTAAAATGTCCCGTGTTGTGATTCCTGCCACAGGGGCCAATGCCAAACTGCGCTACCAGATAACATCTGGCAACAAAGGCGGCGCCTTTGACATCGAGCCGGAGGTGGGCACGATCTTCATCGCGCAGCCGCTGGACTACGAGCAGCAGAAGAGGTACAAGCTACTGGTGCTCGCCTCCGACGGGAAGTGGGAAGACTACGCCGCGGTGGTTGTCACCGTGGTTAATAAGAATGATGAGGCACCTGTGTTTTCCATGAATGAGTACTACGGATCTGTCACAGAGGAGCTTGATGGATCACCTGTGTTTGTGCTACAGGTGAGAGACTGAGACTCCGCTGAGGTTTCCTCTGTGTAATTTCCAGTAATTACTATCATCCACGTACTGTAACTACAATTATCTTCAGAGAGCTCGCTCAGATTTGTTCTCAGTACAGTTTCATCAGACAATTAAGTGGTACTTAATATAGTCATTTCTCTGTGAAACTTCCGAGAACTTCAGTTTATGTACCTGTAACGATTAAGTCAAACTTGAAACGATTCTAGAAGTTTCCGCTAAGCTACAGAGACAGTAGTGATGAATGCTGTGTGGAAAAATTCAGCAGTGAAGCTGTAATTATCCAAGATACAAGAAACGCACCTAATCAGAAGTCATTACTTTAATTCAGGTGGTCAGGGAAAAAGTGCAAACACTTAAATGGGCTGTCCAAAATTTCCAAGAGCAAAGTGGACCTGGCCTGACGGCTGAAAGGAGATGAGAGGGAGCGATAATTTGGGTTTGCCAGTTTGAATTTGCATCCATTCGTTAAGGAGTTGTCTTCGCCTCTGCAGGTGACGGCTACCGACCCGGACAAAGACGCAGACCAGGGCGCCATACGGTATTCTATTCATGGCCAAGGCGCCGAGTCACACTTCATGATCAACGACATCACGGGGGAGATGTATGCCCAGCGCACCATGGACCGAGAGGAGCGCGCTGTCTGGCGCTTTGTCGTCATGGCGACAGACGAAGAGGGCGAGGGGCTCACCGGCTTCACCGACGTTATTATCAACGTGCGGGACATCAATGACAACGCGCCCACCTTCTCGTGCGCGCCGGATAACTGTCACAGTAGCGTGGAAGAGAACTCCCCGCCCGGGACGTACGTCGTGGAGATGACGGCCGTGGACCTCGACGACGCGGCCGTGGGTCAAAACGCGATCCTCACGTACAGGATTACGGAGAACGCGCTCAACACAAACAGCGCGGAACTTTTTGTCATTGATTCCAGCACTGGCACCATATCCGTGGCAGCCGAGGGCCTGGACCGAGAGTTTGCCGACAGCCACCACCTGGTGGTGGAGGCCCGGGACGGTGGGGGGATGACGGGGACGGCCACCGTCGCCGTGGTGGTGACGGACATCAACGACCATGTGCCGAAGTTTCGGGAGGACTGGTGCGGAGCCCGCGTGCCTGAGAGCACTAACGTGGACGCTCCGATCCTGGAGCTGAGCGCCGTGGACCCTGACGCCGGCGCATATGGACACCTGGCCTTCAGCGTGGTCGCGGGGGACTCGGAGCAGCGCTTCTACATGGCCAGTCACAGGCTGGAGCAGATGGGCACGCTGAAGCTGAAGAAAAAGCTGGACTTCGAGCAGCCGGGGGAGCAGAAGTTTAACCTTACCATCAAGGTGGAGGACTCTGACTTTTCCAGCCTCATCCACTGTCTGGTTCTCGTGGAGGATGAGAACGATAATGCCCCCGTGTTCACACCCGGCTCCCATCTGCTCGCCCCTTTGCCTGAGGACACATCTGTCGGAACCAGCGTCGTCCAGGTCGTGGCCACTGACTCCGACTCGGGTGCGAACGGGGACATTTTGTACAGCATTCTCCCCCAGTCGGACCCACATGGACATTTCGCAGTGAGCCGTGCCGGCTTGGTTACAGTCGCCAGGCCGCTTGATAGGGAGACGGTGGCAAGTTATGAGCTGGTAGTCATGGCGACGGACCGCGGTGCCCCGGCATTGACTGGCAGCGTCACGGTCCACTTGCCGTTGCTAGACATGAATGATAACGGGCCAGAGCTGGAGGCGGCCTACACGCCGGTGCTGTGGGAGAACAGCCCAGCCCCCCAAGTGGTCTGGCTCAATAGGAGCTCAACTTTACTTCAGGTTGTGGACAGAGACTCCCCAGAGCACGGGCCTCCGTTCTTTCTCTCCCTGCCCTCGGCATACTCCGCTGACTTCCACCTGCAGGACCACGGGAACGGCTCGGCCACGCTCACCGCGCTGCGGAGGTTCGACAGGGAAAGGCAGAGCGAGCTCCGCTTGCCCGTGGTAATGATCGACAGCGGCAGTCCCCCGATGACGGCCACGAACACGCTCACCATCACCATCGGTGACCATAATGATAATGCCCATCAAGCGGGGGAGAAAGACATCTATGTGCACGGCCGCAAGGGTGAGTCGCTCGCTTCCCCCTCGTCCAATTCTCGTTTTTTTTTCCCCCCACTTCGCCTGCAGAGCTTTGCGCTGCAGGAGGAGCCTGAATAAAAAGGGAATCTGAGACTACAGCTGGAGGGAAAACTTTTCACCGGCGTACCTGCTAGGTGTAGCCTGGAATTCATAATTGCTCGTCTTTTTACATTCGAAAAGTGTTTTGTTATGGTGATAACGTTGTCAGCTCCTTTCTCGAGCCCTCAGGATATTGTTCCCCAAAGCTCATCAGAATGTCACACCGCGTTAAGCGCCACGATTCTTCTGTTTCCGTCGCGTTTCGTCCCTCCAGGTGACTCGGTTAGGTGTGTTGACTTGTTAGCGTTTTGATCGCACACTCGACTCCGTGGCAGGTTTGGTAATTGTGGAAAACGGGAACGCCATGAGTCATCCGAGCTGCCATTGTTTACCCTGCTGCAGTACTCTGGCACTGCAGGTCGATAATAACATAATCCATACTGAGATAGCCTCGCTTCCTTAAGCTCCACGCTCTCTGAAGTGGAGCGCTGAGAGCCTATTCATTCCAGCAGTGGGACTCCACAGTTATGAGCATAATAAGTAGAACAGAACACAAGAATGCAAGATAAGGAGAAGAGAGGGACGAAAAAGATAAGTGTTGGCATCAGCAGATTCTGTCCAGACAGATTCAGTGTGTGTGTGTGTGTGTGTGTGTGTGCGTGCATGTGTGTGTGTGTGTGTGTGTGTGTGTGTGCATGTGTGTGTGTGTGTGTGTGCGTTTACCTTGAACAGGAAGGATGGCGAGTGCAGCACTCGGGAAGGTGTATGCCCCAGATCCAGATGACTGGGACAACAAAACGTACACCCTGGAGACAAGCGCAGCCAAGTAAGAGTTCACTGTTAAATGCATATCTTTTTTTTCTTTATTTGTTTAAGAAAAAAAAAAAAAAAAAAAACATGCTGATCTACAAATGTGCAGCGACAGTACAAATGCTAAAGCAAAACTGTATTAGAAAAACTGCCAGCACTGTCGAAATCTGACAAATAAAGGGGATGTGGACTCAGCGGCGTGTCTGCACGTCTGTATTCAGGCCTCGGAAACTGATACTTCTCCTTTATTTAACATCCAGATCCCCGGCTTCTAATATAAGATACTCGTACTGGCATCACTTTAATTGCTGTCATCATCAGACATTGAGCCATTCTGGGAAATCCAGCCAGAATCAAATTCACTAAGTTCACTTTGAAAACGCATCTACTCAGTATTCAGAAACTCAAGATCAGATTAGAAATACCAACTGCATATTTGTTTTATTCATATAACAATTTCTGACAGTTGCCATGACGACTATCAAGCCCGTTTAGGAGCTTTTGATGTATCCCCCGCCCCCTCTCCTTTTTTCTTCTTTCTTTCTTTCTTAGCACTTTTTGTTTTTTATTATTTATTTAATTCCGCGCTCACTTCCTGCTGGAGTTGTCCCAGCTTTCACCGACCCATTCTCTGCTTGTCCGCCTGCCAACTGTTGAGCATATTTCCTCAGAACGAGAGCTCGGAGACAAAGGAAGGCACTTGTCCTTTTCTCGCCTCCCTCCCTCATCTTCATCTGAGGCAGCCCTTTCACTGCTTAACAGCTCCTCCGCTTTTTTTCGCAGATACTTCACTCTGAACCAGAGCTCCGGAGTGCTGACCATCCGACAGAACACCCCGGCGGGGAGCTACTGGCTGAGGGTCGGGGTGTCCGACGGCGTGTGGCCCGACGTGATCTCGGGGGTCAGGGTTCACGTCCGGGAGCTGGAGGAGAGGGCCATCCAGTCGTCCGCCTCGCTACGTTTGACCGGTAACGTTTGCAGAAACACAGACTCTGAAATTGTTCCACGCTTTGGTCTATCCCGGCTCCGATACATTTTTGATGGACCTTATTAAACAGTAAAGCGTGCGATAATGTCTAGTTCTTTCAGAGTTCTTATTAAAGCGAGCTCTCCGCGGAGCCGTGGATCAGCTGAGGAAATGTCACTCGAAAGTCTCTGCGCATTTACATCAAGGCAGAGCGCACTCAGAGAGAACGGAGCCTGACTTCTGATTCACCGTTTACACGAGGAGCTGGGTTTACATGAAGCCAAACAGTCCGATTACAAACGGTTTAGAAGCCCAAACCGCTCCATATAAACATCTCAGTCAGAATAAACAGGACCAAACTGAATGAAATTTCATTCAGTTTTACAGGAGTAGAATATTCCTTTTCCCAAACCGATTGAAAGTTATGTAAACGGTGAATCTGAATGAAGTCAGGCTCCGTTCTGTCCGAACATGCTCTGCCTTGACGTGAATGCGCAGTGACGTTCGATTGACGTGTCCTCAACTGGTCCGCGGCGCCGCGGACAGCTGGTTTTTAATAACAACTCTAAAAGAACTAGACATTATCACACTTAGACACTTAGACGGCAGAAAAAAAAATAGAAATATTGAGCTGTTTAAAAAGGTCCATCAAAAATTAAACAAAGAGGGGATAGACCGAAGCGTGAAACTAATTCAGAACCGAACCGCTGGAAAACCTTGAAGACCGGCTGCTGTAAAACTAACACAATAGCAAACCTTTCAAATCAAGCTGTTGCTTTAAAGTGTTGCTTTAAAAGTGTCTGTTAAACAGCTGATCTGAGAAAAAAGTGTCCATGTAAACCCAGGAATATTCTTCCCCTGTGAATTAAATTTCATTCGGTTTAGTCCTGTTTATTCTGATTGAGGTGTTTATATGGAGCGTTTTCATTCAGTTTGGGCTTCTAAACCGAATGGAATTGGAATATACGGCTACATGTAAACCCAGCTGCTGACACCTGATCGCGCTTTAACACTTTGTTCATTTTTGATTCCCTGCAGCTCAGCAGGTGGAAGCTTGCTGCAGTTGGCTTCACCTGTTATGTCGCTACGTGACCCCAGAACTACAAGTCAGGAGGGAAAAAAAAAAAAAAAAATCTGGAATATAATAGGTTTTTAATTGGATTCCCCCAACGCAGTCATCCTCCACAGAACAGAAGACATTCTCTTTGTTGTCACTGTTAATTTCTTGTTTGAATCTGATGTCGAAAGGGACAGCATCTGCCACAGGCATGAATAAATTGGTACTTTTCATTGAATGATTATCAGGTTGTCAATCCAGTTAACGCTGAAATAATAGGCTGTCGAGAGAAATTTTTATCCTTGCATTACTTAACATTTCTAAGCTTTGTAAAGCAACTGTTCATACAGCTTGTTGATAATAGTTTCCTCCTTCTTCTTCTTCTTTTTCTTCTTCTTCTTCCTCAACACTCTGAAGTTTATGTTACCATTCATTTTTCTGACAGTCTCTCGGAGCAAATCTGAGTTGTAAAGGTCAATTTGGAAGTGTCAGGTAAAGTCCTTGACATTTAAAAAGCCATTCTGTGAACGGAGTCAAAGGCTATTACACATTCCTCTGCCTGCGAGTCGTTATCGTTTTTTTGGGGGAGATTAAAGATGGCTGCTCACCGTCTCCGGATACCACTGGAAGGTGGCCCCCGCAAACATGATTGATTTCACTGCCGTTAATATATTTTGTGCCGAGGCAGCATGTCAAAACTCCAACTTTATGTCGGGGAAGAAGTAAACGATTTCTGTTTGACTCGCGCCGCGACTCGTTCACCTTATAGATGAATGAGGGAGGAAGCGGATCAATAGCGGGAGATGTTAGGCTACCTTTTGTGCTAATGGAATCAGGAAGTTAGGTGGACTTTGATCAACTCTGTAGTTGTCATTGACGAGTCAGTAGTCCTTATTTCATGAACCCACCCCCTCTTCACTTCCCTTCTCCTTGTCTCCTAAAGGCATTACAGCGAGAGATTTTATCGACTCTCACGTCGAGGGGAAGAGTCGGCTGGAGGCTCTCTGGGACTTCCTGTCTGAAGCGTTGTCCGTCAGACCGGGAAGCGTCAACATTTTCAGCGTAGCAGACAGAGAGGAGAAAACAGTCGACATCCATTTCTGTGTGCTAACTGATAATGGTTACCTTCGCCCGGAGAAGCTGCACGGTGTCCTCGCCGCCCATAAACGGAAGGTATATATACCATCATGTCGGAGCAGATAGAGATCGGCGCTCATATATCAAGTGACACCCTTGGGAGCTTGAGGGGGGGGGAAGCGATAACGGCCCTTTTTTATCTGCCCTTTTATTTTCACACCAACTTTGTGTCTGTTTACTGCCCCGTGCTGTCATGTTTCTTTTTCTGTCCCATTCATTAGTCATCTATGTCTCCCCTCTTTCCGTTGCTGCTTTTCTTTCGCCGCCTGTGCATTTATTGCATCCTCTCTTATGCCCGACTATATTATATTGCCGCTTTAACAACAACCAGTTATAGATTATTAAAGCCATTCCTTTATTTGCGTCGCCTGTGAAGCTGTTTCATCCCTTCAAATGTGGTGTCCTCCCCAGCAGCGCTGCAGATGCAAATCTCCGTTATCTTCAGCGACAATTATCGTAATTTCCATTTTTTTTTCTTCCCTCCCATCATCTGTTTCCTTCTTCTCGCAGCTGCAGTCGCTCCTACGTGCAAATGTTAGCCAGGTGCGGGTGGATGAGTGTGCGCGCGCCGGCTGCAAGTCATCCGGCGGCTGCTCCACGCAGTTAAGCATCAGCGACTCGCCCACCCTGATAGACTCAGGTGCTTTATCCCTGGTCTCAGTGAAGGTGACGCCCTCGGCTGTGTGTGGCTGCGCCGCCAGAGAAGTGACCCGTCAGCCCTGCTCTTCCTACACCGCTAACCCCTGCCATAATGGGGGGACCTGCGTCGACACCCAGAGTGGATACAGGTGAGAGGTGTGCAGTTGTTCAAAAAAGGACTTGAGCTGGAATAGGCTGTTATAGGAGGGGGAGATAGGAAGCAGAAATAAGAGTTTCCTGATGTTCCCTCTCTAGGTCTGCTGGACTTACGCTGAGAGTGACACCTTGGAAAATGAGCCCAGAATTACTAACAGTGCCCCTGTTATAAAAAAAAAAAAACTCCCACAGCTGCAGCTTGAACCGATAGTCTCTGGCTACACTTTTGTGCTGTTATCTGAACTTTGAGACTGCATTCTTAAATCATTCTTAAAACTAGAGATTTTAAGATGAGGTTTCTCATTTAAAGCATCACACTGAAATTATAAAAAGTCTGGCGCGCTGTGTTTTGCAAAACAACGTTAAATAACGAGCATAGACCCAAGGCCTCGGTATCTCATTTTCTGCAGTCAATATAAAGGCCTCCACCTTCAAATGTTTAGGTCTCTTTGGGTGTATATCACAGAAGAAACGGCTTGCATTCCATTTCATGCACACGCTAATACCCAGATTAGATAAATATAGGCCAAGGGGATTAGTTTTACTCTGCCCCCTCTATGCTCACAACTTCTCAAAATCTCATTTAATGCCATTTACACAAGCATGGAAGTTTGTCAGGCACAGTCTTGCATGTACATACTGCATGTTCAGAACACTCCTTCTTTTTTTTCTTTTATCTTTTAAATGGCCTCTGCTACACTTGAGAAGCACACTGCTGAGAGAACATCTTGCTGTATGTTTCATATATATATATATATATAAAAGAATGAGTCATGTGAATGCAGCCTGGCCATAAAGAATCCAATTTTTTGCTTCTATCTTCTGTCGAGGGAGCTTAACAGGAAACCACGAACAGCCCCTGATCAGATATTGTCAATCAAAAAGTGAGAAAAACACGCCGCGCACTTCCCGGACTCGGACGGGCACCGCTCTCCTGGGTCACATGAAAGAACAGCGAAGGGGTGAGGTGCTGTTCTCGGCGCGCGTGCATATGTGTATGCACAAGGCTCCGCTCAGCCCAAGCCGTCCCTTTTCTTTTTTGGTGCTGCGTATGGATCAGTATTCCTGACATGTGTTGCCCCTCTGCAGAATAAACAGCGATGGGAGAAACAGCCCCTAACAGCCTCAGTACACACAGCCTTCCTCAGACACTGCATGAAAATAGATGGCTTTGACATTATCAGCAAAGCCAGCTTGTCTCACATGCCTGCAGTGGAGAGGACAGGATGAGATCAACCGGTCCCCCCCCGATCCTCGCCATCGCAGTGATTGAATGGGCTGTTTTTCATCGCTGTATCTCTTTCTTTACGGCATTGTTGTATGATTATTAATATTTACCGTTGCGGTCGTATACACAACCAGATTCAAGAGAGTCGTTTCCAGCTTATGCATGAGCAGTGATCCCAAACACTCAAGCTTTAATCAAACTAGATAAGTACAAGAAGAAGCAATTGCCAGATATCAGCGAGACTGTGTAATACCTTGAGAACTAGATGGGGGAGGGTGGGCATAGGTGAGAAAAAGCCTGTGGTGGTACGACACATAGAAAGGTGACTGAAATAGAATTCATTATCTCCTGACAAAAGAAACGTGATGTGCCAAGCAGGAACGCTCTCCGGAGAGTTAGGCTCAGACAGCTGCGGTAGATAAAGAGTATGCTGTGGTTCGCAGCTAATTGATTTAATGAAGAATTGAATATTCAGGGTCTTGGTGGTGAATGCACAACTGTGCAGCTGACTGACAAACCACGCTGTCTGCTGACGGCCGGGGAAAGCCGAGCGTCTGCCCGCGTGAATCAGCGAAGACGCGCGTGAAAGACGGGAGGCACCGCGCACACAACCGGAGATTGGACAGTGTGACAATTTCTCAGGGCTCAAAACTGAATGACGCTGATTGTTTCTTTCCCCTTGTTTTGTTTTTATTCTCCTCCTTTTTCTCTCTTTTTTCATCTTTTTATTCTTCCCGGCCACAGGTGCCACTGCCCCCCGCAGCTAGAGGGGCCAAACTGTCAGCAGACAAGGCTTCGTTTCCTTGGCAACGGCTATGCCTGGTTTCCCCCCATAAGGCCGTGCTTTGATAGCCATCTTTCACTGGAGTTCATGACGGAGGAAGATGACGGGCTGCTCCTGTACGCGGGCCCGCTGGCTACGCTTCTACCCGGGGACAGCGAGGACTACATGGCGATAGGTAAAGAGAGAGCGCGGATAATTAGACGTCTGCCGAGGGAGCCTCCGCGCCATTACTGCACTAAAACCTGGGACTTAATTTTCTGTGTTTAATTACTAGGCGGTGGCTAATCAGATGTAGGAGGTATATTTTGTTCGTTAGTGTACCCCCGAGGGATTCGAGCGCTTGCCAGACTGAGTTAGACTGTTTAACATGTATGTAATTCTACGCCATGTGCCAAAAGGAACTCTTGCAGCTTGTATTTTAAGGCAAGTTTGAGGCTCGTGGGCATTCAGTGTTTCATCCAAGGACACGTCAGCAGGGTTTACTCTTGCTGACACAAAGGCTCAAGCCTAAATCCTGCAGCTGAAGGACAGTAGTAAATATTTTATCAAACCGAATTGGTAATTGCTGAAAGGGAAGACTCTAAGTATGGGTGCTTGTCTTTACAAAACATTTACAAAAGCCATAAGAATGACTTTCCATTGCAAACACATGTGCGGTGACTTTATTTTGTATATTTTTGTCTCATGCGAACTACACAAAGCGTACTTCTATGCTTTCCTATTTGCCACTGCTGCAGTCAGATTTCTGCCTCCTCCCCAATATGATAAATGAAGATGAATTCAATTTAATTTGTGGGACTCGCACTATTTAAAAAATGAGATTTGCAAAAAAAAAAAAATCTGCAGCGATAGCTCATTAAGGAGAAGCGGTGTCATAATTATTGTATAATCCATGGAGCTTGGAACCAGCCCCTTAATTGGTTTTTATTTCCTATTTGACAACCGTGTCTGTCTATTTTCCAGACAGATTCCCTGCTATAATCTACTCATGTTATGTTGTATTCTTCATCATCATCTTCACTTTCTTTCTTTCTTTTTCTTTTTTTTGTCATTAATCCCCTGAGTTCTTTTCTTACACCTGCACAATTTGCCACCTTTCCTTTTTCTTTTTTCTTTTTTTTTTTGCTTTTTCAGCTGTGTTTTTACTTTCCTTTTCCCCCTACAGGTCTAATAATGATCGTTATATTAATTAGTGTTAATGCCAACCATTATTTTCTTCAGAGCTGATTGCCGGGACACCCAGCCTAAAAATTAACCACGGTTCCGGGACCCTGGTCCTCCAGTTAACGAACAACATCGGGTTGGCTGACAGACGCTGGCATCGCCTCGACGTGAGGAGCAACAGTAAAGTAAGACAAGCACTTTAATGCCGATGCCCCTTCATGTCATTCTCATTTTCCCGCAGAGAAGATGCCATATTAAAATATACGCCTCAATTATTAGAGAGTGTGCTCGGCGCGTACGCACAAACGCGGCGGCGGCGACTCCGGTGACCTCTCTCTTTTCACTCTTCCCCAATTTAAAGGAAGTGCGCTTCACTCTGGATCGATGTTCCAGCGCGATTGTCATGGAGACAGAAGGCGTGGACTCGTGGGCAATGACAGAGGACCGCTCCTCCTGTGAAATCCGAGGGGTCACCCCCAACAGGGAAAAGTAAGATCAATAACCGAGAGAAAGAAGTGTGACAAACTCCTCCAAATTCCTGCGAATTTTAAACAGAGGCAATAATAATAATCAATAACCATGATATAAACAATACAATGTGTTAGAATTACGCGAGCATGTATGTAGACGAATGTGTAAATAAATGTGGATACACTTGTTTGGATGTAAGTAAGTAGCAATTAGGATTTAGCATTTCTCCAGAGAGCCTTCTGGGTGTTTTTGTTTGGTTGCACAATGCTAATCTACTGAGGTTTTGTTCTATTCACTGCGTTTAAACCTAAAAGAATGCATGGCCCGTAGGGACAGTGTCTAAATGCCGCATGCTCCCGTCGGGATAAAGAGCCCTCTGTGAACTGGAGTCTGAGCAGCCATGGCAACGGCGCTCTGCGGTGTAGTAAAGACAGAGAGGAAAAAGAGAAAGTTATTTGTTTACAGATTTACTTACTAGGTGTTCGAGCTTTTAATACTCAGATCTATTCCGTCATGTTCACTGTGTCAGTCCTGCTCAGATTCTCGCTCGCTGTTGTTTGCTCCACGGCTGACTAGTGGCGTTTTAACGACGCACGCCTGGTTTTGTTTATTATGTGCTGGCATGCAGAACTTACTCGGTGACATTTGTCATGCTGGCCTCGGCTCTAAATTTACATAAAAATCAACCACGCAGTCATTATCCGGCTTCTTTTATGGGCGTGAAGTATTAGAGGAAGCCCCGTCACGGTTCACGGTGGGTGTGTCACATTTAAATCAAGGCTTCCCAAAAGTTAATGAGGCCTGCACCCAACAATAATCTTCGCCAGTGATTAATTCCTTCATTAGTTTTTAAGTTAAAACTTAAAGCGTAGTGTGATGTCAAACAAAAAACGGCATCAAATCATTAAACATCAGAAGGTAGAACCGGAGGAAGTTTTGCGTTATTTGCTCGAGGAAATATCAGAATTGCTGCTGTCGTTGCTCGTTAATAATAATAACAGGTCATGTTGTTCCCTCAAATTAAAAACCAAAAAACATTCACATCTTTTATATTTCATCAGGGATGGTTCATGTTTAATCAAAAGAAAGAGTTTACAAGAATAAATTCTTGGGAGTTGTTATCAACCATGAATTATGTTGGAAACCGCGTATTGATTATATCAAAAAGAAAATATCAAGTCTTATCTAAAGCGAAAGAAATTCTTTACACAAATTCGCTACAAATATTCTATTACTCCCTCATACTGCCGTACATTACTTCTGGGGGAAAACATTCAAAACAATCACTAATCCAATTTATCTGCTTCAGGAAAGAGCAGATTCAGATCAGGATTATCAGTAACACACAGACAAATTATTCATCACTGATCTGATGCTCAAATTCAATGAACTTGTAGATTTCAAAATACCACTGCTGATGTACAAGGTGTATAATGATCTACTGCCACAACGTATCCACAAGTTGTTTCATAAAAGATAGTGTGTTTCAGTCTATGGGCCTGGTGCTTCGGAGATGGATATTAAAGAGTCCAGTACAAACCAAATGTTTAAAAAAGTGTTGATGGACAGGACACTCATTAGGTTTGGATACGAGTGTGTATGTTAGAGCTTGGATCAAATGACGCTGGGTACATGAAGAAGTATGTTTTCTAATGTTTTATTTTCTTGGCTGCTGTATATAGCATGTAGCAGCTGACAGAGATGGATGGAGGTGTCGGCGTAATAAGCAGAGCTTTCAGCCAACACCTTTCTGGTCTTGTTTTGGTTACATTTCTTTTTTGAGTAATGCAGTATTGGCATAAATTTAGTTTTGTTTATCTGTTTTTTTTTTTCTCTCTTTCATTTTTTTGTATCTGAATTCATATTCTGAATATGACCAGAATAAACCTAAAAATACCTAGACGGGTGTTAGTGCACATGTTTATTGGTCGGAATGAAGTCAGATTGTGACCCGGATTGCTCTATCATAGTGTCAGATTTCTCAGCACGCGCCCTGCTGTCCCCTCTGGAGGGGAGGAACTGTTGATGAAATTCTCAGATATAATCCCTGAAATGCCAACTGATCTTTGACTGTGTGTGTTTTCTCTTGGTTGCAGCTGTGTTTGTTTTCCCACTTTGTGGCCGTGGCCTGACGCTGCGCTCGCCGTTATTTTTGTGCGTTTAAGCTCCGAGTTTATGAAAGCAGCTGTACTTCTCCTATTATTCATATTTAATGAATAGACCCGACATTAAATATGTCCATTCACGACTGCATTTCAGTCTGAGATTATGTAGTGGAACTGGTCGTGCATTTAAAATGGACAAAAGAAAAGAAAGAGAAAGTCGGGGAATGACGAGACAATTCGTGGCCGTGTCCTTTCACTCAGACTTTCTGCAAAGACGTATCTCAAAAACCTTGGGTTCTGGCTTCGGCACAACATTCACATCTCTCCATCTTGGACAAACGCCTCACACTTGAGGTAAAGAAAATATTTATCTCGTTGCAGAAAGACCATCGCAAAAAGCAAACGGCCTCACAAAAACTGCTAGTGTCTCTACTAGTATTGGAAATATTTACACTCGCTGGAAGAAACACTCACAAAAAAAGAAATAATTGAAAATTAAAAATGCTGGAAATAACTGGTGTGTTTATTCAGCCAGTGAGACGGATGAGACAGTAGCCTTAACTTTGAACAATTGTTCATCCTATGACCTTGGTTGTGTTTTGTTCATTTGCACCTGCTTGTTTGCACTTTTCATAAAAAATGAAAGTATCCATTAAAAAAAGAAGAAGTCAGTAGCTGTGCTGCTGTTTGAGCAAAAATCACTTTATATGTATAGTCTGAAAGGCTGAGAGGTGGTTTAGAGAATTCATTTGCGTCTTAATTGTTTCAGACAAATGTAATTTACCCAGCGTGAATATGTAAAGAGAAAAAGATAGAAACAATAATAGGATGCCACGCTCATTGACAACCTCAGCAGGTACATGGTGTGAACGTGTGTGTGGGTAATTTCTTCCACCTCGCTTCTGTTGCTCTTTACACGGGGAGGTCTCTTTTAAACCTCGGGAACTTACGTGATGCCTAATTCATTCCGTTGTTGTTCTTCATTCCCAGGTATCTGAACGGAAGCCATGTTCTGCAGCTCGGAGGAGTCAATGAGAACATATCGTACGAATACCCGCAGCTGCAGCACAAACACTACACTGGATGTATAAGGAACCTGATCGTGGACAGCAAGGTAAAGTGTTTGTGAATGCAGTATGTCACGAGGATTTTGTAATTTCTCCAAATTCAAAACAGAATTTAACCAACTGGGATTAAATCCTCACAGCTCAAACGTGACTGTGTCTATAACTTAAGGAATTATTCTAATCATGACATTATTTCACACTAATGTCTAAGAGGAACTTCTCTGAGGGACAGCCAGGACCTCCTGTTCCCCTGGTAGTCCTTGCATCATGCAACAAAGGTCTCTATCAGTCCTGTGAAAACCTAGTTTCCGACTGGAAACAGCGCATACCTGGCTGGAAGTTATCTGCTGGAATCATACATATAGTGATGAAGTTAAACTTTAATAAAATCCTTTCAACGTCTGTCAACATCTACGGCTCGACTACACGGCTGCATATATGATGGAGGACTCTACTCTTCATTTACAATAAGAATGGAAATGAGATGTCAAGGTTTCAGCAGAAAACCTGATGCTGGTCACATTTCATCATTATTTTTCCTCTGGTCAGATTCACCCTGATTCTCTCTGTTTGTTTGTATTATCAGAGAAAATAAATGCGAATATCAATAGAAAAAGTCAGTTTTAATAGCACATGATCACATGTGGGATTATTAACTTGTAAGGAGAATTGACAGCAATCAGGCATAACATTATGACCGCCTACCTCCTCTTCTGAGGGTGTCCTGTGGTGTCTGGAAACAAAATGTGTTGGGTCCAATAGTTTGAGGGGAGGGGCCTCTGGGGATCATCCCACAGATACTTGATCAGTTTGGGATCTGGTCAACACCTTTTGCTGTTGTTTTGTTTTGTTTTTCAGTTGTTCCTCCTTGTATGATTGCCTGGGTCAGGCTGCATTGTGCTGGGTGGCAAGATGCTCAATGTTATTTACTTCTCACTGGTCAGTGGTCTTAATGTTGTGGCTGATCGGTGATGAGATCAGATGCAGCCTAATAATTTAATGGTGGAAATAAAACCACTTAAGTAAAGCACAAATACATCCACATTTTACTCGTAAGTCATTACAATTAATACAAGTTAATATAGGATGTGCAATGACGTCACTGCCGCCCGGTGCCACGCCCCCCTGAGTGGCAAAAACATGGCGGAATGTAGCAGTGGATACAGCGAGACCGAGTAAAATGTGGATTATCAGATCAAATTAAGGACAACTGGACTCAACAGTGATCAACACGAACTAGTAAGGATTTTGAAAAGTGAATAATAGCCTCAGTTTCAGTTAGGTAGCATTTGAGTTATGATAAATGCAGGTACATAAAAGATGCTAACGCTAGGAGCTTTACTGAGGAGTAACATTAGTCAAGTCAATTAGTCACAACAGCTCTTCACCTTTTTTTTTTTTTAATTAAGTTTACAATTTAGACTCTGTTAAAGCCTATGATTCAAACTAATGCTGCTAATCTCCATGTTCAGCTGTCACTTTTTGCTACTCGGTGGCCGTAACCATGGAGACTTCACTGGCTGTGACGTCACGTGCATACCCTCTATTGTGAAGATGATAAGTTAATGGCAGTGCTCAGCTGGTATTGTAAACTTCTGCATTATAATCTTTTGTACAGAAAGATTTGACACCCCTCCGTTGTTTGCTGCTGAAACTGAAATAACTTTGCGAACACCGTTGTCTGCAGAAATAAGACTCCTCTCTGACCAGCTGATTCCTGCCACATTTTGATGCCACATTTTTGTGTTGGTTAATTACAGCTCAAGTACTTTTTCATTTTTTTTTTGTCTTTTCTTTGTTTTATTTTGGTCGTTATTTTCGCTTTCCATGATTTAATACACGGCGTAATATCTCAGTCCCTGACCAAAAAAAGGAATTTAGGCAGAAGCCTGAGGCTTATAGTTTATACCCGTCCTAGATCATCAATCCAGCTGAATTTCTACAGAAAAATACCAAAGTTAAATAAACTATTCAAATAATAATAAAAAAAATCACTTGCTACAACATCCAAGTTAAGTCACTTTGAACTCTATCTCCTTTAATTATACTCTTCAATCATCTTACATTTCAGGGCTTTTTTGAAATTGATTATCATAACTCCAGTTCATCACATAGTCCATTCCTTAATTCCACACCGAGAACTGAAACACATCTGTGTTTTACATTTGTTCTTGTTTTACATGTTGCAAAAATAAAGAGCCCTCTTAAGCTATGCCTTCTCTCTCTTAATTAGAAAAAAAAAATGTTGAACACCATCAGGGAGGCTTTTATTCCCCGCTCGAAAAAAAAAGGATTTCTAATATTTTTAATTGAACTAAATCCAAGAATTTGAATGTGGCACATTTAATAAATAAAATATTAGTTGGTTCTAAATAACTCACATTATTTATTACTCGTACGGCTCTTTCTTCTAGTTTAATTATGGGATTTAATTTGATTTATAAACAGTTCCCCAAACCTCTGCACGACAGGTCTTCAACAGGGCGTCCGCGACCCCCGGGGGGTCCGTGCAGGAATTAATGTATATTTATAAATAGCACTGGGTTAATTTAATATAGAACACATATAGGAGGTAGGGGGTCCCTACGTAATCTCTCCATCAGTTTGGGGTCCTCGGTCTGAAAAACATTGAAGACACAGTATCTCACGTGTGGCAATTATCGTGAGAAATTGTAATTACTTGCTTTTTAGGTCACATCTGTAGGTCATATCTCTTATTTTACGCTGCGTCGGATCTTGGAAGATGCAATTTTTTTTTTGTCAATGACTTTCACTAATCCACTAGCAATGCAAGGACAGAGATGGCTACCCATTCATTTGCTTCACACTATCATATTTTTCTCTTCTTCTTATTCCATTCAGCTATATGACCTTGGCTCCCCAGCTGAATACTCCAACACTTTGCCAGGCTGCACTCTTAATGATGGCCCCTGCACCACCTCGGAGCAGTTTCCCTCCTGTGGCAAGAGAGGCCGCTGTCATGGGGAGTGGGGCTCTTTCAGCTGCCTGTGTGAAAGAGGGTTTACGGGGCCGCAGTGTGATGAAGGTACAACACTCGGAGTTGCTTTTAATTGCCTGTAAGGTTTTTCCCGAACATGTCTGTTGCATCAAAACCAAGTGGGGAACTTGCTGCAGTGGAAAGATAACTTCGGCTTACATAAAAGGGCTTTGGTTGAGCGGGCAGCACGCCCTCGCTGTTGCATTCTCATGAATTCGCCATCTGACAGCCGAATAAATTGAACGAGCCTTTTCGTGTTTTTTTGATTGACAAGCGTCTCCGGAGTTCTCCTTCGATGGCCGGAGCCACGTTCAGTTCCAGTTCCTGTGGTCCCTCCCCGCGCGACAGACCAGGGTCCAGGTCGGGGTTCGGACGCGCGCCGCCGCCGGTGTCATCCTCAGCCTCCTCTCGCAGGAGCAGAACGAATACCTGCGTTTAGAGGTGAGTCGTGACAGGTCACTCCCCCCCCTCACCGTGCTCCTTGACAGCTGAGAGTGTCTTGTTTGCGAGTCTTAAAATGATGATTAGGGCCTGGACAGTGATTGCTGCAAATGCTTGTCAGGCTGAGAGTGAGTAATATCAGGGTTGGAGACGTATAGGCGGATACTGAGGGGGCCGCTGACTGACATGTGTATGTTCTCAACAAGGTCTTTCTGTAGTACTGTAGAAAGCTGCTCCTATTTAGCGGAATTGCTATTAAGAAAAACAGGCCACTTTATTCCTGGTTATTTCTGTCTCTGGTTAATGTTTCAAGCGCATTCAGTGTGGCAAGAGAGCAACTGTGTCCACGTTAATAGGCGACTTCCTACTCTCTAAGGTTTTGGCACAGCTTGCTTCGAGTGGCGAGCCCCGAGACACGTCTGCCCTCATGCTACTTGCTATGCTACAGCTGGGGTGAAATGGTGCTCACACGGACTCACGTCTGCTTCCCTTCGCCAAATCTCCATAATGGCATGCCTTACCTGCCTGACACATTCCTGAGTGGCTACGAAGCCGGTGTTTCTTGTCAAAAAAAAAAAAAGAAAAGAAAGAAAAACCCTTTCGTCTCACTGACTTGCTGAGCAGCACCTGGAAGTAAACGTCTCTGTTCGGGGCTGTCACTTTTCCGGCTAACTCGCAGGTCACCTGTTTGCAAGCGAGCCTGTCACCGTTTTCGCTGTGTTTCCACATCGATTGCTCTGTCTTTGAGAACATCTCGCACTTTTTGCGCGAGCGCCTGTTATTTGTCAGACAGCTTTGTTTAAAGCTTCGGCTCTTGTTCTTCGCCCGGGTCCTTCACGCTAACATGAGGAAAAACAATGTTGTCCTCTTCTCTGGTTGCAGTCCCACGGTGACAGAGGCAGGAAAGGGCTGCAGCCTTTTTTACTGTATGTGGGCTGTGAAGCCTCTCGGCGGAAGCCTCTCTGGAACTGAATTGGTGAGCTGTATAAAGCATCTGATGTCTGTCTGCAGCAGCACAGTGAAGCGTGTTGAGCCTGGTTGTCTTAAAGCTCTGAGAAACACTTCGGGACAAGCCGGGTGTGTTTTCCGACAACAGCTCTAATTTAAAGGGGGCTGTCTCTCTGGCCTTTTTTTTTTTTTCTTTCTCTCCTTAAGGGTAGATATGGGATAGAGTGCACGCTGAATAAATAACCACACTCTCACACAAAGGTTACTAGGGGCTAGCTGGGTATAAACAGCATACAGCTCTCCAAGGAGTGTGGTGTCTCTGTGAAGAACACATTTATCTAGTAAAGAAGTTTTTGGGAGACGTGACTGCGCTATTGTCAAAAGCCACTAAAATCATAGTGTTTTTTTATTCTAATTGTTTGTATTTGCACTTTGAAATGTGAAAGGTGTTTGTTTGAAATCTTTGTGCTTAGTAGTGACTGCATACATCTCAGGAGGGGCGGTGCAGAAAGTTTATGTAATCAGATTTCTTTGTTGAGTATTGATTGAGCAATCTGCTCGTTTTCGTTGTGGACTTGAGAGACGGATGGGGAGAGCATAGTCAGCTTTTATTCTGTTTATATGCGTGGTTTTGTGTTTGTGTGTGTGTGTGTGTCCAGGAGCGGAGTCGCATTTGAGATGCCCATGCTGAGGGAGCAATAGTTAAAGCAGGCCGGGCTGAATGTGAATTATCTTGCCCCACTGTTTCCAATTAAGCTTTGGACATGTACAAGCCGCAGTTATAGGAGCCTCTCATTGGTTAAGTCCATTGTGCTCACTCATCCTTAACTGCTGAGGATAATTGTTGTTTCTTGTGTACCTTCCCTTCGGGATGACTCCGGCTGCCGCGATGTGTGCGGCGTCTCGCCAACGCGCCGTGGCTGCAAAATTGCTAAAATAATTTTCGCCGCTGAAATTTTCATGCCGTTTTTCTGGCGCGTTCACCGGGAGTGAGGCTCGCCTGGGTAGTGGAATTTCACAATGCTCGCCCGGTCCAACCTTTGCAGCCTTTTCTTCACCCTGGGAGCTGGCCTACTTCTTATAATGCTGTTATGCTCGAGATCTTATTTTTTTTTTCTTCTTCTTTTTCCCATCAGCGCTGCACAATATGGCACCGGTCCAAGTCTGTAAGGCTGTCAGTCAGCCAGAATCCGTGTCACCCTATTTTACCATTAAAATCTACACTAGCACGAGCGCTGTTCCTGCAGCTGACGACAAAACGAACCAGTTCGTTTTAGAGAAGTGCAAAAGGCTCCTGTTGGCAGGTTTTGACACTTCAAACATGGAGCTGCTCCAACAGATTAAAATATCTTCTATTTTTTTTTTTTTTTTCATGCTTTCCACTCTTTGAAAGTCAGTAACCCAAAATCACTAAAGCACTACCGTGTACCTCAGGTTGTTCAGGGGCTGCTGGCGGTTTTCTACAACCTGGGAGATGGAGACTACAACGTCACGGTGCCCTACCGCCGCCTGGATGACGGAGAGTGGCACGAGGTGGAGCTGGACCGCTTCGGCAGAGAGTTCACCCTTCGATTGGACGGAGGTGGAGGACGACAGGAGGTCACGGCGTCGCCTGGCCGGAGTCAGGAGATCATTATCGATCCCTCCGTGGTGATGCTCGGAAACTCTTTCCCCTCCGGACACAACCGGAGCTTCCTCGGTAGGTGGCTGCTCACCTGCTTCCAAAGAATGACGCAGAGTGAATTCGTGTGAAGCGTAAAGCGTCGGGCGAATGGGGGAAATAAGCCGAACTGATGAAGTCATTAACATACTCAAAGTGCAGTGGAGTTCACAGCTGGACATAAAAAGAATTTGGTGCATATTTTTTTACCGCTCACTGATGCTTCTGCATTATAGAACCAGGCCCAAAGGTGTTTTGATGCCTTTAGTGAAAAGCTGATGAGAGAAGAGGAGTCAGTGGCACTGATCTGTTTTTAAATGATGTGTTAGACCTTGCGCTTCCCACGGAGTGAGCAAACTAACCAGCAGAGAAAATATCCTAAAAAAAAACACAGTCCATGCTGACAGCTTAGCCCGAGGCTGTTTGTGTGTTTGCCTGCATGAGAGCGTGTTTTTGCGTCGGTCTGCAGGTGTGTAAGCGAGTCTCTTTATGTGTGCCTGCGTGTTTGAGTTAACACCCCTGCTGCTGTATAAATGTGTGTCTATAAAAGATTTCGCCTTAGGACTGGTGTCTTAGTGTGTCCTTTGGTATTGTAAACTCTCTTTCTCCTCCCCCTCCGTTTCCCTCTCCCCCCACCAGGCTGTTTGCGAGATGTGAGGTTTAATGGACGCCCCGTCCCCCTTGATTGGGAGCGGCCTTCGGAGGGGCTTCAGGTGGTCACGTCGCAGGGCATCTCCGCGGGCTGCTCTTCAGACGCGTGCAGGAAGCACCACTGCTCCCCTCCCCTGGTCTGCGTGGACCTCTGGAGGCACCACGAGTGCAGGTGCAGTAAATATACAGGACAAATAACCGCCGGCTTTTTAATGAGGCTTTTCTAGTGCGCAGGCACGTCGCGCACATATTAACAAGAATGCATCCTGAGACATGAAGTGCATTCCTAAACCTCGGTTATTATGAAATTAGTAATGCCAGCACCAAACTCAAGACCCAAACACAGCAAAGTTACTTATTTAAAATGTAGGAAGTTTTAAATTAGGTTGAATGAGCTCCAGCGTTAATATGTAGGAGGTTTTAAAGCTGATCAAATAAAAAGATGCAAAGAAGACAAATAATGTCAAAATTCATGATAAGGTGTGCTGTACACTGATCAGGCATAACATTATGACCACCTTCCTCTTTTTTTTTTGATGTATGTGATGATGGCAGTCACAGTATTATGACAAAAATAATAGTTAATAAGCTTTGGATTGACAATAAGAGACAAGATAAAATGATAATAGTGATAATTATATAGACGATACTATTATTGTTGTCATCTCATCTCATCTTCTACTACCACTTATCCTCACCAGGGTCTCAGGGGTTGCTGGAGCTTAGCCAGCGGCGAGAGGCAGGGTACATCCTGGACACGTAGCCAGTTTATTGCAGGGAAAACATAGAGACAAACAACCAGCACTCACCCTCACACCTAGGGTCAATTTAACGTCACCAATTAGCCTAACGAGCATGTCTTTGGAGGTGTGAGGAAACTGGAGCACCTGGAGAATTAATAATAATAATAATAATAATAATAATAATAATAGGGGGGGGTCTGGTCTGGTCTAGGTAGGTGCTACATGTCTAAGTAACATCCACCCAAATGAATACCAGGTCCAAACGTTTCCCAGCAGAACACTGCAGCGGTCAGTGGTTTTAATGTTGTGGCTGATCGGTGTATATCCCAATGATAGACAATCAAGTTATACAATTTTTTTTTTTTTTTTTTACATAAAATCTTTCTTCAAACTGTTTCATGCTGAAAGATTTATAAAGCGAATAAGGGGCCTGATGGCTCCCATTGTTTAGCAGGCGCCTCAGAAACGGAGGATATGTTCCTCACTGCAGTGGCTCAGGTTAGATTAAATCCTCCCTTCACCCCAGCACTTCCTCTCCGTCTCCACTACCACTGTCATAAAATAAATTATAAAGGAGAATCAGCATGATTTCAGACATGTCCTAAAAGAGGAATTAAAAGTGCTGCCCACCTTCGAAGTGTTTCAGAATCTTTTATGACTTGTACCTTCTGCCTGATCTTAAAAATGTATCAGCCCATGTTTTTATGTATTATTCCTTAAGATATAGTAGTTTGACTGAATTCGAAAGTGAGTAACCTATAAGTATTTATAAATGATAAATTATTAAACAGTGTAACTGGCCAACACAGAATGTCAGTAAAGGATTTATTAACATTTTATCCGGCGCAGCTTGTACTTTCACTCGTCCAAGCAAGACAAGCAAGTGCGAATTGACTCATTTAATTAAGTAAACCATGACATTGAATATTCACAAATGTATGACGAGTACACCTGTGCTTTCGTTGCTGTCACAAGTCAAAATGGTTCACAGAAGACAAAAAAAAACAAAAGCGAATGCTGCAGATGTACAGTTCATCTATAAGTCAAAGTGTCCACCAGATGGCATCTAGGCTGGATGCATCCTTATTAAAAACATGTGCCTAATAGAGTGGTGTGTGACTGCACAGGCTGTCCGCGTGTTGGCTGCCTCTTTAAACTCTGCAGGACACGGCCCTGATTTAAGGCTCTGAAACCGACGGGGACTTGAACACCCATATTCTGTGATTGCTGCACCACCTCAGGACACAAAGCGCCGAGAGAAGCGAGAGGAACGGGTGAACGATATTCAGGGGATATTTTGTACAAATATACTGAGGGACCGCTCCTGCAAAGCCAATCTTAGCTTCTCACTTTCTTTTTCTTTTTACAGCCGGGACCTTCAAAGAGCATATCTTTAAATCTGATATAAGAAGTGTAACTCCTGAGGGATTTATTTTTACACTGTCAGCTTAGGTCTCATAGCTCTGTCGAATTCTCTGTTCTTTTTTATCTGCCGGCTTCCCGAGTGTCTCCCGTCTTCTGCCTCACGCCGCCCCGTCTTATCTGCACAGGTGCCCTCCGGGCCACATGACCAAAGAGAGCGCGTCGGGCCGGGTGTGCGTCTACACGCTGTGCGCCAGCCGGCCTTGTCGCCACGGCACCTGCGTGGCCCACTCCCCGTCCCGCTACTCCTGCCGCTGCAGCGAGGGCTACCGGGGGCGGCACTGCGAGGTGACGCTCGCCATGTTCCACAACGTGGACGGCAACAGCCTCAGCCTCAGCTCCATGTTCGCCATCAGCATCTGTGTCATGGCCTTTCTAGGTAGCTATGCTGACTACGTGCTTTTCTACCTGTGGTAGCCCGACGCCGCCGTCATCTGTTCCTTTTTTTTATTATTATTATTTCTTTGTCTTTGTCAAACTCATGTTTTCCATCTCGATGTATCTTTTTATTTTCCGTCTGTTGTCACAGTCGCGGTGAATTATTGCATTATCTCACGCTTCCATGTGTAACATCCACTGCTTTATTTGTTTCCCACCCCTCTTTGTTTTCTGTGAAATCTGTTCACTCACATATCTTGGAGCCGTATTGATCTCTTGAGCTGTGCCACAATGTGATTTCTCCATGGGAGGCTGGTGGAGACATGAAACAAATAGCTGCACTGGAAGAGGAGCAGCGAAACGTTGTGTGTCTTAATTTGCGATTCATGGGGAAGCTGCAGAAGTCCCCACAGAATTGGGAAGTTTCTTTATGTGTTTTTTTCTTTATTTCTCATCGCTTCTGTGTCCGCTGTCTCTTCCAGTGTTATGCTCTGACTTCAAAAGTCAATTTCACTCTCAGCCTTACTTTTTATCTGTCCAACTTATTTTATATCCCACCATCCACTCATTTTACTCCCTTGATGTCTTTTTTTTTTTTTTTTTTTTTTGCCTTTCCTGACACATTTCTTTGTACATTTCTGTTTTCCCATGTCATCCCAAATGTGTCCACATTGCGCACTTCATGTTATGTGCAGCCCATGGACAACAGGCGAAACCTCACCAGAGTGAGGACAGTTTGTATTCTAGGGTTAGTTTTAAGTTAAAACCAGCTGTGAAGAGTTTTATTTATTTTTTTTATCAGAATCCCTTTCATATTTAAGGACTCGCAGGTTAAAGTGGTAGTTTGGATTCAACAAGAGTTTGTATTGGGAGAAAAACGTCTAAAGTTATAATATTTGTGAGACATCGTGTGAATAAATGTAAAGCTAACCGCGGCGCTCTCCCAGCTGTAGTCCAGCTTGGAGTTGGTATGAATCTAAGTCGAGTCAGAATGTTTATTTCTTATTTATGGGCATAACATCTTTAAACAATTCAAACTGCGACAAATGAGACAAATATAAAGCGCCCGATTAAGACGTAACGAGGAACGTAACGTTTACTTGTAAGATAACGATAACGAATCTGAAAAACTTTTTTTAAAATTTTTAGAAAGCGATTTAAAGTGAAAACTGCGAGTGTGGTAGTTGGAGAGCATTCGCTGAGAAAGCCTCCCTTTGAAGACTTATCGGATGATCTGAAGCTGCGCCCTGACATATAAAGGGGGTCATAAGTTAAGAAATGTATACCAGAGACACAACCATTCACTGCTTTGTAGTCAGGTTCAAAATCTTAAAATCAATAACCAGAAGATGAGATTTATGCGCTTTCTTCTTTGCGCCTGTCGAGAACCGAGCTGCTGAATTTTGATATTTTGAGTTTAATAATTGAAGCCTGAGTGCTCGCCCTTGGTGAGTTGATTATAAATACACATACAGACAAGCTCTTTCGCCTTCTATGTAGTAGATTAAAAAATAATTTTCATTCTTCGAGCTGAGGAAAGCACGTCTCGATCCGTCTCGGTTTTGTTAAGGTACAAGATGTTTCTGTGACATTTAGCACGGAATTTAAAAGTCAGCAAGACAGATGTCCATAGAATAGGTCAGTGGTGGCATTTGGCTCCGTGAAAAGGAACCGAATCAGTCTCTGTTTTTTTTTTTTTTTAAGCATATAGAGCCACTTAAAAGTTTTTGTAACCTTCAGAATTTTTTTTATATTTCCACAAAAAACATGACTCAACCCATCAGCAGAAGTCCTGGGAATAGACAAAAAGAACCTAATCAAACAAATACAACAGAAATATTACTCATGCTTTTAGTTTGCTTGAGAGGATTAATCATTTACTCAGGGTGTGAGTTCCAAAAGTATGTGAACACTTTATTTTAGATGTCTGTGCTGCTATAATTCAGAATCCATTGGTCCACCCTCATGTTTAACAGACAGGATGAGGGTCTGATGCTGGACAAATATACTTTAGTCTTTGTGGAGAGCTTTGTCCTTGCCCCCATGGTTGTTCAGAGTTCTTCTGATGGTGGATTCATGAACATTAACATTACCCAAAATAACAGAGACCTTTAGTTGCTTAGACGTTAACCTCAGTTCCCTCTAACGACATTGATTTCTTAGATAATAAAAGATGTTACTCATACCTTTAACAAGTGTCAGTGGAAACTACCGTCTTCCTCATAAGTCTCACTGATGGTGCCGCCTCAGTAACATCAGCTGATAAAACCACATCACCCTACGACCGGTAACACTTCTGAGTCTAATTCGCCCCTTAACATTAACTAGTTATCCTAGCACTTACTTCTGCAGTGCACAGATATGTAGATGTGTAATATTGGTTCGTTTTCATGAAACAACAAATGCACAAATAACTTTTAATGCAACGCTGTATAGACCCCTTCACAGTTTGTAAACAGTGTGACGTTTTTTGAGGGGTGGGGCTTAGCTGGAGGCAAAACATGTCAAACAATGTAGCTTGTGAACAGCAGTTAGCATGTATCAACGGACTGTTTTGGCAAGAATGGACGAGGAAAATTAATATTTTAGAGAACACACTAATATATTTATATTTACAGTATACTAATTTATTTTAATAAGTTGACTCTGACTGATGGGACTATATTCACTGACCCCTACACTCTCAGTCACTGGACAATATGACCAGAGGAGGACACAGAGGGGATGAAGTCTGGTCTGTCTTTATCAAGTGAAGCCTCTCCAACCTAAATATTGCAATAAGTAAGTGGAACCACTGTGGAGGGTAACATAGAAAATACAACTTCTGCTTGGACATGCGTGAAACATACAACTAACGTTGCATTTGCTCGTAGTTAGCATTAGCATGTATCAACAATCCTCCAAATAAAGACTGACTTATTGACCGTAATGTTATCCAGGCTGAAAATGATTAAGTCGCCTGTGACTGGCAGTGGCTGGTGTGCAATAAAATTTGAAGTTACTGTTTTTACTGAAGTTTTGGCCCCCATAAATTCAGCAAGACGGCATTTCCCTGGTTGACAGTGACAGTGTTTGCCTCAAGCTTCCCTCTGTTTTGCCTCCGGCTAACGTTGTGACGTAGACCATGAAGGGATCTATATGATCTGATAAATGCAGAGTGAGTGAAATTAGGAGCACCACAAGTAAAAAACATATATATATTTTCACTGAGAAAAAAATATTTTTTTTATCATTAGCCTTTTTTATATATATATGCATCATATTAACCATTTAGTCTGATGTCAGAAACCAGTGGAAAAAAACCCATAGAATTTCTCAGAGCCTTAACTCACATTTTGAATTGTGAAAATCTAAAGTCATTGAACTTACAGTCTTAAAATAAACAAAACTAATAAGAGCTCAAATCAGTCTGAGAAAATGTCTTAATATGTTTAATAATCCATCAGGACTGATTGGTTATTCTAATAATTTTTCTACTCTAGACTTGAACCCGTTAAGCACCGATGACAGTGGCCCGCTTGTATAAAGAGTCTAATAAAACTGCATGGTTGATGGTCTCATAAGCTGTGTTAAGGTCTAATAGGATCAAGATTCAATATCTACCCACATCTGCTGCCAGTGGAGCCTTTTTAAATGTGTATGCATTGATATCTCTGCCACTGTGTCGAGAAAGATGGACGATCCCTGATATTCATTGTTATGGTTGAGGAAAGGGATGAGTGGTTAATTGTGTTAGCATGAGGGATTCTAGCAGAGGAATGAGGTTTTTTCCTAGTCCTCACAAAGATGGAAGGACACGTATGCGCGTATGTGCGAGCCGCTTGCATGTTGTTGCACTCACTTCCCCCTATAAAGCTGTTTTTATGAGTCTTTCTGTCACAGGCGGGGTTATAAAATGCTTGGGCAATTCGGTACACTGTCCCTGCCTCTATAACTGACTCAACATTCCCTCCAGGGCATGTGGCTAGTATTGGGACATCAGTTATTCTGGTGCTTGAGAGTGAAACATATAAAGCAGTCTTCAATATTTGATAATGAATTCAAAGATGATGAAGTGTAGCCTCGGTATCATTCATGAAAATTCATGTGTTGCTCGCATGCTAACTAAAAGAAGGCGCAGTCCATTTCAAGTAGCTTGTCCATTGTCGCAAATGTGGCATTTATATTCAAGGGTGTAACTTTTCAACTCGCCAAGAATCACGGTCTGTTCCTTAATGTAATTTGGATTAGAATAAGCACTCTTGGCTGAGTGTAATTACATTTTCACACCTTGAAACAAAAACTCAATAAATCTTTCTCCCAAAACTTAAAGCTTCACCCCTCGTGATCCTTTTTGGCTGAAATGAGAAAACTAATGCGGTGTTTGAGTGTAACGAACAGCTGGCAATACAATGGTACAATGTAATTCAGTGTAGTTTGGATTAGAGTGACCCTCATCACGGCAGGAAGCAGCACCTTAAGAGCGCACTCACGTGCGGCGCGCTGCACCGGGCGAGGCAGCTGGCTGGGTGCTAAATTAAAGGGGGACTCCCGCTCTGCCTCGACGTGCATTAAAAGTTAAAATGATCATCCATTATTAAGGTTTACATAAGGCATCACAGGCCGAGCAGAATGTGAGTTCAGCGTGTAGCCGCAGCCAGATGAGCTGATGTCTGACACGTCCTCATTAGTCCGGCTTCAAATTTCAAATCTGACTTCTTGTCTCCTTTTTTTTTTTTTTTTTTTTTTGTGTGATGAATAGAAGAAATTAGCTCCACAGATGGGCTCCTGGATGCCGAACAATCATGTAAAGTGCCTGTACTTTTTAGCCCCTGAAAGATTCATAAATAAAACACGTTTATTTCCAACTCATCCTCATCTCTCACCTGTCTCATTTCCTTCTGCTCTCGTTTCCTCTTTTTCCGCTTGTGTTTTGTCTCACCTTTCCCCCGTTCACCTCAGCAGAGTGGAGCCGCGTTGAAGAAGTGTTTTTTTTTTTTTTTTTGATCAAGCCTCGTTGGAGTTTACTCTGTGCTCATTCATAATGCACGGTCCGGTCCGGTAACATCATAATACCCTGGTCATAGTAGCGGTTAGAGGGCGAGGAGGAGGCAGCAGCATTATGGATTGATGAATGACTGCGATGTTTGTTCTCCACCCTGGGAGATATTGATCTCACTGGAATGTAGTTGCATGCACATGCACATCAGGTGTGTGGGGTTGGAGGGGGGGGGGGCAAGGCAACCAGCGTGTGTGTGTGTGTATTTACCTGTTACTTGTGCCCTAATTGTGTGTGTTTATTGAAGGGGTTTGTGCTTCAGCTCCAGCGCGCTGCGAATCGAACTCTTCCCCTATAGAGATGTGTTTAATAACAGATCAGGTGGTGTTGAAGGGTTGGGGTTGGGGTTGGGGTTGGGGTTGGGGCGAGCGCAGCGCCTGCAGGCAGCACCCCCCCCGGAGCAGGTAATTCTGGCGGTGAGGACCGGCATCTGGTTCGACCTCATCAAGATTCAGGTGTTTACTGCAATATCGCCTCGGCGTAACGGTGAACGAGCCGGGTCAGCTGATCGATACCGCGCCGCCCCACGCTGAGGACGGGGGGGGAAGGGTGGGGGGGGGGCTGGATTGAATGCTTACAATTTATCTTCTTCTATCTGGTGTGCGAGCAGCACAGAAACAGAAAAAAGAAGGTAGGAGTTAAAAAGGCAGCGGTGAATAAACAGAGATGAAGATTCTGATTGAGGTCACTGCTTTTTTTTGTTTCTCTCGTGTGAAGATTGGCTGTAAGGGAGATGTTTTTCTTCCTTTTTTTTTGTTTACGAGTACCTACCTGTTAGTGTGACCCCCTCTCCCTTAAAAGAGCCACCAATACATTCTTCTCTTTCAAAGCAATTCCGTTAAAAATCCCAGAGTAATGTGATTACCCCGCGTTTCTCTGAAGAGTTCCAATTAAGCCGACACTTAGCTCTCACCATATAAACTATTCCGGTTGAAACGGATCCCTTCTAGTGTGAGAGATAAAAGCCAAGGCCAGGCAGAGGCCAGAGAACGACTGAAAAACAGGAACGGCGTGGGGCTTAATGAGTGAGGGAGGGGAGGGGGAAGATGGGAAGGAAGTTCCAATATAAAGAGACAAAAAAAAAAGAAAAACACAGAGATAAAGAAGAAAGAAAGTTTGAACTAGTAAGAACAGATAGTGAGGAGGGGATGGGAGGGGTGTATGTGTGGGGGGTGGTGGTGGTGAGGGGATGGCAGATGGGAGAAAAATATTGGTTGAGATTAATGGACTTTAAAGGTCAGTCCAGCATGTTGTATAATTCAGCACACAATAGCTGTGATTGATGTGTGTGCTTTAGGACCTTTCCTGCCCGGCTCCCTCAGCATTCCTCCCGAGCTTCAGCCGAGCCACTGAGGCTTTGAGTTTAAGCTGGGAGGAGTACAAATTCAGTTAATAGGTTTCCGAGGAACTGCGGTCTTTGATAAGGCAGGAAACAGAGAGGGAACATCAAAGGGGATAGGTGGGACTAGGTAGGTCTCTATTTCCGTGCTCCATTAGTATGTACGGACGCCGAGCCCCGACGGGTCACACAGGACAAGCCGGTGCGATGGAGAAGCTGTTTGCTACTTATATTATTAGTCGCTTTAATTTTGACTGATGCTGCGGGTGTTAGATGTGATGAAAAATAAATGCATTCTGCTCGGCCAGTGAGCTGCTAGGATTCCCGCGCTCGTATCATAACGTTCTGCTCTCGTTGTCAAATTTCATTTACACCCAAAGTTTTTTTTTATCATTATTATTATTATTTCATTTTTTTGTTCCCTCGCATTGTCATTTTAATAACGTGACAGTGTCTTGCGCTAACCTGCTCTCTGGCACCCCTCAGTGTTGATGCTGGGCCTGTTCCTCTACTCCTGCTGGAGGAGGCACAAGGGCCTCAAGGAGGGCGTGTACCACGTGTCGGCGCACCACGGCGAGTGGGAGGACATCCGGGAAAACGTGCTCAACTACGACGAGGAAGGCGGAGGCGAGCAGGACCAGGTAAAAATAAATAGATCCAGAGTGGATAAATAAATAATAAAACCCGCACCTGTTGGCATTTAGACTGACAAAGTAAATAAAAACTTCTTTAAATTCTCGTGCGTTTCTAAATGTCATCCGCTCTATATTCTGGGACTTTTACAAACAAGTGCAGAAATTAAAACAGCAAACATTAACATTTGGTAGAGAACGGCGTCGGTGCCTTGGAATGAAAACTAAATAACAGTTCCCTGGAGAGCTGGAAATGTGAGTCAATTAACTGAAATAAAGCAAGTTAGTGGCCCTGTTTTAATGGCGCTGGTGATAGCCCCTCCCCTTTGCAATCAGGTAATTAATTAGTTTGCTGATCAATGGTGCTGTTGTTGGCTCTTCTACACGCGGATCTTTGTCTGAAGGCATTAGCTGAGATACCTCGCTCGCATTAGCGCCATGTGGCAGTGCTGCTTTTCATTATCTCTTAAATTCCAAAACATTACACAGGAGGCAACGTGCAGCTTTGATGTTTTCATTCTTTTCTCTTTTTTTTTCTCCGCTCCCTTCAGAACGCCTTCAACATGGTGGAGCTGCAGCGCTCCCTCCAGCCCAGCCCGGCTCAGTCGCTCCGTTACAGCTACCCGCAGAGCATCATCTCCTACCCGCAGTCCAAGCTTCCCCAGGACAACAACAAGAAAGGCGCGTCCAACGGGAACGGAAGCGCCGCCATAGCCCTGCGCCTCGCCATCCCCCCCTCGGAGACGGAGACCCTGCCGTCCCCCCTGACCTTCCGCCGCTCCCAGAAAGCCCTCTCCTTCTCCAGCCAGGACCTGGCCCGTTACCTGTGCGAGGTCATCAGGGACATGGAGCACCCGGGGGAGCTGGGGGGCACCATGACCACGCCGCGCCGCCCCTCCAGGAGGGAGCGCGGCCTGGCGGCGGTGCGCTCCCTCAGCTCCCTCAGCGCGTCTCAGGGTTCGGACGCCAGGCTTCAGGCGGCCCAGAGCTCTCGGCTGGACAGGTTCAAGACGCTCCGAGCCGTGGTGAGCGATCTGAGAGGAGACTCCAAGGCCCCGGAGGGCCAGAAAGACAAACTGAAGGAGAGCAGAGGGCAGCTGAACTGCGAGAAGAGCGGGTGAGGCTGCACTCGGAGAAAGCAGAACTGAAGGTTGCAAAAAGAAAAAAAAAAGAAAAAAAAAAACACTGATCAGAAGTCAGTGGTGGAAATCCAAAGGGAGATAATTAAATGTGAAATATTTTGAGACTGGGAGGTTGCCCAGGGTCTATGTGAAGTCTGATATTAATGTACTGTATTGATGAAACTTTGAACATTTCTGTTCTTTGATATAAACGATGTTTACCAATGAATGATCAGATGTGATGTATTGTTTACTCGGCATTGCACTGTACAGTATACAGAAATACAGAAAGCCCCATTTTCGGAAGCGCCCTGTGTCAAAACTGCTCATGTCATAAAGCTCATAAGAGTAATGTCTGCTAGTAAGACGGCAAATGAGCTTAGTGTGAGATAACTGGATTCTTTTTTTTCTTTTTTTTTTTTTTTGCTGTTAATGACTCATGAAATCATTTCTGTGACAAGATGAATTTCGTTTCATTTGTATTATCTATTTCCTTTTAAATAAATGAATATCTTTGATAATATTTCAAACTTGCATAGTTGCTCGTAGCAGGGGTCTCTTTTTTTTCATCACCAAACGTTGCAGGTGAGATTTCTTTTTACCCCTCATTGTATGCATCACCGCTCCGTATGTCTTCACTCCTTTGCTCCTGACATTATTAGGACGACAACCGCTACGACAAACTCTAACAGCTGTTCTTGTCTTCTTCAGCTAACTGTTACCAGCAGCGAGAGCCTCTCTGGAGAAGAAGTGAGTCAATTTGAGGATTAATCATTCATGTTCAGAGACTGCAGCCTCCTGACCTGAGCTTCTGGGAGTCTCCGGTATGAACTGAAGCGCGGGGGTCCCTGCATGCGGCCCTACATAATATTTAATTGGCCCGCATTACTGGAGTTAAACAACTGTGACACCGGAGCTCGACGCTTGGGAAGCACACAGAGCTGCTGCTGCTGCTGCTGCTGCTGCATGCGGCCGAGCATCCTGATGCCTGCATCTTCTCCGTCTACACACCTGCATAATGCATCGCGCTGAGAGGCCGAGAGGAAGGCCTGGACTCCCTCTAGATCTGTAAGGAGCTTCACAAGTCTCGTTCTATCACACACATCAAATATCAGCTCTCTGATCAGACCCCACCACTGCATTCCCATCCCTGTCTCGTGATTATTAGATTATTATTATCACGAAATTAAATTTAAAGCAGTCCTGTTCAGTTTAGGAAATAAACGGGTTGCATGAATACACACTGCCACCTACTGGCAACCCGCTGCCACCGCTTAAGCTACGAGCAACTGCTCATTACTCTCTTCCAAGGTTTATCTCCAGAGTACGCTCATGGGATTTCCCACAGTGGAATCTAAGGATCCTTGAACAACTTTATGGATTTTTTTTTTTTTCTCCAGCCTCATGAATTACAAATTAGTTCAACATTAATGTTATTGCATTTTTTTTTTTTTTTTTAAAGAAGTCCAAGTGCTGTATGCATAATACATTTAAAATGCAGATTTTGTCAGAGGAGAGTTTTCTACCTGCTTACACAGTATAAACATAAGTCGTAAGACGGCAGCAACCTACGTCTGCAAAGCAAAAATGAAACGTGGCTCCTGGATTTATAACTGTACGTAGACGTAATGAGCGTTAATAGTACCGCCTCTGACCCTCTGATCATATCTCTCAGGGTGTTCTTAAAAAAAAAACAAAACCTAGCATTGTGCTCAGAAAAACTGCTCTCCACAAATGAGCAACAACAACAGAGATGTCTCATTATTAATTGTTTCATTGGATGTTTTTTTCCCTTCACCCACTAGAGGTCACTCTAAATCCACAACCAGCAGCAACAACAACAACACCAGGGCAGAGAGGAAGCTGCAGAGAAATGTAAGTAAAAAAAAAAGGCCATCACATATGTACATACTGTTTATACCGATCAGGCATAACATTATGACCCATGATCATCTTGTGAAATTAAAATGTTCTGCTGGGAAACTTTTGGACCTGGTATTCATTCATGTGGATGTTACTTATTTAGACATGTAGCATCCACCCAGACCAGACCAGACCCTCCCCACCCCATTACCCAGCAGCCATCACCAGCGAGATGCAGCCTGACACAGGGACACAGACAAAAACCGTTTAGGATCCCGGCCTCCTTCATATTCTGTTGCCAGATTGGTGTATAGCTTATAAATGTACACTACCGGTCAAAAGTTTTAGAATGTATTTCTTTCTTTTTTTTAATTGAAATGTTGCAGTTTAATGTCTCGTTTTACCCTGAAATTAACAACTGAAATTAAAACATTAACATGTGAACATGTTCTTTCTTTCTAAAATGGAAATCAAATATTTTTCAGAGTTCTTCCCAGTTTTGTTGCATTAGTTCCCAGAAATGTGAGTCTCTTGTAGGAAGCTTTTCTTTCACGCTTCTGTCCAGTTCATTACAAACCAGCTCCATGGGGTTAAAGTCTAGAGACTGGGCCATGGTCCAATCCATGTTTTCAAGCTTCATATCTAGTTTTTATCCTGAGGTAGTTCTGTTATAGCTTGGCCTGAAGCTTTGGGTCATTATCTTGATGTAGGATGAAGCCCTGACCAACTATACCAGAGGAAACTGATGCTGTATATTTCTAACAATATGTCAACAAACAGTCACTGGAACAACAGTCAACTGGACTTCTTCAAGATGTTCCGCCTCTGACCCAAGTAGCTTCTGTCTGGAAAAGTCCAGTTGCTTTTGTTTCAACTTTCATTGTTTGTGGATATTCTATGACCTGGATGAATGGGAGCAGCAGTCATAGCTGTTTTATTTTCAGATCAGATGAGTTGCACTGGTGACCTGTCCAAAGTGCACCGAAATCCTGCACCTAAATCTTTGTTTAAAACAGAAAATAACATCAAAAGTCAGAATGTTGCCTCCACTTTACTCCGTGCATCTTACCAGCTAAACTTCTCTCTCCTTCTCTCTGAGCTGTCTCACCAGAATCTTCTACAGGCTGGTTGAGCTGCACCTGAATGTGTAGAAGTTAAATATTTTACGTGCCCAACTATTTTATGCACAGTGGCCACTGCACCTCTGAGCCCAAACACACCTATTCATTTAACAGCCATTTAAACTGCACATACTGCTGCTTATCTGCACCACTAAGTTGAGGTAATCTCGTCCTTTTGCACAAATATGAGAATGGGTTTAAGAGCGTAGTGTCAGACTGATATCCAGTACCGGTATTAAGTATTGTTGCATGTGTAGTGGCACCATAGTCATCAAATAACTGCAGTAAAGTACAAAACTTCCCCCTGTTATCAAGTGCAGAGTATAAATTTACACAATGTTGGAGGTTTATGGTGAACAAATGATTTATCAGGCGACTATTTTATCATCAATATGTGGCTCATTATCTCAAATGTAAAGCCCTGAAATTTGAATTAAGTTGGTTATGACCATACGTGATGATTTTAAACAGAATTAATGGGGAGGGGCCGTATGAGACGCTATTAACTCTATCAAGGAGGATGATACAAGGAGGATGTGTGTGTGTGTTCTTGCGCTACAGGATACATTTCTGATGAGATCACAGTACAGAAGGCGGGTGTGGGGGAAGGTGGTGGAGCTGAGGCTGGACGGTGGAGGGGGGGTGGGGGTGGGGGGGGCAACACAGGAGCGCAGTGTTTGATGTGACAGCTGGAGATTGTAAGAATGAGGGGTGACACAGAGCTCCAGCTTCGTCAGCCCTGGACGGTCACCCAGCCAGCCCGTCTGTCCATCTGTCAGTCAGTCAGTCAGTCACTCGCCGAGATCCCAACTCTGTTTACTCTTGTGTTATTAACGTGTGTGAGTCTGTGTGTGTGTGTGTCTGTGTGTGCGTGTGCGTGTGTGCCCGCCCGTGTTTATCCTCAGGCAATGGATCTGGGAGAAGTGACAGCGTGGCGTGGCCCTCTGTCAGTCGCCCAGTAAAGTGGCATGCGTGTCAGCTCTCCTGACAGACGCTCGCATCCTGCTGGCCAACGATGGCGGCTGCAAATGTGGGACATGTCTCGTGACAGAGCGACACAGCCTACACGACAACTCGGCGTGCAGACAGGACACGAGCAGTCAAGTTTGATGCGAGGGGGTCACCGCTGAGGGCCCAGGCTCTCGGAGGGTGAGTGAAAGCTGCAGTGATCTCTGCACAGCTGGAGACACAGAAACTATGCTCCACCTCACTTACAGCCCTTTGTTTTTAAATGGGTGTAAGAGAAACTTGTTTTTTTTTTTGTTTTTTTTTCGTCAGAGATTTGCTGACGCGGTTCTTGGATTGCGTGTCCTTGCGTGCCTTGTTAACATGCATAAAACCTCGCACGCGGCGAGGGACTCGACCGTTAACAGTCACAGTCGGTGATTGGCAGCTTGTACCTGCCAGGATGCAATATTTAATATTGTGCTGATCCTTGGATTGTGAGGATTAGCAGGAAGAGAGGGCCCCCCTGTTCTTTCACGCGATGGGAAATCAAACAGTCCCCTCGATGGTTGGTGACATGCAGCTGTTTAAAAAAGAGGTGAGAGCAGAAGAGATTGTAATCATTATTGCTGGATGTGCTTCCTGTAGGTTAGAGATGCTCTAAAAACACTATCAGGGACTGTCAGTAAATTATACATGGAGCAGGACAATGGTCTCAAACATGCACTTCTTCAGTAAGTCTTTCCACATCGCTCAAAAGGCTGATTTACTTTGTGTAATATAACAACATCAACCACTGACAGGAGAAGTCAGTAACATTGTTGTTCTGCTGGGGAACTTCTGGACCTGGCATTCATTCATGTGGATGTTACTTAGACATGTGGCCCCCACCTATCACACCAGACCAGACACCCCCACTCCTTGATGGCAGCAGCCATCCCCAGCAGGATGCAGCCTGACACAGACACACGCACAAAACCTATCCACAGAGGCCCCTCCAGTCAACCCACAGGACGCAACGAGGTGGTCATAATGATATGCTTGATCAGTGTACGTGGTGTAGTCTACGTTTGTTCTGTTTGCAGGCTAACGTGAACAGAGTAATTTAACAAATTTGCCTCAATTTTCATCAAATTGTTCACTTATACTTGTACATATTTGTATATTTTTTACATTAATGTGTGTATTTTTTATTCTAATTTCCTACTTATTCTTACATATTCTAATCGCCTACATTGCTCTTTCTTCTCAACACCGGTTCACTTTGAGTGGGAGCTGCTGTGAAGTAATTCTGATTCTGAAATAGATTTAAATTATGCAATTACATGGTAATCCTCCCATTATATATTTTTTTTTTTCTTTTGGCTTCATATTTGTTGACTTTCCTAATTTAACAGGGACATGGACACTGTCCCCTTAACATAATATATGTTATTATTCTAGATAATCGTCACCAAATATTAGAGGTAATAAGAATATGTACTTAGAAATGATATAAAGCCACATCTCTGTTGAATCAGTCAGTTGAGATTTTATGTGGATCCACATGTTTTCAGATATTCTGATACATAAGGGTGTGGTGGGTGGTCAACAAACAAACCATACGTATGTGACACATAAAGTTGGGGAAAAAATGTAGTTATAATTATTTTCTGGATTTTAAATTGGGTTAAATTCTTTATATTCTTTGCCTTTTTTACAACTTGGGAAGTTGCATCCAGATAGTCTCATATTTCAGGCTGGTAACTGACATGTGCAGCTTTGTTCCAAATAAATAGGAATAATGGTGAACGTACTTTGCTTTAGTGTCTTACGCGGCTACATTAGCTGCTAAATGGGCCTTGAAGTGAGACTGTTTTCTAAAGAGCCAGGTTGCGCAAAAAAATGTGGGAATTCTCCAAACGTGTGCACCTCCGTCTGCTGTCAAAGAGAAGTCAGAAGTCCTCAAAAAAAATCTGCAAATATTCACGGCGCTGAGGTGTTCCCGCTGCCGTCTCCTAGTTTCAGCGTGGATCAACCTCTCGTGTCAGAACCTGTCCTTGATTCGTTTCACACAATCCCTCCGTCGCGCAGTTCCCGCGATCGTCCCACAGATGGCACTCTTTGCCACACCTGAGCTCTGACTCACGCCACTGATCTGTGCTCACATCAGGATCCTCAGGTTTGTTTTCAGACCCAGACAGTTAGATACTTCACTCCCCCCCCTCCAACCCCCAACCAACCCCCAGCCCCTCTTGCTGTGCAGTTCGGTGCATCATTGCGCTCTACGAGGATGCGCCACAGCTTCATGTTAAAAAAAAAAAAAAATGCACTGGCCAAACTCTCTCATTGACTGTACTAGGAGCATTTCAAGGCACGGTTGTGATGGATTCCAAAAGGCCGCTGGTTTATTGATTGCCATCCTCGGCTAAGCTGTGAATGCTCAAATAGTTTCCAATCACACTCAGAAATCACCTTGTTGTTTTTGGAACGCTACAAACGGGTTCCGGCCTGCGCCACAGGTGACTTTGAGACACAAATCGACTGAGCATTTGCGGCGGATTACATAACAACGGCTCGGCCTGTGAGGTGCATGTGGCCATTTGTGGCTGTCAAGGACTCTGTCCATCCATCAGCGAGGAAGAGGAGGGTCGAACTGAACGGCAGCGGCGGGGAGGAAGGTGGAGGGGTGGCGGGGCGGGGGGGCAGCGGAGAGTGCCTGACAGATGGGCTTAGTGAGTGAATCATTGACAGGGGCCTGCTAACGGATGCTGGCTCCATCAATAGCTCAAAGCCCGCGTGATGAATTACTGCAGACAAACAATGCTGAGTAAGCAAATGTGTTTTTAACAAAGCCAGGTGAAAATATTAGAGCTTCTTTGTTAGACATCAAATATAAGCGGTTTCCTTGTACGAAGACACGCAGCAAAACAGCAGCGAGTTTTAACTATCGTGTACAAGAGTTTAGCGTCACATAGTACGAACCTGTGGCAAATCAATTCCGTAAGTAGAAGCTGCAATTATGCACATGTAGCTGACCTCATGTATACTGAGAATAGAGGCAGGAATTTATTATCATTGTAATCTTTATTCTATTCTTTCAGAATATAATCAAAATCAAACTGCCTGCGTTTTTACAACAGCACCCATATTTTCTTTTTTAAATTTCCTGTAAATACATATTAATATACACCAGGAGCTGCCACTATTTGTTCTTCAATGTGTTTGGTTGCTTTGTTGTTCAACAGGGGGTTCGTGACCCCTAGGGGGTCTACGGAGGCACTGCATGGAACAATAGGTGGTAAAACGGTTTTAGCCAGTTGTTGTCTGCAAACAGGTGCAGCGTAACCATATCTTTGCGTAAGAATCTCTGTCAACGTATTTTAGTATTTAGTGCATAGGTCTTCAACAGGAGGTCCGCGACCCCTAGGGTGGCCGCATAGGCACTGCATTGGGGTCGCAAAAGTTTTGGTTGATTAGACATTTTCTGTATTTTTTTAAAATTTCCTCCCACAAATTTAAATTCCTTTGAAAACACATTATCATGAATCTGATATGTATTTTAGTAAAGGGATAAAGGGTAGCTTAATATTGAATGCAAATTGATAATAATAATAATGTATATTTAGTTTAATGAGAGTTTATTGAGTTTAATATAGAACACTTATAGTAGGTAGAGGGTTTCTACTTAATCTCTCCATCAGTTTGAGGTCCTTGACCTGAAAAACGTTGAAGACCCCTGATTTAAAGGACATTTAGTAACCACAGGTGTGTTCCTGTGACTGAAATCTTAGAGAAAAATCAAGTATTTGAAAAATACAAATATATATATTTAACATCAAAACCCTTCTTTCCAGTTTTCTTCTATGTAAAAGAAAAGAGTAACCGAGAAATTGTTGACACTTCCCTTTCCAAACTAATCTTCTACCCCTCTGCGTGTCTCCTCCTCCCCATTACTGCAGATAGAACTCCACCAGGTGCTCCTGGAAACAATGGCTGGCCCATACAGGGATCAATGCCAGGCCACTGATGGGCTCTCATTCCTTCACCAGCAGACGTGATAAATGACATGGCCCATATGTTTCAGCAGCCCAGACTCCAGCCATCAGCCTCCTTTGTCTCCGCATCTAAAGGGAGTTGTGCCGTGAAAAATGCAACGCGCTCGCAGGCGCAAACAAAGCAACTTAGGCACGCACATGTTTTTTTTTTTGTCGAGAGCCGGGACACGCACGCATTAACTGTGCTGCTGTTTGGACGAGAAGCGGCGACAAAGACTCGCTAATTGGAGGCGAATCTTTATTGTTTATTGTAACGTTTTCTGAGCGGCTACACCATGTGATCCCTTTTTAACATTTCGATCGCGCCACCTCTTTCTCCTCCTCCGCTCTCTTCTCCCTGGCAGCAGTAAATCCTGATGTCTATACAGGTAGCGGTGCTCTGGCCCCTGCCGGCCGTGTCCCAGGTGTCTTGTCAGCTGTCAGAGACGTCCGACAGCAGACAGGGATGGCATGACCAGCGGGCCGGGCCATGTTGGACGGGTCAGCCGTCAGTGTTGTGGACAGACAGGCATGTGGCAGTGATCTTCCTGTGACAGGCTGTCAGAGCCGCCCAAGAGCCACCAACCAGCACTCGCCCCCTGTCATCCCACCTGACTACAAACAGAGGGGAAGCTCTGAATTCTCAACTTGGCACCGGCGATTCTTCCTCCCCGCTACTGTACAGTGCATCCATTGTGGCTTCCACATTCGGTTTCGTTCCTTTATCTGGGAAATGCACCAGCGTGGCGGCTGGCTCGGTAATAGTGTCGCTCTGCAGATATTCTAATTGAATGTTTACTGAGATGATGATTCAGTTCAAGTGCTTTTTACCGCTTCACCCTGTGAAAATGGTATTTCTGCAGGGCACACACTCTGAAGCAAGCCAAGTCCTACGATATGACTTGTTTACTACATCTGATGACATTATTGCCATTTTATAACAAGAGACATCTCTGCAGCTTGTGATCCTTTCCCCTGATGGGAGTGTATGCTTGAGTGTGCGTGTTTACCCCAAACCACTCTCGGCTCCCCATTCACCGCCGCGGCCCGTCTGACAGGTGACATTTGGAACGGTTCAGGAGATGTATATGCCATTTGTATCCATGGCAGGGTCAGAGCATGTTACATGACCTGCAGGACAGAGAGCTGGAGAAAAGATACTAATCTCGCCGGGGGAATCAATACAGCACAGAGAGGAACTGATAATTGACCACTGTCAATCAATCAACGCTGTGTTCGTGCAGCCATTAAATGTGTCTTTGTGGCATGAGGGAGGACAGTAGGAAGCCTGAAAACAGACCTTTGCTACAAACTTGAACAGGCTATAGAGTCCAACAGTGAAATAGACACTTGAGTTTAGAATAAAAAAATACAGGAAACAAGCCCTGTGAGTGTTTAAATATGATACTGTTGTACTTTTATTCTGCCCCTTCTGGTATATTACAACTGGATTCATTTCAAAATAAGATCCAACTGTCGTCCTTTTATTAAATACATTTGCCAATTTAAAAGAGTTAAAAGTTTGTCGACATGCACATTGCAGTTTGTCACAAAGACAGCAAACTATAAAATCTGTGCTAGCGATGTGTAATCGATACTTGAACATCGATACTTCTGATACCACATCATTACGATTCTCAAATCAAAGTATCGATACTTTCGAAACTTCCGTGATTCCAGGTTATGCAGGAACACAGTGGAAAGTAACTATTGAGTTGTGGCAACACAACAAACCTTGTGAAACACCTCAGGTTAAACCACAACACAGAATACGAGGCATTTATGATGAGGAGGACAGAAGAGGAGAGAACACGGTCACAATTAAGATGCATGTTTTCATTTTGTAGTAGTTCTTAATAGTTAGCGTTTGAAACAGCATTTTCATATATTTTGTATGATTGAGTCTCTGATTGGTTAAAATAAGTTTCTTCTCGTTAAGAGAATTCTTTTATCAAGAATTACGTTCAAAAGTTTTACTTCCAGCGAGGAGTCAATACATGCGCTATAGCAAGTACAGAATCGGCAAAACAGTGGTAAGGTTACATTCTCTGAAATACAGTAGGTCTCGTATCCCTTAGATACGATAACAGAGAGATGGTTTTGTGTTAAAGAAATGAATATAACAAAGGAGCTTTTGAGTGCAGCTGTGCCTGTGCTCTGTCTGTGGGACGGTTCCTCTCCTCACATATTTGTGATTTTGAAGTATTTGTAATATACTATTATCAGTTACAGCAATCCCCATCTTCAGCAGCTTCAGTAGCTTTAAATACTGTGTATATTTTGTTTTTGCAAAATAGGTTTCCACAATATGACCAATTGTTATTTTTTAAATGAATTCCAATTTGTGATGTTGTTGTAAGATGTCTAGATATCTAGCTGTGAAAGTTCAGTAAAAATTGAAGAACTTGTGTGACAACAACTTCCATATCAATGCAGAGAGGCTCTTAACACCAACTAAAAGCCAGTCCGAGATTTAACTTTGTCTCTTTTCTCACGTCTGCCAAAACATCCCACGACCCACAGTGGTCACAGATGAGATACCAAATCATCCCAAGTTACATTTAGCCGGAACAAACATCTGGGCGTGAGGTCGGGATGAACCATCCGTGAACTTTTAAACTCATGTCAATGCTGTTATTTTAAAGGGCTTTTTTTTTCACATTTAGTAGGGTGTGTGGCACATCTGCCAGCTCAGAAAGTCTGATAAAAAGCCTTGTCAGTCAGTTTGTTATGAGTGGTCTGAGACTGAAAATGTGTCCTTCAGCGAGAAGTTTCAAATTTGACTAATTTGTGACGTAACTAGGTCGCTCTGCCCTGTCAGTCATTGGTCCATTCACGGCTTCAGACAGTCTCCTCCTTCCGTGGTTACATTTCGTGTTGGCAAGCATCAGAAATCTATCAAAAATTAAACAGTCCAGGCATCTAAACTGCTCTGTGCTCGGTGGCAAAGATGCACAAGCAAAAACTTGCGGTTGTGTTCCAAACACTTTTCCCAGACAGTTTTACCGGTCAATACGATGCTGTTTTTCATAAGTCATAGTGAAGTTAACAGTCCACAGTATGGTTTCCGAAAGTTATCTGTACGTTGTATGAATTGGAGGTTAGCAACACTTTGAACTTACACCAGAATAAAGAGAGCGGAGCTAGCTGTGGGGCTAAGTTAGCATGCTAAGGCCGTGTTAAACATGCTTGCTGTTACTATGTATGTACACGCTGTATGTTAAATATAGGGCCCACGGGCCAAAATCAGCCGCCAGAGGGTCTAATCTGGCCAGCAACAATTTTGCAAACACTGCAATTTTTTAATGAAAATAACTGCTATTATTTGTCCACTGCTTTAGAAAGAGAAGTGGACAGCAGACAGCAATGAGCCCAAATTGCACTTATTTTTCTAGGAAATTAAAACATTTTTTTAAGGATACTTTATTAAATATAACCATTCTCCTAATTTCTTGTTTGTTTGTTTTTTCGCACTAAAACTAATGGAAAAAGTCTGGAGTTGTTTTTAATTATAGGTTATTTTTCTGTTATGTTACTGGTCTGGCCCACTTGACTTCAAATTGGGCTGAATGTGGCCCCCCAACTAAAATGAGTTTGACACACTTGCTCTGGGTGGAAGGTGAGCGAGCAGAAATGCTCACTGTTAAAGGGCTGCTTTTGAACTGTTTTACACAATCACTGAGAATTTTTAACCAAAGATGTAGCAGAAATTCCATCAAGTCATGAAAGAAACATATCAACTTGTGAAAATGTGCATCCGGGGGCACCTTTAATCTCCTGAGACCCCGCGTCCTCATATGAGGACATTAAACTTTAGGTTTGTGGCAGCTTATTCTGCTTCTATTCTTAAACCTGTCGTCCTCATAAGTGGACACTTTAGTCTGCCGCCTAGTGGCACAGCTTGCATGTAGTCCACATGCAGTGGAGCAAAAACTAGAACAATTAAATATTAAATAAAATTTAGTAAAAGTAGAAAATGAAATGAAATGACACATATGTATGTGCTTATGTACCAAAAGCACTTGACTATTTCCCACATCTGAAAACAAAACGAGGCTCGAAATGAACTGAACAGAAGCTTCAGTTGCAATCAATCAAGGAAATACCTCAGAAACATGTGGCAATGTTCTAGTAAAAAGGCCAAATTTTTTAAAACAACAACAAAAAACATCCAGATCATCTGTAAGTTGCTATAGGAATTTCATGACACAGTTGCAATGTTGATTCACGATAAACAGTTTCCCACTGTAGGGTTTGGTGACACTGTGTATGGCTGGGGCTCGGTTGGGGCTTTCCATTGCTAATTATCTGAAGAAAGATGCTGCGTATACACTGTGCAATCATGAAGGCATTAGTTGTATAAACAACAGTATATCCGTAAACATGTCTGTGACAGGAGTGATTGAACACCCGTCTGTTTGAGCTTGCATGTCTGACTGTGTTAATGGCTGTTGTAGTTAGCTGTGTCTGGACTGGTGCACCACAAAGGCGCAGAGGAAACACACATGTGAAGATGCACACATGCAAACCCCCACAAACAGCAAATGCAGAAAGACACGTTGGACGTGCAGACACACACACACACACGGAGAGTACACCAGAGGCGAAGACTACATATGCATACGATGTTCAGAGAGTAGGTGACATCAGAATATGCAAAAAAAAAAAAAAAGACTTTGCCGCAGGCCAGAGATTTTTAATGATGAATCCATTCATTATAGAATAAGGTCATTATGCTTTTGTTGTCATGAAATGTACACATTCATCATCAGTCCACCCAGGACCGGGTCCATTGTCCCTCTTCTCCAGACGACCTTGGATGGAAAATTTATAAAGCGAAAAAAAAAAAAATAACAAACACACACAAACACAGACAAGTGCAAACATGCATACTAGCACACATATCAGCATCCCCAAGGACAGCAAACATACACGCCATGAAATATTTCTCTAAACCGCTCTTCGTTCGTTTCATCACGCCTTTTATTAAGCATGGGACGAAATCCCACAAAATGATGTCTTTTTGTGCGTGTCGCTCAGCTGCTCCGCATCCCTACCAGAGACTAAACCAGATATATGAGCCTGTAATGAAACATTTTATGCTAATTGTATTTGTTTATGAGCAAATTAATGGCAGCCGTGCAAAACGGATGATGATGTGAGCACATACACAACATGATAGGATTCCTGAGGAATTCATTAGCTGTTTGCAGGTAATTAGAGGAAATAATTAAGGTGATTAGAGTGCCTCACTTGCACACACACACAAATACTCGCACACTGGTACAGTATACATCAAAAGATCTCCCCCGCCACCCTCCCTGTTTTCCTGCAACTCTTTGTGGAAAGTGCTGACAGTGCTGTCTAGAATAACCCAATCACCGAATACAGAGAGATTTTGATCCCTCTTTCTCCTCTCATCTTCTCCGTCCTCGCAGGTCTCCCGTTTGCAAGGCACCCCTCCAGTCACAAATCCCTCATACCGAACCCAGTCACAATGTGACACATGCAGAGGTGGCATATTGGTGCACCAAAGATACAATCGAGTGAAGAGCTCTGGCAACACAATGCAGGAGTGATAAATCAACAAGCTGGAGCTCCCCGGTATAGACAGCACAGCATCACAGACAATAGCCTGCTGTCCGTCTGAGCAGCAGCTCGGTAATATACACGCGCGCCGACAGACGGACGGACAGACAGACACATATATGCTGTATATTGAAAAATAAATGCAGCTCTCAGTCATGCAGGTCCTGCGAAAAAAAAAAAAGAAAAAAAATCAAACGTTCACGTGTATAGCAGGAGCTGTAACATGGAGGGTAAAACCCGCTGATTATCTGAGTGTAATAAGCAAGCAGCCTCTTCTCTGGTGTAATTGGTCTGCAGTGGATCTGCAGCCGAAGCTCGTTAGTGTCACAGCAGAAATAATCACGCAGTAAAAACCCCTCCTGTGACTGATCACCATATATCATACAGATACACACTTACAGATGCATGAATGATTCCCGCAGACACACACACACACACACACTCACACACACACATGCATGCGCAAATTCTTGATAGGTGGAGCTTTAGGGTTTTAATGCAGATTTGTGCATAAATGTAGAGTCTGGAGAGGGAGCCTAATAGGTCGTCGTGCGGATTGGAGGTGCTCCGATTTGTCTCGATGCGTCTTTGTTGGTATTTTGTGCAGTTGAAAGCGTCTATCACCTGAAAGCTAAACACGGCAGAAGCACCTGCGTAAATACAATTTCATCTTTTCCCTGTGGAATATGAAAATCTCCGGGCGACTCTTCTATTCTGTCCATTTCTTTTTTTTCTCTTTTTAAATTGACACACACGAGCGCGTTTTGTCATTCAAAATGCTCAGGTTCAAGTTTATGAGGTCGTGTTGATGAATGACTTCCACGCTTTTCCACTAAAACAAAGAGTTATTTCTCACATTTGCATCTTACATGCAGTGAAAAGTGCATTTTTTTTTGTGGGAAGAGCATTTCTTCTGTTTTTTTTTTTTTTTAATGCATATCCTTTGTATAACCTCCTCTAGCTGCTGCTGCTTAGCTTATGAGAAATTCATCCCAATGAGCTGAATAAAATATTTGTTTTCTCTCTTTTCAAGTTCTCACTTGGCTGATGCGGGAAACGCTTGCTTTATCCCAGCGTTGCTCCAGACGTGGGAGCATTTCAAGAAAACCCTAGTCTGATTCCAGGCTTTCTTTTTAAAAAAAAAAAAAAAAAAAAAAAGCTGGAAAACATCGGTGAAACCACTGATGTGCCTTGGAGAGAAAGAGTTCTGCACGACTGCGCTTATGAGGAGAAATACTGAGTAGATGGTGTTGGAGCCATTACAGTTAAAAGAGTGTGGAGCCTTTCATTGTTTAAGATGAAGGTAAAAGGCGGTGTGTGTGTGTGCGTGTGTATGTGTGTGTTCCTGCGCGTGTGTGTGTGGGCGGTGACTGATGATCCTGATTCAGAACGGGCGACCTACACAGCGTCTGAAACAGAATCAAACTCCAACACCCAGGTATACGCCACCTGCCCCAGAAGTCGTTTAAATGTCCTCCTGGGCGATCGTAACATCAGGAAAATTCAATCACCCTGTCTGCTGTTGGAAGGGGGACAACGTTCTCTGAGATTACTTGCAAAGAAACTTAATAGCTAAGAGCATTAAATGCTGGTTGTTGCTAGTCCCGCTGCCAATAGCGAATAAATGATTTTGGCAGTGTATACAGACAGGGAAATCAATACCAGAGGGTTTTCTGTGGCGTTGGGCTTCTGTATTCATGTAAACATGGGAAGTGGTTTTCTTCACACCTCAGAGCGAGATTACCTCTCTCCACTGGAGGCCTGCCCGGGTGCAGAGGAAGACGCAGCTCTCAGCTTGAGTCTGCCACTGGCAGGAGGATGATATTTGAACATCGCCCATTCTAATACGACGTATGCAAATATCAGGCTTTTTTTTTTTTTTTTTTTTTTTTTTTCGCCGGGTGCCCACGCTTCGTGTCGACGTAGGAGAAAAAAAATAAAATAAAAATCTCTGCTTTGATGAGTGAGTGTTCAGGCAGAATAACTGTTGCGCATTTAGTGGCAGCTGCCTAGAGGGCTTGAAATTGCGTGATCAGTGACGAGCCGAAGCTATATTTCATGAAGTGTCTCTGTCTGTTTTGCTCTTTTGCCGTCCCATCCCCTGTTGTGACCCCTCTCTCCGTGTCTCCATCCAGGCTTCAGTGAGAGGGCGAATGGAGGGACGGAGGGAGACAAGAGGCTGGGAGGAGGAAGAGGAGGAGGAGGAGGAGGTGGTGGTGGTGGTGTGAGGGGGGCTACTGCTCAGCCATAGTGACCGGGTGAAAAGGCAGTGCAGATGTAATTTGTCCTCAATGGCTGTTTGGGAAGAGTAATTGTGGTGACATTGGCGGGTCGATAGTATGGATTTTTTGTTTGGAGTGCCCTGTGTGTGTGGTGCTAAGGGGAGGCCAGGAAATATAACACTGCTGCTCAAATACAATAAAAATGGATCGAGGGTGTGGTGGTTGTTTGCAGAGCTGGTAGCCATCGTTTGGCTGTGGATGTCATACTGTAGCCGCTGTGGTTATCAAATATACCCCGCCGTTCTGCCCTATTAACACCAAATGTTCAAGGCTTCAAACGGGTCTTTCGAGCAGGTTTAAATGCTGGAACAAAACCATCACTTAGGAGGTGTTTCGCCGGAGCAAATATGTCTGAAAATGAACTGTACAAAGGAGTGGTAGCGAGCTGAGACTGATGTGTGGGGGGCCTTTTTCTTTTTCTTTTTTTTTTTTTTTAATGCTTATGCTAGAAAATGGTGACGTGCTGCTCACGATACGTAGCATGTAAACAGTCTGCTGCGGGATGTTGGTATTTTACGACAAAATGTCGAGCGTCTGGGAAAGTCGAATGGTTGGTTTGGCTGACCCTTGTTCCAGTGACTGTACAGTAACAGCAGGGGGAGGTTAGGAAGCCTCAGGGGAGGCTAGTGGACATGAGCTCTGGTGTTCCAGTCAACTCTAACATGATCAGGCAATGGTGTGTGACCACAATGTCTTTTGTCCACCCTAAGAAATGTAATGAGGGAGAAGGAAAGGGGTAATGACACAGTGAAGAGGCATATACTGTCCGTGTAGCATAACACGCACCCTCTTCGGCCCTTGCAAGGTCAGCACATGCAGTACGCCGCTCACATGAACTTGGAGATATCTTTTTAATGAATCTCCATTTGTACAGTTCCAAGTCTGTGTCTCTCTGGCTCACAAGGGATCTCTGGCTAGGGAGCACGTATGAATCCTCCCATGACCGGGCGGGGTTAGCGTGTGATCGTTCTGCTGTGTCTAAAATGACTCTCTGGAGCTCACTGTTGCCTCCTCAGTAACCTCGGCTACTCTCAAGGTGTCAAAAACACATAGGCACTTGTAGAGAAACATTATTTCCTTGGCATTCTTCCTGGAATCTGCTCTTCACCACGCCGCTAATGAACAGTGTGTTGTGTCTTAATAAGACGCCTCTCAACACGCCGGGGCCACCTCGTCGAACACAGCCATGCCAGCCATGTCTGTGTCACCCCTGTCATCTCACATCAGATCCCGTTTCACTCTGAAGCTGTGCTCTTTGGGTAAAACCATTAACAGAGTCAACAGACACATGCAGGACCGCATTTTGACACTCAGCCGCCGCCCTGACGTAACCGAGCGCGACACCTGACGTGGGGAAAAGGTCACACGACTCGTCAAAGAGACAGGGGTGCCTCAGATGGAAGACGCGAGGACTCAAAAATGGAGGCCTCCCAACGGTGATGATGGACACATGGCTGAAGCATGGCCTTCTGGGAGCGGTGGGAGGAGTGGACGTCCCGCCGGGAACTGTCCCTTCCGGTTCCTCCGGCCCGCTGACGAGTGGTGTCCTCGCTGATTTCCCATGATGAGGCTCGCACTAAGTAAGCAAATCAAACACGGTTAAGTGTGGACAGTTTCACAAGTAATCAGGGCAGCACATGCTTTATGTAAAATGTTAGATGACAACCAAAAAAAAAAAAATTATATAAACACTGTAGTTGCTTCTGCAAACTCCTTGGAGGACTTTAGCTATTTAGCATCAGGGATTTTGTATTTTTAAGATTATTTCTTTTGATTTCATTCAGATTCAGCACAATGAAGACACAGAACTATGAGAAAGAAGGCAGGGTAATAAAAGTAAAGCTGGCCGGTGGTTGAAACAGGCACTTTTTCAGTGCTAAAGTCAGTGGTGGCTTCCATTTTGTGTCTAAAGATCCTGAGCAGGAGTTGAACCCTGATGTCCTATGTGGTATCTAGTGTCACTAACCCCTGCACTATACGCTTGAAATCCTGAATCAGCATTTTCATAACATGGATAGTTTAACGCTGTTTCCGATGTGACTCCGTATGTGCCCGACAATTGTTTCAAATCCACGTTTATTTGTTGGGTCCTTGTATCTCCTCCAAAAAGCATTCACGTAAAACAGAAAAGATTTCTTGGCTACACTTGCCGTTAGCCAGTCCTTGACACAAGACGTACAATTTTGTCGTTTGTCCCTTTGAGTTATTTGAACATCGTTTGGCCGATGTGAGCCCGCTTCCAATGTTTTCCTCCAAAAATATTTAGGAAAATTTATTAGAAATCAAGTAATCCACCTTGTTTCATGCTGTCGCCGCCATATCTGAACTTTTCCCTCTTCCCACTCTGGAACCAGCAGCTTTTCAGTTTGTTGTCCCTAGCTAAGTGACATTTTAGTGCTCTAACCACTGGCTTTCATGTCATCATGTCAACCTTCTTCAATATTTTTTTGAAATTTCAAATACCTTTCACTTTATCAAAAACTAACACGTAGAAGGAATTATAGGACTGATATGTTTGCAACTGATCTCCCGTTTCTGTAAAGCTGTAATCCAACATGTAATCATCATTACACATTAAGGGGCAAAGGCAAATCTTTTCCTGTGTAAAGTTTCCATATGTTAAGCTAAGGGGTTGCTAATTATTTTTGTCTTCCACCAAATGTCACGCCGTACCTTTAAAACCTTTACTTTAAACTCGTGGCTGATGCGTTTGAGCGTACTTGACGGTCTTGATCTTTGCTTTGCATCGTGGGTCCGCGCCCTTTTCAATTTACACATGTTAACGGGGGCATCGCAACGTGTAACAGGAGCAGAACGCCAGTGGCACACAAAAATAGAGACCGGCTTTAGAGAGCTAGTGAGGCAGGGAGAGGGTGAAAGAGAGAGATAGAGATTCCCCGGGGCCCCATTAGAGGCAGTTCTGAGGGCCTGTGACATCTGACTGGATCAGTGTTCTTCAGTCCTCTTATCCACTCCTCTAGTGGAGTCAATAAACACATCACCTACGCACAAACACATACACACACACACACGCACGGCAACTGAGCCTCTAGGGTGAACACCAGATTAGTTCATTTAGAGCAGGCTTGATTCTTTCTCCTTGAAGGTACACACTGCTCACTAAAGACTTAATGAGAATGTCAGCGCTGTTGCATATATGTACCGCAGTTGGAATTGGACATCTTAAAGGCATGGTAGTTTTGGAAATACTTGCAATTTCCTGGCTTTTAATACAAATTTGTTTGTGTGAACTTTTATGTGCATGGAAAAAAAAACAAAAAAACAAAGGAGGCAGTTAGCAAAGACGCGCCGCTAACTTGACAGAAAAACCAAGTGACGAGCCGTAAACACTTTTCTCCCCGCGCTGACAGTGCGGTGGCACCAAGCAGGGTGAAACTTTGAAAGTCAAGCGGTCCTTTATCCATCCCTGCTCTGACCTTTCTGCTAGGCTGCCCTGTATTCACTGGCTGTCAGTGTGAGTTTGTCAGGAGCCATCCGTCTCTGTCCACCTCCACCCCCCTCCCCAAATCCCTGCCGACCCATTAGCCGATAGGATCCGGGGGAGCGGCGGCGTGGCCAGCCTATGGGGGCCTCTCCTCTTCCAACCCCCCCCCATCCCTCCTCCCCCTGCTCAGCCCTGGTATCCACGTAGCACACAGCTCATCCAGGTACCCCAGAGAGGCAGAGCTAGCCAGCTATATATATATATATATATATATATATACAGTATGTAGCAAAAGCATCAACACAGCACTACTGTCTGACATGAGGCCCCTGGGAGCTGCAGTGAGGCTGATAGCTGCTGGGACAGAGGGAGAGCTGGTGGCATCACTGCAGGGGTTGGGTAATGCTGCTGCTCCACACTGATCTGTAGTTTCTCAACTATAACAGTGTGCATGTTTATGGGCCAGCAGCAGGGATGCACCCGGGGTCTTCTAAGTTTAAGCTCACGGCCCATGACTTGGCATATAAGGAAAGGGGCCTTCAACATTTTTCAAACCAAGGACCCCCAAACTGATTAAGTAGAGACCCCCCTACCTATCATATGTGTTCTATAGTTAACTCGGTCTAGTCCCAAAAAATATACATTATTATCATTTTGCTAGTGAGTTATCCCTTGTCCCTTAGATAAAATGCATTGGATTCATGTTAATGTGTATTTTAACAAATCTGTGGGGGAAAATTAAGAAAAAAATATATAAAAAATGTCTAATCAACCAAAGACTTTGCGAACCAACTGGAGTGCCTCGGCGGTCCTCCTAGGGGTCGCGAAACCCCTGTTGAAGACCTATGATATAAAGCTTTCGATAAAGGGAAACACAAAGAATGCACATAATCTCACATTAAAAACAACAGCTATCACCAAAACACAAATAGCCACAAGGTGTAGGTGTCTGGTTGCACAAAGCTAACATAAACATTGTTGAAATGTTTCATCGCCAAAGAAGTTCAGTTTTAACCCTGAGATAAATTATATTTTCTGATATCAACACATCGGCTGTTTAACCCTCTGGAGTCCACAGTTTTTGATTATGTTTTACCTTTATATTTTATCTTAAAAATGGTTTACATTGCCTTGTTCGGTGTCATTCTTTTCAGCACAGCCTCACATGTGTCATTTCACAGTTAGTTTTCCATTCTGATAAACTGTATTAACACATTGGACCTGAAACTACACTAAAATTATCAAATCCGAGTAGGAAAAAGTTAGATTTTTCTCTGCAAAAACCATGTCCAACATGTTTAACAAACCATTTTTATAACTTAGAATGCAACGTGTAAGTGTAAATTTCAAAAGTTTATGTACAAATTTAGCAAACAACAAAGCTATTTAGAAATATTTCCATTATGTGTAGTGCAGGAAATGCGTCATGCATTTTTGTACAACCTTTTACAACCAATTACAAAATTATCAATGACACATAATTTCCTGATTGTTTGATGGGATGCATTTTTTTTTCTCACAGTTTTGCTCCAGATGCGCAAAAACATTATTTATAATAAGTCCAGTTTTACTTGGCCCATCAACACTATTAAAAAACTGGGCTATAGTTTGAAGTCTGTCCTTTCTATAAAAGTTGAAACGGAGATTCAGTGACGCTGCGTCCGGCTGCTACGTCGCGTTAAACTGGTCTTGTGATTAGGACTCCAGAGGGTTAATATATTCCCAGAACCCCTTAACCTAACGTTTTGCAACGTGTTTCTGATGCACTGTGAATTTTGCATATCTGCTCTCACCTGGACGGAGCTTCAACTATTGTGTACAATGTTCAACACATTTTCAAGTCTGCATGGAGCCTTGAGATTAGGGAGTCGATGGCGCACCAGAGACAGAACTTCCTGTAATGAATTGAGAGTTAATGTAAAGACGAGGGAAGTAAGCGAGGGTCCAGAAATAGTGATGCAGCTGTGAACGACGGAGGGATGGATGGATGGAAGAGGAGCAGAAAGGTGGAGGGAGGAGAAATAGACGGTGAAAGAGGGAGGGAGGAGGCAGTAACATGTGATTAATGGACGGGTGGTTGTGGGGAGGTTGAGGCAGAGTGGGAGAGAGCAGAGTGACAGTAATAAAGTGAACCTGCCTCCCATTCATCTCCCTCAACCCATCTCCCGTCTGACTGGTAGGGCTTTACACACTCTGACTAATGCCACGCTCCACATGCGGGCACAGACGGGAGTGCCACACGCCGCCTTTTTGGCTGCCCGAACACCGCCACATAAATGAACGCGCGCCTTCACCCGGCCTCCCGTCGCCGAGCCTCAATCATTCATCAGCGGTGATAGCTGTCTGAGACGTCAACACTACCTCATCGCTTTTTATGGCATCTAAATCACACTGTGTATCAGACTCATCCGGCGTAAAACAATCGCCGCCGCCGCTTTAACTGCGGGTCAAACACGGCGGTCGTGTTCGCCGCGTGACTCCCTCATGACCCTCGTGAGCTTCGGGCCTTTTTTTTTTGTGCGTGAGTCATGGCACGTTGCTGATGATGATGATGATGATGATGGTGGTGATGCTGGTGGTGGTGGTGCGTTGGTGCGTGGTTCTACTCTGAAGCGGCAGGCTAAGGTAAACACTGATGTTTTCGTGACCTTCCCTCTGGCTGTCATAATGAGATGCATATCCCAAATGTAGCCTCATTAACCTGTCCTGAGCTGTTTCAGGTCACATGTTTTACATAGATTCTGCACGGGAGGGGAAACATCACCCCTTCCATAATAGGGTTACGTTAGGGTTGTTACCTCGGCTCATAACACGCCGCCTTCACTTTAGACTTTCTGTAATTATAATAAATTAAACATGGCTCACAGTGGTGAAGATGAACCTAAATATTCATCCTTCCGGGACTGTGCATAGCATTTAAAATGAACCTGTCCTGACCTTGCTAGCGAGGAGTCAAAAGCCTCATCCACGTCCCCCTGCTCTCCCGAATGAATGCATTATTAGAGTAGCATATGCGCAGGTGAATGCGATGCTGAAATAACTTCGCAGCCGAGCTCTCATTTATCTTTCAGTCAGAAAAGTGGCTAAATCACCGCGCTTGAAACCCCGCTAAGCCTCCAGCAAAAATAAAATGTATGACCAAATTGGCTTAAATTACTTTGGCACTGACTTGATAAAAGACTCTCCGTGTTATTTCAATCATTAGCGCTTTTAATTGCTCCAAGGTATAATGAACACATTACTAATTGATAAGGAAACCGGTAACAGTAAAAATCCCTCTTCAACGGGCCCCACCTGCATGGGGTAAATCTGTCTTCATATCAGCCACATGACTTTTGCCCGGGCAGACAATAGATTAAACAATGAATGAATGATTTATTAGCTGTCGTTGTCACGCTATTTAGATGGATGGATGTACACGCGGCATGACCTCACTTCCTTGTTCTGCGCCTTGTATTTGAGGGTATGAGGGGAGGAGGGGGGCGGACGGGGAGAGTGTTGGCAGGGCGGGGCGGGTCAGGCACACCACTGGCCACTGACAGGACCCAGCCACTTGATCAATGATCCCTGGATTGGATATTGTGCTGGGGTGTGAGGCAGCTGCGTCTGAACATCAAATACATATGGAGGGACAAAAGGTGTGTGTCTTTAAACTGTATCTGTCTTTGTGTGTGTGTGTGTGTGTGTGTGTGTGTGTGTGTGTGTGTGTGTGTGTGTGTGTGTGTGTGTGTGTGTGTGTGTACGTGGGATGGAGTGCAGCGCCAGAAAAGTAACTACCTTTACTCTCTCCAACCTCACCTCCCCTCTCTTCCTCTTTCTCCCTCTCTCTCAAATGGGTTATTCTGGCGATGGCCCTGACAGGCCATGGTTTGGATTTTGATTTATGTTCCTGTGAAGCTCAAATCAAAGATTCCATCTACTGCTGCTTTATGGCAGCTGGGATGATGAATGGTGCAGTCTCTCGGTCAAACCAAGCCTCTGTGTCTTTGCCCCACATTTTAATTGCTAAAGTAGCCAGTCATCGCTCAGCCCTCCTACCCTCTCCCTACCTCCCAACCTTCTCCTTTCTCTTGCTTTTCAACCCATTGTCTCTCTCATTCGCGCTCAATAATGTACCTTTATCTCCTCAAAATGTCCGGACTGTCGGAACTTTCCTCGACGAAACTTCAAGCTGGCACCTAAAGTGTAGATGTTGGACTAAAATAAATTACAATCCACCCGCCGGTAAGCAGTGAAGCCGAACAGATATCCCTTAATATTTGGAAACTGAATCTGTCTTTTCAGCTGGCCTACATTATTTTACACATCCAGCATTAGCGCATGATATACAGCAAACAAGTCTGATGAAGGGGAAAATTCATTCCTGCATCAACATAAAAAGCCACTTTATTTGGAGGAAGAATGCGTAGATGTCAAGCTCTGATAGAGTTTATGTTTTCTCACTATTTTTCAAAAGTAAACACATTCTGCGGTACATGACATTACTAAGTAGGTTAAGTATAGCCCCGGGCCGTCATCCATCAGTACAGAATGAAGCGAGCATATTCTGCTCGATGAGAGGTGAAAGTTTTCCACTGTGCCACGATGACATTTAATTTTTCACATCTCCTGCGTGTTCCTGGGATGAATTTTGGCAGACCTGGTGCAATTTAGCTGCTTGGCAGTTTGAAATTGGGCGATGAATCACAACGTGGATTCAATGGGAGCCAGTCAGTGTACAATATTTTCTCTGTGTCAGACTGGAAAGATAGAGAGAGCGAAAAAAGAGGGCGATACAGACAAAAACAGAATGAGAGAGGCAAAGAGAGAGAGAGAGAGAGATGCAGAGGGTTTAGATTGTGTTCTCCAATCATCTTCCTCTCAGCCTATCATCCCCTTCCACCCCCCCTGGAAAAATAAAAAAAATAAAAAAACAAAACAAAGTGCCGGAGGAGTCGAGCGTTGCAGGAGAAGCCGTGTGTGGCTGCAGATGTCGAGCAATGGCGGAGGTCTTTAAGGTCCGCGGTTGGATATTTTGACAAAGAGCAGCGAGGGGAGAAATCAATAAAGTCAGGACTTTCTTTGCCAGTCACCGAGCGGCAGAGCAGCAGAGAATGCAAAGCTCCCCTCCGACCGCTAGACAAACTCAAAACGAGCAACCAATAGACTGACACCGCCTCTGACACAAGCCATTTATTAGCCCGCCAGAAGAATATGGTGGATTGAACAGCTGATGGTCTGTAACTGGGAGGACCACACGTGAGGAGGAGTCGTGCTCTGCAGAGGGCAGAGGATGTGGAGCGGCACCGGGGTTTTAGCTAAACGCTACGTACGTTGAGGGAAATTTCAACGTTATAATCCATGTTACAAGACATAATGCACAATGCACTACAGTCTCACTCAAAGCACCGCGCTCAAGCCCCGTGTTTGCATCATCTGCTCCACCGAGCGCTGAAAAATGATCACCTCCAGTGCTGTGTGTGTGTGTGTGTTGTGTGTGTGTGTGTGTGTGTGTGTGTGTGTGTTAACTCTGCACTTTGACCTCGGGGAGGAAAAGGGCAAGAGAAAGAAAAAAAAAAAGCAGGGGGCTTTTTCTTTACCGGTCACATCTATCTGAGAGCTTTTCTGTGTGAAGGTAGTCGAGTGGAGACAAAAAAAAAAAAACATAATGGTAAGCGAAGAAGTAAGAGAGCGGTGCGTAATTTAAGAAAATGATTTGCACACGTTCACACGAGGCTGAAATGAATGTTTTAATTTGTGACCTTAAATTGCTCAACCTCCGCTATAACAAAGCCCGCGTGAAGACTTTTCTTGTGCGATTCATTGTACTCACACAAGAAAAGGAAAAAAAAATAAACAGTAATACCTTTTACTGCCAGCTGAAGAATAAATACGTCTGCGTAATTTCATTTCTACTAATTATGTTGCTCATTTTGTCCAACATTCTTGTGTTTCTCTATAAACTATACATATAAATGGTATTTGAATTATTAAAATATATCTTTTCGTATTATTATAAGCAGAATTTTTGTGCCACTTTTTAGGTGACAAACTAAACTTTTGTGAAAAGACATAATGTTTATGACATAATGTAAAAAAGAATGATACGTATATTATTGGTCAGCTATTAAAAACATTTATTTTCCTATGGGAAAACTAATATAGAACTATGATGACAGTATTCAGTGTGTTTCACACAGATAAATCCTGTTTGCTGTGCTCCTGTCTGATTAAGTGTTATTCTTTTAGAAAACAACTTTCAGCTAAACCTTGGAAATTTTAACTTGGCTTGTTTCTTATTTATCTGAAAATGTTTTACTAATTAAATATACAGTATACATTTGAGACTAACTTCTCACTTTAAGCTGCAGAAGTTTCTGTGGGACTACAATAAATGTAAACCTCTACATCATACGCTATGTGAGCCAGGGAGCTTGGTTTGCACTGAGGCTGTTTATTGTACTTGCTCATATTCCTTATAAAAGTGTGTTTTGTTTTTTACGATGCTTCTAAAAACGTATTCACCCCCTTTGACATTTTCCTCATTTTGTCACTTTTATGCATTAAACCAGGAGTCTTAAACGTTCTTCAGGCCAACGACCCCCAGACTGATGGAGAGATTAAGTAGGGACCCCCTACCTACTATATATGTTCATTACTAAACTTGACCTACTATTATCATCATTTTGCATTCATTATTATGCTAGTCAAATAATACAGAGGTTCAAATATTCTTTTTTTTTTTTTTTTAACTTTAAATGTGCAACTGCCCAGAAACATAAACATACCTACATAACATAGCTAAACATAGCTAAATCATTTAAACACAGTTAAATGTAGTAGTGACACCAGTCATTTAGGCCTCAGTAGTTGGCTGATGGGAGTTAGCTGCCCCGTTAGCTTCTCTCCTGCTAATATTTCACCTGGGGGCTGAACAGGCTCTCGACCAATTGTGGGAAACCTGACAGAGTCGGCGTGTAATACGCGGCTTCGTGATTGGCTCAGCAGCGATAGGGGCGGGGCCTCCAGTGCACAGGAAGCTTAGATTGACAGGTCTTGGCTAGTGTGGCGCTCTGAGTGAGACAGCTCCTGTATCACTGACTGAAAGGTAACATCTTCTGCTTCCATTTATCCCTTTACTGAAATATGTTGGAGTCATGTTAATGAGTATTTAAAGAAATGTAAATGTGTGGGGGGAAGTGAAATAAATAATGTCTAATCAACCAAAGATTTTGGGACCAACCTCCATAGTACCTGTGCGGACAACAAAGTTAATCAGTGTAAAATAAGTGTTTGCGTTATAATGCCCCCTCCCCTCATGGCCTAATTTACCTAACTGATGCCAACTGTGTCACAATTAGTGAAACGGAGCTCACCTGAGTGCAGCTGATGTCAAGTGACTGTAGTGTGTGTGTGTGTGTGTGTGGGCGGTCACGTCCAGACAGGGAGGGAGACAAAATTATATAAAATCCAAAAAAAAAAAAAAGTATTTGACATAGTAAGATGTGATCTATGACTCAGATGTTTTAAGGAAATGTGCACATTTTAGGAAACAAGGGGGGAATTACATTTTTTTTAGTTTTTTTACACATCTGCAAAAACAGACCCCACTTGTGGAGTGTGTTGGCCTGTGTGTGCAGCTCACTGATCCTCTGGTCCTGGACGTACGAGAGCCTCCACTTCCACTGCGTAAAATCACATTACCCTAAAGGGGAGAAGGCGAATGAAAGGATGGCGCTGTGGAATGGCCATAGACCAGTGAGCTGTCAAAGCCATTTACGTGTGTGTGTGTGTGTGTGTGTGTGTGTGTGTGGGAGGGGGGAGAAAATGGAGAGGGGCGAGTGTGCAGAGTTAGTTTGAAACCACGTAGCAGTTCTCTTCCACCTGCATTCATTCCTCACCTTTCGCTACTTGTATATTGATTGACAAACAACACGTATTCCCTCCCCCCTTTTTACAAAGTGACCCCGTGTCTCCTCCCCACCTCCCGCAGTTACTCACTTTATATGACATCAAGCTGGAAAATGTGAAGTGAAATCTCCCCGTGTGAGCGCGTTTTGGATGTGTTTGCGCGTGTCATTGTGCGTCCGCGCCGTGAGGATGATTCAAAGTGCCATTTGGTTGTGTGAGGACGGCCTTCACAAACACACTCGTCATGCAGAAGATGTTGTCATCCTCCGCCTCATTGTTTGTATAAGTGATGTCTCCAATCACCATCAAACACGCGGAGGTTTCACCCTCCCTCCGTCACTCCTTCTCTGCCTTCTCCTTCGATCGCACAAATTGTCCCGTCGTCCTTCTGCTCCTGCAGCCTCACGTCTGTCGTTCACCACTCGAAAGGTTTTTGCTTTAAAGGGGAACTCGCACATTTCAACATATATACGCAGTTAAGGTCACGGACTGTAGAGTGTAAGGGTTAAAACGGCCCCGGTTTATCTTGCCTCTACTTTTATTGAACATCTGAAATTCCTTCGAGGCCTGTAGCGAATATTTTGAAATGAAAGAATTTTTTAAGACTAGCTTGGCCTTGATGGATGAGTCAAGCTATGAAAGAGAAGAACATTTATACACAGGATGAAGTCCAGCTGACCAAAGACCAGGAGCCAGAATCAGGCCTTCTGTACGTAACACAATAACCACACAGATCAGGCATAACATTATGACCACCTTCCTAATATCGTGTAGGCGTCTCTAGTGTCTCCAAAGCGGTTGTGACTCATCAGAGTGGACATGGGTCTTCTGAGGGCGTCGTGTGGTGTCTCTTAACAAGATGCTGTTAATGGGGGGGCCTCTGGGTCCTATGGGTTGAGGGGAGGGGCCTCATTCCACAGTTTCTCCATCAGTTTTTCGTTTTATATTTCCCCGTCTAATTCAATTTTTCTTTCCTACTCTTCTTCCTCCTAACACTGGTCATTGTACGGAGCTGGAAACAAAATCTTGTTCCATTGTTCATCTTGTGTTCTGCAATGACAATAGACACTTATTCTTATTCTCATCACTTTGTTCTTGTGTAGTGTTTTTCGTTGACTGTTGTGTTTGTCCTATTTAATGTCTTTTGGCCGCCTGCTCTCTGTGTCCTATTTAATTCTTTTTTTTTTTTTTTTGGTCACTGTTGTATTTCTTCTTGACTTGTGCTGCTGCAGTATTTCAATCCCCCCAATGATGATCAATAAAGTATTATCTTATGTCTGAAAATTATTTAGAATTTGTATATATTTGTGTTCTAATCGTTATTTCTAGAGGCTACTATTTGACACCATCTCCTGATTGGAGAATACAGAACAAAGGGCTGGTTCATCAACTATAAAGCATTGGAACGTTTGAAACTTTGCCCTCTTTTTAAAGCTTGGACCAAGGGCCGTGCAGCTACACAAATTATTTTCTGTGTCTCAGTAAATGTTTTATAGATAGCAGGAAACCGTCGTCTTTTTTGAAGAATAAACAAACGCAGATCAGATTCTAACATGATTCATTATACATCTGAGTAGAACAATAGACCACAAAATAACATAATAGCAAAACTTGGTCACTCAGCACATTTTGTATGGTCCTAACGCTGGAGCCGCGTTTGTCCAAATGTGGAAATGTCCAATTTTTCACATTAACCGCATAAAAAAATGGAACCACCACAGATTTTATCCATCAAAATGTTAATGGAAGTACAATCTCCATAAAAGTTCCAGAGGGAGCAGAAAGCCTGATTAACTAGTCAGGGCGATATCACTTGACTCCGCGGAGGTTTGGTCTCGAGACTTGGAAGTAAAAGGATGCAGACCGCTGTAACCCACTCCACACTGCTGCATGAGGCTAGCGGCTAAAAGGAGCGACGTGAAATCATCGTGAATGATGTGGGCAATGCTTTTTGGCAAGAATGACAAATACTCTTTAAGCTTCTTATTTAGAATTTGAGAAAACACACTGAGCAATCCAGGAAATGTCTGAACACTGAAAAGAAGGAGGATCTTCTGCTTCGCTCAAGAAGACTTTCACTTTGGGCGCGACAGGCAAAGTCACATCATTATGATATGTTGGTATATACGGTGTATCAGAGATATTTAGACACATTTTATGTTAATAATAATGCAAATTTGTCTTTCTGTTGTGTATGAAAACCCAGATTTTTCACAATGCTTGGATACGTTGTTGTTATGTAACTTCAGACATTTGATTTCCGTGTGATTTGGTAAAGGTTTCAGCTCACGAGAGCGGATTTAAACACGCTTGTGGCATCTTAATGCGGTCTGCGAAATTCTGAGCGTGGAAAGAAAACTATCAACGCCTTCATAATGTATCTGTGCCGGTGAGGGTGTGGCGTTTGATGATAAGAGATAGGACTTTGCTGAATTGGCACCGCACATACAAAACATTCCACGCTGCTGATTTCACTGTATTTGTTTGGTATCTGTGTACACTTGAGCACTATATTAGCGCTGTCTCTCGCCGTTATAATGGAGCCGGTGAAGGCTTTTGGCAGCCCCATTACAGCGCCCTTCTTACCCCCGACCCACCCCCACAAATATCTCTTCTCATTACCTGATCGACCTGTTAACATTCGTTACCAAAAGCCGTAGCCGCTCCCCGCAGAGTGCTTCAGATAGATTTCCCATTTTAGATCTGAGGCGAAGCCGAGTCGGCTTCGATTGGAGCCGACATCGGAGGAGTTCTTCAGGGCAAACCAGCTGTGACTGGGCTGATGTGTAGCTGTCACTGTGTCGTGACATGATATAATATGAAATGATATTGAACAACGTCGGTTTGGCACTAAATTGTTAGCAGGGCTTCAGGTCTGACAGCAGCCAGTTTATGGCTTTAATCCCAAGGTCCTTTAAACCTTGTTTGACATAAATTGAGTTTGGCTTCTTGACAGGGGAAAAAGAGCAATGACAGAGAAAACACTTTCCGTTCTTCTGTCTTGTTTGGTTCAAATGGAAAGTTTTTCAGTCTGCGAGTTTCATTTACTCTCGAGCCGCAGTAAAAGTAGATGTTAATGTCAGTGGTGGCGCTGCAGGGAATTCACCCTCCATTCACCCTCCCTCCCTGTGTGTACGTTTTTACATATGCCTCACATTAAACTGGCACCTCCTCGTAGGTCACACGCCTGCCGTTTATCCACATTCTCCATCAACCAGATCTTAAATTCCAACACTGAAGCCGAGCAGCTTTTGACGGTCATTTCATCTCCTTGTCGGGACGTCGACATCAGCCCCTGATCTGTGATAAATCTGCTATGTAAAGCTCAATGAAAACCCCGAACACAGGTCTGAGGGACCCGTTACCATGACTAATGCCTCGAATGACAGCGAAAGATAAGACTCATCCTTCACCTCAGCCCGGCCCATTCCTCAGCAATAATGTTCGTAATGGACTGCTCCGGTGTCGTTATTGTGTGAATAATTTAAATAGTGATTTAGGTTATTGGGCGCCGAGGTCACGGCTACAGCATGTACAGTACCTAGCATGATCCAGACGAGATAAGGCTGTAAAAAATGTACAAAATATACATCTCTAAGAGGAACTACAGAAGCGAAATGCCTAGAGATGGCCGAGCCGCGGCGGTTTGGTGTGTTGCTTAATTAGATGTTCCAGCGACATCTGTTTTTAAGGGAAAACTGCAACTCTGGCATATTAATTCACTTTGTAATGAATGACTGAATGTCAGCGCAGGCCATGAAATCACCAAGAGAGAAGCATGTGTGTCTGTGTGTGTGCAACACAGTGACGCTTTTCCATCTGTTTGGCAAAAACACTCTCCCTCCAACATTGGCACCGTCGGTGCGCGGTAGCCAGAACGAGGAGGGACTCAAGATGGCCTAAAGCTGATTGGAATTCCTTTTGAATGGGGAAAAATGAAACAAAGATGGAGTGGACATTATGCCGCTGAATCTTAGTTAAGGGCGCTTCACGAGTGTGTGACAGTGTCATTAATCTCTTGGAATTACAGACAGAGAAACCAATACAACAGAATCACAGGCTGCTAACAGATAATAACCGCAGAAGGACTGGCTATTTGGTGTACGGAAATCCTGCAAATATACACAAGCAGAAAAAAGTGCTTATATAACATCACTGGAGACACATGAAATAACAATTGCTAATGTATGTGCAAAGCATTGACTAAAAACCTGTCTTTTAAATGGCTGTAGTGCAATTAAACATGTTTTCGTTTTGGGAAAAAAAAAAAAAAAGGAAATGTGAGGCAGCATTGACTGACTGCAGTCCAAAGAGGCCACTTGGCACCTGGAGTGACAGGCTGCCATCAGCGTGTAAAGATGCTAATATGAATTCTGATCACTCGCTCATATAGGCAGGGGAATTACTGCCCATCACCACCATCTAGTGATTCTCCACACATGGCAAAGTCAAGGGGCACGCTGTAAAACCCAGGCAAATGGAGTTGGCACGACAGTCAAAGCCAGATTCTGCTTGACACTTCCTTCCGAAGTGATAGTGCCACAAGATGTGCTCTATAATGTAATAAATTGGGAGCTCTGCCCTCAAGATTTCAGACTGATGAGAAATTTCTACGACAAATCCATCGCTTAAACTAGCCCTGTCCTTCAGTCTTCACGCCTGCATGAGCCCGTGAGGGTCAAAGGCTAATTACCAAACAGGATAAGAGGCAGAGCAGGAGAGAGACAGAACATTCACATTTTTTAAAAAGGTGTAAATTTATGCAGATTATATCCACGAGTGGAATGCCTTTCAACTCTAATTCACCAGGAAGAATCTCCTCCTGTGCGTCCGCGGACGAGTGAGGTTGAGCAGCGCCTGTTTTTTGGCAGCTACCTTTGGTTTGTCTTGTGCGAGGAATTAATGCAAACACAAAATGTGACCGAAGAGGTGTTAGCGTTTCCAACCACCTGTTTTCAATAATAATCGTAAACATCTTAAAGGCCATAGACAGAAGGAAAACACCTACGGATGGGCATCGAAACCCGGTTCTTTTAACCTCCTGAGACCCTGCGTCCTCATATGGGGACATTAAGTTTAAGGTTTTATTGCAGTTTATTCTGCTTCATTTAAACCCGTTGTCCTCATTGGTGGACACTTTAGTCTGCCATCTAGTGGTACCAAAGGGTCAATACACTAGTCGGTAAAAACATGATAGCGGGCGGATTCGTTCTGCACGCGACCACAGGACAAAAGTGGACGAGGAACAAAACCCCATCAAATTCTACGGTTAAAACTTGTTTATTTTTGGTCATCAATGTTTCTAGTTTGATGTGATGCGCAAATTTAACAAAGTTTTATATTTTGTTACACATTGGTGACTTTATTATCATAGAAATAATGAAAAAATGCCAGTGTCCACAGATAAGGACATAGTTTTTAAAAAACAAACTACTACTTCCTGTTGAAAGATGATGCTTATTTTTTATAGGTCCTACTGATCCCAAATACCTTGGAGAAATTAAAAATACATAGCAAATAAAAGCCTCAGAAGGTTAAAGAAACGGTTCCGTCTGGTTCAAGTCATCGACATCATGAGCATTCATGCTTATCGATTCCAATTATCGATACTTTTCTAGACGAATCTTTACTTCCTGGTCCAGATGGTGGCGGTAATGTGATCTCCGGTCAATGAGTGCCGCTATCGCTATCGTGACCAGTTTCTTACACAAGCTCTTATCTTTTAATTTAGACTCAATAAAATTTCTGTTGTTTACACAAAACCATGAACTTTTTCCAGACCAAAAATTCACTGGAGGAAATGATACAAGAACTGGATCGATAAGTAGATCGATAATAGCATCAGTATCCATAAAATCTTACCGATGCCCATCCCTGGTCGTACCGCTCTAATGTCTAATGCATGTTGCTCTAAATGTAGAAACTAGAGCCCTCCTGAAGTTTTCACTGTAGTCTCAGAAAAACCAAAAGAGAGCGCTACCAATCATTTTATTCTTAGCAGCTGCTTCCAAAAGTGTTTAACTATGGGAAGCGTCAGTATCTATTTCCTCCCTTTTTTTTTACAGCTACAAACAGAGAGAACATGCAAAACTGCCATGCAAACTCCTGTTTCAAGAACAAATGAGCGAGGTAACATCGAATAAGCAAGAACTCGGGGGAGAAAAAAAAAGGCCAACCTGACACAAAATTCAGGCCACAGTTGCAGAGACGACGCCCGCTCTGCACCACTGTCCCTCCACTTCTCTCTTCCCCTTGCGAATTCTTGCTTCACTCCTGAGAGTGATGATACTGTCTACTCCGCTAAGACTCCCCCTGCTTGACACCTCGACACGGGGAGAAGGATGTTCCTGTCTGTCTCGTCACATCACAGACGTCCTGATTCGGATCCCTCCCATCCAACACCCCTGTGATGCTTCTCTTTAAAAAGCTGCCTGTCCATCATAAACATCCTCCCTTTTATGTTCCCCGCCTGAGAAGGAAGAGGAAAGAGAGAAATCAGCCCTCTCTCAAACACAAGCTGACAGCGCTAAGCAGACTGACGTGACATCAGAGGAGCGATGTGCCAGACATAGCTTTGAATTTCCATAACAAGGTAACACCACAATTATTAGTCACTCAGTGAGACCACAGCTCCTAAAACTTATTGAAATATTCTTGAATTTGTGCCGAGTGCTGCACACCAGCGAAAAAAACCCCCAGCAAATCCATATTAGAGTTACAACTGATTCTGTTTTAAACTTTTTTTTTCTTTTTTTTTTTTTTTAGACGAAAATGTTAATCATATACATCATCGTTCCATAATCAGTCTTTTTCTAAAATATTCTGGGCAAGGGTCTTAAATTAAATCCCTCACCTTGACTTCATATAAATGTAATACTGTCAATAAAGGAGATATAAATAGATTGGGGTGTAACCATTCATAATCTACCTGAATATTTTAAAAGGTTCTTTTGGGCAATGAGGCAGAGAAAGAGAAGAGAAGAGGGGAGAGAGACTTGATCAATCGCCTGAATTCTGCCTCTACAATCAGAAGTGTGCTAATTGAAACGGTGTAAATTATGATTTTTTTGCTCTCCCAACCCCCCCAATCCGTAATAATTTACAACAAAACTGCGAAATCTACTTTCGCCTCACACATGCCTCTCCCTTCCCTGTCTGGACAATGATTGAGAAAGATTTGCTTGTTGGCTGTCTGGGGAGACGCGCAGAGAAATGTTAAGGAGACCTTTTCAACGGCCGAGCCATTCAGTTTGTGAATGTTAATGTTTCTTAATGAAGACACGGGCTGAAAACTGAACTACACGGCTTAATAAGAGTGGCGAGGAGAGCGACAGCGGCGAGTGGTCCGTGCTTTAGGGCGCCAGCGGCCCCCGAAGAGAAATATGTCGCGTGTCAGAAGCTTAAAGAAAGATCATGTGTGTGTTTTAAGGTGGTCCGTAGGACGAGTTATATAAAAAAAAGCGCTCACTCTGAGCCTTCATCACGTCCACGTCCACCTTTTCCGTGAGCTTTTCTATTTTCAGTGTGAAGCTAATGAATTGGGATCTGGAAAAGGTTTTTTCTGCAGGCTTACAATGAGAAATGATAAGAGATTATTTTAGAATGAAGATCAATGACAAAGTCCAAACGATATGAGAAGGAGCAGCAGCAGCAGCAGGAGGAGGAGGAGGAGGAACAGGAGAAGCATGTGCTCTAATGTAAGATGAGTGTAATGTGCAACCCAAGGCCAAAGGCAAGATCCTCATCTCACCAATTCTCTTTACAGGAGTGGAAATTACTTGGCGCCGTACATAGCTGATTTATACAAATTAATGACCTGGGTTATTAATAGGCAGAGGTGCATATATTAAACACTATGAGTAAAGGTAGCTTTAATTATGCATCCTTTATAAAACCTGTTTGACTTTGGCTGCGTCGGTGCATTTTCAAAATTAATCAGATTCTTGAGAAATGATTTAATATACCAATTGTGCCTCCTTCTCCCTTTGAATCATCAGTCGCCTGTAATATTTATGTTCCGCACACTTTAGTGACAGTGAAGTAATTAAAACGTGCGCTCCAACAGATAATAGAAAGTTATTTATTCTGACGCCGTAACTTTGCTGCATTGTCAGCCAAAATCTTCGTAATGGTCTCATTTGTAGTGCAGATGTTTTTTGAGATTTGTCACGGACGCAGTGGTTTTTTTTTTTTACACCGGCGTTCGTTTCGGAGGACACTTTGGGGCCACCGCATGAGAGAGAGTTCCTGCCCTGCCCCTTCTGTTGTCCGGGGGGACCGCTGCACTGACAATGGTGTCACCTCTCCCCCGGGGGGACACCTTGGAGTGATTTGTGGTCGGGGAAGACTGATGAACTGCTATTGCCACCCTGTTTCTTTGCAAGATCAATTCTACATGTTGGAGTGTGCTTTATGAATGATGGAGACCTCCTCAAGCCATCCATACAGCTGCCCAAAGACACGGCCCTGGCCCCCATAGCACCTACAAGGCAGGAATAAAGCAATCACTCTTCTCAACAGGGCAATGCATTATGCACCCGCACTCACACATGAACATAGCCACATGAATACACGGATGAGCCAACAAACAAAGCGCATGCACAGACACACGCCGGTATCCGTTTGCAGGGAATGAATTGCGGCCCTATTGGGTGCAGTTTTGTGGCATTAATGTATTATTCAGAAGTATTTTTGAGGATAGCAGCAAAACTTTGCCACATTACAGAAGAGCGGTCTTCAGTGGACAAAGTGTTTGAGAACGAGACTCGGAGCAGAGAGAGGGAGAGACAGAGGCGTCACTTTGCACTCGGGCTTTGATGCCTCTCTGGACAAACCCACAACTGGGCGCAGACCAATAAGAACAATTTAACGGTATTGAGGGATCACTTGCAGCACACATCTGAAGGCTGAATAGCATCATGAATAGGAGCAGCATACATGGATGTCATGAGTCCTGCCTCCCGCAGAGAGCTTGAAAGCAAAAAGTAGAGCGCAATGAATACTTGAGTGTTCTGGAGGCAATGGAATTGAAATGGTCCTCTCTTTTTTTTTCTTTCTTTTTTTTCATGCCACAAGATTTTTAGCAGAAATATGGAAGCGGCTCATGCTTTTTAATCACAACTCTGAGATTGATTGAGCGAACTTGTGTGCGCAAATCAATGCGGGCTTGACAGATGTTCCTCTTTTATGATAATCCTGGTGTCAAGAGCGAGAAGAGAGGAATAAACGCGGCAAGGCTACCTGACCTAAGACACATAGTGAATAGTTTTCAACATACCAACTTCCTGCATGAAAATGCATCATTAAAAAAAAGGAATAATCCATCTGTGAGACTATTTTCTTTCTTAAATAAAGTTCTTCACATTGCATTGCATGCTTTTATCTGCACAACAGTGTAATAAAACACAAACACACATCGAAGATTTGCGTTAATCTAATTTTATGCTGGCTTCCTAGCGACGTGCTAAACATCCAGCCACGCTGCAGTCTCTTGATATCAGGGTTTTAACGGCTGAGATACCTTCCATTTACAGTGCGAGGCTGGGAGAGGCGCAGCGTGGAGGCCCATATACTATTTATGGGTTAATCGATACAGTAGCAGGATGACACCATGTCCCCTCTACTTTCTGTCATGATGATGGCTCACTAATTTTGGAATGGTTCCTTTCTCCTGCTGCCTTCAGCGGGCTGCGAGATGGTTTAATTTGGCTGTAAAAACGCCAATCACCGGGTTACTTCTTCTTCCTGGGGGGAGGTCATGATGGGGGCAAGTCCATAGGAGGAAATATATTCACGTAGTTCTCTTAGAGACACAGCTAACCCCTGACATCCCATTTGGGTTGTAATTTCATGTTGTTAAAGTGACAGGGACCCAGCCTCTGCGCTCTCTTAGAGAGACGGGGAGACGAGTCCTGATCAGAGAGGCCTTTAGTTGTCTGAGTGGGGTGTGCACAAGTATCTGTGTGTGGAGTGGGGGGGGGGGGGGGGGGGGGGGGAGGAGCGGAAAGAGAATATGTGAACGTTACGTGTGCAAAGCAGAAATTGTAAGCGCTGCATTTGTGTGTCTGCAAAAACATGCGTGTGGGCGCTCAATGCCACATGTTTTGGTATTTTGTGTGTGTGTTTTCTTGCTGGCGGAGGTCAGCACACATCAGAGGCACAGGGGCAAGACCCGGATGCCGTTGCACTCTGCAGAGACACTGCTGGCTCGAGAAAAAAGAGAGACAAGTGGTGGAAAAAAAAAATCTAAAAAAACTCATTACCTTGGCACTAAGACTTAACGCCGCTTCCTTGAACTGGCTTTGATCTCTGCCTAATGTGGATATATGGCAGAACTGATTCTTTTACTTTGATGAAAGCTAACATTTAACCGCTCACATTAAATTAGCAGGGAAGCGGTTTGCATTTTGGATGGGGAGGTGGGGGTGGGGGAGTTGCTTGACAAATTTTTGCACCATTTATAAAACTTATTGACTCTGGGAGAAACACGACTTACGCAGAGGCCACTGCCTCAGTATATCTCCCTGTGTGTTCGTATTTCACTGCTTTTAAAACACATTGTCTTTTTTTAACATCATATTTATATGTGATAAGCTATATTCTTAAGTGTTAATAAAAAACATATCACAGCTTTGTATCTGACTTTGCTTTAGATAGATGAATAGAGATAATAGTTTAAGGATCACAATAAAATGAAAAACAAAAAAGGAAGATGTTGAATTTAGTGTACACATGTACATATCATTAGAAACTTTGACAAAGTATACATAAATAAGTGGACGTGTTGAGTGTGTGTTGTGCACATTGGATAAAAAACACATGTCATGTTAAACTGTGTCGCAGTTTTAAGGTGTTTTATTGCGGCAAAACAAATAAAATGCAATTATTAATTATTACATGAACCCATATCAAAGGCAGATTAAATGTAGATGCTGCACAAACAATTAAAATTAAATGAGTCTCTATGACGAGATTTTGAACTGTAAAAAAAAAATAAATAAATAAAAATAGAATAAAATAAAAAAGTCAAAACTTCTGGATGGATTCAAACTAAAATGTGATTACGCGTGTTATTCCTTGACGATGGATTGTTATTCAGACAGTTCGTGGGTTTTATTTATTTATTTATTCATTTATGCGCCTTGGAATAATAATCAGCCTCCCGTGCGCAATAATCAGCTCCTGAGCAGTGATTCAGATGAAAATCAGAGGTAGGAGGACACTCGTGTTTGGTGTCCGCCCCTCTCTGAGAAGTAAAGAGTTAACGGAGCGGTGGGTTTGCCCATTCTCCTGCTGTGAGTGACGCGATCATCTCTCTTATCCCTCAACTTTGCCTGTTGCCAGACCAGGCAGCCGAGGTGGACGCTGGCTATCACCGCTGACATTCTGAACGCGATCACAAAAAAAAAAAAAAAAAAAAAAGCAAAGGGAAGGAAAAAAACAAATCACGTTCATCCCACCTTATTTATTCACTGTCCCGCCGACTTCCCGTTTGCAGGCTGCTAATCCGTAACGATGATTTTTAGTTTTTCTTTCCATCGGACTCCCCGTCTACTATACGAAGGCGTAAATCTTTTTTGAGTAGAGGTGGATCTTCCCGGATACGACGAAGGAGTAGCTACATGAAATAAAAAAAGACAGAGAAGACTTTCGCGGAAATCCTCACAAATAAAAGATTTTTTTTAAAAAAAAATGCCACGGAGGAAACAAGAAGCGCCCAAGCGCGCAGCAGGTACGTGTATCCAACCAGAATGTGCGTAAAATAAGGTTTAGCGTGCCAAAGCTGCGGCTGTTCCATTTGTTTTGTAAAGCTCACATCGCAGCCACTGCATTTCCGTTTCCACTTTGTGTCTTTTGCTCTCCCTGTAACGACGCGCTTTATCACTCTTGGCTACTCTTGCGAGGCCCCATAGAAACTGTCACCTTTTCCCTTTTCTTTAAAAGCGGATGTGCTGGTCGTGTTGTGTGGTTTTCGCTCTCCGCGCCGTGCGGTGCGGCTACTGTAGCGCCGTCGGACGAGTCGGCTACTGTAAACTTTCGCTTCCCATTGTTCCAAACTTGAATCCCGTATAGTTTACCGATCCTAACGCCGCCATAAATCCGATCTGTTGTGCGGGGCGGACCGTGTGAAGGTAGTCTGTGTTTTCTCCTTGATGGTGATTGCCCGAGGCGTGCCATAAGGGGAGCATAAGGGCTTTGTGCGCATTTGATCCGAGCGCATAACTTCTTTGCACAAGCGGAAAAAAGCCCTACCTCTGAGGGTTTTCTTTTCTTGGGATAAGATAAACAATTTGAGTACAGACAATGGGGGGTTCGTGGGCTGGAAGGAGCCATAATCGACAGTTGCCATGTCTGATTTGACGGTTGATTGATTGGCTGTCATGCGGCTTTGATCTGATCCTTCCCGATTTGCATCAGAAAATCACTTCCCACCATGTGCTGCAGGCCCCTGACGTCACGTTTAAACCACTTTGAAAGGCCCTGTGTACTTTTTACTCCCTCTTTCTCTGTCAGTCTCTCCCTCTCCCTCACTCACACACCACACACACACACGAACACTGTTTCTATCATCCCGTTGGTCAAGTGACTCACGAAAGAAAGTGAAAGAAAGGGGGGACAAAGTGGTTTCACAGTGAGACATCATACACACAAACGGACACGCACTTCCAGCAGAGAGCATCACACTCCCATGCTCACTTTTAAGCGCGCGCACACACACGTTCACACACATACAGTGGGTAGAGGAGGCGGGAGGAGTGGGTTAGGGGTTGTAAAAGGAGCCGTGTGCTATGTAATGGAGGGGAGGAATGGGTTTGCTCTGTCAGACCGGGCCGTCACAACGGCTTTGTTTCATGTTTGATTTAATTGTCTCTCCCCTGACAGGCCCATTCATCAATGGCTTTAATGGTCAATCAGAGACAGGCTGAGTGAGTGCTCCCATTCTGTTTAGCCATAAGCTGGCCTGGGCTTTTATTTCATCAAAATGCCCCAGCCTAATGTACATGCTCACTGGCTCTGAGTGGCCGCGGGGAGCACATAAAGAATGACTGAAAGCTTTCTGATTTCGGATCAGTGAGAAGGATGTTTTTTTTTTTTCTCTCCTTTCCTCTTCTTCTTCTTGTTCATCTCCTCCTCCTCCTCTACTCCTCTCCGCTCTCTCCTCCCTGCTACACTGCTGTTTCTCTGTTGACGAAAGGGAATAAAAGGCTGTAATATAGATCGTTTTGTGTTTTTAGAAAACAACTTTTTCTCCCTGAAACCACGCTTCTTTGTTCATTCATTCATCTATTCATTTCTTCATTTTTTTCACGCTCCCCTTCCACCCCTGTCAGTCAGCCCGTGCAGCTGCAAGTTATAAAGTTGTCAACTGTTCAGTGGCACACAAAGGGTGATGATGAATTGATTGCAGCACAGAGCATGGTGATAGAGAGAGCAAAGAAAAGGATGACAGATGATGGGCCTTGATTAGGGACTTAGGGGGAGAGTCAGCCCACTGCAACCTTGAGACTTGCATGAAAAATCTACCCCCCCACCACCACCACCCCACCATACACACACACACACACACACACAAACACGCATATACACACCCACCCACCCTGCTTTGCTCTCTCATTGTCTCTCAACCACACACTCCCTCAGCTTCTCCCTCTCGCTCTTTCCTGTCTGAGAGGGTTTCTCTCTCCGCAGTAGAAAACTTGTTTTGCCTGCTTCATTAGCGTTGGTCCAATTAGCCGTGAGGCTGATGGAGTCCTGACAGGCCCTGTGATTGGAGATGACAAGCTCGGGGTGCCCGGCCCAATGAGGTTTGCCACCACTTTGATGTAATCAACTTGATATTACACAGAGACGCTCGCCTTTGGTTGTGCTGTAACTCAATTTTCTGCTGCAGGTGACAAATGGGCCTGCGTACCTGGGTCAGGTCTGAGTGCTCTTAACAACCGAGGGCAGTTGGCCGCGTAAACAACCGAGCAAACAGGGAGAGTTTTTTCACCCGGCCTCCTCCCTTTCGTGGCCGGAGATTAGCTTCGCCGCGGGCACGAGGCCCCGGAGCTGTTGAAATGGCTTCAGGAAGTCGAAAAGACTCCATCGAGTTTAGCAGGAAGTCGACGCAGACTTTGCGACGTGCGCGCAAAGATGCGCAGCGCTTGCAGAATGGACGCAGTGTGTCCGCTGCGTCCGGAGAGCTGTAAATGTCAGCGAACTCTACTTTTTTCCTCCCTTATAACTTTCCCTTTGTTCGCTTGTGTGAGATGGGCTTTGAGGGTGAGCCCAGTGCAGACGTAGAGGGGCGGAGGAGTGGGTCCGGTTTGGACGGCGCTCTACAGCAACAGTTTCTTCTTTCTGCAGGGTCAGGATTACAGCTGCCAGACTGGCACCCATCACTCACGTCCATCTGCGTGTGCGCTCAAATCCGTGGGCATGCGCTTTCCGATTTGTTGGCTTTGAATGTGTGTGTGTGCGTGCGGTTTGGCTTGTGATACTAATGAAAGGAATGGTAACCGTAGAGCACCTGCTGGAGCCGGGCCATAATTCTCTGCACCCCGTAGGCCTAAGGTTTCTTCTTCCCCTTCCTTCAGCCTCTGAGCACGTGCATTCACCAATCTAGAGACTCAACACGCAGATATTCGGAGTGTTTACTCTAGTAAACGTACGATTGTTTACGGCACACGTTGCAGACACGCGCGCGCGCGTTGTGGCTGGCTTGTAAACGCGGCCAGTGAAGTAAGCTGCTTTTTTATCTGTCTGTCTTCCTGTTGTTTATGTGTGAAGAGCGTGCCCTTACGGAAGCAGCAGGGGAGCTCGAGTTAAGACTTAATTGTTCGGCCGACATACGCGCTCTGACAGCACTAGCGAGCTTTAACAACAATACGCCTCCGCTGGCGTTGTTTGCAGGTGTGAGCGAGGCAAATGTTTTGGCCTTGCAGGCCCCGTTGCTAATGAAAGTCCTGTGGCTGGATTCCGGCGAGGTTGAGTCACGTCTGTGATCTATGTGTCTGATAAGTGCATACCTAATGAGGCTGTGAGCACCAGTGGAAGCAGCAGCAGGAGGAGGAGGAGGAGGAGGAGGAGGCGGCGGAGGAAGGCTGACAGAGTGTTTCCCACAGGTATTGACAGACGCCTTTTTGTTTTTGCCATAGGCCTTTACTCCATAAATCCTGCCTGTGTAATGATAACAGTACCACCCTGCCAGCAAGTGACTGAAAGAGAGAGCATAAGAGAAGAGAGAAAGAGGGCAGAGGAGGAGGAGGAGGAGGAGGTGCCAGTGGTGGGGATGATGAGGAGAAGAAGAAGAGCGGGGGCGTTGAAATGGGCCTTGTCTCCTTTTTAACACACACTTGGCAGATGTCAAGCCATAGGGCTGGGCTTTGGGAGAGAAAAAGAAGTGGAAGTGCTGTAGTAGTGTCACAAATAGAAAACCTTTAGCCATCCGCTCTTCCTTTCAGCTTTCAGTGTGCTTTCAGCCGAGGTTTTCAGCCGAGACTGCTGTCTGGGCACTGAGTCTTAGGCTTTGTAAAAATAGTCCCACCGCTGTTGTGATAGATGCAGCTGCACTGTGGCGACAATTGGGACAGGCTGGATGCCTCCAACCCCACCACCCACCCACCCACCCATCCACCCAGCCTTCCCACCCAGCCTTCCCACCCACCCTCTCTCCGTCTCCCTCCCTCTCTCCCCGTCTCCCACCCCTCCCGGAGGTGGCGAGCAGCGTCAGAGCCTGGTGGGATGTGTGCTCTTTTTCGGGGAAACTGAGCTGCGCCGGTCTTCAGGGGTCCTGAAACCCAATCCAGAAGGAGAATAGCCCGGCCATGCCAGAGAGCCGATTTCCTTTTCAACAGAGTCATTTATCACTGACCCACCCTTCGCTTCTGACACGGTGACGTGTGTCATTTATCAAACAGGCTTTACCAGACACAGAGAAGGGAGGTGGATAGGGGCAGAGAGGAGGAGAAAGAGAGAGTGAGAGAGGGGAAAACAAGACAGAAAGTGGACTGAGAGAAACAAAGAGAAGGAGAATGAGGTGCAGAGACACACAAACGCCAGTTTTTTTTTGTGTGCGTGTCTGTGTGCGTGTCTGTGTGAGACAGAGTTTTTCCAGAGAAGAGTGAGTTTTCCTGAAACCCTTGAGGAGAAGCGCTTGGGAGGGGAGATTTTTTCGAGATGACAGGGAGGATTGAGTTACACTGAGTTGTGTTTTGATGAGTGACAGAATGTTCTTCCATGACACGTCCGTAGATGTCTGAATGAAGGGGAGAAATATGCTTTGAGTATACAAGTCCGACAAGTGTGTTGGTGTTGTTTACTCATCATAATATATGCAGAGCGAGTGCGGCGTAGAGGCGCTGTAGGGGTAGGGGCGCGCGTGTGCGTCTGTCTGTCTGTCTGTGTGGGTGTGTGCGCGCGCACGCACACACGCACACACGCACACGCGGCCATATGGCGTCAATGTTTAATGCCGGGTGTGTGCGTGCTGCTCCCTGATGAACGGAGCTGACAGGTATCACTCATGCAGCAGCCTGGCCTTTAAATGAACCCGAGCCGCTCTGCTCTCCCGTGGCCCTAACAGGCTCTCTCCAAGATGGATGCTTCTTTAAAAATCAGATTAATGATGGATACCAGGCTTATAGTGCCATTTATCATGAAGAATATTATTTAGGCCGGCCGTGTATGGCTGTAACTGGAGAGCCAGGACGAGAAGAAGCAGGGTGGAAAGCCTTAGACAGACACTCACTGTGTGATGGATGGCTGAGCGCTCTCTCTGAGTGTTACTAGACACCAGTGCCGCAGCAGTAAGCCATAATCAGATAGCCCAGGGATGTTTATCCCGCAACTACACTACCCAGATTGCCTTGCCTGGAGGGTTGCTTTATGAAAGGTATAGTCTGTCATTATTATCATCTTTAAAAAGTTAGTGGAATCACACACACACACACACACACAACTCTGTAAACACTGAAGGGCATATAGGAGCCTCTGAGCAGTTTATTGTTATCATACATTTCAAAATGACCTATTGGATCCAACTTAACAGACTGTGGCGATTACCCAGGAGTTTCCATTTTGCTTTTCCCAGAAGAGTCCCCAGACCCGAGCCGTCCCCCCAAAATCCATGAGTTAAAACTACAGTGAAAGGTCAAGGCAAGGCTGCTCCTACTATTGAAAAGTGGACAAAATGTTATTTGTTTTTTTTTTGTTTTTTTTTGTCCTCTCCTCGTTCCCTTCTATCTGTCTCCTGCCTCCTCCTCCTCCTCCTCCTCCTACACACCGCCGTGATTTATGGTAGCCATCCATCTTCAGGGTGCGTCCATCACCTCCTCGTTGCTAGGTGATCATGGCAGCAGCTGTGTGTTTTGTGAGTGGGGTTCAGTTGTGTGACTCCCCAGCCCCGATTTTATTTTTTAAAGTTTTTATTTTTTTAACTTTAAACACGCCCTTTGTTTTAGTTCCACCAATAAAGTGAAACCTTAAACCCAGAATTGATCCCTTACAGTCTAAACTTTAACCCCACAGTTCTTACTCTTTATTCCTATAGTAGCACCAAAGTCATGAATCTGTGTTAACCCTTAACTCGAACAACCGACCTTTTCAGTCGTCTGTTTTCTGTCCTACGTCCCATTTTGTGATGTTCGCCGCTTGTAGTTTAGGAAGGACGCAGTGACCAAAAGAATTATATAAGTGCATGTGCTGCTGTGAGATCCTCATGATATCACTTTCAGATTTTAAGCGGCTTCAGTTTAATCCAGTTGCGGAGCAAAACGTCGAGGGTGAAAACGTGCAAATTACCAACAGAGCTGGCTGTTGCAAATTGGTACCACTTTGATCTGCTGTTCTAACCATAGCTTGGTTGCATTCACTCTCATAATGAGATATGTAACGGAAAGTTCAGGGGCACTATGCTGAATCGCTGAATTTCCAAATAGCTGATGTTATCGGGTAAAAATAACCAGCGTTTGCTATGTGCTCAGCTGTAAATCTGCGCCACCTCGCTACGAAAAATACTGACAAGCAAAATAAAAATAAAAATAAAATACTCCCTATTTATAAAAATAAATAAGGAGTATCAAAAAGGTGTGGATCAGTCCTATTATTCAATTTTGTTTATTTTAATTTTTTTTTATTATTTTAATATGAGGCCTAAACAGTTCAGGAAATGGCTGAAACTGTAGTTTTTCTCGAAAACTTTAAGTGAGCTGTTGCGAAAAGATTGACGTAAAGCTGTGAGGAAGCTTAAGGAAGTTTGACTGACTACGTATCATCAGACGAGACAGGCTTGATGTGCATGTCGGGCTGGAACATCGGCTTCCTGAGGAGTCTCAGTCCTTGTTACTGCCCTTGGTTCTGCACCTGTGGAAGTAGTTAAAGTAGATTTTTTTTAGGGGGGTGTTTCCATTTTGTTTATCTCTTATTGTGGCTGTTTCACACTGAGACCTCCTGAGTCACCTTCCGTGTCGGGAGTAAGTAACGGGAGGCCTTCGTGTGTTTGCGGCTCATCTCGTGTCAGATAAACTAGTTGAATTTTCAGGTCTTGAAGGTCTGTGTGTGCAGCTGGCAGCTTTGAGGTCCAGTCATAACACAACAACCAGCTGAGGGTTGAATGTATTCCTTTTCTGTGTGTGTGTGTGTGTCTGTGTCTGTGTTTGTGTGTGTCTCTCCTCTCGCTAAGTGCATTGACAAGGTTCAGCCCTAAGCTTTGCCTGGGGCCAGAATGATCTCTCTGTTTTTCCCATCTCCCCTATCACACATCCTGCACTACAATCGGCGGACACAATGTATTCACAATGCCATCAGGGGGTAGAGAACACACACACACAAATAAAAACCGACAAAGACGTCCGCGATCGGCTGTGACACGACGTGCGAGCCCGCGCAAGCACAATGCGGTGGCAGAGCATTAAAAACCTAGAAAGTGGGCAGCGGCAGAGGAGGGGAGGGGGTGGGCCTTTTTTTTTTTTTTTTATCTGAAAAAGCGACTTATGTCAGGACTTGTTAATTTTTAAAATGGCCACAGATCACCTGTTACATTTTTTCTCGTGGGACTTTAGGCCAGCTTGTGAGGATCAAAGGGAGACGAGGGAGGGAACTAAGTTTGATTGAGTGTTTTACTTTGACAAATGTGTACAAGAGAAAGGCATTTTAGGTATGTTACTGATCTGCTGCTATTTTGACAGAATGGGGCTGTTTTGGACTAAATTATTCTAATCTATTTAAAGAGTTTCAGACAGCAGAGAAACTTGAGAGAGCAAAAGGCGGTGGTTTATGTTTTTTGTGTGTGTGTGTGTGTGTGTGTGTGATTGAGACTGGGGTGACTTCCTGTCCTGTAGTGTTCTGGAGCTGTTTCCTGTCAGTAAGAGCCCCCCTGCCGAGGGGCTGCTTTGGTCTAAGGTCATCTGGGTCTAAAGGCTAAAATACTGTACACATGTCAAGACTTTACCATCATGCGGTGATGCAGTTTAACTCCCTCTGATCTTTAAATATCCTAACCGACATTTAATTGAGGTCTCGGATGCCACGTTTATCCTCCCGTTTCTCTTCTTTTCATCTTTTCCGTGGAACAAAATCACAGTATCACTAGTCACAGTTGCCGAATTTAGGCTTTTTCCTGTTTTAATTTTTATTGTTGGCTTTGAACAATGCTGCAAGCGAGCTATGAGAGACCACCCATGTGGAGAACTTCCTCTTTCCCGCATCCCATTTGTACCTTTGTACATTGCACAGTTATTAAATGACAAAGATATAAATTAGTCAGGCTCGTGCAGTACAGCTGAACTGACGTTCTTTGTCTTTTCCATCTACATAAAACAAAATAACACACGCTTTGATTTTCTTATGGACAACGTTGGTTTTCCACACGTCAAAACATCTTGTTCTTGACCACATTTTTTACAATAATTTCCGGGGCAAAATGAAGAGAGATGCTGTATATTTTATATCTCTTATCCATGCAGCCCCTTTTTAACAGATAAAGTATGGTACTCATGATGGCCACACAAAAGGCCTAACCTTTTTTTTTTTTTTTTTTAGTGCCTCTGGCAAGGTTGTGTTTTAGACCAAGCAGTTATTTGAGTACAAGGGCGAGATGCAGGTAGAGCCTTTTTTTTTTTAATGACACATCCTGTTTACTCTGCTTCTGAGTTGGGTGTGATCTCTCTCCCAGAATGTTTCCCCAGCTGTGGGAGCCTGATCAGGAATATTCCCCTCGGTCATCAAGGAGGGTTTGGAAAAAAAAAAAAAAAATGTTGTGAGGTTGTGTCCTCACACGTTCACATTCGCTTAAAAAAAAAATGCAATTCTCTTTTTTTTTGTTCAAGCGCACAGTCGAAAGGTGCGAGGGATGTTTCAGACCGCGGCATCAAAAGCGGACGGCGTTTTTCTGCAGCACGTACAGTATAAAGAGGAATAACCACCAGGACCGAGGGGAGGAGATGGAGAATGAGAGTAGACGTAGAAAGCCTCTGCTTCTGAGGCAGCCACAGCACCTTCCTGCTTAATCACCCCCTGTCCCTGCCCTCTCTGTTGTTCCCGATCGTCAGAGCAGCACTGCAGTATTTCTATCAGATGATCTCTCCCTCCTCGTCTGCGGCCCTTATGTTTATGAAAATGATACTCCACAGGAATGCCTCCTGCATGCCAAGATGTCACTGTCTTTCCTCATCGCTTGCATCTACGTTTGTGTGCTTGTCTCCGCGCGTGTGCGTCACTTACAACTGCCTGACTAGCTTTATTTATAATTACGCTCGTGTGTGTGTGTGTGTGTGTTGGGGGGGGGGGTTGTATTTGAGGATGTGTACGTTAAGGTGAAATGCGCGCTCCGTGTGCACGGGAGACTTAACATTTTCTGCAGCTCGTGTGTTTCTGTGACTTTGTTGTTGCTATTTCTGCGTGAGCTGTGACTGAATGCTGATTGTGTGAAAGTGCACCTACTACCCCTCTTATCCACCACCACCCCGCCCCCCCTCATGCACCCACCTACCCACCCACCAACCCAAAGGAATCATTCATGGAACCTAATGATTCTTGTCTTTCCACGTGGCATTAGCTCAGTTTATCATTAGAAGAACACACACACAACTCACTCTTTCTTCATCATTTTTTTCACACCTACACACACACACACACACTAAGAAACCTCATGCATTGGTCCTGCACCATATGCTTAGTTATTAGTTAAGGCTTCATCCAAGAGTATTGTTGTATTCATAATATTCATAATTTATTCTAAGAGAGCCTCTATACTCCCATCACCTTTTATTAGCTTGATAAATCACCTCTGTTGTCAGTCAAGGCAGGGAGAATAATTGGATGTGGTTGTCGCCCTGTGTGATGGATTATCAGTCATTGGGGATTAAATTAACAGATAGTGCTCAGACATAATGGTTTTTGTTTTGCATTTTAAATTGCCTGGGAGCACGGTTTTACTCTATAGGTTTTTTTATAGCTGGCCCTTTTGGACTTCCCTCCCCTCCCCTTCTCTGTGTTATCTGCCCTTAATGACAAATGAACAATAACCCACAGGGCCGCAACTCTATTAGTATGAAATGTAAAACATTTACTACCAGGTTAAGGCACAGGCAGAGGCTCCGGAGTACAGGTGCACAAAATGGGATGTGGTTACATTCAAAGTGGATGTGAGCAATAGCGAGACAACTTGAAGAAATATGTGGAGTATTTTCTCATTGAGGAAGAGAAAGGTGATCTGACAAGTTGGTCAAGCGATGTGCAAGGCTCGTCTGATGCGAGCTGACATCTGTGACCAGCTAGTCTGGACACAAACACATTAACTACCTCATCCTGGCTGGGTTTCCTCTTTCAGATGAGGATCTGACGTGAATTACTTCCAGAGGAGAAAGTAAAGTGAAAAGAAAGAGGGTGTGAGTAGTCACTGCACTGGTCGCAGAGAGATATCTCCCTTGTATGTTTGCCCATGCTTGAGCGATTTACTTCCTCATCCCCTTCTCCATTCTCCAAAGCCCCTCCCTCTCCTCCACGTCCACATTATCATAATTGTGTCTAGAACATGAGGGGCCGGGGAAGTGATCATGTCATTTTATTTACACCCTGCTTGGCCCTCTTTACAAACGACATGCCACTGACTGCCAAGCGGACTGGGGCCCGACGACATCTTTTGATCAGGGCTGTCGGGGCCTATCAGCGGAGAATGGCAGGTAATGGATACCCAGTGACAAACCAAATCTCCGGGAGGACGGAGAGTGGGCCGCACCTGCCAGGTCTCCATTAGGCTGGCCTCTCAGTGGGGCTGCCTGCTGACTGTGCCCCCAGGGTCCAAATCAGACCAGCGCCAGCCGCATGCCTGCCTAGAGATTGGCTGTTAGCACTGGAAATGAGAGTTATTTCAGCTATGACATTTTTGTTTAGACTGGATGCGTGTGCGTGGGGTGGCTGGGGGAATCAAGGATTTAGTCACAGTGCTTGTGTACAACCTCTAACCATGTGAGTGCTCACAGCCATAGCTACGCGTCCTTTCTGCGGTATTTGTCTTCGCATACGATATTGTCCAAACGGCGTGCGACCCGTCCACAGGCCATCCCCTGTTCTCAGAGATTATTTGTTTTTCCCTCAAGTTGAGCTGTTTTGTGAGTGAAGTGGCCAGGAAATGAGAGAGCGGGGGCCTGATGACAGGGGTGAGTGGTGGGTGAGTTGGCGTTAACGTGGGTAGAGTCGTCGGCACAAAGGAGCCCAGTGAAACGCGTACACACACAAGCATATGCACACGCCCACAGTTCGCGTGTTGGCGCCCACTGTTAACTTTATAAATATGCTAAGTGACTTATCACTTATGCATCGCCATCATGTACAATCCAAACTCATCCTTTTTATCCCTTTTTTCCCATGATCACATTTCACTCCTTCATCTATTTTTATTTTTTTATGAAATATTATGTTTGACATTTAACACATATTTTGACTGAGACATGCCCTTAAGAAAATAGTTTGAAACAAGACCGTCTCATTCATAATAAGAAACTAATGTACTAACTTCAGTCCACATGACTCTGTTGCGTGTCTATTCAACATATCCAGACTTTCCACATTTTGACATGCCTGTCTTGAAATTGTTGGAGATACTGTATGCTTTTCTTCCTTTGTGTATGTGTATGTGTGTGTGTGTGTGTGTGCGTGTCAGTATGTATGTGTGTGTAATCAGAGAAGAGGCAGATGAAGAGGCGTCAGACATATTAACTGACAGATGGAGGTTGATCCAACTCATTTATTACCCCAGAGGAGAATGCCACAGTGAGATTGGGCTTCATTAATTTCAGATTTAGTTTTCATTTCAAGCTGTTGCGCCCTGAGATAAATAAAATGGTGCATTATGTTTTTGCCAAGATATTTCTTTTTTGTTTTCCTCCAATAGAAGGAGTGAAAGGAGGGGAGGCATAAGTTCCGTGTGGCTGGGGTAGTATATAAATACAGGCTCGCCTAGAGGAAAATAACACCTCAACGGTTGATGAGGTGAAATGGGATGACTGTAATTTCTCAGCTCAGCTTTAAAGGCTCCCACACAGATGGCTCATTTATCCCTGGGAGTCCTCGGGCACACATAGCAGGGAAACTTTTTCTCCAGTTATTCTAACATAGCGTGTTCACTCCCTGCAATTTAACTCATCTCTTTCCTTCTCTCTTTGTCTCCGTTCTCCTTGCAGCCTATTCTCCCGAGGAGCTGACAGAGCACACTGTGGAGGATGAAGAAGCAGAAGCAGATAAACGGCCCTCGGCACCCCAGGATGACCTTTCCATGAAAGATGAGTTTGTGGAGCAAAGCGTAGGGACTGCCAAAGAGCAGGCATGTGACCAGGAATCAGCTGAGGCCACAGAGCTCTCAGGACAAGAGATGGACAGTGAGTCACATGTGAGTGAAACTAGTGACCGCCTCTCGGACTTTGAGAGCCCCTCTAGAAAAGTCGAGGGCAATTTGGTCACAGCATCTCTGAATGCTGGCACTAAGACACCTCCCATAGGCATGGACACCTTAGAACAAATGAAGGCTATCTACTCCAGCTTCCTAACTAGCCCTTTGTGGTCACCTCTGAACTTTAATTCCGCACCTCTACAAACACAGTCTGCGGCTTCTTCTACAGAGAAGCCAGCTCGCAGCAACAGCACTAGTAGCAGTAGTAGCTGCAGCAGCGGTAGCTATGACTGGCACCAGTCTGCAGTGGCAAAGACACTACAACAGCATCCTACTCAGAGCCGTCACACTGCTCAGTCTGAGCCCAGCCTCTTTAGTACAGTCCAACTCCACAGGCAAAACCCAAAGCTGTTTGGATCAATCTTCACTGGGGCCAGTAAATTCCGCTGTAAGGGCTGTAGCGCAGCTTACGACACCCTAGTGGAGCTGACAGTTCACATGAATGATACAGGCCACTACCGTGATGACAACCAGGACAAGGCAGGCAGCGGTGCAAAGCGCTGGTCCAAACCACGAAAGCGGTCCCTGTTGGAGATGGAGGGGAAGGAGGACGCACAGAAAGTTTTGAAGTGCATGTATTGTGGCCACTCGTTTGAATCCCTCCAGGACCTCAGTGTCCACATGATCAAAACCAAACACTACCAGAAAGTGCCTCTGAAGGAGCCCATGGCCCCCGTGGCAGCCAAAATCATGTCTTCTAAGAAACGGGGACTTGTGGGGTTGGACCTCACTGCTGCTCCACGCTCTAGAGAAGGAACCCCAAAAGCTAAGCACCCACAGACCGACCTGAGCGAACACTCGCAGAAACCTTCCTCCAGCCCCTACAGCACCCCAAATAGCCGCTACAACCACCAGAATGGTGCAAGCTATGCCTGGCAGTTTGAATCCAACAAATTCCAGATCCTTAAGTGTATGGAGTGTGGGAGTTCCCATAACACACTCCAGGAGCTGAGGACCCACATGATGGTGACTGGACACTTCCTGAGAGTGACGAGCTCTGTAGGAAAGAGAATCAAGACGCTTCCTGAGGCCACCTCCCCCAATCCTGGCAGAGTTACCACACCTCCTGAACAGAGGGTCCAGTCTGTACCACTGGCACCGTCCGCGTTCTCTCCTCCACCTCCTCAAACTACCACAACTCCTCCTGCCAACTCCCCTCCTCTGAAAGAGATAAAGAAGGAGGAGGTGGAGGAGGAGTGCACTAAGCAAGAGACTTTTGGAAAAGAGAAGGAGGTTGCGGTTACCGTTAGTAAGGAGGAAGAAACAGAAAGGGAGGAAAAATATGACATTTCAAAGTATAGCTATCTTACTGAAGAGGATCTGAAGGAGAGTCCTAAAGGTGGGTTAGATATTCTGAAATCACTGGAAAACACTGTCACATCAGCCATTAATAAGGCCCAGAGCGGGAATCCGAGCTGGGGGGGCTACCCTAGCATCCATGCAGCCTACCAATTCCCCAGTGCCCTGAAGCTCCAGCAAGGCAGCATGGAGAAGAACTCCCAGATGAAGTACTTGTTCAATGGTGGGGACATGGCGCTGTCCTCCCTCGCCAAGAACCAGCCCCTCGTTTCCCCACCACTTAGTCAGTCATCCCCCTTTCCCAGCAACAACTTTCAAGCTATGGAGGATTTAGTGAAAAAAGTGACTGAAAAAGTAGCAAAGGTAGAGCAACGGGTTAAGCAACTGTCTCCAAAGAGGGAGAACCAGCTCTCACCCTGTAGTAGTGAGGCTGGAGATTCTCACAAGGGAGGAGAGGCTGATTCACCTCGGGAATGGCGGGAAGTCACCCCAGCCAATAGCGACAAGGGAAGCCATAGCGACAGAGCATCCCCGGCAACAGAGCCCAAGAGAGAAACGGCAGTCAAATCCCCACTTGCCTCCACACTGAGATGCAGTACTGCCATTATCACTGGTCATACTCCTCCTGAGCAGCCCTTTGTCAACCCTCTAAGTGCGCTTCAGTCAGTAATGAACATTCATTTGGGGAAAGCTGCCAAGCCGTCATTGCCAAACCAAGATCCCTTGAGTTTGCTCTCAAAGCTCAGCCAGAGCATGGCCGAGAAAGCCGCTGTGGCCACCCCTCCATCACAGACCAAAAGTGTAGCTGACAATAGCTTCTGCCAGCCCAGCGATGACCAACCTATGGACCTTACAAAAGGGAAAAGTGATAGAGGAGGTTCCGTGGGCCCAGCCCCCCTAACACCCTCATCGACGGGCTCCTCAATCTCCCCCATCTCTGTTGTTACGCCTGCAAAATTAACAGTGGTCTCTCCCTACACATCCACCAGCCCTCTACACGAAAATGCATTGTCGGATATCTCAGACATGCTGAGAAACTTGACACAGTCCCACCATGTCACAAAGCCTACTTCACGATCCCGGGTCACAGATAAAACTGAGGTGGTAGGCTCCACCCATGACGACGAGGACACATCCCTGCACGGGCACAAGCGCAAGGGCCGGCACTCCAACTGGAACCCACAGCACCTCCTCCTTCTGCAGGCCCAGTTTGCCTCAAGCCTGAGGCAGACGTCGGAGGGGAAGTACATCATCAATGACCTCAGCCCGCAGGAAAGAATGCACGTGTCTCGTTTCACGGGTCTCTCCATGACCACCATCAGCCACTGGCTGGCTAATGTCAAGTACCAACTTAGGAGAACAGGCAGAACCAAGTTCCTCAAGAACCTGGACTCCGGTCAGCCCACATTCTTCTGTAGTGACTGTTCCTCACAGATCAGAACTCCAGCAGCTTATGTATGCCACCTGGAAGCCCACCTGGGGTTCAGAATCAGGGATCTGGCCAAGCTGTCCTCCAAACAGACTGCCAGGGACTCCCACACTCTCACTGAGAAACTAGTGCCCATGGAGTCCTTCCTTACACCACAATCACAAGATGACTGCAGTAGTAATGGGACAGTGTACCGCTGCCAGCTCTGTGTCCGGAAGTTTGCCACAAAGCATGCCATCAAGCTCCACCTCAGCAAGAGCCATGGGAAGTCTCCGGAGGACCATTTGCTATACTTGTGTGAACTAGAGAAACATTAAATGGCTCTTTTACAGTAGATATACTGGAAAACATATGTAGAACTGACTGTTAAAAACAAAAGATAAAAACGGAATATTTGAAATATGTGTGTGACGATGCACAAAATGCCATAAACTACTGTTTAAAAAAAAAATGTCAGCACAAGGTGTTAGTACACCTGTACATCTATTCGGCCTATAAGCATTTCTGATTTCTCTGTATTTCAAAAGACATTTATTTCACATCAAAATATACTGTAGGTCAAAGATATTCAGTCTGCTTTCACTTTGGTGAGACAACACAAGACTAATGGAAGTACTTTTTTTGACTAGAAGTTTGGCTTTTAACTTGAAATGTATTAACTTTATTGTATTTATTTTATTTTTTATTTTTGTGAGTTTGGTTTGATTTGCTGGTAGACTGCATGTTTTACTGTTACGTTTGTACAGTCCTGTCCTGTCTTGTCCCGATTTTAAAATGCCCTCTTTCAAACTGGTCATTTTTTTTAACACCTTAAAACAGCCAAACGCCTGGTAACGCTCCTTAAAAGAGTCTGCCAGACAGCAGAACTTCATTGCTTGTTTTTTATAGTTTTCTCTGTACAGCCTATTGATTTCCTTGCTGATTGTAAAAGCTGCCTTGTTCTTTATCATTGAGTGAGGGGCACTTTAAATCCAGGTCTGTGTAAAAAAACAAAAAAAACAAAAAAGAAAAAGAAAAAAAGAAAAAGTGTACATACCGTGTGTAAGCTTACAATTTGCTGTTTAAATTATGCATACTTGTTATATTTCCTAATTTAAGAGGACTATGACTATCCACTGGTGCAGAGCCTTTGAAGAAGATTAAAAGGACACTGTTTTGCACAATAGTTTTATAAATGTTATTTGATAAAAAAAAAAAAAATAGAACAATACAGATATGTTAATGCCTTGTGCTTCTATGATTAAATTGAATTAACTGCTGCATAAAAGCATTGTTTTCTTTCGCATTCACTTACCAGAGATTTGCAGATCGGGGTGTACTTTGAATTTAAAATACTCAAAATATAATATTCGTGATGAAAATGCTCCAAATTTAAATTGCAACATAGCATGTAGTAAAAAAAAACAGTCCCATTCTGTTAAATAGTGTCAAACATTACCATGACTAAGCATTCACAATACTACAGCTGCAGTTAATACTATACGGAACGTTAAAAACATTTTCCTCGCAACCACAATTTGTCAAGTATTACTGATGATTTCTGCGTTGTCGCGTTTGTTGTCGGGGCGGACTCGAGAGGTGCGAGCGGTGCCACTGCCTGCAAGGCGTCTGGCAGGTGGTGTGTGCTGCATGTAAACCACCAGATGTTTCTGAAACGAGCCACTGGAGGAGGAGGAGGCAGGCGGACTACAACAGCAGGCAGAGTGGGCTGATTACCACGGGGGCTTGGATGCCATCAGGAGCCCTGGGCACAGACAGCAGATCTGGCACACACCTGGACTCGAAGACCGTCCCTTGGAAAAAATAAAGCGGATCCTATATATGCGTGCTGAGACAAGCTGACAGTGGTGCAGAATGCACAGACAGGTGCTATTCCCTCAAAGCAGGCTTTTGGATCTAACAATATTACTGGCAGGTGTTGATGCTATCAGAGTAGTCACAATTCAGGCTCAGCGCCATATAATGAGAATGTTTTTTTTTTAAATGTTTTTAGTATGCATGACATGGCGTGCGCACACATCCATACAAACACGCATTTACGTCTTAGCCTTTCAACCATCCACCTTAGTCTCATTTGAAGATGCCTGGGAACACCATGTTCTTTCTGTTTGATGTTCCCAGGCTTTGCTTGTCATGACTGACTGACTGAGTGACTTGGGGCCGTGGAAGTTATCTGGTTACTATGGTGACGGCCATTTGCCCAGCCTCTAACCCTGCTTGCTCACTCAACAGAGGACAGCTCGAGTGCAGCACACCCATTTACTCTCTTAAATCTCATCATCTCGCTTCAGTTCCTCCCACCCGGGAACAGATTAATTAACACACACACACTGTGTCCTGACCCCGTCTTCTCACACAAACTCATTACCGCCTCAGACTTGCTCCCGGCCCTCCGACGTTTAGGATACATTGGTGAAACGTTGTGGGAGAACCCGGTGATGACTCACATCTGACAAGCAGAATAAAGCCCTTAACAAAGGATGATAATTGAAAGATGGGATTCAGGCCGGTAGCCATTGATAATGCAAATGAAAGAGGCTCAGCGGCCTTATTGAATATCTTGCGAGTTTTCGGAGCTTACCAAGTCTTTGCAGATATAAAATTATCCTTCAGACATGATCAATTTTTTTCCCAGCCGGAACAGCGGATGTGTTGATAATGCTTTCGGCTTAGTGAAGGACTTCGGGTGAGGATGGTTGGGGGCGTTAATGAGATAGTTCACACTTTGGGGGTTAATGAGGGGCTGGAGGGAGAAGGCTAAATGATTGGACTTCTGCTTGAATGAGCTTTATAGTGGCTGCTGGAGAGCAATGAAGAAGCTGCAGATCCGCTGTAGCCAATTATTTAGCATGAAAAACACAAACCTCCTCTCAATTGTACTTTTCTGCGATAATAAAGAAGAGATTAGATGTGTTATCTATTGTTCTTTTGTCTTGACTATCCTTGAGGGTTGGGTAGTTATAGACGCCGATGCGCCTCAGTGCTCCTAAAACAAAGTCAGTAGTGAAGGGGGAAGAAAGGAGGCGGACAGGACAGAGATAGGATAGGAGGACAATGAGTCCCCCCACTCCTCCACTCCACAGATCTCCCATCAGCTCTTGTCATCCCTCTAATGAATATCAGTTAAATTGCTCTGTGGATCTGAGGAGTTTGGATGTCAATGTGATTTGTGTGAGTGTGGCGGATGGAGGGGCCCAGACTAATGAAAGGCGAGCCTAGCCTGACAGAGTGATGAGCATCAAGCCCATCAGACCAATCACACAAGAGTGGCTGACAGCGCCGACAGACAGACAGCTGAGGAGGAGAGACCATGTATTTAGGAAAACAAAATGGCTGCCAAAATAGTGGTGGATGTCTTCAGAGCGCATTGATATAAATCACAACTGTCTCGGTGCGCTCGTAAGAGTTGTGTGAACTGACGCAGGGCACCGCGTTGCACAGTACCACCGGTTTCTGTAAATCCATAAATTGAGATTCATAGATTTATTAATGGGACCTCCCTCACATCACTTTTAATGCTTCGTGCTAATCAGAGAAAGCCCTAAAATATCAGCAGGTTCAGAAGATAAACAAAAAATCAACGTCTTTTAAGGAAGAACAACAAATCAAAACTTTCCCCAAGTCTTTTTTTTGGCTTTTTTGACAGTGTCGCTGTGCAGATAAGCTGACGTCTCTGAAAATACTCGCGTGCCAAGATGGAAGACAATGGAGAAAGTGTTGCTCATTCAAGCAGCCTCCATAACAGAGGTGACGTGACGCCTTCTGACAGCAGTGCAGGAGTCATGGGCAGCGCCAACTTGGCTTCACCTCAGACCTCTGACCTCTGTCTCTAATGTACACTGATAAAAACACGGTGCTCCATCTACTTAAAAAAAAAAAAAAAAGTAAGTTAAGTCAATTTATTTTTGCAGATGATGTCAGTTTACTTTAACAGGGTGATTTTACTTGCAAAAGCAGGTTTTTCAATTCACTTTTGTGAACAAAGTCAACTTTAGCCAACAAGTAAAAAAAAAGTAAATTGACTTTACTTACAGAATTAATGTTGTACCAGTATAGGCTACTCTTTGTTTTATCTAAGAGATAAAATGATGCAAAAAGTTGCCTCTCTTTTTGTTAAGTAGATGGAGCACTGTATTTTTATCAGTGCATGGCCGACTTACAGGTAAAACCCCTTGCTAACGGTGTTAGGTAACCTGCGTTAGCTCCACAAGCTAACATTACGTAGAGGAAGAAACACATCTCTGCTTACTTTAATTTACAGTCAATTGCAAACACTAGCTTGAAATTAAATTTAAATTAAGTATTTTAAAACAACTTGCTAACATTAGTTTCACATAAAAGGTCTTTTGAAGCCACTTGCTATTGTTAATTCCAAATTCAAGAATCAAGAGTCTCCAGTTATTTTACTTATTCGTTTCTACAACAATATAAAACCAGAAAGACTGCAGTAATTAACCAACTATATCATTAACTTAATTCTTACCTTAAAGTCCAGTCTCCCACTTTTTCCAATTTCTTCTTTTGTGGAGCTGGTTGGTTGGTGAGATTTACCCAGAATACAACAAGCAATATAGCTTATATAGTTACATATAGCTGGTTAATGAAAATATCAAAATTATTTGTATTTTGTACAAATGTAGACGAATTCAAAACATAATATATTCATGTCAAGAGACAAACGTTTTTTATTGTTATTATCACAGGATTAATTATGTTAAAATTACATATTCTTAGATTGAATTTTTTCAGTGTATGGGCTGAGTCCCACGCAGCCATAACACCCACTTATTCTTTTTTGCCTTGTCAACATCTGTGCGAGGCAGGAACTTACATCAAAGAAAATACATGATGTACATAATCTATATAACAGCAGAAAAAAAAAGTAAAAGGAGGTTAACAGTGATTTATGAGGGAGTAAGTGGTAAAGAGATGCAAACACAATACACCGAGACAAAGAGGTGAGTCTGTGATGATGTGATTTCCAAATGTGCCTCCTCTAGCTCCAGTGTTGCAGTGCTCTGCCTCTGCCGCTGCCTGAGATAGCTGTCAGAGGTATTTTGGTGTGATATCTGACAGATTTGCTAAAGACACTCGTCTCAGGGCAGTACTCTATATATCGTTAGTTTAATGCACAATGACATGACCAATTATAGCGAGCTCCATGCTCAAATAGCATGTCAAAACCTGTGTATCAATCCATTAGATCCTGTCTCCCATCACATTAAGTGGTACCTTTAGCTATCTGTTCGGCACGTAAAGAAAAATGCTGACGGAATGGAAAGTCTGCCAGTGCTGTTTCGCAGAACTGATGTCTTTTGGAGCAGGAGCCTCTTCTCTCTCCTTCCTTCTCTCTCTTATTTTTTTTTTTGCTTCTCTTTCACTCACTTGCTCATCCAAGCCACGGAGCACAAAATGCATAAACAATACATCTAGATAATGGCCTGGATTGTTTACTTAGCTCTGAAAATGTATTTGTGCAAAACTCTAAAATGCATTTAGGAGGAATCATTCACTCCGTGTAAAGCCTTGTTGACATTGGGGTGCTCTCAAAAGCAGGGGAAGTGTCACAACAACATCATATTTCACTGTATCAATTGGAATAAGAGGACATGATGTGCATTACTTGTAACAAAACCAGTGGAGTCCCCCAGTAGCTGCGCTGCCTCTCCCAGCGTTTTTGCATCAACCTGCTTTGTTGGCCACGACAGTGGGTGGGAGGAGGTATGTGATTTAGTGCAGTTGGTCCTAACGACCTCTCTGTCCTTGTGACGAGGACACACAGCCTCAGGGCTCTGGCATGGAGGATGTGCCTTGGACCGCCTGGCACCTCGCCTGGCACCACGCGTGGCAACACGTCCACACTCTGCCACCCTTCTGATGGATTGGCCTGTCTCTAGTGCCACCTTCATGAAATCACTTTTTGATTTGTTGTCATGTTTTTCTCCCCTTTTTTTTTTTTCCCGCTTCTTGGGTTTTTCACGGGTAAGAACACCCTCTGGTCAGGTATTACAAGAGTGATTAAATTAACCTTCAATAAATCAGCATAATAGAGCATTACCTGAGAGTGTGTGTGCGTGCCTGCCTGCCTGCCCGATGATACGAAGGTGTGCGATCAAGAGGTCAGCATCAAATGTCCATCCCGGACGACTATATGAAACACAGTTGCCCCGTGGCTGAAACTGCTCTTTGCCGATGTGCCATTTCACAGGAAACACATCAATAAGGCGCGATTACAAGGCTGACAAAATTAATCTCGGCTGTCATTTCACAGGGCTCGGGGTTTGAGAGTGCTCTGATCAAGTTACATTAGTGGGGAGCTACTGAGTGATTTGGACTGGAATCAAAATCCATTTGACTTCCTTTCTGTTCGAGGAAGGCACCGCGAATCCTTTCTTATCCATTGACATTTATGAGTGTATTTTAATCTATGTTCCTGAATTTAATACATGTAATGGTATGAATATGAAGCTTTGCATCGGCAACTAGTCTACGAGCTGACTCTTCTGGTGTTCATTTAACCTCCCAAGACCCTACGTCCTCGTATTTAAGTGTTAGGTTTGTGGCAGATTACTCTGCTTCATTTAAACTTTCCTCCTCATAAAAGTAATTTCAGTGGATTCATTCTGTGGCTGATCACTGAACAAAAGTGGACAAGGTTCAAAACCAAATTCTATCAACAGTAATGAGCTATAACTTGCTAAATTGGCAAGTCTTCGGTTGAGGACGTTGGGACTTAATTGTTGGCACGGCAATGTTCAGACATGAAAATTAACAGTTTTATATTTTGTTGCATGTTTGTGACGTTATTATTATTAATATCGAGTGAAATAAAGGACAAAGAAAGGTTTTTCCAAAGACTGCTTCCTGTTCGAAGACGATGCTTAGTTTTTATAGATCTTAGGTTCTATTGATCCCAAATAAAGAGAAGTGGAGAAGTTAAAAATGCAAACCAAGCTAAAGCTCAGGTCTCAGGAGGTTAAGTAAAAGTAACAATCCTAAATTATAGATTAAGGTTATTATTAAGGTTGCCATTAACTGACTTTATTTTAAGACTCAAGATTCAGTTGTGTTCTTCTAAGATCCATAAATTCTCCAATAGAAAAGTTTGAAACAGAGACTTTACTGTTTGTCATCATAAACTTCATTACAGACAGCAAGACAGCTAAACCTCATATAACTCTTTATTTCATCTGTGCTGTCTCCAGCGTCCTTCACCAGCAAATCTTGACAGCTCTGTCCAGAATAGGAAGGCAAACTCGGGACATCTGCTTCTCTGCTTCACATGGAGACACACGGCAGTGATTTTGACACAGGGTGTCAGGGTAATCTGACAAGACAAGCCTCATGTTTTATCGGAGCGTTCAGGAAAAAATAAAAAAAAAAATGTGCCGCCGTCGCCCTGGCTCGTGTCTTCCGTACATCATTCTGTCTTCTTGACTGTTATGCTTTGCGTAGGTGGCATTGGATTGGAATGTCCTGTAAAGCAGACGAAAGAGGGGAGAAGAGGGAGAGACAGAAAGAGGGAGAAGTCAGACCCGTGACCTCTTCGGCCGAGCGATGTGTCTGGAGCTGGCAGGGGACGCAATTGAGAGTGACACTCCTGGTTGGAGCTGCCAAACTGCCACTTCCTGTCCTCTTTATTCACACATAGCAGGAGTTTAAACTGGACATTTGAAGAGCGGAGAACAGACATGTGTCTTCTTGCACGGCCGTCGCTTCTGACTGTCATTATTGCCGTTCACAACCACTCCGTCAAAAAACCACAGTCTGATATCCATCTGTCAAACACGGGTGGTAAAATATGGAAAGAAAATGTCAGAGAAGCAGTACGACGTCACTGTTACGTCACCACGTTAGCTGGAGGCAAAACAAACGGAAGCTTGAGGCGTCACTTTCAACCATGAAAATGTCACCTCGCTGTATTTTTTGGTGCAAAAAACTAAAAATTTGGTGCAACAATGCGCACACTTTGCATCAGAAAAGATTAATATGTAATGCGTCATCATTTTCAGCCTGGATAACATTATGGGTTAGAATAAATTGTGACTGAAATTACGTTAAGTTTATCATTATTTTGGGGATTCTTTTTTACAGGTTAATGCTAATGCTAACTGCTAGTTACTGTATGTGTGTCAGGGGTGTCCAAGGTTAAGTTTCTTTGTGTTACCCTCCACAGTGGTTCAACTTACTTCTTGTAATATCTTTATTAGAGAGACTTCACTTGATAAAGACAGACCAGAATTCGTCCCCTCTGTGTCCTCCTTTGGTCAAATCGTCTGTCTAGTGAGTGACAGTGCAGTGGTCGCTGTATATAGTCCCAATTTTTTAAAATAACACTCACGGTTACACTCGGAGAGTGAGTGTACTAGTATATTCCTCAAAATATGCATTTTCCTTGTCTATTCTTGCCAAAACAGTTCGTTGAAATATGCTAACAGGTGTTTACAGCCTATAGTGTTTGAGATATTTTGCCTCCAGTTAAGCCCCGCCCCCCCAAAAAACATCACACTGTTTACAAACCGGAGACTGTGTGTGTGTGTTTTTTCTTATAAACTGACTGAAATATGAAACTTTCTTCGTTCAACTCTTAATGCCTCCTCTGCTGCATCATTGGATTTGGGAATCCTCGGTGGCTCCGCGCGATCAAATTGCGGTTGAATTGGAGAAATTGGACTCATAATTTTGATGTTTTGTGTTGAATAACCCTTTAACTTTGTTAGGATCAAGTTGGTCAGTCTTCCTCTTCTGCTTTCTCCTTTAATGGCTTTGTTTTTCTCCTTCCTAGCATCCCTAATAACGCCTGCGCCTCGGATGGGTCACTTTCACCAATACAAATAAGATTCAAAGTCATGTGTCCAGCTGCAGGTTTTCATTGAATTCTGTCCCCTTAGGTCAAATTTGTTTTATTTCTCTGATATTCTTTCCTGCCTTTGTCTTACCACTATATCCATCTCTGTTTCTGTTCTTTTCTCTTTTTTCCCCCTCTCTCACCGCACAGACACACACTCTCAGTCGCATACACGCACACATTATCCTTGGGCTATTACCAGGATAAGTCAATTTGATCCATCCAAGGCAGTGGATGTCATTTTATTCATATATTTTCAAGCCTGGTGACTTTATTAAAGGCTACTGCTTCAATCTATCCTGAATGGATGAATGCACCCACTGATGAAACACAGAGAGAGGAAAAAAAAAAAAAATGAGGCCCACACAGCCTGAAATGACCACAGCCAATCAGCCTGTCATTTTCAAACATGTTCTCAAATTCTGTGTTTTAAATGCAATCGAAAACATCTTGCCGATTTTCAAGCTTTTTGGCACAATGTTTTCTATTCATCTGTGGGTGAAGAGACAGAGAGCTGCCTGCCCGCCCGCCCGCCTGCCTTCGAAATGACAAGAGAATGGCTGTTGAGACTTCCAGCTTGGGGGGAAAAAAATGAGATGTTACAGTCAGTGGAGGCACAGAGCAGAGAAAGTTGGAGACGAGACAAAAATGTGTCTATTCATGCCAACTGGTGTCCTGACCCTCCTCCAGGCTGCCATTGCCTTCTGTCAGGAGAGGGAATTAAAGGGCCATTCACTAGAAGACGCGAAGACTTCCACTCCTTTTCCGACCAGGCCTCCTAACTTCTTTCTTAGGCTGCGCTTGGTCCTTTTTAGATCAGCAACGCCTGGTGTGTGCTGAAAGAGGAACCGTCTCATTAAGGACAATTCAGAAACTAGAAAAAAAAAAAAGCAGGTCCTGTCTCTTTAAGGTGAATATGGAAATGCCAGAGTCTACACAGCCAACCAGTCTTCCAGAGTAGAGGGGGAAGGTCATATGGAGTTCAGAGCGAGAGCGTTGACTGATGGCTGGAGAGGGACACTGGTGTCCGCCGCTGCACCTCAAAGACCGGGCTTTGAACGGGCCAGGTCGAGCTGGGACCGGACCAGGGCCGGCCAGGGCGGAACTTAAGTCACAGTTTGTGGAGGTCACCGTTTACTAGATCAACAACTTATGGAAAGTCTGTTCTTTCTCTGCTAAAACCTAAAACAAACTCTGTTGATATTCTAGCAATCAGTCAGCTTGTCAGCTGCAAAAAAAAATGTGACCAAAGCTGAATGCCTGAGAGCCTTAGAGTAAGACCATGACATCAATTATACTTAGCACAATTACTGTGGTTACTGTAACAATCACTGCTGTGCAATTACTGTTATTTTTTTAAAGAAGAAAACTCTGATATTTGTCCATAACGTTAGTATTAGTTTAGTTTATTTCATTTATATAGCATTAAAAGCAAAAAGCCTTTGCACCAAAGTTTTTCCTATATGGTGTGATATATTGTACAAACCAGTCCTGTTGCATGAAAATGAGAAGGAGCAGAAGCCCCCTAGAGTTTCTCAAAACACTTCATTTCAACAAACATCTCCCTGTATAACTCAAAGTAAACACAGTAAATAGTCCTCTTTGTTGTCCTCTTTAAATCAGTTCACTTGTTGTTGTGTGGCTGCAAAGAAAACTGAATCTTTCATTTCACGAAACTAACAATAATACCGTTTAATTTGACAAAAACAACCTTCAAATCTTAAAGAATGTCATCAGCATTGAGGATTTTGTTTTGAATTCTTCAACCAAAATTGTATTGTATTATAGAGGGTATGCAATGACGTCACTGCCGCCTGGGGCCACGCCCCCCTGAGTGGCAAAAACATGGTGAATGTAGCAGCAAATACATCAAACTAGACTTGACAATGATCCATACGAACTCGTATAGATTTTGAAAAGTGGATTAGTCTTAGTTGCAGTTAGTTTTAGGTAATTTCAGTTATGATAAATGTAGCTAAATAAAAGATGCTAACACTAAGAGCTTTGCTGAGAAATAACATTAGCCATACAATACGCTAGCGTTAAAAGGATGATGAGGAGTGATTACAAAGCAAACATGGCGCCGTCTCGCGTATCCAGGCAACACATGTCGAAAAGGCGCATTTCAAGCGTCAAACTAAAAGTATTAATTCTGCAACAGTTTCCTCCTTTAATGTCATATTCTGCTTATTATTCAGTTTAAGTAGCAAATTGTGGTAAATTGATTCCAAGACATGACTCAGGGGTCAAAGGTCAGAATACAAACGCAACCAACAAACCACTCAGGTGTTTGTAACAAACAGTTTCAGGGGACTAATCTAAATAACTGAAGCGATTTGGAATAAATAGGTAACACTCATGTCTAGATGTGAGTATGATTACTAGGGAAGCCATCCACAAAAACACGAGCACTTGGACAGGAAGTTATAGTGGGGGAGACAGCGCAGAGATTTTTGCATCCACAAGGTGACCCAGATCACATCGAGCTTTGACAACATCCCGTGGCCTCCTCGATGCTTTCTGTTTGACTTAACCACGCCAGGCAATAAACCCGAGGCTCCCACGGCTACGGAGAAGGGAGATGTGTGCGAGTGCATATGTGTGACAGTTACAGAATCTAAATTCATCCCCTCTTGCCTCCGAAAAAAAAAAAAGCCTCCCGCATCCCTCCGCCGCCCCCTATCCACCCTCCTCGACTATCAGAGCTGTATCGTTTTGCAAACCTCTGCGGTGATGTTGTCAGGCTTCTTTCTGTGAAGTGGCCCCAGCCATAAAACAACAGTGACGTGAGTGATTGATCCAGCAATGAGGATGGCAATACTCCTCTGCATCAATATGAAGGCAGCCTGCGGGACTGGAGCCCTTTCAGACAGCTCTCTGTTTCTCCTCAGAGGAAAAATCCATACACAATTGATGGCAGTTCAAAGAGAGGCTTTATTGTGGGATATCAAATAAAACATCAGAGAACACAGAGAGAGGGAGAGGGAGAGATAGAATGAAAGAGTGCATGTGAGTGACTGAGAGAGCACAGGCGTGAAAGAGGGGAGACAGAAAGAGCGATCTGCATTTTGCTTTATCTCCTTTTTGCACCTGAATGGTAATGAACTGGCTTAGATGAAACAGAAAGACTTCATCGCTTCCAGAGGACTCGCAAACAGCATGTGGATGTCAGCAGTATCTATGGCACAATTACATTATATGATCCTGCACAAAAATGGTATGCAGATACGGGGAACAGGTGACTGTGCGGAGACAATCTAGATAGACCGGTGGAGGTGTTAAGTATTTATAGGGTTATTTCAGGGTATAACGGAGAAGTGTTAGCGTGAGAGAGAGAGATATCACTCGTTTCCTGTCTGTTCTCTGCAGCCTGGCCTCCAGCAAACCCTGTTATGATTTCATCAGCACTGCTTCTAATCCACTTACTTAATGAAATACATAATTAACACGGCTTAATTGTGGTAGGGACAGCTTTGACTGAAATCATTTCCTGTGGCCACTGTTGCTGTAATTGAATGTGTTCTTCACGCCCGATCGAGACCTTTTGATTGAACCAGAAGAGGTTTGTTGGTTTTCCTTTAATTAGTTCTTTTGTTCGGTTTAAATAAGACGCCTCGTGGTTTTCGATAAGATTTTTGACGGATATTCTGGTTATCCGGCGTACGATTGCGCCCGTTAATAAAGACAGAGACCGGTGATTCCTCTGTAATCAACTTATTGGATTTTGATAGGATTTAGCTCAATTGTGCTTTTCGCCGTTCGAGACGCAACCCATTTTAATTATGCTAAATAGCCCAGACGAGGTGCCAAATTCTCATGTCAAAACAAGGTAATATATCTAATCATAATTGACTGTGTTTCATTTGCTGTTGCACTGATTTCTTTTCTCTCCGTCTTCTCCCTCTTTCTTCCTCGCTCTCTGGCTCTTTGGTCGTGATTGATCGATGTGTCAGGTATGATGGGGCATCATGGTGTTAGAGCGGGTTTTGCAGCTCGGTCATGTGACCGCAGCAGATGGCACAGCTGAGTATTAGAGTGGGTTCACCTGCTGTTTGCTCTCCTGCTTCCTGCTTTACTGCTATCAAATACCACCAAGGGAGAGCGAAGGAGTCGGGAGGAGGGAGTGCAGCTTTTTCGGAAAGAGCGACGGGAGAAAATTGGAGGGACGGGTACGGCGAGATGAGATGAAGAGATCAGGAGCTGGGATGAGGAAAAAGGATGTGTGCAAAAGAAGAAGAGCAGTGCATTAAACAAATGACGCTCTGTGTTCTCTCCATGATGTCTTCCTCTTAATTCCCCCCTCTGCGCTGTTCTCCCTCTCAGTCTCTCCCAGTCATAAGGCTGAAATCATAAGCTCGTAATGATGGGATGTGGTCTAGGATCCATTTAACACTCGTTCTAGACCAGCGGATGAGTACAGATAGAGGGGCTTAAGAGACACACACAAAGTAACTATGACTGATTGCTGAGCCCGGTGACTCCAAGGGACATCCTCTATGTAATTCTCTTAGTGTAGCATAATATCATTTATCCTACAAATAGACATATGACCCTGCACTCCTCGTGTCACTCAGAGTTCAAGACTCGGCGAGTGCACTCAAAGGACAGGACACACGCTAATAATTACACACAATGTGGTTAGCGCGCGCGCACATAAACATACGTTATATTTTATACGCTCCACACTAGGAAACACACGCACGTACGCACAGACGGGGATAAGAAACATCATTCACACTTACACACACATGCTCATTACCGATGCATAACCAGCATACAGCGTCGAGGGCATCGCTGACTAATAGAAGCACTCTATGCGGCCTGCAAACATAAGCGCGTTATCAGTGATGAATTCCACCACACCTACCCACCTTGACAGCAGTCCAACCGACAGCCTCCTCGGCTGCTATCTGCCCTCTACAGCCCTGCTCCTGGGCTGTTAGGGAATGAGTGGCAGGTGTGTGTAAATGCTGGTGCCGATATGTCACCGGCACCAATCTGCAGTCCCCGGGGATTCTACTGGGAGTTCAGCCTGAGTATCACACCGCGGAGAAAACAATTTCTGCTGCCAATACTCCCGCGCAGATGAGAAATGTTTTAATATTTGCTGCTGCTTTATGGCCGCCGCTGTGACAGTGATGGAGAAAATGTCAGCTTTTTCCACCCTTAAATGCCACTCTTTGTCTCAGTCTGTTTCTTTTCATTGATCTCTGCCTCAGCCGCGGAATCAATACGGTCCACCAAACAGTCGCTTGTCTGAGAATGCATTGCCGTTTTCCCCCCTTCTCGAACCTTTCAGCGATACAGAATTTCGTGCTTTACTTTCTTTGCCTAATTAGTTATCCGATATGAGTCCGGCCTGTGCGAGGCGACGTGTACAAAAGGGAGAAATAGCGTTGCAATTCCACAGCTGATTTAGCTGTCAGTCACTGGAAAGATGTGCGGCCCCCAACGCCACCACCACTGCTACCACCAGAGAACAGACAATGGGTTTACTTTCTCCAGCTCTGAGTTGTAGCCTCGCGTGTTTTGTTTAACTGCAGAAACATTAGGGCGCGCAATAATAGCAGCACAAAATAGACAACAATACCCCGTCTCTCCCCTCCAGCTACTCCACAGCTCAGTGGAGGCTTGTCGATAGTAACTGACCCAAACTTGCACCCTCACGGGGTGAAGGGTAATTCAGTCAGTGTTGTCACTCAGCTGCAGTCCCTCTTCAGCTCTCCCCTCTAGCGCTGCCACAAGGAGGGAGGAACAAAAGAGAAAGGACGGCAGCGGCTTAAGGCTCGACCAGGACGGTGCATGAACGTTCCCCATCGACCGACCGACCGACCGACCGACCGAGGCCCTCAGGAGCAGACGGTCGCCGGGGCCAGCGTCGATCCCCATCAGAAATCCGAGACGTCAAAAAAAACAGACACAGGAAAGGATTTAAAGGTTAAGATTAAAATGTGAGCAACAATAGGCCTGTTTAGCCCAATACTTGATTCTGGGGTCATGCGGGGGACGTCAGGGAGAATGATGATATAATATAACGCATCGCTTCCTTTACACGTCGACAGCGCAGACAATTAAAGGTTTGTTCTCGCAAGAAATATCTTCCATTCCTGAGGGCTGGAGACGGAGGAAGAGGAGGAGGAGGGGGTGGGTGGGGGCGAGGGGGGGGGGGTTCAGCTTGAAACTGATTCCTCCTGAGATTTACAGGACAATGTGTTGTGTTTGTGGACACATGTTGAAAAAGACACACACAATCAGTGGCGTACGAAAACACGCGGAGAATTCAAATGCTCATAAAAGCGCAACAATAGATACCCCGTAAATCATGCAATTCATCATTCACGAAGAAAGGAAACAGATGCACAATACCTGGAAGCACCAAACTCCATGTAAGCTGCAGGCAGTTACAGGTTAATGTTTAGAGCAAACACACCACTTAGACGGGTTTACAGCTCACTTTAACAATTCGCATGTTTTCCCTGTGGTCCACTACAGTTCAATCAATATTTACAGCGCGAGCAGCTGTCTCCCAAATCCTGTTTCTGACCTTTCATGTTATCCTAACACTCGGCGTACTAGCAAACAAGTTGTTCACCTGCCATAGGACGCGCAGCAAAAAGCTTTTAAAAAATAATAAATGGCCGCCTCGTTTCAGGCCAAGTTGCAGAGAGGTTTAAGACCAAATAAGATTTATGTATCATAGTGAATAGTTCCACATTACAAAAAAAACAAACCAAGCACCAAAGTCTCTTTTTGGCTTTCTTATCTGTCTGTAAAATACACAGTGACGTCGCAACCAGAAAACAGTTAAACTGGTGAGGAGAAACAGAGAAACCGCCTCTGCATTTTCTTTTCTAACTCTCGAAAAGTTAACTATTTTGCAATAGTCTGTTGCATATATCACTTTTTTCCTTTCAGAAAGTGACGACAAAGATAATTAGGTCCCTAATGTATTAAGAGACATGTCTTTTCGTAGCAGGCAAAAATAAATTTAAATTGTAAAATTGAGCTTTTTGTGTAAGATTTACTGTCTTCAGCGTTTTCAGGCCCAGGACCCCAAACTGATGCAGAGATTAAGTAGGACAAGTATGTTAAACTCGGCCTAGTGCTATTTATAAATAGACATTGTTATTATCATTTTGCATTCAGTATTAAGCTATTCAAATAATAAACAGGTCCAAATATTCATTTTTCTTTTAATTTCAGACATGTGCAACAGTAGGGTGGCCACGCTGGAAAATTGTGGGGGAAAATTAAAAAAGAAAAAAAAAATGTATAAAATGTCTAGTCAACCAAAGATTTTGCGACCCCCCTGCAGTACCTCTGCAGACCCCCTAGGCACTATGGAGAAATGAACTGGAAATATTCTTTAATCTAACAAGTCGTTACTGATCCGGCATAACATTATGGCCACTTAAACGAAAAGTGAATAACATAGATAGATAGATGCTTTATTAATCCCAAACTGGGAAATTTCACAATTCCACATTTCCTTCAATAGAAACGACTGTTATCTAGCTTGTGAGTATAGGCAAGGATTTTTTTTTTTTTTTTTTAACCTTTGCCCTAATATCACTCATTTGGCATCACAACTTCAGCTTCTATCTCTGCATGATGTAGTCAGACATAAACTACTCTCCAGTTATCAGTAATATAAAACTAAGCTTATCTTAACAGCCACCGATATCCTCCTCTGGAACTCTATCATTTAAAGAAAGTGCAACCTCACATGGCACACAAACACACCCAGACGAGTCCTCGAGAAACATGAGTAAAAGAAACTGATGGCGCGTGCACACGAGGTCTTCAGAACACTTCAGCGAAGGTGCTACAGCTTGTCAAAGCAGCCCAGTGTCAGGTGACAACGCATCACGGCGCCTCAGACAGAAATGGCCCAGTAATGTCTCAGGCAATGAACCACGGGCCACAGCTTTGTCCCTCCATCACAGCTGAGTCCAAACAGCAGCCTGCCGCTGTCACTGTTAATGTGTCTCCACATAAACACTCGCCTTAATGGCATCACTGCTTCACTTTCGTGCGACCTGTTATCATTATCACTTTGTTTTCTGCTCGCTTTGGGTTCTGACTTGGGATGTGCTGCGGTCAGCGCTAATTTTCAAGCCGACGGAGATCTGTGTTTCCTCAGTTTATCGATCTGTACAGCGGGTTTGTTGCTCAGACCACGGTTTCTATGAGTGATAATGTTTTACTCACCCTGCTCATTGATGGGGTCAGGATATGAAGCAGCACCAGTCACAGCAGCAGTTTAACACCTGGTTGCATCACTGTTGCAGCATTTCCCTTCAGTTAAACCTTTTTCACTCCAGTTTACATTTGCACTTTATTCACTTTACTCTCACAGTCATGTTTACACCTTCTACGGACGGTTTGGAAAGTTTGTGACATTTATGACATAGTTGTTTTTTATATACTGTGTATAGTTCTATTTTTCCTTAAAAGTGCCCCCCACAGTTTTATAGAGGGTATGCATCGAATACCTGACGGGAATATGTCCTCCTCCTCCACACTAGGGGGCGATATGTGTCTTTTCAGCCGGATAATACCATGTTAATACGGTCTGTTTTCCGGTTGACCTGTTACCTCATATAATAAACAAGAGTTGTTCATGCGACAGACCGACATTTCAAACAACAACCAGGCGGATAATTCTGCAACCGGCTTTCTTCAACATTTTTATTCCGGGGTCACGCGGCAGTACAGCGGTTGTGGAGCATGCGCACACGCGTTATCCGATTGTAGTCCGATTAAGGTGTAAACATGGCGGAGAAAAACGAATTCTAATAAAGAAAACTCAGATTTTAGTCAGAGTAATGTGTTTACATGCACTTACGTTGTCCGGTTAGAGTCAGATTAAGGCAATAATTTGTTTTGTTTTCTTTCATGTGCATGTAAACGCACTGAATGATGCATATGAACTAGTATGGATTTGGAAAAGTTAGACGCTATTAAAGCCCATGATTTCATGATTTTGCCACTCAGTGGCTGTAACCATGGAGGCGTCCGCTAGCTCTGACATCATGTGCTTACTCTCTGTTGGCCAAATGAATTACACCTGGTGTATCAGCGCCACATAGCATTAAATAAAAGTTAACTTAGCAAGAAAAAATAATATTTAGAAAGATAAAAAAGTAAACCGGAATAAGCACAGACAAGAAATGGCTGTTGTCGTGGATGGTGCGTGCAGAAATGGTTGGTGTGTGCTACTGTTTTAAGTGTCTTATAGAGTATGGTGGGGGGTGGGGGGTGGGGGTCTGGAGAGAGATGGCCTGGGGGAAAAAACTGTTCAGGTGTCTGGTGGTTTTGTTCCTGCTGGACCTGAACCTGCGACCTGATGGGAGTGATGTAAACATACTGTATATGTGGCTGCTAAAATGAGCTGGTACGTGACGCAACATCCCAGTATAAATAAAGGGGGGCAAGAATCTTGAACTATCAGAAAATGATTTTAAATAAACACCCTAGAAACTTTTATTAAAGTTTGATTGAAATTTAATTGTAACCTTATCAACCAAACTGTCCACTGCAAACATCCATGAGAAAAAGGTGTTTTAGAAAACCGCGTTAAAGCGCAGGCTGCTTCCAGTTTGTCTGTCATGTTTCTCTCCTTATCTGATTTCTTTATAGAGGTGTTGACATGTTTCAGTATCTTAGTGATTATTGCGGCGAGGCTCAGAGATGCTGTAGTATTGCGTTTTCTTGTCAACTAAAACACATGCAGTGAGCAATAATATGACTATAAATAGTCCAGGTCTTTGGCTCTTGATAGTCTCTGACTCTTGCTTTTAATTGACTGTGTATTGCAGTATTTCTCTTTGATTTCTCTTTACATTTATACCTAAAAAAAAAAACAATAGTCGGCTATAGCTGGATGTTACCGAGCAGTCACACAAATCATCTTTTGTCTAAAATATGATTTAGGCAAAAAAAAAAAAAAAAAATCATCTTTTGTCTAAACGATGATTTGTTTGACTCAATAGCGTTTGAATGCTGGTATTGTGCGACATGTTTCCCTCCGCCACACGTTTCATAGTTTTCTGCCTAATCCTCTTTTCCACAGTCTAGTCTGAAAAAGGCCTTTCACTCTGTGGCCTAAGGGACATGAATAATGTTGATACAGAGGCTGTTTCATAAACTCCTAACACAGTAATCACACTCTGACAGATGTAGGCCCACTGCATACTCCACGCACACACACACACACACACACACACATGGATTTAACCCCCTCCTTCTTCTCCGTGTGACTCACTGCTCATATCAGCATAATGACCGCAGACTGATCCTGCCCACAGGGTCTGAGGGTTGGAGCAACACTGGATTCTGAATAAACAATGAATGACGTACGAGGAGAAGCTGCATGTGGTCGTAAAAACCAGCCTGTATTTCACAACATGGACGGACACTCGTAGTACGCAAACAGGCCCGATTCCGAGGAAACTGCTCACATGAAGGCTCTTTCGGGCTCTTGACAGCTGCAGCTCATACCTTAACAAATATACCAAATGACCAAATTTGGTGACCAAATGCAGAACAATAGTTTGCAATCTAACCTTTTGTCCCCTCGCTTAAGTGGCAGCATCCTGGTATAGATCCTGCGCCGACGATGAAGCTTGAATAGTAATTGTTTACCTGCAGTTGGTACAATGTCAACAGACTAATCCATCACGTGGACACTGTCAACTTATTTATAGACAAGGGGAATAAATCAGGAGAGTGGATGAAAGTTGAAAAGACAAACACAAGGACACAAATGGGAGCCCCGTAGATAATCCTTTAAACATTTTTAATCAGGACGTCAGTAACAGGAAAGACGAATGGAGCATCCATCTATGTGTAATTAAACTTGTGCATCATCATAATGTAGATGTAATGTGATGAACGGCTCAGTGGTGATATACCGATACTAATAGTGGAGCGAGTGATTTAAACTTCCTCATCAGTTGGAGTTTGCATTGTAATTCTGAAGGTAAATGATTTGAGCTATATTGCCATTATGGGTTTACATTGTCAAATTTCTGTGCTGAATGATATGAACAACCGTATATTTTCCACTAGGACATAATTCAGGCTTTTCGTTGTTGTTAATAGAGAATGAACAACCCAGAGGAGAAATCTCCTAGAACATAGGTCTTCAACACGGGGTCCGTGACCTCTAGGGAGGTAGTACTGCAGAAGTGGGGGGGTCGCAAAATCTTTGGTTGATTAGACATTTTTTATATATTTTTATAAATGTTCCCCCACAGATTTAAATTTCTCCAGGTCGGGCCTTTCTGGGCAGAGTTTGCGTGTTCTCCCTGTGTCTGCGTAGGTTTTCTCCAGGTGCTCCGGTTTCCTCCCACCTCCAAAGACATGCTAGTTAGGCTAATTGGTGATGCTAATAGTCGTCATCTCCAACCAGTCTGCCCATTTTCCTCTGACCTCTCACATCAACAAGGCATTGTTGGCACTCACTGGATATTTTCTCATTTTTGAACACTAGAGATGGTTGTGAGTTAAAACCCCAGTAGATCAACAGTTTCAACAACCATACCAAGTTCACTTAATCCCCTTTCTTCCCCATTCTGATGCTCAGTTTGAACTTCAGCAAGTTGTCTTGATCACCTCTACATGAATAAATGCATTGAATTGCAGCTATGTGATTGGGTAATTAGCTATTTGGATTCAAAAGCTGTTGGGAGGATATTAGTTAAACATCTGGTTTCTGGTAAACATCTTTCTTTTTGTAGTATAGTTAATAATCCCCTCAACTCTTTGTGGAAGCCTGAACGGAAGTGGATTTTGGCAGCCGCTGTCATCTCCTGGAAAATCTGTTTTCAGCACTTTATCTCGCGATTCCTCCTTCAACTGTATTCCTTTCAGCGCCGACAAAACCGGACGCCTCTCCATCACTTACTGCCAAAAATTCCCCCTCGTTTGTTCACACGCGGGAGATAAGAAAGCACCGCGTGTACTTATGAGGAAATTGAGCATGCATCAATATTTCCCACACGAGTCTCATTTTGGAATTTCAGAGAAGTGCTCTGTGTCACTCCACTCGCGTCTCCCACACACTCACAGATGTGTTGTCAGGAGGTGTTCTCTCTCTCTCTTCTCCCCGGCGTCTTTTTCAGCGGTTTCAGGGAAGGGGGGGTGGAGGGAGGGAGACGGCAGAACACCTTCAGACGTTCAGACGTACGGCGTGATGGCTGGAGGAGGAATGCGAAGAGACAGGAAAACAAAACAGGAAAAAAAAAAGACATAAGAAATCCCGCTTTTAATCTGTGCCAAGCGTGTTTTTCTTCACGACGAGGAAGCGCAGATTTAAGTCGATGGGCCTGATTCTATCTGATCCAAAAATTAAAAAAAAAAAAAAATTAAAAAATCCTGGTGCAACACTAACTTTCAATGTCACTGAATATGTGTGTGTGTGTGTGTGTGTGTGTGTTAGGAGAAGGGCGGGGCATGGGGTGCGTGGGTGAGATTACAGTGAATGTCACCCTACCTCCTCTCTCAATCATCCACTTTCAATCCATCGCTGTCCCGGGGTTTGTGAGACAGCTTGGCGATGATGCCAGTAAAATGGGATCAATAGCATAGGGAAAAACGGACCAGACAATCTCTTACCCCCTTGAACTTCTGTACCCATGATTGATTTGTCCCCTGCCACAGCAGAGGAGACATTAGACACAAGAAACATGTGTGCATGTGTGTGTGTGTGTGAGACCACGGACACGTGTGCACCTGCGTACGTGTGTTGAAAGCATGTTTCGTAGCAAAAAAGTGTGGCGTCTGCTCGTGTGTGTGTGTGTGTGTGTGTGTGTGTGTGTGTGTGTGTGTGTGCTCGGTGATTGATGATCTGAAGCGCACACACATCATCAGCGAGGCATTTGCGAGGTGTGTGAGTCAGGAGCTGTCATCCCCCTCAGTCTCCCCAAGCAGAGGCCTCGGCTGCTGATTTATAGTAAATCATTAAAATCTGCTTATTATTGCAGCAGCTCATCACCCTCCCCCTCCCTCAGTCCCCGTTACCACCCCCCCCCCCCCCCCCCCCCCCCCCCCCACACCACCTCCTCCATCCGCCCCACCCTCCCTCCCTCCCCCCACACCACCACCACCACCACCACCACCACCCAAAACTTACCACTCCAATGCAGACACATTGAGATAAAACTACACACACACAGACGCAGACATAGAGAGAGAGAGAGAGAGTGATGGTCAGCAGATTCTGGCACATTAAATCCATTTCTGACGCGTGTTTGAAAATAAATATCCCAGATGTCTTGTTTCATAAACATCGGCTGAAAGAGCCAATGAAAGAATCTGGCTGCGTTCCTGCTCAGCAGCTGGAGCCGAGTGGACGTATCTATCTAGAAAAAAAAAAAAAAAAAAAAAATGAAAAGAGAGAAGAGAAGGGAGAGATGAAGAAACTTTTCTTATGGGCGCTCATGCTCACATGTGCATAAACACACACACACACAGTCCGCGCGCTGACACACACACACACACACACACACACACACACACACCTGCACACCTTCACCGTCTTCTGTCTTTGAAACTGAAAATGTGATGTGACTTGAACAATGACAGGTGTGTTTGTCAAGGATGTGGCTGTCACTTCAAATCAGCGGACGGGAGCGTCTTCCCGCGGAGACTTGCCTCTTCTTAGGGTTTCGACTGGCTACACCGCGCCTCGGTGCAGGTTTGAGAACAGCGAGTTGTCAGCGTGGCATTCAGGGAGGCCCGCTTTGGTGTCGCGCAACATAAAAATAAATAAATAAATAAATAAATAAAAATTAATCAGGGAAAGCTAATTTTAGCTTTTATTTCATCTATACGTTCCAGTGGCCGTTATATAACGACTCGCCAAGTGAAAAAAAAAAAAAGAAAAATCATTAACCGGGCTCCTATCCATCTGATGATCGTTAGCATGAACAAACCCGAGAATAACTGCTTTAGAGACGCACTCTTCAAGCACGCAAGTTGTGTAGGACACCGAATAAAATGATGATAATCATTTCCACTGAATAACTCAAGAGAGAATCACAGCTTGTCTATTGTCGCTTTGCGGTGCGTGGTTTGTCAAATGCGTTTCAATTACAGCCTTTAACTTGAGGCAGTATCGCATCCCCATGAAGTGATTTTAATGGAGTTTGGTGCAATTGTTTGTTATGCGAGACGGGGCTCTTCAGCAGAACGTGAAGACGGAGAAAGGGAGAAGAGAGAAGAGAGGGGAGGCTCGAAACTCAAATGAACTTTAGGTGATAACGTGACACGAGCGGCTGAGCACGGGAGGAGCTACGGGCTCAAATCTTGTCACTTCCTGTCAGTGGTATTTAACAGAACGTGCGCATTGTGCTATGTGAGGAAGGTTACTCTCAGATGCCTAAAACTCAAAACACGGCGCATTCTGGAGCCTCATTGCCGTCTCAAACGCCACCCAATCAGCCTGTCCTGTCCCACTTTTCCCTGTTTTTGTTTTTTTCTGTCTCCCACAGAGTGTAACAGCCTCCTTTCCATTCTGTCTTTAAAGCTCCTGGATCCTCCGAGCACAGGTGCAGGACTGCGGGGCTACAGCCCACAGGCCCTGGATGCTGTAACAGGAGAGGCGAGCCGGCACACATGCAGAAATACAACGCCTCCATTTCTCACACTGACATAATCCCCATGTTTTATTTGTCCCCTTGTAATTCTTTTTATATCTTGGGCTTATGTTCTTTGGCATCCATTCAATCCCAGCCTCGGGACACAGGGCTCTACCCGGCCCATATGTGTGCCTTGCTCCACTTAACGCATATTAGTTCCTTTGTAACTGTGACTAAACTGGCACGTCTCAGCTGGGAAATGTGCCGGATTTGACTGACAGCCCATGTCTGGATCCTGTACTTTGAGTCTCACGCAGACTTGTCAAACACGGGCTCTGTCAAAGCATCCTCTCACTCCGCTGTCAGACACGGGGAGCCACGGAGAGCAGCGGAGGGTTTTTTTTTCGCAGCTCCGGCCACGTGTCTCCGAATCACCTTCCATTCCATAAGTGAAGCGGAACATGAATATTACCTCTCACTTCACCGTTCGGCAAGTGTTGCTTTTACCGGATCTCGAGAAGCATGTTGCTGGCGTGTTCCCTCGTAGGAGAAAAAATAATAATCCACAAGGAAGGAAACATTTTTCATGCTTGCGTTTTGGTGAGATTGCCTGAGAGAAAGAGTGAAAAAAAAAGAGAAGAAAAAAGGCGAGACTTGTGTACCCCGATCAGATCAGTCACTAAAATTACATTGAGAAAGCTTTTCCAATAACAGCTTGATATTAGGATTTTAGCGCCGTGTTGATGTATGTTATTGGCGGAGAAAATCTGTTAAGTCTGTGCCATGTGATGCCAACAGTCTTAAATATTGTTTTCACAACTGTGCAAGCTAATTACCTTTAATTTTTCATCTGTGCTCCGAGGGTTGTAAGAGACTGTGATTAGTGATTCATTACTTCTCATTACCTGGCCTGTCAAACTGTTTCCTTTACTTATTCAAGCTGATTAGCCGTACATGGCCCGCCTCTCTCAACGAGGCTGAGAAAGAGACCTCAAAGATGTTACGCAGATAAGCAGCAGTAAACACGAGAGGGGATAACGGTGAGGAAACAAGCAAGGAAAAAAAGATGTTTGTGATCGCAGTCCTGGTGGGAAAACAGATTGGCTTATATGTGTTTAGCCCACGTTTGTCATGTCTCAGAAGTAAACTTCCATATCAACATTTCACTTAACAATTAAAAACGTCACGATCCTGATCTCGGGTCCCCCCTCCCCTCTTGCGTTGACAGTCTGCGAGATGGCATGTCTGCTTTTTCTCCAGAGACGGGTTATTTATAGGTGTCAGAGAATGAGGATTGATTCACCGCAGGTAAACAGGATGTCATTCTCAGCAAAAGGTCAAGGTGAGCCAAAGCTTAGGTGGATGAAATACAAGAATTTGGCATCTCCTTATTTCACTTGTCTGTCACGCCGTGAAGGCACGTCAGGCCAAAACCCCGGCTCTGGAGATTCAAATGTAAAACAATACCATGAAAGGGTCGCACCCCACGTAGACGAGACTTCCATCAAAGACGCGCAAAGATGACATTATGGTAGCGAGACGTTCACTAAAGCATTCATCACCGTTAGGAGTGATTAACAAACTTCGCCGGCGTTAATTAAGGAGCTCTGCTTTAAGGGAAATTGTGCTTAATTAGGAGCTCTGACGCGACGAGGCTTTAGGGATGATCCATATCCAGAGGGCTGTTGGATTGGGTACAAGACGCAGAATTCCCAGAGCTTTTTTTTCCCTCCGCTCGTCACAAAAAACTCCGTGCCCTTGGTCAAACTCCGAAGACGGTCTGGCCCAGTCTGATCTGGCTCGGCACCGGCTGTGGGAAAAAGTATTGACAAGTATGACAGGCCTCCGATTAGCCAGTCAGCTGGAGGCCCCAGACCTTGTCACCTGTCAGGTAGAGAGATGAAGGGTGAATGAGCAGAAGAAGAGGAGGAGGAGGACGGAGGCGGAAGGAGGAAAGCGGCGGCGTTAACTGCCGACTGGGTACACACAAATGCATGTATATCGGGCTCGAGTCACCTGGAGAAGTGTTTGTGAAGCACTCCATTACAAAAACCGGAGGGTTTGAGGATGACAAATGTGTACCCAAAGAATCTGTGATTGGATCGGGGATTAAGGGGGCCGCTGTGTCTCTGATGGGAAACAGGCAGGAGACAGACAGACAGACAGGGAGCACAAGGAAGAGAAAGAGACGGAAGGGGAAGAAGAAGAAGAAGGGGTAGAAGGAGGACAGTAAACGAATGTCAGACTGCCCAGGCAGGGAGGCAGCGTGGCAGAGTGGGTGGGCTTTGACAGACACATCTCACACAGGCTGACAGCTCCGTCAATAGCCCCAGGATGGCCGCCCTGATTGACAGCTAGCAGGTGGCGCATGAATGGAGTTGTCAGGCCGACTGTCAGTCAAAGTCACATCGCTGTGGCTACAAGGCCCCGGCTGAACAGGCACACAGCTGCCCAAGGTGATCTCCGGGTGTACAGGCAGACTATTGGCACAGGAGGCTCAGGCAGCTAAGATCATGCTAAAATTACCATACCGGCAGTAGCAGCGCACAATAGCAGTCCTGACTGGATTTATGTTCCACTAGTGGGCAGATGTGGTATATACACACGTTGGAGGTTCCACACAATTTATTTATTTATTTATTTTTAAAAAAAGAAAGGAAAAAAAAAAATCCTTTGAATGTACTATCAATGAATCTCTGCAGTTTTTTTTTTCCATTTCCTTGGTTCCCCTTAATTGAGCATTGTTCCAGCACGAGGGCATGAAGCATAGGAGTTAATGGGCAATAATTATATGTGAGAGAGGCTTTCTCCCTGGAGTGGAATCCAGAACAAATGGAAGCTGCGATGTGCAACATTCTACTTCATTACATCTGCCGCGATTAAAGCCCGAACATCTGGCACCGTATCCTGACAGATAGACAAGACTTCTGGACTGGAAGGGAAATCGAGCGATATTTACAAAAAAAAAAAAAAAAAATGTAACACGGGGTATTTACTGGATGAAAGAACAAGTGCTTTGGGCAGGCTACGGTACATTCTCCCTATCAGACAAGTGTTGGACTGATAGATGCGTGTAAACACAAGTAAATTGTTTGGACACTTTTTGACAAAATGAACGGCACTAAGTACGCCCGCTACACTTTCACATCACAAATGGACTTTATTATTATTATAGGCAGCTTCTTCTTTTGCTACAGATAAATACGCACTGTGGCTCTTCAAGTAAACACTGGAATGTACATCAAGGTTGGTTGGTTGGTAACTTCTTCTTTTTTCTTTTTTCTTTCTTTTTTTTTTTTTTAACAATCTCAGCCAGTTCTAACCCGTTTGAGGTGAAGCTAAACAATAATCATAACTGTCTGTATCTGCTGTTGCTATGACAGCATCAAGTCCCACAGAGTGATGTCATGCCGATCTGGTCTCTCCCAGGCGCGTGGTTGTCTCCTGGGAGACTCGGAGGCAAACCGGAGGGCGTCTGGGGCGTGTGCGAGCGACGTAGGCGGCGGTCGGGGTAGAGGCTGTTGTCGAAGGGCTTGCGGTGGACGCAGAGGACGTGGGTCTTCAGGTTGCCCTTCTGGGAGGCACTATAAGGGCAGTACCTGCACTGGAACGGCTTTCGAGCTGTTAAAAAAAAACAAAAAAAAAAAAAACAAGAAAAATACATTTAATACTGATGTAGTAAGTAATTTGACATGACCACCTTGTGAATTTACTTTAAAAAGTAAACAAATCACAATCTCACAAGGAGCTTTTGAGGATTGAAACACTCAAAGTTTGTCCTGCGACACAGGCCGGGATTCAGTTCAAGTTGAAAAAGCTTTTGAGAAAACCAACAGGATGATACTGATTACTGTGTAAGTGTGTTTTTATGTTTGGACGTTTGATGTGATTCTTGGCAGGTCGCGTTTCCAGCGTTTGGCTCGGAGGGATTCGGCGGAGTTCAAACAAAGTTCCTCTCACAACGTAGTCATTTCGGCGAAGGATGAATGTAAAAATGATGTGGCATCTGAAGAATAATCGTTTGCGCTTTTTAAGAACGAAACACTGCGGCGCTTCACGGGAAGCGTTACGCTGTTTTTATAAGAAGACGGGTAGAGCTCTGGCTCATTATAGCACATTTCCTGCTCGCACACGCGCGCGTGCACACACACGCGCGCGTGCACACACACACAGGCGGGGAGAGATAAATAAACACGCACGCAAGTGTTGAGTTGAGGAATGACAGACGTCTGCAGCTGGGAGGCCAGGCATGCCAAAACTTCCTGTCTGTCCACCTCTTTAGTGCCCGCTACGTGAATAATGTGAACCTACATGAAACAGTACACAGTGTACCCTTAAGATACAAACAACAAAGCATACCGTTAATAACTTCCAGACGTTTATCTGACCTCAATAAAACCTCAGCACGACACCAAAGCCCAAAGGTGTTGCCGGGATCAAACCACGGACTCTGTTTGCTGCATGACTCATTTACCTTTCTACCTAGACAGCCATGTGTCCTTGTTCGCCGCGGTGCTATTTTTGAGATGTTACCTCACATAATGACTTTCTCTTTTCCCCTCTGCCGAACACTTCCAATGTGTTTTTCTGTGATTCATGGTTACAGTAAACCATTATGTGCTGATGTCATTTGACATCACTTCCCAAAAACTGAGGGCTGTCTCAGCCTTTTCACCCCACCCTCGCCTCTTCCTCTCTATCACGCTCCCCATCAGAGGCCGAGACAGCTGAACGCCCGCTTTCGCATCTACATAAAAAAGGTGTTTTTGGTGGAGGTGGGGCGGGGGGGGAGTGGGAAAACTCACAGAAGGTGCGGGCAATAAAAGGTAATGCTCCATCTGTTGGTGTATAATAACCCGATGGCCGTAAAGGACGCGGCGCGCGCGCACACGCGCTAGTCAGGGAGAGGATGAGGCCTGACACATCTGAATATCATCAGGATGGCATCAGGAGGGGATTTGTGTGCGGCTACGTGAGTGAATGAGTGTGTGTGAGGGAGAGAAAAAGAGAGAAGTGCACGGAGGGAGGGAGTAGGAACTGTCTGGAAGGAACAATAGTAAAAGAAAAGCTTTGTCAGAATCTAGGTAGAGAGCAGTTTGTGGTGTGTTAAACTCCACCTGCCTCACTTCGACTTCCCTTAGCACTCAATGAGTCAAAGTGGAAAAACAGGAAATGGGTTCACAAAAAAAAAAAAACTTTTTCTTACATATTTTATTTATTTCACACTTGTTGAAATCTTGCAAATGCATCCGGACAACAGGGACAGTTGTGTAGCCTATTATACTTTCAGCGAGTCAGTTAATAAAAAAGCCCAAAGGTCTTGCGTCTACATTAGTCGCTTGTTGCCCTGCTTGTCTGCTTTTTTTTTTCTTTTTCTTTTTTTTATTCTGTCCCTCCTCATCTTCCTGGATATACTGTTCTTTCTTTTCCTCCCACCAGAGGAGAGGGGAGGTCCAAGAGAGGGCAACCTCCAAATAAGTTCCATTAATCACAGGCCAGAGTCTAATGTAACTAATATTTTACAATTAGAGGAGACAGCAGTGGGCTCTGAGCCATCCATCTCTTCACCACATGATCCTCCATTCACAGGCTGCTCAAGCCACACACGTGCACGCACGCACACACACACGTGCGCGTGCGTGTGTACTCCGATGTGTGCACACGTACACAAAGAGACTCAACAGGAAATGAGAAGGGTAGGATTGTGTGGTGTTGAGAGGAAGAGTGGAGATCTGCCAGTACTAAAAAAAAACAAAAAAACAAAAAAAAAAAAACCCAGAATGAGTGATTACTGACTTTGACTCTGTCTCACGCTGACATTGCAACTGAAGGATAATTCCGGTTTATTAAAACTTGTGTCTTATTCTGATAGTTTAGTGAGAGAAACGTGGACATTCAAACATCGAGTGGAAATACACCAAACACACTTTCAAAATCTGTTTTTGTTCAAATGCATATCGACACCAAAAAAAGTGCACCTAAAATCCCTGCACGTAAAAACAAACAAACAAACAAAAAAAACGTGTAAACACAATAAGCCTTTTGCAAATATCCTCGGATGAGTTACACAAGTTATTCTGTAAAACTTTGATTGATGTACAATGAGCACTTTGTGTAATCTGCACAGATATCCTCTCATATTTTGATTTGCAAATTCTCGGTGCCCTGAGTAGTGTTGTTATTGTTACACTCTGACTTTGTGTGTGTTTAACAGGCAGGTCTTGACATGTTAGTTTGTGACAGAATTATGTGCACGGAGCCGGGTTGGCAGATTTCCCCCGTGTTTCCGGTCTTCATGCTAACCGGCTAAGCTAACTGGCCCCCTGGATGTAGCTTCATATTCACTGGTTCTTTCGAGCGAAAGGTTGTTCTTTTTCGGGGCGGTTGGTTTTAAAAATGATTGAAGGCTTATTTTATTTGTACAACATTCTTCTGTGACGTGTGTTTAGACTTTTACACGTTTGACTTGGTGTGTTTGCGAATGTTTATGCTGGGAAAGATTTTTAGTTTGGAATTTAAGATAATTAAAAAGATTGCACAGTGCTCTGCCAACATGCACATCTGTGTGAGTGTATATATTTATATATATATATGTGTGTGTGTGTTTGCACCTGCATGCATATATTCTTGTGTATCTGTGTGTGTGTGTGTGTGTGCGGTGAGAGTGTTGTGTGTCAGGGGCTGAGATAATGACCATGATGACAGTGGCGGGGCCGACGGGGGCCAGAGGAGCTGAATGGTGACGGATGACACAGGCCTGAGCTCTGATGGCACACAGACAGTGAGTGATGACTGCACATCCTTCCCAGAGCTCCACCCTTCATTATCTCTATGGGGAGAAGCGCGGCACAAAGGCAGGCCGCGCTGCCCTCTCGCTGCCCTCAAACGACATCTGCTCATGGAGACAGCCGCACTACCGCTCCTCTTTCACCTCGCTGTCGCTCCATCTATCTCCATCTATGGTGATCTTTCTCGCTCCTTTTCTCTCCCCTTTTTCTCTGGCTCTCTGTCACCCTCTCCACGGAGGGTACACAGAGGTCAGACAATGAGATAATGACTCACCCCTTTCAACCTTTCAAATCAGGGCCTTTTATTTCCTCCCTGTCCTCCGTGTTCTTTCATTCTTAATCCTTTCTTTATCGATCTTCTCATATTCACTTGTTCTCATGCGTCCGAGAGGCCTGATCTGATGTCACCCGAAAAGACAGATGATTCGGTTAACTGGTCAACCACCGTATTCTAAATCTCGAGATATCCGCCAGATGAGATGAAAGCATTCTCAAAAACAGTTGCCCTAATTCTGCTTATGAAATATGAACGCATGTCCCAACACTTCCTGGTAGAAGATATTTTTTTATTTTTTTTTTGTAGTTGTAGCGCTGTTAGATGTTAGAGTGGTGAATGGCGCCATCTAGCGGCTCAGACCGAGCAGCGCGGGCGTTTTAAAACACGAGGGAGGGCTCAGTGAGACTAATGAGCATGCAGACAGGTTCAACCAGAGGTCACCATCTGGCCAATTACCACTGCTGGCACATTGGAGCCGACCTGAACTGTCATCACAAACACATCACTCCATGTCCAAACTGCCCGGCAATATGTCACCGTGCCACTCGACGTGCCATACAGTATGGAGAGGATGGGGGCAACAGGAGACAGCCCCATGACAAAGCCACCTGGTCAGCACCGCAGACAGGACAGACTGCAGGGCCACCTGCTTAGCTGGGTTTTTTAGAGGACACTCGGCGCACTCTCAATGTCAGCTGCTCGTCTCAGTGTCCGCCGTGAATGACAGGAGTTTACCGCGCCTGCTTCCAGAGTGAGAGGCTACAGGAGGATCACCCTGAGGGATGCCTGAAATAGCTCCGTGCATTGATCAGATTTCTGATAATAATAATATTATATGAAAAAAACAAAACATGGAATTTAATATGAGGCGAGTGAGGAAAAAATATGAGGTTTTCTCAAAGACAACTCAGAATTTGTTATCGATGTGTATCTTAATTTAGTTGTTGTGCAAAGTAAAGTAAGAAAGCAAAAGAAGAGTAAAAACATGAACAGTGTGATGGCTATGACAGGAGGAGAAGGGGAGGGGAAGTGGGTGAGGAGGGGGGAATGGGGGGGGGCTTTTCGGGCATATTATAATAACCATCTGTACAATCAAATAGAAAACTACATCTTGCTGTTAGAATCATAAAGAAAGGGAACAGATGTTAATCCCTAATGGAGTTGACAGGCACTTTCCTGTCTTTCACATGAGCATATTGAGTTTCTGAATAAGAGGGGGATCAGAGGGAAGGTGTATCATGTTGCACTCATAATACATGCATATCAAAGACCCCAGCTGTTGGATTCCCTCTCCTGAGAGACAGCATTATTAAATCTGCACTCAGCAAGCATATCACACCAGCACAAGAGCTTAAGCCTTCTCCATCAGTGGGCTCCATTGGCTTGGCGATTTGTAACCTATCACACGAGGAGATTATATCATCCCTTAAAGTGTAGGGGTAATCAGTGCCACACACCTGTGTCTTCTTTAGCCCTTATTTGAGATCGGAGATAAGATCTGGCGAGAAGAAGGAAGAAAAAAAACTCAAGTGCTATAAGTATAAAGGAAGCGTGTTGTTCATAATTGCCATGATTCAGTCACACACTCGCACTCACTCTTCACACTTCCGCTGTCAGGTGATGGCGGGCTGTGATGCTGCCAAAACTTTTTTGGAGGGGCTTTCTATAGCAGGATCCCTGTGGCTGACAATGTCACGAGCTGATGCGAAACCTAAAGTTTCTCAGTCACTATATATAGAATCAAGCAATTGTACTATTCCCATTTGGGGCCGTCTATCACATGCAGATAGTGTGGTACAAAGCATCTGTCAGCGGATAACGAGACTAGGAGCAGCCGGTTCCCTACCACTAGGTGGCAATGTATACCTTCAAATGTGAATGGAGCGCGGCCTACGTCTTTGGTGACAGCTGCTCTCAGTGTATGCGATGTATAAGCTTATGCTCACCTGATGTAACATCTGTCTCCACCTTGGCCACGCCATTCAGACTGAGTTTGTGTGCGGCGGTGCTGGTCAGGTTCCCCTGGGCTCTGAGGAAGGAGAGGAGGCCGCCCTGGTGCTGGAGTGGGTCGGCCTGTCCGGGGGTCAAGCACTCCAGGGAGGAGATGGGGGAGTCAGCCAGGGCTCTGCCCCACTCTCCCATCTTGTCTTGCTTCTTCTCGCCGGGACCCTCGAAGTCAGCCTGGCCCAGCTCCTTCGACTCGTTATTTTTAAGCATCTTCCACTTGGCGGCGTCGTCGCTTTCGTCCTCCCTCCTTTGCTCAGGTCGCTCGTATTCGCCTTCTCCGTTGTGACCTGTGGAGCCTGCGTTCTGTGCACTCATCTCTTCCTTTGTTCCCTGGTCCAAAAGGTCACACTGATACGCGAGTTCAGCTGGTGCATTAGAGTAACTTTGTAGCCGGCGGGTAATGGAGGAAGACAGTCCATTACTAAAAACGGCAGACATCTGTACCAGTGCGGCAGGGGACGCAGCTGAATGAGATGGGACGGACTCGGGCCTGACAGACAGATCCAAGGGCTCATACTGAGACTTCCTGGCCTGACCAGACGAAGACCCGTCGACACCTGCGTCTTTGTCGGAGAGGTCGGACTGCTTGTTGAGGAGCAAGGCGCTTTCACTCTCCAAGCCGAGGTACTGGCCAGCAGCTGGGCTCCAGTCTTCCCTGGATCTCGGTCTGAGCTTGGGGTTCGGGCTGGAGCTGCTGCTGCTGCTGCTGGGCTGCAGCGGAGGCGAGAGGTCCCTGTTGTTCTGCCAGTGGGTGTAGTGGTAGCGATCCAGACGGAAGCCGAGGGGGGCTGTGTGTGCAGCGGCGTAGTCGCTGGAGAGTGGACACCTGTAGGCTTTCTCACCTAACACACAGACAATAACGGCAAAGCATAATACAATCCAAATCAAATTAGAAAGCTATGTGTATACAAGGCATGCTGAGCATTTTGTTCTGAGAAAAGTATGCACCAACAACAGTTGTCTAAACATGAATAATGTTGCAATCCCACACCAGGCTGAGTTGAATGATTTAAGTGCTGCCCTGCAGTAAATCAAGCTTGTAATCAGCTTTCAGCTCCAGTGATCCATCATTTTACAGTATGGACGCCACCACCATGTGCAATAAATACACCCAAAGATGTTAACACCAAACAAGATTCTTCCAGAAATAATAAACAGTGAAATTGTAAAGCAAGTAGAACAAGGCAGATGTTGCAGACAAGAACCTCATTCCATCAAAACCAGTAAGTGGGGTTCCCAGTCAGAAATAACGAAGTCCAACATGTGAGCAGTTCTGATTAACCACACCATGCACTGTAGCTGAGTTTATTTTTGCTTCATACTTGAAAAATGATACGTTGGGAGCATAATTCAGAAAGTACAAAGTGTATTATTGTGGGGGATGACAAAGGGTAATTTTTCTCCTTTTAGCCAGTGAATAATTTCCATCTGGATGCAAGATTTGATCCCGCACCCCATAACTTTTAATTAAAGGTAATTTAAATGTCTTCTTCTCTGTTTACCTACAGTTTAATCCGCAGTGCTATCACAGAGACACCCTCCAGGGTTAAACACACTCCCTGTGACCATTTTGAGTTAGTGATTGTCTGAGACCTCAGCCTTGCTCTGTCTTTAAACAGCCCAGCTGTTTCGCTGCCATTCCAATTACAGTAAAAGTCATCCGACGCCATTAAGCCACAAATATTGGCAGTTTATTGCCCAACACTCTCCTGGCATTTGAAGGTCAGGTCATACATTATACTGTGTCTTTTAGGGATGCGTCTGGGATAGGGAGATAAACCCACCACCATTAATTTAATTCTATGCATATTGATGCCTTATTGTTCTTCTTTAATGGACTAATATCTGAGTTACAACAGTGATTCATCCCCGCCAGAGAAATATCAATTTCATACACCTCAAGATCTGACCCTGAGGTAATTCTCTGAGGTAAATCTAAATCTAATGATCTGTAGTAGTTTCTTTACTTTCCTTCCAACTTTAATAGAAAAGGCATCATTGTGAGGTGAATGGCAGTAAAAGCAGGGCTTCTTTTTTACTATTACAATTTACAAAACCGTAAAATAACACCCACGTATTAATTAAATAGAGCTCTACCTAATGAAATTGAAAAAAAAGCCACAGCTAAAATGGAAAATTCACGTCCTTGAACTAAAGTCAGCCCCCACCCCGGTTCGCTCCATTTGCGAGCGTGTCTACAGTATGTTTGATTTAATGTCTGCGTACCTTACATGTGCGTGGACAACGTGCGTGGCTGTGCAAGAGCGGGAAAGACACTTCAACAGTGCCACACCCTTGTCTCCAGTAACAGACCAAAAAAAAAAAAAAAAAAAAAAAAAAAAAAAAAATCCAAACAGCTTAATGGAAGTCTTTCAGACACGCTATATATCTCAATTATTCCGTGGCTTAAATTACGATGACATTACCGGCCAGCTCCAAATACAGAAAACACGTATATCTGACCTCATCTTTCAGCGTGGACCTTCCTAAACCCATTTGCCAGCCAACATGAGAGCGGTAAAACAACACAAAGACTGAAGACACTGCCTTTTTTTTTTTTTTTTTTTTTTGCCTCCTCCTTTGGATGGGTGCCATCTTTGTGATTGCCTGGTTCATGCTAACTTAATCAGTTTAAGATTTACTTACAGTGCCGAGGCTCACATTATGTGAGGGGAGTAATTTTAGAGCTCAGATTTATCAACCAAAACTCCAATTACTGCATCATTACAAACCCCAGCCTCTCTCACCTAACACGGAGCATCTAATGAAGTGATGCATATGAGTTATCCGCCCTTACTGGATGTGCAAGGAGGAGAGAAAAAGGTAAATAAATAAATAAATAAATGCCTCAAGTGAGCCGTGTCTATGGGAAAAGCGTTGCAGCTGGGCTTGGACAAGTGATTCATTTCATATGGAAATGGGCTTTAAGATTTACAACCATACATCACCGTCAATGCAATCACGGACTCACATACTATATGCTTACACAGGCATTTGGCATTTATATTGTACATATCAAACTCTTTATACAGCGGGGGCTTTGGCGCTCTCTAAATATGCAATCAGCCACCTGAAATGCAAAACACAGATACATAGTGGCTGGTTTGGTTTAAGATGAAACAGAGTGAGAGCGAGAGTCACACACAAGACTGGTGAGAAAAACAGGGGCACCAGATGTTCTTTGATGTTTATAATAGCATATATTATTAATATTAATTAGACCACATAGTCAATGACGCATTTGGGACGTTTCCAAGTCAATTAAGCCAAATGGCATTCAGGAGACGGTGGAACAATATTTCAAGGCAGGTGTTCAGAACTCCCTGGGTAAATCTTTTTATCTGCATGCTAGGAAAACAAGCATTTTGAGCTTAATTTGAGCCTCATATCTGCAATAATAATTAAAAAGAGGATTAAAAGACAGAAGTGAGAGGGAGACGGAAAAGCCAACAGGTAATCAGTTTAGAGGAAGCGGTCGGACTCTGATCTCCGAATAAGAACTGGATTTGTTAAGCCAAGACTGGGTTAAGATAAGGAGCTGTTTAAGCTAAAAGATGAGTTTACTGTCAGCAGTCACAAAGAATAGACGGGCGTAACTGGAACAGGCGAGTGAAAAGTGATATTCTGTACAGCAGCCTGCTTTATCTGTGTTTCTGGGTAAACCACTTCTCATGTTACCGTTCACAGTTTTACAGACGCTTATCACTTCAGGCTTCCTCGGCTTGAAATGCTTACAGTAAATGTGGCATAAAAGCAGTGAATGAGGGATAAAACACATGTGGGGACAGCATCATTACATGGTGTCTGCTCACTGACCTTGGGGTTAAGAGTATTGAATGGGACTAATTAATAACTGTCAGAGCATTTTATGTTTGCGAGGCATGTTTTTTTTTTTATTTTTTTTTTTTTATTCAGATCTGAAATCCAACTGGTCCAATGTAGGTCAGAGGCCTGAGGCATCGGCCATTTAAGAGTTTAGCATTTTTTAAAAAGAGTCGTTTATTCTTAATCTCAAATTATAATTAAAGTCATTTTTAAATCCGTCCTGATTAGATGTTTCGGAGTAGAAGTCATTCATGGCGCGCCTCCTATTGAAATCAAAGTGCGATTTCTAATTTAAGATGCCGAGTATTTGTAGTTAAAAATCTAAATCTAGCACTGTACTGTATGTGGACGAATCGGGCGAAGGCGCCGTCTCTCACGCTGACAGCCATGACTGTACTATATTTGCTATCCATATTGAGAACATCAATAACTTCATGACCACCATAGGCTGACTATGAATAATGCAGCCAGTAATTCTGGACTAATCAATGTTCCTCAAGCTGAACATCTGGCAGTGGTAATTCTTCCTCAGCATCTCCGCTCTCCTGAATTAGAAAACACTCCCCCTCTCCCCCTCTCCCCCACCCCTCTCCTCCTCCATGTCCAACCATCGAGACAGACAGACTTGATCAGTTACAACCCCCCCACCTCCGAAAAAACTTATCCCTGTTATTAAACCCTCATCAAGTGGTGCGTGTTCTCCATATGTGTAGGATTTACCTATCTGTCCCGCAGCAGACCTGTGCGTTGAGCCAGGGCCAGCAGCGTGTGATTGTGTTAATTAATCTGTCATTGTGAGCGCAGGGAGCAGCTGCAGAGGTCTCTGGGATATATTGTCAGAGCTAAACAATGCGGTGCTAAGCCCCCAGAGTGAGTCTACCATTACACAGGACTAAGAACAGAGAAGAGAGGAGGAGAAGGGGGAGACGGAGAGAGGCTGCCGGATCCATCATTGACTAAAGCAATGACGCCTGACCTTTACAATGAATTAGTTTCCATGCTTAATATTGACTGAAATTAGAGTCTGATACTGAATGTGGCATCCCAGAACTGTGCACTCTCAAATCCTCAGCTAGCCAACTATCATAAATGTTTCTGGAAGTGACACCGTATGGTCTCGGAGATAGGGGAGAAGTGGGAAACTCGAAAACAACAGAGCCTAAATATGTTTCTTAAAGAGCAACCAGAGAGGGATTTGGCCACGAAAAAATGCACTGTGAGCATTTACATGTAAATATGCAGATACCACTATGTGTGTACAATATGGAAACAAAACATCTAATGAGATTAGACTTGATCCATTTATCTCTGCTATACGGCCATCATTTAAGAGGATACTGGATCAAATCCCACAAGAGCACAGCAGACTCAGAAGTGCATGACAGTGGCATAACGACACTGGAAGAAAACAGTCAGGAGCTATACGGAAGCAAAGCAAAGTTTGGGTTTCTTTCCTCTTCTCTTCTCTTAACAACACAGTTATAGCAGTAATTTAGGCTCATGATAACATGTTAGCAGGATGCCATGACTAGAAAGGCATTTACCCATAGAGCCGAATCATCTAAATCACCAGGTGGAACAGAAGACTATCAATAAAAATACCAGGTGGTAGATCAAATCATAAAAATCACTGGGTGGTATATATCAAATCATTAAAAACACCAGATGGCATGCATTAACATCTTGTGCCCCCGTAGGCAAGGGGTGGGGATGTGACGGATATAAAATAGAGGGTACTAATTATCCCTACAATACAACATGATGCCATTATCTTTAAAAGGAAGACAAAGTCCTTGTGGAGGGTAAAATCTGTGGTGGCGTTGCTGACCCTGTGCTTCTTGTCCACCTACTCTAAGAGAGAAGAAAGATAATGGCACACTATAACTTACACATCCTAATTTTGGTGCCTGATAAACTGTATATATAAAAATATATGTAGAGATACAGCTTGATAAGGAGAATATGCTGAGAAATCATTCAGTTTTGTGCCTTATATTAAAAAAAATAAAAATTATCATACCATCAGAAGCTTAGCAAGAAACCTTTGGTAAAACATTATCAAGAGGATGAGTACCTCCATTAGCCAAGGTGGAGAGCTCCTTTAGCAAGAATTAAACATTCATAAAACTAGTTCTACTTTAATTAAGTACCTGTAGCGGGAGAAGAAGATTGTGGTCGATGGTCCAGAGCGCTGCCAGAGTGGGAGTTTCCTGTTTCTGGGATCATCTCTGTTGGCCCATGATGGCTTATGCTGCCAGGGCTCCCCGGTCTGCTGCCAGCCTTGACGTCTGGGTCACCAAGACACAGTTTCCCATCACCCCCTAAAGGGGGACATCTCTCAGGCAGGAAGGAGGAGCACTGCTGCGGCTGGTCTTTGGGACCGAACATTTGCTGGTCAATAGGCAGCCCTGGCGTAATGATCTGCCAACCTGCGTAGCTATTGCTGCTGCTGCTGCTGTTGTTGTTGAGAGTATCTCGGTTAGAGATGATTTTATGCAGATATTCCATGCCATGTGTGGAGGCCAAAGGAGGGTGGAGAGGACTCAAGCCCAACAAAGAAGACGACTCGGCATCTGTCAGAGGCCCCGAGGAAATCATCCTCCCCAACATCTCTCTGACAGTCATGTCAACGCCTGCTGTGGCCATCATCTGGTTGTAATCTGGCTGGTCGGCTCTGTCGGCTGTCAGGAACCTGTTGTGAATGCGGGAGATGTACTGGGAGTAGAGGTTGCCCGGATGGTCTCGCGCTAGGTTACTCATCTCAACAGAGGAGTCGCGGTCAGCGGGGAGATTACTCTTCGCGGAAAGCTTATTGAGGTGGACCTTCATGTGGTTCTTGAGGAACCAGGGTTCCTTGAAACGGCGGCCGCAGATTTGGCAGCAGTGCTCGAAAGAGTCCTTGTGTTTCCTCATGTGACCCTTCAGGAACCAGGCCTGGCTGAAGGTCTGACCGCACACCTCACAGGGGAATTCACCAACGGGTTTCCCCTTGTCGCCAGACCCCACGGCAGGCTTCTGTCCCGAGCCTGAGTCGGCAGTTATATGCGTCATTTCAACGTGGCCGATGAGCTCCTCTTCTTGTGAGGCGGCAAACTCACACAAGGTACATTTGTAGGGTTTGTGCAGGATCCTGATGTGTCGCTCGAGTTCCTGTTGCTTCCTGAACTTTCCCTTACAGAAGGAGCAGCGGAAGCCGTTGGTTTGGGGCTGGGTGGACTCATCGTGGACGGTCGTCACCTTGGGGGAGGTGGACGCGTGTGGCTGGCTCTCCGGTGCGCTGCAGTTGGTTAAGAACTGAGGTGGCGGCGGGACGGTCTGCAGCAGGGGCTTTTGAACTTTGTTAATATTAGACGTTTGAGGCTGCTGCTGGCTAACTTGTCCGGCTCGCATCTGCCTGTCTCTCAGTATTGCCCTTTCCTCAAGCTCATGGAGCAGCCTGTTCTCCTCCCTGATCCTCCCACGGCCTTTTCCCAGAATGCCTTGCTTGTGCGTACGTAGGTGTATCTTCAGGTTGCCCTTCTGTGCGGCCCTGTGGTCACAGTACGGGCACTTGAAAGGCTTCTCACCGGTGTGAGTGCGCATGTGAAGCGAGAGGATGCTGTTGAAGCGGAAGCGCTTTCCACACAATGGACAGGGGTACTTTCTATTCTTGCGGCTGTCCTCCTGGGCAGAATTTACCTGCGAGGCAATGCTTTGACTGGTAACTCTCAGGAACTGTGAAAGCTCTACTCTTCCGTTCATACTGCTGAGAATCCTTGCATCCATGATTTGATTGGCCAGAAGCGCCATCTGGCCCCTAATTGGGTGGGTGGACAGGGTAATGAAGCAGTCCTTTCAGGGACCGGGTGACGTTACAGTATTGTGGTCAAGGATGTCTATCCGGGACAGTCTGAAGGTTAGCAGCGAGAAGACGTTTGAGTGTTTGCGCTTACTCAGTTGAAACAGGATGTGGATTTCATGCTGTTCAGATGAAATGTCTGTTTGTTTTTGATCAGACCTGAAGAGAGAACAAAGGGAACATTAAGTGAACCCAAAATCTGCCACAACAAATATTTTATTTAAATAATCTAAATTCCAAAAAGAACAAAAAAGAAAAAACACAAGAGCAGGCTAGTAAAATGTCAGCACATTTATGTGTCTAATCTGTACTTTTGCAACTGCTGTATAATGCCAATGATGCACCACAAATAGGTCAGGAAATAGAGCAAAGCAGGTTCTGACTCTCCTCATCCTGTGTTAAGTATACCTGTGGTTTTAGATTATTGTTGGAGACTGTAAAAATGCTGATTATGTCTAACCACAAAGGCTTCCTCAACAAATATCTCATCTTTACTAAAGGGTACGGTGAAAATCTTTGTCTAGATCTCATTTTGTTGTGACACACAATACTAAGGCAGCACAGAGATCAAAGACTTCTGTTTCTGCTTGCCCTTCCTTTGCATCTCACAAATCTTTGAAATGAAAAGATTAAAGTACATACTTAAGCTTTTTCAGCAGGTCTGCTGCATATTTGAAAAAAAAAAAAAACCTTACTGGGATAATTATGTCACAGGAGTGCTAAGAGAAAATAAACAGCTTAATGATGGGTGCAAACTCAAGTTACTCAATTCAAACTCAAGTCAAAGGAAGGATATCCAAATGGAAAGTCTCCCCTTTCCAGTTCACATTTTTTTATTCAACTGTAGCAGCAAAACAAAGCTTCAAATTCACATCATGAAACAATGGTAGAGGTCACATAGGCGAGCCCTGCACAGCTCTAGTGCAGTACCAAAGGGCACAGAACAAAGGCCGTACTGTCCACACTGAATTAACACAGGCTTACATCATCCTGGACTGCAACCTCAGTCAGTCACAAAAAATGATGTACACAAAACCACACAGATAAAGAGTTGGCAGGCCGGGAGCAACGCTTCGTGAGAACGGCATGTCCGCTCTAAGCTGCAGATCAGAAATCAATGTTATCATACGGTAGTGACCTTATCATATCTGACGGGGGGAAAAAGTCGTCAAATTATATTATAATGTATAGTAGATCCACTTGTTTTTCTTAGTAGTCAAGTCATATCAGAGAGAGCAAGAAGTAAGGTTATTTGAAGTCTGCATTTATGCCTCTGTTTACGTCATTACTGTGGTGAATGCGTAATATCATGTGTCCAATCTGAAGGCCCTGTCATTGATGGTTGATTAAACTACCTTGGATGGCTTTGCATCTGCAGCATTGTTCTGAAATGACTCTGAATGCCCTGTAAGTGTTGGTGCACTTCTTTGCACGTGTGTGCACTTTCTTATCTTGCTGTCACATCAAGCTAGCTGTATGAATCGGGCAAATAATAAGAGGGTAAGCAAACTCAACCCGGTGAATCGTGGGCACCACGGTTGCCCCAAATAGTCAAACCATTTTGTCATTCTTCTTGGCTCCCACACTCCTGTCTGTCTCAAATAAAACTTTCCACACCAAGACGCTAGATTAAAAAAACCAAATACTTTCTCAAAGTAAAATGTCTGACAATGACACCTGCTGCTCATGCTGTTGCTACTTATAGCCCCTAGCAACCTCACTCAGTCAGAGAAATGTTATACATAAAGCAACACAGATAAAGAGCTGCAGCCTGCAGCAGCCATCGCTGGTGTGAGCGTCTGTTCTGAGCTGCGATCAATGTAAAGATACGGGCCTGACCTAATCATATCTGACAGGGAGAAACTGAGCGAACGATATTAGCATACACTGGATCCACTTCATATTTGCCAAAGTGGTATTCCTTTGATTAACTAAGCATAGCAAGGCGGCCCAAAACCTTCATTACTCGCGCGTATGTGTGGACCACGTGTAGCGGGAATCGGCGGGAGATGGGAGCGATCAGGTGTTTTCCCTGTCAGAGTGGATTAGGCTCTTTTGGTGCAATTGAGAGAGTGCTTGATTGTTATGAAGCATCGTGTCACAGCGGCGCCTCTTAGGTGTGGCCGCACATACACAAACAAGGAGCAGGTGTGATGTAGCACAGGCAATAAAAGAGAAACAAAAATGTGACACGTACGTACACACGCGTTTAAGTCAGCCGCGGAAACATTTGGGGTGTTTTTTTTCTATCTGACACTGTTATATTTGTTTTCGGTGTCGTCAGGTGAAGGATCCTATCGATGGTTTCCAACAACGAGAGAATGAAAATACAACAGTTTTAGTTATTGTCAGCTTTACTTATTGTCAGCCGGAGTGGTGGCGCTGGAATGAAACGCATTAATGAAATTTATAGATCAGAAGTGCATTTTTCATTTTTCTTTTCAACGCCAGTTACAAATCATTAATAATTCATGTGGATTGCAGAGCTATAAACTACTATGACTGTACCACAAATAGCTACATAAGCAAACAGCTACCATAATGCCTTCCAATGCAACCTAAAACACAGATTAGATATGAGGAGGAATCATTTGAAAATGTGATGATTTAGTGAGAATCTGACAGTTAAGCGCGTCTTTGTTTTTCCTTATCTAATGTGCATTTATGATGAAAAAAAATGCTTTGAACTATTTTGGTGTATAGATGATCACACTTGGCAAGTGTGTGTAATTCCCCTCTATAGCCTAGAAAAGAAAGAAACTTTGATTCTTTATCTAATATTTCTTTGAAATCTTATCTTTTTTTTCTAAATTAATTTAATACTTTCTTTCTAAATCTACGTGGAAAGACTTTGCTAAGAACTTTTCTGTTGTCTGCAGCCGTAGCCAGAGCACGGTGGCACGCGATGCGAAAAAAACAAGAAAACTTCACTCGTTCGTCATTCACACCGTCATAGATGAGGTGATAAAGCGTTCTGAAGAATATCTAATGATACAGTTTGCTACGGTTAAACACACGTCATTTACAGAAACCACGGTATAGTTTCAGATACTTTGTAATGTGGTTCTGCCTACTTCAAGTGATAATGGAATTCCCTGACTTCTCAAGCTTCAGAGGACAATAGTTTTATTCATTATTACAGAGGGGGGCTTATGTGCAGACAGCGTAAGCCCCATGCCATGCTTTATGCCCCCTGTAGCACACTTCACCCACATTCCCACCCACCAAATCAGCCGTCCCGTGGACTGCCCTGTCATTGGGATGAAGAGCCTGCAGCGGGAAGAGGGCAGCGGTAACACAGCTGCCCACCATGACCCATACAAAAGATAGCACCCATATACTTTCCGACAGCCAGATTAATGAAACCCTATAGGAGCTCCTCTGTAGGCCCCCCAAAAGCCTGACGGAGACAGAATAGTCTAACCAGCACCATTCATTACAGTGGGAGTACAGAGCACAGAAAGAGCACACACAGCACTGACAAACTAGTTCCTTGTGAGTAATAGCTAAAGAACTCATAAAGGAATACATACACATTTGTTGTGGATGCAGTAAATCTATGCCACTCCTTTTTACAACTATCAAAAATCTGGCTTCTGCCCTGTAAAAATAAATCTGGCTGTGCACGTGAAGTGGCGGCCGCGTGCAGCAATTTGGGAGTCAGCTATTTCGCATGTTTCGATTAATTTTGTTTGTCTCAGTCGGTAATGCAGATTAGTGGCCTTGAAAGGCAAAGGCAGGCGGGGGTGGGGACGGGGGGGTCCCTTTAGCGACATGTTAAAAGCTACAAGGTGTAGCGACTGCACGAAAGTCAGGATGTTGGTGTCTGTGGCGGCGGGAAGTTTTTTTGCGGAACGCCACGTTCTCACGTGTCAATACGGCTAAACGCCATTCAAGTAAATCTCATTTGTGCGGAGGGAGCGCACGATATCAACAAGATATGTAGTGTGATGCAGGAAGCAGGCAGCGTGTGTGCAGCCATATTACAGTGTGTGTGTGTGTATGTGTGATATGTAAACTTTACATTCATAAGATTCCTCTGTTGTTTTCAATAGCTCTCACACAAGGCACAGATTAAGGAAATATAAACTTAACTCTTCCCCGCCACGCACACGCTAAGACACCCACTCTTACATGCTGTCTCTCTGACACACACACAAACACACACACACACACATATTGGCACGTGCATATAGAATGTATTTTAAATCGCTAATGTGTAAACAGTTGCTCTTGTTTGCACAGACCACCTGTTCTTTCTGGACACAAACAAAGCCTTGGCGTACGATGGGGTGTGTTAACAGTGTGGGGTGCGTAGGGGATGCCTTGCACAAGAGAAGCCTATCCACATGGTGTAGGCTGCATCAGATGGTTGGGCCCTGCGTGACGGCAGCCAGCTCCAACATAACTCGCACGGATCTCAAAGAACAGAGCTCCTTCAGTTCGCAACGCACTGACGTGTTTTGCTTTACTCGGCGAGGACTCAAAGCGGGCGCTTCGAGTTTAACGGTTCTCCTCCGCCGACAGAGGATCATTCGCCCCGATATCTGCAAAAAGTGGAGGGAAATGGAAGAAAAACAAGACCGTGTCTACTTTCAGTTGCGAAAGCACTTGAAGGCACTAAAACAAAAGTCATTAAACGAGTCATCACAAAATCACAGCAGGAGTCTGGTAATGCCACTTACAGTATCTCATTACGCTATGGCATCCACAGGAAAAAAAAAAAAAAAAACTGACAAACAAAGAGCACAATCCAAGGCACATTAACTGGGCTGATAATTCAATGAACTCTCATTTGGCAGCCATCTTGCCCTTGTGATGGTCCTTTTTCAGCAGCGGCGGCGGCAGCAGCGGCAGAGCACAGACCCCTCGTGAAGTTCTTCTCCTTCTCCTTTTTCCCCCCCTCTCCATCAATCCCTCCATCCAACACACGCACACTACACATCCCTCCTCTCATCCTCTCCTGCTCTCTCTATCTCTCTCTCTTTCTCGCTTGCTCTCTAAAACAACAAAACATCCACCATTAGACAACGGGGTACCAACGTAATTAGAAAATGACTTCCTTTGCAATCCTAGCTAAGTAGTTTACACACTGTAATTACAGGGACAAAATCATCTTTTCATCATTTCACTGATTGAGCTCATCAACCCAGTGGGATCCCAGGACTGTGCTCAGGCAACATCTGGGCTAAGAGAATTAGCCCTTAGTTTAGCGGGCCTTACACAGTGGCAGGCGACGCCGCATGAACACCGGACACACTTCTATTTGAGATTTTTTCTGGATGTCATATTGGGATCACAAGCGATATCAGCGTAATGGGCAGAGCGTTCCGAGTTTCTATTATCGTATTGCATTAGCAGGCACTTCTGGAGGAGGAGAGTATCGTACCTGTCTCTGTTTCCCACACTTCCCCCAGAATGCCGTATCAAACTTTTGACTCCCCTTCCCGTCTTATTCGTGCACCAAAAGCAACCGAAGACCGACCTTGGCGCGCAACAATGTGCCTTTTCACGGAGAGAGCTCCGGTTTACTCTGAATGTTCCGCAATAACTCGAACCTTGGCTTTCTAACAAACGCGCGTGGTCCCGGAGTTTGAAGGTGAAGTGCTTTCGTCGGTCTCTGTCCTGTGGAAGGGCTGTGCCTCTGTGTGTTGGCAACAGAGGCAAGTGTTTAATGTGGCAGCTGTTAGCCTCGTGGATTTTCACTAATCACTCTCTCCTGATTACTCTGATGAGTGTATGATGCTCTTAAATAATCAACCCGCAATGAAAAAAAAAAGGAAAAATAATTATCATCATCTCCCTAAGTAGTGCAGCTGCACCCGCCTGCAATAATTACAACTAGAACAGGGCGCCTTCTCTCGTCACTTACAACCACTTATTATTAGAGATAACGCTAATTGGTGCAGTGGTGGGCGACAATTCTTCATGGGGTTCATCATAAAAAGCCAAACCTTGAAAGTTATGGCACATTAGAGGTCTTAAAGCCAAGGTACGGTATTAAACACCGCATGCTGAGACACGCCGATAATCTGAGCCAGGGGAGTAGTAGACGTCCTATCAGTAGCCCCTCGGTTGCCTCGCCTGCCTTGCCCTCACTCCACCCTTCCCCCACTCCTGGTATCAGCCTGGCAGACACAATTAACATTTTCATAAAAACAATTCCCTGCCTCCAATAGTCCAATGTAATTTGTTTTCCATCTCTGTTCATTAATCATTGTTTAAATCGGTGAGCCATCCCCTCCACTCTGCCATCTGCACTCAGCTGTGTTACAGATATGACACCTTCCCCCTTAATGGGAGCTGACAGCCAAGAGAGGAGGCCTGTGGAAAATAGCTTCCTGCATGTGCACTTCCACCTCGCATACTGCCAGCAGGTGAGAGAGGGATATTTAATGGGTTCTGATTAATCTCAAAGGCAAACAACAATACACTACAACGATATACGGCACATCGTAGGAGCACACGGCAGCACGGCCGAGTGTGTAGAGCAACAGTAGTTAGAAAAAAGTCAGGCAGACAATGGCGATGCATTCCAGATTTGGTTAAAGTTGTCGACTTTTTTTTTTTTTTTTCTCTCCCCTAGTTAAATTAGTGCAGCGTTCCTACAATATGCTATTGTTTTCCTGGAATTGGGAGCAAGGTTATTAATTATTCACTGTTGTGTTCTCATATGAGGGGGCTATGCTTTTCACTGTATTGCCTCATAGCTCAAATACTTAGGGCCATGGTACTCAGGCAAATTTCATGAGGCAACATCACAGAGATATTATTATCATCACAAGGCAGACACTTAGGAGATTAAAAGTTTCCTGAAGAGTTTGAGTGATTGGAACGGTTTCCGATTCGTCCCTCTGATACGATTTCAAAGTTTCGTGATTTCTGCTTTCCACGTTGGGAAATGCAAATCCAATAACTTTTGCATGCCTTTTCCCCCTTTCAAGTGTATTTAAGGCTAAGTCTAAATAGCTTAGGCATTTTTTTTTTTTTTTTTTTTTTGGTGGGGGTGGTGGGGGGGAGAAAATCCCACTCAGTGTGGTGGTAGGAGGGTGCCAAAAAGTTCATCTGGCCTGTTGATTTCAGCGTGGATTACAGATATTCAAATCATGTGCCTGGTTTTCAAACAAGTGCCTCCACCAGGGGAGAAAGTTGCCAAGCAGAGCTTTGTCATGTAAGCCGTATGAATTTACTGCGGCATAATGAGAAGTCGGCTGTGGCGCTACATTTAATACAGTTGCATCCACTCCCCCTCCCTCTTTCTAATTTCCTCCCAGTTATGATGATAATAATTTTAGACGCCCCTCAATTCAGACGCCACAGTCACCTGAGCACACTCACACTTGCCCCCACATATATATATATATATATATATATATATATATATATAAATATATATATATCAGGAATTGTGTCAGAGCTTATGGTCCCAGCTACAAAATGTTTCAGACAAACTCTTTTTCCGGATGCTTCTAACAAGGACAGCAGCCGCAGCAGCAGTAAATGATGTGTATATTCAAAGCTGAATATTTCATGTTGATTGATCGCACTGACTGCCACCCACCTGCTCCTCCTCCTGTCCCACCGGAGCTGGCATGAGGAGAATTCAGTAATTGAGAAGAGCAGAGCATGGTCTCTCTTTGCTCACATATGACAGATGGGGCATCATCGCTTCAAAGGAGAGCATTTGGAAACAGGAGGAAGGGGGAGGCGGAGGGTGATGGTGGCTTTGGAAGTGGCTTTGCCACTCTGTGTACAGGTGACACTTAAAAAAATCTTACAGAATCTGGAGCGTAGCCTCTGAAACTTGCAGGCTCACATACAGGCTGATCCCTTTTGAAATTAAACATAGGAAGTGTGTGGTTTGCATCAAGCAGCTGGATGGTTTTAATACATATCGGACAAACTGGACATTGTGATGCACAAACACCTTGATTCATCATTCTCAGTCAGAGCCACACAACTCCATGAACAGACAGTCACACGCGGAGTCTGTGTATTGCAATTACATACGAACATGAAATTTTTAGAGATCGATATGGAATGACATGATATCACATGACGGAAGGTCGTGTTGAAAATCTTAAGGCTCTAAGTACACAAGTCGTATGCACAATAAACACGGAGGAAACACATCGACTCATTTCAACGACACCACATTCCTCGGTCACCTTTCACCCATCAGCTACCACTTACTTTGAAACAAAACAAAAAGGGAAAGCCAGAAGTGGCATCTCGCGTCTGTCGGAATCGAACCCGTCAGAAACTTTTCACGAATAACTTGAGTAAATGTTAAAGAGGAGGCAGTGTTTCTCTTACCTGGCCGGTCCGAGGAGGCGCCGAGGACGCGGTGTGACAGCTAGAGTTCAGCGTGGAGTGATGTTGAACTGGATGACTGAGTGCTGACTGACGGACTGTACGCTTCAGACGCTTTATCATAAACGCCCAGCACACGGTAGGAGCCAGCTTTCCCTCTTCAACTGTCGATTTCTCTTCTCCAAACCAAACGTTTAAACGCCTCGGTCAGACGGAGCCGAACAGTGCGCCGCGTTGCTCTGTAGTATTTCCAATTGAAGAAAGAGGTAATGAAATCTTATTAAAAAAAAAAAAAAAAAAAAATACTCGGGATACTTCGACATGTCCCGAAGCCGTATGTCTCCCTCATCTGGCCGCTGGTATGTAAGCGTAACAGACTGACAGCGTGCGTAAAATGTGCACCGGCGTCTCCAGAACGCAGACCTCATCAATCCTGTATCTGTAAATCATGCATGTGGAAATATTATGCGGTACAAGCCATGTCACATTTACTAGGGGGATTACCCGCAAGAGTATTACGATGAAAAAGTTGTGAAATCATGAGACGGTGTTGGAATCTTTAAAATCGGACGGAATAGTAACGCAGACGGTTGTGTTCGCCGCCGTGTATCGGAGCAGCTGTTTACCGCTTTATTTGTCAGCGCATTATTTATTTATTTTGTTGGCATATTCAGGAAGAAAAGGGGTTCTACCTCCGTGATTTAGCACTTCAGTTGGAAAATGGCTCCATTAAGGAAGCCTAATTGGGCGCTCGCAACATCTATCACACTTCTACTTTCCAGCTGACCTTCACACGAGAAAGCTCGGAGGATACGTCATCTCACTGCAAATAAGTGAAAGCACGCCAGATTCCTCTCGGAAAACCTAGAAAAACCGAGATTTATATTCATGCCAGATATTTCGATCGAAAAAAATAAAACACAACGTGAACGTGAAAGACAGCGACACTGCAACAGGTCCTTGCAGCTGCAAGAGACGTGCTGTGATTCTTTAAAGCTGCAAAGTTTAAGAGGTCATGCAAGCCAGTTACTTATCAAGGCTGCAACTAATGATTAATCTGTCACTTAACTTTTTTTTGGTCTATAGCAAAATGACCACAAGAGAAGCACAAACAACAAAAAAAGAATTTACACTTGTGCTCATAAAGTCAGAATAATTATATTCTCAGACACGTTCCTCTTTTTATTCCAAGTGTTTTGCGCTGTCTCTGTTGAATTATTTGCCTTTACACTGGTGTCACTGTCTGCACCGTCTTGTATTGTCTGAATAGGTTGCACACACACACACTTTATACTCATTCCCTTGTATTGTAGCTCCGTGATCCTGGAAGAACATCCTCTCAGCTCAATATGTGCTGCACCTGCTATATATGGTTGAAATGATAAAACTCTTTGACCTTTGACCTATGTATCCACATCCATCACATGTTTGGAGGAGGTCAATTGATAAAGTTTTGAGAAGATGCACACTTGATATGTTGGGAATAAATCACGTTGTCACAACCATTTCAGGAGAGGATGTGCAAAATATTTATTCCAACTTCATGGGCAACAGTGAACAAGACAAGTAAAGGCAGAAGTCCTGACTTTTGATCAGCTGTTACCAAATAACATTATTAAAATACTAACGGAAAATAGTAACAGCGTTGTTAGGCTTATTTCAGGTGGGCTGAAGCCCCCCTGAACATTTTGGTGTTGTTTTATTTATTCAACATAAAGTATGAGTTTAAATAAGTAACTATATAAAATAATGATAACTTAGATCATAAATCCGTCCTGTTTCCCTTCACTTCACCGCGGCAGGTGGAGTGAGCCCCTTCAGTGTTATCAAACCCATTCCACTTGCTCCGCGCCACATCACTGAAAATCCAGTCCACGTGCTCACGGGCTACTTTCGCTCACATCCGGTGCATCTCCTGGGGACTAAGCCCCCTCACTCTGTTTAAAACCTAGTGACGCCCCTGGTGATTATTTAATAGCTGTTCTGACTAAAGAAACAACCACCACAGAAATTAAAGCGATGTAAGACGGGAACCTGAGGATGGGAAGAGCGACGTGAAACACATATCCCTCCCGTGTGACTCCTACTTGAAGTTCATTAGCGAACGGAAACCAGTTGCTCTTATAGGGCACGCGTGTAAATGATCTAAGCACATGACACTTGAATCTTTAATCACATGTTCAAATAGCAGCGAAGGAGATACTCCGGCTGCTGTTTAATCCATTCTTCTGTCGTTTGGAGCCAAGTGCAAAACTTCCTGAACACCCTCCCTCCCTCCCTTCTCCCTCCTCCCAGGCCCGAGCACCTGTCTGGACAACAATACCTGCTCGAATCCTTCATCACGCAACTCTTAAAATCCCCTCGTAATCCCTGAAGTGTAGATTGCCAGTGCGTCCCGGCTCATTACATAGTTCGTATGCTAGATTTCTTTGAAAGGTAGTTCTGCTGTTAGCTGCTATACCTTCACAGCTTAGCCTACATAAGTCCATTGATCTGTGTCTCACCAACACAACGCTAGCATGTTAAGCGTTGCCTAATCTGCCTCGTGCTACCTGGATTTTCATGTTGGAGAAATAATCCTGATGAAAGAGAAGGGCAGAGGGAGGAGGGGGCCGTGAGGTGGGGGGAGTCACCTCAGGACCTGTTTAAAAGCTTCTTATCAGAGACCTACACTCCCACCGTTTAACTAAAAGGGGAGTGATAGCCCTTCAACTCATAAGCCATGGCTTTAATTAAAGCTGCTTTTGGGGGATGGATGAAGTGCAGCGGTGTGTATCAGTTGCTGGGCTAATAATCAAAACTAAAAACTAAAAAAAAAAAGCAGGTAAATCCATCAAGATAAACTTTTACAGGTCCACTAAAGGTTAAATGACATCGCTCACCTGTATCAAAGCATAGTAGAAAATGTACACAGTTTAAAATGAACCCAACTCAGATCTTCCTCTTGATTCATGAAATTATTAGTACTAACCTCCTGAGACCCAGCATCCTCATATGGGGACATTAAATCACAGCTTTTATATTCTGCTTCATTTAAACCCGTTGTCCTCATTGGTGGATGCTTTAATCTGCCATCTGGTGGTAGGAAAGGGTCAATACAGTAGTCGGTGTAAAAACATGATAAGAGAATTCATTCTACAGTGGAAAACAGGACAAAAGTGTACGTGGCAGAAAACATCATTGAATTTTACAGATGAAACTAATTTATTTATTGTTATTAATGTTTCTAGCTTGATATGATGTGCAAATTTCACAAATTTTATCAATAGCAACGAGCTACAACGTCGCTAATTAGCAAGTACTCGTTTGAGGACATTGGGACTTCATTGTTCTGTCTTTGCTCAGTCATGTTCAGGTATTAAAATAAACAGATTTATATTTTGTCACTCATGAGTGACTTTATTATAATATATAAATAATAAAATAATAGGGAGTTTTTTTTTTTTTCAAAAGTTCTACTTCCTGTTCAAAGATGATGCTTAGTTTTCATACATCTTAGGTCGTACTAATCTCATACGGTGGAAAAACCTCGGGTCTCAGGAGGTTAAAAATGCACAAATTGTTTTTGTTTCTTTTTTAGGTCAAGATTTTATATTAAAAAAGTGTATAATGGCTATAAAAGTTACAGATTAAAAAGATTGAAGGATACACGAATATCAAATCCAGAATCAAATGAAGGAAACCACTAGAAAACCTGCACTATTTTGGATAAATAAAAGAAAAAAAAATCCTCACTTGCTTCTACATTACTTATTTATGATGCTGCTATGCCATTACCAGTTTATTGTTCTGTATCAATGCCAGTTTAATTCACCACCATTGCTAAGTACATTAATCTTTTATATATTGTAGATTTTATTGTGTGTTGTTGCTACATATGGGTTCAGAACTTTTTATTCTTGTAAAATACAACTTATTTTTTTAATTCCTAGAAAGATTTCACCTCTCATCTCAAACTCAGGCTTTTCCCTGATCTCAGTGACCGCAAAGCATGAGCTGCTGAGTCTGATCTCTAAATAAACAGACTTTCTTCTGGTCTTTAGAAGTGAAACTTTTGGTGTTGCTTCTGTAGCCCGATCGACGTCTTTCTGGCTCGGTGAGGACCTTCTTTTTTTATTCAGGCCACCGTTAGAGCGCCGTTTACCGACTGGAGGAGGGATTTCGCGCTCAGCACTGATGGAACGTTGTTCTTTCTGAAAGTTTGGCTGCAATTTGGGCTGCTGCTTTAGTTATCTCTTCAAATTTTAACGCACAACAGGGAATTCACACTGACTAACAATAATTCATTAAAACCCATATTGGCGCAGTCGGCGTCTTGTAATAGCTGTTTAAACACCAAACCAATTTACACCAAGTGTCAGGAGGAGAAAATGTTTTACCATTACTCATTATTATTATTATTATTATTATTATTATGTAGTGTGGAAGAATCGGAGAAAATCTATTTGGTTTGTTTGTGATCTCTTCTGGGGAAGCGTAAGAGAATCTTTCATGTGACAAAGAGGACTTAAAGATTGTAGTCAAAATCATTTATTTTCCTCTTTTTTTTTTTTTTTTTTTTTTACATAAAGCTCGTCACAAAGGAAAACGTACATTCATTAGGCAGGTTACGAGACGATAAATGAGAGCCACCCGACTGTGCTCAACGATCGATACTTGGGAAAAGAAAAGAAAACAAGGCAACTCGTTTCTATGTGGCAAAGCCTACAGTCTTACCTAACCAGGCGACAGCAAGAATCAACGGAAGTGTGGTACGACAGACGGCAAAAACAAGCCCAACAGAAAGAAATGCCTTTTGTACTGTAAGAAGCAAACGAGACGGCGTTAAAGAGCGTCTGCAGCTTGTTAAAAAGCACACACAAGACTGATTGGCTAATGTTGCTACTGTACTTGTCACTGAACAGTCATATTTAATTACAGAAACCCTGTATGATTAAGAGTATAAGTGGATGAAAGGTGAGCAAAAGAGAGGATGACTTTTTTTTTGTTTGTTCACTTATCGTTAAGAAGACGCTTAGGAGGAAAAAAAAAAGAAAAGAAGAGACGTTAGTGTGAAAGTAGGGGGTGTTTTCTCTTTAACAGTCATTTCTGTTGCAACCTGGCAGCTTTGAACTTTGAAACTCTTTTCGTGGCCTGCTGGGGCGGAGCAACATCTGGCACCACCTCCTCCTGTTTCCTCTCCGGGATGGTTGGTAGAGCCGGCGGAGCGATGGTCAGATGAGGGACAGCTGTAGGCATGGGGTCCTTTTCTACCACTGTACCCGAAAAGGCCTTGGAAAGAGAAGGAAATAAAGATAATAATGTCGGTAATAGATGGCTAACCACTTTCTCTCCACTGAAACTGAACAGCTGCTTTCATGCTGTGTTTTCTTGTTCACACCGTCGCATTCAAGTCACACTTTAAGTGTCAACTTTAAGATGTATGTGTGGTAGTCATGCTCTCATTTTGGAAACTGAAACTAAGAGGCTGTCATCTTCATAAATCAATTCTACACATAGTGAACAGAGGCATTGGCGTGCAGCCTGCAAGCGGCGAGAAACTCGAACCGCGTCGTCTTCTAACCTCGAAGCGGCTGGCGGGCTGCAGGGGCGCCACCGTGGGGCTGTCCTCCTCCGTGATGCCGTCGCTGGTGTCGCTGTGCGTCGCCTCGTCGTGGCTGAAGCCGCGTCCGATCACCCGGCGCTCGTCGAAGTCCGCCGCGCTGCTCTCGCTCGTGTCGCTGCACACGCTGTTCTCTCGACTGCGCGACTTGAGAATGGACTTCCTGGGAATGGGCTCCCCGTTCTTCACGTCCACAAACAATCTGTCGGAAAACAACGGACCAGTTTTACCGGTTACAGAGGGATGAGTGAGCAGAACGGAGCCTATTTTCAGAAAAAAAAAATTTAAATGTAGTCAGCTGTGTGGAAGTGAAGATACTAGCTGATCATTAATTCAAAGAATGGTTTGGATTTTGTTCTTCTTACTGTGTTATTTTCAACCACAAACATAGTGTTTTTGTTCAGGTTATTATTACTCTCTTCTTGTTGATTTATTGGACGGTTAAGGAGACACTGACTAGGTCATAAAAAGGGACTTTTTCCTATTTCTGTGTGACAGTAATGTGGGTTTAGTTATGGTCATCTTCATGTATTCTTAGCTGTGGGAAGCTAACCAACTGCATGACAATATCTGCCTTTGTGAACATTGTTGTACTTTTGAGATCCACCCGCCACTTTGTGTGATAAGGCTGCAGTGGTCTCCTATTGTAGTTATAACACACTCAAATACTCTAAACCAGGGGTGTCAAACTCATTGTCGTTCAGAAGCCACAAACAGCCCAATTTGATCTCAAGCAGGCCGGACCAGTAACCTTATAGCATAGTAACCTATAAATAACGTTTTGTGTTAGTTTGGATAAGTTGTGACAGAGCTAGACTGAGGAGAGCACAGGTATAAATATCTCACACCAGCTGTGTGCGAGGTCCTTGTGCAACACTGCGCAGTAGTATGAATAAGCATAATTTTCACACTTTGCAAATTCATCACGTGGGCCAGATTGGACGCTCCAGAGGGCCGGTTTTGGCCTGCAGGCCGTGTGTTTGACACCCCTGCTTTAAACCATAGGTCTTCAACAGGGGAACCGCGGAGGAACTGCAGGGGGTAAAATTTCCCCCACAAATCGATTATTTTTTAAATACACATTAACATGTATCCAACATGTTTTAGTAAAGTTATAAACGGAGGCGGAAGACGTCATCTGTCTTTCAGCACTTCACTCATTCAGAGATACAGGAGCTGTCTCAACAGTGCACAGTTTCATTCAGAAACCCACACTAGACCTGTCAATCTAAGTTTCCTGTACACAGTAGGCCCCGCCCCCATCACTGCTGCAATATTAGCAGCAGAGAAGCTAACAGTGCAGCTCGCTCCCATCAGCCAACTTTTTCATTTTCTTTATCTTTTCATTTCACTTATACAGTTATATATATGTTTATGTTTACGGCAGTTACATGGCCACCCTACTGTTGCATTTTTGAATGAACATTTTAACCTGTGTATTATTTAAACAGCTTAACATTTAATGCCAAATGACAATAATTATGTATACTTATAAATAGCACTAGACTGAGTTTAATATAGAACACATATATAGGTAGAGGGTCCCTACTTAATCTCTCATCACTTCGGGGTCCTTGTCCTGGGAAAGGTTGAGGACCCCTGCTTTCAGTTTGGGAGCGCTACATCTTTCAGAGACAATTTCCACCACAGCTGGTTTGATAAACGTGCCTGAATGTGTTGTTTTTACCTGTAAATGTCTGCTGGTGTAGTGATTTTGTAAAGTTCGTGATGTCCATTACTGTGGCCATTTTTCTTTTTCCTCTTCGAGTGTTCCTTCTGTTCTTTCCTTTCGCTGAACTTCAACATGGTGTTTTTTCCTGTGTTTATCCTCACCTGAGGCAAAAACAAAAACACAGGAAAGGTTGAAGTAAATGAGAAACACTCTGCAGCATTAAAACTGAATGAACGTCAAATCTGCAAAACGTTCCGAGTTATCATCACCCCGACCTTCTTGGGTTCGACCGTGTGAGAGAAGTAGATGGTGGGCAAAGAGTTTCCCTCCTCTTCCTCGTAGTCTTCCTCCTCTTTCCTGTCTGTGCTGAGCGGCTCTTTACTGTGAGGCATGGAGGACCAGCTCGGCTTCAAACTCAGCCCGTTTACTGGAGGAGCAGCGTCCGCCTCCTTCTCCTCCTCTGAGGAAGAAGATGACGTGTCCTCTCCATTCATGTCTGCGTTGTCAGATAATCTGAACAGAAAATATCTCCATGATTAATTTGAATTTTTTTTTTGAGTGAGATGTCGACCTGGTTGTGTTCATGTACCTGTCTTGCTCATCTTGCAGCTCCTCCAGCTTCTCCAGCTCATCCAGCCGAGCCCACAGCTCCTCCTCGGTCAATATATTCTTCCTTTCCCCTTTGTTTTCCTCATCCTCCTCTTTCAGATCGAACACTGCATCCAGCTTGGGCTTAGAATTTGGTTTGTGAGCTATTCTTTGCTTTCCTGTTCATAAAGCATACACGGTAGAAAAGAAATACTTAGGCCTAAACAACCTCATTATGGTGTAGATTTACGCAATGGCTTTGTTTGCCTTCTCATGAGCCATAATGAACAAGTGAAATGAGGGCAGAAGAGATGCGGATAGATAAAGATACCTTTGGTGATGGCGGAGTCGATGATTCCGACCTCCTCTCTTATGTCAGCATAGTCTCCTTTACTCTGAGGATCAAAAAAAAAACGCTAAAGTCAACAAACATTTGCCTTTTTACAGAATAGCTTGCGTGTTAAAAGTCTTTAAGGTCGCGGAGACGTACGGCTGAGATCTTTTCCAAATCCTTTGCGAACCCGAGTCTGGCTTCAAAGTTTTTCACCGTCTTGGACAGATCGTCTAATTCGTTCTTCACATCTGGACAAAAGAGACACAATATCATCAGCATGTGCACTCGGGGAAGGAAGAGGCAAAAACAAACGTGAAGAAGATTTACACAGATTACAATAAAACATTTAACGCGGTGATGACAACCAGCTGCTGAAGAGTTAAAATCCTAAACAAGTTGTGGAGGGGGGGGGGGGGGGGGATGAAAAATGATGACACAAACAGTTCATAATATCTTCTGCCCTGAATACTACTCCGGATCATTAAATCTTCACAACAATTAAGCCCTTTCACTAATAGCAGCAGAGGGCCCTTGTTTCCATGGCGATCGGGAGCCCCTCCAGTCAGTGCATCAACTGAAAGTGAGGAAAGGTCAAACACAGACGGCCTGACAACTCAGCCGCTGTCTGACACATCTCAGCTAGCTATGTTTGTATTACAGCACTTAGCTCTGTAATAGCAGGGAGGGCAGGGTCAGGAGACGGTGGGGAGGGCGTGGGGGGGCGGGGGGCAGGGGGGGAGTGGGAAGGGGTGCGGATGGGCCGTGGCAGCACATTTCTGCTTCACTAAACATTCTAATAATGTTCACATCAGAGATCGTTACTTGGGCCCATTTGACTTGATATGAGGTTTTTCAGACCCAGAACGAGCAGCGGGGTTAACGCACAGGTCGACGCGCGTTAGATTGAACAAATCCGCCGCAGCGTCGCTACGCTGACAGGACGGGGTTCGACCACCGAGGCACAGCAGAGCATCCAACGACGTCATCGCAACCTAGGCCGCGGCGGCGGTGACTTTGTAACAAGTGAATCAAGGAGCTGCAAATATGTGTTGCAGCTTGCAGCAGATCAACCACATGTGAAAAACAACAACCTGCAAATGTCACAAGCCTGTCGTTACAAACAGTGACGGTTACAGCGTCTTAGCGTTCTGTCCAACTCTGGTGGGAGGCGAATGGCGGCGCGACATGAATCCGGTTTGCCACCTGAGGGTTCAGGCAACCTGTGTGGCCGTGGTGCACCAACACCCTCTGCTGGATGAGCGGCGGCGCTGAGAGACGAGAGCTCAAACTCGCAAGGTGCCGTGTGTGTGTGTGTGTGTGTGTTCGGGGAGGACAGACTCACACTTCATCCTGTGGTCGACGATTTTCTGAGCCTGCTTGGCGGAGCACTTGGCGAACCAGTTGTCGCCCAGCAACACCGTGACCTCGTTGGTGTGCACGAGCTTCCCAGGCATGAAGGCCAAGGGGCCAAACGGCACCTGTTCACAACACAGTGGACGGAAAAAGATTAGAAGAACAAAAGAGAAACAGCTTAAAAACAAAAAAGAAAAAAAAAAGCAGGTGGTGGAAAGTGGACATGAAAGTGGGACAAAAAGGAGAAATGTAACTTTCAGTGACCACCAAGGAATGATTTATTTTGGGTCAGTTTCTGTAAAGTTAAGGATGTTTAAGAACTCACCATGATGTCGTAGGACAGTTGGTCTGGTAAAGTTTGGAGGCGGTCATGCAGGGATTCATAGTCGTCTGATACTTTTTTCCTGCAAAAGGATTCGACAGATATTAAAACGATATTTTCACTTTACTTGGAGCCACAGCTCTGATCTGAAGCCACGGACCCAGGTTATGGGGAAATAAATGACAACAAGATATTATGGGGAAATTGGCCTTAAAAATATAAATTATAATATTTTTTTTTAGCTCTATAGGAATACAGATGTGTACATTTACTTTTTTTTTCGTTGCACGAAATAAAACGGATACAAAGCTTCATGTTAGCTTTGTCCAAGACAGAGTGACATCAATAAATAAATGAATAAATACCCTATATATGTTCCACTTTCTTTTGCAGTATTTTTAAAGGATTTGTGCAGTGGTTATATAGATGAAATAAGCCTGCAGAAAGCATGCAACAGAACAGAGCCACTGTTACACTGTAAAATTCAAATTGTCTGCTATGAATGGAGGGTATCAGACTACATAGTGTGTGCTCTTCCAGTAATCACACACTGAAATGCATTGTACATCTGCAAGTACAAGTATAGGGACGAAGAGTGACACTGAGGCCTAGTCACACGTTCATTCACATACAAGTCTTATGTTTTTTACGACACAGGTGTTTCAGGTTTATCTGTCCAATTAGTACATAAAGTAGATAAAACCAGTGACAATGAGAGTGAATCCTGTCCTAAAAGGTGCTAACATGAAGCTAGCAGGAGAGAGGAAGACAGTGTGCAGTCAGGATCAAGTGGAATCACCTGTGTGAGGCGACCGTGGCTGGGTGAATAGTTTTCAGCGTTGAAGATTGGGCAGTGGTTACAGAGACTTTGTTCAGTCTGCAGGCAAATAAAACTTCTCTCTATTATCAGAGCTTTAGGAAAATACTTTGTTCGTTCTGCACAGGTTTCTGTAGGAATGACATGTTGCCTTCCATAGCGCTTTGTTAGTGTTTATGTCGCATTGAGAGAGACACAGTAGACACTGGCCAAGGTTTCAAGACTGAAATGTAGCCGTAGAAATCACAGTATGAAAAGACAAAAGAAAAAGTGACACTTCAGCATATCACTTTTTTCATTCATCATAATAAGTCGGAGCTGGTCTTCAGCAAACTACATACATACAACTGCTACTTCCCTCTTTCTAATCAATACTAAGAATATTGAGGGTAACGCCCTGCTTGCCATCTCTGAAAATGCACTTACTGTAACAAGGTTAGACGCCTGTAAAGCCCTTACACGGCTATGTTCAATCAAACAGGTGTTTCCACTTAATCTGTCGGATCAGAGCGGTACTTTCTCTAAATATCCGCACACAGGGTTCGTCTCAATTCCCCAAATCACATCCACGTCTCCATCACCTGCATCTTTGTCTCTCTCTCTCTCTGTGAAGAGAGATTCTCTGGGCTGACGTCTCCGTCAACTTTGTTAAAACTAACACCTCTAACAGTCAATCTAATTTTAGCAAATCAAATTAGGAAAGACTTGGGAGAAAATAATTCTGTTAGTCAATTTCTGATTTACCGCCTCAGATAGTAATGTGTGTTCTTTTCCTATAATGGACCCACTGGTCCACTGGAGCTGTGCAGACGTCTAATGACATCTAACAGCTTACATATATATATATGTAATACATCTTTAGCATTTCATGGCAGTTCATTAGGAAATCGGACAGAAAACCTGAATACCACCGTGTGGGCGTTCAGAACCTTTGACTAAATTAGTTTAAATCACTCAAACACAGGCCTACAGCATATTGATAATCTTTTTTTATGACGGTATTTGCTCAACATATGACAACAGAAAAATCTAGGCCTATTCGAGCCAATTAGAGAGGCTGTTATCTATATTTCTAACTAATAAAGTTCACACGGATCACCGTATTGACCAGCTGCTCTTTACTGCCCGATGCTACATGAGGTATATGAAAGCAAACCACTTCTACAGACTACTGACCTTCACACAATCTATAGGAATGTTGGAGCTTACCAGTGCTGAATCCGACTTTCACAGTCTTTCACCACCTGTTTCAGGACAAATGATTTCATTATTGAAAAACAGTTACGTGTTGGTAATTGAATATTGTAAGAATCAGGGGAGAAACTTCAGCTGCCACGATCAGACTCCCAACTGCAGCTTTTACATGGACACTAGTATTTAGATGATACATGAACCAGAATTTAAACTTAAGAAGAATTAAAAAAAAAAAAAAAAAAAAATACTTAACGTAACCACCTCTGAGGTGGTTACGTAGGCCTGGCCTAGTTTTTATGTTAGGAAATAAAACTAAATACCAGCTAAGGACTTATTTCGATTGCTTCTCTCGTTACAATAAATTGCTTCTATACATGTTCACCAGAAACATAGAACTAGTGTGAAAACAAGTCGTTTAACAAATGATGATCAGAACCAGAATAGATGCTCTTCTTCTATTGAGTGGATTAAAAGTTGTAGTAACGTTTGTAACATTTTCAGCAGATCTGAGTGTCCATAGTTTACAAAAACTCTATGGACCACGATGTTCTGATGATCTTTTTAAACGCCCGTGTAAACATTGCTCTCAGATCAGAAATACTACTGCCTGGCCAAAAAAAAAGAATAAATAAATCTTAGGAATCAAGCAGAGGAAACATCTAAGGAAACTGAAGCATAAACTACTAAAATTGGGAAAATAAAAACTGGAAGGATAGCAGGGAACCATCGTCTTTGAGGAAAAACATCCTGGTTGATGGTGATGGGCGATCACTTCAAATAGAAGAAAAACAACGGTAGAACTCAGGGTCATGTTTAATAATGAAAGTAAGGGCATTCACACATGTACAATGTGAAGGGAACTCAAGGGATTGGGACTGAACAGCTGTGTAGCCTTAAGAAAACCACTAATCAGTGAGGCTAACCGGGAAAAAAAGGCTTCAGTTTGTTAGGGAGCATAAAGATTGGACTCTGGAGCAATGGAAGATAAAGTGATGCCCCCATCATGCCTAGTGTTTACACTATAAGCCTGTAGGTGCAGTGCTATGATCTGGAGTTGCTGCAGTTGCTCAGGTCTAAGTTCAGCAACATTGTGCCCAAAGAATGAGGTCAGCTGACTACCTGAACATACTGAATGACCAGGTTATTCCAAAAATGGAGTTTTTCTTCAATAAAGGCACAGGTATATTCCAAGATGGCAATGTTAGTAGTAGAAAGACTGGTTCAGGGAGCATCATTTTCACACATGGATTGGCCACCACAGAGTCCAGACCTGAACCTCCCTGAAAATATCTGGGATGTGCTTTGATCAGGGGCCAGACTCTCCCATCATCAATACAAGATGTTGGTGAAAAATGAATGCAACACTGGATGGAAATAAATCTTGTAGCACTGCAGAAGCTTCTTATCGAAACAATGCCACAGTGAATGCTGCTGTAATCTAAGCTAAAGGCGATCCAACGTAATATTAGAGTGTGTGACCCTTTTTTTTTTTTGGTGGCCAGGCAGTGTATTTCAACAGAATAGGAGAAAAATTATCCATGTAAATACAACCAGTGCCTGGCACTGCAAGGATAAACTATACAAATGTCAGGCCATTAAGATGTTGTTACAGCCCCATGAATTGGGGTGAAAACAGGATCAAAACAAACTCCTCCAATTACATCTGAACACCGTGGGTTTCACACGGGCGCCACTCGCAGAAACAGCGAGCGGTGAAACGTCTTCAAGAACAAGAACCAAGTTTGATTCAGCTTTGTCAAATTTGTGAAGATTTTCTATCATCCAGGCCGTGGTCCATCCAGAAAAAGGGCTGAAACAAGGGCAACTGGAATTGCAAGGTTTCTTGAAAAAGTCTCGCCTCTACATACACCGATCAGGCATAACATTATGACCACGTTCCTAATATTGTGTAGGTCTCCCTAGTGACTCCAGACCAGTTGTGACTCATTAGAGAATGGACATGGACTTTCTCAGAGTGTCCTGTGGTGTCTGGAAACAGGATGTTGTTAGCTGGGGGCCTTTGGGTCCTATGTGTTGAAGGGAGGGGCCTCTGTGGATCATCCCACAGACACTCGATCAGTTTGGGATCTAGTGAATTTGAGGTCCAGGTCTTAATGAGCTGCTTCTAATTCATTTGTGTGTCAGGCTGCATCCTGCTGGGGATGGCTCCAAAAGATTCGGTGTTACTTACTTTTTATGGTTTTCATGCTGTGGCTGATCGGTGTATTTGAACACACAGTGCGCTATAAATAATTACAGAATCCCCCGGTCGAAAGCGACACAATAAATCAAAGAAATTCAAGGAACAATGAGAGGAAGACAAACACAGCTGTTAAGGTGACAGCCAAATGGTGAGGACATCTGGACAGGACACGTCCCTTCTCCTCCGTCTCCGTCTGTCAATCTTTCAGGTTAAAAGTAATAAGAAGATCATTTATTCACCCACCCTCAGTGAGCACAATAACAATTCAAACGTCCTCATCATAAACAAAAAAACAACAGAGACTGGATATTGATTTGTAGAGGGGAGGGGGGTGATCCACCATCCACCGTCCATTAAACTGGGACAGTTCAAAAAAACAATTAAAGATCATTTCCCGAAAGCCTAAAAGTCAACATTCACCCACCAGTAAAACTCGCAGCAGGAGCACAACAGCACAGAGAAACGAAACTAACTTTGAGAAAAGCACCTACCTCCCCCCTCGACATTTAAACGAGAACTGAACATGTGAGCGGCTGCAAGAGAGGAAGCTTCTGGAAAAGTGCGTGAAAGTAAAAGCAGCAAAACTCTCACCTTCAAGTCACAAGACACAGCGAGTGCACGGACGTTTACGTTTAAAGTTTTTTTTTTTTAAAAAGGACACTTTTAGGAGTTACACTAGTGGGTCAAAGACTCTCAGGGATCCACCGCGTGGCTTGGCTAACGTTATTTAGTAGGAAGGAAGTGCTTAGTGCTCAAATTACCTTTTCGTGTTCCTCTCTGAGCCTGACAACACCACCGAGATGCTCTATATTCGTTTTACTCTTTTCAGCCATTGTGCACAACAGGAATCCGTTCCGAAAAAAATAACAAAAAAACACCCCCAAACAAAGCTCAGGGTTTGTTGTGAGTCCTAAAGAAGTGTTTATGAATGCAGCTGCAGCAGCGATTCCTGAGACCCGTTCTGCTCGTATTCATCAACGGGGCAGTGATAATTATCCACACTCTCGGAAGTGGTATCATCTCACACTCTCATTTCAGGATTTTTGCATGATTTCCAGAAATATCCGCTGTTTTTCGTTGCTTTAGTATCCAAAGGTTGGCAAATGTATTCCTCGTCACCCTCGCTGCGCCATGCACCTCCACGTCCGAGCGTCAAGGCAACGGGGACGTCACTGCGACATCCGGTTGGAACTTTAAAAATAAAAGCATTTGTTTCCTTTGGAGCCAGAACTTTACATTCTGTTATCATTTTATCTCTTTTATCATGTCCTCATGTCATCCTTTTATCGCCTCTGTGTTTGTTGGGTTTATGTTCATGTGTGTACGCCGAATAAAATAAAATAAAAGACTTTTCAAACAAATTGTATACTTTGTTTTAGGAATTTCGACTCACTTTAACACCGAGCTAACAGGCATTAACTGACAGGAGAGTTATTCGCCATTAATGTACCCCATTATGAATAAAACCATAACTGACGAAATAATATAGCTTTAAAAGTCTGATTCTTTTTACCAATTTAACACATAATGTCTCACTATTATTTTATATGGTTCGTTTTTTCTGTTATTTTGGAGATTCCTCATTGCATATTCCGTTTTTCAGAGAAATCCAGCCAGCTTGACGCGCTCCTCCCGGTGCACTCTGGGTAAACATTGACGGCTGCAGAAATGTAAACAGTGGTATTTCTGCAACGAGATAAAACGACACAATAACACAGTCACGGGCATAGTCATTTTTAGCGCTTTGGACATTAAAAACTTGTTGGTAGGTTTAGATCCTGCAAGCTGTTTGTCTGCCTGCAAGCTGCAAGAGTAATACCAGGTCATATTTAAACGTGCATTTATTTAATTGGTCACATTCGTATCAATATACATGACTGAAATGGAACAGTACAGTCTTGGAAACAAGTTTGGTTTCTAAAAATGAATGCAATCCGTCCTTGGTTCCAGCCCCCTTAGTATTAGACGTTCATTGGCTGTTTTTGATGCTTTCAGGTGCTGTCGGAAATATGTCAGCTGGAGTCTTGCCAGTCTCATAAAAAAATAATACTAATAAAACAATAACCAAGTCTTATCCTCAATTTACCACTGAAAAAAACATAACAAACTTGGATTGACTGATGTTATGTGACCATTAACACCAATAATTTAGAAAAATCTTGTCACGCAAAGTTAAGCAAACACGGACTTGTACGAATTTTTTAATGTTTTCATTATCGCTTGAAAGATACTGCACAAACAATCTTTTTAACTGAAGGCAAATCCTTACAACCTGTAAATACACAAAAAATATATATGTGTATATAGGTATCAATTTAAACTAGCTCGTATATACATGAATTTACAATATTTATTATTGTACTATTACAAAAACGTGATCTTTATTATCTAGTTCGCAGAAATCTGCTCTTTCATTATACGGTAGTTTAGGAACTATACATACCAAGATAAAAATGTGTATGCAAATAATCTGCATTTATTATTAAATACACCAACTATAGTCAGGATGTGTCGAATTTCCATGAACGCAGCATCGGATTTTTTTTTTTCCCATCAGGCATCACGACAAGAATCATGCTACGGGCAGCGGTGAAGCTCAGAAATCATGAGAGTAGAGGGCTGAAAAGAGCCCACATATATTTATAACAGCATAATTATAAATAGCGGTTAATGTTAATACGGATTTGATTCGCTGCAAGGTTTGTAAATATATTTTCCTACTGTTTTATAGCAGGCTTTACCTCTCACCCACTGGGTGAGTGTTTTATAGATAAGGGTTATGATGTCAGCCCGACAGCTTTATGTTACTTTCTGATGTAATCATGGCCATGTCACTGTTATATTGTGGAATACCAGTAGATTAAAGCCAGACAACAGAAACTGCATAGAACAATAATGAATATATGGAAAATGTTAATCCTTGTCTTTTGAATTTCTTTGTGGATGTCAGTGTTATACATTTGTTTTGGAGCAAAACACATTTTACTATTGTTTTTCTGTTGTTGTTTTTTTTCACTGTTGTCAATTGAATTTTACCATTTCAGCCATGTCTAAGATTCATGTATCTGATCCACAGCATGGGTGACCGCGTTAATGATGTTATGAAGCTGTGCTGTGAGTTATCTGCCGATCAGCAAATTCAGACCACGGTGAAAGGCTCGGGGAAGGGAGCAGCAGCAGCCGGGGGACTGGCCTTTGCTGGAGGCTTGATTGGGGGTCCTCTTGGCATTGCAGTGGGTGAGTGAGGGAAAAGTAGATCCCCTAATGTTGATGTCCATTCTCTACAGCAGGGATGTCAAACTCGTTTTAGTTTGGGGACCAGCAACATAACAGAATAATAACCTACATGTAACCACAACTCCAGACTTTTTCCATTAGTTTTAGAGCAAAGAAGAGCAAGTAAATTAGGAGAAAGTGTACATTTAATAAACTATAAGAAAAATAAGTGCAATTTGGGCACATTGCTGTCTGCTGTTTAGTCCTAGGTCTGTTTTGGATGAAGCACTTAAGGGCACACAGAACAGGCAACAACAACATAAAACGCAGTTAAAAAAAAATAGTAACATAGAAATAAATGAAAACAAAAACACACCAGGTGATGAGTATTTCAAAAATGAATAGTGCAATGACTGAACATTATATAGAATATATACGTTTGGGTGCTTCCCTTACTAGAACAGTGGACAAATTAGAAATAGCAGTTATTTTCTTTGAAATTGCAGTCTCCTATATAATTTTCATACTTTGCAAATACATGTTGCAGACCAGATTAGACTCTCTGACGGGTCCTGTGTTTGACACCTGTGCTCCTTGATAGTTGTAAAACACACCGTTATGTATATTATGAACCAGTTACCGTTGTTGCTTCTTTTCACAAGTCTGAAACCCTCCTCCTCCCTCATAGGTGGCGCTGTCGGGGGCCTTCTGGGCTGCTGGCTGACCAGTGGCCAATTCAAACCCCTGCCTCAGATCATAATGGAGCTCAGCCCTCAGCAGCAGCAGAGGCTGTATGGTGACCTCATGGCCGTCCTGGGAAATGTTCAGTGGACTGATGTGGCTCAGCTATCTGCTCTAGTGATGGGCAACGCCGCCCTGAAGCAGCAGCTTACGGCCGCTCTCCTTTCATACGTCACCAAGGAGCTACAGGCGGAGGTGCACTACGTGGATTAGTGACTGGATAACCTGACTCAGAGGCCTACGTGGTCGGGACGATGCAGTATTTGAGAAGAAAATCAGCGGGGGGCGGGGGGGTCTGACTCATAATTAAATGTGAAATCATGTATTATTAAGAGTGTAAATGCCAGCACAGCTTATCCCTTAAAATGTGCCAGTTTAAACGGATGTGGAAAGTGCATTTACACACAGTAGCACTGATCATAGACTGAATAAGCTAAACTGCAGTTGCAATTTTATCTTATATAAATTTATGAAGGGGCAGCCTTTTTGTATTATAATTATGCCTTTGCCACTGTCTGCACATCACATTGGTCCCTTTCAATAAAAGAAAAAACGTTGGGTACTGGTTCTGTTTACATAGTGTAGTTGATTCCTCTTTAAGTCCATCTGCAATTTGTGGTTTGGTTTTGTTGATTGTGCTCTAGCTCATGTCCACTTCATTTCTATGAACCCCTTATGACTATAAATGTAGTTCAGTAACATTAAGAACTGTGATGTACTTACATGCCTTTCTTAACGTTCTGAAGTCATTGCCTTGGATGGAACACTAAACTGCTGGTTATTTTTAAAGCCTGCGTGAAGCATTTTTGTCTTTAGTTTCATACACCTGTTGCGGTTGTCTTAGTTCTGCCTTTCACAATTTTCTTCCTAGCCTTGTTACTGGCAAAACAGTCGATGCTTGAAGCAGTGAGAAACAATAGAAATTCAATGGAGCTGTAGCAGTAGTTTATTCATCTCAAACTGCGGTGAACTGAATACATGCAGCTTAACAGAGACAAGCGGACGAAAATAATGAAAGAGATTAATTAATTTAATATCAAGTTGGGAATATCCCTTTATTAGTGAATACATATTTTCTGCCACCGCCAACTTTTACAGAACCACCTAAATTTCATTTTACAGAAAGGAACAGAGACGGGGTTGGCAGTGTTTATCCCACCACAATGGTTTCGTCATCCAAAAACTCATAATAGGGAACCTCCAGATTGAGTGGGGCAGGTCCCCTTCTTATTCTTCCAGAAGCATCGTAGTGGGAGCCGTGGCAAGGACAGTAGTAACCACCGTAGTCTCCAGCATTAGCGATGGGCACACAACCCAGGTGGGTGCACACGCCGAGAACGATGACCCATTTAGGGTTGACCACCCTATCCTTGTCGTGCTGGGGGTCTCGCAGCTCGCCGAGGTTCACAGCTTCCTCCGTAGCGATCTCCTTATCTGTGCGGTGACGGACGAACAGGGGCTTTCCTCTCCACTTGAAGGTGACGTTCTTGCCCTCTGGGATGTCGCCCAACTTGATCTCAACTTTGGACATGGCCAGGACATCGGCTGACGCGCTCATGGTGGAGACGAACTGGACGATCACTGTCTTGGCCGCGTAGACGCTGATCACAGAGGCGGCTCCGGTGAGCATGTAGGAGAATGCCCTTCTGCCATCGCCGCTCTCCCGGGAGGAGTGTCTGGGGTCCTGAACCTCGCTACGACGGTAGTCTGAAAAGTCGGGGACCTTGATGTCTGTGTGGGCAAGGCGTACTGCTCCAGGAGCTGAAAATACACGTATATATAGATTTTAAACTCTCCATGAAAACAAATTTGATGTCCACACAATTTTGCATCATGCGTGACAATAATAAAGACAAAAAAGTGGAGGTATGACAAATGACATTTCAGAGTTTGACTAATCCTGCAAAAATTTTCCGTCCAATAAAATAGTTTTTCAACTTTTCATACCCACCCTGCTCAAGTATCTGTCATTCACAAGCAGCATTGCTTGCTTGGGCTCTCCTCTCAGACATATCGTATTTAATGCACATTGGCTGTTCAGTCAGTCGGAGGCAGTCTTCTTATAAACTCTCTTTACTATCCTACTGTTACTGCACAATTGTTTAATGAATACATTTGTGTTTTTCCCCAATGTTGTGCTTTAAAATTCAAGACTTGATAATAAATCTAATAAATGTTACATCTACTTCTTATGGAGTTAGGTGATCTTAGAAATTGCTTTTAATTGCATACAGTGCTTCTTAAAAAACTGTTTGTTTTATAAACTGACAAACTAGTCAAAAAACAGGCAGTTTCAGACCAGACAAAAAAAGACTAGATTCATGTTTACATTAGCCTAATAGCATAATTGCTTAAATCATATTTAAACGTTTCAGATTTGAAAGTTTTCGAAAAACAGGAAGAAAAAAAACATGTTTTAGCAAGCACATTTGTATTTTTTGTTTTGTTACTTATGTTGTAACAGTGAGTGACTTTGGCAACTACGCCATTGGGCAAACGAAATGTTTAAAAACAACGTATTCATTTTGGATATCCAGATTTAACCGTAGTGTGAAGCTATTATGGTGACTTATTGTCCTGTAATATCTCGTGAAACTGTTATGCCTTTACCGTGGCTTACCCTTCGACAGGTCACAGATTTCACTTGCAACACCAGGGCTACTTCCGGTTAGCCTCAGTTAGCAATACATTTATTACAGAAAAAATGGTAACCTGGATTTAAAGAACTGTCGGATTCACATATTACACAGCAATGACGTGTTAATTAATATGTAAAACGTCGGTACTTGGTTTTTGTCATTATATAGCGAAGATAAGTAGTAGCTTCGGCTACGGAGTATCTCGTCCGTTGTTAGGCCTTACCTGCAGCGGGCACCAGCTCCTTGGCTCCGGGGACCACCAGGCTTTTAATTGTTTGTTTTGTTGCCGTGAGGTAAGGGGAAAGAGCCCCGGATCGAGAGGCTAGGGACATCATCTTTGCTTGAAGATAGTAAGTTCAATCCCGCAGCTGGGGACACGACCTTGCGTGTACAAATCTTGTGTGCGCCGCTCTGTTCTGCGTACCCAGAAACACGATCCGCCTCTTACAACGTTCCGCGTTACGTCAGTTTAGACTTAGTAGCGCCTGTTTGTTACTTCATTTCTAAATAAATCGCTTCGTTATATATGGATGTGCTGATTCGGATTTAAATACAGTTTAAAATATACCAATAACAATTTAATTACAAACATGAGATACTACATATAAATATTGAATAACGTAATTAAGTACAGGCACTTCTCCGAGTCACCTGTATCCAGGGGACCTTGTGATGTAAACAAGGGTCCTCGTACAAAATATGGAGACGGGCTACACAATGGTAACCTGAGAGGGAAAAAAACAAAAGAAAAGATGAAAATACCCAAAAGAAAATTATTCCTTCTAATTATTTTTGCATATGTGGCATTTTCACTCTATGCTGCATATAATGTCTTCTTCAGTACCAAAGTAATATCCCGTGTTCACAGGGTAGTGAAGAAAGAGGCAGGGGCACTATCGGGTAATTTGTATTTAAGATAAAATCGTTTTCTTTTTCTTGCAGGAAAGGCACCAAAACATAACTTGTTAATCAGAAACTGCTTTCTCTTCGATGTTTATGGTTTCCAAAACGAAAAGACAAGACGAGTGTGTTGTGTTTTGCAGGTGGCGTCCGAGATGGTGCAGCTCCGTTTTTTGCAGATGAATGGAATCCGTGGGAGGACGAGCAAGTGGAGTACAACTCAGCTCTTAACAAAAAACGAGAGGCTTTCAAACAGTACATGGGTAAAATTGATAAGACCAAACCCAAAAGATACAAGGTCCAAATCTGGGGGAAAGCCGCCATAGGTAAGTCATTTTATAATTAGATTTAATTGAGGTTGCAGAAGAGGTGTGTGCTGCCATGACTAAAGGGCAGTCCTATTCATAAGTGTTCATTCTCTCCAACTAATGTAATTATTAGTGTTGTTTCAGAACTTAAAACAATGTTGTTGTTTTTTTTTTTTACAAATTAATTATTATAGCATTTGGTTATTTTGGGACAGCCTTCCTCTCTTTAATGATATAAGAAGCAGCTGTACAGAAAGCATCTAAGAGTTACATGTAAGAAGAAAAAAGAATGACACTGCACACAATTTAAAACTTCTGGCAAATAATAAATACTTCCCGTGACCCTTATGTTAATAGTCCTGCATCAGTTTGAATTCACTTTGGGTTTGGGTTTAACCCTTCTTTCCTCCTTAGGACTTTACCTTTGGGAACATATTTTGGAAGGACCCCTCAACCCCACTGACAAGGTGGCTCAGTGGAGGGAGGGGGAACTGCAGTCGGGAAAGATTGATTTCAGGTAATGGGTCACTTAGAGAGACCCAATGACATATACGCCTATGCTTCACAGTCGATGAAATACAAAAATTCTGTGAATAGCCAGAAGAAAGCAGACTCATTCTTCTTTCCTTTCCTTGTAACTCCCTGTCTTTAGTTTTTACACTGGTCCCGCCGTGGTCCAGGGTCACGTCCCTCTGGATATGAACAGCCTGGTTCTTGTTCTCAATGGTCGCGAGCAGCAGAAGGTCTCTTACTCCACTCGGTGGCTGGAGCACGTCCAAGCTTTGGTTCAGTCTCACACTGTGTCTCACGTGGCCGTGGTCCTGCTGGGCAACGAGCACTGCAGCAATGAATGGATCGGCCCACATTTGAAGAGAAATGGTGGCTTTGTGGACCTGTTGTTTGTAGTGTACGACAGCCCCTGGGTCAACGACAAGGATGTCTTCCAGTGGCCCCTTGGTGTTGCCACGTATGTAGTCTCTTAATAGTCTTGTGTGTGTGTGTGTGTGAGTACTGTGTGAAAAAAATTTCACTACCTAACATATTGCTGTATTGTTTGTCTTTTCGCAGATACAGACAATTTCCTATGATCAGGCCTAATGCCCAATTGATTACCTCCAACCGGCCATACCTCTGCAATTTCTTAGGAACTCTTTACAGAAATTCCTCCAGAGAAATGCTCATGCATGTGCTGAAACACTCAGGCATGGATAAAGAATGCATCACAGCTCCCAGGGAGAAGTAAGTCTTTATTCAGTACATGGTGTTGATTTAATGGCTGTGTCATTTGTCTCTAAAACCTTTTCAGTGTGTCTTATGTGATATAAACTTGTTATTAAAAGCTCTTGTTGTTTCCAGTAATCAGGGAACTCTCACTTACTGTGGCGAATGTATTATAAATTTATTTAAGCTTCTATGGAGTGAAATATAAGTGATTATATCGAGTTTTAGGGACCAGCATTCATTGAAATCAGGTATCGCAGAGGTCTAAGCATTTAATCCAATTAATATGAAGGGAGGAAACCTCGACGTAATACATTTTAAAAGGCTGCTACATCGACATGTTGATCAATGGGTTTTTTCATTTCTCGCGAAGTGGCAGCTGAAGCACTCAGAAACTGCGTATTGATTACGAAACCACAGTACACAGCATCCATTCAATAAGACCATAACTTATTTAATTTCATAAATAATATAATCAGGGACTAATGACGGTAATTAATGAACATTTTTAACCGAACTCTTATTCAGAACTTGACGGTGGGTTGTGTGAGAGAAGTGGTGCCTTTAATTATTTCTTTATTTTTTCACTACTGTATGAGGTAAGTAAGAGTCTTTACAATGCCTCCCATTTAATATGTTAATCTTGATTTATGGGCTATTGCCCATGTTGATATCACTCTACCATTAATTTTAAACAACAAAAATGTCAAGGGACCCTGGAAATATTAGTTATTTGCTTGTTGGGCTGCTTGAAGAATTATAATTCAGTTTATTCTTTAGACTTTAAATGGGGTTGAAGGGGGATATATATGAATTCTTAATGGAACAGTTGGCTTAAACTGTTGGCTTAAACTGTTGGCTTAAGTGTTCTCCTCTTCCTCCTTGCCTCAGGTGGCTCCCTCAGGAGACAGCTGACAGTCTGAGACAGTATCAAACAGCTCTGGCCCAGAGTGAGCTCACACTCTGCCCAGTCGGGATCAACACCGAGTGTTACCGCATCTACGAGGCATGCTCTTATGGCTCGGTGCCCGTGGTGGAAGACGTACTAACGCCCGGGAGCTGTGCTGCAGGGCCCAGCTCCCCGCTACGTCTCCTCAAAGCCGCCGGAGCACCCTTCGTCTTCATCAGCGACTGGAGGGAACTGCCATCCATCCTGGAAAGGGAGAAGGGAATGAGCCAGGAGCAGAGGGTCGACAGGAGGAGGCGGCTGCTCGAGTGGTACGCCAGCTTCCGTCAGCAGATGAAGGAGAGGTTCACTGAGGTCATCGAGGAGAATTTCTTCAAAAACGTCTGACAGCAGCGCTTTTAAATGTCGATGGGAGAAACATTTAACACTAATTTATTTTGTTGTCTGTGGAGAAATGTGATGTACTACTGGCATAGTGAACATGGTGACGTTAAGTGTACTTTTTTCTGGTGCAGGTTATTATAAAACCATTTACTGTGTAGGTAAAATTGTAGAGCTGCCATTGCTGGGCAGTAACGTTTACAATGGAGGAATGTACAGGCATTTAAAGATCAAAAGGACAAGATGCCTTTACATTTTAAAGCCCATATTTTACTTTAACTAGGTTTTATATCTCTGTTTGTACATTACTAAAATTTTACTTTTAGGAAACACTAAAAACTAGAACAAAATGATTTGTTTTCAGGCCTTGTTAGAAAAATAGTAGAACAATTTTGTATTGTGAGCTGCTTGCACGTGGTTGTATTTGGTTCGGCTTGTATTACTTTTCTGGTTAAAACCTAACTAACCTAATTATTTATTTCAGTGCTGTGCTGCATGATTTTTTTTCTTTCTAGAAAGTGCAATAAAATAAAATGAGTGTTGTCCTTGAGAGAAATTAGTGGATGTATTTGTGTTCTGATTGTGTTGGTCCTGCAGATGGCGCTGTGGACCAGATAAAGTTTGGAGGCCTCAATCATTGGCTTTTAAAAGTTGAGAAAAGTTTTACTTGAGACAGAAGCAAATGGACACAGAATGAAGCATGATAACTACACGATAAAATACATTTATATTTGAGCACTAAGTACCTGAACCTGTTTTCGCCTGTTGCTCACCATCGTACATATTTAATTTTATTTTATTTTCTTGGATTTGTTTGCTATTTTGGATATTGCATATTGCACACTTTGTGTTTTTATCTACTGCTGTTGCATTTGCCCTCTCGGAGTAAATGTAACAAAGTGTTATGTGTCTTTACTGTATTTTTTGAATGCCCAATAAAGAACTTAATTAAATATTTGTATGTTCGATTAGGGTCATAACTGTATTAGCTGTGGATTATATTTGCATGAAGACGTAAGCAGGATATATAAGATTCCTGGCCGTATTTATCTCCGGGCTTCAGTCTTTAGCTGCTATGGGACCTACATGCATGTGAATTTGTCTCAGCACACTCAACTGAAGATCCCGTTAATTAGGTACTTGTGATAACGAATGTAACATCGCAGCCCTGTTCATGAAGGTTATGGTACTGAGCATTTACTTAAACAACAAAGAGCTGTTGACTCTACTTTTCACTTTGCAGGCTTTGATTTTTAGTGTCTTTTAATTGCATCGTGTTGTGTAGTCATTGGGCTTAATAACAGAAAGACTTGTGTTTAATTCACTATCTCAGTATCACAAACTAAAGCCTCCAAAGTGATTATACATTTTGACATAAACTAATCAGTCATGAAGGGGGTTTAATGCAGGACTGTGATTGCAGAATATTTCAATAAAAGAACATGTTTCCAAAATGAATGTACGATGATCAAGCATAACATTATGACTAATATTGTTTCCTAATATTGTGTAGGTCTCTCTTGTGCCTGTGTCTCCACAACAGTGGAGGTCACTACACTGTTTTTGTTGCGTGTGTCTGTGTCAGGCTGCATCCTGCTGGGGACGTGTGTGACATCCATACAAGTCACAAGATGGTCAGTGTTATTTAATCGTCCTGTCAGTGGTTTTAATGTTGCAGTCTGTTAAGATTATAATCTAATAATGTCACATTACCATTGTGCTCAACGCAACAACAGTGTGTTTATTTGTTTATCTGTTCACACACTTACTATGTTCCTATTAAACTCACAGTAGCTTAGTTGCACATAAAAGAAACACTCTTAAGAACCACAAGTAAAAATAATAATAATAATAATAATATGAGAGTAGGGAATAGTAATATCTAGTAAAATACAATAGATGTAAATAGTGTAAGTCAAAACATGTACCACATTTTTGACTTATATAACTTTTTTTGTATACACTACCAGTCAAAGGTTTTACACAAGCTTCAGTATCCTCCGGTATAATTGATCAGGACTTCATCTTATATCAAGATAATGACCCAAAACTTTAGTCCAAGCTCTACCAGAACTACCTCAGGATAAAAACTAGATGCAAAGCTTTAAAACATGAAGTGGACCATGGCCCAGTCTCTAGACTTTAACCCCATGGAGCTGGTTTGAGATGAACTGGACAGAAGAGAAGAGTGAAAGCAAAGCTCCCTACAAGTGGTAACATCTTCAACAAAATTGGGAAGAACTCTGAAAGAAGAATGTGTTCACATGTTCAATCAGCCATAGATGGTGACTCTGATGAGCCCAAAGTTTAGAACAGATTTTGGGTTTATATATTGATTTTTATACACACACACACACACACACACACACACACACACACACACACACACACACACACAAGTGTAAAACAACTATTTCTCTTGCAGTATAATAAATAAAGTGTTTATAGAATAGAAAAATACTTTGTTTGTCCCATAGTGGGAAAACTGCAGATATACATCTCTCTCTCTCTCATCCTAAGGGAAATTAAATCAGTTTCCCTTAGGATTAGTTATATCTAGTAAAATAAAATAGAGAAAGCAAACAAAGTACAGCAAAACTTTTACTTTTTGTGTATATACTGTAAAACAACTATTTCTCTCGCGATATAATAAAGTACACACACCATGAAGTATATCTGTCTGTCTATGAATATAAAACAAATGTACAGTAGAATGTATCGCAGTAATCTTAAGGGAAACTATGTAAGTAAGATGTGTAAGTAGTCAGTGCTTGAGGTGACTAATAAAGGAGGAAAAGGCTTCAGATTTGGGATCATGTGGGGTGTCGGTCCACTAGTGTCCACTGGCTGCGTGTTCAGATCCCTCCCTTTCCTCCCTCCCCTCTCTCCCCCCTCTCTCCCCTCCCTCTCCTCTCCAGCTGCTGTGTGTTGTGCTGCAGTCGTCCCCTGCTCTGTCTGTCTGCCTCTGAGCCTGCTGGGAGCTGGGGAGGGGGGGAGAGAAGAAACCGTCGAGGGAGAGCGAGCCAGGGGGGGTGAAAGCGTGCGCGTTTCTTTTCTTTTTTTATTTTTACGCTGGTCTCGAACTGGAAATCCTAAAAATCAGAGAAGAGGAACGACCGGAGTCGACTTCCGAGCGCTTCTACGGCTTTTTGGCACCACTTCTGCAAGAACCCGCGGAGACCCTGAAACTTGCGTGATAGTTTGCTCCTTCTTCTTCTCCTTCTTGTTCGGTGCTGGCGGCAGCAGTAGGTGCTGTTGCGCCGCGCCGACTGCTCCGATAGTAGTTGGGAGAGGAGGTGTGCGGAGGGGTTGGGGGGGGGTTCATTGGCTGGAGCAGGATTGCGCATTGGCCCTGCTGCGTGTATCCGCCGCTTATCCAGAGGGAAGAGGAACAATGAAGTACTAAACGTCTCCCCCCTCCTTGGCTCCAAGTCTTCTTGTCGCACAGTTGAATCCTGTTGCAGTCGTTTTCGCGTCGCGCGTCTTCCTTCTCCTCCTTCTTCTTCCTCCACCTCCTCCGCGTCCGTCCGTTTTTCTCGTCCTGTGTGGGATGCGTCGGCTGCTGTAGGACCCCCCTCCCTCTCCCTCTCCTTCTTGTTGACAAACAGTTTTTTTTTTCCTCCCCCGAGAAGTTTACAGAAAGGGGAGATAGAAAATGTCTACGCCGAGGTTTAAAAAGGATAAAGAAATCATCGCGGAGTACGAGAGCCAAGTCAAAGGTAAGAAGAAGGCAGGAGGGGTGAGGGTGAGGGTGAGGGGGGGCTCTCTGGGAAATGTGCCGCCGGGTAAAAGATTAAATTGGGACCAGGCTAGTTCATCATACCTGCGTATGAGTCACAGCCGGTTGGTGGTCGGATTAACACAAACAAACAAAAAAGTTGATTATCACCTCCTGTTCCCATTGGAACCAATCTTCACATAACTCTTTATTTATTTATTTATTTGTTTGTTTTAAATAAAAAGAAATCCCAGATCTATTGTTGATATTTATGGGAATAAAGTTAATTAGCAAAATAAAGGCCTGGTGCTTGAGTTCAGGGGATGTTTTGTGCAGCTTTGCATGAGAAAGCCCCTGAAAGTGCTCACTGCTCCGAGGGAGATCTCTCTCACACACACATGCATGTAAATAATCAGTTTTAATCTACCACCAGTCGTGTTACAGCCTCCGCCTGCAGAAATGTTCTAGCTTTCCTGCTTTGAGTCGTGCGTTGTTGTTTGGCTGATGTGCTGAACAACCTGTTACTATAAAGTCGCTGTGAGACTTTGTCGTCGCTGCACTGCTCCCACCAGATTTGGAAGAGGGGAAGATATTCAGACGCTACAAACGTTTTGAGGCTCGGCGTGTTGCTCAGGGGCACTCAAACACAACCGGCCGCTTGCACTCCCCTCCCTGGGTCTTCCTGTTTAATGCCACGAAACCCCGGTGTCACGACTGAAAAGCGTAGAGCTGCCGAGGAGGTGATTTAGAGGCTCTAATGATGCCACCCTAACTTATCTCGCCTCCTTCGAGTCCCCCTTGCATGCAGAGCAGAGGTGGCCTATCCCCAGACAGAACCGCCACAAGAAAAGAGGTAGTTGCTGCTCCAGGGTAACCATGGGGATTTGGCCCCCAGCCAACCCCAGCTCTGTTCCTTAGTGCTGTTAGTGTTCTGAAATACCACCTATTCACAGCGTCCCCGTAGCCAACCTTAAAAGCCAACCTTAAATCCAGAGAATAAGAGGGGAGGTTAGAGGAGGTCGTGGGGTTTTAAAAAAGGGGGAGTGGGGGGGTGGTGAGAAGAAGCCACCAGTCTTGCTTGAGGAACCACAAGCTCTTATTTATAAGGATTGTCCAGGATCCTTTCCTTCTCCCCCATCACGCTCTATTAAAGGCTGAATGCCTTTAATAGAGCGTGATGCACAGTCATTCGGGATTCTGGACAAGACATGACGAAGCTTCCTGCGTGTCACGCAGAACCCAGCGGGATAATAACTGCAACCTGATGCTGCTGAGAATAGCTGTTGCTCGAAGGCACGGCCGCAGCCTCCTCGGCAAATCAACGTGCAGGTGTATGGCTTTATTGAATATTCAGTCCCAAGGCTTATGTTATGAAGCTTGTCGTGCATTTTTAAACACGCGTGTGAGAGTAGTTTTTTTTTTTTTGATGGGAGAGTTAGCATCACACACAGCGCCTTGTAGTTTGCATAAGGTACTGTACTTGTTCTGTTTGCATTGTAAATAACTTGCAGGTATTCAGGATAAATGTTGCAAGTTACTCTTAATATTAACCCACCAATCGTCTCTCCAGAAACTCTTTGTGTTTGTGCTCGATGTCAAGTGTAACATGGGCCAAAATGTTAACTTTGCAGCACATTAAGTTATATATGGGTGTATATAGCATGCATGTGCAAAATAAACACTATCACTAAACCAATAAGTAATATTCTTTATGCATGTGGCATTGAACCAAACTATCTATTTTACTTGTTTCCTTGTATGTACTTGCCAATACCAGTTTTTGTACAGTCATGCAGTTGAGCACCCCAAACTGGGCAGCCAGGCTTTAAGGGCTCATTAAATTATGAGTATTTATACCTGGATGATGATGCTTAGCATGCTTAGCCACGTATTAACGTGCATTAAGCAACCCATTTAGACCAGATCCGGATTTTGCAGTTGTAAATCCCGTTATGAGTTTGCAGTGATAATGAGTGGGATCACATCTGCGGCGGACCTGTGACAGCCGGAGGCAGACCCTGGTTAACAGACATTGATTACTCGAGAAGGAGAACAACAAGCAGCCCGGAAAACAGCTGGAGCTGATGTTTGATCTTCTGGTCGGCGTTCTCTCCGTCTCACGGCTCCCAGCAAAAAAAAAAAAGAAGAAAAAAAAGTTGTCTAATTTGCACACTATTTAGACAAATATCTGGAAGGCATCGTCTTACGTACCCGCACTGATCTGAGGCCTCAAGCCTCCCTGCACTGATTTTGACAGGAGACGTTTGCTTTGTTGCAGTCTCCTCTGCTCATCCAGCAGCTACTCATATTTACACCAACATTTCATTTTTATCTGTTTACTTTTTTTTTGAGAATCGTCTTTTTTTATGTTTTTTTAATGGCCGTGATTGCGTGCCAAGTAGGATTGCTATTCCAGCCAGTAGATGTGAGGTATTTAATATCGTGTTTATGCTTAACGTTTGAAAGCATTCCTACTAAGGCTGACAGGACTGCTCTCAGGCCTCGGTCGTCATTCGGCTGACATCCACTTCTTAAGTACCCTCCAACAGCTTTTCTTTTTTTTTTTTTTTTTTTTTTTTTACCTCCTACAGATAAAATGGGAGTGGATGTCATTTTTGGCAATCCAAGGAAATTATCCTTTTATTGAAAAAGCGCCGTAGCATGGGGATTTAATTTTTGCTAATTGCCAAGAATTGGCATCTACACGAAGACTGCGCTTGTTTTGGAAAAACAAAAGCATTAAGGAGATTGGGTTAGGACGGTGGAATTCGCTTGTGCTTTATAGAGCGCATCAGTTGCAGTCAATTAGAGTCATTTAAAGCAGCGAGGGGAAGGTTGTGGGTACACTGGCGCTCCATGTGTGCCTCTGTTTCCCGTGGACTGGTGGAACAGGGCAACACTGCTGTGTTTTCTCGTGCCTGAAGTGTTGGTTTGATGTCAGGCTGCGGCTTGTGGTTTGTGGCCTGGGGGTCACCACTCAGATGGCAGGACCCCTTGAGCCCCTGACAGGGGGTCCTCTCCTGGGTCATTATAAAGGCTGCCCTCTTTGACCTGCCTTCACTGCTGTTTGAAATCAGACCCTGCCCCAATGTATACTCAAAGAGCGTAGTTGGTGCGCGTTGGTAGGCAAAGGGGATTAAAGGCTGGAAACTGCTCTCGGGCGGCCGGCATGGTTTTGATTATCTTCTAAATGAATAGGATTTTTCTTGTGGTTGGACATACAATTGGTTTATTTACGCAACTTATGGTGGAATCTATCACTGTCCGATTGGATGGCACATGTACACGTACGTATGAAAGCTATAGGTCTACATCACCCAGTGCAGATATTTTGCATCAGCATCTGCGTATCATGTGGAGTCCAAACTGTAATTTTGCTTTAAATCTGTCTTTTATGAGTTTTGGTGAAACAAATCCAGATGTCACCGGTGTTGGATCCTGGTCGGCTGAAGCTGACTTCTCGTTTTAGATTATTATAGCAAGAAAATAGTCTGTTAGTTTGGAGATGGAAGTTTAAAAAATCCACTCGGAAAATAATTTAATGCAACGTAAAATGGCCAAGTTTTAAATCCTGTTCCGATTGTTATTTAAAAGTAATTCATTAAACAAGTAACAAACTGTATGAAATATGCTCCTCAAATCATGACCGTGCACTTTTATGTTAAAATAAATCAAGGTAAAGTCAAAGCAAACTTTATTGTCAGTTCTGACATGTGCAACTCATATACAGGATTGAAATGATCTTCCTCAAAGGCCTACGATGCAGCAACTATACAAAAAAAATACAAACATAAAATGTACAAATGTTGAGATATAAAAAAGAGGATTGAAAATGCATATAAAATCTCATCTCATCTTCCATACCGCTTAATCCTGCACTAGAGTCGTGGGGGTTACTGGAGCCTATCCCAGCTGGCATCGGGCGAGAGGCGGGGTCCACCCTGGACAAGTCGCCAGCCTATCGCAGATGTATATAAAATATAACCTGTATATACAAAGTAGACTAAAAAGAAAAGTAAAAACATGACATGGCACAAGACAGTATATATAGCTGGACAGCTGGTGCAACCGAGCTGAATGGTGCAAAAAGGGAAGGAATTAAAAAAATATAAATAAGAAGAAGAAACAGAAAATAACTGCATGTTTGTGAACCAGACCTTTGAACCAATTGCCTCTAAATTGGTTGAGTGAACTGATGCTTTTTATTAATCACCATACTGGGTCGATCCAAGTCAAAAATCTACACTGAGGAAATGTGTTAATGAAAATCAGAGCAGCTGTCAGACTCCTGTGTAAATATATTCATGTCACTTTTGCCTTCATGGTTAGTAAATATTATCAGTGGTGTGAATGCATCTGAAAACATCACTCGCTATGACTTGACCTTTTTGTGACAGATTTTTATCCCGTTAACACCACGCTGCAGTCATGTGATGAGGCGCCTCCCTGCTCCTGCATTCATTAGGAACAGTCATTTACCCTAAAGGCTCTTTTAGAGAGTATTAATACTTTTGGGCTCGTCAGTCTAGGTCGCTCTGCAACAAAGCCTCCCAAACATTAGTCGGCGCTGTGTCTTTTTTGACTAATTTTTGTTTCTACTTCCTGCATCACTTTCAACAGTCATACAAATTGGGTCTCCAAACCTCATTTAACCTTACAAATTCTTTGTTTGTCTTCGGCAATTGGTTCAAAAATGGCGGAGATGGAGAATCAGCTGGAAACACTAAAGTGGAAGCTACTACCAGGTGGACCAATCAGACTCACAGCGCTAGGCTTTGTGAACGTCTGCGTTGTAGACTCCGCGTCAGCTTAATGCAAACGTATAAACCGCCTATTACTTTCCTTTCCGCCTCCTCTTTCCGGCCTCGGCTAATTAATGAACATAAACAGCTATTTCGTGGAGCACAGATTGACATTTTTGGCGCCGGATCAATTCGCTAAAGACCTCTGCGGCAGTCAAGCAGTAGCTCATGCTCCGCGGCGGTGGTTACTGGTGGATCTGCGACGCTTCGTCTTGGCAGCGCCTCAGAGGTGTTAAAGGAGGTTAGAAGTTTAAAGACTAATGGAAATCTAACGCCTCCTGGAGCACTTCTCCGCAGCATCGCACATCTCACGCGCTCACCATCTGCTTTTACTGCCTCTCATTTTATAACTGTGTGTGTTTGTAGTCTGTTTCCACGCAGTGGTATGGCACCGGGTGTGGCGTTTGTGCATGAGCATGCGTTTGCATGGCTGGGTGAATTGTTATTGACGGCACCATCTGTGGCCACTCACCCCCTTTTTTTTTTTTTTTGCAAGTTTTAATAAACTCTGCTGAGCGCAAGCAAGGCTTCACATTCCCTGCTGTGTTTTTCTTTGTAGCCACAAAGGCCACCGGGACATTAGCGCAACCCCCAACCCCTACCAACCTCTATCAGTGTCCCTGCATCACCAAAACCAAACAAACACGCTGCCATTTAATGACAAAACAAGAGGCCTGGTGTATTGTAGCCGACACTGGTTTATTCAATTTCTTCCCAGAAAGGATCAAATCTAACTCACTGCGGCGTGACCCTGACTGGGGCGCCTCAGACCGTGAATGAATCATGCAAACACTGAGAAGAAACTTTTTCTTCTTAGCCGAGTGTCACTCATGCCTCGTGCTCTGCTGGTAATTTTCTCCCCTCTCTGCCGGAGATGTTGAGGGCATAAAGAAGAATCGCTGTGAGCGGTTGGTAATGAGCTGGATGAGATGCAGTGCGCAGATGGTGTAAATGCAATTGGAACATGCTTGGAGAAAGTTAAAGGAATTACAAAAGAAGGGAATAAAAAGGAGGATTTGGAGAAAATTCGGGCCACTTTCTGGCAACTTTAATTCCTTTTGAAGGACTGCTGGGGACCAGCAGATGGACTGGCAGAAAGGCAGACAGACACAGTTTGACCATCAGGCCGTGCCGCTGCCCGCCACCCAGTAGGGCTGGATTAGGGAGAAGGAGACTGGGGGATGGGAGCGCGAGCTGTATGAGGTCAATGCAGGAGTAAGTGAAGGCGGAGGTCATAAGCTCTGACTTGGCTGACTTGTTTTAATCTGCGTCTGTGTGACTTCAGCCGATTCATCTGCCGGATGTAAGCCGTTTATGTGGTTAGCGGTGGTGAAAGCTTTTTAAGAAGAAGGCAAACACACTAGAAGTGGAGTCTCTCGCTGGTTCTTGTTTCCTGTGTACGCTTGAACAATGTGAAATCTGCCGCTACGGTTTCTTCTTTTCTTTCCTGTGTCGCAGGTTTGACTGACCACGGCAGTCTCATGAAAGGCTGCGGCTCAGGTAGTCATTGTCAAGCGTTTGGATACTGAAGCTGAATTTTGCTGGGGTTTATTCCACTCATCAACTCCTACTGAAAAAGCCTCGCTGGGCACCATGTATGAGGCTGCTTCTGGTTACATCAGCTTTCAATATGTGGGTGTGTCGGTTTGGGCTACCAGGCCGTGCTTTGCAGTAAGCTTAAGTGCGATTAGATGCAAAAAAGTAAATTGTCAAGCTGACTTCTGATATTGTGACAAAGCTTAATGCATCACAAAACCATGCACTCTGGACGAGGAAGGAAAGTCACCTTGACCAGACCAGGCAGCCTGACACTCACACACACACAAAACGGTTTAGGAACAGCACAAGGTGTTGACCTGGTCTCCAAATTCACTAGATCCCAAACTGATCAAGTATCTGTGGGATGATCCACAGAGGCTCACCACCACAGGACATCTTCTTAAGGCCCATGTCTGTTTTCTGTTTTCTGGAGGCACAAGGAAGACCTACACAATATTAGGAAGGTGGTCGTAATGTTACGCCAGATCGGTGCACATATAGACATACTGACTGACGGGATCTCTAAGTTTTCCCGCTCTTCTTGCTAATCCCTTGTGTCTTATTGTTGTTATTCACTTTCCTTTTACAGTTTTCAGTCCGGCAGCATATATGATTTACTTGTTGGGTTTGTTCATCGTGAATCCCAAAACACTGCAGACTTTAGACTTTTTTTTCCCAGTTCTGATGAGGAGACACCTTCACGTGACACAAAGTTAATGGGCAGCGATGAATCGCGTTCACTTCCTGTGTGGGCGGGGACTTCGTTGCTCTCGGTCTTAATGCTCTGATTATAGAGTCAGACGTGAAACATGTTAATTAGACTATTGAGTTTCTATTGACGTGTGCTTTCCAGCGTCCCTGCCTCTGTCTGTATTATGATTTTGTGGAGCTTTGGGTTTGAATGTCTGGTAACAGTAGAAAATGGAGCCAGCATTAGGCTAAAGTCACACAATCTTTTATAATTCTAGTGTTTGTTCGCCTGCAGACAGCTACATAATCCTCTGGCTGTTGGTTAAAGTGGGTAATGTAAAATCTATAAGAACTATTACAGTAATCTGGGTGTTTACGCTACATCTTTGTGGGGGAGAAGGATTCATTATTAAAGGGAAGCTGCATTAAAGGGAAGGCTTTAGCATCCTCTGCAAATTTTTAGCAATTATCATGTTACATACATTTTTATAATGACCAGTGACCAAGACACAATCAGCAAACTCCTGTTCTTTCTTTTTGCCTACATGGAAACAAGATTCTGTTCTATTTTGACTTAATTGGAGCGCCCAGAACATTAGCAAGCCCAAACTGATAAGAACAGTCTTATCCAGAAGCTTGAAGAAGGTCAAGTTGTAGTAGAACAACTGCGTTCGCTTTATCTGATCCTGAGCCCTCACTTGTGCCTGTATGCCGTTAACTCTGGCTGCCTTCAGCTGGCGGCCGTCCCAGCCCGCCCGAAATAATGCAATTCAAAACAGCCAAACGTTCGGCAGGAATGATGAATTATATCGAGCTTGGCAAGTCCAGCCTTGCCTGTGTTCATCAAACAGTGAGTCACATTTCCTGCACCTGACCAGGACTAGCCGAATTACGTTGGTGATTCGCTTTATTAAAAATATTAACGTTCTTAAATAATTCCAGCCATATGCGTAATAAGTGCAGTAAACGCACGCAGCTGTTCTCACACATGAAATGCTCTTGAAATCAACAACCCAAGTTATGTATAACTGTAATTTTAAATGCGATCGCACATTGTGTTGCGTGCAAAACATATGGAGCCTGAACAGGCTGCAAAATTGCATCAACAGAACAAGCAGAAACTTTCATTTCTTCTGTCACAAAGAAAAAAAAAAGCCGACGTCCCTTTACTGCTGGGAAACTGGAGGCATAATATGTAATTTGCATCAAGTGTAGAGTTTCACACATCTGTCCAACACAATCCTATCCTCCGCCCACTGTCGTAAACTCTTTCCCAGCCGCCCGCAACACAGATGAACAGAAGTTTAATTTACTGATCTTTCGACTCCTCCCTGCCTCCTCCCCCGTTTTCCATTCTTCCGTCTTGACCTCACGACCCAGAGGGAAGCAAGCTTTGAGCCTCCTGATCAATAGGCAGAGACCACCCCCTGAGGAACGACTGCCATGTCGCGCTGCTGCCCCGAGGAAAAAGTTACTGTGTTATAAAAAGAAACGGTCAATAAAATGTCAACCAGAGGCTTCATGTCCTTTGTGTTGTGTGAGTCGGATCGATTATAGTTTAATGTCAAGAAGCCTACCCCCGCGTTTTGTTTGAAAGTATAATAGAGCCTCGCTGCTGAGGACACCCCAGAATATCTGCGCCGTATTATGCAGTCACCCTTCTCTCTGTCTGCGTTTCCGTTGGCGTGCTCACTTTTGCGGAGCAGAAAAGAACCGGGAAGAGTTTCCCATGGTCTCAGCTCTCAGCTTATCAGCCCCTCTATAATGCGTCTCATTGTGGGTTTGCAGCAGGACGCCTGAGTGTGCAGCAGCCGTGGCCTGTGTTCGAGCCGTCTCAGGCAGGTCCTTTGAGCTGAAGTCTGAACTCTCCTCCGCCCTACCTCAAGATGGAAACTGGAGCCATAGCTGTGGTTTCAGCCACAGATATGTGGGGTGCTTGGAAATAAAAAAAAAAAAAAAAAAAAGGGCCATTTACGGATAAAGTTCTGTCAGCCGTGTTCCTCCCACACCCTAGTGCCGGTGGTCACACACGAAGAGAGAGCCTCTGGCTGTGTTATGTCCCTTCTCATCAGTGTGTTTTCAAGGTTCAAAGAGAGTTTCTCCATGACTAAAATCTTTGTTAAACGGGAAAATAAAATAAATAAAAGCAGGAGATGAATCTGAAGCTGTATATTTTATGTTATTTTACTTTTAAAAGTTCTGATTGTGTCTTTGAAGCACTGTTCAGGTGTTTACTTAATTAATTATTAGACCAATGTGATATTTATTTGACACGTTCACACGCAGTACACCTGTTGAAACGCGAAGTTTTATATTGGTATTGAGTTTCTCTCTCTTGCCCTTTGCCCACTCTTTGACCCTGTTCTGGCGGCCTCTTGTCCACGGCAGCTTGGCCCCCCAGTCAGGAAGCCACTGACCTCGGTTTTCTGACATGAATTCGGGGGCCCCCCCTCTGTTCAGTTGGGTCACTGTACCTGTTGTGTACACAGCAGGGGTTGTGGATGGCCATTAGCCGTATAAACAAGTGATGAATCAGACTGCAGTCCCATTATTTTTAGAGAGTTAGTCATTCTCTCATGTGCAACTTAGGTCCGTAGATGCAAACATTTGTTCGAAACGTCTTCTGTCACCATTGTTTAAAATGAAGCAGGACGTAGGAACATAAATTAACCCGACAGTCAAAAAAGTCTTGAAAAACTTTTACAGAGCAAGTCAGACTGACAAGCTCATATAGCTGCTCATATAACTGACAGGAACATGTCCCCCTCCTCCACACTAGGTGGCGATTTGCGTGTTTTTAGTGGGTTAATAAGGCCCCCGTTGCGGTTGACTTATTATGTCATATAATAAACAACCCTGGTCTAATGCAGCAGACTGGCATTTTAAACAACAAGATGGATAATAGTACAGGTTTTTTAAATCTCGTACGTAATGTGCGCGCTACTTATGGTGCAGATAAGATGGCGCTATCCCTCAGGTGGTTCTTCAACTTGCTCTGTTTACCTCCTCCTTCTGCCACTGGCTTTCTCGGATATTTTTTTTCTGGGGTCATACACCAGCGCAGCGTATGTGGGACATGCTCACTTATGTTGTCCAGTTAAAGTCTGATTAAGGCGTGTACCTATACATGCTGGAGAAAATCAATTTCCAATTACATTGTCTGAGCGTCTTAATCAGATAAGGAGAACTCCAATTTTAGTTTACTTGCACTTAAGTTGTCCAGTTAAAGTCGGATTAGGGCAGTAATTAATTTTTTTCACGTGTATGTAAATCTACTGAGTGTCTGTGTCCCGCAGTACTTTAAATGAGACTTAAGTGGTAATTGGCAAATATGTGCTTAGGAATGATTGTAGTTTATTATTATTAAGTGGAGGACGAATGGCTTTCAAGCTCAGACACCTAGTTACCTGTAAAGACACCTGTCACTCTTAATGATAAATAACTTAGATACAAATTGAAACGACTGAGTAATGTGAAATTTAATTCACCGTCCACTTGGTATCAAGAGGAAAACTTGCTATAGAGACGTAAACAATTTCTGCTGTAAAGTCGGCAGTTGACAGTTAATGGCCACTCTAGGAGCTGTAGAGGTTACTGCCTGGTGAAACTAGAGGTACAATACCCAAGTTCCTAAAATGATTGATGGACTAAAATGAAATTTCCTGCAGTTACAATAAGTAAGGGACTAATCCAATACGAAGCTATTTAAACTGTCTGTTACATTTCCAATAGTTTTAAAACCATCTGTTAGAGAAAGTCTTGAAGGAATTGTCCCGGTGCTGCAGGTAACTACTACTCAGTTCTTTCCCTTCCTGTAGAGTTTTTCAGATTGAGATGACCTGGAACACACTCTGCTGTCTTCAATTTTATTATAACGTAATAGGAATGACATGAGCAGCGAAATGAACTCAGTCTTGTTTTTTAGATCAGAGTGATCTGGAAGTGGAGCAAGCGTTATGCTGTCCTGATCTGTCCTGTTTCTCATGACCCAACGTAGAGCGATGCCAATTTTTTTTGTTGTTGTTTCCCTCTTAATTATAGATTGCGATCACCTCTTGGAGCAGGATGACAGACATTGCTGAGGCACCGTTGTAGCTACGGAATAAGATTGTTAAGATGATTGTTGAGAGCAGCTCACAAACTGGCGACACGGTGTTTGCGCTTGTGTTTGCGCTTGTGTACACTTGCTCAGTCAGCTGCCCAGCACGGACACAGACACCACGGGCATGTCTCATATATCTTACTTTTTAATCAGGCAGTGTGGAGGAAGCTCCTGTCTCCCCTGGGGCCCTGTGATTTGTCCTGGTTAATGGCGTGTCAGAGGGGCATGATGCATGGTAACCTGGATGGGTGCAAGGCGCATGCATCGTCCGACTGTGGTCTCTCACCCACACACACACACACACACACACACAGAAACAAAAAAAAAAGGGTGGCCTCCATCTCCTCCCGGCTCAGTGGGAGACAGAAAAGAGAAAGCCCCAGTCTTGCTCGCTATAGTGTAGAAAAACAAAGAGCAGTGAAAGCTGATCTGTCGGTTCTTTTCTTCTTCCTCCTCCTCTTTGTCCCACGGCCTGACACTCTGAGCTGCCGCCCCGAGGTTGATCACATTCTCCGGTCGTTCTTGTCTCAGTTCTTAATCCGCTGGGTGGATCCTGTTGGGGTTGCCTCCTTTAGGCTAAACCGGCATTTTATTTCACCTGTCCAGTCTTGTCAAGTTTGCTGCTCATGCAGGGGAGAATGACAGAGTTTTTAAATGAGATGTTCTGATGGACATTTTTTTTTCAGGGGAAGACACTCAAAGCCTGAGAACCTGGTCTCAGAGTCCGCCACCGGTTCTCAGAAAAGTGGGATCAGCAGTTAAAACCTCCCCGAGGGTAGCTCGGAAGAGATAGCGACACGTAACTCGTTGTCACTTCCTCCATATTTGGCTTCCACTGTAATTATCTGGAAATGAGGTCTTTGTGAAGCCTGCTCCTTCTCCAGTCTTCTCTCTCGGAGATGACCGCGTTAGCCTGTCTTGGCCCCCGGTGCCCTGAGGGGTGGAGGGGTCACCGTGGACTTCCTCATTCTTTACGGCTTACCTTTCACCGCTAGATGCCTTGGAAGAAATCAATCCCTGCTGGCTGTGACAAGGCGACTGATTTGGCCCCAGGACACTGTGTGGGACTTTGTCTGAAACCTGAGTGAGGAGAAAGATTAGGATGTGATTTGAACTGAAGCTAATATGTTATGCATTCCTCATATTTGTCAAAAACGGTTGCACATCTAGCTACAAGATAGAGCAGCTCTGCAAGGCTCTGCTTAACCACGCCAGTAGTTATAATGATAACCAGATTATTGTTGTTTATTGTGCCAGTTTGTTAAATGCATGAGGCTGTGAATATATTCAGTCATAGAAATGTCAGCTGTCGTAGGGCTGGGTGATATACTGGTTCATATTGAATACTGGTATTTTTTTATTTAGATATGAATTTTGAATGTACTGGCATATCGGTGTATTTGATTGGAACGCTGCACCACGAGACACCGGACCGTTCTCAATGTAGTGCTTGTAAACACGCGTGGTGCAACTGTGTTACTGCGAGGTGTGGAGAAGATGGACCAAAAAATGGAGCGACAGAAGACCATGAAGGCACGGAACTACTTGTTCCAAAAAAGCTGCTGTGTCAGTTGTTTGGGGTTATTTTAGGGTGACCAGACGTCCCTGATTTCTGTGGAAAGTCCCCCGTTTAAAGCTGTTCCCGAAAATGTCGATTTTAGCTTTTTATGAATGAGAAAAAATGTTGCACGCAAACTACAAATATTACGGTAGCTGGTCGCGCTGCTATCAACATCATAATGTGTTGTGAACACATAATTATGCATGAAAAAAAAAAAACTGTGGTCATACCGCCCAGCCCTAAGTTGACGTGACACCAGAGCTCAAGGCATGAGAACATCTCACTAAATTCATCAGTCATCATCACCAGATTCACCCTCTGAGGTCCATGAATGAATGAACTGGTTCAGCTCAGAAATCTGCTCTCTTGCTCGTTTCAGTCCTGTCCATTTCACCGTCTTCTGTAGATTCCCTTTTTCCGGGTGAGCGTTTCTGAAGTTAATCTCATGGTTTGAGTGGAGGAATGTGAAGGAAATGTTTATCTGTGCTTCCCCTTAAAACCACCAAATGCAACTGCACTGCAGCGAGCTGTCTCGATCGAGACAGCCTCATTATTATGCCCTGTTAGTGTAGCTTTGGACTTACAGATTTTGTCGCGTCAGGCTGAGAGCAAAGAATTTAAATCCTCTAGTATAGCATAAAATTCCCTCTTTATATAAAGTTTGCTTTGAGCTTAGTTACAACCCTGGAAGGGTGAGGCTGTAAGCTAAATCCTTAGAACATTTCAAACTTGCGCGATGATAAAATGATAATGGTTGTTTGCTTAAGAGCGGACCCTTTCTGGGCTCTGATGAATCATTCACGTCTCATAAATGGCCATTAGAAATACATGTGGTGTGCATGTTGGGGTGAAACTGAAAACGTGTATCGTATTTGCATAATTATACGTCTTTGATTTCAGATTACGCTCTGGCTTTGAAGTTTGAAGCTCTCGGCTGTGGGAAGACCCACCACAAATGTCTGTGTTGGTGGGACTTTGCTTAAATATGCCCTTTCGTTGGTTTCTCGGTTTTCATTTAACGTCAACATCAACTCGGCTAATTATAATGCCTTAAAAGTCACTAAAAGTACATTTAGCGTGGCTGTGTTCAGTACGTAAGGTTTAGGATCTTTGTCTATTATATCATTTGTCAGCTCAGAGCGGATTAAGCTGTGTAGATTTGTAGATTCTAAGCCAGCCCTTTTCTTTATATGTATGTGAAATGATTCTTCTCCCAGCTTCAGAACAAGCCCCCCTCCCACTCCCACACACAGTATCCTCCACCTGCCCTTAATTCTTTATCCTCAATCTTCAATCCCAGCTTTAGTCCACCCATCCATGCACCTCATTACTCTAACCCCAACCTGCCCTCCTTAGCCCCCAACCCTTGCGCCCTCAATCCTTTGCCTGTGACCAGCCAAGCTGAAGGCCCGAATCATATTGGTGTTCTTGATGCTCACATACAGATCAGGACGCCGTCCATCCAGGCTGCCCGTGATCGGCCCTGGCATTGGTTGAATGAAGCAGACAGTCACATACTGACACTACTGAAAAAGCTTCAAAGCTACACGTGTCATGTGTATTTCTTTATTTTTTAATCCCTTTAGATCAGTAATGATGGAACACATCAAGGAAAAGTTAAATAAGAAAGTTCGAAGGTACGAATATTAAACCACGCTTAATGCAATGCAGTAATTCCCTTCTTTTATACAGAATACAATACAGAATTCGTGTTACTTAGGTGGCTTCAGGGATTTTGGCTCCAGCATTCCCATTCTCCTCATGGGACATCAGCTGTCCAGACATATCAGCTGTTTGATCTGCCTGCACACGGCTCTGACCACATAATCCAGTCCCGATAACCTCACTGGGATGTGATGTGGAAATATTTTCAAAATGAGCACTTAAGTAAGCTAAGCCCTGACTCCTGTGACCAACATTTTTTTAGACTTAAATGTGACATTTATCTAGTAAACCGAAGGTTAAATGTTCTAATCCTGATTCAGGTGTTTGTTTTAGCACCATGAACATCAATAGGCAAGTTAAGTTTTTGTGAAGGCCTGTTTCCCAGTTGACTCTCGGTGGCAGCTTGTTTCATTATAATCTCAATGACTAAAATGAATTTCCACTGACATCTTAAGCACGTTCAGGAGTGCAGTGGATACGGTATATTTTTGAACTGCTGACAGACAGCTCTTACGCGGCTAAACCTTTCACGCCGGAGATCAGACTCCACATTCCTCAAAGCGGGTATGTTTACATGAGGCTGGAGACGTCTGTGTGAGTGAATTATTTCAGCTGTCACAACTCCGAGCAGCAGGTGGGAAAAGATGCTTTTTCTCAGAGGAATTTGCGCAGTTTCTGCTTTCTGTGCGGCTTTTTGTCCGTCGTCACCACGCAGCACATTGAATTGGGTGATAACACCGGACTTTTGCACCAGTGAGCAATACTGCAATGTATATATGTGCATATGCTACCACTGCCCCATCGTAAAAATTCTGTCCTGACCTGCAAACAAATTTTTATGAAATGACCAATCATTCAATCAACGATAAAAGACTTAAAAGATGACAGCGAGGTATATACAGTCAGAGAAACCAGACCGACAAATGGCAAGCAGATACAGAGAACATCACTACGCAAACATTCTATTAACACTCACAAGACTAGCACAAGGACGCTCTGTGCTGCCCGGAGTCTCATTTAAAGGCATTACCCTAGTGATCAATACAGCCTGTTGTGTAGACACAGTGGGGTTTGTAAAAGTATTTTTAGAGAAGGCTGAATGGGCTTGGGTGTCTGTAGCATGCGGTGAGTGCCCACGATAGTGCAAACTTTTATTTGTGCTTTGTCTCAGCCCTGTTTCCCTTTTGCAGATAAGACATTTTTATCCAACCTTCAAATCAGCTGTGGCTCTTGAAAAACTTGTCCCCTGGACGACAGGAAAGGGATACTCGAGTTTAGGCCTGAAAGTCTCATGGGATAAATGTCTTTGTCTCTTGGAAAGAAGGCTAAAACTGAATATTTTGCTTGATGTCGGGTCATGAGCAAGACGAGGAATCCGTGGATGTACAAAAGTCTGCTGGGTTCAGATTTTGTATGAGATGAAAGAGCTAAACGAGAGCAACAGATGGAAGCTTTTGCGAACAATCGAGAAAAGGCCCCATTGTTTGTTGTAGGGTGAACATTGACATCGGCCCGTTCTGGCAACTTTATGTTCTCTTTGCTAGCAATGGAGCTTTATGTCCGCGGAGAGAATCTGTGAGTGGTGTTTTAACGTGTTTGCGTTGCCTTTATTGTTGGTGTACAGGTTGTTCGTGTGCGTACTCGGACAATAAAACATAATCAAATGTTGTTGTTTGTTTTTTTTTGTCATAGATTGTAGTTTAAACCCAGGCTGCACATCTCTTCTTTCTGTATTAGACATTACTGGGCCTTTAATCCTCCTTTCCAACACTTTCTGAACACATAACCAGCCTCATAGTATTTCTGCCTCTCATGTCCTGGCCTCTGGAATTACAGGCCTGGTCTTGAATAGTAGGGTTGTTCCTCCTCGGCCCCTCCGACTCCTCGGCTGGTTTAACCCTATCAAAGGTCCAGAAACGGCACATTTTGCAATGTGCTGGTTTTTCTTTTTTAATACAATGGAAGGAGTAGAATTAGGGGTAGTAGTTAACAAAAAGGGAAACACATTCTTATCTGCTATTTAGATTATAGAGTACAAATGATGGAGTCATTGTTTTCCATGTAGGGGGTCGGTTTGAATTTACTGCTTCAAGTCTTCATTCGTAAGATTAAATATTTGAACAGGAGAAGGACAATGAAATATAGCTCCCAGGTCTATTTCCTACTTCCTCTACTGTGGCTGAATGTAGAATTCATTTTGGAGCTCAACATTTCTGAAGAGTCTGAAGGGACGCATCGAGGCAGGTGTTTCTAGAGAAGAAGTGTGCAGTTCGGGAGGAGGAGGGGGACTGCAGGGCTATAACTGAGATCTCTAAAACTGGAACTGGCTAAATCCCTGGAGTCGGATGTCCGTTCAAACCTGGATGTTAACAGCACATGACAGACGTGTTGTAGCTTTCTAGTTTTTTTTATATGGGATCCTTCACTTGCTTCGTGCTTTGTTTCTTTATGATTTCAGACTGATCTGCTGCAAAAGGCTCAGACAAAGCCAGGATAGTGCTGGGCTTTGAATAATGGGATGCTGTTTCCTGTGGGTCAGATTTCAGAGGAAGTTGACTGAGCATGCCTTACTGCTATAAAAACACTGTTTTGTCTTCATCCAGTCATTGCTGCACAATGTGAATACCAGTTACGTCAAACTGTCTCTGAGTTCCTGACGGCGTTCCCTTATTTTTAAGTCGGTATACTGGCTTTATCAAGGACATCTCAGCGTTTGCGGTGTACAGCCTTCTCCCATGGTTTCCTGTGCCTGAATGGTGCCATACTGTCCTGACTGTTGGAACACGTTGTCATGTCAACCCAAGCTGCCGGCGGCTCTAGCTGGATCTGGGCCACGATGCCGGTGTCCCTTCCCAGCTCTGGTGTCTCCTCGGCGCAAAAGGGACATTAAAAAAAGAAAGCGGCTTTACAGTAAGGGTGTACGTTGTGCGAGAGAAGGCAGATGTACAAACACATTGGGTGGATACACAGACGGATGACTTTGAAAGTCAGCTATGCAGCTTGTCTGGACATACAAAAACAGACGGATGCTTAACAGATACACATTGGCAGAGAGAAATATAAATTTCAGGATTTGTGGGTGATTAAAAATGCCAAGTATCTAATTCTTGTTTGTTGCAGTGGATTGTGCAGCTTTCAGAAGTGAACCCTACTGAAAATGATTTACTACCCTTGGCTGCATACTCATGTCAGCTCAGGCTTACTACGGGCCTGTTCAGACCGTGCATTAGAATCTGATCTGGCCAGTCTGATCATAAACGACCAACTTTAAGTACATGCGTACTGGGGAGCAATAGAATATTATAACAGCTGGTGTCTCTAATGGATCGCTACCGCTACTCCAGAACTGAGAATACTACTACGTTTTATGAGTGTGCATCATGGTTTTGACTTCACACCATAAGTTATTACTTACCGATCTCCCTGATGGTAGTTACACCTGCACAAAACTCAGATTATAACTTTAGAAGGTTCTCACACGGTTCTTTATACATCAACGTGCCTGCAGCAGCTACAAAGACAGCATATTGTGAAAGACTCTCCTTACCCATGAGCAAACATCAATTATTTATAATAGCGGCCTTTTTTCTGAATGAATGAGGCAAAACTCAATTGACGCAGGAGCACCCCTGAGTGGGCGGTCTTTAATGGGTCCCAGGACACATTGTGTTCACACTACCAAAAGTATGTAAACGCATGCGGACACATGCCACCGAGACCACCTCCAAATGTGGTCGGAGATCTGATCTCTCAAATGTAATCTCAATGCGTCCCAGGGGTGTTCACACCTGTCTTTTACTTGATGGGGTCGCCCAGATCGGATCTTAATGTCTCTCCTTCCCACCCTCATGGGGCCCTTACAGAGGGAACAGATCCTCGGCCTCTTAGAAACAACCCTTCCTTCAAATGCCACCGGCAACATTTTGCCAGGATGCTACAGTTTCTCTTTGTTTACTGCAAAGTCAGGGTAAATATTCCAGTGGATGAAAGCTTGTGTGCAGCCGACCCAGATGTTTCTCAGGCTGCACCCTCTTCATCCCTCCGACCGCACAATTTTAATAGTATTGTCACCCCAAACAAACATCCCAACTGTAAGAGCTGAGGGCATGCCCAGCCAAGTTTTTTTTTTGCCTGAGGTTAGCTTGTGAATTAGTGTCTGCCGTGACATATGAGCTTTAGCCCCTTTATCTCTCTCATCACTAATACCCACAAACAAAAGCACAAAGGCATGCCAGATGCAAAGTGGGGTGTCAGTTTTCTTTTGGGTTAAATATGTAGATACTGTAAGTCCATAGCAGGTTTCCTTTAGATTAAAACAAGCAGAGGATCTCCGCCGCAGGCTGGCATCCATATTTTTATTCACATGAGCCCACACTGTTCCCTTCAGGGCAGCAGACACATCAACAGTTCTAGAGATGGATGAGGAAAGTGGATGAGGTCTGGATAAGAGACCGAGAGAGATCAGTACATTTTGCATAGATTTTATTTTCTCTGATGCGGTGCCACACAGATGCAACCACTTCCTATCGTAGGCTTTACTTTTTTTTGCTTTATGTTAATGACATGTCAGGGATTATCTGCTGAAATTTCAGTTTTTGAATATCAAATTCTCACACTCTGTTGGCTTGAAATGTGCCTCTGAAAGAGTGGAGCCTGCTTGTTTGCAGAGGATGGCAGCTGTGGTGGGCTTTGATTCACAGCAGTTACAAAAGGATTCCAATGGTTCAATGGTGACCCAGAGCTACAGGGAAAAAAAAAAAAAAAAAACATGGAAACTTTTCAAACTGCTTTTCAGGCCTGGTCACACCAGTATCTAAGACAGTGGAATTGTGCAAATTCCTGCAATCTGGGGATTCGCTTGAGAAAAATGCATTCACACACATTTGCAGTGATGTGTAGCTTTCGTAACTGGTGCGACTGACTAATAAAGAGTTTTCTTCACGATGCAAACCTCAGCAGACAGCTGGAGAGTCTCAAATGTATGTAGGTCCTTGCAACAGCAGCACCGGCTTCGTTGCAGCATTCACTTTCTATTTAATCTGTACAACTATATACTGAACAGCAGGCTATGACACGAAAAGGCTTTATTAATGTATTTGCCTTCTTTTCAAAGTCTGAGTGTGTAACAAACATCGTAGCCAAGCCAGTAAGTCACAAAATCCACTGATTGTTGTTGTACTTTCGAGACCTAGCTCAACAAGTATTAATATATTTAGTGGGGTTATGAATTATTTTTTGTCAGGATCATAATTATGATCATAACAAAAAATAAAAGAAGAGTTATGTATACTGCAGTAGTGATGTGAAAAATATTTTTTGTGGTTGCCATCGCTGCTCCTTGCCTGGAGGCGTTGGACTTGCCTCGGAGTCACCTTTCAAGTCTTTTTGGTGACACGTTCCTTTAAGACTGCATAAATTGACAATCTTGCACATAAAATTAAGTCTGAGTATATTCAACACACACACACACACACACAAACAGACACCCGACCACACAACTCTCAGCCGGTGCATGTGTGGGGACCAACACACCAGACTGGTGTCCAGATCAAACAGAACGTCTAGATGTTCCCCAGCAGCTGAACAAACAGCTCTGCCTCTGAAATGCTTACTTCTCCCAGCATTCTGCTCCCCGCTCTCTTATTTTGTTTGGATCAAAATGACGGTCCTCACTGGCCACCATAAAGTCAGCCGTGATTGATCTCTCTCCTGCCTGCAGTAGGCCTCTTGCCTTTCGGGGGTGTTGCCTTAGCAACCGTGGCTTTCGGCTCATAAGTCATTTAGCAGAGCTGAATTTAATTGGCAAAGATTATTACGTTTGAGTTATTGAAATTGCACATTTGAATTCAACCCCGTTGAGTGGATCTGACATAGATTTAAGTGTTTATTTTGCCCCATTAGTATCCCGTAGTTTGACATCTGTTATTTGACTTCTGGAGTGTATTGTGTTTGAGCAGTGCGCACAGTTGGCCGTCACGGCCGAGCTACTTCTGAATCAGAGTATAAAAACCAGAGTGCAGGAAGGAACCTGAACTCCTTGGGTCTGCCGCCCACAACACTCCCAGGCCCAAGAGAAATCGCAACAACTCTTATCACAGTCACTACTGCATTTCCTGTGTGTATGTATGTATGTGTGTGTATGTGTGTTGGAGTTGTTGCAAAAAAAAGGAGCTGGTTGGCGTGTGTGCAGTTATTTCTCTCACTGTTTGTTAGGTCTTAAAAATGATTTCTGTGAACTGATGTATACAAGTTCATATTCCAGTTTTGTTTGTTGGTTATTGGATTCATACCTCTTGGATGTCAAGTGACACAATTATAGTCTCTACTGCATCATGATGTATCCCAAAGGATGTTGGTTAAGCTTACAGCGTTCATGGAAGAAGATTGGACTGGGCTCTTTCCCATTCTGATTTAGCAGCCAGCCTCTGGATCACAGTAGCCTACAGTACTTCCATTGGAAGCCTCTCTGCGGTCTTGGAAGCTACACGCATGTCAGTCAGATGTTGTAATGGGGACCACATTGGCAGTCCTGCAGTATTTTGAGATAAAATGCTTTCACAAAGCTGACAGTATGCTTTGTGTAATTTGGCCGCGCTCCGCCGTTGGTGACTCAAGGAAGTCTGCTCAGCCTTTTTGGACAAGTCTGAATTACTTTGGAGCAACCTGGCTATTCCTCCCTGGCAGCTTTGATTCATTCAAAAACAGGATTTTCCATGTTTTTTTTTTTAGTTCTTTATATTTCATCAAAGACACAGCTGGTGTGACTCATATAGAAAAAGAACTCGGTACCAGTCATTTAGTGTTATTAATAATGTTATCTGAGAGAACAACCACACAGTAACATACACCAGCCGTCATGCCCAGATGGAAGACAGAAGTGGTGGTTGGGTCCGACAATGTCTGACATACCAAGCACATGATGAAGTTCTTTCTTACTCAAACCAACCGAATGAAGTCATCTGATTCATGACAATACCGTGTGGCTAATTTTAGTCATTACACAATATGTTTAACTGCTGCGTGTCACGAGTCAGGATGGCAAATATATATATATGCCTAGCCCATCATGGACTCTTCAGTGGGCGCCACAGCAAGCATGACATGGGTCAGCTTAGCATTTGGTCCACACCATGGACGAGCGGAGCAGGGCTAGTCAAGTTTGACTGCAGGCTTTTCGTTCACGCCCACTTGCCTCTCGTTAATGGTTTGGACACAGAAGGCAGAGGAAAGATGAAAGGTCGACAGCCTAGATGATTACAGTGGCGCATATGACATCCAGGCTTTAACATCCAAACAAGATTGCCTGGGAATCTGTGAGTGCCAGGGACTGTGCAGATAGTGCTGGAAGATTCATCGCACAAATGTGTTCCATGTGTTGTGCAATCGTGCCCATTCCTATTTACTGTTTAGTTTGATATATATATTACAACACTTCTCACATGGTTAGCATTCCTTGCATTACAAGCATGGATGTACATGGCTTTGTAGTCTGTGCAATCATTTGAAGGTAAACCAGACCAAACACCAGACCATAAGAAAAAAAAAAACCTGAGGCATGTTGAGTCATGCTTGTTGAAAATGAACACAGTGGTAGGCACATCTTGTATCAATTTAATTGCTTGAATAAAACTACTTTTGTATCATTTTAGCCTCATGCTACTTATCTATCAACGAAGCATGATGGTAGGGCCTTGTTACATTATGAAAAATGTCGTCAGAAGTGTATATATATGCTGAACACACTAGGACATTTTGCCATTTGATCCCACTCCAGCCGTAATTGAAAGCTTGTGCTTGGTTAAAAACTGATCTGCCGTTTCGTAATTACCTTTGATGGTATTTACCCTGTTGTGTATCCAGCCTCCAGAAGAGGCACAGACAACTCCCCCAGTCCCAAACTCTAGATCTGAAGCAGATGGCGGGGCTGGGCACCCTCCTGTATCGTCTCTCCTCAGGCCTCAGTTGCTATTTCAGGTGCTGCTGATGAGCCAGTCTGCATGTGGAAGTGCAGCCCTGGGACTGATGTGGGTACGTCATGTCCCAGATAGCTGTGGGTGGAAACTGTAATCAACGAGGAGAAACTCTCTGAGTTTATAGTCTTTTGTGCTAACCAAAGAGGAATACATTCCTCCTTGCAGCATCAGCTGCATTTTCAAGTTAATTGGGAGCATCGAGAGAGAGCATGTTGTTAGGGTCAAAAAAGAACGAAAAATGTTATCTCCCTGGCCCTATGTCAGTGGCCCAGTCACTCAGAAATACGACTTTCTGAATGCGGTCATTGTCCCAGTTTACATGCAACTGAGAAAATCAAATAACTAATGGAAATGTGTCCTCCTCCACACTAGGTGGCGATATGTGTCTTTTTACGGGTTAATACGCCCCCACTTTTCCAGTTGAGCTACTACGTCATATAATAAACAACTGGTGTCGTTCATGCGGCAGACCGGCATTTCAAACAACACAGAGATGGATAATAGTACATCTTTTTTTAATCTTCCTCTTATGGTGCACTTATGGTGGTTCTTCTAGCGGCTCTGTTTACTGTCTTTTTTTTCTTTGATGTTTTTGTTCCATGTTCATACGCCAGTGCTCGGCTGTGGAGCATGTGCACACGCGTTGGCTTGTTAAAGTCTGATTAAGGTGTCGATAATAAATCGATTTCCAATCACATTATCTGGGTGTCTTAGTCGGATAAGGAGAACTCTGACTTTAGTCGTGCTTACATGCACTTAAGTTGTCCAGTTAAAGTCGGATTAAGGCAATCATTTTATAATTTATTTATATAATTTATAATAATAAATAAATACTTTTTTTTTCATGTGCATGTACAGACTTTTACTAAAGCCCAGTTTGTCTCTCAACATTGTGGGCCAGTACCTATCCTGCTTACAAGGCACTTTCTTTGACAATAGAGCAGACCTATCTGGCGAATCAGAAGCCATTCTGAACTGCAGCTTTGGACATATTTGCTGCCGTGAATGGGGTTATGGGAAGTTTGTGATGTGGCCTCCAAAGGAGGAATTGGATCGCATCCAGTTCAGAAACAAAAAGGCCTTGGTCCAAACTCACCACCACAAAGACCAAATAGCACACTCTCTCTTTCTCATTGTCCATATCGACACTATTCTGGGCCACACTGACTGGATGTCCATCAGTCAGCTGAATTTGTTGCTGACAACTTTATAGGCTGCGCTTTAATTCTGCGAGCTTCTATCCAATTATGCCTGCATGTACCTGGATACGGCTATAAAAGCTCGCAGAGCTTTGTAGATTGTTTGCTCGCCGGATATTGAGAGAGATTGAATGACAGACTTTTATTATTTTTCAACAACATTATTCTGTCCCTATTTCGCACAGAGTAGTTTCTCAAGACAGTGGACAGGTGCTCTCATCTCCCTTCAGCTCTGTAGTTTGAAAGGGATCACAGAGAGCTTTGATGTCCCCATAACAGACCCCCCCCCTCCTCCCAGCCCCTCCATACCCAGTTCCCTCGGCACTGAGGGCCTCCACACGTGTTTACCATACAGATGACCTCAGAATGGCAGGAATGTACCATGTAATGGTGAAGGAAAACTCAGTGTCAGTAAGATGGTTATGGGTTGAGAAAAACTTTGGATTACCGAGGCTATATTTTTTAAAGGCATTCAGAGTCCCATGTGTCTGTCTGTCTGTCTCTATCGGTGGTCTTAGCATCGTAATAAACCTGTCAGACAGATGACATTGCTCTTGTCATGGGATAAAGCTAAAGTATGATCAAAGGGAGATGTTTGACGGACACCCAACACCAGCATGACTCTGACATTTACTTCAAATATTTGCCTATGGGATTAGTTAATTTTCCGGCTCTTTGCCCGTTCACAGTCACATGAAAACATTAACTTGACGAACCGGCCTTTTTCTGGGTGTTCCTGTCATTAGTATTTATTTTTGATTTGATTTATCTTTGATTTCAGTCCACCTGTTGTATCACTGAAGTTTGAGCCCAGTTCAGACTGATCTGATTTGGATTATCCAATCGCAAGTGAGGTGTGTTCAGACCTGGCGTTAACATACGTCTCCTCCAGATCCGATCTCGGTTTCGCCCTCTGTGTGCAAATAAACCCCAACATCATCTGGGAAGTTGAAGTAAAATATTATAACAGCTGATGTCTCTGATGGATTTCTGCTACTGATCCAGAACCGAAAATAGTGCTGTTGTCTGCATGCGTGTCATGACTTTGGCTTCACACATTTATTTATTATTTACTCATCTCTGCCCTGACGTTAGTTAGACCTGCTTAAAATTCAGGTTGTACCCATATCTGGAAGTTTCCTTAGACATGCACAACGACATCAGTGATTAACACCGAATCACACTCATTTACTCATATTAAATACTGGCATTTGTGAATTCTTACTAAGATTTATTTGTTTTTAGTCAGTTAAGAGCTACAAGGGCAGAATATTTTAAAAGGCTCTCATTACTAATGAATAAACTTCACCAATGGTGCTTTTTTACTTCATGGGCAGTCATTTATAATCGTGGCTGTTTCTTTTTCTGAATGAATCAGGAAAAACTCCAGCGATAGGTGAGTATAGGTGGTCTTTAATGCAACCGAGGATACATTGCATTCACACTATTAACAGAATGTGGACAAATGCGACTCAGACCACCTCTAAATCTGTTGAGAGATCTCAGTGTATCCTGGGGGTGTTCACACCTGTCTTTTACACGATCAAATCACCCAACTCAGAACTTAAAGATAAACATACTATTCCTTGGTCACACAGTGTAATTGACACACATCTCTTAAAGGGATACACCTACGTGAAATTTAGTCCCTCGCCGTATTCCCCAGAGTTGGATAAGTGAGAAAAAACGTTTTGAAATCAGTCCAGGCATTTTCCTAATCTAGCAGCACAGCTGTTAGCTTTAGCTTAGCATAGGCATTGTAATGTAGTGTTGCCAATGAGCCAGTTGTTAGCAAAAGCAATAAAAAAACTAACCTAATGACTTCTTGTGACCTGTACATTCACATCAATGTCAATGCAATTAACAAGAAGAGATTACCTATGGCAGATATATACTTGGGACTATATTTTGGTAAAGACGCCACGCAGCACCTGAAAACCAGTCACACCAGTGTGTTGACTTAAGTTTGAGGTTTTTCAGGTGCTGCGTGGCGTCTTTGTGCCTGGCAGCGGTGCTTTGCCGGTTGCTTGAGTTTAATTATGACTTTTGCTAACGACTGCCTAATTGGCAACTCTACAACTCTTTTCAACACCTATGCTAAGCTAAAGCTAACAGCTGCACCACCGGATTAGGACACTGCCTGGACCGATTTAAAAACGTTTTTTCTCACTTATCCAATAAAATGACTGCCTCATGATTGCAGAGTCATCTGACAGCATTAACAGAAACAAGGCTAAATCACAAGAGCTGTGTCGCACGAGAACTATATTGAAGTTCAACACCAGCAATCAAGGGAGAGTGGTTGACTACTTTTTTTTCCATCTCACTACGTGGGTGGCCCACATATGGAGAGCAGTTTTGAAAACCAGTGATTTTGGTTTGAAAAACACCAGCCTCATGTGGGAAAGAAAAAAGCGAAAATTGAGGAAGAAGAGATACATTTTGAGATTTATCTGCGTAGCTGTGGTCGTATCCCTTTCGTGACTTTTCACTGTTGAATATTCTCACATGTGCGTTTGCAAAGTGCATCTCCGTTCCAGACCTGTCATTTCCTTCAACAGGTGGTGGCGGGGTTTTTTTTGTATTAATTTCTCGATGCATCAACTCTGTACTACCGTGGCCAATGCTTTACTTGGAAAATGAATGATTTAATGAGTTTCCGTCTGCAGTCGTGAGTGTAATTGTGTTAAATGATCCACTACACTCCTTCCTTGTGTCGGTGCCACGGTAGCTTTGTTTTAATCCCTGCATCCTCTGGAGATGGAAGCCACTGCAACTTTTACCCGTTCATCAGAAAAAACCCTGTTCAGCGCAGTCACATTTAAAACCAACCTCCTTTCTTAGTGTTAATTGTTGGTAATAGTTACCACCCAGTTAGTCCTGATATTTATTTATAGTTATAAGTTCTTGGTGCTTTCAAGCTTCTGTTTTGCTGTTGAAATCCCACTGTCCTCATTTGTGGTGTTTGTGGTTCACTGTGGTTTAGAGAGTTTTACTGCTGTGATAAGCATTTATTCAGATATAGCGTTGCTGTGTTCCCTCTGTCTCTAAGTGGTTTATTTCTTCATGAGTGCCTCAGTGAAGTAGCTCCTACATGAAAAAGCAAAACATAGTCAAGAGTTTCCAATAGACTCAATGTAAATCTATCAGAATTGCAAGAGCCTTTAACTCAGATTAATGGAGCAGAACCCAAATTTGATTACGGCATTATGAAAACGTGTCCACACACACTCAAACACACGCACACACATGCAGCTCTAACCCTTATTTTAACTGGCAGCTTTGTAACTGAGTCAGCGGCTGATTGGCCATTAAGTAGCTTGATGGACTGAACTATTGATGGTCTCCTGTAAAGGCTCTTAGGGATCTTTTGTCCTTTTTTGCAAAGGCGGTTGTTGCTGTCTAATTGTTTTCTTTTAGGTTCACTTTACTTCTGTATTCATGAGGGTATTCATCAAGCAACAGACTGGAAACTCTCAGCTAAAGATGCGTTTCACCATGCCGTTCCAGCAGCTCTGGTTCATATAAGTGACTTTTTCAAGATATGATAACTACAGTCATCATAAATAATGTGGACGACTAGACTACAATCAAACCCCAATAAGTGCTGTGAGCTTTACAGCTTTAATACAAAAAGTGTGAAACGAAAAAGCCGAATTTCGTAACGTAGTCATACACAAAAACGATAAAATTGCTCAATGTGATGAAGTTGAACCTAGGGCTGTGCAATTAATCGAATTTTTAATTGTGATCACGATTTTGACTGCCACGATTACATTTAAAATCCGGGATGTGCTGCATATCTGATTAAGCACTTTTTCAACCAGTAGTCAGACAACCACCAGGGGGCGAACTTATTGTTGAGGTTTCATTAAGCTGCCTAAATAACGAGCGAGCGCACCTTGCAGCGGCAGCCAGTGTACTGATGACAGCGAGTCATTACATCGTGAGAAGAACATGAGGAGCACCATGTGAACGAAACTGTTGATAGGCTGGTGTTTTTGCCAGAAACCTGTAGGCCTATTACACTCTGTAATAGCATATTTATTGTGTTAGCCCTTGGTAAATTTTAAACTCTTGGGTATTTTTTTTTATATCGTTGAGCATTTATTCTTATTTAAAGTTTCATTTTGCACACATGTTCACATAGTCTTTGATGAAAGGTAATGAAATTAAAAATACAGATGTTTTCCTATAACATTATGGATAATCTTGTTTAATAATCATGATTAAAATATTGATCAAAATAATCGTGATTGATCATTTTGGCCATAGTGGTGGAGCCCTAGTTGAACCTTTTCATCATTAACTGTCAGACCCTAAACAACCATACAATGAAAGTTTCTTATAAAACCTTATACCTGCTGTTCTGGTTCAGACAACATACAAAACGCTGTTGCTAGACTATGAGCTGGTGTAGTGCAACTGGAAGCGCAGGTTATAAGATTACCTGTATTTTGTTAAATCGAAATAAAATTTGAAGTCAATTTAAATAAAAGAATAAAATTACACTCAGCACATACAGTATTAGTGTTACTTTTTTGACTCGAGTCCATCTACACACACATTTGTAGATAAAACCTAAAGTTTGACTGGAGAGATCATGAAGGCTGATCAGCTAATGATCCAGACAATGGGCTGTCACACTGAAACAGATTTAGAATTAATTAGATCCACGGTTCAGTGCAAAGCCTTTAAAGCCCATTGTTTATTGTTCTTCCTGCAGGAGTTGTTTGCGTGTAGCATGCCAAGCAATGTATTTGACCCTTATTATATTTAGGAACTGGCTATCGATATTTTCTTTGCTTTAACTACTCTCCATTTATTGATAACCCTGTCTCCCAGAAAGAAAAACGATGGCGGTGTCCTTATATTCTTGGGCAACAGTGCCATCGAAAGATCAAGAGGGTGTAACTTCATGAAGATCTCTTTATATATAGTGGGCCTTTTTCTAAAACAATTATCTTTCTTCTGTACTACTACTTTGTTCGTGTGCCCAGAAACAGCCAATAAGGCCCTTCAGCTGTCATCTTTATATAACGACACCTGGTGTGAGGCGAATTATACAAATTGTTTGTGGAAGTACGTCGCATCCTTGGCATTTAAAATGAGGAATCGCTCCGTACCCCCTCTCCATTGGTGTCCGCCTGGCTCTAAATCACCTCATTAATCTGCTTCCTCCGCTGAAGATCTCTGGCCCAGGCTACCTTCCATTAGGAGAAATCCATTATACATGGCCCTGGCGAGACGGCGCTCACAGAGGAAACAATTTGTGTGTGGCTGTGTTCGTGTGAAGATGTATGCGTGTGTGTTGGGTCCCGGTTGTCCTGTTGAGGATGTAAATTTAAATGAGGGGCACTCTGACACGCGCGATTCCTCAGAAACGACCTTAGAGGGTAATTTACCTCCACGTACAACTTGTTTAAGTGAGGCCTGCTGTTGCACTTTTGGTTTCCTCTGTGGATTTGGTTTTCAGTCATAGGCTCTGATAAGGGTGCGTGTATCTGTGTGTGTGGGTTCAGATTTGTGCTATAACTGGGGATGTGATGGGAGTCAGGTTCCATTCATCCTGCAGTTATTCTCCACCTTAATGAAACACCTGAGACCAGCGTTGCTAACCTTGTATCTCTACAAGCGTTCAGGAGACACGTGACTAAAGGGTAATAAGCTGCACTGTGTCATATAATAGCACTCGGCAGATTTCAGATGTATGCATCCTGATTTGTAAAGTTAGGTCGCAAAGCTCAAAGTTTAAAATTTGAACACGCACTGATTTGTGGTGAGTTTATGTCTGTGACTCATCCAGCTTTTGTCTGGTTGTCTAGTTTCCTTCCTTTTCTGTCATATTCAACCCAATCTCTCACCCTAATCTGATATTTTTTCCTTCCCCTGTCTTTTCAGAGATCAGGGCCCAGTTGGTGGAGCAGCAGAAATGTCTGGACCAGCAGACAGAAATGCGGGTCCAGCTCCTGCAGGACCTTCAGGACTTCTTCAGGAAGAAGTCGGAGATTGAGATGGAGTACTCCAGAAACCTGGAGAAACTGGCCGAACGCTTCATGGCGAAGACGCGCAGCACCAAGGATCACCAGCAGTACAAGTGAGGGGGACGCTGTTGATGTTTTCTGATCTTATACGGTCACGAGAATAGAATCAGAACGAGGATTACCATCACATTTGAGCTTAACTTATTGTTTAAAAATTGTTGCAGCTACATGGAACGTGGTCGAGTTTGGCTAGGTGCTAAGTCTTAAAGAGATTATTGCATTGATGAACTATGTCTGTGAAGACTCTCAGTCATCCGGGTCATGGTAATACAAAAACTGTTAAAAAGGCAACTTGACATTTAGACAGTCAGACAGTCATTTAGACAATTTTTTAGGAAGACATTTTGCCACTCATCCGAAAAGCTCTTCAGTTCTAAGGGCCTGGTTAGATTAGAAAACCTTCTCTAGACGGAGGAGGTGGACTGAGATATAATCAGCCATCAATTTACAATACAGTCTGAACTCCTGTCCCTAAAGACCCCGTTCACACCTTAAAACTGGAGCTTCCGACTCATAATGGCTCGTTGGGGAAACAATCATAGGGAAAGAGGACAGGGACAAAAAACTCCCCCCTTCTCCCCGTCAACGACAGATAAGTATCCAGCCATTAATGGTGATTAGCTACAAGAGTTTCCGGTGGTTAACAGAAGCAAGTCACGCAACTTTCTGATGAGTTATAGCCTGTGGTGCGTTCCATTTCTACTCAGAAGTCGGAATTTCCGTGTTCCTCGTGTTTCCTGTGTGTAAATAGTAATTAAAGGCTCCTGTGGTATTCTGTTTATTAGAACTTCTGATTAGTTTTTGTTGCATTAAATCGGTTGTACAGATCGGATCAAAATGTCATCTCAAAACTCTACAAGTCCAGTTACCTTTTAAAATACTTTTTGGACATGGTTGATGAAGTAAACACAGTAAAACACAGACAGAAAAGCAACTCTGTGGTATGGCAGTAAATTGGTTGGGATGGAAAGAATGTAATATGATGCATGTTATATCTAGATTAAGTCATAGTGCACAGTCAGAGTGTCCTATCTGAGTAGTGAATTATACATCAACATAAAATTCAAGTACATGGACCATAACACGTCATTTTACCCTAAATGATTCATACTAAAACGATTACATCAGACTCTGTGCTGAACAGCGTGCACCGTCCCAAATGAAAGAGCATTCATAACCCGACTGTTTCTTGATGAAATCCCGTTGATTGTTGAGCTGCTTTAACAAGCTGCAGACACGCGTGTCACTTCCTTGACATGGCGTTGATTAGTTTGGTGCAGACTTTGAGTTTTAAGGGTATTGCTGCAGCACTTTTCTCCCTGAGAAAGTAACACTAGCAGTTGTTCGACCGACGAGCGGAGAGTTCAGCTCTTAATCTCCATCATTACAATGCAAAGTAGAGTAGTAGTAGTACTAGTATGCTTCTAAAATTCTAATTATGGAGCAATTTCTTTTTTTTTCCCATTTTTAAAAAGTGGAGAAACAGAAACCAGAATTGAATTTGTTCTTTGAGATAGAATTAACCTTGCTGTGGCAGTGCATATGAAAAAAAGATAAGCTAAAATTAGGTTATCAAACTCTTTCCTTTTCCTCCTTTTGCCCTATCTTTCTCCCTCTCTCTCTTCTTCGCCCATTTCTTCCTCTATATTCTGCATCTGTGCATCACAGCTTGACTCTGAGCCTTTTTATAGCTCTCGACACAGTTAAGCGGGCTGTAGATTTTGGCCTTATTACAGCGTAGGAGTCCGCCAATGGAAAAAGCAGACATTAGCATATTGTTTAAACATAGCGGAGTGAACAAAAATAAAACGTGTGTTTGTCCTCGCCGTCTGCAAACAGCCTCTGCTCTCCGTCTGAAACACCGGTGGCTTTAGCATCTGTGTGTGTGTGTGTGTGTGTGAGTAACTGGTGAGGACACTGTGGTGCGCCGCTGTGTGGGTTTTCATTGTGTGATGCACAGTCTGGTCACTCCATTCAAAAGGGTAAACATTTGGCATGTGTACTTCTTAAATAAATACGTTGGGATAACATTAAAAAAAAAAACCCTCCCGTGGATTTTAAACCACGTATTTGTGCCATGCATATGCATGTTCACTGAAACACCTGAACACTGAAGCCTCAGTATTCACTGTTGTTTTTATTAGACAAATGTGTCTGTGGTAGGAAAAGGTATGTTTTTATATTTTCGCCCTCAGGCTTAAGCCAGCTTTCATATGACAGGTCTTCTTGGAAAAGCAGCAAAATGTTAAAGTAGCATTAAATGTGCAGCTGGCTCATTACACAAGACTAGCTGCGTTCAAAAAGGGACTGTAATGTAGGCAGTGAACCTGCATTTGAACAGGTTAACAAGAATTTTTGGGACATGCTCAGTTCCAGTGTAGACATATACACTGATCAGCCACAACATTAAAACCACTATGACAGGAGAAGTAAATAACATTGACCCCAAGGAGATGGGAAAAAATATGGATATGACAATGTATTGCGATACTTTTTCTTAAGATACAATATCGATTTTAAATGTCTCAGTATCGATTTTAAAAGAAACAGAAAAGGTCATGTTTTAGGCCATTCTTGAACAACTTCCACACCTCCACCACCACTTTTTCTGTAGAAGTGCATTAAATTGAAAATAGATCATTTGGATGAATATTCTTTTTTGACTCAGTTTGTGCAATGAATTATCACTGTCACCTGATTTACATATATATACCTTTTTAGTGAATTATGCAGAATAATGCAGAATCATAATATCGCAATAATGTATCGTATCGTGACTCAAGTATCGTGATACATATCGTATTGTGGAGACTTTGCCAGTACCCACTCCTATTGACCAGTTTGTGACAATTCAGTGTTCTCTGGGATGTTACCTAGTACCACCCACCCCTTGCTGCATAGCAACGACACTCCTGCAGCCCAACTCAGACACGCACACTAAAACAACTCAAAAAACCACAAAGAACAGCACAAGGTGTTGACCTGGCTTCCAAATTCACCAAAACTGATCAAGTATCTGTGGGATGATCCACTAAGGCCCCTCCCCTCAACCTAAAGGCCCCACTAACAAGCCACAGGACACTCTCAGAAGACCAATGAATGTTCATTCTCTGATGAATCACAACTGTGTTGGAGGCACAAGGGAGACCTACAGAATATTAGGAAGGTGGTCATAATGTTCTTCCTGATCAGTGTAGGCATACGCCTTGGTAAATGGTAACTTTGTTTCAGCTGCCTGTAGGAAATGGGGCGAAACACAGGTGGTGGCGGATGCTTTCCTCCCACACCCTCCCCCTGTAAACCGTGCTGCTATTTCAGCAACAAAGATGCCACGCTCTCTTCCCTCGTAAACATCGGCGTCTGCGTTTGTTGGCGTGCGTGAGACGGGACTAAACCCAGGTTCCTGCGGGCGACTGTCAAAAAAATGTCGCCCTTTGACCATATTTATGTTACCATAATGGTCTAAAGCTGCCTGTCTCGCTCTCCCACACTACTTTCAGCCACAAAAAAGTTTTCACACAGTCGGAGGTTTAGTCTGTAACTGTCGTCGAGACTGAAATAAAGTTTCAGTCAGAAAGCGCCGACTTCTTACTACCTGCGGGAGTGTTGCATGTACAAGATGGCATACCACGTTTTTTATTGTCTATAAAATAGATTTATATTTATTAATTGCATTAAGTTTAAACATCTTTTTGACGTTAGAGACAGAAGTACTTGATTTTAACTCATCACTGACGCTTTTCCACAAGTTTACTCCATTAGCTGTGATGCACCTACCTTGAAAATTAGCCCTGTCCTTTATAATTTCAAAAATCCTAGTTCCCCTGAGTTCAATTCGTCTTACTCTGGCTGAGAACATTTTCTGAATGCAGCAGGGATCATGATTGTTTTGTGCCTAAGAGTGGTTCTTAGCTCAACAATATCATTAACTTTCAAGAATTTAATTTAATAAATATTGGGTTTGTTGAGTCACGGTATTCTGAGTGGTTTAAATGGTGGTTTCTGGTTCCATCAGGGTGCTATTGTTGAGAAAGTATTAGATCATTATGACATAAGCAGTTTAAATTCAATGGGTTACTGTAATTTCCTTAGTTACATTATCACCTATAAACATTCTGAACACAAATATTCAGTTTCCCTGACAAACTCTCTTCATCCTTTTGAATAACACAAATTAACCTACATTCTTTGCATAAAATATGCTTATATTCTCATTGTTCTTTGCTTCACAATGAATTACAAGGAGATGCTTTTTATTTGCACGTAAAACTGCACAGAAATGGAAAAACTGCCTAGAGTCTCAGTTAAATTTGATAATTAGCCGTCATAAAGTCGAGTCAGTGGACTCTGCAGGGAACGCACGCTGTTCGGCGCGACGTGCTACGTTGGTCGAAGCAGCGAAATAACAGAGCTGAAAACATTTAGAGCTTCCTGGATATTGGGTAGTACGCCGCAGTAAGTCAGACAACAGCAGCTTCTGGTTATAGCGGATGCATTAGTGGGTTTAGACAATAAATAGCCATTAATGTGCTCTGGAAAGGTTCAGTATCACTAGTGTTTTCCCCTTTTTCTTCTCTTAAGGAAACACAACAACAAGGCCAGTGTGACAGTGCCCGGCCCACAGCGGCAGCAGGCAGCAGCAGTTTCTGGGAGAGCCATTCACTTGTGTTTTATTGGCTGTTTGCAGAACGCACACAAATGAACAAATATGGGCAAACATTCTCCTGCGTTTCTCTCGCTCTTTCTTAAACACACACACGTGCAAACAGATACTGTATTATGCAAAGTTTGTTCAGGGAGGAACTTGGAGATGGTGAGCGGAGGAATCATTGAATTATTTATGCCGCCAAAGCCACAGCTGGGATTGTCTTAAATGCGCTGCTCTTATCTGGAATTAAGCTTCTGGTTAGAGGACTTCCTCGTTCTGTCCCCGGGCATCAGAAAAAAGGTCTCAAACATGTTGCGGCTGAGGCCACAGATTACAGTCTTGCGGTGCACGGGGGGAGAAAATTGTCAATACGTCCTCATTTGATTAAAAGTCAACTCCGTTTGGACTAATTCACTGGATCAATGATGCATGGATGCAAGAAGATTGCTAATTTGTTCAGCTCGTGAATTAATTGCTCTTTGGCACCTCGTTACCTCCTCTAAAATGAGAACTTCTGAGCGTCGGTGTAACTTAGAAAGTGATATTGCTCCAGTAGCAGCCGGAAGACTACGTTACGGTCACCACTGCAGCTCATTAATAAAATATTTTATCAAGGCTTGAAGGGACTTTGCTATTTTGCCACTGATAAGAGCTCCCATTTCAATGCCCTGCATTCTGAAGTGGGAATTATTCTTCATTGTCAGCGAGAATGAGAGTTCAAGTACGTTGACACTGACCCAGTTACTTGTGGATCTCGAATGGACAGAACGCACATATAAGCCCACATTTTTTGGAGGCATTAAGTTTCTAATGAGTTCTCTCTTTCACTTGTATCCCTCCCTGCCTCTACCGGACATTGGTTTTCCCTTTTCCATACCTGTTTTTTGGGCCTCTTGGGGGCCCGTCTATCTGTCAGCGAGTCTGTCTGACCCAGTTCCTGCCCTGACTGAGGGGGAAATGATGACATTGAGAGATTTTCCTGCCATTATGTGGGGTAAGCAACTCCCAGAGGGCGCTATGTCGTCACGGCCTGTGCGGGTCTCCCACATGTTTTCTTAGCCTGTCCTCTTTTTGCTGCACGTCTCCAGTTTGATTTAGTAGGCCCGAACAGTTACAGATCATCTTTATAACAAGAGTTTCCAATTCTTATGTGGGTATTAGTGTTGAAGATAATTTAGTCGTCGGATGTAATAAATTCCTCGCTGCCTGCTATGTTGACAGAGAAAGCAGAGACGCAGAGTTTTGAGAGTCGTCCTGCTCACACTGCCATATTGTACTGCCTCTATGTACCATGACGCATTGCACCTGAGCAAGCTTGAAATGTGCTGACAGACTCTGTGTACCGAAAGTTAAGGTTTCTAAAATAATGTTGGTGCACTATTTCACCAGAACGCTGCAAAAATGTTTTGCACCACATGAGCAGTAAAACTTATTTATTATTCTCATAATTTCATTAATTTCATTTACTTCCTCAGACTAAACATGTCCCATAGAAACAGCCCGCGCTGACGTTCGTGGCAGCGGAGTTTTTCTGTTTTTAATGGCAATCAAAGAGCGATTTGAGCAAAGGCACCACCACCAGTTGCTGTTTGTTTTCGGCAGCTGAGTTTCTGCACGGCCCCTGATGGCTGTATCCTCTTGCGAGGCCAGTGCAGCTGCAGCCTCAGCGTCTCTCTGTCGGATTGCTTCCTGCTCTTTCCGCTTCAAAAAATAAATACACTGGCTGTCTACCGAGGCAGCCAGCACACTGTAAAAAGCATTCTCTCCCCTCTGCACATGTTTTAAAAGACAGTTTTGCTTCTAGATCCATAGTTACTTTGAAAAATTAGTCTAGGTCACCCCTTTTTAGGGACAGACACTACAACACTATGCTGAAAAAACTCATAGAACTTCACGGTTTGTAAACAATGTGGTGTTTTTTAAGGGGCGGGGCTTAACTGGATGCAAAATATCTCAAACACTATAGCCCGTGAATGGTATTTAGCATATTTCAATGGACTGTTTTGGTGAGAATGGACGAGGAAAACTCATATTTTAGAGAATATACTCACTCCCCAAGACAATGAGTGTTATTTTAAAAAGTTGAGCCTGACTAATGGGACGACTCACGATTCATTGACCCCTACACTCTCACTCACTGGATGGACCGAAGGAAAACACACAGAGGGGATGAAGTCTGGTCTGTCTTTATCATGTGAAGTCTCTCCAACAAAGATATTACAAGAGTAACTGGAACCACTGTGGAGGGTAACATAGCAACTGCGACTTCTACTTGGACACCCCTGAAACAAGCAACTAATGTAGTGTTACCTAGCGATTAGCATTAGCATTAACATGTAACAAGAATCCCCCTAAATAAAGGTTAACTTAACCTAATTTCAGTCATAATTTAGTCTAACCCACAACGTTATCTGAAACTGATGATGCATTACATACTAATCTGACCTGATATGAAGTGTGCGCGCTGTCCATTGTCTCTCTCCGGTCCTTTCTTTTAATCGGCCAAACCAAAGTTGCCTATGACTGGCAGTGGCTCGTATCTGATAAAACTTCAAGTTAGTGTTTTTGATTTTTCTGTTTGGCAGCCAACAATAAAGCAAGATGACATTTTCATGGTTGAAAGTGACATTCTTAGCCTCTGGCTTCCTCTGTTCTGCCTCCAGCTAACATCTTGACGTCACTGTGATGTAGGCAATGAATTTTGAAACTGAACACAGAGAACAAATTGGGTTTTACATCTTATTCTTGATTTGGATAAATAAAAAAATCTTCAAAATCATATTTTACGTAACTTTGCTCTGTATTATCATTAAAATAAATTCCATCTCACATTCAGTTCTCGATTTAGATAAAACCTTTAATTGAGCAACAGTGTCAGTCTATGTACCCTTCGGTCAGTTCTAATACTTAGTGGAAATGTCCTGCCTGATCTTACAATCAATGGGCTCCTTTCCATTGAGATACACAGAGGTTCTTCAACAAAAAGCAAAGGCCTGCTTGTGAAATCTAGGAGGTTCTTCTGTTGCAGTTCTGTGGAGGATCATGGCATGCAAAGGCCAGTTTAATGTCAGCGACCATCTGAGCACATGCAAAAGTGTGTAGGAATTAATAAACATGCACACGTGCCATTGTTACACGTCCAGGTTCAGTACCATGGAGGAGAAACATTGCACTTTCTGGTAATTGCTCTTTGACATAGTGTGTGTGATGCTGTCATCTGGGGCCATATCTCTTATTTTTTTTATTTTAGTTTTTTCATCCCTTGCACATGGCCTGTAGCCTGTGCATGTGGCACCAGTACATCGCTCAGCTTTAAGCCTCGTCAGTCGATTTAGATCCACTGTGTCCCGGTGCCTTGAAAAATGAACTCTGTCGGATGTTTTCATGTCGGCATGTGTGGCTCTGCCTTAATCAAATGTAGTTTGCTTCCTGTTTTTGCAGAGTCTCGGGAACATTTCAGCCGTTCGGAATGTTTGTATCCACTTATTCATCTGCTTAGTTTTGCACTTCCAGCAGATGTGGTGCCCGTACTGAAGGTTAGTTCAGGGCTGGGTCACTTGCTGGGTGCAGAGTTTCACCTGTTGCGTTGACAAGTGCTGCCTGGCTATGAAAACTAACTTTGTGACGGAGGGCGAGGGGGGGAGCAGAGGCGAATCTCCATATGGTTCCTGCAAGACTTGACCTCCAGACCCAGCCTTGAAGCCTCTCCCTAACGCGCACACACACAAGCACTACACACCCATGCGCACGCTCTCATATTCTGTGCTGCTTTTTCACAGGCAGGAGGAATGTTACAGATTAACCCAGAGGAAGTCCGCCTGCAGGCCAGTGCTTACACAGGGCCCCAGCTCACTCCGGCCTGGACAATGTCCTCCAGTTAGCTTGGAAGCAGCAGGCGCACGGCTCAGGAAACGGCTCGCCGACCGCTCTATATTTTTCTAATATTTCTATTCTTACCCTTTTATTACTACTTCTCCCTCCCTTTTCTGTCTCCTGCTGTCACAGTTCTTTCATAGTTGTACTTTTCAGTTTCACTTAAAATACACGCCGTCTCTACTTTCAGTCCGCAGCGTGTATTTAAAGTCCGCGGCGCACTCCTCTCTCTTGCTGTAGAAAGTCATCTCGGCCCAGAGCAGCGCAACAGCTCTGCCCTAGAAATGTCACCGATACAAAGTCTTTTCACATTAGCTGTGTATTGCGCGTATGGAGAACATTTCAGAGCTGTGGTATATGGGACATTTAACACCAAGGGATGCATACGAGGCGTCTTTGTTCTGTTCTGGTTGCGTGGCCCTGGTGCACTTGACATGTTTGTGCCACAATCTCTTGGTTGAAATGACAAATACTGTCTAAGAACAATGGCACGGATATGTATGCACTTGAGAAAATGTTCAAATGACTGACACAAATAGATATTTGTACAGGTCTGCCAGCTTATTTCTGGAAGAAAGAGTGGGTTTAAATACGCGATGGTGCGTGTTCTTGTTTGTTGCACGTACAAATTGAGCACCTAGTTAATGAATCGTGGGCCCCTCAACCCAGTGGTTCCCAACCTGGGGTCTGCGACCAGAACTTGCCTGATCTGATCTCACCATCAGTTTGCACCTGTTTCACCAGTTTTTAACCAGCGTTGTGTGTGTCTCTCTACATGTAGAATTGCAGGGCTTAACATTTTACGGCACCATAGCGGATGTCTGGCGTGTGCCGTTTGCTTGCAATTAAAAAAAAAAAAGATCAACATTTAGAAAAAAAATGCCGATGCGGGATGTCGTCAGGTTCGAGGAGTCACTTTTGAGTTCACCTACCAATGGAATGAGAGTAACGCAGCTTTCCCTCTCCAAACTACACTCACTAGCCAATCAGAAGTAGGGTGGGTGTGGGTCTTGGAAGGCTTAGCTGGGATCCAGCTGTAGCTGATGCTGCATTCAAGACGACTTGGGAAATAATGAGCTCTGAGTTGTCAAATTCAGAAATGACTGCTTCCAAAATAAAAAAAAGCTGCTGCACATATTTTAATGTTCATCAAACGGTGACACTGTACCAAACTTATTTTTTCTCCTCTGAATTAACCTGTAACGTGAACACTATGAAATCGGAAGTCTGAAATTTCTGAGTTGGAATTTGAAGTTCCATATTTTATTTAAGGCATCATCTAAGCTGGAGTTTTTTCATTGAAGTCACCGTTGTCAGAAAGATGGAGAGTAAATTTATGAAGCTAGGAGTGAATATGTCCTAACTACAAACAAAGAAATTAAAAATAGTATTAATAATAATTACTAACATTAATGAGTTAGGTTGTACATTTTGCAATTTAGAGTTAGAATAAGATCTACAATGGTTTTTGTGTAAATTGAAACTGAATTAAATGGTTAAATTGCTAATTGAATCCCCTTCTGCCAGAAAAAAGTTCAGGCTCAGGATACTCTAGAAGGAAAAAGGTTGGGAACCTCTGCCCTGACCGATCTGACTCCTGTTCACTTCTCCTCATTCTTTTCAGGAAAGACCAGAATCTGCTTTCACCGGTCAACTGTTGGTACCTGCTGCTGAACCAGGTGAGGAGGGAGAGTAAGGACCATGCAACACTGAGCGACATCTACCTCAACAACGTCATCATGAGGTTCATGCAGATCAGCGACGATTCCACGCGGCTACTCAAGAAGGTGAGAGGAGGGAATGTGCTTTACCCAACACACACACACACTTCCGGCTGCAGATAAAGAGTGTAAAGACAAACCACTTGTGACGTTGCATGTTTCATGAAGAGGGTTTTTTTTTTTTTAAGTGCCTGACAACACCCATCTACTGGCAAATTTAAACTGGACACAGAGCGTGGAGTGGAAGTGGAGCTCAAAATACGTCCCAAAGAATCAATTTCTTTGAGATGAGGACTGCATGAGAGGAAATCGAGTAACATTTTAAATAAATTGGATGACTGTCTACAAATTTGCAGAGGAAATCATGACAAATGAGGGTTTATCTCGTATAGAAATGGGGAAAAAAAAAGTCTCTTTGCTCCCATGTGCACTATGTTTAACGCTAATGCACTTTTATAAGTTAATGCAATTCCAAGTTCCACCCAGAAGCTCGCTCCTCGGCCTCAGTTTCCTCATGTGCAGACATCCTACACTACAACTGTTTTGGAGTTTCTTTCTACTGTACTGGAGGTTGACCTCCACTAGAAGATGTCAGCTTTGATTTTTTTTCCCTCTCCATGATCAGCCAAACTGTTGAACCCACCACTAACACAATCCAGATCTCTCATAGCGGTCAGATCGGGCAGCGCTACCTCCAGTCCCTTATGTTATATAAACAATCTTTCACTTTCAATTAACCCGTTCATTTGATGATAGCGTATATTTAGTTGCAGGATACACACAGTATATATATATATATTCAGCTTTTCCTTTGATGGTGGGATTCTCTGCCGGGCTCCCGTGGTTTCGTTTTCTGAATTAGATTAATGCTGTGGAACCTCGGTCGACACAGTTTCAAATCAGTGTTCCTCCAGTCTCCCATGGCTTTGGTCTCCAAAACCAATGTGCAGCCTTTTCCCACCACAAAGATGACAACTCCCTAACAGATTATGAGCTCCTATGCTGCAGGAGTCACATGAGCCCACCACAGGCCCAAATTACAACGTGTATTTTCTTCAGAGGAGTGCCTTTGTATGAGTTTAGCTCGTGCAACATTTCCATCTCTCTTTCTTCCCGGTCTTGCCCCACTTTACTGTAAACCCGATACTCCTTACCTCCATGTTCAGGAAGTAAAGGCTTCTTTTTTGCCCTCAAAGTAGCCGCCTTCTCTTGCTAACTCGTGGCTCATTCTGATGCTACCGGGATTTGGTTTTTAAAATACTTGCTCGAACTTCTAGCGCACAAACAGGAAGCTGCAGCAGTCGTTTCCTTTTGATAGTGTTTAAAAGGCTTATAGCTCTACTAATGAGGCCAGATGTGAAACAGACATTCGCTTTTCAGCGGTTAGTTTTGTTGCTTCCCCTTACTCGACATACTTTGATGATCATAATGACAGAGTGTTTCCAGCGCTGAGTTACGTTTTTAGTGGAATCCAGATCCTCCCAATCTCTTGGTTAGCGTAGCGTAGCGGTATCGGGCTATTACTCCACCTGCATCATCGCTGCTCTGGAATCTGCGATATCTAACCACATGGCTGTCCCTTTAAAGGTTCTTTGTGGATTCAGGTGACATTGCACAGACAAACAGCAGCCTGCTGGGAGGTCCCAGCTCGTAGGAGACCTGAGACATAGCGCGGCCTCTAATTAAAGCTTCCCCGAGCCTTTGATCCCAGCAGAGCTCCAGTAACGATGCACATGCAACAGAAAAGTCCCCCATGTTACATGTGCTCCCCCTCAGATTCGAGCAGACAGCTGTACCGTTGTCGTCCTTCCAGCACATCAAAGAACCGTGTGTTCATTTCTTTGTAAGTTCAGGCTTCACGCTGTGAGATGCGTCATCAGAGGACGACTCCCGCCAGGCACCGGTTAACATTCTCTGGTTGACCCGTTTGTCTTACCGGCGTTGCATCGCGGTCACTTTTTAAAAACCACCACCGAAACAAGATTCCTTTACAAACTCCTTCTTTTCGTTTGAATATTGTAGCCACACAGTTGCCCTCTTTTTCTTCCTTCACGCTTGGACAGACCTTATCACATGTAGTTGGTTTTCATTATTCATACAACCGGCTCTTTGTTTTACTCAGGCCTGCTTTATTTATGAAAGTCACATTCTGTTGCTGCTGGTGCTGGTGCTGCTGCTACGAGGTGGATTTCCCCAAGCCTGAGACGGTTTTTGAACTCCTCTAGGGGCGAAACGTGTTACAGTAACAATGTCACAGGTGTGAAAAGTGATAAATTTAGCTGTAGCTGAATAACTTTTAGCTGCTCTGGTTTCAGTCGTGTGTCGTGTTCATGCCATCTCGCTGACAACGGCCAATTCAACCAGGCATGTGAATTAAGATGACACATGATGATAGAGTACATCTGGTATATGGTCCTGTGTTTATATAGCACTTTTTATTGGTGCTCAAAGTATTTTACAGTCATAGTGACACATGCGCACATTCATAACCCAGTGCCAACCACGCAGTGAGCAAACACTATGACACTACTATGTCATATGGCCAACATGTTAGGGATGAAACCATCAACCCTGTGGACTTATGACCTGGGAACCTGCAGAACCCCTGTGCATCTGAAAGGAACAGTTAAAACATTAGTGGACTGCGTCAATACCAGTTTTACCCCTGTGTATAAAGTATGGAGCTGAAGGCAGGATGTGTTTAGTTGAGCGTGAGAATTACAAGAGGGCGAAATGGCCCAAATATGCCTCTCATGACTTTCAACGGTCGCCAACTAAACTGTTCAGCCTATATGTGAATTTATTTTCTTACAAACAGCAGCCAGGATGCAGTGGGAATGTGCAACCTCTCATGTTATGATTGCCAAGTTCGGTACCACTATGCTTTATTTGTTGAAACTAAAATCCATGCTGGATGATCTTACCTGTCAACTTGACGTTACACCAGGATAAGCTGCAAGAATTTGTTCAAGCTTAAACACGTAACTCTTCCTTAAACCACAAATGTTATTTTGTTTGACATTTTTTGCTGGGTTAGGCAAACAAATAGCATGTCAGAGCACTTAAGATGTATTTATTAGATAGCTTTTTGCTAATCTTGTCAAAAATTAATGCAACCAATTATTGTTTTCGTTAAAAAAAAATTAAAAAATAAAAAGATTGCATACATATCTGTGTAATTTACTCAAGTCAGTGACAGGACCCACTGATCTGGAGTGGGACCCCCCCTCCCCCAGCACACACACACAAGCCCTGCAGGGTATGTAACTGCCATCTCTACACCATGATTAATGTCAGTGGCAATATGAAACCCACCACTCCCTAAAGGCTGCCTCGGTTTCTCCTCTCCGGGCTTGTTTCATCTTTGTAATGTGGTTGGAATACAGATGGTATGAACCTTAAAGGGGGGAAACCCATTTGTAGGATCCTTTTAATGAATTAAGACTGAATGGGAAACCCCCAGCCCCCCCACCCCCCCGCAACTGAGATTCTTTTAAAATGAAAGAGGGTGAGTTGTGTAAATTAAATCAACGACATCGGTTACACAACGCGGCATTTGGTAAACTCCTCATCACACCCTTAACCCTCACAGCTGAAACCTAAACCGAATTTAAACTCTCATCGAACCACGTCTTGACCCTCGTTTGAAGGAGAGGGTGGGGGGTAGGGTGGGGGTGAGAATGGGGGGGTCTTACCACCAAGTAGTTAGAGCCCATCTATATAGGAAAACCACGAGCGCACACTTACTCGCGGCTCATGTGATCCCTGAGAAGGCTTTTCATTGAGCTCTGGATCACTTCCCAGCTTTGTCAATGGAGAAGGGTTGACGTCTGTTTGATGTGACAGATAGTCAAAGGTTCTGTCCTGTGAGCGAATGGCAGCTAATGGATTCTCCCACAGGATATCTGAACACTTGGTGCAGATAAACTCCAGCACCAGACCGTCCTGTAATTCACTAAAAAGTAGAAAGTCTCTCTAGCGTCTCTTCTATACTCCCTGTCGGAGATCGGCTTTTGCCAAGTTTGGTGCTTTAGAGATCTGGTTATCTGGGCTTACAGGCTGTTTGGCTCCATGTTAAAGTAAAGGAACTGGCAGACCAGGTGGAGGTTAGGTAGGTGGTGCTGATCACCCAGTGTGACTCTCTAATTTGAGGCAGCAGCGTGGCAGACAGTAACTGAGAGTGTAATCCTCTTTGCTTTGGTGTCTCTTGACATGCTTGGAGGCTGTGCAGTTTGACATGTGAAGGAGAAGAAGAAGAAGAAGAAGAAGAATGAGAGCGTGCACATTCATGCTTCTGAAGCTTTAAACGCTGAAAGTGACTGTGGTTTGTTATTTATGGGCGTTTCTGAGAACTAACTTGGACAAGCGAGGTGTGCAACAGAGCCTCGTACTCGTTGCCATCAACCACAAGAAACCACATGTGTGCAGGGTAACAAAGTGCGTGTGACTAACGGAATTGCATTTTGTTTGTCAGAGAATTAACCCAATATAACCACAAAGGTTCTACATGCAGTGTAACAAAGAGACGCTTCAGATTTGAGAGGAACCTCTGCAGGGTAGTTTTCTTCAGTTTATCTTCATGTGATCCTGCAGATAATACGAACACTTGAGCTGCTTATTTCAACAATTATAGAGACGGTTTTAAATCTAGATCCTATTCACAGCATTATTAATATGCAGTGAATTCATTTAACATATATTTTATATACAAGTAATACAAATCCAGTCGCCTTTTTAAACGCTTTGTGAAATTAATTTTTCCATTCAGTTTTCGCTGCCAAACTGATTAAATGCTTAAAAGTATTTTAATTCATGTATTGTTTAAATCAATGGGAATGTTCTTGCATTAATGATGTGACTTTTACCTCGGAGGGTGGAATTCTGCACTGGGAATGACGTCACACCGGAGTTATCGGCGTCCCACTTACAGAAGTTGGAAATTAAAGTTTTTTAAAAATTCTTCACATTAACTGATATTATTACACTATTAGTCACAGTTTGCCACAATGGTATTTCTCACTGTTTTTGTTTTACCAGGCTACAGTTTTTAGCCATTGTTAGCAATGGCATGGGCTTGTAGTTCCCATATGACACATGAAAAACTTAAATTACGCCGTACGGCATTTAAATAAAAACTGCTGTCTGTACAACCAATTTAATGCAACAAAAACTAATCAGAAGTGATGGAGAGCTTCTAGAAGGAGCTCTGAAATTGGATCTGGATCATGTTAATACCAGGTTTGAACGCACGCACCTAAAGCTGGTCACTTGCAATCAGAAAGCCCGTATCGGATCTTAATGCGAGGTCTGAACAGTGAATATGTGTCTAGTTTATATTTGACCCTTCAAAATCACCCCTCCATCCCTCTACACTCTGTGACTTGATGCACTCTCAGAACCCTCATACCGTTATTGCTTCTTCTTCTATTTTTTTCATTTTTTTTACTAGGAGCGGCTCCAAGAATGAGATTTGTCTGCGCATAATTCGGTTAGAGAAAGACTTGGCGTGTGGGCCAAGGCTGTAACATCATCCAGGTATCAGCGCTGCGGTATCCGACCACAGCTAGGGAGATCAAAAATTCATTGTCATCATGACTCATAATGTCATAAACATGCGATACAGTATATGAGTCAGTGTGGAGGAAATACGGATGCTCCACCGTTAAATTAATAGAAAAAATCCTCTAAATCCATCACACCGGTGCTGTTAAACTGTACACCACAACCGTGAGATGCATTAATGTGTGTGTGTGTGTGTGTGTGTGTGTCTGTCTGTGTGTGTGTGTGATAGTATTACTGAGTCAGCCTTGTGGCGCGGCTGATTGGGTTAACATATTTGGCAGAAATCTTTTACATTCGACCGTGGAAGCCAGCTAATGTGTTGAGCATGTGGACGGTGAAACTCAAGCTGATGATTTGAGTGGGAAAGCTGTCGTGACATCGATACCACTTTCACACACAGACGTTGTGTTTGACACAGGATGATAAATGCACTGGTCTCCTTTTCGTTCAAAGCGGAGCGTCGTCTCAGGTCAGCGTCTGGTCATTTATGAAGTAATGTACGGTAAAGCAGTGCTGGACAGACGAAATAGTTGCAGACAATGCAAGACAAAAGAGCGCCACTGTGTTGGTTTGAAAGTGTTTTTAAAACTATTTTTATGTATGTCTTGTGACTGATGCTTTTTTTCCCATGCTGGTCTCATTGTTTTTTGTTTGTGTTTCTCTTTTTCAGAGCAAGGAAATAGCATTTCAGCTCCAGGAAGACTTAATGAAAGTCCTAAATGAGCTATACACAGTAAGTAGTAATGTCTGCCTTGTTTTTTTTTTTCCTTTAATGCACTTAAGTATGCTCATTTTGGCTCTGGTTGAGACTGGTTTATTGCACTGAGCTAAACGCTTCCTAACTCATTCTAACAGCTCAACATCTTTAACCTTGTAACTCTTGAGATATCACAAGGAATCCTATATTCACTGTTCAAGCAAAGGCACCGCCAAAGTAATTGCTCCGACTTCTTTTACAACACGAAAGCTTCAAACAATCCCATTTACTCTCTGTGAGTAGTGTCAGCTTCATGTTTCCTTGACTCATTAGGGCTCGTATTTAGTTTTTAATGGCTCTCATCTACTGTGTTTTCTTGCTCTTAAAAATAATACGATTTGCATTCTTTTTTTGGGGTCATTTCCTTTTGGCATTGTTGCCTTTATTCAGTAGTCGAGAATGAGACATTGAGACATTATATGTAACAAAGCTTCCCAGCAAGCAATTACGTGACACACGCAAATGATTTCTAACTATTTTCTCAAAACCCCAAATTCTATGCTAAACACAGATGTGGCTGCAGACCTCTGAACCCACAGGTTAGATTTTCTTGAGGTATTAGTTGCATTTCACCAGACCATCAAACTCCTGCATCAAACAGGCCACACATCTGTACCCTAGCACTCTGTGACCGACCTTGTTGGTGCGTAGATGTACTTAAGTCATGAATCAATAGTTAATTCCACAGCCTCAGCTACTGCAATTAACCCTGCAAGACCTACTATCTTAGTTTAATGGCTCACACATGGCCGTGGACAGTCAGCTGCCAGCGAACATAAAGATGGGGGAAAAAGGATAAAATCATGGCTTGATTTTTGTTGCACAGCCTCTGATGTACGCAATGTTGTGTGTAGGATAATAGAAGGTTATTAAAATTAAAGTGACTTACACCAATCAGCCACAACATTCTGACAGGAGAAGTGAATAACATCCACCATCTTGTGAGAATTCAAACTTCTGCTGGGAAACTTTTGGCCCTTAGACATGTAGCACCCACCTGGACCAGACCAGACTAGACCAGGCACCCCCACCACCAATCCACCAATCAGACCTGAATGGTAAAGTGGGCAGACAAAAGCCACTCCTTAGTAAAAGGCACATGGCAGCCCACCTGGAGTTCGCCAAAAGGTACCTGAAGGACAGTCATACAAAATTCTCTGATCTGATGAGACAAAGATTGAACTCTCTGGTGTGAATACCAGGCAAAATGTTTGGAGGAAACCAGGCACTGATGATCACCAAGCCAACACCATCCCTACAGTGAAGCATGGTGGTGGCAACATCATGTTGTATGGATGTTTTTCAGCGACAGGAACTGGGAGACTAGTCAGGATAGAGGGAACAGATATATTCTGGATGAAAACTTGCTCCAGAGCTCAGGCTGAGGCGATGGTCCATCTTTCTGCAGGACAGCGACCCTAAGCACACAGCCAAGATATCAAAGGAATGACTTCAGGACAACTCTATGAATATTCTTGAGTGGCCCAGCTTCAGCCCAGACCTGAATCCGACCTAAACATATCTGGAGAGATCAGGAAAATGGCTGTGCAGGAGTTGAAGGAGCTTGAGAGGTGCTGCAAAGAGGAATGGACAACACCATCCCTACAGTGAAGCATGGTGGTGGCAACATCATGTTATATGGATGTTTTTTGGCGGCAGGAACTGAGAGTCTAGTCAGGATAGAGGGAACAGATACATCCTGGATGAAAACTTGCTCCAAAGCTGAATCCGACCTTAACATATCTGGAGAGATCAGGAAAACGGCTGTGCAGGAGTTGAAGGAGCTTGAGAGGTGCTGCAAAGAGGCCAAAAGTGCCCAAAGACAGGTGTGCCAAGCTTGTGGCATCATATTTAAAAAGACTTGAGGCTGTAATTGCTGCAAAAGGTGCATCAACAAAGTATTAGGCAAAGGCAAGGTGATAAAAACCACAAAACAAATCACGTTCTGGGTGTTGTGTGTAGAACTTTGAGGGAAAAAAATTGGTGAATTTATGTCAAACAGATTAGCATTTCATGTTAGCCTCCCCATTGATCGTTAGGATCAAGTGAAATTCGCACTGACGTTGATACAAGTCTAGATGGTCATTGTTCTTTCCCAAGAGATGGAGTGAAACGCTGTTCTGTTAGCTCGTAGTGTCTCCAGTTACTCACCATAGAGGACCACAGTGGTTACACCTCCAGTCCTCCGCTGCTCCAAACACAACAACGTGTTACTCCAAAACTCAATGTGGGTCACTGTCACCACCGTAGACACTCCAGATATGACCTGGTTTAGCCCTGGGGGGAGGACACGTGCACACGACACAAATTCACACACACACACACACACACACACACACACACACACTGGTTAGCTGTTGCATCAGCCAGCCACAGTCCCTAAGTCGGCCTCCGCCATTGAAATAACAGGTCTGGCCCGTCTCTAAATATGTCCCTCTAAAACGAGCACTAAAGTAAACACGGCAGTGGCAGACTCCAGACCAGTAAGTGAGGAGTACAGGGCCCAAGGTCAGTCACCCATCTTTAAACGGGTTCCAGTTAGGCCAAACCCCACCAAAGGCGAAAGGCTCCAGACAAATCTAGGTTTGCTCTCGTACAGAAATAGCTCAGCGTTGGGGGAAAGATGTTTAGATTTTGAGTTGGGTTGAGTCTATTTGTGCTGAAGTTGAGGTTTTGCGCAGACAACTGTATTTCATACACAATTGTGGAGCTGTAATCTGCAGGAGTTGGTTCATTCCAGGTTAAACCGCCGGTGCTCTGTATTGTTGCCTTCCCCCAGCCGTTTACATTTGGCCAACAGCCATGAACCTTCTCATCTCATTTCCTCTCCTCTTCATCTTCAACTATTTTATTTCCCACATGTGATTCCTTCCCCTCTCTGTCCCGTTTTTCTCTAAATTCATCTGAGAGCCATTGGGATCTCCTAAATAAACCGATCAGGCATATCATTATGACCACTGACAGGAGAAGTAAATTACCATGACCATCTTGTGCCTTTGGACCTGGCCTTCATTTGTGTGGATGTTACTTAGACATGAAGCACCCACCTAGAGCAGACCAGGGACCTCCACCCCATAGCTAAGACACTCCTTGACAAAAATGCTTTAGGAACATCTAAAAAACAAACAAACAAACAAACAAAAAAAAATGATGAACAGTCCAAGGCGTTGACCTAAACTGATGAAGTATCTGTGGGATGATCCACAGAGGCCCCCTCCCCTCAACCCAATGTTCAGTAGCCAGACACCACAGGACACACTCAGAAAGCCCGTGTCCACTCTCCGGTGAGTCACGACTGTTTAGGAGACACAATATTAGGAAGGTGGTCATAATGTTATGCCTGACTGGTGCATGCTTCCATGCTAGCGTCATGAATTTGCCTTCTCATTACTCCCCCGGTCGGTGATTCAACAGTTCTGTTCTAGGAGCCCTGTGTTTGTCTTCAGCGATAACTCGCTTCTCAACACTCTTGAAGAACTCATTGTTATTTCATAGTTTACCTGATACTTACAACTGAGTCACTGCCCTAATGGACCCATGAAGTGATATGAGTCACGCTTCCTAAAGACCGTGACTCAAACTTTAGGAAGTTGCTTTAATCAACAGTCCAGCATGTTTCCTTTGTTATAAATAGGCCGACGAGTTCAGCTTATTTCTTGGTTATATCTTTCAGGAGCATATTCTACTTGTTAAATAGTGTAGATATAAACAAAAATAATATTATAAGCAGAAAAAATGTTACCGTTCTTTGACTTCATTGTTTTGCTTTCAATAAAGAACCAGATGTTTATAACAATTTCAGTTAAATATTATTTTGTTGTTATTTTAATTGTCCTTAAAGACAATGGCTGAATTGCCACTCAAAGACGACTTCCTCATTTCTTCACCACAGGGCAAACCCAAATCTTCTCCCTGAGAGTATTTTTACTTCTTCAAACATTAAGCAATGAAGGCACCATGTCAGATTTAGCCGCTGTGATTTGTGGTCGTTGTGGTTGTTGACGAGCGCGTCACATGAAAAAAAAAAAAAAAAAAAGCTGGAGAGGATCTGAGTTTGGTTTGTGGTTTAGAGAGAGAAGAAGTGGCCTGCTGTGAGAGGAGTCAAATCAATATGTGATGAATGAGCGGGTCCAAGGAAGTCTCAGTTGTGGGTTTTGATGAAAGGTCAGGCTCCGTTCTGGAGATGGATTGCCGCGACCTTTGACCCCACAGAAAATGACGCAACCCTTTCTCAACAGAAACTACTGTCAGATTGCCCTTGAAGAGCATTTCTGTTTCATCTCATGCCGACTTTCGTGCCTCTCCAGGTGATGAAGACCTACCACATGTACCACTCGGAGAGCATCAGCGCAGAGAGCAAGCTGAAGGAGGCCGAGAAGCAGGAGGAGAAGCAGATCGGCCGGGCCGATCCTGTCTTCAGCATCAGAATGGAGGACAAATACCAGAGACGCAGCTCTGTGAAGAAGATTGAGAAGATGAAAGAGAAGGTAACAATTTAATCCCATTTGTAACAACTGCATTTAATCTAAAATAGCAGCCGCTCGTTTTCCTTTACATTAGCAATTTTGAAGACAACAAAACTTCTGTCGAGGACTTTAAGTGCTTTCACGTTCACATGTTTTATATTGGAAACAGTCAGTCAGAGAGTCAAAGGCTTTGTATTCTGAGAACAGGCCTGGTGTCTGTTAACTCTCTGTGGCAAGTGATTAAAGGCCAGAGGAATGGACTTTTTTCTTTTACACAACTTTTCCAGGACTGCATTTGGGAAGTTAAAATATGGATGATTTGGAAGTTTGTGTGTGTGTGAGTCAGAGCATATTGGTCAGTGGATGGTGACTAACTAGCAGCCTGATGTTTAGAGAGGAAGTGTAAGACCGAGACAGACTCCCCAGACTGAGCTGATCACCGTTAAAGCCGAGGTCAGGGGCTGTTTTTAGTTTAGGTTTGTCTGTCTGTTTTTTTTTCCCCCTCGTTCTCGTTCCTCTTTGCTATTTATAACATAATTCGACTTAGGTCTCCTCTAATGTTTATCGAGGATGTTGTTGTGGCCAGTAATCCGGCCACGGCTCCGTGACTGGCAGTGTGTGCAGAAACACAAAACCACCATCACTTGTCAGAAAGCAATTCTCCGCTCGTTAAAGTCGCCCCTGTCTCGCACGCTCTGCTGCTGTCTGTTTGTCACATGTTTCCCCCACTTCTGATTCTCTCGTCAGCGTCAGGCCAAGTACTCCGAGAACAAGCTGAAGTCGATCAAAGCGCGGAACGAGTACCTGCTGACGCTGGAAGCCACAAACTCGTCCGTTTTCAAGTATTACATCCACGACTTGTCCGACTTAATTGACGTGAGTATGAAGCCGCATGATTTTCTCAGCCAATGTTCTGTGACGACTTTATTGACTGCCATTTATATTTTGCCTCAGCTGAAACTGGGAATACATACGCTGATCCGCCACAGCATTATGACCGCTGACAGGAGATGTGAATAACATTTAAACCACGGTTCTTCAACGTTTTTCAGGCCACAGACTCACAAACTCATGAAAATGAGTGACAGATATTCTTTTTTTTTTTTTTACATTTCAAACACGTGCAACTCTAGGATGGCTGTGCAAATGCTGAAAATACCTGACATAAACATACGCATACATACATGGGATGTCACCTGGGGACTAAATAGGCTTTCTTCAAATTTGTGGGGGAAAATATATAAAAAATGTCTAATCAACCAAAACATTTGCGACCCCGCTCTGCAGTACTTCCACGGACTCACTGTTGAAGACCAATGCTTTAATTACCACATGATCTGATGTTTGTATTGACAACAAATCATTCGGTTTGGGGAACAATGCCACCCCCCCCCCAAAAAAAATCCATTATCCCTGCAGCCATCCCTATCATGATGCAGCCTGACACAGGCACAAACACATAAACAGTTCAAAAAACACATGAAGAAAAGCACAAGGTGTTGACCTGGCATCCAAATCCACTAGATCCCAAACTGATCAAGTATCTGTGGGTTGATCCGCAAAGGACCCTCCGCTCCCCTCATCCGATAGGACCCCCTATGGAGGCCCCCCCACTATGAACATTGTGTTGCCAGACACCACAGGACCCCCTCAGAAAGCCCATGTCCACTCTCTGATTAGATGAGTGTTTTGGAGACACAAGGGAGACTTACAGAATATTTGGTCATAATGTTATGCCTGATCGGATCAACAGAGAAACTGATGACTTTAGCAGATGGGCCTAATGTAAAAGAGATTTTCGGACACCAGACCGTGGGATGGAAATTACAGCGCAGGACAGAATTAAATCAGCTTATTAAATTTTCTGATGAAACCCATTCCTTCCTTCCTCCATTCTTCCCATATTAAAATATAACTCATTATATTCAGTTAAGCTGGGGGTATTCTGACATTGCGTAACTGTTTTGAATTTTTTTTTGTTGTTGTTGTCCACATTGTTCAATCCATCTGAGTCTGGATTTTTATAATTTACAGCTGTGGATCTGCGCTGTTTTTCACTCCGTTCACCTCAACACTCACGTCTCTCCAGCTAACGTAACGCTTAGCTTGACCTTTTTGCTACCACAGCAATAAACATGACTTATTCATAACACGGCTCACCTGGGTTATCATTATTTTTTTCCCTTTTTCTTTTCGAGAGAAACAAATGTACTGCACCACTTTCTGTGGCGTTTCTAGGGAAACAGGAGAAGGCCGGGTTTTTAGCAAATGTTTGGGATTTTATATTCCACACAGGACCGAAGGCAAGAGAAAAACGCAACCCCTACTCGGCGCCACGCTGTGCGCTGAAATTACCCCTCTCCCCGCTCTGCTCGCAAGCCTTCACATCTCAACGGGGCGTGTGTGTGTGTGCGCGTGATTGTGTGCGGGGAGTACACTGCGTGAGCCGTGTGTGTAGACTCGCACACGTTTGTTTAGTGATGAAGAGACTTTTTTTTTTTTTTAGCACGGAAAACAAAGTGCACGAGGTTCGCTGATGATGATTCAAGCTGTTTTGTGTATGTATAACTGTACATGTGTGTTTCGGGTCTGTGTGTGCCAAGGGCTTGTGTGTCCTCTCAGTAGAGACCTTGGACAAGGTTTTAGTTGTTAAAAAATCAGGATTAGAGATGCTGGAGTAGCATTTTAAATTGCGTTCTTTATTGATTCCTTGTCAGAGTACAAACAAAGTCCTGATATACTCCTAATTTGTGCATAATTATGGTCATCTATCATTTTTTTTCTATATATCTATGTATATATCTATATTATTATTTCGCCCCTCCAGTGCTGTGATTTGGGGTACCATGCCAGTCTCAATCGGGCCCTTCGGACTTACCTGTCGGCGGAGTACAACCTGGAGACGTCGCGCCACGAAGGTCTGGACATCATCGAAAACGCAGTGGACAGCCTGGACCCGCGGAGCGACAGGCAGAGGTTCATGGAGATGTACCCCACCGCATTCTGCCCACCAGCAAAATTTGACTTCCAGCCTCACATGGGAGACGAAGTATGTAACGCCATTAACCAAAACGTTGCGATAATTTGCGCAATTTTAGCACGGTTTATAGTTTACTTTGTCGATTATTTCATTTCATTGTCGTAAAAATAGAGTCTATTTAGAGACTCAAAGACTCCAAACGTAAGTTTTAAAATATCTTTTTTTTTTTTTTTAAGTCGTCTGTGTGCTTCTCTGCAAGTGCACCAAACAACATGCAAGTGAGTTTAGAGTTTATTTAAAAGGTCTCGTTCTTAATGAGGTCTTATATTTACTGCGTCTGGGCTGCAAGTTCAGGTTTAATGGGGCACTGAAATTGACAAATCATGTGTTATTCCTCCCCCTGCAGCCCTGCAGTTCAGCATGTGTTTAGGGTTTTTACTGTTTGGCTGGCACTACGCTGATATCATGTCTGTTTACTAGCTGTTGTTGTGCGGCTGTCTGCATTCATTTGGCAGAAGTCACTGCGGTTTCCTCTGCAATTGGAAAAGAATTTGAACGCCTGCGTCGTGTTTGAACCAGAGCTGACATGACCCTGTTCCCACGGCAGGTTGACACGTCAGGTCCTCGGTCACTGACTGTTTTCTCTCATTTCCAGGTGTGTCAGATCTCGGTGCAGCCACCAGTGAACGGGGAGCTCATCCTGAGGTTCCAGCAGCTGCAGTCTCGCCTGGCGACTCTGAAAATTGAAAACGAAGAGGTAAAATCCAAAAAAAGCACAAAAATTGTATATCTCAGTCCAGGTGTTTGTGGTTTACGGCGGCTTAGACATGCCAAACACGTCTTCTTCAACTCCAGTTTCATTGTGAGAGGTTTGGGACTTTTGTTCTGCTGCTCTTTGTTGGTTGCGAGATGCTGACAGTTGCAGAGAATTAAAGATACGGAAGAAAGTTAACTCTGCCTGAAGTTATCCAAGGTGAGACAGGAAATGGTTGCAGACGAATGCTGAAGAGTCAGGATTTAGCTGCATGTGTACAACACACCCAGACACTATGTACACACTATGTATTTTCCTCCCTCTCATGCCCTGCAGGTAGCCATCAAACCCTCTCTATGAAGCCTTGGTGTTCGCTCCCACCGCTAGAATTCACTGTCTTGCTTCTATTTTCTCATACCTGCCCTCCGCTTCTCCTTTTCTTGACATTAGAGGTGCATTCACCTTCTGAGGTTTCAATACGTCTGCAGGGTGTTTGAGTTACTTTAGCAAACGAAGGGGTGAAAGGCTGCGACTTGTGCCGGATCACCGAATGAAAGCACATCCATCACGGTCGGCTTTTTTTCATGTCTGACCAGCTTCTCCTCTATAAGCTCCTTCTGAGTTCTCTCCCCCTGCATCTTTTATGCTTCTACAAAGACACACAGGAATATGTTACTCAACACTCTGTTCCTTCAGTCAGTGAAGAATAATGCATGTAGCATAGCTATGCTTAGGGCTTTTTACAGCTACGAATATTAGTCGTGATAATATTTAACTGCTTCTTTTTTGGGTCTCGTCAGATAATTGAACAAATCTACTAATGCATACCAATCAGCCACAACATTATGACCAGTTACAGGAGAAGCAAATAACATTGACCATCTTGTGACAATTCAGAATGGTTAAATTCATCAATATCATTAAAATTCATCCTTATCGACTCCACTTTTTCGATTCTTTATGTGCGGAATCTTTACATCCCAGTCCAGATGGTGGCAGTAATGCATCTAAAAGTTGTTGTGCCAACCACCATAAAATGAAAGACGAAGAATCTTTACGTTGAGGCACGTCATTCACATCACGGACGACAAGGAAGACGCTATGGCAGAGGAAGGGCTGCAACGCCACTAACATGATGAAGCATTTGTCGACGATGCACGACGATGCGTATTAAATACTGAGGGTACCATGTGTTCTCCGGTCAAAAAAGTCTCGGCAGAGCAAAGTGAGGATCCACTGATCAATTTCCTATGTGTCTTACACAAACTCTTATCTCTTGTTTAGAAACTCAAGAAAATTGCTGCTTCTTACATGAAATCACGAACGCCTACTTTTGCTAGATCATAAATTCACTGGAGGAATTGATAAGAGAATCGATAAAGAATTGGATCGATAAGCAGAATCGATAATGGCATCAGTATCAATAAAATCCTATCGATGCCCATCCCTAGTTCAATTGGTAGTAGCATGTTTCCGATTTAGTGTTTCCGACTACTTCTTCAACTCCGAATTGATTGTTTTGGATTAATAAAGATGGAACACATCGAGAAAAGATTGAGGATCAAAATTTCAGTCGCCACTAACCACATTATGTTTCCAGACACAACAGGACACCTTCAAAAGGCCCATATCCATTCTCTAATTAAGTCACAACTTTTTAGGAGGTACAAGGGAGAACTACACAATAGTAGGAAAGTGGTCCAGACCAGTGTTTGGGTCCCGCTGGTGTGATCTAAGCTCGCGCTGCCTGCAGTACGTACAGTATTTCTGCAACTGTGCATGTGAATGTGTGCTAACGAGCCCTGGTGACTCCACGTCCTTGTCCGCCCGCCTCGCTGAAGCGGATGTCCTGGTGGGTCAGAATTGAAGGGCGCTGCTGCCTCACGTTAGCGTCACCAGATGGCCTCTCTTCCTGGGCATGGCGTGCCAGATACATCCTTGGAAAATGAACTTTCAAAGCACTGTGGCGACCTGCGAGCTCCACTGTCAAACGAGAGTCTGTCTTTATCGGGACAGGAAAAGCTACAGGGCAGTGCTTCATAGAAACGCAGCTGCTTCCTCAAACCCTTTTCATTCCCGTGAAATGGTAAAAGAAAACATTGATGAATAATTTACATCTGCAGCTGGGGGAGGTGGGGGGCTTTGACATGGGAAGGAAGACTCTCCTAGATTTCCCTTTCATTGTGGCGTTAACCCCGCTAGGTGCAGAAACCAGACAGTCAAATAAATGTCCATTCGAAAAGACTTTTCTCCACAGACATCATTCGTTTCAGCTCCTCGGGTCGGCCATCCCGACGTTTCTTTTTCAGATTTCATAATCTTCTCATTTATATCTCATTTGTTTCCGTATTCCGCGGAGCTCGCACAGACTCATTTTCCTCCTCCTGGCTTCTGTCATGTTCTCAGCAAATATACAAGCGCGGCTAATGGTTATTCTCAAGATGCTTCGCGCTAAACTCTGGCAACGCGATACCACATCCTTTGCAGGGCGTGTTTGTTTTTCATCCGATAAATATCTGGGAGTCACATCAAAGCCTGTGTGTGTGTGTTTGTGTGTGTGCTTAGATGGATGATGAGCAGATTACACAGTCACTGCAGGGTCTGTTGAAAGCTATGGACAGCAGTCTGACTTCTGAGACGCGATGATAGATGCTGAAATAACTGTTGAGTGATGTTCCGCTGCTCCGCGAAATAACACTTATTTCAAAGCGCGGTCGGAGGAATTATCTTGACAGTGCATTAGTTATTTTAAGCTCAGGGATGGATGAGAGTTCTAAACTAGTCTGATGCGGTGCTTTACTGGTGGAATGCTTGCATCCGACTGTAGGTGATACTGTATTAAGAATCCTGTGGCCTTTCTCCAGGTTTAACGAGCGCATCCACCGACTCTCTCTCAGAGCTCTGTTGTAATTGAGCCCAACAGTGAACGCTGGTAACTATTGGTCTGCTGAATAATGGATGCACCCGACAGCTTTTTCACTGATTTCTCTCGCATGCATGGCTCCTGTCTTCATGATGACAGCTGGGCCTCTCGGATACATGGGGCCACCCTGGTTAAGCCGGGGATGTCGGGAGCCCAAACACACTCAGAAAGTGCAACTAATGACTGTAGGTCACAATATCCTACGTCAAACTACCGTCCGTCCACCTAAAAAAGTATCGTAAAAGTCTGTATCTGATAATAAAGAACGGCTTACATCCTCCATTTCCCTTTGTTCCTTTTTGTGCTGTCAGCCATGTTCCAGCCCTGCGGTGTGTTTTTTTGCTTCATGATGGGTTGAATAACACCGTAACTACATCCACATTGTGCACCCGAGCATGTGTGTCAGCGCTGTAATCCATCACAGTAACGCATGAAAGCTCTGAAGTCCTCCTTTGCTTTTCAGGTGGCTTTTTTTTTTTTTTTTTCCCCTTTCTTTGTTGGGGGGCGGGGGCAGAAATGAGTCACAGGTCGAGCGGTTTAAAAGAAACAAGCTGTTGTCTCGGTGTGCAGCAGTAATCCAGCCTGTTCTCTCATTACCGCTGAGGTCCTGCTCACTTAATAACAGAGGAATAGGGTCGCTGCCTTTCAGCCGGGGATCCGCCTCACCATTAAGAATAATCAGGAAGAATTGCTGCTGCTTTTTCGTTCAGGGCTTCGTTGACCCGTGAGGCCCCCTACCTTTTTAAAAAAGCACACGTAATTGAAGTGAGATGTCACTCTCCTCCAGAGTGTCTCCATCCACAAGGGCGGAGATTTTTCGGTAGAAGTGCACGTATGGCGAGTGACTTTAAAGCTTAAACATCAACCACTTGAAAAATTAAGCAAGAACTCAAATCACCGCTGGAAGCTCCAGTCAATCAGCCGTATATTAGAGAGAGTCTGACCAGCTCAAATCATGGGCGTCATGTTTGCAGCAGGTTACTCTGGCTTCAAAGCTCAAACACACCATCACATACGACTGTTGCAGTTTGATTTATTTGTAGTCTGCGCAATCTGTTATTTATTAGCTCGTGGTATCTTTAACTTTTATGGAGCTCTTACGGATGTATTTACCCCACTGTTTGCACGTCACCTCCTGTGTCGTCCTATGTTCTTAAAAAGGAAACAGTCATGGCCGGCAGACCTTGGGCAGGTTTTCACAGTAAGTGGTAGAACACACCCTGCCAAGTTCTGACATTTATAAGCTCCGGGAGAAGCACTGTTGACGGGGCAGCGGCGGTTATGGAAATGAATCTTAAAAGCTTCCGACTGAATGTACCGTCTCCAGCCGTTGCTGTTCACCTCTGGCCCCTCTGAGTGCTTCCAAATTGATTGCTTTTGCTCGGAGTCCTATTCAACAGCCAGTGGATTTTTAGGAACACGCTTCTCGTCGGAAAGCGGATGAATTTTTCAAAGTGCCATGGGATGGAGAGAGTGGTTTTTAGCTCGTGTGATGAAACATGCTGCTGTGTATGCCGTGATGGTAACGCCGCGATAGTGAAGACACGACATGGAGCTTTTAATCTGGCGGCCTTGAGCTCGCACCGCTTCATTAAGTGTTTCTCAACTTTCCCTCCGCGCCGCAGATCAAGAAGACGTCAGAGGCCACCCTGACCACCATCCAGGACATGGTGACCATTGAGGACTACGACGTGTCCGAGTGTTTCCACCACAGCCGGTCGACCGAGTCCGTCAAGTCCACCGTGTCGGAGACGTACCTCAGCAAACCCAGCATCGCCAAGAGGAGGGCCAACCAGCAAGAGACGGAGCAGTTCTACTTCATGGTGAGTGCAGGGAAGAGAGCTGCTGCGAAAAAGGGTTCACGAGAAAGAAATCTCGGTGAGAAGTAATGGGATATGGGGCTACATTTCAACACTTCTCCACATCGGGTGAGTCCGTCCTCCAGCTGTTGTCCCCAAGGAGTAGAGAGTTCCAGCATTCATTATTACTCATAAGATGTTACAGTCCCTTGTACAGAATAAGTTAAAACACCAGATTTCTGATGTCAATCTGAGACTGACACTTAATGCCTTATTTGTGAAAAGTAAGTAAGTTCTGCTGAGCTTTCAACTCTGTATGTCATGCACCAAGTCCTCCTGGAACATTTCCATTTGGTAAAGCTAACCTCTATCTTATTCCAGTCTGGAGATGGACATGCTCTGATAAGGCCTTCAAAAAAAAAGGGCTCTTGGCGTGTCCTTTGCCCTTGACTGGCTTATCGTAGATTGGTGTCTGAAGAGAGGGTGCTCCGGCCTGCACTCTGCACCACCGTCTAATTACTCTCAATTCTCCACAGAAATTCCGGGAGTTTCTGGAGGGCAGTAATCTCATCTCCAAACTGCAGGCCAAACACGACCTGCTGAAGAGGACACTCGGCGAAGGTACAGTCACGATCCCCACACTTCCCACTGCTCTCAAAATATTCGGTACTCGCACCTGTTCCTTATCTCCCCATGTGAAACTTCAGCCACTCTTCCTCCAGCTCAGATTAGGACACATTAGCCCTACTCCGTCTCCAGTAAATGTAGCACATAAGTAACTGAACTTTGTCTTTTTGTTTCCTGCAGTTCTACTCGAGCAATTTGAAACCTTTTCAGTGACAAACTTCCCATTTTCTGCCCACTTTTTCCAATAGCAAGGCAAATGCTCCTTGATTGTAATCTGGGTTTTAGCCAGGCGAGCCACAGCTGAGGGGGATTGCGAACTGGTATTATCCGTCTTAGTGACTGATTTGCTTCCACCTTAATGGACCGCCATGATTTAGAGAGGTGGCGGTCATTACAATGTGACTCTCCTTGTTCTACATTGGTGGGATCTGCTAGAGGCCTCAGCTATTTCAGTCAGGCTTTGCACTAACCAGCAGTCCTGGTGGTCTCTGTCAAAACTGTCGAGCTCATGAGCAATGAAAGCCCGAGCTAACGAGGAAGAGAAAATCCTCCTGCTCTTTCAAATTAATCATATTGCTGCATGAGCTGAACAACAGAATGAGTCACTCAAACACAGAGACAGGTCACATCCTGTTCAGGGGAACAGATGGCCTCACATTTGAAACTTCCACGTTTCCTCAAAACCATTTGGAAGCTATTTTGTGTTTTAAAATGACTTCGCTTGTCCAAACTTGTAGCACTTGTAGTGGTGTCTTCTCCTAATTATTGTCTGTGTGCTTACGTAACCGTGTTCCTGGGAGACGTTTGCGTGAACTGTGACTGTAAATGTAGCTGCAGTGTGTATGTGTGAGGTATCTGCAGAGGTTTAGCTTGTCTGCTCTGGAGGCCAGCGGCGGTGGACAGATGGCAGGCTTCAAATGCTTCGCTAGTTGTATGCACAGTTCACCGCAGGGACCTCAGAAACAGGTCCCAGCACGTCCACACGTCTAACCCCTCCCTTACATCTCTTCTCTTTTTCTCTCCTTTCTGCAGGCCACAGAGCCGACTACATGACCACAAGGTAAAATGCACACAGACACACACACACACACACACACACACACGTGTGTTTCGTTGCAGCTCATCAGCGCAAAGATAGTTGGCATCAAAACTATTCTTATAGGACGCCCTCAGTTATTATTAAAGCCGAGAAGTCATATCGTTTAGACATCTCATTTATTTTGAGAATTGTCGAATGAGAAAAATGCATTTGAGTAATATATATATATATATATATATCTTCACCAATCAGCCACAACATTACAACCACTGACACAAGAAGCAAATAACGTCGACTTGTGGCAGCTCAGTGTTCTGCTGAGAAGCACCCACCTAATTTTCAGTTCCAGCTTCTCACCAGTGATGATTTCATTTTTCTCTGTTTTTGTTCCTTACTGTTAATAAAACAAAACAAGGCATTAGGATTTCTCACCATGACGCCTGATGCATCAGGATTAATCAATAATCCACTTTTACGTCTTAGGTCGTTTACTCCTCACGGGGGTATTCGTCATGGCAGCTTAAATCATGCAGCAAAAATGTGATCTTTTCTGTTAATAAGACGTTAAAAAAAACATCTCCTGCCTCTTCCTGGTGAAATATTTTGCTGCCGCTGTTGAGCAGCGGAGGCGAACAAAGTCCCAAACCTACAGGTCACCAGGAGTCGTAACGGATCACGCGCTAAGAGAGCCCACCCACCCCCAAAGAAATGTGTGGAGAACGAAAGGAAAGCACCGTTATTCAAGTGTCCATCATGTGGAGTTGAAGGGTTTTAAAGAGCGTTCAGCCTCGGCTTCCTGAGGGGCAGTGACATGAACTACTTCAAGATGCATTGTTTGCTTCTTCTAACGCGTTCTTTGTATTCTAGACATCCCAACGGGCCGTTCAGAACCCACACTGGCACTCGGCGGGCTAGACCCCGCTCTGTTTTTAATGTTAGGTTATTTAATGGCAATTTGGAGTCATTTATCAAGGTACCGATTACCAGTCTGCCCGCTTGACTTCTGCTCCTCCTCCCTATCTATTTTCTGTCTTGCTCTGGCCTTCTGGCCGTTTTGGTGGGTTCCCCCAAAGCATCTTAGCTTTGATTTATGGTCTACCAACATATTTGTGCTAAGATGGATTTCTGGAAACCTTCCTCGTGAGTCAGTGAGCTCTGGCGGTCTGCGTCTGCGATACATACGGGTGGCACTGACGGATTTTTGGAGGGCTGCAGGAGGAGAGGAAAGGCAGTCGGAGGAATGAATGTTTGTCTCCGTCAGCTCCCCTGACTCACTGCTGACCTGGCAACAGAGCGAGCTGCTCTGCCGGAGATATTCTCCTCCTCCAGAGTGAGAGCACGGGCCAGTGAAAGCAGCAGGACAAATAGCAGTCGGGGAGCGGATGCCAGACTGATAAGGTGTGCCGCCTCCTTCCCTCCTCCTCCTCCGGCCTCCTCACCGCCGGTGGCCGGTGGCCACGTCCAGTCCTGCCCTAGCCCAGTTCTCACCTCACTGTCCTCTTTTGGGTTCGGTGCCAGCACGGAGTGGAATGAGGGTGTGCTTTTAGTGAAGGCTTTTTGGTGGGCAGCTCCTGCAGTCCTAATCTGGAATCTTGCTTTTTTTTTCTCCTATTTCTATCTCTCTCCATCTCTGACTGTTGCTTCGTTTCACTGTAGCCGTGGACGACGGAACTCACACACTCGACACCAGGTAGACACTCTGAGGGATCTTTGGGGGCCCGTCCTGCTTGATTTCCTTTCCTTTAACAAAACACTTTAACAACACATTCACTCCCCGTTTGTCTACCCGTTAATCAACTACTAACTCGTCTCTGTGAACAGACTTAGACAGACTGAGTTGAAGTTTTTCTCCAGCTGCAACTTGCGTCTTCAATGTCAATACTAGGGATGGGTACCAGTAGCAACCAGACTGAAAAACAATGTCGGTTTCGGTTTAGTTTATTTATTTATTTATTAATTTATTTTGTATTATTACAATTAAAAACAACAAAAAAGGAAAATTTGAAAAGCAGACAGGGTCATGATAACAATCAGGAAGTTTGCCAGTATGTCAGGTAAAGCTTGCAAAGGTACAAAACAATATATGCGCAGAAAGAAATGGTTACATCAGGATGCACAGAACTATGCTTCCTTCATTAAAATAAGCCAAAACATCAACATTACTTCAGGTTCTAATATGACAGTTTTTCCAATATTTTTCTCCTTGTTTGGTTGTAGAAAATGTCATTTGTTCCATTCGATGATTGTTGGAGGTTCTTTATTCAGCCATTTTGTTTTAGTTATAACTTTTCTACTACCAGACAGTAATATCTGCAGTAAGTATCTCTCCCCTTTCTTGAGCCCACCTGGTAAATTTCCTAAATATATAAAGTTAATCTTCTGTTGATGGATGTGGTTGCTGACATAACATCCAGGCACTGAATGTTTAATTAGCTTAGCCCCCTTAGCTCTGTTGCTGTGCCGACGCTACACATTTTTCACCTGCATGTACCATGAACCTTTAAAATGCCAAAGACCAAGCAGTCCTTAAGTTTGGCTGGACTTCACCTCAAAAGATGCAGACTTGGCAACCTGCAACATAGGAGGTAACAGCTGGAATTTGATTAAACATCTGATCTTTGAAAGCCTGCGAGACCCTAAGCCGCAGTTTTTATTATCATAATTATGTTTTAATTAGTTAAATTAATATTCTGTTCAACTTGCACGTCACATAATGCCTTAAAAACAAAAAGTCACCATTTTTGGGAGAAATTTGTATCTTTTAAATTTTTTAAGCACTGGCTCCTTTTCAAAAAGTATCGGGTAAAACCTTAACGATACCCATCCCTGGTCGATACTGGGTGTGAACGTCTCCACACCGCAATTGAAACGATCTGATAAAACACCAGTCTGGCACATCCAAAGAGATTGCATTACATAATGTAGTCGCGCCCGGACCTCTGCCTCAATCCTCGTGGCTGAACTCCAAATGATAGCAAGTCGATTCTGGCTTTGGTTTGCTGTGTTTGTACCCACTGTATACCCCTGAGGCCTGAAAACAGATCCACTGTGTCATTAAAAGCACAGCACAGAGTCACAGTCCAGAGTAGCTGGCATAGGCTGCACAAGTCTAAGTCAGTGAGAGGAACTCCACACTGAGCGTGCACGGCTCTTTAGTTAAGCTCCTGTTAATCTAAACTCGGCACGCTCCTGATTGATGGCATTAAAAAACATACAGAGTATTTTTAGCAGCACTGGAGGAGGTCGGTTAAAAATCACTGGACAGCACACTTGCACATCATTGGGAGATAGTTCTACACTGCAAAAAAACAGCATTACTAGAAAGAAGCAAAATATTCTTATATTCAATCAAATCATCTTGTATTAAGAATCTTTGCTCGGCAAAAATAAACACATAAAATAAGCACAAAGGTCTTGTCTCTGAACAAAACCAAAGATGTTGATTTTAGCTCGCGGCTGGTGAATTCAACTCAGTCTGTCTCAGTCACAAAGCAAAACACTCTCTTTGTGTCTAAACTTCTTTTACACTGTGTGTTTATATCTCTCTACCATCACCATCAGCTCCTGTTAGAGCCCAACCAATACAGCAGTAACACTGGAAGGAAGGAAGGAATTAGACAAAATTTGCATTAACCTCCCGAGACCCAAGCATTTGTCTGGAATGCATCTTAATTTCTTTCAGATAAGATTTAAGATCTTTAGGCATCTGGGATTAGTGGGACCTAAGAAGCATATAAAAAAAGCATCGTCTTTGTTTTTGAAAAAAATATATGGACACAGGGATTATTATTATTATTATATGGAAACGTTGAAATCCCAACGCCTCAAACGAATACTTGTGAATTTTTTAAATTTGCATATCAAACTTGAAAAGTTAATAAGAATAAATAAACAAGAGAGATAAAAGTGTCTCCTTATGAAGACAGCAGGTGTAAATGAAGCAGAATAAGCTGCAACAAACCTAAAACGTAATGTCCCCGTATGAGGACGCCGGGTCTCCGGAGGTTAAACGTGAATTATTTATATGAGGTGCGTCATTATTGGTCAGGCTCTAACTTTTTTTTGCATGTAGTGAAAGCAAACATTATACAAATGGTTTTGAGTGTTTTTGTTTATTCTGTATCCAAAGGACTCTGGACAAGCTATCCCCCGCGTGGTTGAAAGCTGTATTCGCTACATAAATCTGTACGGTGAGTCACCCCAGTCATAAAGTCATAAAGGGATCGGTGTTTATTTACTTTATGTTCTTTGAGGACTTCCTCCCGAACTGTGTTGTCTTTTTGGGGTCCGTCAGGTTGAGCAGTTTTCAGGCGTTAATTGTTTGGGCGTGTTCTTATTTTTTTATTTTTGTTTTTATGTTGGGGTTTTGGTTTGTTCCACTTCGGCCACTGTTAAGGGAAAACGCAGATTCCATCCTGTTTACAGCGGCGCAGCCTTTTCCAGCTGTGACTGTGAGACGGACAGCTTAGCTCTGTATGAGTGATGAGTCTGGATATTAGTTATTTCAAAAAAATGATCCTCGGGGAATTGAAGAAGCATTTGATGAAGTGACTGCAGCGAGTGTTTTATCAGGCGGCCAAGTGACGATGAGAGAAATCTAAAAAAAGACAAACTGCGGACTTACTGCAATTCGTCCTGACTTTCAACCTCTCCTCTTATTAAGTCCTAATCCCAGCTGGAAGACGCTTCAGTAAAGCTTGATTGCGCTCTCCCTGACTCATTATTTTCTTTAATTAGCAAAGTGAAGGGTCTTAACGGAAAAGGAAGGGCCTTTTAGGTCCAACCAGACCAGCGCTATTTGCTGAGTGATGGATTTATTTATTTTTTTTATGACCGTCAGGGTGGGCGTAAGAGATTGTGCAATGTCCTTCTTCTTTCTTACTCTCTTTTTTTTATTATTGCCCTCCACAGGCCTCCAACATCAAGGGATATTCCGTGTTTCTGGGTCCCAGCTGGAAGTCAATGACATAAAGAACTCATTTGAGAGAGGTACAGAATAACATGCATCAATACACATCAATAATTAATATACTAGATTTGTGCTTGCCTCGTTGTTATCAAATCGTTTGCCTCAGCTGGGAAATGGTGACCTGCTAATATGTCCGTGTTTTAGGAAACGACCCCCTGACGGACGACGAGAACAATCACGACATCAACTCGGTGGCCGGCGTTCTCAAACTGTACTTCCGCGGTCTGGAGAACCCTCTTTTCCCCAAGGAGAGGTTCAATGATCTGCTCTCCTGCATCAGTGAGAACACGTTTTTTTTAAGTCTTCATGAGATTGTGCTGGAAAATGAATTCATGACATATTGTAGCTCTGAAGAACAGAAGCTGGTCTCTTTAGGGTAAAACTGGAAACTTCCATTCATTGGAATAAAGTGCGACCTATTTCTTCTCTTAGGCTTTACTGATGCAGTATCTCAGTTGCACATTGAAAAAAACCTGCAAAATGAAATAATGCAATATAAAAATAAAAATGTACAAATGTGCAAGAAATATAAATAAATATAAACTATATATCTACATATACACTACAGGTCAGAGCTTCATCCTACATCAAGATAATGACCCAAAACTTTAGTCCAAACTGCTTCAGGATAAAAACAAGATGGAAAGCTTGAAAACATGGAGTGGACCATGTCCCAGTCTCTAGACTTAACCCCATGGAGCTGGTTTGTGATGAACTGGACAGAAGAGTGAAAGCAAAGCTCCCTATAAGAGACTCACGTTTCTGGGAACTAATGCAACAAAACTGGGAAGTTTTTTAACTTCAGTTCTTTATTTTGGTTTATGCTTTCATTTCAGAGTAAAAGGAGACATTAAACTGAAACATTTCAATAATAAAAAAGAAAGAAATATGTTCTAAAACTTTTGACCTGTAGTGTATATATAAGAAATCATAAATTATAACGTGCAATAATACAATAACAGCTGAAAGCAGGATATTAGTGTGTGCGTACCCCACATTATGGTGCATCTATTAGTATGTTATATTATGCCATGGTCAGGTAAACCCTGCAGCTGTGCAGCTATTGTATTCTACCTTTGTTTTCTGACAAAGCCCAGTGTTCAGAGTTCTTTGAATTATTTTGACTGGGACTTGTCTGTAGTCACCAGGTAAACCTCTAATTCCAAATATCTTTGCCAGCAAACAACTTTAATTCCCAGAACCCACGAGAGGACAAGTGGTTATATAAAAACAAATGAATGAACGTGCTGTCAGCACGATGACACACGCAGCATTTGGTTAAACGCCAGTCATAAGTGGCACAAAGCTGGCCACAGAGTTGTGGCGCGGTGTTAAATTTCCTCGTAAGAATGGTCACATTGTCAGTTTGACTGTGAGTCATCACAAAGATCCATCTTGGTGAGATTTTTCCTGGTATCTTTCATACATTGCGTCCATTGATGTTACGTGGAAGGCCTTTTAAGCTTTGTTTAATATGCAAAAAAGTCACATAGACGCAACGTGTAGTAGTAGTTTCCACGTGTACACGCAGGCTTTTGCGTACTTGTAAGTGCGTGAAGTGTGTGTTTCCCGGGTGTTCCTTTACACATTTGTGCTGCATGAGTGATGGGGATTCCCTGTTTACATTCCCCAGCTCAACATGCCAGTGATTGCAGCGTGGGCCGCGAGCCCAGTCGGCTCCATATTAAAAACTTGTATTCCATATGGAGCAGCTCAGCCCAGCTATGAGATCACATTTCTGCCCATCAGCTCACAACTGTTTTTCCTGTTGCTGTTGTTGTTTTTAATCGCGAGCTGTGCGCTGCGGCTCGCGATAGCTTTCAATTTGCGATTTGCGGTAGGGATGCGTCACGCAGATCTGCCTACACGAATGTTTGCCGATGATGCGTAACACGGTACAGGAATCTTTAAACAGTTGCCTGTGAAGTGCTCGAGAGCCTCACGGAAGCCTAGTTAGGTATTCATGAAAAATGAAGTGCATCACAAGTATCCCAGAATCCCAAATCCCAGATGGCAGAGAATAGCTGGAGGGTGACACGGCTATTTTTAGTAGCATGCACAGCCCCAGCTTAGCCGGGGAAAATGCTTGGCTTCAGGTGCCGCGGTAGAGAACAAATGCAGAGAAAAATATATATAAAGTGTATCCTGATATAGCACAATAAGAGAGGGATTTAAAATGCTTTGTCTCCATATGATGAAGTTACAATAGGTTAATAATAGCCCTCTTTCTGCAAAGCTGAAAATGAGGTGACGGTTTTAAAGAAATGCTGTTTTCGTTTGGAGCAGGAGACAAAATTCTCGGTGTCCTTGTTGCCAGGTGCTAACAAGGAGCACCAGCTTCCTCCTCTCCTTCCTTTCCGTCTGTGGTGTCAGCAGAGGAACTGAAGTTAAGGCGAAGGTCACCCGGTTCCCTGTGACTCGTACCCGCACTCCACATATCACCACTCAGTACAGGACATCTTATTTAAGCATTAAGCTCAGCTCGTCTATTTATATCTGGAGACTTGGTGTCGTGACAAAGCTGTGCATCTTGCAGACTTTATATTTATTTGACGTTTTCCTCTTGCACTTTAACGTTATACCTGCTGTCGCTCTTTTATTGCTGCTCTAGGAATAGAAAACCTGTACGAGAGGGCGCTGTACATCCGTAAGATCCTCCTGACGATTCCCAGATCGGTCCTGGTCGTGATGCGCTACCTCTTCGCCTTCCTCAACCAGTACGTTTACAGACACAAACCAGGAGCTCCATTCCATACCTGTCTTTATAAGTCTGTCTGTAGATGTAACTCAAGGTTATGAGCCTCTGTCTCCTTCCCTGTCTCTCTTCGTCTCTTTCTTTCAGTCTGTCTCAATACAGTGATGAGAACATGATGGACCCATACAACCTGGCCATATGTTTCGGTCCCACGCTCATGCCGACGCCAGACAGCCAGGACCAGGTGTCCTGCCAGGCCCACGTCAACGAGATCGTCAAGACCATCATCATCCACCACGAGACCATCTTCCCTGATGCCAAAGAACTGGATGGGCCCCTCTACGAGAAGTGCATGGCGGGTGGAGACTACTGGTGAGAGATAGGAACTCGATATGGACATTTTCTTTAGGCCACCGATCAGCCACAACATTAAAACCACTGTCTGCATAGGTAAATAACATCGACCATCTTGTGACAATTCAGTGTTCTGCTGGGAAAACTTTAGGACCTGGTATTCATTCATGTGGATGTTACTTAGACATGACCAGGTTACAAGACCAGGCACTACATTACCCCAGCAGGTTGCAGCCTGACACACAGTGCGTTTACATGCACAGCTTAATCGAGCTATGCTCGAAATTTCTGACTTTCTGAATGCGATCCTTGTCCCAGTTTACATGCAGCGGATAAAATTGAATAACTGACGGGAACATGTCGTCCTCCTCCACACTAGGTGGCGATATGTGTCTTTTCAGCGGGTTAATAGGCCCTTTACTTTTGACCTATTACGTCATAATAAACAAAAGTCTTTCGTGCGTCAGACCAACATTTCATACAACAACAAGATGGATAACAGTACTGCTTTTTTAAATGTTTTACGTAATGTGCATGCCACTTACGGTGCAGATAAGATGGTGCTGCCTTCTTCTTCTGCAACCAGCTTTCTTGGATGTTTTTGTACCGGGTCATACGACAATGCAGCGGTTGTGGAGCGTGCACACACACATTGTCTAGTTAAAGTCTGATTTAGGGATCTGTGGGACGGCACGGCCGTTGACGGCTGTAGGTTGTGGAGCAACGCAAGACCAGGGAGACTCGGGAAGAGAGAATTGTTTTTCGAGGAACTCTGTTGGTGAAAAGTTAATTATACCCTCGAGGTGTCACAAAGGTCTTCCAGACAAAAGCACAACTTCTCAGTGCTCAGCCACACTTTGAATTATGTGAGTTGAGTTACGCTGTGAGTTACGGTAATTCAAACACCGCACGCTTTAACAGATTGCTGGCGATCCGTTCGGTTTTAAAGGGTTAAACAAGATGTAGGTTTAAGAGCTGACCAGATGGCTGCTATTTTCTCACGGTAGCGCATGTTTCAGTTCTGACTTAACGCGGCCGACTACTTTCTCCGTGAGGCAGGCTGAAACAATCACGTTAATTCGTATGAGCACGGCAGGAGGAAAGAGGAGGAGGTCACCTGGCAGGGGAAGGGGTGATCAGTCGAAATGCGGCACATACTTGAGTCATACAGGTCAAACTTGAGGCTCCTTGCCAGCTCCACATCTGTAAGCAGGGCTTATCACTTGTTTCTTCCTGTCTTTCTCCTTTTCCACACCTCCACATCATCACAGACCGACGGGGATTTGTTCCAGACTAGAGCTAATCGGCAGCCTCAGCACGGCCGCGTCCCCCCCCCCCCCAGGGCAGTATGAAGCCCCGGGGAGATTTGTTGTCTTGGCTGCATCTTCTTGCAGAAGAGGGGGCGGCTTGTGACATGTTAGGATGGGACGAGACGCTCTGTTCCTGGCAGGGCTAAACTGTGTGAAGAGCGTGGCGTTAGTACCAGTCCCCCCCCCGCAGCCCGATGCCAGGAGAAAGAAAAATGCTGACAATGACCGCCGTTTGAACTTCCTCCTGAGACGAAAATCTCACAGGCCGAATTAGGAGCAGAGATATCTTGGTCTAGAAAGATTAAGCAGTGAAGTGACATGACGTGGCTGTGACCCTTTGCATGTTGTCCCCCCCCACAGTGAGAGCCCTTACAGTGAGCACGGAGCCCTGGAGGAGGTGGACAATGAGGGAGGAACAGAGACGCACACCAGCGAGGATGGTGAGTGACTACACTGTCATATATCCGTGCATAAAGTATAAAAACGCACACATTATATGTGTAAATTTCTCAATTTTAAACCTTAGTTTGAGTCAAATTGTCCAAATTTAAGCTTTCCCCTTGAGGTTTTTCGAGGGTTAAACCTGGTTGTGGCTAATCCTTCCTTTCAGCCCTTTAAATGCATTAACCTTGAAGGGCCAGGGAACAGTTCTCAGAGTGATGGACAGCCATTCATATTCTAATGCTTCTCTAATGCTCCTCTGGACGTCTCCACACGCCATTTTAAACAACGCCACGGTGGTCCGCCGCACCCGCTGGACCCCTTTTTTTTATGAGAGCGATCATGTTTGTTAAAGGTCAAAACGAACAGTTAATGCATGGAGTGCGTGTCAAAAGTGTCAAGTTTTAATAGGGTTTCAAAAACAATACAGTCTGGGTTTTCCGGCTTTAATTGCATCTCCATGTGTCCGAGGCTCATGTTGAGACTGGAGGACATTCTCTCAGACGTGGTGCGACACGTTCAAGTTATGCGATCATACATATGTGGTCCTGGGTCTGGGTGAAACGGACGCCTGTTGGTCGGGGGCCAAATCAAATAGCGACGGAGTCGGTCGAGACCAGACGATCACGTGGGGGTCGGACGATGCGGTTTTCGCCTACAGCGAAAAGCAGAAAAAGACAATAAAACTTCCAGCTTATTAAAAACATGTCGAGAGCTGACCAGCGTGTGGGGCGGGGGGAGGAAAAAAAAGAAAAACTAAATCGAAATATAGTTGCACCAAGTCTTCACATCCTACCTTAGTAACAGACGTTCCCAATCCTGTTTCCATGGTGACAGCATTTGCCCCAATCCTGTCTCCTTCTCACACCCAGTGACGAGTTTCAGGGGCTCGTCGTCATCATTCATCATCAGTCTCCGTAGACGGAGTTTAGGAAAATATGGATGATCTCACGGCATCAGCTCTTAACGATTCTGCTTCCGAGTAATTGGAGCCGTCATCTTTTAATGTCTCGCAAAACTGAACAAGACGTGTGATTAGACGGGAGGCTGTGAAGCATGTTCAAGTGATTAATGATAGATTATGTTTTCCTGAAAACACTTGCTACCATGGTTTTGTTCCAAAAGCTTCCCCGAGGATACCGGGAGGAGGATGTCCGCGCTGACCGGGCCCGCCCCTGCGCAGACTTGAGCTGTGGTCAAGTTATTGTCATCGGTTATTTTTAAAACCCCATGACCTCATTTGGATTTCAGACACAAAAGCAAACGTCTTTTTCCTGTTTCTTAGCGAGCGCTGGGTTTCTGCAGACTTGACTTCTCCTCTTTTACCGAGCCTCTTAATGTGCTCACTCCTGTTTGACCTCGACGAAAGTGTAAACAACGGAGAGGGATATAGAAGGAGAGGAGTAAAAGTCATCCTATTAGAAGCCATTATCCAGATAAATGATGTGGACAGGCCAGACTCGCTCAGCCACACACTGGAAGTTTTGTGAAGTGATGCATTAATGGGGTGTAAGGAAAAGAATGAGGAGGAGGACGGTTGTGCGGATGACTGATTATCAAGATATAGATGTTATGTGTGTTTTATAAAGTTGAGTCACATTCCACGTATTATCATTGCTTCCGAGCCAAAGAGAGCGAAGTGCCCACATTTCTCAAAGATACAGGATATTACTAGTAGTAGGGGTGGAGTCAATCCAACCGAATCTGAAAATGACACAATCTTTAATATTTTCATCCAAACCATTGCTCTTATAGTTTGCTTGTGTTTGCATGCCTGGCTCTCGGGATTAAGAAACAGAGTTGCAATTTGGAAAATATTTGACAATATACACCGATCAGGCATAACATTATGACCACTAAAAGCCCGTAGCAATGACACTCCTTGATGGCAGCAGCAGGATTCAGCCTGACACAGACGCACAAATAAAAACGGTTCAGGAACAACTCAAAAAACAAGGTGTTGACCTGGCCTCCAAATTCACTGGATCCTAAAATGATCAAGTATCTGTGGGATGATCCACAGAGGCCCCTCCCCTCAACCCATAGGACCCAAAGGCCCCACGTTCATATTCTCAGACACCACAGGACACCCTCAGAAGGTCCATGTCCACTCTCTGATGAGTCACAACTGCTTTGGAGACACAAGGGAGACCTACACAATATTAGGAAGTTGGTCGTAATAATTGTCATAACTGTGACTCAGATGTGATGATAATGTAAACCAAAAGCGTACTTCATAAAAGATCTAACATGTGGTTTTCCACTGTTTTAGTTGATGCTTAAAAACTAAAGCTATTAGTATTATTACCAGCCAGTTCATTAAAGGAACAATAATGCATGAGAGGCACAGACTGATGCTACGTGACGTGATACACTCAGAGACTCAATTGTGCTTGAAACATGACAGTGTCACGGACAATGGCTGTCATGCAGGGAGGTTAACTGTGTGTTTTTACAGTGACATTTCTTGCGCACCATCGATGCATCGACGTCCTATCTGCTGGTAAATTCAACACAAGGTCAGAGGTGAACTGCCCCGGGACATTGATTATATATCACTTTGCGGGAATGTATCGGGATGCCCTCGTTGTCAAGTGCCCCGGCGGGCATACTGTACATATTGGATTGCACATGTTTCATGGGAAATGTATTCTACTCTGCAGTCATTATTTATTTATTTATTTATTTTTAGCCCGCGCTCATCTTTCCCCAAGTCCATCAGGGTGTTTCTTGTCCTGTTTGTTGCACCAAGCATGTGGAATTAATACTCTGTTCAGACAGAGAGTGTGAATCGAAAAGGAAAAAGGAAGTTTATACCGTCTTTTCGTTGTTTCAATCCCAGCCCCAGAGCACACCAGGCCTCTGCTGCTCTATTTCTATGTATGAACGCCGATGTGGAGCAACATCCACACCAACTGCGCTCCATTGGTTTGTGTAAGACATCTGACAGTTCTTATCTTTCACACCTCAGGACTCTCACAGTTCTGCATTTCTTCAACTCCACTCTCAGTGTGAGACTGTTTGACTGTGTGAGTGTGTGTGCGCGCGCGACTTCACGTGTGTGCGCGTGGAGCTATTCTCAGTTCTAATTGTGCAACATGACGGAGGGGATCCTTTACCGCACTGAGATTAGAGTTTATATCCTGCTGCTTCCAGCCGCCGCCACGTCACTGCAGCACTGCTGTTTGTGTGTGCAGCAGATAAACATTTGCAGATCAGAGGAAGAGGAGGAGGAGGAGGAGGTGGTGGTGGTATGGACGTGCTGACGCGAATGAAGTGAGATGAAGAGTGGGGAAAAAAAAAAAAATCCTGTGCGCCGATCCGGGCGCGTTAGCTTTATTAACGGCCCTGTCCGCTGTAGCGCAGGCCCAATTAATTCAGACAGTAAATTCCTGCTTGTCACATTTCATTGGAGCCGTGTCACATCCACCCCATCAATCCTGACAAACCCAGTGATGCAAATTAAAGGTAGAAAAACACGGAATCAGGAGGGACGCTGATAGAAATTCAGGAAGCTGCGCTCCACTCCGCTCCGAAACCGAGGCTTTATTCCGTTTCTCGCGCGTACCCACATCTGGAAATTACTCTGAAGCTCTTGCGAAAGATATATCATGATGGCTTCTCGCTGCCTGGACAGGTTTCAACCATTTGTTCTACTCCCATTCCCGCCAGTGTGTGTGTGTGTGTGTGTGTGTGTAGATGTATATATAGATAAAGCTCGTGTTGGGCTGAGGTGGCGTCTGTCCAGGGACCCCCTGTCTGACTTGAAGTGAGAAACTGAGTTGGGAGGAGGGCAGAGGTAGGAGCGAGGGAGGAATAAAGAAGCTATTTTTAGACCTGTGTTGCTGTAGTGCATGCATATCGGCTGGGAGACGTGTACCTTTTCAATAAGTGGAGTCGGCTGTAGCTGCTGTTCAAACCACAAATGTTTTCTCCGGTTCGGAGACGATTTCATTTTAATAACCTGTACATAATTGCCGGGAATAAATTGAAATAAAAACATCAAAACAATTGTGAGTATTGTCTGCGATGAGCGTTCCTGCTGTTTATTGTGTTTATTTTCCTTGTCACTATTCTACTTGTAGTTCTTTAGTAGTTATCGGCCCAGTCTAATGATCCATACGGTAACTGACATGCCCCTGAGTCATATAGATCTCCTCTCAACAGCTTCTATAAATACCTTGCTAAAGCTCCTCAGGGCCTGTTGTGACCCCGGCCTTGTGTTGTGGAGCTGGGTTACTATAGGCTACAGCTGAAATAACCAACCCACTTAGCCACACTTGAGCTCCACGTCAGCGTTAGACTGTATCATCGCCAACGGGGTATTAATAAGCGTTTCAGAGTTTTTATTTTGTAAGACCTCAACACTCGTGTCAATCACTCCTGTGATTACAGCCGTGACGGCTTGGTGACTGTGCCGCGTCTGACCTACCTGACCCGCCTAATCCTCTTTCTGTTGGCAGAGGGCGAGCCGATTGAAGCCATTGCCAAGTTCGACTACGTCGGGCGCTCCTCTCGAGAGTTGTCCTTCAAGAAGGGCGCGTCCCTGCTGCTGTACCAGCGGGCGTCCGAGGACTGGTGGGAGGGACGGCACAACGGCATCGACGGCCTGGTGCCGCACCAGTACATCGTAGTCCAAGACATGTGAGTGTTTTATGTGTATGCGTAAAAAGATTTCTGACCACACACATCAGCCACAACATTAAGACCTCTGACAGGACGTGAGTAACATCTGAGAAACTGCTGGACCTGGCATTTGTGGGGATGTTACTTAGACATGTAGCACCCACCTCGACCAGAGCAGATACCCCCCACCCCATAGCAATGACACTTCTTCATGGCAGCAGACAAAGACACAAAACCAGTTTAGGAACAACTGAAAAAACATCAAGAACAGAACAAGGTGTTGACCTGGCCTCCAAATTCCCTAGATCCCCTCAGAAGCCCCTCCCCTCTACCGAGTATTAGGAATGTGGTCAGTGTTTGAATATTAACCAACAATCTAACCACAAACTAAAACCACTCCCGGTCCATACAGTAAAAATCCTGTGTTATAATAAATACTGGATGCCTTCTTCTTTAAATATTTTATATCCAAGTGCAAACCAAAATCTTGCAGAATATCATGCTGTGCATTTAAGTTTTAGCAAATACACATTTTAAAAAACAATGTGGATGTTAGGTTTGGTACGTACACTTACTTGCCACTTTATTAGGTACACCTGTTCAATTGCTTGTTAACATGAATAGCTAATCAGCCAATCACATGGCTGCAATTCAGTGCATTTAGTCATGCAGAGGTGATCATCACAACTTGCAGAAGTTCAAACCAAGCATTGAACTTGAACGTGGTCTGGTTGTTGGTCTGAGTATTTCAGAAACTGCTGATCTACTGGGATTTTCACACGCAACCATCTCTAGGGTTTAACAGAGAATGGTCCAAAAAAGACAAAATATCCAGTGAGCAGCAGCTGTGTGGACGAAAATGTCCTGTTGATGTGAGAGGTCAGAGGAGAATGAAGAAACTGGTTGGAGATGATAGAAAGGCAACAGTCACTCAAATAACCACTCGGCCTCCAAAGTCACCAGATCTCAATCCAATATTTCACCTTTGGGATGTGGTGGAACGGGAGACTCTCATCATAGATGTGCAGCGGACAAATCTGCAGCAACTGTGTGATACTATCATGTCAATATGGACCAAAAACAACACCTTGTTGAAAGTATGACACCAAGAATTAAGGTAGTTCTGAAGGCAAAAAGGGGTCCAGCCTTTTACTAGAAAGGTGTACCTAATAAAGTGGCCGGTGAGTGTATATGTCCATCCACTATCTATTATAGATGGATTCTCAGGAGGATGGAGCCTGTGGGGTACAGGTCATTGGTGTTGCAACTGCACCACCACGCTACCAAAAATTTGATCATGATTTGATTTAAACAAACAAAAAAAAAAAACTCCACCGTCTGATTACTTTTCCTCAGGTTACATCACTCCTCCCAGCTCCACTTACAGGCTGAGAGCCGATATCCCTGCGGTTTAAACAGCACACTTGTCATTGTTGACTTTGCTCAACGAGGGGCTGTAGGACTCCAGGGTCACGCGTGGCGCTCCTACGGCCTCATTTGTCGTCTCCGCTCATCTGTGGAGCATTCTCCATCTCCAGGGTCCTTAACCAGCACTCCTGTCACAGCCCCGTGCTCTCGGCACTAACAGGCGTACACTCTGCCATAGCAACTGTTGGTGCTTAATGGACTGGACTCACTGTCTCATTAGGACTGGAACAGAATCACTCCAATCACTTAGTAGCTGGCTGACAAAATAGCCATTTAGAATGCTTTCTTGCTCTTTCCTCCTCTCCTCTTTCTTCCTGCTGCTGTCCTGTCAACGGGCCTCCATCAATAATTCACCAGGAGTGCCACCGCTGATGGGATGTCTTCTTAGTTAATGAAAGAGCAGGGGGGGAATTTACGGCCGTGCGGCCCCCGAGCGTCGTAACGTCCGGTTCTTTGCTTAAACAGAGCCGGCTCAGGAGTGTAAGAGCTCACGAGGTTGTGATCGCTGCTCGTCTCGTAAAGCAGCCGGGGGGTGAAACCCAAGAATACTCGTGACATTCAAATGGCACGACGCTCAGACTTTACTTGTGCCTGTAATTTTTTGTTTACGGCCACCTCTGCTCGGTGAGAAGAGTTTGAGAAGTGGACACGCTAAATAAGTGACTGTTTTACATTTCCTAGTGCGCATCATCTGAGGCAGCAGTGCAGCTCGGTAATTCTGATTTCTCCCACCTGACGGGCACCGACTGTGCCCAGCGTTCAGTCACATGCGTCTGAAACCCATACAGCTGGCTTATGTGTGCGTGTCACCCCCACACACTTCATCACCAGAATACTGAGAGGCTCGGGACTATGACTCATCTGACTCTTTGGACCTTCAGGGAAAGAAAGCGAGAGATAGAGCGATACATGCTGACTCGCAGGAAAACCGATATCTAGCACCGTTATCGAATAACTGGGCGAGTATGAAAGACGGACTGATTTGCTGATTTTTCCCTCTTTTTTTTTCCTCCCCCTCCGTCGGTTTGTCTGTCACTTCCTCTTGCTCCTTTTTTTTCATGTCTCAATGTCACACTGTCTCTGTGTCCCAGAGATGACAACTTCTCAGACACTCTGAGTCAGAAGGCTGACAGCGAGGCCAGCAGCGGCCACGCCGGGGAGGATAAATGCTCCGGAAAAGACATCGGCTCGCCCACTGACACCCGGATCTCTGAGGCCTACATCACCAGGTAGGTTTCACATGCTGCTGCCAAACTCGCTCTCGGTGAAAGACATGGTACATGACAGGAAACCCTGTGACCCTTTCTGTAATAAAATGCAAAAAGCTTTTTAAGGCCGTCCTCCTCATGCCTCCGTGCACAGTGTGGCCACAACACATCTTTATCTAATGAGAAGCTGCTTAAGCAAGAACTCTTATTGTATCATAAAAGATGAATACATCCACACACGTAAAACAAGTTTCCGTTTTCCCTGAAGAGATTTCATGTATTCATGTGTACCAAAAAGTTGGAGGCACTCGGCGAAACGAGGCAAACAAAGCGCACGGACTGAAGTAGTTCGTGGAAAACGGAGAAGTATTCCCGTGTTTTTGGCTACACCAACCAGGCAGACTGTGGAAAACATTTGGAATATTTTAGACTGCCAAAAGCTATTACATATCAGGGAGAACGATGCCAAAAGTTATCAGAGGAAATCTTTTGGTTTGGTGAGCGGAGCTAAACCAGGATCTACGAGGCAAAAGTCTGGACAACATATGAATTTGTTCATCCCATTTCTTGTCCGGTAATTGAAATGTTGATAGCAGCTTAACTAAATTTCTAGTGCGTGATAATAACATGTGTCATTATTGACTTCTACTTGATTCTGGTTAAAAGTCTGACCTTAATCAAAAGCACGACCCAGACTGAGTGAAATCTGTTGGAATGACAGGTCAGCAAAGGTCACCTGAAGAAACAAGCCAATAATGCTACATGTGGTAGCTTGATATGTCACTGAAAAGCAGTTTAATATAATTAACTTGACGACACAGGGAAGCACACGATCCTTATAGGAGACTCAGACTTTGCTGTCAGTAGTGACAGCGCAGATCCTAATGCTGTGGCTGATGTGCAGAAAAGCAACTATTAACCAATCAGCCGGGACTGCTCCGCCCGCTAGTAGCGTGTTTCTACTTTAGTGTTTCCGTCTGCTTCTCCAGCGCCGTAATTTTCGAATTGATGGTTTTAGAGCAATACAGATAGAACACAATGAGGAAATGAGGCAGTTTGGATTCACAAACACTTTAGTCACAATATGATGCATTATTGCAATATTATGATATACTGCAATATTCTACATAGTTCACTGAGATATTTTAAATGCAGCTTAATGTACATGTTGATGACAGAGATAATTCATCGGACAAATCCGTCAAAACACAACATGAGTCTAAAAACAATATTAATCCAAATGATCCATTTCCAATTTTGTTGCACTTGTGGTAATAGTTCACGATTGGCCCAAAACATGACTTTTTCTTTTAAAATCGATATTGTAGCAGAAGAAAAAGTATCACGATATATCACCATATCGATATTCCAACACACATTTGCGTGATTTCGGTAAACGTTTCAGTTGCCATTGTCGACAGTGAAGCAGAAAAGCAGGAAACAGAGATTTACAGCATCAGTGTTCCTCAGTAACCTAAAAGAGCCTTTAATGTTACAGATGCCCCCCTCCTCCTCCTCCTCTTCCTCCTCCTCTTCCCCCTCTTGTCCTCAGCTCACCTTTCTCAGTCTAATCGCCACTTTACGACCCCACTTTGCCCACTCAGTTTTCTCCCCAGTGACTAGACACTTCCTATTATAAAGTATTAAATAATAATTTCAACCACGCACACGGAGGAAGTACACACACACACACACACACACACACACACACACACACACACACACACACACACATCTCCAATCACACCTCAGACTTCTTGGCAGCGTCTGCTGGTCGCCAGCCAGCCGTGAGTCTCCAGCTCCTCTCCGTCTTTATTGGTGCATTTGTGTTGGTGAAATCAGCGACCTTGAAAATGTGTGTTACTGGCTCTTGCACACACATGAACATATGCTTTTTTTTCTTTTTTGTTCCGAGCCAGACTCTCCTCTCCCTCAGTGTTGTAATGATGATGATTCATACTAGAGGCAATATTTACACCACCGCTGGTATTGGTATGTGGATGAAGTCTGTATCTGAATGAATCATCCTCTTAACGCCGGCATTAATGAATCTCCTCATACTCCCTAAAGCTACCTCTTCAACACTCCCCCTTTCATCGGCTCCCAGGTGATCACCACCTCTCCCTTCTTCTCCTGTCCACCCCCGCCCACACTCTCTTTCTGTTCTTCCATTTAGCCAATCCTCACAAGTGTTGAATCATTTATATCCCGGGCTTTATTTAGATATGTTCCTCTCCCGGTGTTCTCATCAACGGCACACTCACCAGAGGAGCTTGGCATTGCGATCATAGCGAGCGCTTAGTAAACAGCGGGGACAGCTATGATGTCGATATGACCATAACGAGTGCTGCAGTTGGTCAGTTTGGATGACGGGGAACTTGTAGAGCGCCTTGTGATTTATGTTACATTATCAAGCCGAAAGCCATAATAAACAAAGCTGTCAGCTGGGGAGACAGCTTGCAGGGTAAGTTGCGGTGCCAGTTGTAGTACACTCTGTCCCGGAGGGAGGTCTGCGTTCTGAATGCAGACTGCTCCACCTGCAGCTTGTAAGCGGTTACTACAGTTGTTTACTTTTCAACATTTCACACTGCAGTCAGTTCCCCCCCCCCCCCTTCATCAAACATCAAGCTGCACCACAACTCGTTATTATTCCACGTCTGTACAATCGTCAGTAGCTGTTAATGCACTCAAAAAGATATGATTGTGCATATTATTTTATTTTATTTTTTTTAATTACCTTGCAGTTAGGATTGATTTGAGACTTCCTCCTTAGCAGAAAGAGCTGATCCGATCAGCCACAACATTAAAACCACTAACAGGAGACCATGATAGTTCAGAGTTCTGCTGGGAAACATTTGGACCTGGCATTTATTCATGTAGATGTTACCTAGACATGTAGCACCCACCTAGACTAGACCAGGTGATCAAGAATCTGTGGGATGATCCACAGAGGCCCCTCCCCTCAACCCATAGGACCCAAAGGCCCCCCCATCGATAACATCCTGTTTCCAGGCACTGTAGGACGCCTTCAGAAAGAGCCATGTCCCTTCTCTGATGAACTGTTTTGGAGGCTGAAGGGAGACGTACACAATATTAGGGAGGTGGTCATAATATTATGCCTGATCGGTATTTATCCCAACTCTTTCCCAGCTCTTAGTATCCATACATCATTGCAGCTGCTTGCTTGTAGCACTTAATAATAATGGCTGAGGCAGGATTCATTAGGCAGACACAAACTCTCCAACGAAGCCATTTGTCTCAAAGAAGTGATTAAAGGATGAGTAATTCTCTTCCTGTTCCTCGTCACCGAGAACCAGCAAACTCATTAAAATCATGTGACACATTATCAGCTCCCAGATATTATTGACTGAATGTTAATAACAGCTGGAAAGTGACTGCGTGACAACATACTGTATATTATTGGAAGTTTAATCTGAAGTTCTGAGACGACGTGTCATAAATATGCTACTATATAATTAAATTCACTAGATTAAATTCTATTCAATGCATCGACAAGTAGCTCTAAAAATGTTTCAGTCATTGTACTGCTCGATCGTAAATGTTGGTGGTAGATGGATTCGCTCTCTAGACTTTCTGTAGTTGTAAATGCGCTGAAGCTGAGGAGACTCCGCTGGCCTTTCATGGAGCAATTGAAACGCTTCTTGGTCCTTTATACTTCTGAGTGTGGTGGCGTCTAATTAAACACATGGACGTGCTTCACTGCGTGCATCCAGGGTTAGGTGTGCGGATGTGCGTGCTGTGCACTGATCCAGGTTCAGATGGAGGACAGACGTACTGCCGAGGCAGCTGCAGCTTCTCCCAGGGAGCCTGTTTTGGTTGCTCTCAGGAACCACAGGCCTTCCTCCTCTGGCTCACGGCCAAGTCCACGCTATCTGCCCTCCCAAATAACTCTCACACAAGCATCGACAGCAGGCTTCCTCTGACGATGCTCGTGCTTGTTTTTAGTCCCATAAAGCGATAAACGCTTCGTGATGATTCACAACATTGCATCTTGTCACATTGTGTTCGTCAGAGTCGCCTTTTGACCTCGTATCATTCCAGCCTGTTTTTGCAAAAAAACGTCTATGTGTACTATAGTAAACTCAACCTAGTGCTCTTTACATAATTATCATCATTTTGCATTCAATATTAAGCTTTTTAAATAATGCACGGATTCAAATATTCATTTTTTTTATTATTTCAAGCACGTGCATCAGTAGGGTGGCCATGCAACTGCCTTAAACATAAACACAGTCGGTCTGTAATATGCAGCCTCGTGATTGGCTCACCAGCAAAAGGGGCGGGGCCTATTGTGTACAGTACTGACTGAAAGATAACGTCTTCTGCCTCCATTTGTCCCTTTGCTAAAAATTGTCGGCTTCATGTTAAAATGTATTTAAAGAGATTTAAATTTGTGGGAGAAAATTATGGGCGAATCTTAAAAAAAAATTATATATAAAAAATGTCTAATCAACCAAAGATTTTGCCACCCCCCTGCAGTACCTCCATGGACCCCCTGTTGAAGACCTATGCTTTGACTTTTATCAATGAAATCAGAAGAAAGTGACATATTGCATGCAGCATTTATTCAATTCATGTACAGAGCTCTGGTTGGTTGGTTAATAATGTAAAGGGTTTAATTAGTAAATGCATCAGCTGGTCTAATATAAGTCTCTTGTTTTAGTTGCTCAAATATCTAAGTTGGGAGTAATTTAAAAGAATTATCACGATTTAACTAATCTGCAGTTCAAGTGTGTGATAGGTCCCTAAAATATTAAAACCTGCCCTGCTGTTTTTGAACCTTTAATGCGACGAGTACTTGTTGTTTCCTCACTGTCTCGCACTTTTACCCCAGCAGGCACAGGAAAAGATCAGACCCGCCAACTCGACGGCCTCCTGCCCGCCCCACCGACGTGCACTGCATGGTGCACACCTCCCAGCAAGGTCACGGCGGACACGGCGGGACCCCCGAGATGGGCTCCCCGGTCCTGGGCCACTTCAGCCCGCGAGACATGCTGCGCGGCCGCAACCACATGCCCATGGACAGCCCCGAGCGCCGCCGCCGCACGGGCCACGGCAGCCTCACCAACATCAGCCGCCACGAGTCCCTGAAGAAGATGGAGAGCCCCCCGATCCGCCGCTCCACCTCGTCGGGCCAGTACACGGGCTTCGCCGACCCCCACCCCCACCACCACCACCACCACCACCACCACCACGGCGGCAAGCCCCTGGACCCGGAGACCATCGCACAGGTCAGCGCGGGACGAGCGGCGACCCGACCGCAGCTCCCTCCACCATCAAAGCCCTGCCCCGCCCTGTAAAAAAAATATGTCAGTCCCTGTCTTCTGCTTCCTCTGGCTGCAACTGTGTCCGTGTGCTAAATACACGCAAAAGACTAGCTTCGCAGGCAGACAGCAGGGAGCGTAGCTGAACACTGGGACTCAGAGTAGAATCGCTGTAGCCTTGATTAGAAGATTCTTTTTAAACTGATACAAAAGAAATACACTTAATTTGACCTCTTTTTACATATTGTTCATATTGAACAGAGCCTCAATTAGACGTTTTACACTGTGCTGGACTGTCTGTCTGCCTACTGGAGCATGTTCAGATGAACACCTTTGCATCTCGTTTTCTATTCAAACTCACTAGTTTGCAGAGGGAGAGGTTTAATGCTCTCAAACTACGTGTATTTCGCTTTCTTTATACTGTCACTAACATGTCTTTTCTCTTCACATCACGCTTTCTTTTTTGTCTTTCCCACCAGCCGTAGTTCATTTAGTGATTTCCCATTTTAACCTTCTTGTTTCTCACTCATCTCTCTACACAATCTGCAATATACATTATTATCGTCCTCCTCTATCCGACCCCCCTCTCACTCTCACCCTTTTTCTCTCCTGCAGGACATAGAAGAAACCATGAACACGGCCCTGAACGAGCTGCGCGAGCTGGAGCGCCAGAGCTCGGCCAAGCACGCCCCCGACGTGGTGCTGGACACCCTGGAGCAGCGGCAGACCTCCGGCGGCAGCGTCGGGGGCCCCACGCCCGCCAGCTCCAGCGAGTCCCTCAGCCCCATCCACGGCGTCATGCTGAGGTCCACCGCCAACACCGAGCCTCCCATCCGCCGCAGCGCCAGCTCCTCCAGCGACACCATGAGCACCTTCAAGCCCGCGGTGGCGCCGCGCATGGGGGTGCAGCTCAAGCCGCCCGCTTTGAGGCCCAAGCCCATGGTCCTGCCAAAGTCTAGCCAGGCCCCACAGCCTCCTGCTGCTACGTCCCCTCAGGACCCTTTGGACAAATCCTGCACCATGTAACCTCTGGGACAGCAATCAGAGAAATCCAATTCCAGGAGCCAGGAAAATCTACACTTCATAAGCCGATAACTAAGAGGGTGTAAAATACTCGGATATGGACAGGAAAACAGGAGGACTCTTAACGAGATCTCGGCGACCGACGTATGAGTTTCAGTGTAGGCGGATTAGCCGGGGGCAGACGAGTCTTCTGTCTCAGTACCATGTGTGGGTTTATGTGGTTATTATTATCTAACGTATATCTTTTTAAGAATAAATACAAACAACAAATCACAAAGGCTTCCTCGAAAGTTTTAGAAAGCGTACACGTTAGTTAGTTTAGTTTACAGACATTAACGAACGGTGCAGCTGTGAACAAACCACGGTGCACGCGGCTCTTCTGTTTACCACTCGACCTGAAGCGGAGCTCGATGACAACTGTAGTGGCCACAGTGGCAAGAGCTAGAAGATGTTTTTTGCATTGTTGTTGTTTTGTTTTTGTTTTTATTATTATTATTATTATTATTATTATTATTATTTTTACCCAGGAGGGCTCTTGGAAGTGTTGCGTTCAGAGGCCCTACTGAGATTAAGATGTAACCGATTTCAGTTGTTCAATATTCTTAAGGTGCTGTGACTACCTGGACAGAAGTGGTTCTGAGGTTGGACTGATAAAGGGCCCGAAGAGTCCTAAACAGCTTATTTATTAACGGTACTCTGTTAATAAATTAATAGTACTGACACCAGTATGCTTTCCCCCCCCTCCCCACTAGCATGTAAACTGCAGCCTTCTTTAGCGAATCATACCATCAGTTGTGTTTCAGATACATGAAGAAGTGCAAAGGATTGCCTCTGTGCTGGCTTCTCTCACATTGCCTGGAATAAGATATGAGATTTGGATAAAACCACTACTTCGTTGTGAACTTCTTTTAAGACATTTCAATGCATTCTCAGAGTCCTGCGTCGCCGCCTTGTGAAGCAGGTCGATCTAATATGCCCTAATGCTTTAGCATCCATGTGACCGATGAGAAGAGAAGTGTGGAAAAATGACGGTATGGACCACATGCCATAGCTTATTTTATGCCTTGCTTTTAGCTTTATCTACCCAAAGATATGAGTGTATAAGTTAAAGCATGGATGTTGATATTTCACGTTGACTGATGTGTATAGACTCAAGGCGGCGCCCCCTTGGGAGCGCTGCCGGTAGCCATGGACCTAATGACTGTTAGTGTAAAAGCCTCCGTAAATGTTCATCCCGCTTCCTGCGCTTCTCTTCGTGAATGTCTCTCCGGTGTGTTTTGCGTACAGGTGAGAATGTCTCTAATGTTTTTTTGTATTGCTCTCGGACTGACACTGGGGCTCAGTGGTATGTGTGGATGATACTTGATGCTAACAACAAAAAAAAAAAGAAAAGAAAAAGACACATGATGTGTGGAACGCGGGGAGGTCGCTATAGGTCAGTCAGCTCCGAAGTAATAATTTCAAAATGCAATAGCCTCATGAAATCTGTATGTGCCAGAGCTCCAGTTTTGTGACTGCGCCCCTGTTCGTGTCCTTTTTAACACCTGTACTGTAGAAATAACAGAGCTGGGTGCATGTACTTGGAATGTTTTGGCTAGCATAACTACATCTCGACAAGACTTGGTTTGCAATGAATAAGCAATGCTCTCTAACCACAGGTTTACACTATCTTTGACTTGACAAACAATGTGTGTATAATAATCAAAAGTTAATTAATTACTAACTTTCATTATTTTTATAATAATTTTTTTTTTTTTTTTTTGTTATGTTTCTGGGAAGAAATCGGAACATGTGATGTAGAATTAATATCCAGAGATATACGTGTCTCGCCTACAGTAAGAAGCCAGTTGTATAAAAGTGTGTGCTTTTGTCACGATGTAACATCATCAACAGTAGGACTCAGTTATGCCGTCTCCAGGCTTTAAGCTACTCTGTGGTGTTATGTACATCTGTAGTATCTCCTTGTGAAAGTGCCTTTGAAAATGTTTTAGAGGAACTTCAGACATTCTGTCCTGTCACATTTTCATATTAGATGCCGTGTTTTTGAGAAAATGCAGTGCAGGCAGAAGACGTGTATAAGAAATAATGCCATTTTCCAAACAGTTATATGGCAAAATTAATAATAAATAAACAGCTTACTCATTGTGACATTGCACTTTTATGTATATAACTGTATATATGGCATGTAACATCATAACGCTTAGAGTTCTTTCCTTCAAGGAGTTCTTTCTAATAAAGGAGATAGTTTGTCGAGACTAAGGTGAATTTTTTTTATCCTCTGGATTCGTATCGAGTAACTTTGGCTGCAGTTTAGTCATAGTGCAACAGCTACAGAGCACAGAAACTTAATAATAAATAAAATATGAAGAAATATATTACTCAGTAAGTAAATTAACATGCCATAAAATGCACCAAAAGTTAATTTAATTACTGCCTTTAATTGATGTCTACATTTATTTTATATTTTTGGTTTGTTTAACTGTATATTTCTCTCATTTATTTATTTATATTTTAGGCAGTTTCAGTCCTCCATACTGCACAGTTTTTAGCCTAAGTGTTATAACTTTTGATGCCATTTAATAAAGTGCAGCGTGATTGAGACAGCATTTACATTTTCAGAATGTAGATGTAGAACAACATGGAATCAAATTCCCTTAAGGAAACCCTGTTTAGAACTGCTGCCACTGTCTAAGAGATCCTCTCAGTATCCTCTGAGTCCAGAGGTCAGTACAAAGAAGTGTCATTTCCATGCTACAATGTGTGTTGCGCTGAGCATCTTTTATTAGAATAAAAATTAAACATTTACGGTAATACTACAAGCTTTACAAGACCTTATCCAATTTTTATGTCGAATCAGAAACTCGATAACTAGTAATGTGAAATATCAGTGAATAGGTTATAGTAGTTCTGTGTTATGTTCGTCTATAGAAGGGAGCTTTCCGGGAATTTGATGTTCTTCAAACCTGGTCCCAGGAACAGCACTGTTGGCAGGAGTCAGAGCGGCTCTCTGGTTGCTCCAAGCTTTACTGTAGGTCTTCAGGGACATCTAGTGACACACGATGTTATTAATGTGTCAGTCTCATCCGACAGGAAGGGAACAGAGAGTCGTGCCGATAATTCACCCCTAGCCCAAATAAAATAAGAGCTTACCTCTGCAACTCTGACCTTTCTCTCCCACGTGTGAATGCTCTGCCGCAGCTTCTTGTGTTTTTCCTTGACGTGCATGTACTTGGTGATATCTGGAGCCTGATAGTCTGTGAGCTGCTGGCGAAGGCGTCGGTTGAGGGCCTCTGCCTTCAAACGCTCCTGAAGAAAGAAAACGAATAAATAAGAATCATAAATACGAATCTTTTAAAATACCATTTCTGATTTACTGAACTCAATCTGCAACAACAAACCTCCTCAACGAGCTGTATCTCCTCCTCAATTTTTGCCAGCATCTGCCTCTTTTTAGTGATGTCACTGCTCAGCTTGTCGGACTCCATTGTCGCACTCTTCAGCTTATCCTGCTCACACAAACACACATGGACTGATAAGCGCACATTTGACGGACTGTGACTAAGGAAACCTTAGTAAAGTGTAGAGTTTCATAAATGTATTCTAAATAACGACTGTCCAATTTATCGTGAGCCACTTTACCTTCTTTGAGCTGAGAACACGCTGTACTTTTGAGCTGCTCGTCTGAAGTTTATCCAGGTTTATGTCAATTCTCGGCTCATCGTACTCCTGGTAAATTTCCTAAAAACAACACACAAAATTATGTGTTTTCTGACAAACAAAAAAAAAAGTTAAATATAATTTTTTTCTTTTTTTAAAATCTAATCTGAATATACACACATATGCCACCAGGTAACAAACCAGGGATTTGCTGTCCCTGAACAATCAAGCCAGTAACTTACTTTGCTTGATAAACTGTATCTTTTGTCAGTTTCCTCAGCCTCTTTGTCAGTAACTTCATTTTCATTCTCTACCTTATATTCAGCCTTTCCCGTCTCCTTTTTCTGTTGGAGCTGCTGCAAAAGTTTCTTCTCCTGGGCCTTCAGTGTCTGGTTCTTTAAATTAAACTTCTCCAACTGGGCGATCTGTTTGTACGCGTGAGCAGAGAACAGAAAGACAAAGGGACAAAGATTAAATAGGGAACCCCTACCTATTATATGTATTGTATATTAAACTCCATTTCTAAATATACATTATTATTATTTTCATTTTGCATTCAATATTATCCCTTTACTAAAATATTTTGGATTCATGTTCATGTGTATTTAAAGAAGTTTACATTTGTGGGGGAAATAAAATAATAAAATATATGTAAAATGTCTAATCAACCAAAGATATTGTGACCCCCTGTTGAAAACCTTGAACTACCTTGAACTAAAGTTATGTATTATATCTGAAAGTGGTAAAGATGTTTGATCTATGAGAAGTGTATATGTCTTAAAACAAATTCAAAGCATTTACACTGATGTGTGATCTTCTGGATGAATTTGAAATAACTATTCCAGTTCTATTTCAGAAACTATTTCTCTAACTTTTCACCGGTTTATGTCAATAGACTAAATATAATTTTTACCATCAACTTGTCTTCAATGTACCGGAGCACCTTCTCTGGTTCCCTCATTTCCAGTCTGTCGTCCTTCATGGGTTTGAGCAGTTTGCGTTCAAACTTGTTCTTAGCCATCTTGATCTCAGTTAGACGCAGTTCTGCCTCTTTCAGGGAGGCCTGGAGAAAAAAGGAAGCATAACCACTGTGTAACAGAAGAGTGCATGCGCATCTTTGTGCGTTTCCTTTAATGTGTTTATTTGAAAAAGTCCTGTAACCTTGTGGTTGTCCTCGATACTCTCACATTCCTGACGGAGCTTCTTCCGGTCCTGTCGTGTTTCTCTCACTTCCCTCTGCGCCACATGAAGCTTTTGTTCCAAGGTCAGCAGCGGGATGCGATCTGATATGGTCGACCGGGACGTCCGCCTCCACCCACCCTGAAGACACAGACAAAATAATGAAGGTGGCTGTAGGAGTGTAGTGCACAAAGCTGTTTTGTTTCAGGGACAGAATTAAAATCAATTCAGTGTCAATCGCAAAGGTATGTGTGAATGAAAAGAAAGTATACAACTAATTGAAATGGTTCTTGGATTAAACTTAAAAACTGAACTTTGGTCTATCTAAATAAATTATCAATGGGCATACTATTACACTTAAATTTAACAGCTCCTTGTCAAATTGTGATGCCACATGCATTCTACTACAATGTAGCCATCCAAATATTCAAGTTTTCTGCACCTGTACGGCTCCTTTTGCCCCTGGACCGTCTCCTCCAGTCTGGGACACCAGGTCCAGTGGATCCATGCGACTAATGAACTGCTCAAACATGTCATTTTCTGTCAGGAGGGCTGCATTGGAACACCTGAGAGGAAGCCATTTTTATTTTTTAAAGAGAACTCAAAAGTGCATCCAAAGCACAACATGACTCAAAATGTAACCAAGTCTACAACAAAGTACGTAGCTTCAAGTCAGTGGTTGTTTGATATAGTTAGGATTTGCACTAATAACATCTCTCAACAACATAACATAACGCAACGCAATGCTAGCTAGCACCAAAAAGCAATAAGCCATGTTTATGCCGATAAACATCACAGTTGAAATCGCATTTACCCATAAACTGTTCGTAAATATTAATTATCATTACTTTAGCTCTTTGATCCGCTCGTAAAGTTGTTCCTTTTGTTCTTGCGTGGCCTTTGAGTCTTTTTCTTCCAACATTAAAACGTCGTCCGCCATGGTTGCTAAGGTACACTGAACCTCACGACGTGGTTGCTATGCGCGAAATGTTGCCTTCACGTACTTCTATAAAAAATAAACAAACAAAAAAAATCATTTGTACATGTTTAAATTAATAAAACGGGACAGACAATGCGTTGAAAGAGATCAAGTGTTTATTTAGCATAAAATAAAGTATTCCCATGCAAATTAAGCCATGACTCAACGTTTGTCTTTGTTTAGACTACTTTCTGTTTCATTTCTCAGAAACTAGTTGCAGAGACGTAAACGAGCCTTCGCTTGCTCTAACCTCGTAAAGGTTTATTAGTCTAAACTCGTAACAGGATGACATCGGCGATCTCTCAATTCATTACCAAGACCCTGTGCGAAAACCAGGGAAGTCTGGACTTTAAACAGCTGAAAGAGAAGTTGCAATTGGTAACACGAAGTGATAATGCTGCGGAAGAAGTTCAGCGGCTTGTCCAGGTCGGTAGAGTCGCAATTCAGCATGACAAACAGGGGGTCTCCGGCACTCAAACACCACGACCACACAGTCTGGTAGTGGCTAAAACTAACCTGCGGCTCTGCCAGAAAAAATCCGGAGAGTGTTTGCAGTGCGACGGGTTACACCTGTGCAGGTATTTTGTTTGCGGAGACTGCTCTTTCGGGTGAGTAACCTGCAACGACGACATGCACTAACATGAAAGACTGATACAGCAAAGTTCCCTGATTCACGGACTTATTTAATGCAACCAACAAACAACCAGACCAAATACTTACTTTTTTTATTCTGAAAGTCTTATTTATGTTGCATATTTTTTCTATTTATCGTACGTTTTTGGTTTTATGCTTATTTAAGTGTTGTTTTTATTTTTCTTGCACTACTGAGTAAAGTAATTCCTTGTATGTGCACACATACCTGGCCAATAAAGCTGATTCTGATTCTGAGAAGGGGAAGGGACGCTGGTTTAAGAGGTTTAAAATCTGAAATCCCTTCAGGGCTATTTGGGCATGCACAGACATCCTCACCCTCACGGTGGCGCTTTTGCACTTTAAAACAAGTCACACCTTGCTGCGATAATTTGGATGACCTCAAATTCCAGTGTACACCAGTCATGCATAACATTATGACCACCTTCCTCATCAGGTGTGTCCAGTGGTGGTGTTAGTTTGGGAAGCCAGGGCTTGTGCTGTTCTTCATGTTTTGTTTTGTTTTTGTTTGTTTCTTTTATCATTGCTTTAAGGTGGGTGGGGGTGCCTGATCTGATCTGGTCTAGTCTATAAGTAACATCCACACAAATTCCAGATCCAAAATACCAACAGAACATCGTATTGTCACACTATGTTATTTACTTCTCCTGTCAGTGGTTTTAATGTTGTGGCTGATCGGTGTAACTCCACTCTAAGCACAGGCCTTATCAGGAAGATTAATCAAAAATTAATGTATGAGAGCACCAAGTGTCTTTTATACTGACAGTATGAATGCAGAAACTGGATTTTGAGTAAGAGCTCTTGGTCTTTTTCTGTAAGATTTAAAACAAATAAAGTAATTTTAAATCCATCACTAGGAGGGAAATAGTGTGCATCCAATTAAAATGCTTTACTTAGGGGTTTCTCTCTTTTGAAAAGAGAAAAATACTGTTCTGCATAATTACTATTATTCTGTGTTGATTCCGGAGGCCGATAATCAGGATATGGAACCTAACAGTTAGTTGGAATACACACATGTATTTGTCATCCTATTTATTAGCACCATCGTAGGTGTAGGTGTAGGTGGGAAAAAAACACATTTGAGATCTTTCATTATATATTTTCTTTCTTAATAATAATTTTGTCTCATTATAATGTGTGTCTTTATATATTCTTCGAACGAAAGGCACATTATTCAACTGTCTCAACTATTTGTATCGAAAATACAGAACTTTGTTATTGTTTACTGCTATTTATAGTGTACAGAAAGACTTTTAACTGAGGGTTCATGTTGTCATTTTCAGACCCAAGTGTAAAAATCCTCATAGTCTGGCTTCTCCATGCAATGCAGAGCTTCTGAGGAGACATGATCATCACGGTTTGACGGAGAAACAGCTGTTTCAGCTGCTACTGCAGAATGATCCCTTTCTGCTTCCAGAGGTGGGTTTGACTGGCCTAAAGTGGGAGGCAGAGAGGGCAAAGTCTAGTTCTTGTCTCAGCACGTTCCAGAAAACATAATAACCTTGGATGTAATTTATTTTTTTATCCCTTTCACCTCAATGATCTCCACATAGATATGTCCACATTACAACAAGGGCAACGGCGTGCACGGCTCCTGTAAATTCGCAACCTCCTGCACCAAGCTCCACGTCTGCCAGCACTATTTCCAGGGCGACTGTAAATTTGGCTCCTCGTGTAAGAGATCCCATAATGTTGATGCACATGGGACGAAGCTTTTCCGAGGATTCAGTCAGGAAAATATTGAAAACGTCCACAAGATCTACAGGAATAAGCTCATCATCGTGGATCAAAACGAGAGGCAGAGCACTGTTAACAATGGTAAAGAGCGACCTTTAGAAAAAACATTAAATGCTGATTTTTATTTTTTTAATATTTTTGTTGTCCTATCTTGCCCAGTAATTGTGTTTCCTGCATTCCTACCAAAAGTGAGAGCCTCCCCTCAGCAGGCTTCCTTCCAGCCCCGCCACACAATTCCTGTACCTCGCATCATATCGCCTGAGCCGGTTAAAAACACAAGTGATGCTGACAAGAATGAAATCTGCCTCTACTTCATTCGCAGACACTGCAGCTTTAAAGGTACAACTGTTGCAAGTAATACTGACCTGCCACATTTACAGTACACTGTCTCCTCAACGGTGTCGTATTGTGTTTTTGTTTTGTTTTTTTGTCACAGAGAAGTGTGCTCGTGTCCACTGGCACCTGCCTTATAGATGGCAGCTTTTCGACCAACTGACTAACACCTGGAAGGACTTGGTGAATATGGAGGAGATTGAGAAGGCATACTGCGACCCATCGCGTGAAACAAGTTCTGCATCTCCTGCTCAGCAGTCGGTCAACTTCATGACGATGACACTTGGAGGGTCTCCAGTCCGTCGCCTCTCCACCGCCTCCTCCGTCTCAAAGCCGCCTCACTACATTCTTACAACGCAGTGGGTTTGGTACTGGAAGGACGAGACCGGGATATGGATGCAGTTTGGGCAGGTGAGCTGAAGAAGAACGAATAAAACCAATACTGAGTGAGTCAATAAAGTAGGAGTGGGTGATACTAGGAATTTTGGTATCGATCCGATACCAAGTACATACAGGGCTAATATCGCCGATACTTTTTACTTGAAATGTCATGATCATTGAATAACTTAGGAACTTTGCCTTTAGTTTGTTGATTATGATAAAATGCAGGATGAATATTTTAGGAAAATAAACCTGTTTCTTTTTCATGATATAAAAATGAAACAGTTCCCCTTTTACGACACTTACTTGTTTAAGGAAAAATGGTCATTAGTGCAAAATAAGACATAAGAAAAAAAACAAAAGCAACAATGTAATAATAAATGTAAAAATTTATCAGAGAGGGAATTGTTGGTCCATTCATTTTCCACCAAAGAAGTGGGGTTTACATCTCGCGTAATTGTCTTCCGAGTACTGACGCATTTCAGTAGCGGCATCAGTGCCAGTTGTGCGATGCTGCTGTGAGGCGGTGATGAGGATTTAGGTGTCAGACTCTGTCCATGTTACACCTTTTACTACAGGTGGGGATGGAGACTATTTAGCGACATTTATCATAATGAAATGTCCTGAAACTAACTTAAACAATCTGAAACTGAGGCTAATCTGCTTTTCCAAATCCATACTGGGTCGTATGGTTCATTGTCCAGTTGTCCTTAATTTGATCTGATAATAATGTGCCTGTATTTACTGATACATTTCACTGTGTTTTTGCGGCAGTGACGTCAATGCATGCCCTCTGTAGAGGACAAACTGCAACGAAAGTATCGATCTCATCACGCTAGTATCAATCCGCTGCAGATGCTAGCCATGGTATCGATACTATCGATATTTAGATTGATCCGCCCAGCCTTACAATGAAGTCATTTATCCCATTTGAAATCTAAACTTTAGTGTATTGTTCTCTGCTCTTTTATGTTCTCTTTAGAGTGGAGCCACTGTCACTTCACAAACCCTGGAGAATGTGTACCTGGCAGAAAGAGACACACAAATTCCTTTTAGCGCTGGCAAACAGCAGTATGTGCTCCACTTCAAGGATGCATTGGGAGGCGAGAGGATGTATCAGCAGAATGTGAAGTACAAAACCAAGAGGGACGTCAGAAGGAGGCCTCACTTTGTGTCTGCTCAGGATGTGGAGGTGAAGCTGAAGAGGTGTGTTCCTTGTAATTCATTCCTGTTTTGTGTTTGTCTGCCGTAAAGTGACTTCACTTAGACAGTATCTTCTGTACCGTATCTTCCTTATAGCACATCATCTCAAAGCTCTAGCTCGTCCACAGCTGAAAATGTCCCATCCCAGTGGGACAAGAGTGCACTCCCTGAGTTCGGATACAAGGTATCGTTATAGAATATGTTATTGTGATTAATAATTAGTTTTAATGACGTTTTAATTATTGAATACATATTGATATATATTTACTTATCTGTGCTTCTACAGCTTGTACCTCTCCCCATATCTGAGGAGTATAATGACATTAAGAAGTTGTTCATGTGCACCATGCCTCAGAGTACAATTATCGACATCCAGAGGATCCAGAACGCCTCCCTGTGGAATCTCTTTCAATGGTAATCCATCTAGTGAAGAACTAGTTTTAAATTTTTAATGAGTTGATCTGAAACCTCTACCAGGACAGGTTAGCTCAGCTTAACGGAGACACTAAATGCAGGGAAATGGTTTAATTTGTTTTGTCCAAAGGTGAAAAAGTTTTGGCTGGCACAGTAACAGGCTAACGTCTCCTCTGGTTGGGTATACCGTATATTTAAAGATTCCCTTAGCTATGTAAAAAACAAACAAACAAACAAACAAACAAACAAAAAAACAGACCAGCTATTGGCTGGTCATTTCCAAGACAAAAGAACAAAAAAAACGTAGTAAGCATATCATATAATAATAGTGATCAAATATGTTTTTATATTATATGTTCAGGCAGGAAGATCAGATGAAGAAAAGGAATGGAGGGCGTGTGGACAAAAAGCACTTGTTCCACGGGACGGATGAGTCCCTGGTTGAGGCCATCTGTGAGCAGAACTTTGACTGGAGGATGTGTGGCGTCCATGGCACAGCCTACGGCAAAGGTGAATAAAAAACATTTTATCAGGACTGCTGTACTCTCTCTCTCTCTCTCTCTCTCTTACTCTCTCTTCCTCTCTCTCTCTTCTCTCTATTATATATATTATATATTTATATATATTATATTATATATATATATATATATATATGAAAAAGCATCCTACTGTGGAAGAAAAATACTAATTACACTTTATTTGGGTTTATATCACTAATAAAACTCTTCATTTTAGGGAGCTACTTTGCCAGAGATGCATCCTACTCAAACAGGTATGCTAAGGCCAAACGCAACGGAACCAAGGTCATGTTTGTTGCTCAGGTCCTGGTGGGGGATTACACCAGGGGTAGATCCAGCTACGTCCGCCCCCCTCCAAAAGGAAGCAGCAAAATTCTGTATGACAGCTGCGTTGACAACAAAACTAACCCCGGCATATATGTCATCTTTGAAAAGCAACAGATTTATCCAGAGTACATTATCAGCTACTCATAAGTCATATTACTGTACTCTCTATCTCTATTATGAGAGGGTTTTTAGTTTGAGTACCACAGCATGTGGCTATGTTAAAGTTTTTTTTTGTCTTGAACCTGGGGTAGAATGATTCTGATATCATGTTTTCTAAATACCTTTGGTATGAGGAATATACTTGACAGTATTTGGACTTGGTTGTTGCAAGTGTTTCCCCGTGTTTAATTACCAGGTTTATCTTTACTGTATGCGCTGGGAGTGGTTTTAATATGAGGTTAGGTTGTAGGGGAAACCGGATAAGTTAATATTCACTGTGAAATCAAACACTGCCAGTTATTTACTGCTCCTGTCGGTGGTTTTAATGTTGTGGCTGATGGGTGTAAGTGCTCATAATTCAGTAGAGCGGTAACTATGATGACGTATACTGTGTGTTAGATTGTTGGATGCTGGTATGTTGCAATAATCCTTCTGAAAGAGGGATCAGGTTAGAGGCATTGTCACTCATAATGTTTTTCCTCGACAGCTTTTCACAGCTTACGTTTTTTTCTCGACTTGAAATTACGTTTTCCTGAATAAATGGGACCAACCAAAACCCGCTGTCTGTCTCTTATTTCTCTCTGCACCACATACAGTTTGGAAAGTATATATAGAAGCCATGGGAATTAAAATGTAACCTAGTATTAAGAAGGATGCTTAGAGCTGGTGGTTGTAATATAAGAAAAAGTCACATTTAGGGAAATTAGTTTTTACCCATAAAGTGTTTGTGAATGTGAATTATAATTACTTGAGTTTTATTTATTTTTTTTAATAAACTTTATTAAGAAATACAGTACCATCCAGTGCAATGACAACAGGTTAGGGACTACAAACATTACAGAGACAATATTTCAGAATCGTATTAGACAATTACACTGAAAAGAGCACATTAATTCAATGTCTAATAGTTTTAATATATTGCCTTGACCTCATTTTCAAAGATGAAGAGGAGTGGGTTTTTTGATTAGTGTGTCAACATTTGTGGATATGCCATTTAGCTAAATGCATAATAAAAACAATCATATAGAACTGTTTCTTTTTCGCAGATGGATGATGCCGAACAATGTATGTTCAAAGCGAAAGGAAAATGTGGTTCAATACGAGTAGAAATTAAGTTTCAGACGGTAAGACCAAAATAAATGAAAGTATGAAAGGATGTCCTTCACAGAAAATGCTATTTACATACATGTCGCTTTAGAACCGTTGTAAAAAAAAACAAACAAACAAATAAACATAAGATAGACAAATTCAATTGCTTTAGTATTTTGTATTTTTGTTTTAGACAGTTCACCACTTCCGCCATGGTTGCTATGCGATGTGTGGTGCCTTCATGTACTTCCGTAAATATTCAAAATCTGAATGTTTCTTTGCAAGGACAAAAGGATGATTTGCGAGCCAAAGTGATAGATTATAACTGCAATTGCAGTTTAGCTGTTGGGCCAACTTGAAAATATCCATATAGTTACAAAGGGGGAAAAGAATCTTTTGTTTTTTATTCTGCCTTAAGTTTCAGTTTCATTTCTCGGTAACCAGCTACTCAACGCTGGAGGTTTACAGACGTACGTAGATGAGCTCTCCTCAGCTTTAATCGCACTCTGTAGATTTCTCTGAATTTATGACACGATGACATCGGTAATCTCTAAATTCATCATCAAGACCCTGTGCGACAACCAGGGATGTTTGGACTTCAAGCAGCTGAACGAGAAGATTGCGCAGAGATTCACGGTTGCGGATGAGGTCCTGCGGAAAGTGCTCTGGGACGACGGGAAAATAGCCATCCAAGAAGGAAAAGAGTGTGTCTCATCAGGACAGATAACCAGGCCAGACAGTCTGGTGGTGGCCAAAACCAGCCTGCGACTCTGTCAGAAAAAAGCCGGGGAGTGTTTGCAGTGCGACGGCTTACACCTGTGCAAGTATTTTGTTTGCGGACACTGCTCGTTCGGGTGAGTAGAGCATATTGTTTTATAGTTTAACAGCGTGCATAGAGTCATAACTTGGTCACGGGGTTGGGCCTATCCCTGCACATCTCTTACAAGTAGTGAGATGTGGAAGGCTAAACACTCTAAACAGGCTTTAAACTTTAAATGCCCGTGTTTCCACTTGTCATGGTCTGATTAGAACACAGGTGTCAAACATACGGCCCGTGGACTAAAAGCGGCCCGTCATGTGGTCCAATCTGGCCCATAGGATGAAAGTGCAGAAATTACACTGAAGACATTAACTGCAATTTTCCAATAAAAGTAATTGGTATTCCAGGGGTTCACACAGATTTAGTAAGAGTTGTGGACATAACACAACACTGAGGCCTAGAATTATACAGGCTTAAGCGATGTTATGTGTTTTGTAATAGACTTAGACGGACTTTAATGATCCACGAGGGAAATTACTTTGTCACCTTAACTGTTGCACATAAAAGTAAACACTCATTAAAAAAAAAAAAACACAAGAAAGACAAAATAAATTAGATTAAATTATAGAAAAACAAATACTTCTTTGCACTAAAACAAAGGGAAACATTTGGATTTGTTGTTATTTATAAATTAAACCCTTTAATATTACACTGGGTTGTATATGGGACAGCAGTAGCTTTTTGAACCAATCGGAACATGAGTTGTGTTTGAATAAATGCTGCATGCAATATATAATTTTCTTCAGATTTCATTGGTAGAAGTCATTATAGGATTCAACCGACGCAGCCGACGTGACCGGTTCATTTTTTGAAAACAACTCACACGGTCACCTTTCCTGTTCCGTGTCCTCATTACTAAGTGTGACTACACCCAGTTCCAGCTGACTGACAACCAACAATGACATGGTGATCCAATAATAAAATGATGCTTAACTGCTTTATTACCACATTACAGTAGGCCACATGGAAATGAAAACATTTACTGCTTGGTAATCTACTGGGGTATCTGTGATAGACAAAACAGTTGTTAAACTTTTCTTAATATTAAAATCAAACTGCACACATCAGTTTTAGGTCTACTGTTTTGAATGGATGGTAGAATAATTTGCTATTAAACTACTTACTACTATTTTCGACTTTCTAATTTTCCTTGGTTTTTGTGTGCCTCTATGGAGGACCAACTCTGCCATAATTAAACATAAATAAATGAATAAATAAATCCATTAATACCTAACTATATGCCATTCATTCTATTTATTTCCTTATTTTATTCATCTATTTATTTATTTTTAATTATGGCAGAGTTGATCCTCCATACTTTTCATACTTTAAAGTCTCATTTAAAGTACTGCAGGACGTAGCCAACACTGGTGCAAGGAACTATTGCGGTTCATTTTTTATTCTACTTCCTGCTTCCCTTTCGATAATGGCATCTAAAACTTCTGCAGAAATTTTGCCCAAGGCAAATGTTTATATAACAATAGACTTTTTTTTTGTTGTTGTTTGTTGTTTGTTTGTTGTGTTTAGCCAGTCAGGTTAAATCTACTTCAACACTAGTGACTGAAAATGTTTTTGAAATTTCACAGAAGACGAGCCGTACGAATGTTCCTACCTCCAAACCTCCTCAGTTAACCTTTCCTTGCTATGTTCCATCTTTATTGATCCAAAACAATCAGTTCGAAAACTGCTGTGGAAACACATTACTGCCAAAAGGACCAATCACAGCTCTTGCACTCTCCAGATGCACAGCTTACAGGGTCCGCGTTGACACCATAGCGACAAGTTAATGCAGAAGTATAAACCGCATAACGTACACATACCAGCGATAAACAGGCTGAAATATCTAAACCCTGTTTTGATGTTGTCATTTTTTTCCTGTAAAACATTTAATTGAGACTTCATGTTCTCGTTTTCAGGCAAAAGTGTAAGAACCTCCATAGCCTGACTGTTCCACACAATGCGGAAATATTGAGGAGAAATGATCTTCATGATTTGACAGAGAATCAGCTGTTCCAGCTGTTACTGCAGAATGATCCTTTTCTGCTTCCAGAGGTGGGTTTCATGTGCTGAAGTGGGACGCATAGATCAGCAATCTGAAGCTTCTGAAGAAAAATGATACAATAAGATCAGCCTTTATTGATCCCTGTGGGGAAATGGAGGTGGCTTTAAGGTTAGAGTGTCAGGGCAAGACAGTGCAAAAATACAAAATAGAATAAAATAAGTGAAGAACAACTATATAAAAGTTAAAGGTACCAAAATATAATTAAGTAAGAAACTATTACTACTAATAATTACAGTTGGTGAGACACCAACCAATATCAATCACTTATTATAGTTTTGCGGTTTCATACAGTTAATTTAGAAATAGAAATAGAATAGAATAGAAAAAAATTCTGTTTCTATTCTTTTTATTCTTCTTTTATTCTTTTTCTGTGCTTTTCATGCTTGTTGTGTTGACAAACTAAAATTTTATACATTTCCTAAAAATAAAATGTAGTTGTGTATTTATCTCATTGTAGTTTGATTTTAGTTCTGTTTTTATTGGAATATGATCCCTGCATAGATATGTCCACATTACAACAAGGGCAACGGTGTGCACGGCTCCTGTAAGTTCACAACCTCCTGCTCCAAGCTCCACGTCTGCCAGCACCATTTCCAGGACGGCTGTAAGTTCGGCTCTTCGTGTAAGAGATCCCACGACCTCGATGAGCAGGGAAAGAAGCCTTTCCGAGGATTCAGTCAGGAGAACATCGACAACTTTCACAAGATCTACAGGAACAAATTCATCATCGTGGCCCACAAGGAAAGGCCCTGTACTGTTAACAATGGTAAAGAGTGACTTTAAGAAAAATGATTTCTGCAGATTTTTTTGTCATTTGAAGAGCAACATCTGACCCAGTGAATGTGTGTCTTCTGCAGCGCTGCCCCAGGAGAGTGTCTCCACACAGCTGGCTTCTCTCAAGGTTTCCCACTCAAATCCTGGATCTCCCACCAGTTCAGACTGTCCAGCCAAACCCTTGAGTGATGCTGACAGGAATGAAATCTGCCTCTACTTCATCCGCAGACACTGCAGCTTCAAAGGTACCATTAGTTCTGCATGAAGAGACCAAAAATTCTATCAAAAATGTTCATTTTGTAAAAGAGCGCCTTGTGTTTATATCTCACAGAGAAGTGCGCTCGTGTCCATTGGCACCTGCCGTACAGATGGCAAGTTTTAGACAGCGACGGTGTGACCTGGAAGGACATGGTCAATATGGAGGACATTGAAAAGGCCTACTGTGACCCAGCCAATGATACGAGCTGCATAGATAAACCATCGGGCATGTCGCTGTTTTACAGATTTCTGTCTCTTCAAAGGTACAAAAAGGTGGCGTATAAGTGTGTTCTAGAGAAGCTAATTTTTTTTTGCATATTTTTATTGCACACTATAATAAAGCGCTATATAAAAGCAGTATAATTAGCAATAGCAATAAGACAGATCTTTGCACATAGAGGGTGATCTCACAACTAAAGAAAATGTAGGCTTGTGCTGGATGGAAGAGGCATTAATAGGACTTTAACAAGAAGTCATTCATACTGCAGCATTTTGTTCATTCAAACCCTTCAGGTATCACAACACTGGCTCCGTATTCTATCAAAAGCTTTTGTCCTGCCTGTATCTTTGTATCTTATGTTTCTTCAGACACAGAGTTTCACTGACTTCCCTCAGCCACATCTCAAATGTACTTACAGTATCTTACTTCCAATAACGCAAGGGGACCAGGGGACAGGGCAAATGCCTTTGAATAAAAGTATAAAGGACCAAAATGAGTAGAGCCGCTCAATATGTTTTATATTTTTTACATTGATGCGTGTATTCTTATTATAATTGCGTACATATTCTTATCGCCTACATTGCTGCTATGTTCGGATTCCGATTCATCTTGACGGAGTTCACTGTCCTCTCAGCTCTCTAGCTCCTGCTGAGCAGTCGGTCGACTTCCTGACGATGACATATGGAGGGTCTCCAGTTCGCCGCCTCTCCACTGCCTCCTCCGCCTCGAAGCCGCCTCACTTCATCCTTACGACACAGTGGGGTTGGTACTGGAAGGACGAGCACGGAAAATGGCAGGAGTTTGGACAGGTGAGTTGAGAAGCACAAACAGTACGGCTACGGTGGGCGTAAAGAGGATATGCACACCTGCTGAAAATGTAAAAGAAAACAAGAATGACCATAAGTGCATAAGTTTGCATCCCCAAATTATGATGCTGTGACCACCACCCTTCACGGTGGATATGATGTTCTTCTGCTGACGTGCTGCTTTGCTTTTGTGTCAAACACTTTTGTGTTCAGTCCCGCTCTCATCGGAACGTAAAACATTTCCCGGATGGTTTCGAGAGACTGGATATAAGTTTAGTTCATGATAAATTTGCATCTTGCCAGTTTGCCCCACAGCCCAGACAAGCGGAGAATAGGGAGATGGTTGTTTCCTCTTTCATGATGTTGTTTGTTGACAGCCTCCGTAGCCTCCTCCATTGCTTTCCCTCCTCATCACTTTTAGAGGAACAACCTGTTATGAATGATGTCACAGTTGTGCATTTGACCTTTGGTGTTGGGAGGGAAGTGTTGGGAAGTCAGCCCGGTTTTGGTGGCTAATGTTGCGATGTTATCAGCTGGGTGATGGCAGTAGCTTTGTGTGTTGTGGTGCTACGTTGGTAATGGTTATTGTGGGTGCGGCTTTTCGGTTTGTTGGCAGGTCACTTGGCTTCCTTTGTAATTGTAATTGGACGGTTCACTGTGTTGCAATTAATTGCTGCTAACCTTTGTCCAAGGTACTAAATTGGTGTAGGTAATCATTTGGCTTGTGACTGTGCTCTACGTTGTATGAGTCACGTCTTTTTATCTGGCGTCGATGTTGTGTGTGATCGTGTGTAAGGACATCGATTTTTGCTTTTCTTGGAAGATGGTGCATGGTCGCAAAGGGGCTTTGTTCATTTTCAGGACTCCTGGAACAACTTCCACTGGCTGTGACAGTGTGTTCGGCCTGTGTTTAATCACCTTAACCAGTCACACCTGAGAAGACTCAATAAAGGGCCCTGTTGAAGAGGCCTAGGAGGATGACTTTTCAGCTGCAGAAGCTCACCATATCTGACCTGTCATCTTTTGTTTTCTTGTTAATGAGATAAATCCTTATTTTTTTTGTAACTCCATCATGTGTATTCACTTTTATGTTGTGCCTCCTGAGTCAGGTTGTAATCGCATATGAGTGCTACTCTTTAACGGGGAGATCCCTTAGATGCTTTGTGAGCCTTTTTTGTGACTCTTGTAGGAGCATGAAACCAACAAAATGTCAGAAAACACAGCTGAGTTTTATTTGAGTTTAATCAGGTGAAGTGAAGCAAGGTGTGCTCTATTTCATATGAGCTTGATCAGAACATGATTCTAAACACAGAAACGTGGTTATAAAACCATGCACACACTTGTGCAGTAAGGTTATTCTACCTAGACTTATGATGTACCTGCATATTTTTGCAATGATGAGTGGATGAGAAGTCAGTAATTTCTCCCATCACTGACACATTTGAAGGATAAACTTTGATGGATTGGTCTCTTCTCTTCAGGGTGGTGGTGACACACCTTCCACTGTCACTTCACAAACCCTGGAGAATGTGTACCTGGCAGACAGAGACACAGAAATTCCTTTTGGCGCTGGCCAGCAGCAGTATGTGCTCCACTTCAAAGATGCATCGGGAGCCGAGAGGATGTATCAGGAGAACGTGAAATACAAAACCAAGAGGGACGTCAGAAGGAGGCCTCACTTTGTGTCTGCTCAGGATGTGGAGGTGACGCTGCAGAGGTGTGTTCCTTGTAATTTTAACATCCCTGTTTTGTATATACCTGCCTCAAGTGACTTCACTAAGACATGAAATTCTGTGCTGCATCTTTCCTGCAGTACACCATCACAGAGCTCGAGCTCCTCCATAGCTGAAAGTATCCCATCCCAGTGGGACAAGAATGCACTCCCTGATGTTGGATACAAGGTATCTTAGAGAATGAATATTGTGATAAATACTTTCTATACTTTACTATATTTTGTTGTTTTGATAAACAGTGCATTTTTTTTTTATGAAATTAGTTGCTTACCTGTACTACTTCTCTTTCAGCTTGTACTACTCTCCACAAATGCAAGCGAATATAACATGATTCGGACGTTGTTCGTGCGCACCCTGCCTCAGAGTAAAATCAACAGCATCCAGAGGATCCAGAACCCCTCCCTGTGGAATCTCTTTCAATGGTAATCCATTTATTTAACAGTTTGACTTTAGTAGCGGGTGGGATAGGAAAAGTGATATTTAGTGATTAAGAAACCTCTACCAACAGCTTAGCTTTTCAGAAATTCTGTCCAAAGGTGAAAAAAGGGGTTTTGCAGGGATTGTGTGCTGGACTATTTATTTTCATGCAGAGGAACTGATTGAGGTCTCCACTGGTTGCCTGTCTTCTTCTAGATTAGCTGTTTGCCCTGTCTTTATGAAAAGCACATCTCCCCTGGCTGCAGACAGAGGACACAGTGTGATGTTTTTTGAGGGGCGCGGCTTAGCTGGAGGCAAAACATCTCAAACACTGTAGCTTGTAAATGGCAGTTAACATAATTCAGTGGGAAGAGTGTTTTGGGAAGAATGGACGAGGAAAATGCATATTTTACTCTTGAATACTCTCGAGTGACGGGGACTATATTCACCGACCTCTACACTCTCACTCACTGGATGGACAATTTGACCATATGAGACCACAGAGGGGATGAAGTCTCCTCTGTCTTTATCAAATGAAGCCTCTCCAACAAAGTTATTACAAGAGTTATTATTAGAAGAAGCGTAACAACTGTGGAGGATAACTTAGTAAATGCAACTTCTGCTTGGACTCCCCTGAAACAGACAACTAACATTGTATTAGCTCATGGTTAGCATTAGCATGTATCAAGAATCCTCCAAAAAAAGTAGGAACTTAACGTTATTTCGGTCTCACAATTTAGTCTAACCCATAACGTTATCGAGGCTCAAAATTAAGTATTAGATATTAATCTTACCTGACATCAGGTGTGCTGATGATTGTCTCACTCCAATTCTTTCTTTTGATCACATTCAACCAAAGTTGTCTACAACTGGTTAGTGTTTTTTCTTTTACGGTTTTGGCCCCCCAAAAATACAGAAAGACAACATTTTTGTGGTTGACGGTGTTCTCTTCAAGCTTCCCTCTGTTTAGCCTCCAGCTAACGCTGTGACATCAGTGTACTGTGATGTAGGCCATGAAGGCGTCCATCTAATAAAGTTCTGCAAGAAAGCCAAGTTTGTCCCCATAAATAACATTCTCACATGATTTATTTATTTATTTATTTTTTCTCCAGGCAGGAAGATCAGATGAAGAAAAGGAACGGCGGGAAGCTTGTGGATAAAAAGCACTTGTTCCACGGGACAGATGAGTCCCTGATTGAGGCCATCTGTGAGCAGAACTTTGATTGGAGGATGTGTGGTGTCCATGGCACGGCCTACGGCAAAGGTGAAGCAATGCAGCCTCCTCATTCATTCTAATTATGCTGAAATTACAGTATAAAAACCAGGAGCTGTCAAGCCATAAAAGGAATGTGTTTTCCAAAAAAATAAATAAATACAGACTTCAGTAATTTGCTAAAGATTAAAAAAAAAAAAAGCACTGCTTTTCAGTGTCATTTATGTTTTTTTTTTTTTTTTTTTTTTAGGGAGCTACTTTGCCAGAGATGCATCCTACTCAGACAGGTATGCTAAGCTCAAAGGAAACCGAAACAAGATCATGTTTGTCGCTCTGGTCCTGGTGGGGGACTACACCAGGGGTAGCAGCAGCTACGTCCGCCCCCCTCCAAAAGGAAGCAGCAAAACTCTGTACGACAGCTGCGTTGACAACGAAAAGGACCCTAGTATATATGTCATCTTTGAAAAGCAGCAGATTTATCCAGAGTACATCATCACCTACTCATAAGTCATTATGTACTCTCTATCATATTCAGTTATGAGATGCACTTTAGTTTGAGCAACAAAGCGTGTGTGTGTGTGGGGGGGGGGGGGGCTTAATTGTGTGTGATGCAACAGACTTCAAACTGATCATAATCAAGTATAAAGCTGCAGTTGTGATGTTGTAGATGAGATGGATACTGTTAGAGCTTTGATGTATAACAGTAATGACTACGGATCTATTTGGGATGGTGCTTATTGCTGTTATGTCTATTATGAGCTAATAGAAATGAAGTGATAATAAACACATGCCAATGCAGTTTCACTCATTTATTTTTTCAAAGAACACACAAATCATATTGTCCCTTTTTGGATCATCATTGACAGGGAGATAGGATGGAATGCAAGATATATATGTATATATCTACCTGATTATACAGGTAAAGAGCACTTCAACTATTGCAGTTATGAATCATCTATTATTAGAGCTGCAATGTTATAATTATATAATGTTACCTTGGCCCATTTTCTAGCTGGTTACATGTGCACAATAAGGCATGATCAGTAACTGTGGAAATATTTTAACATAAATCAAGAAGAAAAAGGCAGAAGCCAGCGATTCTGTGGCGCTGTCCCGTCCTAGAAGATCAGTGGTGACTATTTAATGATATGACTGAACTTCCTACACATCTCTCTTTGTGAGTTTCACAAATATGCCATTTTTGGGTCCAAGGGTGCTTGTTGAGTTCAACTCAATAGGAACCTGAAAGATGGGAGAAAAAAAAGATAAACGATCAAAGGTGAGATAAGATAACCGGTAATACAGTATCATTTGGTATATTGTAGAAATTACAGTTGTCCAATAAACAAAGTGGAATTTGTAATTATTGGTAATCGGTGTACTGTACCAGCAGCTTTTGCTCATTCCTACATTTACCCTTTATGAAGACCCTTTCTGTATGGACAGACCTAATTTATATTATAATGTAAAGAACTAGTGTATAATAACATTGAATGTGTTTACAGATGTAAATGTAGATACGCCGAGCAAGTTGTTACTTCCTTCTTGTAAAATGTACTCTCAACAAATCTTTTTCTCTTTTCCTGAGATTCTACTCCGACCTACCTTTGTCTCAGAGCAGGCCACAACGTTGAACCGGTGGAACAGATGCACTAAAGCCATCCTCATTTCCAGCTGGGCCAGCCTCATTCCTACACAGTTGCGGGGGCCGGCCCCGAATGGAAGGTACACATACGGATGTCGTGCGGCTTTAGCCTCCGGTGTAAACCTGGAGATTAAACCACAAGTTAAGACTGTTTAATCATTAATTACCACTATCACAGTGAAGTGTCCATAGTAAAAAACAGATGTACAGTAGATAAAAACATATTATAATAATAATTAACCACATAATAATAATTAACCACAATAGGTAAAAAGCTTCATTTATACACATATGGATTTGAACGCCATAGGTTCCACAGTGTCAGTGACTCAGACAGTCGTGCTTGAAACTTACCAAGCCCAGCATGCATGCATTCAGGCATGTTATACAACCAGTCAGAACCGTTTAGTTGCAAACAAATTCAACTCCAGGGCGCTCGGATGATGTGTACCCAGATATTTTCATTAGCCAGGCAGATCTTTGCAGGAGCATAATCAGTTCCCGTGGGAGACGTCCAACTTTCTGCCACAAAACGTGTGTGGATCGGAAGTTTGTCTTCCAGGCAACAACCATCAACCAGCAGCTTTTACCAAGCAAATATACAGAGTCAGCCGAAGGGAGCTATTTCGTGAGCTGGTGTTTATCGTTATGATAGTATGTACAATGGAGAGTATACACTACCGGTCAAAAGTTTTAGAACACTCCAATATTTCTTTCCTTTTTTTATTGTTAATGTCTCATTTTACTCTGTAGTAAAAGCACAGACAAAAAAACAAAACAAAAATCATGGAATCAATTTATAACCCAAAATATATTCTAAACTTGGAAATGGAAATCAAATATTTTTCAGAGTTCTGCCCAGTTTTGATGCATTAGTTCCCAGAAACGTGAGTCTCTTGTAGGGAGCTTTGCTTTCACTCTTCTGTCCAGTTCATCACAAACCAGCTCCATGGGGTTAAAGTCTAGAGACTGGGCCATGGTCCACTCCATGTTTTCAAGCTTTCCATCTTGTTTTTATCCTGAGGTAGTTCTGGTAGAGCTTGGACTAAAGTTTTGGGTCATTATCTTGCTGTTGGATGAAGCTCTGACCAACTACACCAGAGGAAACTGATGCTGTTCTAAAGCTTTTGACTGGTAGTGTAGTCTAGTAAACTGTGGCTGTTAACAGTATTAAATAAGTGTATTTTGTACGGCTGTTGCAAACTTCTAAGCTAACTGAGAGTGGTGTAGACAAAAGTTAAACACCTCTCAGGGATGAACTTCTCAGGCTCTGACCAGTATTCTGGGTCATAGTGGAGAAAGCTGGCTGGGATCTCCACTGTCATTCCTTTGGGCAGGAAGAGGCCATTCACCTCACAGTCATGGTAGACTTCTCGTGCAAACCTAGACAGGACAGTAGGATTAGTATGTGGTCTCAGTGAGTATAATTGTAACAGTTAATGGCGTCTTCTTTTACCTGAATCCAGGAGGGTAGAGACGTAGCGCTTCACTGATAACCATGTCCAAATACTTCAGCTCCTGGACGTTTGAGTAATTTGGCGTGTCCTGCAACAACAAGTAGTGTGTGTAACTGCTGTTGTGTTCATATTTTTTAGATCATTTATCCAATTTGTTTTTCTTTTTATTCAACGTCATAATTTAGAATCATATTAATTATACATTTATTCTCATGCACTATTTTATTTAGTAGCAGTATTTTATTTTGAAAGTGCCTCATGACAGGAAGAAAGAAGGTCATGGACTTGTTGTACTTTTGATGCTGGTCATACGGACACTTAGGGGCATGCGGCCAACAAGGTATTTGTTTTGTTTGTATTTTCCTTTGTTAAAGTGCTTTTTTCCCGCATGCTCTGCGTATTGTTTATGCTAAGTTAACTTTCAGTTTTGTCGTTAATGTTCTGCCACTTGGGTCTGTCTGCGATTCAAGGGAGTTACAGCATGAGATAAACCACTGTCCTCAATCGCTATCTCACGTCACAAGAAAAGGCACAGAATGCAGCACACTCACATATTTGGTGAAGAAATCGTCCACCTCTTCTTGTACTTTGCGTTGACATTCGGGATGAAGCGCCAGCAGGTAGCAGGCGAACCCTAACGTGTTGCTGCTGGTTTCGTAGCCAGCCACGAGAAAGACAAAAGCCTGACCCACTATCTCATCCTCTGTGATCATCTTTTTCTGTGAACCCCTGGCCGATGGCTCCTGCGTGCGCGGGTGGCTGTCGTCCTGATCCGAGGTCGACGGCTGCGTCGGCTGCGTTTTGTGATCCGCCTCGTCGTCGTGATTTGCCGTGTCAAACTGTTCCAAGGACACACACTCTTTGCTGGTTCGAGCATTTAACATCAGCTGAAGGAAGTCTCTCCTCCTCTATTTGTGGAAAAACATAAAATGATTGTACTTGGAAATGCTGTATATTAAGACATTTGCGTGAATTTGTGTTTTTTTTTTTTTTAGACCTGCTCAGAAGGCTGTTCCTCTCTCTTTTTGATGATATCCTTGATGGTGCTATTGAAAAAGTGACTCATCACCTTTTGTCTTTTGTTTGGGAGGATTCCCACAAGAAACGTAGCTAGGAAGGGAAAAACAACTGGACAAACAAACATTAAAATGTGTTAACCATCCTGGAAGGCCAATTCTGTACATGTATACATATGTATATATACAAGGATCAATGACGTTTGAAAAAATCTTACCTATGATACACTAACTAGCCTAGCCTAGCCTAACCAGCAGCAGTAGGTAATAGAGATGATGGGAAATGCGACTACACTTCAACCAACACTAACAGACACCAGCTAATTAGCCTAGCCACGGAAGTAAAACACTGGAAAACACCAGCTAATTAGCCTAGCCACGGAAGTAAAACACTGGAAAACACCAGCTAATTAGCCTAGCCAACAGCAGGAGGTAAGAAATGATGGGACATGCTACTAGACCTCAACCAACATCTCTCCCCTCTGCTAGGATCAGAAATAAAACACTAACATACACCAGCTAATTAACCTAGTCCTAGAAGCTTTAATTTCCCCGTAAATAAGCCAAACTAGTCTGACAAATATCGAAATGACTGACTGAAAAACATCAAGAGGGGTCTGAAGAAAGTCGCAGCGAAGAACATCTTTGCGTGGCGGACAAACGGGTCATCCGGGTCATTCTGCGAGTCCACTTGAGTCCCAAATGCTACGCTGGCAATGACATCCATGGTAAAGCAGCCGAAACACCTGAGAAAATGAAAATAAAACCAAAACAACGATAAGACACGAGACAGGTAATCATTTAAAATAACCGGCATAGCCTTGGGTCATCGTGATTACTTGTGGATGTCGAAGGCCTCTCCTGACTCTGCGTGGACATTCAAGTTGTTCATCAGGGCGTCGATCGCTGTGTTGATGAGCGGAACCATCTGCACGCAAACACAGAGATAAAGGCCACAATCAGACCTTGTTTTGACTTCTGACCTGGAAAATCCTGTGGTCACATTCAAATGCGTTTCCACATGCGGACTCAGCCAGCACTGACATGTGCTCTGGATGCTCTGTATGCAATTTAATCCCACCCCCACTTGAGGTGCAACTGTTTTTGCAGACGCTGTCAATACTTTTATTTTACTATCTACACCAGTGTTGCCACAGTTATCCAACTATTGATTACAAATTGCTCCTTTAAAAAAGAACTTTGTTGATTACTTGATTTTAAAAGTAACTAAATGACAACCGGTTTTGCCGGTACTCACTTTATTGGAAGTGCATTTGTACAGCTTTAACTTAAAATGTTTTTATATTAAAAAAGGCAGCATTTCCTCTACAACATACTGCTTCTTCAGCTCCCCCCCACTTACTGGTTTTGCACCAACGTTCAGCTTTTGTTGTTTGGTTGGTGGGTGACCTCCTGCATTAGGTGCAGCTCTTTATTTAAATTCAATGTTGATCTGTACAAAACTTAGCAACAACAAAGCTCAGACTGCAACTGAATCCTGGACCGAAGCTGTGACAGAAAAATCAATGGTAATAAAGACACGTGTGATAATTGAAGCATTTCCTGTTTTATTTAGCAAGTCACTAACTCGCTATTATTTTAGACGTGTTCACTTCCCCTGTGTGGCTTCTGTCCCTGTTTGTTTGCACTGTGCCTCATCATTCCCTTTGTATTTAGTCTGCGTGTTTCCTTACGTAGCCAGGTTGTCAGAGTGGTGCTAGCCTTTTTCTTTCTGCGCTTTGTAACTTTTCCCCCCTCGTTATTTTTTAACTTTATCTTCGGTTGCTTTTCAAACTTTCGAGACTTTCTTCACACCACCTGAGTTCAGAGTCCATGTGCATTTCAGTCCCCCTCTAACCAGTCCCACGCTACATCCACCTCTTTACCTTACACTTTGTTTGACGTTACCAAGTATATTTCATTGGTACCTAGTTTTCGCGAGGCTGAAATAGGCTCCTACTTTCCAACTTTTGAGTGCATGGCATTAGTTTCTTGTTGCAATGTGTTTGGTTGTAAAATAGACTGAAATAATAACATAAAATAAATTCTCAGTCTTTTTTAGCTATTTATTTCCTGTGTATCTCCTGGGGGCTAAGCCTCCCCTGTCCTTAAAACCTAGTGACGCCCCTGCTATGCGGTGACTTTCTGAATTCTGGTAACTCCTGGCGGTTGTTGCTACATTGCCTCTAGAGGATGGGCATGAAACAGTCAAAACTGCCATTGTTCCAGGATATGAGTTTAGAGGCCACAGAGAGTTCACTAGTGAAAAGGTACGTTTTTTTGATGTGTGTGCTTCCTGTAAAGCCACCAAATTTAGTTCCCTTTGTTAGCCCTATGTCAGCAACTTTAAGGAGAGTCTCCCGGGGCGTTTACTCGTATATTTGAATGAACTGAAGGTTTAGCTGGAGCAGCAGAGCTTGCTAATGAGCACAAGCTCTGTTTGTCAGAGCAATGCTAATATTTACCATGCAGTAAAACACGCAGTCAAAGCTATTCAAATAAAGGAAGACAGGGAATGTTTCTTCTGTCTTAAAACTTGTCACGTCGCTGGCAATTGTTTGATTTCAGAAGAGTAGAAAGGGGTTTGGGCCAGTTAAAAGAGAGTTGATGGTTTCCTGTGACACCAGTGTTGCTGAACCAGACCTGTGGTTCACAGTGTATCACTTCAGCTGATTGTGTTCGGTGTATAGCACTGTTTACTGTAGCACACTTTCATCCCCTCTGAATTAACCACTATGAACAAACAGAAATAGACACATGCTGCTAACAGCCGCCTCCTTTTCGTTGAAGACTCTCTGCTTATATGTATTTTTTTGTCGGTCGAAGATGAATTCACACCACTACGTAACACGTCTTCAGCAAGGTGTGTTCCTGATTCATTTAGTATACATCCAGTCAAAACTTGTTTCCTCTTGTTTGCCCAGCAGTGCCTGTTAATGGTGTGGCATTTCTGATGGGGAATGACGTTGCGGGTGGGAAACTAAGTGTTGGATTCTCCTCCAACCACAGAGTTTGACCAAAAGTCTCAGCTTTTCCCTGTGTGTGTGGTGTCATTCATGCATCAGCCTGTAAAAGTGACAGTGAATGTGATGCTCTGTTTTTGCAGCCGAGGTTAAACTGAGGAAGGAAGAAAAAAAAACTGCAGTCTCTGAAGAGGAGCCTGGACTGCCCCATCTTCTGAGAATCTCCAAAAGTCAGCTGTGGAAAAGGTGTGTGCTGCTCAAAGAGCACGCTCAACATGACAGAAGTGTTTAGCAATTGTGGTTGAGTGCTCATAAAGGTATTCATCAACCCGTTGCATTTATTCACTGATAAGGGGCTTGTGCATAAATGTCAATCAGTTACGTCGGGTGACTTGGATTGAAGCTATATTTAGCAAATTCGTTCATTCGGTTTATGGCACTCGTTCTAAGTCTAGCTCATGAAAGTCTATCTAGACACATCAGCTGATCCTAAAGCACGTATTCCCCTCCCGCAACATATTCTCAGCACATTTTGTTTCCTTTTTTTGTTTAGCTGCGGCCCCGTAGGCCTTTGAGGAAGGTAATTTTAATCCTGTACTGTGTTGCACATGTCACAGTTGACCTTGCAGGCTTTTTCTATTTCAGAAAAACATTTTATAATGGCAGTTGTCTTCGTTTTTGGACGAATGAGGCAAAATTCTGCTCACGCAAGAGCACCACTCTCTGGGCTGAGATCGGATCAGTCAAATGCGACCTCAATGAGCCCTGAACTCTAAGCTGCCCACTTACCCAGGACGGATGTAAATGCAACCTCTGAACGGAAAATACAGTCACACATTTGGGATGTTTTTGGTTCCACAAACTCAACAAGAGCAGAACTAAACAGCAGGAAATGATGTTATAGATCATGACATTAACAAAGAAACCAAGAGGATCAGAACATTGTTGACTCACCTCTTTCATCTTGGCAGCGCTGAAGGTTGGGGTGAGGATGCTCCGTACTCTCTTCCACTGTTCATTTCTAATCATGAGTAGAGAGTCACTCATGGGCTTGGAAGCAAATCGAAAAGCCTGCACAGAAAGACAAAAGGGTAAAGTTACTATTAGAGTTATTAAAGCTTGTGTTGGAGTCACAAATAAGCACTTCACCAACGTGCTTACCATTCTGTTTGGGAAGTTGTTGAAGTCCTTGACCATCACTTGTTTGAGCATATCAGGGTCAGCTATCACCACAATGGGCCTCCGTCCCAAATAATACCTGAAACATAAAGTATAAACCTGATGCGCGGAGTCCCAGTCAACTCAACAAACCCGAATGCTGAACCCTAAAGTCAAGTAAGTAAGAAGAATTAAAAACTGTAAAATGTAAAGAGCTGACGTAGAAAGTATCTATTACTTACCCACAAACTCTGCCATGTTCATTTATGATATTATTAAGAGGTTTAAAAAAGCCCTGAAAATAATGTCAAAACAAAAACAAAAAAACATGATCAGTGTCAAAACTACTGCCTAATTTAAAGCACAGAAACAGTTTGACAGCTGTCGACTCGAGGCCTAATAAAAAGGACCTACGACTACGCAAAAGTCCCGGCTTGACAAAAATGGACTGAATATTACTGCACTTTCCTTTGTTATACGATATCTTACCTCACGAAACATGAATAAGTTTCCAAAGAAAGGCGATGGCTTCGGATGTTTGATGCCATATCGGGAGAGGACTGAATATGGGTAGACTGAATACCTGGATGCAAAAGAAATACGAAATGAATGAAAGGAATGAAAGGAGATATATTAAAGGGTATACAAACAAGAGTCACCCAACTAATGCAACTGGCTTAATTCCTACAGCACCTCTGAGACGGACCTACAGGCATTTACTTACCAGTACAGGAGGCCCAGAAAAATGAGGAGGAGGCTGAGAGTCACTGAAAATCCGCTGACCTCCACATTGAATACACTTAAGAAGTCAGCGACAGACTCCATGGTGGAGGAACAGGTCCCTACAATCAACGAGGCGAAGAATCCTGGAGGGAGACATTTTAAAAAAAAAATTTTTATTGAGTTAAAGCTCCAGCAACTTACTTAACTAGATGCAAAACTGCAAAAAAAAGAAGAAGAAGAAGAGGTTTCGACTGAATATTTAGCAATATTAATATAATATTTAACATAACTGCATAATAAACTATAAGCAATAACAACTCCAGACTTTTTCCATTTGTTTTAGTGTAAAGAAGAATAAGTAAATCACATTTACATTTACTATTCTTTAAAAAATAACTTTTTTTTAAAGAAAAATAGGTGCAATTTGTGCACATAGCTGTCTGTCGTTTAGATCTGGGTCTCAGTGTTGAGCTATATCCACTTCTCTTTCTACAACTGTGAACAGAATAGGAATAGGAGTTATAATTTTCACTGAAAGATTTCAGTCTTCTATGTACTTTTTGCAGATTCATGCTGCGGGCCAGATTCGATAGATACAGATAATAGAGATGTTTCTATTATAACCACGAGTCTGTGAAGATTCTCAGTCATCCAGGTCACGGTATCTAAAAAAAAAAACTGGACTTGTAGAGTTTTTTGAGTTTTTTCATCTGAGTAGCTTCTTCAGGTCTAAGGGACTCGGGGGAAGTTTGAGGTCTAAACAGGAATCTCCCACTCCCATTATCGGCCACATACTTACCTGTAGTTGAGGAAGGGACTGTTTGTCCCTGTCCTCTTTCCCTAATGAATGGTGCCCCGATGAGTCACAATCATTGATGCTAATTCAAGCCAATTCATGACTGAAAAACACATTTCCTAATTAGGCAAAGTAGATCTAAACTTTTGTTGTAATTCGGTAAACATTTAATTTTGAGATGTCTTTCATTCATAGACACTGTATCAGCTGATAATCATGATGTTAATCAAATAAATAAAGTCAAACACTATTCTGAATACATATGACGACTTTGTCATCACGTTAGCCTGTCCTGAGCTACTGATTGTGAGAAAAACAAACAAACAAATACAAACAAATGACTAATCCTCCCTTTGTAGGTTCAGGGTCTCTGGTTACTGATTATCTCAACACTTTTGTTTGAAGCTTTGAACGCTCACCTTTCCCCTTCATTATTAGTAATAGCCTATATTATCATTATTTTAACCAAAGCTTATCCCTCCCGTGCTTACATAATGCGCATGCATGCGTCAGGACACAGCGGCAGCGCAGACTACCACACAAAACAACTACAAACAAAAGGACAAGTCAAACTTGAGTGAAATTAAAACCCACAAACTGGCGTAAATTATACAGGAAGCTGTCAACTCGTTCGGTCCCCCCGTTGCTCTCGTCCTGTAATATTTCAAGTATAACGGTTATATATCTGCAAACGTTTCGCAGGCTTGTGTTATTAATTGGGTATGAACGCGCACACACTCACCTCTCGCAAGTCACACTGAATTACTTTTAGGTAATGTCATGTGACGGGTTTTGTGTTGTCGTTTCGTATCTCACCCGGATGCTGTGTGTGATGTGCGATACCACACTGCTAGATTTGATATCGATACAAGTAAACACAGGACCAATGCCGCCGATACCAGTACAGATACTCGTTATTAATAAAGTTGGATGCGTCATCGGTCTGAATCTAAATCTGAATCAATTTTCAAGACATTTTTAGCGTTTTTGTCATTCGGCTTTTGAATAAATGAATGAATGAATGTACTTTATTTGGATACGCATCAAAATCTTCACGCAATCACAAAGATATACAAAAAGAAAGAAAGAATAGCTGAGCAAAACGGGTCAAGGCTGAAGCATAGCTTATAAATGCCGAACCCTTTTTTTTTTCTTTAAATCAAACAAACAAAACCTGATACACAAGAAAGTAAGAAAAGATAAATACAAATATACAAAGGGTATACAAGTAATAGAAAAACATGATTCATATATGCATATATACATGCACAACTCTATATACACATACATAAATGTACCCACGAACAGAAGTATTTATATAATATGTCTACCTCTGCATTACACGTGGATTATTGGTCAGTTAAAATTCAAGGTAGAATCTGGGCAAAGTGAAAAGTGGAAAATACTTTATTATCACAGTAGAAGCTTGTGCTCAGACATAAAACAAAATGATCACTTTAGAACAAATGAAAATAAATTATTTTTCAGGCAGAATGTTCAAAAACTGCATTAGAATTATGAAATTAAATCTCTCCCTTCGTTGCACCTCTTTCTATTTTTTATTTTTCCTCAAATAAACAAAGTGGATAAAATGATCGCTTCACAACAAACCCTGCTGTAGTCTGTGACCACAACAGCACTGCAGACGAACACAATCAGGTCGCTACTTTAATGAAACCGCTGCAGCCCTGCGAGAGATAAACTGAAAATTAAGTATCGATCTCTTAACGTTGGAATCGATCAACGGCGAAAGATTTATATTATCGACATTTGGATCGATCCGATCATACGGCTCTGCCCACGACTGCTGTTTATCACCACCTGCTGTTCAGGAAGGCAAAGGCACGACGCATGCTCAGTCACGGGCTCCACTATTTGTTTATTTTTTAATAAAACGAAACATATCAAGGCTTATGTGATTTTTTTTTCTTTTGTGTGTGTGTGCATTTGTGTTTATACGTAAAACTACACACATGTTTTGGTGCACATTGTAACTACGACTATTTTACATGGACGACGGTCAGTCATCAAATGCACGTGCGAGATTGAGGATGGCGCAAACTCGCGTGGGAGCGTTGGGCTGTAGCTCGTAGCTCGTGTTAAATGGACAAATGACAGATATTAGACACACAAACAGACAAGTCCAGGAAGAGGGAAATAACAGGCTGTGGGAAGAAGACAAAAGGGGAACAAGCTGTTTAGAACTTGCAGCCGCGATTTCAAAAAAGTTACACTCTTGGAAAAAATGTGTTGGTGCGAACCGTGACAATAACAACGCCGTCCATGACATGGCTGAATGTGTGCCGTTTGCATGCGGTTTATTTGTACAAAATGGAGAGAGAAAAAAAAGCTGGACAAAAAAAAGAAAAGAAAAGAAACACTCTTCAAGCACCACAAACCCCTGGAAGTCATGCCGACTGTCCAGCCGCACTGAAGCACGGTTTTACAACTACTGGTGCGTCCACCCATATGTTTCCTAATCCGCTTCGGTTGTGAGGACGTATCCACAGCCCAACGTGACTCCGTGTGCCACGCAGGACGCAGCTGGTTCAGGTGGCCGGACATCCAGAGAGGCCTCACGCCAGAACGCCAGGAGGAGGGACGACTTTTCACACGCTCCCCATTCTTAAATGTGAGTTATAAATCTTATTTTTCAACTAAAACTGCTTGTGCTGACCCGCTATCTGATGCGCCCTGACGCAGGGATGATGGTTTGAGTGAGGGTTTTCCTCCAGTCGTGGTGTGTGACAGGAGTTTTGTGTGTTTTTTGCTTGTATATTCCTGTTAGATAATTACTGCACAAGCTTTCAGTTTATTTAACATTAACTGATGCAACGAGTAGCTTCTCATCTTTCAAAACAACCATGTTAATTTCCCTGATGATGGCACGCTCCTATTCCAAGATGACAATGCCAGGATTTAAAACAATGCCACAGAGAAAGCTGCTGTAACCAAAGCTAAAGGTGATTCAGTGAAATATTAGAGTGTGTGGCCTTTCCCCCCCCTTTCTTTTCATGGTGTATTACCAGAAGGTTTTCATGCAGTTTTGTGCACAGTCTACTTTGTAAAACTAGCCTGGAGCTACAGGAAGTTGACCCAGTCTTAACATACAACGTTAATCTTCTAATATAAAGATCCAATATATCAAGAAAGACTCGACGTTTTCTCACCCAGGACTCATTCCTCATGACTTACGTGTAGCTCTGCATTTCAAAAAGTAGCAGATGTGATGTGATGGGATTACAAAAACATAACCCACAATAGCTGCTGGTGTTTTTAGCCTCTTTAGGAGGGAAAAAGAACTTCTTACACTAAATAAAATGCAGGAAATGTAAAAGGAAAAACAATAATTGCTTTCGCTTCTTAAATATCGCCATCTCTCTTGGCTACAAGCTTTGTCAAGGTGCTAGACGTATGGGCTCTTCCGAGCGTCTCGGAGAACTTGCCACGGTATTTCTCGGAGGAAGGCTGCTTCCATCTCTTGAATCCCAGGTCGACTGATCATCAGACTCTGAGAATTGTAACATCCAAAGGACCTGAAACGTTTGAATACAATGACCTTCGTTTGTCTCAAACAAAAATACCAGTTTGAATCATTCATGTTTCCTGAATATTTCGGTTTACAAGTCATGATTTAACGAGGTTTCGCCAGCTAGATTCCACGGTCAGAGGCAACCAAAAACTCTGTGTCATTTCCATCTGTATTACGGCCTGAAACTGGGAGATTGTCAGTCAGGATGGATGCATTGTAGACCCTAATGGAGTTAAATTAAATTGATTTAAATATAAAGATTAAAACCTGTATCACAATTAATAGCTATGATAATAATTAAACCTATCTAATATTTAAATAAAAGTAGATAAAAGGTAGACTGAACAGGTTCCAAATATGTTAAAGTTGCAACATGCGTACAGTGAAATAAGTGAATTAAATAAGCTAAGCAGAAACAGGCTGAGGACCGGTTGTACATGTCAGTGCTTCCAGCTGCTCTCGGTTTCTCGGTTCCAGCGGCTCGGAGCATAAAAGCCAAAAGCTGCCACGCCAGAGGTTTTAGTTCTGCTCTGTGCAACAACAGACTCGAGCCAGAGGACCTGAGTGGCCACACAGCAAACACTGCTCTCGTCACAGTGGTGATGAATATTCCACGTCGGCTCTTGGCCTCACACAGATTCTCTGCGTCGTCCTCATATTCGGTGCATTTGCTTATATTGGGTTTCTGTCATCTTAGCCTTGCAAGCATAGATTCACGTTTAATGGCTAGAACAGTTTTTGAGGAGAATAAGAAACACTTATATCTGGTTGGTTAAACTGCATTTTTCATGTACGGTACAGAATAAAATTAAATTAAAAAAAAGTTATGTCGAGTTATGGAGTAGGAAAGCCTCACCTTTGATATATTGTTGGGAGCACAGGAATAGAAATTTTATATCACAGGGATGCCTGTTGCAGTACCTTAAATTGTCTGTAGAGGGCACTCACACACCGTATTACCAGTGTGAGCCATCTATCTATCTATCTATCTATCTATCTATCTATCTATCTATCTATCTATCTATCTATCTATCTATCTAGATGTCTTTATTTATTCAGACTGATCACAGTAATACATAAATGACTTTCTTATTCCAACATTTCAGTTTTAAAAGAGTTTTTTAAAAAGTCCATTCCCTTTAATATGCGACATTTATCTGACGGACTTCAACCCACATCAAGGGTCTATTCCTGGAGCTGTTTTGGGGGGTTGCACATTTCAATCTTGTTGATCATTCAAATCAGCTTTATTCAGAGAAGAATAAAAACGGCTCATTTCACTGTAGTGATTGTGGCCATGAACAAATGCTTTCCTTTATCTGTCAGACCCTGGTCAACCGCTTTGATTTAAAACGACCCCGCGTGTGTATTTCAGAGACTGTTCAATTTATTCATAAAGCACTTTTAAAAACCACAATAGCTGACCAAAGTGCCTGGCAATCTGAGTCACAAAAACAAAAAACATAAAACCACACAGTAAAACAAAAAATAAATAGACACATAAAAGAAACTAAATTTAAAACAATAAAAAAGTCATACTCAGCCTTGGGACTTCCAAGAAGAAAGTTGTCAGCAGACCTGAGCGTCAAGTCACAAATGGTTGTAGGAGGTCGGGAAGATGAGTGTTTATTCTTTATTTATTCGTTATTTCTGATCACCATTAAAACAACAAGTATAGTATAAATATATAGTATAGATAAAGTTAACAAATTCATATAAATTCATAGATACCATCCCATAGGGAAAAAAAAGATTAAGAAATAAAATGATTAAGTACTAACCCACTTAATTAACAAAGTCAAGCAAAGATGAAAACAAAGCAAAAAACAAAACCGTAATTATAACAGCAATTACTAATAAAAAAAACATGATAAGAGGAGTACAGACAAACACAATTAGACACAATCTAAATCAGTCTCCCTATTAATTATAACTTTTCTCAATTTATTTTTAAAATCGTCTTTGCAGATAATTGAGATCAACATTACTGTTCTTTTTAAAGCATAGGTCTTCAACAGGGGGGTCATAAAATCTTTAGTTGATTGGACATTTTTCTATATTTTTTTATTTTAATATCTTTAAATACACATTTAAGTGAATCCAACATATTTCAGTAAAGGGATAAATGGAGGCAAAAGACGTTATCTTTCTGTCAGCTGTACACCATAAGCCCCGCCCCTATCACTGCTGAGCCAATCAGGAGGCCGCATATTACACGCTGACTCTGTCAGGTTCTCCGTAAATGGCTGAGAGCCTGTTCAGTCCCCATGTAAAATCCCAGATGCAGCTGCAATATTAACAGAAGAGAAGCTAATGGTGCATGATATGTACATATGTATCTTTATGTCAGGTGTGTTTATGTTTAGGGCAGTTGCACGACCAACCAACTGTAACACATGTTTGAATATTTGAACCTGTGTGTTATTTTAATAACTCTATTGAATGCAAAATGATAAAAATGTATATTTATAAACAGCACTAGGCTGAGTTTAATATAGAACACATACAGTATAGTAGGTAGGGGGTCCCTGCTTAATCTCTCCATCAGTTTGGGGGTCCCCTGTTTTAAAGCATTGGATATTGGTTTAGGCAAGTTGAAAACACCTCTCAAAGCTCTTCTAGTGCCATAATTACGACCATCTTTTGTTAGAAACAGCCAACAGGAAAGAGAAGCAGCTTTACCAGATGAATAGTGAGTCGGTCCTTGGTACAGAAAACATGTGCTGCAGCATTCTGCACTAAATGTGCATGACTGGGAGACTTGGTCAACACCAAAATAAAGGGCATTACAGTGTTCAAGAATGTCTTTATTTATTCATTCATTCATTCATTCATTCATTCCTCACCTTAAAGTGGACAACAGAATTTGTACATAACAGCACACTACATTTTGAAATCAACGCCTCCAAGATTGGAAAGGTGTTTCTTATGTTTCTTATATTTGTCTGCCCCCACATGAACAATTAAAAGAAGAAAAGTTGGTCTGACATCACATACAGTTGATTTTCAGTAGCCTTCACCAGCAAATCCATTTATACAATTGCATTTATACAATTTCTTAAATTGATGAATATTTGTGCAACCTTTCAACTCAACCGAAGTACACCGAGTTTATTTTAAAGTAAAGTCCGAGCAACTTGGTGCTTAAAATCAAATCTTCTTCTATGATTTTCATCTTCTGATGTAAACACAAATGGCTTTTGCAAGTTGTCTGGCAAAACTCTGATTTTGGCTTTGAACATAATTATTAATGTCTGAAGTTCATGGTTCGTGTTCATGGTTTAACAGAGAGGCTATTTACATGGCTGCCAGGAAAGGTTGCAGATCTTTAGGTCAAGAGGGCTATTTGAATACAGATAGCATAGCGACGCAATTATGTAAACTCTATGACAGTTACGTATGCAAATCCTCCGAGGTGTTAAACCGAGCTGAATCAAGATGAAAAGATCAAAGCGTGCGTGAGGATCAGTCAGCGTCTTTCTGCAGAGAGATCTTACAGCATATGGGATACACAAAGGGCCGTCAGATCTTTATTTTGTTTGAAAGATATAGAGTTCGTATCTAGAAAAAAAATCAGTCAGCGCTGTGGCCTGAGAGTAAGATGAGCGAGGGCACAATGTTTACCTTTGACGTAAATGCTCAAGTCTTTTTAAAGGGATGATAGAGGAAAGGTCAGCTGGAGAAAGTTAAATAACCCGAGAGGATGGAGTCGGAGGAGGCGCTCTATTGTTGTTCATTCTCACAAAGCTGAGACGCACGACATTTCTGGTCTGATAAACATGCAACATTCTTTGCTCAGTATGCAGCCAGGCAGGAATAACAATGGGAGCTGGAGCGGCACTAAGCTATTAATGGCGAGTCTAGCTGAGCAAGAAATGAGGAGTTGGTTGCGTGTCACCTGCTTTGATGACCACCAGAGGGCACTAGGTGCCTGAAATGAAACATGAACTCTTCCCCCTCCTCTGACAGTCTGCTACCACTTAGCTGCCTAAAGCCAGGCCTTCTCAAAGTTTGGAGTGTGGCTGAATGAGGTGTGACAGAAATACTGCCGAGAACATAATGGCAGACCTACAGGCAAGTATAAGCAATGCAGCCATTTGTTTTCCAGGCGCTGTTGATTCGGTTCCCAAGTGCTAGTTCCGCATATAGTAGGGGTTGTACAGACTATGCAAATTGACGTCTTCAGCTGAGACAGCTGAGAGAAAGCGGATGAGGAGCGCAGTGGGTCGTTGCAGCAAGCTAGCAGTGATTCGTCATGTGTGTGGATATACTTCAGTATTTCACTAGGGCTGGGTGGTATTCTGGTTCATGCCGAATACTCATATTTTTTTTGTTATGATATGAATTTTTAATAAACCAGTGTATCTGACTACACAGCGTTTGGAAAACTGCGCCACAAGACACTGTTTCAGACTGACCATTTTCAATGTAGCGCTTTTAAACACACATGGTGCGACTCTGTCTCTGTGAGATGTGGTGAAGATGGAAAAGTCTAAAAAAAATGAAGCGGTAGAATGAGAAGACTTGTGCGAAAGGTGCTAAAATCAGTGCTAATGTCCACACAGACTGTGCCGCCCGCTGTGGAGAACTACTAAATGCTATTGATGGTGCTGACTGTGTGCCTGTTTTTATACAGTCTATACATATGTGCAGCGTACAGTATGTGGAACATGAGCTGTCGGTTCTCAGCATGTGCATTCAGGTCAAGAATATAAATTCCATTGTTGCAAAGCATTACTTACTACTGTGTTTTTATTAGTGTTGTCACCAACGATCAGTTGGTGTCGACTTTCATCACATAATAGTTGACTTTAAAAAATCGGAATGTATGTGCAGCAATGTTTGCTTCTGTGATGCCTTGAAAATCGTTGCTTTACTGCCTTTTAAATCATTCAAAATCCTTGCAGAGTCCATCAGGACACGGTCTGTAGGACAACCTTTAAAAGGGCAAAGCACCTGCAGGAGGGTTTTCATCATACACTGAATCATAGCCTGCTTTTCTGCGCCTCTGTTTTTCCTTCCTCGTCTTTGCTAAAAACGATCCAAAATTAAAACCATTCAGAAGAAACATCTCTGGAAATCGAGCGGGAATGTGGTTCAATTTGCAGTTCAGACGGTGCATGTCAAAGTTGTCTTCTAAGCTTAAGACGGCCCCAAAAATAAAAACATTTTTACCGAGTTGTCCATTTGCCAAACATAAGAGAAAATATGTCTTCGCTGTAGCACTTCAGTGACTTTTATGAAAATGCGTATGTCCAAGCCAATATAAAACATCACGACTACTCACATTTATAATTCATGAGAAATGGACCAGGCCCAGAGCTATTTGTGTGCTGTTGTTATTTTTATTTATTTATATGTTTTGCATACTTACACAGCGGTTCTTGTTCATAAATACTGACTAACTGATAACCTCTTGAATCAAGACCACAAGTACATCTGATTTATTTATTTATTTTTTAAAATAAGATGAAATAACTGTGCAGGGGAAGTAGAAAAGGAAATTTTTAGACAGTTTGAACCGTCCAGATCTTTATTAAATGATTCCTAAACACATTCGTAGTGGTTTAGCATTTATGCTCTCAGGAAAAAAAAACCCTTTGCTTTAACAGCACAGCCCTGCATTAGGCTGGAAAAGCCACGCGTCTTAGCCCGGACTAAATACTCGCATTTAAAGACACCAAAAAGAGAAGACGCGTGAGAAAAGAGGCTCTGGGCTTTGGCAGGTTATTCAGAGAGGGCAGACCTTGGCATAGTAACCGCCTGAATGCTGGTGGAACAGTTTCTGTGATGTGTCATGTCTGATGCCTAATGAGTCCAGGTAAATGTTTGCCGCGAGACAGGGGCGAGGGAACTAATGAAATCCCTACCACCCTGCCTTCAGAAGCAATTACCTCAAAATAAACATTAACCACCAGACGACATGTCAAATAATGTCTAGCAGCTCGAAGCACAAATGCAACGTTGCATTAAATAAGTCCTTGGATGTTTATGTATTCAGAGGGGTGCACCAAAAAACTTCAAGGGTCCTTCCAGCGGAGCCGGGCAGGAACATCAAATAGCCTCTGCATGCTTGCATTAAGCTTCCCTTTGTGAGCTGAGGTTAATTAATGAAGGCATTAAAAAAAAAAAAAAAAGATCTCCTTTCAGTGGTTTGCCTCGTCAAGAGTCGAGGTGGCCCTATTTCTATTTCTGACACATTCGTTACCAGGTCCCATTCGATGAACACAAAAACAATTACTGTTCATATAATGTACATACCATACAGTCGTAGCACACAAATGTATGAGTAGCAATAGAGAATAAATTAGATAAGAAATTAGCTACCTAAAAACTGATTCTCTACCAGGGTTCCGCGGACCCCTAGTGGTCTGTGATGTAATTGCAAGGCGAAAAATCATTGAAAATCAAGTATTGTTTAAAAAGATCATATGACATTTATAGAATTTATAGAAATTTCATTTATAGAAATTTATAGACCTTTATCTACCTAAACTACAGACATTACATCTGTTTCACAAGTGTAATTTACTTTTTTTTTATTAAGAGGTATCACTCCCGGTTGTGTTGTTCAAAGTTACTGCATGACGCTGTTAATACAAACTTAACACAATCTGCATCCATTTCAAATTATGAGGTTGCTACTGTTTCAGTGGACATGAATTATTCATATGTTAATAATACTCTATGTTATTAAGATCTATGTTGTGAAACAAGGCGTTGTGGGAAACCCATTAACTTGCATGTTCAGGTTAGCACTTGAAGTTGAGCTAAGCTAATTTTTGATCTACCTGAGGATAGGGGGGTCCTCAGTGTAGATCAATCAGGAGCCCAAAAAGGTTGAGAACCACTGGAGTGGAGGATGTGTGCTGAGTACATCATCTCCCCAGCAGCCTAGGCCTAAAGCAGCATAACTAAGGGATGCCTTAGCTTTAGCCTTAGCCTTAGCCTTAACTATAAGCTTGATCAAAGAGGAAAGTCTTAGAGGGCGTCTGCCCCCCGAACCTGAAGTGGGAGCTGGTTCTACAGGAGAAGGGCCTGACAGCTGAAGGCTCTACCTCCCATTCTTGAAACTCTAGCAACCACAAGTAGGCCTACAGTTTGAGAATGAAATAATGTTCGATATGGTACAATAAGGTCTTTAAGATAAGATGGAGCTCGGCCTTTAAGGGCCTTGTTTGTAAGGAGGAGGATTTTAATTTAGATTCATTTATATTCTGGATTTTGCAGGGAGGCATTGAAAAGAAACTGAAACTGGAGTAATGTGATCTCTGTTGCTAATTCCTGTCAATGCTCTTGCATTGCAATGCAGAGGATTTTGAATCATTTGGAGGCTCTCTTTAAAGAGCTATTTGCACGGCCAGAAAGTAATGAGTTGCAGTAATAGCAGCCTCGAAGATACTAATGCATGAACTGGATTTTCAGCGTCGCTCTGAGGCAGGATGTTCCTAATTTTGATGATGTTACACAAGTAGAAGAAGATAGTCCTACAATAACACAGCATAAGTATACAGTTTAAAGGGGCTGTCGCTGTTCTTTTTTTCCCAATAACAATAACTTTTCAGATGAGTGTGCATTGCAGCAGTACTGACTTACATATTTCCCATATCATGGCACAATGGGCTTCATCTTTCGTGAAGCTTTTCCACACATTGACAAGCTGCAACGACCCTCTGGGCTCTTAACCCGTCTTCTTGGAAGCGTCTATGTTGCCTGTGCAACCTCTACTAAGCGCCAGTGTTTGGGGCTGACTTCTGGAGTGTTTACTCCAGTGGCACAGTTGTTAAATATTTAAAGTAATTGCTAAAGGTGTGTGGGTCCGTGTGTGTCTGAGAGAGGCCGTGTTGTTGCCTGACAAAAGACCAGACAGAGAGCTGGTCACTGTGAAACTCGCTCGTTCAAGTTCACTGGCCGACCGCCCTCGAGCCGTCAAAGCAACGCAAAGCAATTAAGATAACGATTTGAATGAGAAACACACAAAGCTACCTGTCTGCTGTACAGTACAAAAAGCTCCACAGCGAGGGGAGAGGGAAACAAAGAGCAGGAGACCACAGTTGTCTTATGAAAATAAAAGAATTGAGAAAGTAAAGACTGATTCATGCAAAGTCCTGTTCATGGACACTCACTGCTACACATTAGTGATGTGTGGATCGATACCGAAATATATCGATACTTCTGATACCAGGTCTTTATGCTCAAAATATCGATACTTTCGATACTTCAGTCAGTGGAGGGAATGTAGTAACATAGTGGAAAGTAACTAAACTGTGTGTGCGAGTTGTGGCTTATTTCTTTTTCCAAGTGTTTGAAACAACATTTACACATATTTTGTATGATTGTCTCCTATTGTCTCAACTGTATATTAAATGAGGCCACTACCTCAATGTACTTCTGAGTTAAAGCTTGCTCTGATGTCTTGTATTCTTTATGATGCCATCATTTGAAATACACTACTTTTTTTAATGTGTACCAGACACTTTAGTGTGTATTTACACAAAGTATCAATATGGGATCGGTATCGCCGATACCAGCCTGAATTATACTTGGAAAGGAAATCGGGGGCAGTATAGTGACGCGCTTGGAGGCGTACGTACTGAATCTATGGAAATAATTTTTTCTGTAATCTGTTGGCATCAGAGCTGAGTCTTTACTGATATGGAAAAGAAAGGAAGAAGATGCTAAGCTACGTTCACACTGACAAATAACCCACACTCCGCGCCAGCGCGTGCGCCGATGAATTTTGAAGGGACGATTCTCCCCCTCTTCATTATTCAATAAGGCCTGGGATTTTTGCCCGAACACAGGTCATCATCCTGCATCGTATGAATTACCATTTCAATTACAGTGTTAGCGGAGGCAGCTGATGGCTGCAGTACACATCAATCAGTTGCCATTCTTCTCAGCGCCACATTTATGAATGGTAATCCGAGGATCGTGGAAAGGGATGGAGGCGCAAAGGACATTGATAATGAATAACTATTACGTGGCAAAGAACTGTAGTAGTGTGGTGTCATTGAATGCATATTGGTTGGTGCAGACATTTCAGATTCCAAAAAGCTCAAATGTAAGTACTTGTAATTGTATTTAGTCTGGGGAAAAGTAAAGTGCAGACCCTAGTTTTTAGCTTCTTAGTTTGTTTTTCAGCATAAAGTTAGTTGTGTTGGATGTTACTTAAAAGTGTTAGCAGTTAAAGTATTAAAGTAGTTTCTAAGGCTGATGTATTATATAACATTATTAGATTAAAAGTCAAAAATATAAGTGTGATACTGTTGTAATTGCTGGAGGTGGAGCAAGTTGTTTATAAAGTTGTACATGCACACAGAGACACCACCAGGTCTGGTTTTTGAACTTTTTCTTCTAGCTCAACTACCTGCTTTTTGAGAGAGTTTAAACTTTATATCAACTGAATGTTGTGTTTTAAGAGATTTTTATATTGCATGACATCTTCATCTTACAAATAAAGGTTGACGTGTTAGTATCTGGTATATTTTATTCTATATTGTTTACCCCAGTGATGGCATCTTTTTATTTGTTCTTTTATTAATTTTAGTAATCCTATTGTCTCAAGGGTTATTTTTTTTAAACTTATTTATTCTTCTATTTGTTGCTAGTTATTGCATCTGCTGTTATTGTGTTCGTACGTCTGGGTTTTATTTGTATGAGCAGGTGACCACCATTGAATTTGGGATAAATAAAGTTTATTTATCTTTCTGACGTAGTTATGTGGAACGTGTATTACTTGGCATTGCACGGAAATATTCAAAATTGTACTACAGAACGTAAATACTTTCCACAGCACAACGGCAACTAGCTCAGACAAACATTTTGCAGCCAAAGAGTTTCACCCACCAAGTGTGCACGAACTCAATCGACTGAGATGATGAGTTTAATTTTAAAAAGCAGCAATAAAAGCCTAGTTTCTTGCGCACAACATCATGAGTTTGCGATTGTGTCATTTCAGTCAGCTCCCTTTGTTTTGTTTTTTTTTCTCCTCCACTTGTCTTGTTCATAAATCTCCCAGAGTGGATATGTGTTTTCTGTTGTTGACGTGATGGTGTCCATATTCACATGATGCAGATGGGCGGCCGTTCTGACGAGGCACGCAGACGGCCGACGCTCGGACTCGCCGCCAAGACGGTGACTTTCGCTTCGCCTCGCTGTGTGTAAGCTTTTGTCTGCAAACATGTTTTGTGCGTCTGTCTTCCAAGTGCTCATCCCACAGGGAACAAGCTGTTGCTCGTGACGATTCCTATCTGTTCGCGTGAGATAAACCGGATCCTCTCGTTACTACATCAGTCAGTCTGGGAGAGGCATATTAGGAAAGCACCAGGAGTCTTGCTAAGTCTTTCCATCTTAACGGAGCCAGTGTTTTCAGAGCCTGAAACTGCACATTTTTGAAACCGGCCTCCAGAGTGGGAAAGTTTGAAAATGACGCCGTAGGTGGTTTTGTCATGGAGACGATGATGTCACAGCCCCGCCATGCGAGCTTATGTGCATGCTCCAGGTCTTTGAAGATCAAAATAATAGTCACGTTATGCAAGAAGAGCTGCTCGGAGCAATAATTAAGGCGTGACGACAAAGATAATGTGTCTTAAAAGAAGATACACAACATCTCACCCGTAACGCTGACTCAAAAACCAACTGGTAAGAAATTAAAAAGCCTTTAAATCCAGAACAGACACTATTTTTATTTTTACTTAATCATAGCAAGTTCACAGTGGAACTCAGACAGATCAAATAATGGGTTTCAATGCTGCCATATACACCGATCAGGCATAACATTATGACCACTACCAGGATAATTAAATAACGTTGATCATCTTGTGACAATTGAGTGTTCCGCTGGGGAACTTTAGGACCTGGACCTAGACCGGACCAGACACCCCCACCCCCATAGCAATCCTGCTCCTTGATGGTAGCCGCTGTCCCATGACGCAGAGACACACACAAAAACGGTTTAGGAACAACTCAAAAAACATGAAGAACAGCACAAAGCGTTGACCTGGCCTCCAAATTCACTAGAACCCAAACTGATCAAGTATCTGTGGGATGATCCACAGAGGCTCCTCCCCTCAATCCATGAGTCATAACTGTTTTGGAGAAAGACCTGAACAATAATGGAAAGGTAGTCATAGTCTTATACCTTTTTTGTTTTCTCTTAACAGTTTAACCGTATGAATATGCATCAGTGATATTATTTAAATACGTGCACACACACAATATCAAAACAGCACCTGCACTGTTGTGAAACCTCCGTGCTCCGGTACAACATGCATCAGCAAAATGTTCCAAATCCTGCCAAGGTGCTCCGGGCCTTGTGTGAGTCTGTGTTCGTCTAGGACGGGCTCCGGCGAAGAGCGCAGACAGCCTGACATTATCACTGGCATCAAAGGGAGAGAGCGCGGCTAATAAAAGAACACAGAGGGATATAAGGAAGTGATTGCTCATCTCTCATTCCGAGTATTGTATTTGATGATGGGGAGAGAGTGTATTTTATTATGTATTCAAGTTTGTGCAGGTGTGCATTTGCGGCTCTGCATCCCCCCGGAGAAAACGGGGCTTATCTGTGTGTCGCGTGACAGCTGTTGACATTCAAAACATTATTCAGAAATCCACTGCAGAATAACACCAATATTATGTGTTGGGCCTTATAAGACGGGAACATTAAAATGACAAGATCTTGCTTTTCTTTGAGAAATTCTTCCGATGCTATATTAATCCACAAAGGCCGGAGCTATTTTGTGTTTAGTCAGTCAATGAGCCAGGGGTGATGGTTGCTTTTGCCCTGTGGAGATAAGATCTGTCTCGGTTGATGCTGCGTGTGTGAATAATGCATTAGAGATGATGACCCCCTCCCCTCCCCTCCCCGACCAAGAGATGGACAGAAATAACACTGACGTCAGCCCAGAGCCTCATGGTACCCAGACAGCACAAAGAGAGGCTATAGAGGGGATGTTAAGCCTGCAGTGCTTCTCGGGGATCAGCTACACTTCTCAATCTGCCAGTCTCTGCATCTGGGGGGGTACGTCTGTGTCACGCTCTCCCTTTCTCCTGTCTTGCCATGGTGACGTGTCGGGCATCAGGGAGCAGTGAGGAGAGGCGACTCAGATTTGAAATGCAGTCGCTGAAAGATGTGTATATATACAATATGTATATACCGTATATGTATATTTTTTGTTGTTGTTTTTTGCCATACATGCATACACACAGGCATATTCAGAACTTTAATATGAATTTGAATCTCTTATAGCAAATATGAATTTAATGGAGGTGGAGGAATCAGACTTTTCATCTCCTCTACCTGTCTCTTTCATCTTCACGTTATGCATCATTTTCATTCGCTCTTGCTCGATCTGCATAGCGTTACTGTGCACTTTGAAGAAGCAATCTGTGAGATCAGTAGTTTACTTTTTTTTTGGGTGTTATGGTGTTTTCCTTTGTTATCTGAAAGTGGTCATATTGTGTATTGTGTTGGCGAGATGAAGTCTGCATAGTAGCCAGCTAGCATGTAATACCACTTTGCACCACAAGAGGGAGTCAATAGAAGTCAATTGTCCTAATTATGACGATATCCCACCAATTAAAAACTATTTATACAGTGTATGAAAGGTCTTTGTATCATCTTGTTAACTTATTTGGATAGTTATTTTTGGAAAATAAGGAAAACTAATCAAGCACATTGGTATTTTTATTGATATCGTAACAAATTGTGTTCAAAAATGAGTTAGGCAATTATGCTGTTAGGCTAACGATATTGGATTTAGCGACAAACAGCAGAAGCCTGTTACAGGAATACAAGACATAATGTTGCTGAGAGGTGGCCTTCTATGGACGAATGAATGTAAGATTATTAGATGTATGTGACTTTCAATCTAGCTTTGCTAGCTAGCGTGTATAAAGTTAAGCTAGTTCATGTTACGCCTGGACTAGGGAGACCAGATGTCCCTGATTTCTGGTGTCAGTCCCCGTTTTGGATGACCTGTCCTCCAGTTAAAGCTGTCCCCAAAAATATCAACGATATTAACGTTTTAAAAATGTTCCATGCAAACTACAGTTATTACGGTAGCCAGGCTATACCTCAGGCGTAGGAGTTGAAATATATTTAAATATGAATAAATATGTAAAAATAAATGAAACAGTAATTGTCACTGTTTCTTCATTATATCTTGATAACCGAGCTGTAAATGTCCTTGGATTGGTTAGCAGTCTATGCATTAGCCAGTCTAGGCTAGATAATGCATAACCAGTCCTGTAGCTGTAAATGCTTTAACCTGTTTCCCCTAAGATGCCATCAAACTCATATTGACTACACAGTTTTGTCACCTAGCAGTGCCTGCTCTATATCTATAAATTCAGGACTTGGGTGTCTTTGAAGAAGGATGGAACCGTTGTGTACGTTTAAAGCCTCAGAGACATCTGCTCCCACAAGAAATTGTCCTGAATTATAATACGCCTGCTTGTTTTAAAGTTGACGTCCACTGTCCTCCCGCTGTCCGTCATAATGTCCATATATTGCACGAGTAGAATGTGACATCACGTGCAAAGGGTCAATAGGAAACATTGGAGTAGTGATGTTCGATACCATCGATTTCCTTTCTGATCCGATATGGAATAAAATTCAGGCTGTTATCGGCGATACCGATCCAATCACCCTAATGTGTCTAGTAAACCTAAAAACAAAAAGTAGTGTATTTCATAGACATCAGAGTAATTTATTTATAAATTTATTTTAAACCTCTATACTATATAGCCAAGTTAATACAACAAAAGAAAAACCAAACACGGGGCACAATCATACAAAATATGTGAAAATGCCGTTTCAAACACTTAAAAAATAAATAGGTAAAATAATAATCAGATTGTTTAACTATTAAGAACTACTGTAAAATGAAAACTTGCATCTTAACCTCTTCTGTCCTCCTCATCATAAATGCCTCGTATTCTGTGTTGTGGTTTAACCTGAGGTGTTTCACAAGGTTTGTTGTGTTGCCGCAACTCGATAGTTTAGTTACTTTCCACTGTGTTGCTACATTACCTCGAAGTATTGATATTTCAGCATCGATCAGCGCATCACTGCGCTGGAGAGTCATAATGTTATGCCCGATCAGTGTACATTTATTATATGCTGCTCTCTTTTATATAGGAGCCCTGTAATTTACATTAACCAAGATTTACAGCGTGTTTACACAACGGATATTCAACGCCACAAATGAGCAGAGGAGAAAAAAAAAAGTCTTTAAGAAACTCAGATGGTAGTTACAGGTCACAGGTCAGGTACCGGTGCTGAGGGATACTTATCATCCATCTGCATTCACGAGGGGCTCATTGAGGTTCATTAAGGGAAAAGAATTGTTTCATATTTGTATGTAATCAATATCACTTACTGTCCCCAGACTCTCTTCTGCTCTGGCCTGTCAAGAATATGAATGCATAATTTAAAGGGAACAGGTAAGATGTCACCGTGAGACTAAGCTGTGGAAATATTCTCCCTCCCTCTCCGCTCTATAATTTATTCTTCCATTTCCATATTTTTTTCAAACTCAGAGATACTAATTTCTTTCGATAGTGCGTTCAAATTTGCTACATCTTCTTCTAGGCTGCTAATTCAGCATAATAAAATCCTGCATGTTGGCAGATGTGCAGTCGTGGTCTCCAGCTACATTTTCTCACAGCGGTTTAATACCAGGAACTTTACTTGCCTCATTTGTTCATTGGAAATCTATACGAGGTAAATTATTGCTATTTATTTCCTCAGTGCTTCTGGCTTGGAAAACCTCTAGGGGTTGGTTGTTACTGACATAGCCGTCCAGACTCTTTGTAAATGTATTTCTTTTTGACTCTCTCTTGCCTTACATGACTCAAATAGCACCTTTTTCCTCTCTTCCACTCCAACCAAACATACATCTCTTTATATAGACGGAAAGTCACAAGACCTCCGACGTAGCGGAAGGCAAACACCTGTTTTTTTTTCTTTCTGCTCGTCTCTCAGTTCTGAAAGGTTGTGAAATGGAGAGCAGTGGGAGGCAAATACTAGTGTAGCAGGTAGAGAGGCGCTGACCTTTACGCACAAAGAAACCGTGTCTCATTCGCCTGACCTTGAAAGTGGTTATTATCCAGACAAGTTGCGTGCGGCTAATAACCTTTCATGCGAAAACATCGCTTCGCCTTAGATATAATTGATTTATTGGAGAACATAATAATTGAATAACATTTCACTCGGTTGATTATTCCTAACAATGCTATTACCAATGCCTTAAGGAGAAAGCCTCATTTCCTCGCGTACGAAATGGTCTGTTGAGACGACCTCGCAGTCTGCAAGAGCCCCGGAATCTCCTTAGAGGAAAGGCAGAAACAAACACATATTTACTTATGTGCATCACGGGGAAAAGATGCATGTAAAATTGAAACGCGCAGCTAGGTTTATCTTGATCTGTATTTCTATCAGGGATGAACCAGTTAAAGCAGAATTGAAAAAGAGCGACAGAGACACAGAGGGTTCACTCAGAAAGCTCTCTTTGTGGAGACTCCCTCCCCCTGTGCGTGGGGGAAAATGAAGCATTAGAGTGTGTGCTGGCATGGCAGAGAAGAGATGAAAGAGTGTCTGACTCCAGTCGCCGAGATCTCCTCCTCCTCCTCCTCCCCGTGTTTGATCCTGTCTTCTGGTCGGCTGGCTGCCTGAGAACAGCGCAGAGAGCCAAGGCCTCGGTCGGGGCATTAGCATGGAGGAGAGGACAGAATGGCCTTCATAAGCTGCAGACATATCCCCGAAGGCACATAGAAGCACATAATCGCTCGTGTACACCAGAGCATTATTGGTGCATGTATCGGGCTTTTTAGTCTTTCAGTAAAAATATCTATTTTAATCACAATAAACTTTTTTGCATTAATTCGTCTGTTTCGCTCACGCTGCTGTGATGGCGGTTGCTTTTTAACTAAACTTTACTTGCTAAGTTCAGTTGTGTATATTTAAAAAGAATAAATAAACCAATCAAGCAGTTACTTCTGAGGCTAAAACATGAAACCAATGCCAAGTAGCAAAAACTGCAGTTCTTCAAATGGCCACTTGTGCCTGAAGTGAGTCGGTCCCAATAGACATCCATGTTAAAGCAGATTTAAACCATTAACTGTATATACTATGGACAAACACCAATTGAATTCTGAACCTCAAAAACCGAGTTGGGGCGGAGCTAAAGCAGAATGGAAATTGAGACCCGCCGACAAACTCTCCGCTACCTTTTAGCTCAGGCCTGTCACTCAAAGCCGGAACGCCCTTAATTGTGCAGAATTTTAAACCTTAATAAAAAAAAAAATAAACGAATGAGTTAGAAAAGGGGCTTTTTAAAATGGAGGTCTATGGGCATCTGTTCCCTTTTGGAGCCTCAAGTGGCCACTCGATGAACTGCAGTTTTTTGCACTTCCACATGCGCTTCATTGCTCAGACCTGGAGGTTACCGCCTGATTTAAACGGGTTCATAGTCCAATATGAAAACAACAATCACTACTGTCCCCATTTATGACAACTGTATGTGTTTGAATCTTTACATAAGTCAATCATTTATATTAATGTGGGATTTGTAGAACCGTGTCAATTTGATGGCGTCGGGACGCCGTTGCCCTGGTTCCTAAGCAGGACGCTGTTTCGTAACCTGACGTGCACCTCCCCACAAATGTAGCCATGCGTTGTGTCAGTGTGGACAGGTACGGGTTTCTAGCTTTGTGCCTCTGTGTCACACTCCACCTCTTTCAATGTTCTTGAAATGAGCAAAGATTTACGTGGAGTTGGTTCCCACCAAGACCGCATCAGCTGGAAGAACCCACAGCTTTTTTATACAAGAAATACTTTGAATCATCCAGAGCTATTCCAGTTTTAAATGTGGTTTTTCAGTGACGAAAGCACCAAACACCACACACTTGCTCTGTAAGGTTGTAGCATCAAACATTTCTGCTGAATAAAATACTACATTTTCGAACCATTTTGTTGTTTGAACACTTACAGAGGTTGAGAAGGAGAATTCTAGTCGAACATCACCCAGATATAGACCAAAACGCTGTTTTTGAACTTGTGCACACATACTCACACGCCGTACATGTAACCGACTTCACCTCCGTGGTCAACGGGGCGATGAGAGAGGAGTTATTACAGTGCAGCTGCAGTGGTAATGTACTTTATTTATGACGGGGGCTTGAGCACTACTGGCTGTCTGCACTCTGAAGCTTGTCAGCGGAGGCGCCAGGAGTAACGAAAGATGGGAAACAACCACAAAACCGTCACAGGCAATTATAAAGAAAAAGGAGAGAATGTAATGAGCTGAGCTCTCTAGTGAAAGTCAGTCCTTATGCTTTCCCCCTATTCATTTAATAATAAATACTGAATCCTCAAATATTTGAACTATGTGTCGTTGACCTTCAGTCCAGGTTCTGTGTTTCAATATTATGTTATATTAATGTATGGATCTAAAATTAAACCTTTGCTCCGATTTTGAAAGGTTTTGCATCATCACTGTTATAAATAATATATAAATATATAAATTCTGTTGAAATTCCAAGAATTAGTAGATTACAGTATTAGGTTTAAAGCCTGTAAAAAATGTTAAAAGAAACTGAACTCTTTAAAAGATTCAGGAACATTGTGTTTCTGTGAAAAATCTGAACAAAGAAACCAAAGAATCCAAATCAAAATTTACATTTAAAAGAACAATTAAAGCCAGTATGTTACAGAAATATAATGAAACGTGATAGTTTGATCGTTATACACAGTGTGTTCTCATGAAAGGTCTACAGACATTTAATTTGTTTAGTTTTGTTTGTATGATGGAATTGTGTCTCGGGAACTAAAATGTATTTATTATAATGTATTTTATTATTATCATTGTTTTGCTGCTTATTATGTTATTGCTTTTTAAATTTAAGTTCTTTGTAAATTGATTCTTGGGTTAAACATGCAGATTATATCACTCTTCTTTTTCCCTTTCTATTCAGATTTAGGAACGTTTGTGTTAATATTGAATTGTTTTGTTTTAATCTATGAAATAGATAAAAATAAATAAAACTAAAAACTCAATATAGATAAATGATAACTGATAATGTCACAGACAGGATGTGGACTGTATCTCATCACATGCATTCAGTTTGAATGTTTATGTTTTCTTGCAGAACTCTAAAACTCCAAAATTTTAGATAATTTTCACTTTTGCATTTGTCAGTTTACTGTAGAGATTCTATGTACAGTGTGCAAATGGCAAAGTTAATTTTTCTCTTTTCAATAACCTCTTTTTACATTCCCCAAGGGGAATTTTAGAGCTTCCTCATGTTCTATTTTCAGCCAATTGTACAAAAATGGAGGTGGTAGATACTCTACTTGATCTTGTCGTAGCTCGGCTCGTACCCTTCAAAAGCTGTTAACTGTGTGTTTCTCGAGTACTACATTACTGTGTTATGTGCTGTGTTTTTTTTGTTACATTAGGACCATCCTCCTTTTGTGTGTCTGTTCATAAATGTTCTATTTCTCCTCGGCAGCAAAGTGGGTGAAGAAGATCCACAGTGAATAATAAAACATAAATGTAAATCTTTATTATAGATGGTAAGTTTCTCCTCTTGGCTTTGGCTGTAATAAGACCCATGGAGAGGCAGATCTGGTGTGTTTGGCCGACAGCGAGCAGCTTGCCAGAGGGTCCCAGAACCATCTCGTATAAAGCCTCATGAAATAAGGCAGAAAATAAAGACATTCAAGCCTAATGTTTCCATCAAATCAGAATCACCCTGCAGGAGGGCTGGGCGGTATACCGGTTCACACCGAATGCCGGTATATTTTGTTTTCCTTATGATATGAATTTTTAATATACCGGTGCATTTCATTACACAGCGTTGCCTTGCGCTGCACCATATGTTATACATCCTGATCAACACTCCATAGTGGCGGTAATGCACCAATAAACTGCCAATAAAACCCAAAAAGAAGAAAGAGAAGAAGAACGCTGAACCGCAAGAGACTGTTTCAGACCGGACCATTTTCAATGTAGCGCACGGTGCAACTGTGTCTCTGCGAGGCGTGGTGTAGATGGAAAGACCTGTGCCAAAAAAAGGTGCCATGTCAGGGTTTTTTTTTTTTTTTTTTTTTTAGGGTCACCCGATGTCCCCAATTTCTGGGGACAGCCCCGGTGTTGGATGACCTGTCCCCCGGCTAAAGCTGTCCGTGTGAAAGTGTCAATTTTAGCTTTTTATTTTATAAGAAAAAATAAATGTTGTGCACTAGTGTGGTATTTCCTCGCCATCACAGTAAAATAGTACATCCTTCCTCTCTCAGCTAGCAGTATGTTGTGAACACTTGATTATGCATGAAAAAAATAAAAATACCGGTGTTAAATTAGTTTTGTTTTACGTTTCACAGTCAAGAATCCTTTTGAAAACAGGTGAGAACGTTCTGCACCTTTAAGCACCGGCTCCTCTGCTCAACCTCTGCCTGAGCTGCGTGGGACACGTAACACGCCAGGAAACCTAAAGCAGCTAAATCAATTAAAATCCCATTAAAGTCAGCACCATTATTGAGGTCATTACCAAGGAGGTGGGTGTGGGGTGGTGGTGGTGGGGCTGCCTGATGATGATGGTGGATCAAACAAGATCTAATTAATTCATTTATTCATTAACGCCGTTCTCTCATGCACGCACGGTTAGTGCAATGTAATGAAAACGGAGGGAGCAGCGTCTCAGCAGAAACATCAAAACTTGACATGAGACGGAAAGTATGAATATGAAACGTGAGACGCGACATCAAAGGCAACTTATTACCAGAGTAGGCTACTGGCTGCTTTTCAAAGGACACACCGAAACACGCAAGACATTTGCTGGCAACACGAAGAATGCCCGCTTTCAGGCTCGGTTACGCGCACACACTAGGTGTCAGTCGGGCTGCAGAGAGAGAGAGGAAGCTGCAGGGCCGAGGAAAGGAGGCGAAAGGAGAGGAAGCTACGCGGTCTGATTCTCTGCTTCATCTCCCACCAGTGGAGCTGTGATTACGGAGCAGCAGACAACGATGGGTATTGATCCCTTCTCAGATGGCTCGGGGACCAGAGGCCAAGAAAATGACAGAAACATGCTATGTTGCTTCCTCAGCCTGGGGACTCGGGGTCTGAGGAGGGGGGGGGGGCGTGTATATGTACAAATAGGTACGTGGAAAGGCTTTAGAAAGTAAAACGGGGGCGATAGAGTATTAGAACAGACCCGAAGAGTTTGCATATGTGTTTGCAGGTGTGTGGATTCTCAGGTTTGGTTTTCAAACGGCTAAAACTTTAAGGCGTTTGCGCATCTCACCCTGACAATCTTTTTGTCTCCCCTTTGGCACGCTGTACTCTTCAGTAATCAATACATGTTGGATCAAATGAAATATGAAATCTTTACACCGGTGGGCAGGGCAGCGCGTTGCGCTTTGTTCGAGGGGTCGGCACAGGCCTCAGTCATGTGCGTGACTGGAGGACTTTCATTGGTTCTGTTCGATCTGAAAACGCTGCCGTTCCCTCGACATCAAGTGGGATTTGACTCAAAGTTGAGCTGAGATGTATAAGTTCGAGTGCAGCTGGGCAGAGGATGGATGGATGGAGGGATGGTAGGTTAGAGGGCTGAGGCAGACAGAAACGGGGCCTGGATGAAGAAGAACAGACGAGCTGATTGGACGTGACAGCGGCAGTGTCCTTCTCCTCTGCAGCATGGCGTCATAAAATGAAAATCTATACGGCACGCTGCTAGTGGCAGACCTCCGTAGACTAGAAGAGACCTCTGGACACGCAAATGCAGTTGGGTCATGGCGCACGCACATAAACACACATGTACACTGTTTATTGGGATATTCTGTTAGAAACGCAAAATCTGAAATAACAGCTGTAACGTTTCTTCACAAATGATCTGACGAATTGTCTGGAAACCGAACACATGTACATGAACAGCTCAGTATTAAATATTTTAGTTGCACATTTGCACACAGAAAACGCCGTTCATCAAATCAAAGTAGGAGTTCAGGTTACATCGTTTTGCTTTTCCATTTCATCTTTGTGATAAAAAAAAAACAACAACCACAAATTTGATTCAGCGAGGCTCAATGGGGTCGAATTTAAAGACCCATAAAACAGTTTGTTCCCCAGAGTGAACGGAGTATTTCTCACGCTTTCACGCTCCCCTTCCATGCGTATAGTAGAATTTATGGTGGCTGCCCTAGACGGTATGAAGATGGGTGCGAACTGCTTCTCAAAAGTGAAGCCAAAGCAAGTAGAGCGCCCCCTAGTGACTGGCTGCAGTAAAGGCCATAACTTCCACCTCCTCTATGTTAGTGGATGGGACTTACAGCAAACTAAAATACATGTGAAATAATCCTTTTTCAAAGATGGTTACTGTCATTTTATGTAGTTAATAGAGTGTTGGTGCATGTTCCAGTATCAATTGTTTGGATAAGTGTCGTTTTAGTTAGTTATTCAACACTATAGCAGGATATGACATAACCACTTCATAAATCAGCCTCATCGGACTGTAAAAAAAAACTTTTTAATTATAAAGTTCAGTGTATAATCTAACATTTTCTTGTAACTGGTGGAGGTAGAGCAGAGTGTAGTTTTAATCCACTCTCGGGCTGTAAATACTTAGGTCTCAGGATGTCTGATGTATTTTCTGGGATTGATATAGATAAATGTTACTGTGGCCCTCATCATAACCCGATGGTCCAGGTCATTGTAGACGCTTTTCCTTATGGCTGCTCAATTCTGGGTAATGTCATAAAAAGACTGACTGTTAAAATAACCTGCCTTTACATTCACTTCAATCCCCTGTATCAGTATCTTCAGATCAGGCTTTGCTCTGGCCCTACCTCCGGCCCTTTCCCAACTTCATCCTGCTGTCATCCTGCTGAGAAATATTGGTTTCATCTTGCATTTTGAAATGGTCCTTGAAATCTGAAAGCTTTTTCATTTATAATTAGCACCTTCTTCTCTTACTTCGATGATCACTCTGAAAAACAGTTTGCTCCTCAACTAAAAAAAAAGAAAAGAAAAGGAAAAAAAATGACTAAATGATGTTGTTAGTGGAGTGCGCTGTTAGTGGATTACACATGAGATTGTAGAGATTGTTTCTCTGCTTCTTGGCCTTCATCTGTCCCCCTGCTATTAACAAGCTGATCTTTTTTCTGGTCCTGTGTGTTTAGTTAATCACTTTCCAATCTGATATGCCTTATTAACTCGCCCGTTATAACTGAGGGATAAGATAATAGCAGCTGGTCGTATTAGGTTTCTGTTGTTCCTTTATTAACTGTCCTAGTAGCTGTTTGTTTGCTGGTCTGCGCACATTTAAATTCCATGGACACCATTATCCCACATTTAATATTATTTGGAAGATGGATGATGAATCGGGCCTCTCATCTCATCCATCTGCCCTTATAAAGAGGATTCGTTCAAATAATATTGTACTTAAGCACATTGCATCGTGTGACAGGAAAAAAATAATAAAAAATTGCTGTTATTATAATTGATTTGACCAGGCGATAGACACATTTTTTTCCCCAGGACTTGCTAAGCTGATACTGGAAATCTCAGCCCTAACCACTGGTCATTGCTGCCTTGCAAGCAGCATGCAGTAAACCGTAACTCTGCTGGGCGATGAGATAACGTTTGCGAGAGTCAAATATGTTTGTTTGGCGCGGTCTGAGGTCCAGATCATTGCCACTGAAATCAGTCTCCCATGTTTAAACTTGGACCAGTGTTTCATGTGTGAGTAAATGTCTTTTGTCTGTCGATGCCCACAGTCTGTCGTAGCGAGAGCTTTAAATTGGTGGTCCTGGTTACATCATAGCATTACAACTGCACACACGTATACGCACTCTCCCGACTGGCCACTAACTTTATCCCCAGAAAAACATGTTTATGCAGAGGAGGAGGGCGATATCCCTAACGCAAACCACAATCGGTAAATAGTGATTAACTCTTATTGAATTGACCGCGGCCCTGGTGTTGTGCACAGATCTCTGCATGCCCTCTTCCCTCCATGAGCTATTTTTGCCAGACATGAATCACAGGTACAGCTCCCAAACCAAAGCTCCTCTCCCCAGGAGCTAAGACACACACACACACACACACACACACTGGCCTAGAGGAGAATGTGGAAAAACAGAAGAGCTTTCGGTTGATACGTCGTAAACAGAAACCAAGTGGGTACAATTCCTCCTGAACCACTTGCGTATGACTTCACAGCTGACGTGAGAGGAGAAAGGCAGAAAGCAAAACAGTTGGGGTCAGAGAGCACGAGTGAATGACGACAGGAGGAACTGGCAAGAACGTATCGGGAGGAGGGGGAGGCCAAGGAGCTGAATGAGTGGAAGGGATGAAGGAGGTCCACTGTAAGGGAGTTAGAGTTAATTAGGTGCTGTAGGGTGAACAGATGCATTCTAATATAACAGTCTGAATCCCCCTTAATGACTGCTATGGTTCAGTTTATGTTGAAACCGTATGAGAAAGGTGGTGAGATCATTTTGTTGACGTCGTTCTGTGGTGTTGTCAGATTGGATTGGATTGTAAAATAAAATTGGCCTTGCCAAAATAATGGAAGCGTAAGTGTGAAGCGCAAAACAATTCAACAGCACTAAAATCCCAAATTAAAAAAACACCGTTGAATCATTAGCGCCGAATACCATAACCTTCAGCCTTGAGGCGAAGACGTGGAGCAGGACTCTTGCGCTTGTTTTTCGCGAGTGTACCTAATGAACTGGCAAGTCGGTGTCATGTGCCTGTAACCACTTAGTGTTTAAAACCGTCTTCGAGTGTGGACATTGGACTCTCCTGTCCCTCATTCGTCTCACACACACAGACACACACACATTTATTCCTGCACTCACACACAGCCTCCATGGTCAGGCCAAGACCAACGGTAGCTGCGGTTGCTACGGCAACACCCCACTAGAACGGTAATTACAATTAACATCCCATCTAAATGACCACCTCTCTAACTTCACCCCCTCCGTCTCTTGGGTAATCATAGACGTCAGCTTAGCTCACCCAACCACTGTAGTTGCCCTTTTTTTTTCATTTTACTGCTAAATAATCCTGGAAACAATATCCAGAAAAAAAAAAGAAAAGAAAAAAGAATTATTATCTTCAAGGCTAAAAGGCGCCTTTTCATTACATTAATGTTGCAGTATTAGCAGCAACATTAAAAAACAATATGCGCTGCACATTTGTGCCATAAACCGGTCGGGAACTTTCCTAGTCGTGCAGCAGCAGGGGACTGACGAAACTATTTCGCACCACGTTTAGAAGCTGCATTATGTCCACGTGAGCTTCTATTATATAAACATTAACTGAAAGATGGAGTATATTGTACCTGCAGACTGAAAGAGGAGTCAGAGGGGATCGGTTACAAGGGCGTGCGGTGCCACTGCCACTTATCTCTCCATCACAGAAGGGCATAGAAAAAAAAAAAGAAGTGAAGAGGGAAGGCTGTAAGTGCTGCAAAAGCACAGAAAGCAATAGACCTTCACTGTTATGTTCTAGGCTGAGAAGGTGCTTCGTCAAATAGCACTCTGTCACGGTGTCACAACCCATGCGGGAGGAGATGGATGCAGAAAGAGTGAGTATGATATAATGGCTCAAAGGAGAGCGGTGAAAACAGCAGAGCGTCAAAAGGCTAAAGGAGTCGTTGCTTTTTGGTTCGCACTTGCTGGAGTTTTAAAGCATAATTTAAATAATAAATAGAGAAAATGCATATGATTGTTTTCGGCAACCTTTGAACAACGTACTACTTGCATTTACAGATTTTGTTGTCCATTTATGTGATGAATCTAGTAGGTAGCAGAAGGTTGAATGGCTTCCGATCATTTAAGGTCAACTAATATGTAGTGAAAGTCGTTGACTAGCCTATGAGGTCACACATAAAAAACACAGTAGAACGCAGAACACATAGAACATAGGGCTCCAGGAGCCCTTGGGGGTCTGCAGAGGTACTGCAGGGGGGTGTCGCAAAATCTTTGGTTGATTATATAAAATTTCTCCCCACATATTTAAATGTCTTTAAATATACAATAACATGAATCCAACATAGCTTAGTAAAGGGATAAATTCAGGCAGAAGACGTTATCTTTCACTCAGGGATACAGGAGCTCTCAACAGCACCATACTAGCCAATACATGTCAATCTAAGCCTCCAGTACACAGTAGGACCCGCCCCCTCTGCTGCTGAGCCAATCACAGGGCCGCACATTACACGCTGAATCTATCAGGTTCCCTGCAACTGGCCGAGAGTCTATTCAGTCTCCAGGTGCCCAGATCCCAGATGCACGCTGCAATATTAGCGGAAGAGAAGCTAACAGTGCAGCTCGTTCCCATCACCCAAAATGGATTGTGACTACAGCAAAAAAAGTCCACCTTTGATTCACACATTGATTATATTTTTGACCTGAATGCATATTGTAGAGTCCTACACAAAGAAGAATATGAAGGTTTTTCTGCAAGTTTGTTGAAGCTTGAACACGGCCCGGTAGTAGCCTTGGTAACTTGGTAAACTACCCTTGATAAACTTTCAAATCTATCATAACTGTGTCTTGCATGGTGCATTCACTGACATCAAGGACAAAAAAAAAACACTCTACACTTTATCACTCTACAACCACAGAAACAATGTAAACTAATGGAACACAAGAGAACTGATGATAAATACATAAGCTTATCAATACTGTATAAATTGACCCCGTCCATAGTGTTTAATAGCCAAGTTTTCACCAAGCGTTGTAATATAGCATAGCGTTACCAGGATATAAAAAATGATATATCTCCGAAGACTTTTCAATGTATTGCAGCTAAAGGTGTAGTAACATTGACAGTGAAATTCACCAACAAATTGTTAATGCACAGCCTCTTCCTCTCTGTTACCGCAGGGCGTTTGGTGAAGTTGTTAACTGACTGACTGCCTTTGAGAGGATTTGGACCGTTCCTCTGCTAGCGTTAGCAGATATATTTTTAGATGAGTGTGTAATTCAGTAGAGGATTTGGATGAGCTTCATCTTAAGTGAAGTACTTTCACACAGTTGATGAACTGCTGCTAGGCTCCTCATCTGTCTTCTCGGAGGTGTCCATGTTGTTATATTCATGGTAACTAGTCGACTTCCTGCTTAAAGCGTCACAACACAGTAGAGTCAACTAGTTGGTACAAGCTTTACAGAACTCCAGAGGTCCACTTGTATTAAAAAGTCCTACAGCAACAATGCAGATCAACATCCAGAGTGAAAAAGACTTCCGGGTTGGTGATCTCTGCAAAGCTGTAATTTTGAATTCAGAATCAAAAAGCAAAACATCAAGTGGGCCATGATCAAAGCGTAAACAGGCGAGAGAAACAGCTGCTGTGGATGTAAATGGACACGAAAGATGAGCATATGATGAGCATGCGTACGTGACCGTGCATACAAAGATGACATTATTAAAATAAATAGCGGGAGTATGAATATGTATGACTGTCGTAGAGGTGTGGAGAAGGAGATGAAAGAAAAGAACACGGATGCTTTAGGATATCTGCTATATAGAGTGAGATGTGAAGGACAAAGGACGTGAAAACAAAAGGCCTGAGTGTATAAAGAAGAAGAACAGATGAAAATAGATGTGGAAAGAAAAAGGAACGGCGCTGGGAGAGGAAGGCAGAAGTCAGTCTGTCATTTCACATCACGGATTCTCCCGGACATTCTTCCTCTTCTGATATGTGTCCACACTGCATGAGGGAATCAGGTGCCTGAGAAAAAAAAATAAAAAATAAAAAAATACTGAAATCCTGTCCACACCTCAACTTGGCGCATCACGCCACTGCTGCCCTTCTGTCACCCCCGTCCTCCATCAGCAATTCTCCGGGTCATTATTTCATTCCACGGCCTCAGTCCCCCCCCCCTCATACGGTCAAATCATCTCAACAATAGATGGAGGAGTCAGGGAGCCTGTCCTGTCTGTCCTGTTGTGTTATTCCTGTCCAGTCCAGTGAGTCTGATGATCGCTAAATCCTCAATCCCTCCATCCCCGGCCCTCGAAGGCAGAAATACAACAGGAAAACAGAACTCCAGAGGAATACAAACTACTGTTGACACAACAATTGTTGAAAATAATTCAGGGTTTCTGCAAAATTGTCCAGTTGCAACAGTGGAGTTGCATATCAAGGTTGTCTGTCTATTTGAGTTTATTTGGCAATAAAAGAAAAATATATGATGGACAGTTGTAAATAAAAGGATCCTAATGCTGGAAGATGAGGGAATTTCTGGGATCACTCTCATTCCTGTCACCCTTTGATGCCTAGATGCACCAAAATTGTACAGTACAGAAAACCGTATGAGGTTCTGTAATAACAGAACTATGTTTCTTGGAAACACAGTAAAGAAACACAAGCGAAGCTATCCGCTGCACAATATCAAAATGAAGCTGTTTGTCAGTTACATTCCCAGTTTGCCTGACTCGAGTTGAATTTGACAGCTGCAGAAGTAAACCACGCCAAGGCACCAAGTGCTGTAAATTCACTCACTTAACCAAAATCCATGTGTTTCAGCTCAGAGTGGCTATGGTGAATTTAATATTCTAAGTGATTCTGCAGAATCCTCATGAGTTTCTTAGGCCTGCTCCTTGGTTCAGACCATAGACATTGCAACTACTAGTGATCATGATGTCACAACCAATATCTATACTGTCAAATAAAGAAAAAAAATTGCATTTGAACATGCATCAGCATTGTATTAACCATGTGCAATGACAGAAACTATCCTTGAAAAAAAATATTTGAGTGTGTTTCAGTTTTTCAGTTTGACCAACCCACTAACATGGAGGAGGTGGAGCTCATGACCTATTCTGCAGCCAGTCACCAGGGGGAGCTTTACTTGCTTTGGCTTTCCAATGTCCATCGTTAATTACAGTCTTTATTTCAGACGGTCAAGAGAATGCTGCGAAAATTTGTTAAAAAATATATTGTTAAATAATATAAATAATCACCTGTAAACAACTTTATGTTTAAATGGAATGAATTGTATTAGTTTTTTATTTTTTTTTTATATTCCAATGGAAATCTTTTACACACAAGAGGGAAATATATACGAAGACAAAAACCAGATGGCACAATCTCCAACTTACTTTAATTTTTATTTTAATAGCACAACAAATTATATTTAAAACTACCACTCCTGTCCGTGTCTATGCAAGGACTAAACTGCCAAATGTGTTTTACATTAATTAGCAGTGACGGTGGAGCATATGTCAGAAAAACTGTGACTGTCTAGAAAAGTTTGCGATGCTCCGGATAAAAAAATAAGCTCAGTGAAAGCATTACATTATAAACTGGAAAACAAATGACTGAAAAAGACGAAAATCATGTCACTTTTCCAAATTGGAGAGCACTGAAAGAAGATAAGGGACTGAGCCCAGACACAGATATCACTTTTCTGCTCTCGGATAAGTTGGAATTAGTAAAATATTCAGAATAGGCTATGCCGCTGTTGTATTTACTGTTCCTAGATAATGAATAATTGTTTTCGAGCTATGGAAATATCTTGTGTCTGTGTCTGAATTTGAGCCTGGAACGTTCCAGAGCTAGCAGCCGTGCGTCATGTGCACGAGTTGACAGTGTTTGTGTAATTACGCTCGCCGCCAGAGGCAAGACTTAATGCATTTCATTTACAGGAATGTGATATGACAAATTAAAGTCAGTGTCTTCCACAATACGAGCTGAAAGTACAATCCGGACCAATTTATTTCAGATAACATGTCAAAACAAGGTTGCGTCATGCTTTTGTGTGTGTGTTGTGTGTGCTCGTGCTTGTGCCCGCACCGAAAACAAAGCACAGGAGCCAAACAGTGTTTCCAAAGTGCATTGATTTTTCCTCCGGTCTGCTCCAGCCTCCTTCGACATCTCACAGCCCAGAGCCAATATTCAGGGTGATGAAAGGCAGGGTGGCCTTGTGACCTCTGAACCCTATTTGATGCATGACTCAGCCTGTCATTAGCAGTGATGGCAGCAACACGGGATGCTGCTCTACTCGGATCTACTCTGCATTTTTCATCTCACCAAAGTATACTCGACTCCTCTCCCCACGTCGGTGTGTATTGACGATTTGGTTTGATCCTCTACTCTTTTCGGTTTTCCTGCCTCCGTTCTGTTTCTATGTACTTTCCTCTGTTCTGCTTGGCTGTGCTGAAACTCTCATTTTTCCTCAGTTCAGCTCTCCGGCTCTCTGAACTGTCTTGCTTTGCTCCTTGGTGCCCTGCTCCCTGCCCTCTTCCCTCCGTTCACCACTCCCCTGTATTGGCCGCAGCTGTGGGATCTGCGGATGAGGACAGTAAAGCCCCAAAGACTCTTCTGAAATCACAAGGCGTGAACTTGTACAAAAAACAACACTGTACTATACTTTTACAATACAGGGTCACGCACACACACAGCTGACCCTCCCTGGTTGTGATCTGGGATTATAGAATATAACTAAGACTATACTTTTTTTTGTTTTGCCCAGGGCTTCCAAATACAAGTCTTTACGAGACAAATAAATGTTTGGTTCTGAATCCAATGGCGCCATGAAGTTAAAGAACCCGCTCAGATATTAAAATAGTTCTTCAGGGATCACTTGAAGACTGTCACAAACATCTGCATGATTATTTAGTGAGTGAGGTGGTTCAATTTTGATAATTTTGCACATCCACCACCACTTAGAAGTAGTTCTGTCCACCACATTCTTATGAGAAGAGGTAAAGATTTTCCCCCAGACTCAGCTGACGGTCGACTAGCATGAATGCTCCTGCACCCTAGAGGAAACACCAGCAGGTGGCAGTAGTCTCAAATTCTCACTCAAAACAATCTGAAGAGGTTAGAGCAGCTTGGAAGGGCAAGGAACCGGTCTCTGTTGTTTTAAGCTCTAAATCACAGTCACCATAGATTGACTGTCAGAGCCCCCTAAAATACAATGTCTGAGCAGATGATGCCTGACCATCGAGGGGGTGTGGTGAGGCTATCCTATCACCAATAAGGGATTGGACAGAAAGCTCTGCATACATAGAACTTGCACAAATCCCCATGGAAAACGCAACGGCAGAGACTGTAACCTAGAGGTGGGACATTCAACTCTGAGGCTCCGAAGACCGTTTCACTCTATTAAAGCACTGCCAGCTCTACCATAATCACTGGTTTTTCATTCTAGATGGCTTTGTTTCTTGCTTGAATATAGTAATGTTCTGATAGAAGAGCTTCCTGTGTGCAATCTCTTCGCCATTTGCTTAGTTTAGTTTCTCGTACATTGGTTTGTTAAGTTCTATAAACGTTCTCTGCCACAGATTTGACGTGCTCAGGAGTGCATTGGCGCAGGATACGCGTCTAAAACAAAGGTGACCAATGCTCACCAGTGGCCCAACACTGGGCCACCAGCAAACTGGTGTTTCATGGAACAACCATTGGGTGACTTAGCATAATGTTGTTGCAGGCATTCATGTTCTCACAGCTAATGTTGGTAATTACTCATCCGAATTAGCTGCACATTAGCTGCCTAATGTCTAGCCCGTTTATTGTCATAAGATGTGAAATGATAACGCACGACATGTATAATAATAGGCACTTGGCCATCAACCTACATGCGTTACAATACTTGACGTACTGTAGTTATATACTCCTTAACCGGCCTAGCCTCCTGTCACCAGGGAAACCGACAAATCTTACTGGACCATGGCCATGTTTAGCCAACTTGCTTGATACGCACGTGTCTCTTGAGGTATCGGACCTCATATTTCAGAAGTGACAAACTGAAAGTCTTGTGTTTGTCTAACTGTCTCTTTTAGAGGGTGGCTGTAGAGATGCTGCAGATAGCTGTCTCTGTGGAATAGCTGTCTCTGAGGACGTTGTGCTGATGGGTACAAGGTTTAACAATCAGCATTTGTTGTCACTGATTTGTTGTTGCTGGTGGTACGCTGAGGCATGTCAGGCCTTTGTAGAATAGTTGGCATAGTTGTCTTAGCCTCAGGGTCCTCCTTTCCTGCTGTGAGCCACTTGATTTAGAGCTGTTTGTTACTGGTCAGAAACATTAAAGCAGCTGTTTGGCTCGGCATGCTTCACAATATTTGGCCCTTGGGTAAAATTAATTAGGCGGCCCTGATCTAAGCCTTCATCAAGTTAAAATTTGTTGGGTAGTTTCATTAATGACTCAGATCACTGACATCTCTATAAGGATGCGGCCAAATAGTACATGAAATGCAATATAACAGGCGGAAAGATGCTGCAGGCCCACACTGGTCTGACCTGTGAGGTGCCTGAGAAAGAAATTGTTTCACACTGAAACTGCTGAGAGACAATATTTTCTGCTGATATTCAATTTCGGTCACTCTGACAATTTTTACGACCAAGAAATCTCAAGCATTCACAGCAGCCACCGTGACAGGCTTCCCAAATCGCAATCTGACCTTCGCTGAGCCTGTGGACGTTTAAGTGAAACCTGAGAATTCATGTTTAGGCACTTTGTGACGAGGGAAGTAAATACATGGCATGTTTTTACATTCACAACACGATAGGTGGACGAAGAGACGGGTACAACGGTAAAAATTTCATGGAATCCATTTCGAAAGTAGGATCTTTGCCCTTTCCACCCCCTCCTCCCGACGTATTGATCTACACGAACATGCAAGGACACGTGAATGCGCGCACACTGTGCCCTCAAAAACCCCAGGAAACCTTCAGGCCAGAGATTGAATGAGCTCCAGCTTTCAGTATAAGCTAGTTTGATAATGATACACCCTCAGCTCTAGCATGAGGGATCCTTACATTCCTGAGGGAAGGTTTAATCATCTCTGTCAAAACAACACACTCGAGACCCTTGCTCTGTTAGCACACACACTGAAGCAATATGGCTAATTATGAGCAGTATATGCAGCAATATCATTTAAAAAGAAGTTTCCTGTGTGGATTATTTTAAAGCTCGTTGTGTTACCTACAAAAATAGAGTCTTTTAAATGGATTTCACAATGGAGATTTAGTTGAGAGTAAAATAAAACTCGGCAGTAATTTGAATCCTTTTTATGCTGAGGTGATAATTGGATAAAAAAGAAACAATCTTCGAGGCAAGTTGGGGTAACAATTAATTTCGCATGGCGGTGTTAAGAAGCTTCATTTCCATAGCCGAGGTGTGAAGATGTGCCCGGTGACTACCCCGGTCTACCGCCGAGATTTTTGACAACGTATCGAGGAGATGCTCAAAAAAACGGATGCGTCCGAGAAGCCGTCACAGTCTGAGCTGACGTTCGTGTGGGTTTTTGCATTCGCACTTCCAGAAGAGCAGCGAGCCTGTCAGTACCGATTTAGACAACCGAGCTCATCCGCACGGGAACCCCTGCAGATGCTGCCCTCTAACTACTGGTGGGCTACGCGCACGTGCGCTCGCACGCGCAAGTTATGAATCAAAAGCTGGACCTCTGCAGAGAACTGACGGTTCTCAGAGCACTGTGCCCCGCGCTGCGGTTACAAGTTATTCTTTCAGGTCAGACGGACACGGTGGATGTGCCTTGAGTTTACTGGTTAAATGTGATTCACGGGCTTTTCAGCAGCGGGGTTACAGCGAGCTATTAGTGTCCAGAAGGGATTGAGCCTTTACTAGAACGCTATATAAGGTCATTAAAACTGCATGCCTCTATTTATAATTACTAGTATCATATTCCGGCTGCTATTCGCTACGCTAATGTTGATGGAATGTGTTGTAATTGCACTGATACTGCAAAGGCAGTAGCTTCTTGTTTTCAGAGCATAACATTATGACCATCTGCTTCCAAAACAGTTGTAGCTTGTCAGAGGATAGACATGGGTCTTCTGAGGGTGTCCAATGGGTGGATTTGGAGAGTGTCTTTCATGTTTTTTGTGTGTATGTGTGTCATCAAGGAGTGTCATTGCTATGGGGGTGGGGGTGTCTGGCCTGGTCTATGCGGGTGCTACATGTCTAAGTGTATATTCATCTGTAAAGCTCTGCTGGGTGAACTCCCAGAATACCTCAGTAACCTTCTGTCTCTTAGCTCTAGTAGTTACCATTTGCCATCCTCCCGTTGACTCTGCATACTATGAACAAACCCATAGTGACGTCACCCATTGGATCCTGAACCTCAGAAATGATGCCTGAAGTTGGCGCCATGTTGGATGAGCTTTACTCCGTCCACTCTCGCCCACCCAGTTCTCCGCCTCCTGTTAGCTCATGCTACCACAGGTGACTCAAAGCGGGAACGCCCTTAAATGCATAGAATTTCAGACCTTAATAAAAAAAATTAGTTAAAAAAAAGACCAAACCCATTTTTTGTACCAGGCTGTAAGCATGTTTAATAATGCTATAAAGTTGGGCTTTTTAACACGGGGATCAAGTGGCCACTCGATGAACTGCAAATTTTGCCGCTTGGGTCCTCCGCGTGTTTGCTTTTGAATTTTCCCTAGTTTTTTACGGATCTGGAGGAATTAAAAAAAAAAAAAAAAAAAACAGCGTTCTCCCATCATGCACCATGGTCATGGAATAACCTTCAAAAAACTCTCAGATCAAAAACACTTGTATCCTTGAATGGTTTTAAGAATATCTCTTGAGAGGCCACTGTTCTCGAACGGCCGCCACTCTGTTTTATTGTTTTACTGTTTTATTGCTCATTTATGTATCATGTACCTGTTTTATATCACTTTTATCACAATTTTGCATGGTTGCTACCTTGGCCATGTCTTTCATGTAAAAGAGATTTCTAATCTCAATGGGACTTCAGTTAAATAGGCATTGTTAGGACAACAAAGCAGAATATGAATCCTCTAGGCCAGCGGTCAACGTTTTTCAGGCCAAGATGCCCAAATGGATGGAGAGGTAGGGACCCCCTACCTACTATTTACCTACCTACTACATTTATCCCTTTACTAAAATATGTTGGATTCATGTTAATGTCTATTTAAAGAAATTTAAAGGAGGGAAAATTAAAAGAAAATGTCTAATCAACCAAAGATTTTGCGATCCCTCTGCAGTACCTCAGTCGACCCCCTGTTGAAGACCTATGTCCTTGTTTGAAGCTTAAACTGTGAACCCTATGCTTTGAAAGCTGATACCTTTTTACACTTAGAAATAGCAGAAATTCAACAAAGAAGCCACAAGCTCCTCTTGCTCGGAAGAGAAAACGACACACACAGTGACGTGACGGAATGCGCTCACTGAAAGGAAGCCGTGGTAATTTATTTGGGCTTGTTTCCCCGAATTCTGACGTAGTTCATCCGCTTTTTAGCGTCAAATCAAGGCCATGGCAAACCCAATTTGCTGCACCTATTCCTCCCAACCTTGCTGTCTTTCTTTCTTTCTTTCTTTCCCTCTTGTTTTTGTTCTCCAGCCTAGAAGCAGGGAAGTGAGCGGGCCTGGCTGCTTTGATGTGTTCTTAAGGAAAGAAATCTGCCTTTCATAAGCACAGCCCCGGGACTGATCAGGTGAAATATCGGAGAGTGCTCCACTTTAATGCGGGTATCCCCACGGGAAGGCTGTCATGGTGGGGGAGCTACCTGTGATGCACTGTGATACCTGTACACCGAGAGGAAACAGAAACACTACATGTGCATACAGCTTACTTAGTCACATAATATTCTTCGCTTGGATATCCGTGCGTGAGTCTCGCCTAAAGTGACTGTAAAGTATTTTTTTCTTTTGCTGAAAGTATTTATTAAACGAATCTGTGTGCTCGCATTTATTCATCCCGGCTCATGCTGTGACATAAATGAAATCAATGTGATGTTGCTCAGAAAATGTGTTTTGCAGATTGTGGACAGATTGATGTTATAGACCTCCATTTACTTTACACACACAAACACACAGAGCGGCGTCTTGATGCAATCACTGATAGAGATGAATCCGGTAATAAGCAACAGTAGCGCCAAAAGAAAAGAAAGGGGGGAAATAAACAACATAAAAACACATAATCAGCAGAAACAAACTTGGAAGAATGGGATGTGTGAAGTCTAAACGGTGAGAGATGCATGGATCGTTAGAGCTGATGGCACTAATGTGAAATACGGAGCTTGATAAAAGGCTGAATTTATCAACGTTATCCGTCTTTGCGCGTCCAATTTCTTTTCACTTGTCTGCAGATTGGGTAATTCGGTTATTCACATCGTACGGTTGTGTGTGTGTGTGTGTTTTTTTTTTTTTTTTGGTGATGTGCTTCATTGCAGCTTTTCGTTCTTTTACCACAATATCAACAGACATGAGCCTCCAGCGCCTTAGGGTAGGTCCTGCATTAATCACTTAGCCGGTCTCGAAGAGGAATTCTGCATTGAACTAATGTTTTTGGCTTTAACACTCCAAACATTTAGTGGTTTGACTGAGACTACATTCTGCATGCATGTACGCCAATCAGGCATAACATTATGACCACCTTCCTAATATGGTGTACGTCTCTTTTGTGCATCCAAAACAGTTTGTGACTCATCAGAGAAGGGACATGGGGTCCGTGACGGCGTCCTGTGGTGTCTGGCTGTTGTTAGGGGCGGGGCCTTTAGGTCCTATAAATTGAAGGGAGGGGCCTCTGTGGATCATCCCCCACAGATACTTGATCAGTTTGGAATCTAGTGAATTTGGAGCCCAGGTCAACTACGGAAGAGTATTAGGGCCACCCATGAGGGAAAAAATGAGAAGAGGCAGATTTTTTTTGAAGTTCTGCATGTGCACGTAGGTAGATCGTGCACATTGAGATTTCAAGAAAAAAAGTCGAACTTTGACCTACCTTACACCGCAGAAGATTAAGAGGCCATCCATGAGTTAAAAAAAATGAGAGAGGTAGGTTTTTTTGTAGATGTGCATGTAGGTAGATCATGCACATTGGGAAAAAAGTTGAAATTTTGCGAAAAAAAAGGCAAAACTTTGTGAAAAATGTCGACCTTTGATCTAATTGACCTTTGTATTGGGGCTTTAATAATGATTAATATTTGAAATATATATATAAAATTGTATTGTGATTATTTTTTCACTTACATTGCTGATATATATATTTTCAGAATCCCAATGGGTGACCATAATTACCTCATAGTATATACAGTCAATGGTCCCAACAAGCACACATAGTTTATCCATCCTGCCTAAGACCTGTACAGATGTTACAGCTGGTTTGTATTTTGACTTTTTTCCCCCAAATTTTTTTTTTTTTTTAACGCAGAGTGCATGATGAAAAAAATCTACCTCCTCCCATTTTTTGTCTCATTGGTGTCTCCCCTAATACTCTTCCATAAGTCAACAGCTTCTACTGTTCTTCATGTTTTTCAGAGTTGTTCCTAATCCTGCTGGAGATGACCGCTGGCATCAGAGTGTCATTGCTATGTTGGAGGTGCCTGATCGGTGTATATTAATTTAAAGTCATCCCAGTACGGGAATGCAGTTCATCTTAAATAGAAAACACTGAAGGAAAAGGAGAAAAGTGAATGACCAGTAGCTTATCTTCATTCAGCTTAAGGTTACCATATGTATATGTGTGCATATCTGCACCTTGAAACTTTGTGAAGGTGAAAGTTGCTTATTTTCTCCTAAATATCCTTTTCATGTGTAACAGCACAAGGTGCAATAATTAAAATTTTCTCCATCATACCTTTTCATCCCAGCCTCAAATGACTTCAAAGTAAAGGTAATTAACGGCAGGAAAACGTAACACCACCGGTGATGATGAACGATTTTGATCTTAAAGCGATTGCCACTGAAATGCGTTCTGGGCTTTAATTTGCTTTAACAGACTAAACAACCTTTCGCCTTTTTTTACCACACATCACTTAAATACCAGATCAGTTAAATCTCTCGCAGGTCTCTAATTAACACATTAGTTTGATTTAATTAATTATTTTCTCTTGATTGGCACTGGCAAAAACGGATGGACGACTACAAGTGTTGTATCGTGAGTTGGCGAGACTTAATTAATTTAAGACGAGCGTGTGTTTCAGTTTGACACAAAACTGCTTTTTGTTTTCTCTCGTCAGAATCCAGCTGCTGTTATTAGGTGTAAATGAAACGCTGAAACCTGGAGTGATCTGTGTGAAAAACATCAAGTGATCAGATGGGATGCAGTTGCACAAAAGGCTCGTTTTGCCAGCTGTACGCGACATAGGTGCGTCGTGTGTGTGCGAATTGTGTTAGTTGTCGGCCGTGTGGCTGTAGAGCTGCAGTATTAAAAAGCATCTGCGCAGCCACGCAGCTACTGCGAGCCGATCAACTTCCACGCAGTCACCCGGCTCTCGGGCTGAAATGCTTGCAGCCCGGCAGCTTATCCACCAGCCTCCCAGCCAGTCAGCTGAGCAGGTTTCTAGCCAGACTACCAGATTTCCCTGCAGACGCTCGGTGTAGTCGATATGTCTGCAGACAGGCCTACCACCACAAATGCAGTCCGTCATCTGCACCAGCCGGCAACTGCTCAAGGTCGGCCAGCCAGCCAGCCAGCCAGCCAGCCAGTCAGCCTAAAGGAAGCAGCAGGTCCAAATTTAATAATCCCACTTGCTCTCATCACGGATCCTGGTGAGCTCCCTGTAGAATATATCAGGCCTGACCTCTGCCACTGCTGCGCTACTGAGAGGCGTCTCCTTTTCACTGATGACGTGTGTGTGTGTGTGTGTGTGTTCACTCTCCATCACACAGCTTCTCGCCACTGAATGGCAACACAGCATCCTCGATCGTTGATGCTCGAGCCCACGTGTGTATATATATATATGTGTGTTAAAATATATACTGCGCTTCTAGTTTACTTTAGATGTCGTTAAAATTAAAATCGAATGGGAACTGCTGTGCTACATTCCCGCTCAGCGCTGTGCCTTAATGATAATGGACCGCGTCTACCTAGACTGCTGATCTCAAATGGAAAACCTAAGTCCCCTTGACCATCACCTTCGTTTTCATTCTAATTAAAAAGGTCTTAATTCATTTTAGATAACTGATCAATTCCAATAGACGCCACTAGAGGTCAGTGCCTAGTCGAGTTCACGCCGGCGGTGCACCGACGGGGACTGCTGCGCCTCAGCACAGAAACCTTTGTTTAAGAGAAAGCACGGCATTGACCCTCTAAAAGATAAGACATTCAAAAGCAAGATTTGAAAGTCTGGATCACAGCTGCTTTTCTGTGAACGCCTAACAGCATTCCTTCTGCTAGGAGTTTATTTAGGACGCCGAAATATAGATCTCTCCCACATTTTGACGCGTGAAACAAGCAGCCCGGCTCTCAATCAGGCCTCGGCTCTGCACAGACGAGAACCAAAAGTCCTATTCAAATGTTTATGTGAAGGAACCAGGGCATGTCCGTCACACAGAGCAGAGACAAGAGAGGAGCTGCTCTGGCTCCGCTGGCCTCGGCTGAATAGATTCCTCTGGCTCACAAAGGAGGGCTTTTCTGCTAAGGTGCTTAGAAAGTGCTCAGGTCGTTGATATGCAAGGCAACGGGGCAGCCCGCAGCTCGCCTGCTTTAGAGTTAATTAAGCTGCAGACCCAGTTGGCAGGATGCCCCCCACCCCACCCCCCCCTCCCATCCCCTCCCCTCTCCCTTGCACCAGCATTCCTACAGGCCGAACCCTGCAGCCGAATTCACCCGTGATCCATAAGTTACAGCCAAGGTTCACAAATAGCTTCATGTTGTCATCATCCAAGATAAAGCTTTCATTTCTTTTATCCAGTGTCTCTTTTTCTTTGTTTATTGAGACTGAGATTATTAAGAGATGGGCACCAATTACTGATAAGTCCCTTTATAGTGCTACACAATCCAAAATGTGCTCTGTTCCCTCTTTATTGTTCAAACCTTCCGTCATCGGGAAAGTCACCAAGCATCTCTCTGTTTTATCTTCATTTATTCCCCTCCACCACCACCAGCCCTCCACCCCTTTCTATTCCCCTCCTTTGCTGCTGTCATGCGCCAACTACCTCAGCGTGCACATGCACTCACCACTTAATGTCTCATCCACACGCTACAGCCGTGAAGTCAGAGAGGGCAGGCTCATTCAAAGAGAGGACAGACTCCCCCGCGGCCCGACCGTGGCTCTAATTGTAAATTCATCACAGATGGAGCAGATCAATACGACACTCCTGACTCCACGCTACACAGAATGATCTGAAGTTTGTCCTATCGGAATTTCTCTTACCGAGGGGGATTGGACATTTCCATTCGTCATCTCTGAACCACACTTAGCGCGAGAGAAAACTGGAGATAGCCAGAAAAGAAATGGAACGTTACCACTTTTTCTATGATTTTTTTTTTGTTGTTGTTGCTCTTCTACCTCCTATTGAATCTACCCTGCCTTTGTAGTAAGAAGGGAGCACACACACACACACACACACACACACACACACACACACACGTCCAGTCCGCTCTGTCCTCTGTTTTAATGTGACCTTGGTGCTCCCGGGGAGAAGTGGCTATGAACTGGCAAGGTGGTGATAGAAGTCCGTGCCATTAAACCTGTGGGGGCCTCCTGTAACTCGCAGCCTCCCATGGCTGCCCTCTTTAACTGGGACTCTGTAATAGTAGCTCTCCGGCTAATGTGCTGCCGGGTATTCAGGGAACAGAGGGGGTGGTAGCGGGTTAGAAGCCGAGTGAACCAACACTACGAAAAAAGAAAGTCCATCTTAACAAGTCATTTAGTCTCCTAATGAGTCAGAACATTGGTTTTTTGGAAGGGGAAGGCGCGCCGTAAATGAAAGACTGACTGTACATGAAATGCTAAATTCACATGGTATAAAGAGCACTTGATTTAGATTTCTAAATTAAAATTCCTTCTTTTCAGTATCATTTGAGTATTACTTGAGTGGGTCCTCTACCATAAGGCAGATGGACAGCTCCCCCCCCCCCCCCCCCCCCCCCCCCCTCACTCTCTGAGTGATAGACTTAGAAATTGTGGAGGAGCACAGCAACACCTTCTCAGTCTGTCACAGCCATAGCTTTTCCCTGCCATCACACAGCAAGAGGGCTCCGCTCGCTGTGTTTTGCCAACCCACGGGCAACACAACTCCTCCATTCATTCCCTTTTCTAGCAGTTTGTTCTGGACAGACCGTAGCTACGCATTTAGATTTTTCTATTTGCATGGCCCTGTGCTGAGCTATGTCACAGAAACAAAAGCAAACACCTTCTGCGTGGGCGCAGGCGCAGGTTGACTGGAAACAGAATATAAATCAACAAACGCAATTTTATTTTTTTATTTTTTTTTTTTTTTAGGTTGCTATTGTATGAAAACTCATTTGCAGCCACAGTATCGGGGACAAAAGGCAGTGTGTCTGCCTTGTGTCAGCACAAAGAAAAGGAAAAAGGCACAACCTTTATCCTGCTATGGTGTCACACATGCGCACTCATGTGCTCACACATTGTTGATGGAAGGCAAATAAATAAGACAAATGGCATTACTGCTGTGTAGCCGTGTGCTTCTTCTAGTTTAAGTCAGGTAGTGGTGTTCATCAAGTCCATTTATGTGATATATGTAAACCGATCAGCCACAACATGAAAATCACTGACAGGAGAAGTAAATGACATTGAGCATCTTGTGACAATTCAATTTTCTGCTGGGAAACGTTCGGACGCACCCATCTAAACCAGACCGGACACCCCCCAACCCCATGGCAATGAGACTTCTTTACAGTTGTGACTTATCAGAGAATGGACATTGGCCTTCTGAGGGTATCCTGTAGTGTCTGGAAACAGAGTGTTGTTAGTGGGGGCCTTTGGGCTGAGGGGAGGGGCCTCTGGAGGCATCTGTGGATCTTCCCACAGATATTTGATGAGTTTGGAATCTAGTGAATTTGGAGGCCAGGTCGAGGCCTTGTGCTGTTCTTGAGTTTTTTTTGTGTGTGTGTGTCTGTGTCAGGCTGCATTTTGCTGTACCCATCAAGGACTAGGTGGGTGCTGCATTTGTAAGTAACAAAGAAAGAAAGAAATTAATGCCAGGTTAAAAAGTTCCTCAGCATTCATTATTGCACAGGATAAGATGTCACAATCCCTTGTGCTAAGATCCGAGACAAAAACACATTTAGAAGCCCAGTCCAACTGAAAAACCAACCAGCAGTCAGCTACCAGCTAGCAACCAACAAGAAGACAACAGCTAACTAGCCTAGCCAACAGCAGTAGGCGGTATGCAGCACAACATTAAGATTTTCAAGCAGGCACCTCCCCTTACTGATGTTTCGTTAAGTTAAGCCCAAGACACCTCAAGTAGGGTTAACAATGAGTATAGCCTCCTGGATTCACCCCCCTCCATGCAGCCACCACACAACCGTGTGACTTTCAATCGAGACATTAGCCTAGCCCTACTACTAACTACTAAAACCCCTCAGCTATCCTTACCTTTAGCATGCTCCCCAGCTAGCGTGTTTCCTCCTTAGCCACAGTCGCTCACTTGTTCGTTCTGCTGCCAGGACCATGTTGTTTACTGCCACCCTTTGTTCTCTTCTGCGAATGCCCAGCTTGCACAGGAGAGCAATGGTGCACTATGCCACAAATCCACGGCAAACCACCTCCACCAGTCGGGTGCTAAATGCTACATATCTAGCTCTCTTGCGCTCATTAGCCTCCTCAGCTTTGTCTTCCCACAGGACAGTGAGCTTGATAAAATACAGTATCTTCTCTAGTTCCGACCACAACAACAGGTCCAGTCACAATCAGGGGCTAACTATGTGGGATAATCGGCTGCCCGATTATCCCATGAATTGTCATAGCATGCTAAGTGTTATTTACTTCTCTTGTCTCTTGTCATAATGTTATGGCTGATCGGTGTGTGCGGTGATTAGACAGGAACGTGTAATATCTCTGTTAGTAACCCTTACGTAAACATTTAAATTATAATGTGACAGATACAACACAAATGTCTTTATAGGTCACACCAATATATTGATAATAAAACTGACAGGCTGACTGAAAGGCCAAGGGCGCAAAGGGGTGAGGGTGTGTGTTGGGGGGGGGGGGTCATATATGTCATAACCAAGTGGGTTAAAAGGTCTGCAGTGGATCTACTGTACAGTCCACTTTGGCTCAGTGAGTATTGATCTCTGAATCACAGCAGGATATGCTCTACAGAACGCTCCGCCGGTATGGAAATGTGCACTATACACATCCATTCAGTAGAGACATGTTTTATGTATTTATTTATTTATTTTTCAATCCAAGCTGAAAAGGTCTTCAGTAAAACACTGAAAAGATTTAGCAGGAACTGAAGCCGAGACGGAATACAACCTTATTAATTCTGCAATATGAAACACGCCCACTCTTCGTCTCCACTTTTTACATATTCATCATAGGACTAATGCAATTATCAATACTGTAATCTATTCGGCGGTCACATGGTGCAGAAAAGTCATTACTTGTGAGCCTTCTTTAATGAACAAATCTAATGAAGTGCAGTAATACGTTAGAAGCGAGATTTCTTTCACCTTAGGGGGTGATATGCTGTGCGAGTGTGTGTGTGTGTGTGTGTGTGTGTGTGTGTGTGTGTGTGGATAGAGTGGGGGAGGTTGCGAGTCAAAGCCTTAAGTGGTTTCGACACGGATGAGATGCTTTGCTAAAGACAAACTCGGATGGAAAAGTTGGATGGAAGTGCACAGCAGATGTCGGAGATTATATCAGATCTTCCTCTCTCTTATCCTACCTGCTGAAAACACAGACGCGCTGCCAAGAGAAGGCGATGGCATGGGATTTTTTTTTTCTTCTTTCTTTTTACTGCACACTGACAGAAGACTGGAAACGAGGAAGACTGAATGCCTAGAAGAAAGTGTGCGGGAGTGTCCTGATGCCTGGTACATTGAGCCAGTAAAGGGAGTAATGCCAACCAACTTTACCACAACTGATCTCCTGGATATACGACGTAAGCGTCTCCTCACATGGACACGTAACGTCAGGACACTCGATGGATTTGTTTGCTCAGGGGAATGTAAACCCACTCCAAGACTCCTGAAACCTCCGCCATACATTATTCATGTGCGTCTTTATTTTTTTTGCTGATGTGCAAGTCCTTGGAGGCACAAGGAGGACTTGTGTGCAGGACTTTGTTAAGGGACATTATGGGATGTGGCAGGACGTTATTCAGTCATGTAATGCGCCTTAGCTGTGTGATGGCTGCTCTGCAGTGTTTTTGTGAATTCTATTGACAGAAAGGAAGGAAAAAAAGGAGAAAGTGGTGGTGGTTATGGTGGTGGTTGGGGGAGGAGTTCATGGTAAAGAGCAGCAGCAGTCTGTAGCCGGGTTTACATGGAGATTTTGTTCTCATTATTACTGAAGTTTAACTGTTTACATGTGAGGTGATCTATTCTGATCTAATGTTTACATGTACCTCTACTTTTAATCGGACGTGTGACAGAACGATGAAAGCATCATGTGACTGATCAAAGATGGAGGCCTCTCGTATAATCAGCAGTAGTTGCTATTGTTTTTACAGTTTTATTATTAAAGCAACGGCTTCATTCGGAAAGTTTGTGGAGTCATATCCACTTTTGCTGTTATAGTAGCCGGTCTTCAAGGTTTTACAGCAGTTCTGAATTTGTTCCACGCTTCAGTCTATTCTGGCGTCAGTTCATTTTTGATGGACCTTTTTAAACAGCCGTCTAAGTGTACGATAACGTCTGTTTTTTTTCATTCGTTCTGAACCAGCTGAAGAAATGTCACTCGAACGTCACTGCGCATTCACGTCAAGACAGAGCATTCTGATTGAGGTGTTTATATGGAGCGTTTCCATTCGGTTTGGGCTTCTAATCCGATTGTAATTGGAATATTTGGCTCCGTGTAAACCCAGCTAGTGGCGGCTGGAGGTGAAATTTTTTTGGGTGGGTTAACAAATTCATAATACCAATTAAATAGTTAACACGGCAGCAAAAGGAACATTACCTACAATACACACAGTTACATCAATTACAGGTACACTATACTTTTTAGAGCTCTACATCAGTGGTTCTCTACTGGTCTGGTTTCAGGACCCCTTAATGACAAACTGTGACCAAAATCAAACAACATTTTCAACTTCTCACATCGATTGAATGACAAATTTCTGTAGTTTGTATCTGAGATGGTAGAATAGAATATCACAGTATGTAATCACTCAAAAAAAAACAATGTAATGATAAACCAAAGCAATGCTAGAGAGGGAACTATTCCCTTTTACGCTCAATAGGCTGCATTTAAATTCAAACAGAAGACTTCAGTAACTTCAGGCTTTTTAAACAGACTCAGAGTTTTAATGCACAAACACCAAATAAAAATAATAAAAATAATAAAAAATGAACAAATTCAAATTATGTAGATTTAGTACTTACTGAATGTATAACAACCAACACTACACTATGGAAAAGTAAATAAATAAATAAAATTTAGGCAGATTCTCACCAGATGTGTTTTTGCACTAATTTGGGATTGAACTGCAACCTCCCATGTGGTAGCCAGTGTCAGAGACCGTTGTACCATGTAACCATTCAGCTCGCGCCGCTGAATTAACAGTTTTTGAGTGTGACTTGGGCACGGGCCACATTTACCGTTAGCCAGTCCTTTCTTTTAAACCACAAAACACAAAACGTTCAACTTTGTCACTTCTTCTTTGCGTTATTTAAACATTGTTTTGCTGATGTGATCCCAGTATCTTAACTTTTAACTTTTCCTCGAAAGACATTGACTACCCTCCATAGCTGAACATCTTCTCCCTCCTCCCAGTCTGGCACAAGGAGCATTTTTGCCTGGAGGGCTGACTGGATTTAGCCCAAATGACTGGATTTAGCCCAAATACAGTAAATAACAGGGGCGTGACATGACACCTATCAATCAAGAACTAAATGAATGAAAGCGCACAGCCCATTTAGGGGTATTTTATGTTTTTCTTTTGACTATTTCATGCTGTTGCCACCCTTTGTTTGACCAAAACACAATCTGTTATTTAAAAAATAATTTTCTCATCTTGTCTTTGTTTTTTGTTTTTTTTGTTTTTTTGGTGCTTGGGAGGGCTTATCCCTCTTAGCCCATTTATGCCAGCCGTCCCTGGCAGTAGTGGATGTCTTGACCGATGAAAGGCCAATTACTGGCCGGGTTTCCTCGCTGTGCGCTGGGAGGAACAGCGTGCTGATGGCATTTACAGGCAACAAATAAAGCTGTTCGACTCCCTCACACACCAGCCTCCTGTGCAGCAAACCAAAAACGTAACACCACTTGATTATATTTCTCAACAAGTCACTTTCCCGTATCGAGTGCGGCAGCTATGAAACGACCCGCTCCACATTACGGTACTCATCTGCAACGACATCAACCCCCCACCTCCCCAAGCCCTTGCTGATTCTAAAATCTAAAATAGCTTTTACTGTCACCACCAACCACTCCATCCCTTAATCTCTTCCAAGGAGATCCATTACCATATTAATAATGAGATGTGAACCGGTCATAGATTAAACCCGGCAATAAAGAAGCCTGCCAGGCACTCACACTGAGTCATTTTAATGACGGTGTGATAATTATAACTGCATGTGTCAGAATTGACAGACAGGGCCCCTGCACACATCACACACACTATGTCCTCCTCTTCTTCTACAGGCTTCTAAATATAGGCTCGGTTCATAATCAACTTTGCCGCATTATAAATAGACATGGCAATGACAAACTGGCTTATTCACCTCCTCACTGGCACCGAGACAAGGTCCAGCGTGTCGGAAGCAGTGGAGGGTTGGGTGATGTAGATGCTGTTGCGAGTCGATTATATCCACAGGCTATGACTGCATCCCTTCAAGACGCCATTGGCTTCTTCTTCTTCTTCTTACAAACTAAGCATCATCGTTCAACAGGAAGTAGTTGTTTTGGGGGAAAAGAAACAAATAAACAATGTCCTCATATGTGGACACTGGGATTATTTCATTATTTATATCACAATAAAGTCACCGATGTGTGACAAATCTGTTTATTTTAATGCCTGTACATGACTGAGCAAAGACAGAACGTCCTCAAACAAGTACTTGCTAATTAGCAAGGTTGTTGCTCGTTGCTACTGATAAAATTTATAATTAATTAATAAGCACATGAAGACATGATGACGGCAAATGTCACTAAAACTACAGTAGTGGCATCTAAATGTAAAACCTGCAAGTCAAGATGCACAGGTTACAACTACACTGTATATTATTAGATACAGCATACGCAATGCAAAAATAATAATAATAATAATAATAATCACAAATTTCTACATACACTGATCAGGCATAACATTATGACCGCTAGTTGTGACTCATCAGTGGATGGACATGGGTCTTCTGAGGGTGTCCTGAGCCAAGGTCCGCTGTGTCACAAGGAGTGTAGAGCAGATGCTAATGCAAGCATCTCTAGATCTCATTAACTATTAATATTTGAGAGTCTAACTTCTGAAAAAAAGAAAAGAAAAATACCCCCAAAATAAATAAAATCAATACCACCATCATCAATACATCCATCATCAGAATATGATGATGGATGTATTGACTTTACATAGTGGCTCTGAGTGCAGAGGTGCATAAAATCTACTGTGATAGAAGTTTTTTTTGCTTGTTTTCTCAACTTTATTGACATTAAATACATTTAACAGGAGATGATAGGAGATCCAGATGAGATTCCAGATTTGTTCATCTTCTCAAACGCTTACAGCATTTAAACAATGCTTTATTTCACTGCCTCCATTTTTCCATTATTTCATCCCACCAGTGTCAAGCTTCCACAGAAAAAAAATATAATATATATATTTATATATATATATTACAATGATGGATAAACAACTGGATCAAGTGTTCACACAGTTAAACAGATGCTAATATTTTCCTAACGAACAAATTATTGATGTTTTTGTATTGATTGGTAAAAAAAAATCCTTCTGGTCTGTTCTGTGTTTACACAAGACTTAATTTTTTCCTGTTCCCCGTCTCTTTCATACCACAGCCACGCAGCACTACAAATAACCGGTGGGGAACTTAAACAAAATAGTCTGAATAATGTAAAAAAAGAAAGAAAAAGATGAAAGCAGAAGTGTTCGGTATGGGATACTCTCAGCTGGAGTTCTCATTAAGCTGAAAAACCCCAGATAAATTATAGCATACACAGTTTACTGTTGCTCCGTGTCTGATACTAAGCTTCCATTGTGTTCAGTGGATTGTGTTCTGTGGCTTTGAGTGACACAGCGGTTGGCGTCTAATGTGAGCGTGAGCGCTGCAGACTGGGGGGAGAGACAATGTTTGTTTCCCTTGTTGCCGGCGCAGTGAAGTCCTGGTGTGTGTCTGTGTGTGTGTGTGTGATGCAGAGAAGGTTGTGCGTGCATACGAGAGAAAAACACGCTGTTTTTTATTGTTTTTTTTTTTTGATTCCGGACGTTCATGTAAAAATAAACAGGCTGTACAAATAGCTACAGATAAAGAAAAAAAAACTAACTCAGGGAAACATGCAGGTCTCAGTGTGATTCTATTTATTTATTTATTTACTTGTTTTCATTATTTGATTAGGACAACGCCAGCTGCTAAATGTCATCCGCTGTCCTAAGGCAGGTATCTTAAAACACATACAGACAATACACCATGACAAATAGACAAAACATGTAAAAATCTTAAAACGAAGTCCCAAGACGAAGACAAAGACCCATGAGAGCAGGTCTTGCTTGTTTCTTGTTTTCAACCACTGCTTTGGCTCCTATGGGTTGAGGGGAGGGGCCTCTGTGGATCATCCCTCAGATACTTTGGGATCTAGTGAATTTGGAGGCCAGGTCAACACCTTGTGCTGTTCTTGTTTTTTTTTGTTTTTTTTTTCAGTTGTTCCTGAAGCGTTTTTTTGTGCGTGTCGGGCTGCATCCTGCTGGCGATGACTGCTCCAGCGTTTTAATATTCCGGCGTCAGAATTTTAAAAACTGCAAGTGACTCGTGTTTTGAGGCCAAATTTGAAATGAAATTCAGTGCCCCGAAACTGAACGCGCATCTCAGTGTTTGCTTGCAAGATGCAACAAGTAGAAATCCATAAGTCAGTGTTGGCGCAGTTGCGTGTTTTGAGACATCTGTCACCAGTGCAAACAAGATTCCTACCTTTACCGATTATGCAAATTTCAGTGTACTTTCAGTATTTATTTAAAGGAGTAACTTCTTTTCCATTTTGGCACACGATGGAGCATAAAATACACACACACACACAAAAAAATGCAAATAAATGTGGTCCATATTGAGTTTAGTTTAAATTAATCAAAGCAGAAAGACAGAAAATAGTCTTTTCAAACATGCATGCAGCTGAAGGTGTAGTGAGGGCAACAGATCATCTCATTAGCACCATTATGCCTGCAGCACAACACTTACCTGCGCCGCTTTTGAAATGTCGCGCATACACTGTCTCCTAACGACCTGTGGAAATCACCATTAGCTACGGCACTGCCCCTTTATTAACCTTTGTGTCTGTGTACATTTGTGTTTTCCTTTTTCTTCGCAGCCTTTATTGGTGATTGTGATGTGCTGACTGTGAGTCATTGACGGGCTCAGAACGCTTTTCTGCTGAACAGAGGCAGGAAGGCGGGCAGGTAAGCCAGGCTGTGCTGTGTTCTCATTAACCGCCTGCGGTTGCACAGTTAGCGAGGGGGGAAAAAGAAAGTGGAGGGAAGAAAAAAAAAACAATGGCATAGACGAACAAAACAAGACAGAGAAAGACAATGATTACACTGTAGCTCCAAATTGTGCAAATAAGGAAGATGAGCAAAGGTTTGTCTTCCTCTTTGCGAGTGTGCGGGAGGAGGGAGGGCGGCGAGCGAACCATGTTCGCGCATTGATTCATACACGTTGGCATGGGTACATGCGCAAGTCTGCGGATGTGAGCGGAAAGTGTGTGTCTGCTGCATCCCCGGCCCATCTGTACGTTTTTATAGAACGGAGTAATTGAGTGATGGAGGACAGGGCTCAGCACCGCGGGGAGCCTGCTGGAGTTATTGAGGGATGAGCAGTCTGCCTCTGGGAACCAGTATCTCTTTCTCTCCCTCCAAACAAGGCACCAGAGGTGGGGGTGGAGAGACGGAGGGATACTGGGAAGGCCACGGACAGAGAAAGGGAGATGTGGAGAGAGAAAGAGGTGAGAAATAAACCTCTCTGGGAGATGCAGCTCCTGCACTAGCACAAAGCAGGGGGAAGGATGGAGGGAGGGATGGAGGGAAGGATGGAGGGAATAAGCTTCTGGAAACAGCATCTTCCCCTTTAGGACAATGTACTTGGAGTGGGATGGGAAGATTGTGGAGGCTGGAAAGCTTTTTTCATGATATTTCAGATACACATGTGTGTCCAGAATTCCTTTTTTAAATTCGTTTTGCTGGCAACTTTAGAGCTTATGTCTTCATAGGTTTCCATGTATTTTTTTTTCTTGTGATGGTGCCACGGTGTTGGAGCAGAAATCACCTTTACAAACTTTTTCTTTCTTTTTTTTTTTTTAAATTCATTGCAATATCACCTACTCGAGACATACGGTGAGTTAGTGAACGTAGACTAAACAGGGATTAAACTCCAATCTATTCAGAAGATGTATACTTCATATTCGTTCATTTAAAAACGAAAGTCGGGAAGTCATAACATAATGTCTCATTCGCTTCATGTTATAATGGAGATAAAGCTTTGTTGCCTTAGACTCGGAAGCATGAAACCCTCGTTAACACGAAGGAAGAGGGAAATGGAGACGTGTGAGACGTGTTGACATGTTGCTCGGTGGTTTGATCATTATGTTATAGCTGATAAGAGTCCACTAACTTATTAAACTGCAACCAAGTGTCAGCGAAGGAGGTCCCTCACTACTGGGGAAGGGATTTATGACTCTTGAATAGTGAATTCTCTCCTCTTCAAAGAGCCAGACTGGCTCATTTTCATATTTATTTTTATTTTATTTTTAAGATGCCAGTCTTTACGGTAACTTATTCTGTCCTGTCGGGATAGACAGATGCCTTATTTGTCGTGTGAGAAGTTTAGTAAACATCTTTGCGCTAAACAGGAATCTCATCCAGTCACTCCATTCAACCATTATAAAAAAATAAATAAAGCAAAGCAGGAGCTTCTGTGATATGGAACGGCTCATACAAATCACCTTGCAGCTTGGATATAATATTTTATGCATATAAATAAGTGTAGTCGTGCCTAATAGAGGAGTGTACGCTGTGTGAAGACGGGTTAACAGTTTTCAGCGCATCGGAGGCTCGTGTTGCAAAAGGAACTAAACTGTTGCTCAAACTGTGGCCAGTGAGTTAAACTCGTGTGAGACCTCTTACATTGTGCACTGCCGCCATTCAGACAGTGCATGACGTTTATTGAACTCTGAAGAGGTGAGCTTCCTCGTCATATTCAAGGCAAATCATTAAACTGTTTCACAAATTGGCATGTAACTAAACCTGATTCGTCCGTCGAGCGCAACCAGGGACGCTGCCGCCGCCGCCGCACTGGATTGCATGCATGTCTAGACGAATATTCCTCAACACAGAATGTGCAACAGTGGCAGTGCTGCGCAACACTCCACGACAAAATGATGATTTTTGCAGCGATGGGTAATTTAGAGTCACATTACTATCACTGATGTCAGTTAAGTGAGCGCAGCTTCATTCATGATCATCACAGTTCAGACTTCCTCCTGGGTTACATGAGCTGCAGCCGGAGTTCACACCGTGCACTTTAAACGTTTATACAGCAACAGTGTTAACAGTCTGTGTGTGCTTTAAACAGACATTTTAATACTGTACTGTGTTCACGTTGTCACAGTTGGTTATTCATATATATATGTATGTATATGTGTATATATATATATATATATATAAAACAAAGCTAAGAGTGACAGCATGCTGCGATGACCTAGCGGGCGTTCTGCAAACAAAACTTTTAATCAAATGTAGTGCCGTCGCTGTCATGTGAGTTTTATATCTCCGTCGCCCACATAAGGCCAATTTGAGTTACCGTATAATTACACTCAGCTCAAAGTAATTCTCTGCTGTTTCACTCCATGAATAATCCGGCGTTCTGATCGGCAGGTAGGCAAGCAGTGGGCAAATCCACAAACAATATCACCAGCCCACACGCAATCATGCAATCATCGGGTTTTATAATATTAGCGGTGAATGAACCGCATATCTGCCGCGTCGGCCTGCGAAAAGTGATACGTGACAATAAGGAAATAAAAAAATAAATAAACACCTACGCACCCACTGGCTGAGTTTAATACACTTCAGGCTCCGGGGGTGAGCCAAAGTCACTCCATTTATTCATCATATCACTTCAACTCAATATCAGTTAAAACCCTGAAAATGGATACGAGCCGTTCTAGAAATCCTTTTTTTTTTTTTCCTTCCTGGAAATGTTGCCGGTCTCATAGAGCTTTGCGAGTCTGCAGTCACGCCTGTAGAACATACAGAGGAGGAGCGGAGCTGCTCTAATTGTGTTGCAATGCCTGTGATGCCCCACTGGATTATCCATGTCATAGCTTATTGGTTTTTCATTGTTAAGTGCCTCGTAAAATCAGCATTGATACATGACCATTGATTTGTGCACGGCCGGGTAAGCTCCCCAGATGGCGAACGTGCGTGATGCACAGGCACACATGCAACGGGAAGATAGGGGGAAAAGGAGGCGCGGAGGAAGTCACATGGATGAGGGGGATGCCAACATCATGCTTGCCTGAGACCCCCCACACTGGCCTGCTGAGACACAAGGATGAATAAATGGATGTGTCCAGATGGGCTAGGGGAGGAAGGTGGAAAGGAAAGACTTTCGGGAGGAGGGTGGAGGATGTTGAAAAGAGAGCCCCCGTGTAGCTGTGTTGCCGCATGGTGCCGACTTTAAAAACCCAGCTCTTAGTCTCGAGCGAGCGAATGCGTGTGAGCGTGCATGTGTGTGGAGCATTGTCTGTATTAGCTCAGCCCCAGCTCCCACATCCTGGCTGGTGGTCACACAGTTACACCACACACACACACACACACACACGGTACACAGTCTTATCACAGAGAGCAGAACACTTCTCTGGTTAATAAGCTATGGTGCTGCAGAGTCACAAGCCAAGAGAGTCCGCTCTAACCTAACCTGGTTAGGTGGCTGCAACCAACCCCCCTCCGCCTCAAAAAAAAAGGAAAAAAAATGGACAAAAAACTAAACAGGACATTGAGCTTGCTGTTCATAAATTGACTTCATCCATGTTCTGGGGTAACCACATCCAACCAGCCTGTCTCCCAAAATCCATGGAAGACTCCTCCGCCGCTCCAACCCTTTTATCATCGACGCCTTTTGGGGCTCGAGCAGGAATGGTGGCTATTACTCACTTTCCAGCCAAGCATGAATATTAATTGTTTTGTCTGCGCAAGGGCCAATCTCCCCACCATAGAGGACTAGATGTTGTTCATTACCGACGCAGAGCTGTCTTCATTACAGAGACATGTTCTTACAGTACGCTTATGTGTGTGCGTGCGTGTGTCAACATGCGCGCTCAGTGGGGCGGGGGCGGGGGTGGGGGTGGGTTATCTACGACTATAGCTCATGGTGCTACACGTCTGGTGCTCCTCTGTGTCACATCATCAGCCATCTAACACAATCAATCAAGAGAATCCATTGTGCCTCACAAAAAAAAAAAAAAAAAACCCAATGAGCTGCATCAATAACTGAGCCTGCATTCCCCGTGCATGAATATTCCCCTAATGAAACAATGTGTTATTGCAACACTGGCGTGGAAGTCGGGAAAATAATGAAACCGAGGGAGTCGGTCGTCGTACGGCAACTGGAATGTCCGAGCTTTGTCGCTCCCCGTCCCTCAATTAATTAGAGCGAAGGCCACGTATCGGAGGAAGAAAATCTGAGCACAATGACGGGAGCGTGCACGTCTCTGATTAACGCGCTGCTTTTTGTCCTTTTTGCATGTAAGCTAACGTCGTTAACAAAAGGACACTAGCTGGCTGCATCTAATCCCCCCCCCCCCCATCAAAGATTGCAACAAAAGAAAGTGATGGGAGGAAATAATGACCGCTTTTACTCCCTCAAAACATCACACATGGAAGAATCACAGTAATGTCCTCCCTCGAGCGGCCTTCATTTCCATTAAGGCTGCGTATCACTCGCCGATCCCTATTAACCCGGGAACCCCGGCCATCCCGAGCTCGCACTAGCTCCAACGCTGTGCACCGGCAACGGCGCGTCCATCACTTGGCCTCCCACTACTGCCATTAACTCCGCGCTAAGACCATTATTTAAACACTGAAAGCAGAGCAAGTAATTTGGAGCGATGCAGTGCCAGCTCTGAAGTCTGTTCTGTAGCCGCAGCTGCAGCGCGTAGTCTGGGATCTGTCGAGGGGCCAGTAAGCGACGCTCCATTGAGCCTCCACAAACAACACTAGACAGAAATCAACCACTGAGGCGGGAGAAAATAGGGAATGTTTCTTCCTCTAAAAGAAAGAAGATAGATGACACTGCGGAGTGGAGGGGGATGAAGATAACAGAAACAGACAATTGGAGAAGTGAGAAAAAAAGTTTATTAAGTACAAACACATGAAGCAAGGAGATGTCATCAGCATGAAAACAAAGATGTGACATAACTGTTACCTTCCCATAGCAACGCAAAGGATGCATGTGACCCGTAATAGCTAAGCCTTTCCACTTGCTGTGAGTCACATGGATCTTCCTCGACCTGCACACATACGCAGCACTGTGCATCCCCTCCCCACGGAGCACATCATCCACCTCAACAACATCAGGGATATTTACAGCCAGGACCCCCCCACCCCCCCCACCCCCTCGGGAGGCCGGGTTTCTTGTCACGAAGCCGGGCCTCTCAGCACACACAGAACCGTAGGTGACTTCAACGATCCGCTGCCAGAGAGGACGGCTATTCTAGACCCTGACAGGAAGCGCGACGCTGGTGTGAATCCTCGTGTCTGAGGCACTTCAATCCTCGAGAAACAATAACCAAGGCCCGGCCTTTGACGTCAGCGCGGCCGTAACGGCGGGAGATGAGGCTGGAGATTAACAGGAGCTCTCTGAGGGTGGGCAGACCCTCTTCCTGTTGCTAGGAGTCTGTAAGTGTCTCATCCTTTGATGGCTGATTGGTGTTAAAAAAAAGAGAAATGTTTAGAGAGTGAGAGACACCGGGAAAAAGACAGAAATAGATTGAAGAGTCTTCTCTGTGGGTTCACTTTACCACAGGGGGGTATTGTTCATTCAACCAGACCAGGTGTGAACATGTGTTTTAGACGCTTTGGATCGAATACTTAAAAGTGTACATAGTAAATACTCTATTTTAAAACATTTATTTAAAAGGATGCGCCACAACTATGTGAAATTTAGCGACTCACCGTACTCCCCAAAGTTGGATAAGTGTAAAAAAAAAACCTTTCAGTCCAGACATTGTCCTAATCCAGTTAGCTTTAGCTTAGCATAGCCATTGTAGCATAGAATTGCCAATGAGCCAGTCATTCACATAAATAAACTCAAGAATTTTCCAAATTACTTGTTGTGGCCTGTAACTTCACATTGAGTACAAATGTCAATGCAATTAAAATTAAGGGATTGGCTAGGATGGATACAGATTTAGGACTATATTCTGGCAAAGCACTGCTGCTAGGCGCAAATACACCACGCAGCACCTGAAAGCCCCCCATTTCCGTCAACACACCGGCGTGACTGGTTTTGATTGCATTGACATTTGTACTTGATGTGAATGTACATTGCGAACGACTGGCAACCCTATTGGTGCGTTCCATTTGTACTCAGAAGGTGGAATTTTCGAGTTCCGAGTTGTAATTTTCAACTGGAACGCCCCCTGACGTCGGATTTTCTGCTCAGAAAGTCGTAGAATCCTTACTACCCCCGAGTTGAGTTACCAAGATGGCCGCCCTGTGTGTAAACGTGTAATTAGAAGCTCCAGTAATATTCTGTTTATTAGCACTTCTGATTAGTTTATGTTGCATTAAATCAGTCTTGCAGACAGTATTTTTACATATACATATGTTGAAATGCTGTTAAAGTGCAATTTAAGTTTTTCGTGTTACATGGGAACTACAAGTCCATGTCGCGCTAACAACGGCTAAAAACAATGTGGCAAACTGTGATTAATAGTGTATTTTATGTTCTACATTGAAATTAAACAATAGAATATTTTTTATAAATTTCTGCCTCATGTGGTCTTATAGATTTCATGACTGTAAATAATTCTAATAAGAAAAACTCGTGAGTTGGTTCGAGTTATCTTCTATTTACAGCCTAAATTTAGCAATAATTTAGCAATAATATTAGTTAATATCAAGATTTTTTTTAAAAACTTCAATTTCACTCTGCTCTCTAAAAAAATGGTAAATATTAAACACATTGAGTTTCCACCCAGATATACTGGGACAAGGGAAGAACACGGTCGTCTAGTTTTCTGACTTCTGTAACTGGAACGTCGATAGCTTAGGTGTGACGCGATTCTTAGCTCTTTCAGTTGGTGGCCAATTTACAAAAAAATACCTCCAGTATAAACACAGATATGTTCCTGGATTAATCCCATTTTCCAGTACCTCACATCTCACGTATCAGCACATACCATAAAATGTTTCGTAGTCCAAGTTTCTTTATAGGGCAAAGCTGGAATATTACCCAAAGTTACTCTGTAGTATCGGTGAAGTAAATCGTATCGTTAGTGTCAGCAGCTGTTCATATTCCTCCCAAAGTGACGAGACAAATATATGAGCATCTGTAAAACAATAAGCCCTCCCCAGGTCTGGTAACGAGGTCTGAGAGTGGAAGGTCAAAGGGGCTGACTGGTCAGCAGAACTGTCTACTGTCCACTTTCTGTGTGCGTGAAGGATGGAAGCAGTGGGTGACTTTATGATGCACAATCTTTTGCCACGTTACCAGAAGCTGCTGGCTTTCTTGTCAGGGCTTCACCGTTTGTGAGCACAGACGTGCAGAACAAACAGCAGCAACTTTCCACGAAGTGGTGGCTAGATAAACTTAAAAAGGGACATAAGTGATGCAAAACGTTTTTTTTTTTCCCCTGTTTTTTTTCCCCCTGTAAAAGTTTTACAAGATGATTGTGTTTAACTGGTAATTCGAGCGTGTTGGGAACCAAGATAAGAATGGATAATATTTCCTGAAGAAGATCCTCTTTTCTTCTGTTTCCAGCCAGATGTGCTGCCTGGAAAGTGACGCAGAGTAAAAGGAATAATAAAAAAAAAGATATCTGGATTATCGGCAACTTGATGATTGGTCTGGCTTTGCAAGAAACAAAAGCAGAACTTTCCTTTACCTCTAGGACCAGCTAGCAATCTTGTTGTCTCCTGCAATTACCACTCAGCATTAGTGATTTATGTTCAACCTGAACTCCAGTGCAAGTGAAGAAACTCCTGTGAAGCTTCCTGTGGTTTTCTCATCTACTTTTTCCAAAGGTTTGCTTTGTTTTCTGATCCACAGCTTTTATATCCTAACGGTCACGAGTGAAGTTCAGTCTTCTGTACATATGCCACACCGATCCGCCACAACATTAAAACCACTGACAAGAGAAGTAAATAATATTTAAACCGTCTTGTGACCGTCCAGTGTTCTGCTGGGAAACTTTTGGACCTGGTATTAATTTGTGTGGATGTTACTTAGACATGTAGCACCCACCTAGACCAGACCAGACACCCCCACTCCACAGCAATGACACCCCTTGACGGCTGCAGCCTGCCACAGGCACACAAAAATGCGAAAGCAAAAAAAACAGTGTTTGACCTGGCCTCCAAATTCACTAGATCTCAAACTGATCAAATATCTGTGGGATGATCCACAGAGGACCCCTCCCCTCAACTTATAGGACCCAGAGGCCCCCGGTAACAACATCCTGTTGCCAGATGCCACAGGACACCCTCAGAAGACCCATGTCCATTCTCTGATGACTCACAACCGTTTTGGAGGCAACAAGGGAGACCTGCACAATATTAGGAAGGTGGTCATAATGTTATGCCTGATCGGTGTAGATGGCCTGGGGCCCAGATAACATTATATTCAAGTTAAACTTTTTTACTGACCTACACAATATTACAAATGATACGTCTGATCGGTGTACATTATTATATAATGAGTCTGGACAAACAGCCCTATGGAGGGATGGGGGGGGGTGGGGGGGGGGTATTCTGGTCATCAGAGAGAAATAAACATATACCTCTGCCCCCATCTACGGAACAGATCAGTGAACAGCAGAACAGTGCAGCTAGACACGTCAGCAGTCAGTCGATTCAGATTTAAGGGGGAATATCTGCGCACAAGCCGACTGCTGATTTCGATGTGTAACTCAGCTGTGATTTATAGACTTAATCCCCCACAGGCATCGTGTACAGCCAGCTCTAATGAAACACATTAGTTTGGATGTGATTTGAAGAGGCTAGATGCCTGCGCCATGTGGAAAGGAGCATATGGATCACGCAGCCCCTCTCCAACATTCCTGAACAATCTGGACAGGACATTGAGCGTTTTATCATCACCGAGGACTCAACAGTTCGACCGCAGAGGGGTCCAGCTGCTCGCGCTAAGCAGGATAAGCATCCTATCGGTGCTCTGGAAAAACAGGAAAAGACCTCTTGCGCATCGCTACCGTGAAGCCATGTTTCTGTAACTTTATCTTAATCAAATTGAGGGGCTCTTTGTCACACGGCATAGCGCGCAGCTCCGCGTACAATTTAATTCAACTCTGATGGTTTGTTCTGCCAAAAACTAAGTCGTGTTGCTTTTCGATAAATCCATAATAACGACTATTTAAAAGATCAGTTTTGTCTTTTGTCTTCCCAACATGTGAGTCATCGTGTCCATGAGCAAGAGGACACGTTTGGATTTCGCTAAAACAAATTTAAAGCTCACTTGTTGTGAGATCATGTGAGAATATGTCATCGGTTCCACTTGTGACCCTGGAGCCCTGAATGGACTCTGCATTAGTTCCACAGCATACTGCAGCGCTGAAGTGATTACCCACCATTAGAACACGAGAGAGGAGCGGAGAGGAGGCCATAGTGGACGTTACTGTGCCATGAGGCATTGTATTTCAAATAACATTCATCATGCTATCGGCTTCCTGATTATAAGGACGTGCTGTGGGAAGGACGTCACATTCTGGCGAAGCTGTTCTCTGCCCTGAGCTGTAAAAGATTACCTCTTTTTTTTTTTCTATTTTCAGACCAACAAGTTCTTCCCTCTCAGGAAAAATCTTAAGTGGCTAGTTGAATATAATGTTATCTGGGCCTCAGGCCTTAGGGCCACCTATCAGGCATAACATTATGAACACCTTCCTTGTGCCTCCGAGACTCATCCCACAGATACTTGATTTGGGATTTAGTGAATCTGGAGACCTCGTGCTGTTTTTCATCATGTGTCAGGCTGTTGCCATCTAGTAGTGTCATTGCCATGGGGTGATCTGGTCTTGTTAAATGTTTTTTTGCTCAAAATCAAGATGGCCGACAGTACCTCGGGAAGTTTGTGTAAATACTTAAATAGCAGGGCACCACTGAAGGTAAAAAAAAAAATAAAAATGAAATAAAAAATAAAAATGCTGGCATCAAGTAACATCTCATATTGAATAGAATTGTTAAAGTTTCTGGATATTTATTTTATTTTAGGAGAATCTTGTAATTAATCACGTGAGTGGACAATTTTGTAACTTTTTCTAAAGTTCTAGAAAAAAAATTAAATTGCATAATTTTTTATAAGGTTCAAGAGGAATAAAAACACAGGGGAAAAAATCTTGTTCTCATAAGGTTCTCATAATAAATGCATGAAAGGGTTAAATGACATCGACAGAAAAACATCAGAACATTATATTATTACATTATATTACATTATGGCCAATGTTATTTATGTGTGTCTGTGGTTTTAATGTTATGGCTGAATTCGGAGCACTCTTCCTTCCAGGGCCTTGCATCAGCTTCTTTTCTGATCACAAGCAGCTTCAGCAAAACAAAAATAATTCAAAATCCCTTGTTTACCTTCCGCTTGCCACACGTGCTAAGACCTCAAAAAGTCAGTTTAGTGCCAAAGTTCAACAGTCATTTTTCTGGACGCTCCAGCAGGTGTCACTCTAACACGTGAGCCCCGGTGCAGGCAGAAGTGCTGCAGCCACCGACCAAACCCGGCTCGGGACGGTCTGGGGCTGCAAGAGGTGGGGTCCGTCAATCAGTCACTGCTCTGCCTTCGCTGCCAAAGAGTTCACCGGAGGTTCAACCCTGCACACAGCAAAGGAGCGTGAACCCCCCCCCCCCGCTCGCCACACAGTGGGCCGCTGATCTGGCCCCACGGTGAAGTGTTTTCTTGTCACTGCTTTAAAAAAACAACAACACAGCCCTACCTCCGCTCTCTTACCTCTGTGTTTGTGTCTGTATTTTGTGTGATAAATAGTTCTTGGGCCAGCATTTAAGCTATTTTGAGATAACAATCGTTAATGCTATTTGAAGGCTTTGGCATGGGAGACTGCGAGTGCAGTCATCTCAAGTAAATGGAAGGAGAGACATTCTTTCTGCGCAAACAAGGGAAGCTTTTTGATTTCCCAGGTCATGCACAGTTTGTGCTGCTCACAAAGTCAGACAGGAAAGAAACAGTGGTTGCACAGGCCTACAGCTCTTGAGAAACCACTGACAGACTGCGTTTCAAGGACACAGCCTTTAGTTTGTTTTGCTGAGGAGTGAAGTTGAAAGTGTGGGCGTAATTCTCTATTTGTCTCTGGACTTCAACTTCCCTGAACCCTGTCATTTTTAATCTCGAGGGCACAGCTGCCTCCATACGCAGCGAATCGCGCAAAGCAAGCGCATATGCCTCAATGCCAACGATCTATAACGTGTTAATCTTCATTTATTTTGATAGCAGGTTACATAACTTACACAGCAGCTGCACCTTCACAAACAGACAGGAATTTACATGTTCTGGACACAGTTTCTCTTTCCCTCTCTCCCCGTGCATACACGTGTGTCTGTGCATGTGCTCAAAGTCGCACACAATACTAACAGTGCCAAAGGGAAATGATAACACAACTTTTCGCGGAAGACTTAGTTCAAAAGCCCCCACTCTGTTCACTGTTTTTAGCAAGCTGAAGGAAAGTGCTACATCTCAAGTGGTTAATGTTCCTCCCACAATAGAGGAGCTGAAACCTGGTGTGTCTCTTTAAGGTACGGTGTACACAGCAGGCATTATGCTTGTAAATAAGGTTTGTGGTCACAATTAACAATGCTCAGAAAGAAAGAAAAAAAAAGAAAGAGCACAGGGTGACTGCAAAGGCTTCTTTCTCTTTTTTTTCAGCAGTGTGATCAATCATTGTAGGCATGCTAATTCAGACTATCATTCAGTATGTTAACATGCACTTGAAAAAAAAATGAATTACTGTCTTAATCTGACTTTAACTGGACAATTTAAGTGCATGAAACACGTTACTCACGTTCTCCTTATCCAATTAAGACACTCAGATTGTCAGAGCATTTACATGCACAGCTTTATGCTCAAATTCCACTACCACTGAATGTGGTCCTTGTCCCAGTTTATATGCAACGGAGAAAATTGAACAACTGATGGGAACATGTCCTCCTCCTCCACACTAGGTGGCGATATGTGTCTTTTCAGCGGGTTAATACGGCCAACTTTCTGGCTGACCTATTATGTCATATAATAAACAAGACTCCTTCATGCAGCAGACCGGCATTTCAAACAACAGCGAGACAGATAATAGTTCATCTTTTTAATCTGGTACGTAATATGTGCGCTACTTCTGGTGCAGATAAGATGGCGCTATCCCCCAGGTGGTTCTTCTGTCGGCTCTGTTTACCTTCTTCTTCTTCTGCGAGCGACTTTCTTGGATGTTTTTGTTCCCGGGGTCATGCACCTACGCAGCGGTTGTGGAGTATGTGCACACGCATTGTCCAGTTAAAGTCGGATTAAGATGTACACATGGCAGGGAAAATTGATTTCTAAACGCATTATCTTGGTGTCTCAATCAGTTAAAGAGAAGGTTTTAGTCAGAGTAACATGTTTACATGCACGTGTCAAATTGTCCAGTTAAAGTGGGATTAAGGCAATAATTGTTTTCAGGCACCTTTAAACAAACTGAATGCATTGGAAATCATGACCAACTCCAGTCGTTTATTATATGATGTAATAGGTCAACCAGAAAGGGGGCCGTATTACCCCACATATAAGACACATATCGCCACCTAGTGTGGAGGAGGAGGACATATTCCCATCAGTTATCCGATTTTCTCCGTTGCATGTAAACTGGGACAAGGAACGCACTAACTAAATGCAATGACTCATAGAAACCCAGCTGACTTTTCTCTGTGTCACTCAGATGCAGTGAAGTTGGTTTCTGATGGTCTTTCACAAATAAGTACACTTTAAATAAGTAAGACCTTAAATTCCATGTTTAAAGGCCTCGTCTGACATTTGAAGTCCCGACTGGCATTTAGGTTCAATTTCATTTCCAGAGGTCAAAACACAGAGTGTGCCCTGTAAATATATATTGTGCACTGGGACAAAAACTCACGGGTAGCACAGATGGCTTGTCTGTGTGTGTGTGTGTGTGTGTGTGTGTGTGTGTGTGTGTGTGTGTGTGTGTGTCGACTGCAATTTTTTTTTTCTCAGTGTTTTGGACAGAGTGGTGATGGGACAGAGTGGTGATGGGATGGGTTAAGAGGCTGTTGCTGCAGCACACGGTTCCATATCTCTGCCATCCGACAGCTGGTCAGCTTAAGATAACCAGCGCCAGTCTAAAGTAAGCTTACTTTTAAAAAAAACTGGTTGTTTTATGTCCCATTTTTTCCCATAGCTTGTCCCATATTTTCCCATAGCTTATCATGTGGTGCACATCCTTTGGCTTTGGCTGCTGAGTTACACTCAGATGGTTTGGTTACGTCACCACGTTTGACTTCCACTCATGACCACAGTGTGTTTTTCGTGTTGTGTAATGTGGACTCACCAGGAAAAACATGCCTTTTTAAACAACATGTGCTTGGGGCTTTTATTGTCAATTGTGAATCATATGAAATGCTTCTGATGATCATGTTTCGGTGAGTTACCACACTGATAATCCATAAAACCACAGGTAATAAAAGAGACGGGACACGCTGGTCCTACTTTGGCCATCCAGCTTTTATGTAAGAGCCAGATGAGGAAATGTGTTTTGCAGCTGACAATCATCAGCGCTCACATTTATCAACTCCCCGGAGAACCAGCCCAGGACAGTAAAAGACCAGTGGTCAACCTCAAGCTAATCTTGGCTTATTTTGTCATCTCAACCATCAGACAAAAACAAAACTGAGGGCATATTCAGACCCTGAATTAGGATCCGATCTGAGCTATTAGATCATGGAAAAGACAGGCGTGAACATACCCAGGACACGATGCCCCGCCCACACTTCCTCCAGACTCCAGACTTTCTGTTTTCTTTTAATTAATATTACACTCTGCTCTACCTCCACCAGTTACAAGGGAATGTTGGTTTATATACTGTATGTATGTATTTATTTAAATTTTCCAACTAACACGATCCCACGGGAACGCTTCACGAAGCAGTTGGCATAGCAACTGGTAGTCATCATGATATTGCATCCTGAAAGTGACACTTGAACATACATCAACATTATATAAACTACCTAATATGACTTGAAAAAAAAAATTATTTGGTGTGTGTTTTAGTTCGGCCCAAGTTCCATCCACTGACATGGAGGGGGTGGAGCTTATGACTTATACTGCAGCCAGACACCAGGGGGAGCTCTACTTGCTTTGGCTTTACTTTTGATGAGCTGATTAGTTTTTATCAAAAAATTGTTTTTAAGTTAATACACACACTTCCAATAAAGTGGTTGTAAAGTAACTTGTAATCTAACTTACCGTATTTCCTCCAATAGTGGCTGATATTCAGTTAATAGCTAGGTCTTTTATAATGGCCGGGGGCGTGGTTTACAGGAACAAATAATGGCCGGCTTCAAATACAGACTAAAAAAATAACCGTATGTTCATTATGTCATTATGGATGCTGCTCATGTCAGCCATATGTAGTAACAACAAGAGCCAACAGATGGCAGTAGCTACATTTTAAGTGTCGCATGAACCCAACTTTTCAACATAACACTGTCAAAACAACAGGGAGCTTTAGCGGCGTGGTGCAAAAAAAGAGGATTTGACGTTAAATTCAAGGAGAAGGTTTTGAAATGTGCAGGAAATATTCAGGAGAGGAAGCTGTCAGATGCTTCAATATCAACCTGTGAAGAATAAGTTGTTCTAACCCCGGGACTATTACCCTCTGGTACACTATGGCTATTTAAGTTACTGTAAAAATTCATGTGTGTACAGTACCAATATGTGTGTTTTTTTTTTTTTGTTTTTTTTTTGCTTTGTTTTGTTTAAAAAAAAAAAAAAAAGCTTGTCAATTTGCCCAATAAATGAACCTTGTCTATTTTTTCAGAGTTCAAACTGATACAGTGGTGTAATTTATTTGCTGCTGTTGCGTGGATGATGTACCTGCCAAAGTGGAAAAAAAATGTAAAAGTATGTACCGATGTGAAACAAAGGGAAATAAAGGCCTCACTCTTATAAAAGCCTGCCCCCAATCGTGGCCAAGTATTCTGGGCAGCCAGGTAAATTCAGAGCCCAGCCAGTATTAGAAGAAATACGGTAGTTCCTTTTAAAATCAAGTAATCAATAACGTAACTAACTTACTTTATAAAGGAGTAATCAATAATTGGATTACTTATTCGAGGTAACTGGGGCAACCCTGCACATATGACCGAGGAAGACAGAAGAGATTACTGTGAAAACGTTGCTGCACATGTGAAGCGAAAAGGTCTTATGACAAGAAAAAGCAGAAACGGCTGTTTATTCTCGACATGTCAACATTTTCAAGGATGATTATATAATGACCCAGCTATTATGTTTGAAGAGTAGTAGTGATTAGCATGTGCCATAACAAACAAGTAACCTCATGCTACTTGAAATGAAGACAGCGAACGCTACCTTCTTTTAGAGCAGACTGCAGCCAGTGCGGCCGACAGGCTACGAGGCTAATTTTCTTCATGCAGATTAGTTGTTCGGTTTCCACGGCGACCCGTCAGTTATTTGTCCCGGCAGCTCCATCTGAAGCCCATTCGGAGCCCTCGCCCCCCTTCCCCTCCTCTGCGACCCAGGAGGCCGCGTCCATCCCGTTCCTCTGAAACATCCCGTCAATGATAAACCTGTCGGGAACATCCAGAAACCGTAACAGGCTGAGCTACGCAACAAGAACAAGAAGCACTGGAGAGGCACATGAGACGGGACGTAACAACACAAAAAGAACACTCTGAGAGACAGAGAAGGCTGAACACTAAAAAAATAAATAAATAATGAAACAGAAATAAGTAAGAGCATTTGAGTGTGCTCTAGATTTTTATAAGGCATGACAAATTGCTTGGTTGTTGGACACGGAGCCGCATTCACTGGTGCGTGTGAAGCATATGGGATAATCATTTACAGCTTTGGCTTGTAATTTATGCGGCTTGTTTGCTGTTAAAGAAATACCGTAGCTCAATCAAAAAAAAAAAAAGGAAAAAAAAAAAAGGTAGTTGATGCCAATATCATTGTCATGCGGATCTAAATTCTGTTTACTCTGCTCAGATGTCTGGTAAACCACACGTTCGCACAGGCAGGAAAAACATCACACTCGCACATACCAACAGAAACCACAGAGCGGCTTTTGTAAAAGAAACCAAAAAAAAAAGGCTTCTGTGTTCGACAGCTATCATTCATATCTATTCGTGTTCCGTATTTATTTATTTTTCAAGGAAACTCGCAACTGCTAAACTGACATCACATCTCTTCTACTTTTAAACCGTCCCCAAACGGCAGCACGCGTTCTTTAATCGTCGCTGCTTTGCCAAACTGGAAAACATTACACTCTTATTTGTACACTCGCATGTTTTTTTTGTTTTTTTTTTTTTCCCCCCTATCTCACAAAAACATCACAGACTAGTCGGGTAAAAGCAATTTTCCCATGAAAATGTCCATTCAAATGTGGGTGATGTCACGCATGTCGCTGAACCAAGATACGACCCTGCTTCTAATACGTTTGGAGGTAATAATTAGACCGGCGGGACCGGGCACTGGAGCGCTGCAGTTTGGGGTCTGAATCAGCACAGCTCTGCTATTTCAGTGCTAAACAAAAGGTCAGAGGTCAGAAACAACTAAGTACATTTCCCACTGGCGACAGGAGAGGCAGAATGGCGCGGGGGGGGGGGACAGGGAAAAGAGGAGAAATGATGGAGCTTCTAGACTTAAAATAATTCAGTGGGCCTATAGATGAAAACGCTAAGAAATGGCGTAATTTATTTATATAGGACCCCGTATGCAACTCAGCGGATAATACGCATCTGAAGTGGGCAATAGAAGATAATAAAAGAGTGAAGCACATGTACACGCAACTGCTGTGTAATAACAGAGGTGAAATTGGATTCATACCGCCTTTGCTATTTCATTTCTTCCCTGTTCAACGCTGTGCATCTAAGTTATTTTTATTGTGTGTTTGAAGCCGTCAACAACAACCTCATTCTGTGTACCCTTGACACAGCCGCACTCAGACCACAGTTAAGTTCTGTTAAACTCGTAGCATGGCCTATATGTGAAATGCGTGTGCTCTGACTTAACGCGCTTGCGCTCCGTCCTGCATCAACACAAACGGCAGCGTCCACCACAGTCGACCTCACGGGTGAGTAAACAAAATCTTTTACAGTTCACAGTTACGGTGACTAATCTGATCTAATCTGCTGTGTTACATTTATAATAACAATTTATTGTCGTTATTTGCTAATATCATATGACACAGAAAAAAATGGACGAAGATGACCTGGGCAGTTTAATGAAAAGAATTTAAAGCAGTTACAGGATGACCCGGAGAAAATCTACATACAGTTACTCCTCCTCTACAAGACAAATAAGTGTTGCTCCAGTCCTGTGATTACATTATCATATCAAGATTCCTTTCACATTCATGCTCTCATTGTGTCACCCAAGCTTTTCGTGAGCGTGTCTTTCAGAGAGTGTGGTGGTCAAGAATCAAACCAAGGACTTCTGCATAGTATGAATATGCATTGGTGAGTCATGTGTTTGTGGCCTAGAGGTAGAAGGAAACATTTTAAGAAAACCTTGAACATTAACTAGCAGTCATGGAGCATACAAATGCTTCTGTGTAACATTCTGCATCCTGACACTTACTTAGCTTCTGTGTGGGGACCTGTGTTCTGTCTAGGATGGGGTATGTGTGGTTTATACTTCCACGTCAATTTGGCGCAGTAGGTTCGCCAACAGCCCACACCCTGCACAGACCCCAATGCCGTTTGTAGGTACCACATCTGCTCGGGCTCTACCACATTGGCTCGGCGAGTCAACTATACGTTCGGTTCCATTCAGCTCAGGCTGTGACATCGGCTCGTGGTCAGATATCCCAAATTTAGTTTATTTTTCACAATATGTTTGTAAGACAAAAGACAAGAAATACGACAACAGCACATTATTCGTAAAAATAAAGTAATTAAATGACATAATAATTTGAGTCGTATAGTAGGCACAAATAGATTTCATAAGTTTTATCCTTAAAAATATGAAATAATAATACAGCTTTTATCAGTTTATCCAAAGAGTAAAAGGCCTCAACAAAACCACTAAGTTGCTCTGGTTCGCCAACAACCGCTAACCGCTAAAACTGCTAACCTCTGTCCCGCCTTTTCCTGTTGTCCAACCAGTTATAAAATGCAAACATCCCTAACGACTACGTGACATCATCCGGAAGCGCCGGATACTCCCCGAGCAGATCTGGTACCTACCTGCTGACGTGCACCTCCCTAGAAATGTAACCACGGACCGCTTGATAGTAGCATACTTCCGCTTTAGTATTTCCATCTGATCCTCCATCTCCACAATTTTCGAATCGATTGTTTTGCATCAGTAACAACACGCTGTGGTGAGGTTAACTGAGTGGGAAGTGAAGCAGGAAGTAGAAACAAAAATGAACCCAACTGGCACCGACTAACGTTTGGGTGGCATTTTTACAAAGCAAGCCAGACAAACGAGGCAGAAGTGTAAATGGCAGCCCAGAATATGTGCATAGATTACGCTGTCTGCGTCTCGCAATACTTTAACTGAGCCTTAAGGCCTCCCTCTACCATGTTTGAATTGTGTCTTCACCATGCTTAGATGGTGCTCAAGGCGTTTTACGTTAATGTTGTCCTCACAGAACTCCTTGAACAATAAACCGACACAGAAAACCGACACAGAAAACAATGCACAAAGGCTAGTGTTCATTTCTTAGTCAGTCTTGCAGTTTTCAATTAGCATAAACAGAAGTACGTTAAAAGTTGGAGACTTCATACCTTGTGCATCATCTCTCAGTGAGCTGAACGCTACATGCATGTAAAAAGAGACATTTTCAGCAAAGCATGATACAGACAGGTGGCAAAGACAGGACACAGTGGATACGAGTAGGAGAAAGATCGCAAAAATTTTAAATATCTATTCAACTACTGCGCTTATACTAGTTCCCTGTAGAGCCTCGTTGTAGTTGCAGTAACTTTAATGAAAGAAAAACCTTCAATATTCCATTGAATGTGATGGTCAGCCTCCATTCTCTTAGTAGTTACTAATCTGTCTAAATTATTGTGGCGTAGGTAATCATCAACATGTGTGATATCGCGTGTGTCGTCGCTGGGATTTGTAGCTTTAGTCCAAAATTGTCCAAAACAATGAAACTAATGGAGGGAACATGCATTAATCCAAGGTAACTGCCCCTGACCATCTGTCTGTCATTGTTTTTGTTCATCATGTGTCCATCTGTCACACGCGCAGTGCCTCCTACACCCCTGTCCGGATTTAACCGAAAACTGCCGGGCAGCATTTTGGCGTCTTCTTTGTCCAAATACAGCTTGGGAAAATAACAGAAACAGCCAAAACCATTTTTATAGAAGTTGCCAGTTTCACATAAAACACGTGCTGGAAAGTGAAAGGTCAGATTGAGCATTTATTTCCCAAAGTGTTGGGAAATACCATTTGCAGGGCTACATCCTGCTTCATAATCGAAGGTTAACACAGTTTTGCAGAACAATGAATGCCTGCAGAGGATACTTTGAGAGTTTTTTTTTTTTTTTAAACACTCAAAATATGTGGTTTAAATAAATGGATTAAAAAGCATAGTCGTGTCATCACCGGAAAAATCTTTGCTGGTAACCAGTTATGTCAGATGTTAATTTATTTTTCACATGCACAGGAGAGGAGGGTAAAGGATTTGTGCAGCAACTCTATTTGGCCATACTTCCTGTTAAACTGAAGGGCCTATGGGGAGGCTCATCGACATTCACAGCAAATCCCACCTTTCTGATTAGATTTGCAGGAAACCGTAGACTGATTTGTCTCATTTCTCTATTTTGTTTTTTAAACTTGGCTTTTGTCCTCGCAGAGCTGTTGTAAAGTGCCTTTACCACACGCATTACATAACCATTTCCCAGTTCTCCCTAATCCTCCATGCGGGCCTGCGCAACCTGTTGGTACATTTGTGCTTTTAGCAGAGATACGACTAAACATGTGACAGCATTTGCTTAAAAACAAAACAAGACATTTGATAGGTTAAGATGCTGGTTGCACGGGTGACTGTGATCATCATCAGCTTGCAGCGTAGGCCTACTGCAGTCTTTCTCTTTTCAATGAATATTTGATAAACTGAACGTATGGTAACGACACTTTCTCATTATCTCATTCCACATTTTCAGGATTGTCTCAGTATTGTATAGATTCTGATTTTACTGTGGAGGTTTCTTCAGCGTAGAATACAGTAGATCCCTTCAGAAACGCTCCTTTTACAGATAAGTTGAATGCATAAACAATGAATCTGCTGATGGAATAGAAGCATTACTTTGTGTTTCAATGCTACTCAAGTATTGGCCGTGGGCTCCCCAAGACCTCATTTTATACCTCTCCTGCAGCTACATCATCACTTAATCAGACATGCACTGGTCAGCTGTATGTGATGCGTGTGTGCTGCAGGCTGTGTGACATACTTCAACTGAATAACTAATTGCATTGCAAAGCTGCATGGCTTAAGCTCAGCATTTGCTGAAGGCAGCTCATCACTGATTGGTTTTTCACGGTGAGTCGGTTAATGGTCAAATGCAGTTATAAACTACGTTTATAATATACTTTTGCTACTTTGTGCTTCCCTGGATCAAACCACTCCGTTGCTTATATTTAATGGAAATAGTGAAATGGCTCAACTCTGCTCACTCCCCCCCGCAAACAAGCCGCCCTCGTGTCTAAACCGACGCGTTTAATTTGGAGGCCGGTGCGCGTGTTGCTGTGAGTGCGCGATCGCTGGCGAATGACAGATTACTCACATTTGTGTGAGCCGGTGTAATCCGATTCCAGTTCATTCTGTGCAAATCTCATGTCGTCATACCGTAGGGCTTCAGCGGGGAGCGCTTCGGCTCCACGCTAGGCGTGAGCAAACGAGCGCGGAGTCATTCCACCCGGATGCACTTTGCACGGCGAGCCACTCATGTCAACAACTGTTTGATATATATGCAAGTACAGACTTGAAACACATTTTAATTTAGTCCAGATTTTTTTTAAATGGATAAAAAAATATTGCAATTACACTAAATGATTATTTCTAGTGCATTGTTTCCTGTTTGTTAGTTATACTACCATCACTTCAAGTTCCGTACATCCTTCGTGCAATTTTACTGAATTTTACTGAAGCATTTATTGCTCTACTATTGTGTTGTTAAAATGTTTTGATTTTTAAATTTATTTTATAAAGCACACATATCCACCTGTGTGTTTGAGAGTTACAAGAATATATGAATCATATGCCATTCTCTAATACTATAATTTCCCTTATTTACATTTTAAAGACTCTAAATCTTTTTGAATGTTTTTATTGCGTAAGATGATGTTTTCCCCCCTTGTTATTGTTATTATTAGTATTAATGTTATTGCAGTGCTGGTGTCGGAGTAGGAGTGCTGCGTTTCCTCGCAGCCTCCCATCGACGCGATCGTCCATCGACTCCCTCACTGTACACCAAACTCGCTGCGCTCTGACCACTGCAACTTTTGCAGAGACTCCTCACTCCACAGACATGTCGCACAATAGCTGAAGTAAATCTGTCATCGTGGCTCATCATCCGAGCCCGGAAAAAAAAAGAACGCACCGTGGGCGCACGGCCTCTCCTCTGGCCCCTCTTCCTCGTGTCGGACCCTGCGTTTTTGGAGGAAGGAGGAAAAATAAAACACGCCTGGATATGAATTATGAGCATTTTTCGCACTAATGAACTGGGCCAGTAATGCAGGAGACCGCGGCGACCCTCTCATCAGTGTTTCAAGATGGCAGATTTTTATTGAGTTTTGAACAGAAATCTCGCTTTATTTTCTGCCATGAATAACAGAAATCCTTGCACCGATGGCCCCTGTATACGAAGGTAAGGTGTGAATTTGTGTGGTTTTTCTTCTCCTCCTGTACCTACTGTTGTGATACAATTGTATTGCGGTTCGCACGGAGGGGGAGATAGATGCGTCGCATCCCCTTTTCCTTCTGCCAAAAACCAAACACAACGCGTATTATCCTGATATTTTCTGAACGCGTACGACAAGCAGGCTGTCACATCCCCAGTGGGGTTTTTGCGCTTTAACGCTTTTGGCCACAGTTAAAGAATATTGCTCAGTCAGATGTGGTGCCAGCCGGAGCCGTGTCCGTTAAAATAGCGCTCGATACGGCTACAAAACCTCCTTTAATAAGGTCACACACAAGCCTGTGTCTTACGCACTATATGCCCCGACACCTGGAAATGTTGGCTTCTGTCCTCCTGTTTGTTCCTGGTTGAAAATAGACTATATCTCTGATCAAAGAATGAGAAGGAATAGAAGAAGACCGATCGGGAGACCGATCTGTCCGGGTCTATTCATTCCCCCATCTCTAGTTATTCCACGTAAATTAAATACAAAAAAAAGAACAACAACAACTATATTGACTTAATGTGTCTCAGTGGCTTGGTGCATTGGTTCATGTATGTGTTTGTCTTCCGGAAAGGCAAGCTTAAATACAGGGTATTTCGCTATGGCTGCAGCATTGTGCCTGTGACTAATCCAATTGAGAGAACGCTACCCCTCATGCTCCTCTAAATTATTTGCTGTCATACAGTTTTTTTTTTTTTTTTTGTATTGCAGAGGGAGGGCAGTTCACACAACGCGCATTGTTGTTCTTCTTTGCAATGTCGCTGCAAGGTGGGTTATACATTAAATAAAATTAAAAAAAAAAGCATTCGCGAACGGCCCGTCAGAATCCGTGCACGATCGGGGTCCGTGAACTGCAGCCACGGGGGGAAAATATCATCCTGAAGTGCGTTCGGAAACAAACACGGGCTCTCGTGACGAGCGGCTGCGTGCGATTTTACTGTTTTGATTCGCGTTTCGTTCAGATGTAGTTTACGTATCGGTTCAGAAGTGCTGTAGCCCTGCAGAGATGCTGCTCCGACTCCCCGGCCTCTGACAGCCTTCGTGGGTTAAACGCATGTGACGCGTGATCAGGTGCAAATACAAAGTGAATGGCAGCACAAGCAAATAATGACCCTTGATGATTCCCATATTTATTTTGGGGCAGCCTCCTGTTTAGTATCTGCTTGTCTACTCTATAGTCCCTCTGCTGGTATTAAAGGGAACCCCTGCTTTCTTTCCTGTTGGAAAGTGTCTAATGAAAAGTAACACTTAAAACACATTTTTAAAGTGGCAAGCAACTTTATATTTAGGAGATAGGGTGGGCTGTTAAATGAAGCATGCCGTCATGATGTACAATGCGGTTGCTGGTAACAGTAAGTGCTGTCATGTCCCTATAGGAAGATTATAGTGATTTTTCATTAGGGGTGTTGAAGCTTCGAGGCGTAGCCCGAGAACCTGGCGCTTCAACATGAAAAGGAAAGCTGAAATGAGACTCCTATGCAAAAGGTAATTAGTGTAAATTACATTCCCTGGCTTTTTTCCTTTGCCACGGAGAGGAGGAGAAGGGAAGAGAAAGAGGCAGCAGGGGGAATTAATTACCTTGCCTGTCCTCCTCAGTGTTGGAGAGGGCTGTTATGTAGAGCAGTCATGGAAATGACCAAAGTCTCCGGTGGAAAATAGGTCTAGGGGGCCCTCCACATAGAATGGGATTGGCTATTATGGTAATTACTCACCCCTGGCTACAGGGCAACTAATAACTTAAATCTATATGATTAACTACTTCCTTTGTCTGTTTAAAGTTGTGCTTGTTGAGGGGAACGGGTTTGTGTTTGCTTCAGATGTTACATTCGCAGTCATTCAGTAGCGTTTCATATGGGGAAGGGGTTGTAATGATAGCGGTTGCTGTTCTCCTGTGGGGTTTGCTTGTTTTGTTTTGTTTGCCTTCAGTCCTTCTCGGCCCAGACGGGAGGCCATCAGGCAGACCTGCTGACTGGAAGTGTAGTGGTGCGATCACCCTGGGAACCTGGTCTCATAACCCACACTGACACCTTGATGGATGTCTGATGACCAGAGCAGGTTCAGCAGCCCCCCTCCCACCCCCCCTCCCGCACCCCCACCAAGCTGTGGAAAAGCTAATATTCAGACGCTGCAACCCTGACTTCTTCCCCGCCCGATCCCCTTGCTTGGCCAGATATGGACGAGGGGAGGGGGGTTGCTCATGCATGCATGTGCATATGTCTCTATCTGTCTGCGAGTCCCTGCGCAAGCGGGTGTCCCATGTTTATTGGACGGGGCTGCGAGAGGATTAGACAGCTGCAGAACTGGGCACCGGGCAGGATGGGAACTTCATTTTTTCTGATCTCACAGGTCGAGCAGTGCTGTTCCACAGTGGATTGATTCATTCCCGCCTGGAAAAAAAACGGCCAGAGCGTGGGTCAGAAGCCGATGCTGATGATCACGGCGGCGGCGACGGCCGGCGGTGCGGCATCACAGGCAGATTAATGTTTTATCCATCCAAGCAAACATGTGTGTGTGTGTGTGTGTTAATGTGACTTCGAATTACCCCGTGGTTTCCGGGTACGGAGAATGCACCCTGCCCTCGCCTTAGCGGACTCTGTGGACAGTGGAAAAGGGAGAAGGATGGAAGGAGGGAGGGAGACTTTCTCAGAAACAGCCCCCCACTCCCCCCCACCGTCTCCCTCCCTCCCTCGGTCCCTCCCTCCCTCGGTCCCTCTTCCCCTCACGCTTGTTTGGGGCTGCTTGATTGATATCTTCCTCACAGACCACGTCCCAGACTTAGACTCCAAGGTTGCAGCTTTTTAAACTTTGATTAGAATTGCAGGAAGAACCCTGGGCGCCTTTTGGTGGGGGCCATGGCAGGGCCACACCCCGTGGTGGTGGAGTCGGGGGAACTGATGGTCTCTCTTCCTGATTGTTATGACAAGCAGGGTGGCGTGTTTAGCTCTTTACTGTCCACTGTGGGGGGGACGGGAGGGGGGGGTTAACTCCAGTTGGTGAGAGATGAGTTAAACAGCCTGCAAGAAAGAACAGTCCCCGCTTTGCAAAATTGTCGTCGCTGTTTATTTTGACTCAGTGGCCATTTTGATCTTTTTTTCCCCCCCTGACTTGATTCATTGCCCCGTGACTTGTTTAGAAGAGGGTTTTTGCTCGCGAAAGGGTTATGAAAATGGATAAGCTGTCTTTACAAGTATCGCTTTTGCATTATTCAAAGCTTCTCATCTGAAAAAGAAAGTGAAATCCAGTGTTCGGGGATTCTTTGTGCTATTGATTTGTTGAAGCATTTAGTAGAAGTAGCTGAGGCTTCGGATGGAGGGAGAATGTGAGTTTTATGTGACGACGGGGGAATACGTGAGCGCCGCGGCGCGCTGAAATAGTTCACAGGTGCGATCAGAGAGTTCTAGAAACCGGTGGGAGGTGGGTGAGGCAGAACCGAGATGACAGGTTGGTGGAGACTGGTCGACGCAGGAGCCTTCAGACTTCAGTATGAGCAGAAGACTCGTGGCTATTTCAGCAGCTTCAGATTTTCATGTATTCTTTTTAGAAATTTTGCTCGCGGCCCTCTCGTGCGTCACTCCTCCGGCTAGTTCTCTGCGCACGGAGGAAATTTAATTGAGATGCACGGGGACTTTGCATTTTCTCTCGGCCTCTTGTTTTGTTTTTTTTTTTTCTGCCATATGCTTCAGAGCTCTCTCAGAGACAGCTCTGAAAGCCCAGCTCTGAGGTCCTTGTGCACAGAGCCCACATCAGTTGCTGACATGAGTTCGCTTTTCTTTTTTTTTTATCTAAGGGGAAAGGGTGCAGATTGGTCGGGATGGAGACTCAACCCGGCCGACTGCTTACACAAGGCATTTCCGTGCTGGTTGTCATGCATGTGCGAAGGCTCTGGTTTTTTTGTGTGTGTGTGGTGTCAGCTTGTTTGGAACAGATGCCCCTGGCTCTGACTGGGAGTGTGACGATTACAGCCCCTGTTAGGGAGGAAACTGGTGTAACTGGCATCCTTAAGTTGCGTTAGTTGCAGCGGATTTAAAGCTGCAGAAACGGGACGTCCGCACTCGAGAGCCTCGCTCGATAATGGGTTTCGATTTGCGTTGCCAATTATGAATATTTCACTATCACGCATGTAGGATAAAAATAGCGGCCGCTGTATTAAATAACCAGTTCTTGCACCAAGTTGTGTAGCAACCAGCTATATCTGTGTGAGTTGAAATGGGAGCCTCCGTGCTTTCTGACACATCCATTGCTTTGATCAGCTCCGAGAGCCACGGTTCAAACAAAGGTTCACGTTTTACTACTTCTCAACGCGGCGCCGAGTGAATAAAGCCTTTTGTGAACTTGGGCGCTAATTACAGAAGGATTCCCAGAGCAGGAAGGCCACTTTATGTGCTGCAGATATAAAATAAAATCATCTTTTATACGTGTGAATAATGTTGCATAATGTTTATGCTCGTGCGCCGCACATTGTACGCTCACTCTACGCGACCTCTCATCGTTCAGTCCAGTTCCCACCCTGCATTTCGCCGCCCCACCCCCACGTCTATCTCTTATCTGTCCTTCCATCCCGCTCTGTTTGTTGATAAGCCGAGAGGCCATTGGCCAGCACACATGGTGCCCATGTGACACTTCAGCAACAGCCTGATGGCCAGATTGGAAGCCCCTACATGTGTGTGTGTGTGTGTGTGTGTGTGTGTGTGTGTGTGTGTGTGTAATTGGAGGATGGTCTGAGAAGAGGTCTGGCTACTGTAGCTTTTTTGTTCTTTCTAATCATAACCCCCACTCTGCAGGGCTCAGTCTCCCCCACATCCCCCCTCCAGCTTTATCTTATTGCTTCGTCCCATCTCTAACCCCCCCTCCCCACCGAACCAAACCAGGCTTGTTTTTGCTGCACATTGTCCCAGGTCTTAATCCTATTGTTTGTGGTAATGTCCCCCACTCCCCAAACCCCACTCCCCACTAGCCAGCCCGTTTGACATTGCACTCTGACCGTGTTTATCACCGGCACGTGATGCGACGGGAAAAAGTTGGAGCGGCCGAACGCAAAGACAACAGACGACGCAAGGTGATGCTGCAGCTGCGAGGGCAACAACCGCGGCACTTCATTTAAAACAAAAGATCCTAACCGTCTCTTCATCTCGCATGAGGCGGGGAGTGAAAAATGCTTTGCGGTTTTTAATCAGCCCTTTCATAACCTCCGCATTCTTCCGAGAGGGAAGAGGCATGATGTGCGAGGATGGAGGAGGGAGAGCGGGGAGTGTTTACAGACAGATATTAAAATGAGCGTGGAAGGTTTGGGTTACATGTTGAGATTAGGCCACTTTTTAAGGTGGACTGTACCGCGTGTGTGCCCAGCCAACGTGGACTAAGTGCCGGCTGCCAGCCTCATCACCACTCCTGGCTCTGGCCCCCTCTCAGTCATGGAAGGGAAGTGGAGCGATGGGCGGCTGCTGGCGGCCCCTTCACAGATGGCTGCAGGTACAACGCTACGCTTGGCTGATAACCAAAGGACTTCAAAGCTCAGACGAGCGCTCAAGCCCATTTCAGTCCGGAGCCAGGAGGCAAAAGCCACGGAACAGAGAAAGGAGACGGCAATAGAGAAGGAGCCGGGTAGTCAAAAGAGTCAACAGGCATGGAAATGAGCAGCGCCAGCCACATTCTCCTTCTCTTCTCCGTCGTCCGCGTCTCATCTTCCTATTTAATCGTTAAAATCTTTGTTTTTCTTTTTTCCCCTACGTGCTGCTGCGCGTCGCTCATTAACCATGTTGGCCAGAAACGGGAATGAAATGTCACAGACGGAAACGGTCGCGCTTCTTTCTCTTCTCTCTCTGGTCAATTTTTTATGACGGTAAACTAACAAGCCGCACATCAAAAGAAGAAGAAGAAGCGGGAAATGATGAACCACGACCAAAGTCATCGCTGCGATTCCAAAAGAGTTTTTAGAGTAATGAAATGAGTTCAAATGGTATCTGTGCAAAAAAAAAAAAAAAAAAAAAGAGGATTTATTCGTTACTGCTGAAATCAGGAAACCAAGCTTTTATGAGCTTTTAGGGGGTAATGCAGAAACAGAGAGAAACAGAGATGGATGTTGAAAAGTCATTGGTTCAATTAGACATTCCAGTGGCTCCTCTAATAACACTCCAGCCCTGACACACGAAAAAGCTGAATGTCCCAACTCTTAAGTAATATCTGTGCCTGGCTACACTGCTGCTGCATCTGTGAAGGCTTTAACTGATATTCAGTTGCAAAATGAGTGAATGATTATGGTTATTTAATGGCAGTTTGAGCCCGTAATATCTTTCTAATATCGGTTTGAAGAAAAGTTTTACCCTCGTGGCTCATATTATTTTATTCGGAAAGATGAGCAGATTTCCTTTTCAGCCGTCTCATTTTATTTTAGTGGACTTATAGTCCAAGCCCGCGCTCATAAAACAGAAACAATAGTAATGTTTATTTATGGAAACGCTGCCCGTGTGCTCCTCATTCACACGTGGCTCATTATTAAGGAGTGTGAACGCGGATTTATGGTAAACATGACTAAGCTGCGTTCGGGAATCACGGCTCTTGTTTATATTACTGGGCTCCGAGTGTGTTGCAGTATGAAAAGCAGACACCTTTTAGATCCACTCCTCACCTCCTCACCTTCAAGCCTTGAACGGGCCCACGCAGCCTGAGAACAGTGGCCAGGCCAGAGTGCGGCTGGCAGCCTTTTGGAAAGAGGCCTAACGTCAAGGACTGAGAGGAGAAGACGAAGAGGGAGAAATGGCAAGGAGAGGGAGAGGAGGAGGGAGAGCGTGAAAGCGGGGGGAGGAACAAGAGGGGGGGGCGTAAAGGAAGGGAGGTGTGAGGAAGGAAGGACGGAAGGATGGAAAGGAAGAAGGAAACTGAAGGAAGGATGAGGAGGGGAAGGAGAAAGAGGGAACGAAGGAAGGAGAGAAGGGAAGAAGGAGGGAAGGGAGGAAGCAAGGAAGGAAAGAGGGAACGAAAGGAAGGGAGAGAGTGGAATGAAGAAAGGAGGAGAGAGGAAGGAGAAGAAGGGAGGTGAAGGAAAACTAGGAAGGAAGGAGAGGAAGGAAGAGGAAGGAAGAGGAGAAGAGAGGAAAGAAGGAAGGAAGGACAGAGGGAGGGAGGGAGGGAGGGAGAAGGGAGTGAAAGAAGGAATGAAGGAAGGAAGGAGGAAAGATGGGAAGGAAACAATGGAGGAGGAGGAGGCAAGAGGAGGCTGAAAGGAGCAGAGATTGGAGGTGGAGGCATGGATACAGGAAGAGGAGGAGGGGGGAGGAGGGGGGAAGGAGGAAAGAGGAGAGGTGGACCCAGGGATGGGGGTGAGAAGAAGGGATAAAGAGGATAAGGAAGGAAGGGAGTGGAGGGAAGGAAACAAAATAGGAAGGAGGGAGGAGGTCCAGAGGTCACGGCTGCAAAGGAGGCTTGGAGTTGGGAGGGTGGGTGTGGGTCATGATTACTTTGAATGAGCTGAGGTGGGGTGGGGGTGGGGGGTGTGTCTCAGGGAGGGAATTGGGAGGAGGTGGTGTTTGCCCCCAGTGTTGTTGGGGGTCGTAGATCTCACCCATTTAACCCGTCTCCTTCCTACATCTGGGATCAGTGGATGAGTGGATGAGTGTCTCCTGACTGAACCCAGCAGCTGCTTCCACACACACACAAACCTGTTTCCACCAAGACTCTTTCAGAGAACGTGGTCCAGAAAAAGGGCCAGAAGTTCGACCTTTTAGCTACGAGGACCTGCTCCAGACCTGGTCCAGGCTAGACCGCGTCAGTTCAACTTAAAGACATCAGGGAATCCCTCTCAGTTCCATTAAACATTTCAAAGCAACCTGAGCCAGGCCAACAGACTACCAGCCTTTCTGTCTTTATTCACAGTAAGCGTAATAATTCATTATTCACCAACTTCCCACAGCTCCTATTTTCCATCTGTTTAAAAATCCTCCTCAGCTTCCACAAGGCTACGAGTTTAGAAACATCTCAGATCACAGGATCGTTCCTCAACTGGCAAATTCTCACTGTGCGTGCATGCTTGCTTCGTCTGATGTGCCGAACTTAAAGCGTCTCGTAATGTGGATAATTGCGAAAAGGCAACTCTCATTCTCTCGAGCGAGATATTTCCCGTTTATTCCAGCCGCTTCGAGCCCGCGCGCGGCCGCTTCTCCCTCGCTGTGCGTTGGTTAAACTGATTGGTCGGAATGGCCGTTTCCCGCCTGGTTTTGGCTGCTATTTACGACTCCGAGGACACTGTAAATATGATCAGCTAAAGCCACGATTTTCACGCTGAATCAGTCGCGGAGGGCTGAGTTGGCCGGCCGTATTTATTACCTCGGCTCCGCGGCCAGAAGGATTTAACAGCCAGGTTTATGACACCACTGTCAGTTGGATTAAGGACACATATGCCTTGCTAAATTGGTATGAGAGCGTGTGTTTGCAGTGTCTGTGTGTGTGTGTGTGCGCGCGCGCTGTAATCATTTAAGTGTTTGAATACATTGTCTGCTGCTTGTCAAAGAAAAAGGCAGAATAAGAGGAGCGGCAGAAGGAAAGAAGGGATTAAAATCATTTATTAAGCGTGCATATAAATGAGTCACCTGCAGGATGAAGTCAGACATATACGTGTTGAGGCATATCGGAGGAAGGGAAAAAAGGCTCGTAGCTTATATTAGTAGATTTTTATGGCCTCAGTGTGACCCCAGATTCACACAGTCCCTTGAAATATCACATGTCCCCAGCTTGTGTTTAAGTGTGGTGGTATCCTTATGGTGGGGGGGCCATGAAGAGAGCTAAGATGTGTAAGATGGGCAGAAGTTCTCCTCTTCTATCTGTCGCCTTAGAGCCAATGAAAAGTGGAATTCATGCGTCACAACTGAAAGTAACAGCTGCAGCGTTTTATTGAACGCAAGAGAAAAAAAAAACAATAAGATACCACAAAACATATTTCCTAATGTCTTCCCTTTTTTTTTTTTTTTTTTTTTTTTTAAACGTAGACACAACGCAGCTCCAGGAAGCGTGCATGAATGGTCTAAGCGTGCCTGGTCAGGTTAAACTGGTTCCTGTTGTTGGGGTTCATCGCTCGATTTTTTAAATTTTTTTTTTTAATTTTGCACGGGCGGGGCGTCAAATTTATCTCTCTGGGCTCGCGTATGTGTTTTTTGGGGAGTTGGTTGTTTTTTGTACTGCCTGTTCGTACAGAGCTGCAGATAAAGTTGAACGCACACGTGGAGCCTCATAAATGCATAGATGTTCCGTAGGTGCATGCCTGAATACACGTGCATGAGCACATTTGTGTTGCGTGTATGTGTGTGCGTGTGTGTGTGTTGTCGTGTGCATCCTTGGCGGAGCTGAGCGCGTGGAGCAGGGCGGGCGTTATTCCAGCTGTCTCTGTTGGATATTAATGCAGCAGCAGACTTTGACCCTTGAGTTTGAAAACACACCCAAAACGAGCGCTTAGTAGTCTGTTCCATGGGACAGGGCAGGGTGGCAGGGTGGGGGAGATGATGCCGTCCTCTTGAAACACTGTCTTTCCCATTTGACGTATTTTCCCCTCTTTCTTCCACTCTTCTGGTGTTTGCACAGTTGAAATCAATTGGTTCAGTGTGCAGGCTGCAAATAGGCTGTGAAAAAACACAGTAAAATGACTTTTAGTCATTAAAGAGACAATCATATCATGTCTGATACGGCTCTGGCGAGGCTTCATAATCACAATAATAAAAACAAGGCAGCTCACACACGGTAAAAACTGCAGTGGACCTTTTTTATTATTTATTAAAAACAAAAATATGAAAAAAATAAAAAAATCCCTTCCCTTTTTCTGTTCTTTGATCATTTCTGTTTGAGAAATATAATTACATGTGTGGGACCTGGGCCTTTAGAAAGAAAATGAAGGTCTCCATGTATGAAAGCTTCAATCCCAAACCTCGCTCCACTACCCGGGGCCTTTTGTGAGCGCAAACAGTTTGAATAATGACTGAAATGTTGGTAGGTATTGAACGGGAACCCGGCTCCTTGTGTTTGTGCGTACGGGCATGCGCGCCACTTCCCGTTGAACCCCGGCGTCGTCTCGTTTCGAGTCTGTGTTTGCGAACTAGCTGCTTTTGTCCTGAAGTGCCATCCATTGAAAACCTCAGGACGAGGTGCAAACAGGGCCTTCGTTCACATCCACGCTCAAACCATCACGCCGCCTGCAGACAAACAGCGCGACTGCGAGAGGCGTGCCGCAGAAATCCGCACGGCTCTGACTCGGGCCCCGATCAGTTTACCGCTGTGCAGCGTTTTTCTCTGTTTCTCTCGCGCGTCGGTCTCATCGCCGTGTCCGGCTGTCGTTGCGAATCCCGGGGTCATAAGAGGAAGTGTGCTGTAGTTGGGGTTGTTTCGTACTGTGTGTAAATGATAAGCGCTGCGGAGAGCAGCTGCTTATCAGCCGCGTCGCCCTGCGCTCTGTTTGCAACTGTAGTCAAAGCAGCGCAGCGTGATGTATGGGGAGGATCTCGGCGGTGGCGTAGGCGAGCCTTGAGTTAACAGGTGCCGTTGGTTTATGGTCGGGCACGGGTTCAGCTCCTTCCTCCTCGCTCTTATGCTGCCGCACGTGAGACTCCTCCGCGGAACAAACAGTTTATTCATTTTAGTTCCACATTCAGTGGCGCTCTCTGTTTCTGCCTTTCTTTTGTGCATTAGGGAGGAAGTTCAGTGCTTTGTCCACTCACTCCACTCCTTATTTGATTAATAAGACATCCAGAGCCACCTCTTCCTCCTCTTCATCCCCCGCTCCTCCCCGGTTAGGCTGACCTGGCAGTATAAACAAGGCAAATGTTTTCCCTCACGCCCGGCGTTTTATGACCACGTTTTACAATGTGAAGAGCGGCGGCGTCCTTATCGCCAGTTGTCCCAGGGTACCGACGTTTTCACCTTTGCAACTGCAATGTTAGCACTGAAACTTTCACTGTACAAAAACAAAAAACAAGTATCGCAGCTTAGGTAGACCTTAGGAAGGTATTAACGTATTCAGAGTTTCGTTTCACATCTGTTTCAGGTGTGATTTTTTTTTTTTTTTTTTTTTTTTATATATGTATCACATGAGCGCTCAGCAGCTTGTTTGTGTGTGCCTGCATGTGTGTGTGTTCTTGTATCTATGCATATGCATTTTAACAAGTGCCGGGCGAACATGTTATCTCACAGCTAACACAACACGCTGTATCTTTGGCTGTTTGCTTCCAGGAAAAGGGGAGAGATGAGGGAGTGTCACATTTACAGTAGCCGCGTTGTTGATTCAAGAGCCGAGAAGTCCCGCGCATATCTGCGAAACGGCATCCATGTTTGCCTTTTAGTCTGGCCATATGCTCCGTGGATATTTGTCCTCTCTTTTGTTGGTTTGTTAAGAGCGCGCAGGGGAACCCGGCCAGGCCATTCCCACCGGCCTGATACTGCGGTCGGGATGAACATTAAGCCTGATGGAGCGGCAGCAGCCTCCAGGACAGCGCCTCCTCCCCACAAGCCTGCATCTTCAAGTCTGATGCATTATTCTATAAATAAGCAAAGATGAGAGAATAAAGAAAAAAAAAAAAAAAAAAAAAAAAAAGCAGACAGGATGGTCAATAGTGGCCATGTAGTGTCGAGCTCCAGCTCCCCCGCAGAGGACAGAGCTGAGACAGGAGGCAGGAACACGAGGCTAAGCTTCTCTGTGTGAACAAAATGTTCCTCTTCAGTGGTGTGTTCACTGTTGCATTTATCCCCGCGGTCTCTGTCACTGCCCCTACAACAGGTTTTCCTCCGGTGGCTCTGTCGGCCATGATGCCTTTTTTACTGTAACGTGATTCAAATATATATATGTGTGTGTGTGTGTGTGTGTGTGTGTGTGTGTGTGTACACTACAGGCCAAAAGTTTGGAAGCAGGATCAAATTTGTACATAAAAGATCATAGTTTCATTTTTACTTTGCAACAAAATAATAAACATGATTATTATGTAAAGACATTTTTACTCTAATTATCAGGTGTTTTTAGTTTTAGTATATACGAAGCATATACGAGAGATATTTGTATGCAGATTCTCAAAAGCCAGAAACTGAATAATGCAAACTGTGATTTGTTTTGGTGACTCTTGCGAATCTTCTCGACCATAAAACTAAAACCCTTCGTCTTTTCTTTTGCTGACATTTATTCAGCAATGGCCTGCTAACATTAATGTACACCTAAAGGTAAATTGAGGGAAGTGGTGCAATAAAATTATAAAAGCAAAGTCTGATCATGCAGTAAATACATCCCAAAAAACTAAAAGCATTGTGAACAGAAACTTGACAACGTTTGGCCTGTAGTGAATATAGATAAATGTGACGAATTTAAAAGAAAACCTGGGTACATAAGTTGAGAACATGAGGCGATACTGAATGACAGGTGCTGGACACCAATTTGGGAATATCTCTAAAGGGAGGAATATCTTTAGGAATAATTACTTCGTCACAGAAACTCTGAGAATCCATCGTGGGGATTCTTTTGTCTGCCAATTTGCTTCACTGCGTCTTATATTGGTTTGTGTCAAGTGTTTAGAGGAAGAGTGGAGGTGTGGCACGCAACACGCACACACACACACACACGCACACACACAGTGGAGGTTGAGGTAATGCTTTGTCTAGACAGTCAGAAGTCATTTCATTAGGCAGCAATTTGGCTCGCCTCCCTAACGCCCTCCAGTAACAGCGCAGACACTGGGATGTCCAGTAAAGAGACAGGGGTCACTAGAGCATCTCCGTTGGTGTCCGTGGACGTTAGACCTCAGGAAGTAGCCCGTATATATATATATATTTCACGGTACGTCCAGGCCAAGGGACATTGACCAGACAGACCCGAGTGCTGTCTCTGGATTGTCTCCTTGGTGATGGCCAGTTATTGTCTCTCCTCTCAGGCCCTTTGGCTCAGCCTGAGCGTGGAACAGTTGCTCCAGTGATTGATAAATATTTGCCCATTTCTTAAATCATTTTTGCCGTTACGATCCGTGTAAAGCACAGGACTCGGAGGACAGGCATGGGCTGAATGGTAAGCAGGTTTTTATATTAAAAGACTGTTTGTAGCTACAAAGGGCTTCTTGGCAGCTTTGGCGGCGTCTAAAAGGCGTCCTCATCAATACTCTGTCATGTTGTCAGCAGACTATAAATGACGGGTTTAATAAAAGACGGCAAACAGAAGCAGGTCACAGGCGAGAATGCGAGGGCCACTCATGGCCCGGCCCTCCACACTCTATTCTTCTTCCCTCCCTTTCAGTCCACCTCTCACCCTCACATGGCATGCAGAATGGACCTGATCCTCCCAAAAAGAAGATTAACAAACCCCTGACAGAGAAGTAATCTCTCTGAAAACATTGACTATTACCATTTCAACATGCTGCCTCTAAACAGTGGAAATGCCTGTCTGGTATGCTTAATTGCAGTGTGTGGGACACACAGTGTTCTTTTAGGTATGTTAAATGGAAAGCCTTGGCTACTGAAGGCATTCCAGTGTTGTAAATGTGCAACAATGGACCTTTACAGTTTTTGCGCTTGGCAAAGAGTTCAGAAATTCAAATAAACTTCAAGAGGATATTGTCGAGAGAAGGTCTTTCGCGTCCATGTCGTTTCTCGCAACTGTATAGGGGCTTTGTTTGTTCAGATTCTCGATCGTAAATATGTTTGAACTTCAGCTGGGACGAAGACTGATTCATGAGGACTCACTTTCCCAGTGAAGTATAATTGGTCACATTGTTGCCTGTGTATGTTGTCATGAGATAACATTCCAGCCATTTGACCTCTTGCTTGTGGTACATTTCATTTACTTATCTGTGTTTTGCACAAGGCCTCAAACTGTTCTGCCGTTTGCTCACTTTTGTTTTGTTTTTTTGTTGTTTTTCACAGACAAACTGTGTGAAATTTCCTAATGAGACCAAGTCACAAGAGTTTCCTGGACATTTCTAAAAACTTTTCTACTTTTCCGAGCAATCCCCCCACTTTAGGGGAACACGTGTTGGCCTTCGGTTCATTGCACTGTGTAGGCAATGTTAAATGAACTCTTTGACCACGGAGTTAAAACTGACAGAAAGTCAATGAGTGACTGAGATCAGGGTTGAGGGGGGAATGCATGTTATACAAATGCAAAGAGCAGCTCGCCTCAATCTGGCCTTGTAAAACCCAGAGCTATCCATAATCATGCTGGCAGATATGTAGCGCAGGATGGAATTTTCCATAAGAGGAGCAGGCTGGCTCTGTGTACATCCATCCATCTTTGTGTCCATCAGTCTGTGTCTGTGATTATCCCGTCAGGATCTCAGTTGACGCTGCTCTGTGACGCAACCCATCGTTCAAATTATTTTTAGCGTAAAGTCCAGGCACAGGAATTGGTAATCCAAGGAGTGACATCTGGCCTTCATGGCTTATGTGATTAGCGGAGAGCCTTGCCCCTAATAGCCTAGCGGACGTTCTTCATTACCTGTCTCGACCAGCCATACCTACGGCACTGAAGTGGCCAGATGGGGCCTTTCAGGAAAATAAAAGGGGCAAAAACCCCAAAAGATGGGTCGGGGCTGATACTGTATGTCGCTAGCTAACAGCTACACGATGCATGGAAGTGCTATGCTACATCAGCTGCTGTGCGAGCTTACAGTGAGCGCTCTAATATGCGCTGCAGCTTCAATCCTGTCGCATTAGGGCTAAGACCAGATGACCAAAGAGATAACTAGTAAGTCCAAGCAAGGCCAGCGGAGAAGCTAAAAAAAAAAAAAAATCTGAAAAGCAGGAAGAAAAGAGGTCAGTTAAAAGAAAAAGGAGCATAGTTAGTGGAGGGACGCCAGCTTCGTACTTAATTCATCATCACAACCGCTGAAAGGGCTAATAATGACAAAGTGACCACGCATGTCCCCTCCCCTCCATCCTCAGAATGGAGTCCACAATTATAGAAGTCGTCCTTGGAGGGAGTACGGCCCTTTAATTATCTTTAAACAGAAAAAAAAAAAAAAATCCCAGCTTTCAAGATGTCTATTAAACACACAAAGGCAGCAATTTTTCCAGCCGTAAACAAAGTTTAATGGCTGTTTGTATGAGTTTTGTTAGTGTTTGTGTGCACATTACGACCGTAGTATCTTTGAATCATGCATCACTTGATCGGCAGCGAGGCCTAATTGTGTGTGTGGGCGTTGGCGTGGCCAGGTGGAAGCTCTTAGATTGTTAGCAGTAAACTAATTTTGGGTTTACTGGAAACTATTTAAACACAGCATTACTACAAGTCTCATATAATCTTCCTTGTGCTGTAATAATCATTTCAATGCTACAAACAAGCCTGTTTGCGAAGAGAGAGATAAAGAGAGGGACTATTTTTGGGCAGTTGTTTGCTTGGAGAAGCTTTTGCTTATTCTGAGGCAGCTTGTTCCCAGGAGTTCAGAGCACAGCCTCGCTGCAGTTCTCCTTTTATTTTGTTGTCTTCAGGATCTGCGGTTGAGAGGGAGTTCAGTGCCCCTCTCCCGTTTTCATAGTTGCTTGAACAAAAAGTGTGTAATTGTGTGTACCATTAAACGCTAGGGCTGAGTTACATTGCAGGAAATTAAATCGCTATGATTCCCAGAGTATTTTATCTTGGACTGTTTATTTGTGCAATAAAACTGTGTATTGCTCTACTATCTCTGTGACGTGTCCTATGAAAGTACATTCTTTTACTGTTCACTCAGCCTGCACTGTACTGCTATTTGCTGCAGATGGACGCTGCAGGTGGGAACGATGGGGAAATGCTCTTGCATGAACCAATAGTTGTAGTTAATAAATTGTTGTTGTTTTTTAGTTCTGAGAATAAAGTCAGAATTCTGACTTTTCTCAGAATTTTGAGATAAAAGTCAGAATTCTGAGCAAAAAAATCAGAATTCGGAGCAAAAAAAATCACAATTCTGAGAAAAAAAGTCAGATTTTTGAGATTTAAGTCAGAATTCTGAGAAAAAAATCTGAATTCTGAGAGAAGAAAAATCAGAATTCCAATTCCATGGTTATCTATTGCAACTCATTTGTTTAAAAAAAAAAAAACATTTCCACCAGTTCTGATGAAGATGTATTGCTTTAAAAATATTAAATCACGATACAACTTTATGGCAAACGCAACAAATGCTTAATGATATTTTGGCCTGTTACTTTACTATGATGTTAAAGAGGTCTTGGGTTAACACGCTGACGCATCAGCGTGCTCAGTGTTTTAATGACCTACTCTGAGCCAAGCTGTCTTTATTTAAAGCTTCTGACTACCACTCATGTTTCAGACACTCTCAAATTCCTAACCTCTCACTTTCATTCCCCTCCTGTCTTCCCCGCTCCTCCCCTCTGTTGCCTCTCAGGTATGGCCTCGCAAGTGCAAGTGTTCTCCCCTCACACTCTCCAGTCAAGTGCCTTCTTTAGCGTGAAGAAACTGAAGGTGGAGCAGAGTTGTAACTGGGATATGACAGGGTACGGCACACACAGCAAAGTCTACACCCACAACAGCAGCAAGAACGTGTCGGCCACCAGTGGCCCCCTTGGCATCAACAGCTCCCTGCAGGTCGCCAGCTCCACCCTGCCCTACGAGCAGGCTCTCATCTTCCCAGCCAGCGCGGGCCACATTGTGGTCGCCTCAGCCAGCAGCACTTCGGGGGCCGTGGGGTCTCTGCTGGGCAGCGGGGGTGGAGGCGGCAGCAGCAGCAACAGTAGTGGTGGAGGTGGCGGGGGTGGTAGCGGTGTGGGTGGCGCCGTTGGGGTTCACAACCTGACACGCCGCAGCACCGTCAGTCTCCTGGACACCTACCAGCGATGCGGGCTTAAGCGCAAGAGTGAGGAGCTTGACAACAACAGCAGCGTGCAGATCATTGAGGAGCACGGCCCACCCATGATCCAGAACGGAGCGGCCAGCGGGGCCACGGTGGCCACGGTGGCCACCGCCACCTCCACAGCGACGTCCAAGAACAGCGGCTCCAACAATGAGGGGGACTACCAGCTGGTGCAGCATGAGGTGCTCTGCTCCATGACCAACACCTACGAAGTCTTGGAGTTCCTGGGACGAGGTACCTTCGGACAGGTGGTCAAGTGCTGGAAGAGGGGTACTAACGAGATAGTGGCGATCAAGATCTTGAAGAACCACCCTTCGTACGCACGGCAGGGTCAGATCGAGGTCAGCATCCTTGCACGTCTCAGCACGGAGAGCGCAGATGACTACAACTTTGTGAGGGCCTACGAGTGCTTCCAGCACAAGAACCACACGTGCCTGGTGTTTGAGATGTTGGAGCAGAACCTGTACGATTTCCTCAAGCAGAACAAGTTCAGTCCTCTGCCACTCAAATACATCAGACCCGTGCTGCAGCAGGTGGCCACAGCTCTAATGAAACTAAAGAGCCTGGGGCTGATTCACGCTGACCTGAAGCCAGAGAACATCATGCTCGTGGATCCATCTCGGCAGCCCTACAGAGTCAAAGTCATTGACTTCGGCTCCGCCAGCCACGTGTCCAAAGCGGTCTGCTCCACATATCTACAGTCCAGATACTACAGGTAAGAACGGCTTCTTTGTCATTATGATTAGTTTGTCATGGACGTGAAAGACGTCGTAGATGCAAAGAAAACGTTCCTGCTCGCTCTGTTTGGACGATGGTGCTGCCTGCATCTTGTTTGGTTTATCGCTGTTTTAATGGGAATGTTTTCCATTGTTGAGCTGGTCCAGATTTGCCGCCAACCTTATGAGCTGTTGCTTCGTTCCAATTCTCGTTTTCTCGTGCTTGTTTACCTCCCTAGTAAATCCCCTTCCAACACGATACAGGGCAGTAAAACTCAAAGGCCTGCTGAGGAGCCAGCTGCTTATTAGGTTTAATGTGATAAAGCAAGCATGTTGTAGTGTTACTTTGATGATTATGGAAGACCTCCTCGGTTTCTTCACAACTTGTCGAAGGTCTGCTAGAGGCCCGACAGGCCACAGGGAACATTTGAATATTTGAACCGACGACATTGTTCGGCATCGTCGAGAGTTTCAGGGGGGGTTTTCATGTTTTTCAATAGAAGGTTTCTGAAAAGATCTCCCTCATAGAAGAAGGGCACCAATCATGTGGGGTGGCCGTCTGCCCACAGGCTTCTATTCACCCTTCTGCTCCCCAGGCCCTCAGATCCTCACCCCCCCCCTCCACCCCTTCCACCCCTCAGTCACCGTGGCTGGATGGCTCCCATTTCGCCGCGGGATCGAGATGAAGGGTCAGCCCGAGTTCTCCTGTAATATGTGCTGGTGTGTAATCCACACCAGCGGTCCGTGCATTGGAACCAGATGACTCTCTGAGAAGATCTTTTTTTTTTTTTTTCTTTCTTCTCCTTTCTCCTGCCACTTTTTAAAAAAAAAAAAACGTGGCAAACGGCGGCGTGTTTGGGTTTCAGCCGATTCAGCAAGGAGGCAAACAGCGTCCGTGTCTGTACAGAGGGAAGCTTTGTTTGGGGCTCAGGCCTGGTGCCTGGGCCGGGGCTGAAGGAAGAACAGGTGTGTGTGAGCCCTGGTACCACATATGTAAACACACACACACACACACACACACACCAGGTGGCTGCTGTGCAACTGTGCATAGTGTTGATTCTACAGAGGGAAGTTTGTGGTCTCCATTTGGTGGATCCTATTGATTGAAGAATTAGATGTTGTTATCTTTACAGTTTAACACTGGAGGCCATTGTTTCCAGGCAGACGGTTTACAAAAGACAGAAATTAGGGTGAACAGCAGCAGAATCCCAACGGCTGTTTCCACAACATTAAAACATTTTATCACATCCGACAGGTGTATTATTTTAAATGATCTACGCAGTTTATTGAATTCTCTTCCATAAACACCGCTCCTCAACTGTCTCTTAAAACAGAAGCGCTTTAAGATCCCTTTATGGGAACTGCACCGTGCCATTCCAGCAGGGCCTGCGCTGTTGTATCAGATTAAGTAACTCATCCTGGAGTAAACACCACTAGTGGTGGCTGTTGTTGTTCCTCGCTGTAGGTCAACATCAGGTTATAAAGTGTTCCTGTTTGTTTTTCGCTGGGAGTGAGGAGTGGAGGAGAGAGGATAGAGGAGAGATCATCCCTTCATTTCCTCTTGGCAGCGGAACGGTGGAAAAGAAAGACTGACACTCACCAGAAAATTACCCAGCAGCCACCAAAACCTTACACTTGGTGACCCTGGTTTTGCGAGGACTGGGAGGTGATACGCACACCGCTGTTTTTTGGGTTTTTTTTCCCTGTGCTGCGCAGCGACTGTGTGTCTACAGTGCGCACGCCTAACCAAGGGCTCGCTTTGTGGAATGAGGCAAGTCTTACCGTTCGAGTCAAAGAATGAGCTCACTGGCGATGAGCACTAGGGGTGCCTTGACATTAAGTGCGGCGTGGGGCAGCAAACAAACTTTGGCTGCGGGTAGAGTTCATGGGGAGTTCTGAAGCTTTAGGGAACATCAAACCGTCTTTGATGATTTCAGATGAGAAGATATCAGGGTGGTTTCAGTTGCCTGTACCTTTACAAGGTGGAGATCACATACAGGTGTGTTTTCCCTGCGTTGCTCTGCATCCTCTACAATAGCAACCACATCCTCGCCTTGTGTTCTTTGATTAAATAAGATATCTGAGATTCTCCCACCAACGCCTCGTTTTTTCTGATCGATGGGATGAAATGGCCACAATGGTGAGGAGGGATCGGGAGAGCGGTGTGTTTGCCTTTCTCCTCTACCTGCTTTAGGAAGAAAGAGTTGTTTTAATTGTGGAGATTATGGACGTACAAAGCCTTTGTTCCTCCTCTTGTGCTTCCACTCGATTGTGAGAACGCTGTTTGCATTTTGGATATCACAGATATTGTCTGCTGTTGACGCTGCATATGCCGGAATGGCCTTTGCAAACGAATCCTTGTGGATTTTCCACGAGGCTTGAGTCATGCAAATAAAATACCAGTATTCAAGGTAAACACGAGCAGCTCTCAGGTTGCTTAGAGTTTCAACTTTGTCCGCTTCAGTGCTTAGCAAATACAGGGTCATGTAACTAAACTCATCTGTCACTGTCAGATAGGCCTGCCTTTCAGACTTCTGTGCTCAGAGATATATTTTAATCCACGGCCGTTGTTACCTTAAACATCTTTCTGTCCTGTAATTAATTAATGCTTTCTTGATTACATCACGCTGTGACCCAACCCTGGTCCTACCTCTTTTATCCCCCCCCTTCCCTGCTCCTCTTCTTCCCCTCTTCCCCGGAGCTAATGATGTAACAAGTAAGCTGGCTAGTCAAGCTCACCCTGTGCCAGATAAAGGGATTATTGTCGTGTCCCGGCTGAGCATTTTTGTCCTATTTATCTCATCGGGTTAGGGCCATGAGAAGGGAAGCATTATTTACGTTTATGTAAAGTTTCCATAGCTGGAAGGAGGAGAGTGCTGCTACAGGAAAACTACCTGTAAAGTGATTTGAAGGAGACGCGTCCTACTGTCCAAAGGCCCAGATGGGATCCTGACTAATCATGGCTTCCAAAACACAAATTCCTAAAGGCTCGACTCATGCAAATACTAAGGCATGGTATCTACAGTAGTTTGCAATCCCAGGTACTGAGATAAAACTCATACATCCTCTGCAGTTGCATTGGCTAATCCTCCAACAACAGTTTTCTCTGTTGCTTCAAATGAAGTTGTTCACATGCGTGGACTATCGAGAGTAGGAGGGACGTCGTTGAATTTTGCAAAGTAAGGCGGAGGCTGCAATCACAGCGACAAATAATTTAGAAATTAAATCCAAGGATTTAAATCCAGGATTCCTCCTGAGCGCTTATGCTCACTTTTTCTTCTTCTTCTGAGTCAGGCAGGACTTAAATTTCTCTCTCATGTTCATTTTTTTTTTTTTTTACTTTTTGAGAAAAAAAAAAGAGGCCTTGCTCCACAAGACAAAAAAGAGACAGAGCAATTTCCTGGAGTAATTAAACAACCCAGTCGCCTGAAGCTCCGCACATGCCAGCACCTCCCGGCGTCTACCTCTGATTTAAAATGCACACATTGCAGACTACATACTTCAAACAAGAATGGACAACATGCAGTATATCAGAGACTTGGTATATGCTGCAGAAGCACAGCCCGAGGAATTAACCCGTGAGTGGAAGATATATGGCTGTTGATGTTGGCAGTAATTGGCAGTAAAGTGTCCGGCGTCTGTGTACTGTCCCTCAGTGTGAAGCTAGAGGCCTCTGACGGAAGAGATCTCAATGCATTTAAATGGAAACTTCACAAAAGGCTCGTATTGTGGTTTTTTTTTTTTTTTTTTTTCATCTTTTAGAGTCTATATTTTAGTTCGTGTAAAGATGGGTGCAGCTGACGCGACAGCAGGATCCCTGACACCCCCGGGCTTTATGTCCCAGCCTTTCGCTGATGAAATATGTATCTCCGTCAGAGGTGGTGCAGATGCTGCTCGGGCTGAGGGTGTGTGTCTGTCTATCTATCTGTTTGTCTGTCTATCTATCTATCTGTCTATCTGTCTATCTGTCGTCAGCGTCACACAACCAGACAGACAGGACAGGCGTTCCAGCACATTTACCCTGCCTCCGTGCGAAACATCAAGGGGCGTTTTAATGAATGAGGTTGCTATTAGTTACTGTTCTGTCAAGCGTGCGCTAAAGTGCATGTGCCAGGGAGGGAGCTGAAGGTAGGCAGACGCCAGCCAGCATCGGGTTGCTCGCCGAGGCAGGATGAGTTGGAAAAGGACAGGAAGACGGATCTGTTCGGCGGCGGCGCCGTTAATAGTGCAGGTGTTGTTTATTAGGAGGTTTCTCAGAAAACTATTGTGGGAAAGAAGTGGGTAGAGGGATGAGGGTGCACGGAAGGTTGTTGTTTTGCATTCCTCCTCGGTACCTGGATCTGCGCACTCTTTCCCCAAGCAGTGGAGATTATAACTAATTCAGATGAGCTTTCATTGGCTTCAGCCTGAATGGCTGGCTGGTACGTTTTTAGCTGACTTGAATATTTTCCAGCATGTGATCACTCAGGGCCAGGGCCGTCTTCTCCTCCTTGTTGTTGTTTACTGTTGAAGTCATTGATTATTATCAGGATCTGAACCCCCTAAAATGATAATTACTCCATTGTGTATTCACTACTGGGCTTTTTATGACAGTCACAACACCTTAGTATGCATGACAGGATCCTAATAACCTGCTTCTCATTTATAATTTGCCTCTGGGCAGCTTTTCCATGTGTCTCCACAGAGCAGTCAGCAAGCAGGAGACATGTAGCAGCTAGGCTAATTAACTACCGGTAGTCGAGCATATGCAGTCGGAACATATACAGCAGCACTGGCACCCGCAGACAATGAATGAGAATCATCTAACTCCCGAAGAAGGTTTTGAACTTGGCTGACGGACGCGCCTATCGATGCGCTCCGAGAGGTCAGCCAGGTGCGTGCACGCACGGCACATGTGTTTGCGCACCTCTGCTTGCGATAAGACGGAGCTTTCCAAGTTTCACCACATTGTTGGGGTTTTTTTTTTCTTTTCTTTTTTTTGTCCCGGCTACCCGCCTTTGTTCTCCCTTCGCAGTTCAATTTCCATACATTTCCCAGGATATTAAGCCGACGGAAATTAAGCCGCCTTGATAAAACACAGCGAGCCGCCCACTCCGGCTCACCGAGGCTGCTCTGTATTGATTGGCTTATTTGAAACATAGGATTTTTCCTCAGCTAAGCTTTTTGGGTGTTTAGCAAACGGTGGCAGCGCACAAGCGGCGACTCATTCAGCCGTGCGTGTGTTAACGCTGCAGACTGAAATCTAGGAGATCATTAAAATGTCCAGGTTTGCTGAGAACAATGGTGGGTTTTTTTGTTTTTTTCCCCCCTCATTTCAGTCTCAAAATCATTAACAGGACAGGTGAAATCTGTCCCAGCAGCAGTCCTGTATTCATTTTCATGAATTTGACCTTTTTTTTCGGAGGGGGGGGGGGGGGGATTGAAGCGCTGGGCGGGTTGGCTGGGTGATGTCTGCGATCAGCGGGCTGACTGGCACAGGTGCCCACGGGTCTAAATAAATCATGAGGCCTCCTGCTGATCCCCTCTCTCCACCGTTCCTGCATGCCCGCTATCCCTCCGTAGGGAGCTCCAGAAAAGGGGGGGGGGGGGGTAGCCCCCACCGCTTCGCGCTGCCTTGTCTCCTCCTCGCGCTCCTTCTCTTTCTCTTCTTTCCCGCCTGCCCTCACCTTCCCCTTTCACCGCCACCACCTCTCCCATCCACCTGCATGAATATTTAAAAGCTAACACCGTGATGGAAAATAGGCAGCGATGAAGACTTGATGAAGGGAAAAGGGAAAGGAATGTTCATTTCAGGCCCCTGAGTCTCCTCGTTTAAGGCAGGTCATGGGATGAAACTCAAAGCGGTCTAATTACAGAGGTGGTGTGTCATAAAGCTGAAAAAGCAGAAAGGGAGTCAGACAGATTGCAGGAGAGACACTAAGTGAGAGGGTAATCCAAGCAATAGCCGTCCAGCTGGGGAGATGACTGGGGGTGGGTGGGGTTGGGGGGGGGTATTGGGGAGGCCCGACGGGGACCTGCAATTGGCTCCATCCTGACTGCGTGTGTGCTCAGACTGATTGCCACTGTGGCTGAGAATGCCTGGTGTGCAGAGGCCCATGCCGGCTCCCATGAAGTTTCTCCGCGGAACAAAACAGATGCATTTGTTTTCTCAATTGGAGGAATTTGCTAATGTGCATATACGAGGGTAAATAGTTTGGCTAATTTGCAGCAGCCGAGTGGGCAGCGCTCAGCCAGCCAGCCAGCCGGCCGGCCAGCCGGCCAGCTGGGGCCCCCCTGCACAGAAAGGGGAAAGAGGCTTTGATGACCCCCTGCTCCGGTATCGCTTTTCCCTTTCATCAGTTACCGTCGTCCCCGTCGCAAAAACACAACACTAACTACCATTCTGAACAAATGCGCTTTAACGTCCTGCCTCCCCCTCCCCCTTCTAATCCGCACTTGATGGAGGATGCTCGGCAGCCCAGTTAAACGTAGCTCACATTAATGGTGACAGTTGTCGCTCTATAAAAATGTTGCTGTTCGTCGTTGCAGATGGTAGAAGTAAATGAGGCTGTGTTCTTACCACACGGGCTATTTTCAGCACCAAGTCATAAACCAGCATCGCCGCGTGGCTTTTAGATTCCACTTATGAGCGCCGCACTTTTCTCACATTCAAGGCATCTCGGTTCGCGATAGGAATCGGGACTGTTCACTTAGGCTAAGAGCGCGCCATGAAAAAAGAAGTAATGGAACTACGGCCCAAGACATGCCAACAACAGATAGCATCTCGAGTTTGAAGATACATAATACGGTCGTGATTTACGGGAAATTGTTTCGTTATCGTTTCGAACAATTTACGGGTGAACAAAAGGGTGAAACGATGGGTGGGGTCGGGGGGGGGTCCGTGACTTCACTTTCGTCAATTTGATTTGATTTAGCCGTCTTTTAGCATAGCGGAGCAGTCAGCTGGGAAATCTGAGAAATCTTGTTTAGATTTCAGAGGAAATTTCCACATAACTTACGTCATTCTTTTATTGACCTTGCGTCTCCTCACATATGGATGTCTCCAGGGCTTTCTGAAGATGAGCCACGGGAGCTTTTCATAAAAATTGCTTTTCTTTTCTTTTTGGAATACAAAAGCCACTCTGGATTCTTTTGAGGCTGGATGCTTGTCATAAAATAGGTCTGAGGCAAATCCTATTTCACCGAGGCTTGATAAATAATTTAAAATGACTAATAGTGGCTTGTGACAGGGAATGTATTGCTGCGGTGTATCAGATTGCGGTGCTTTTGGCCTGAGGCGTAATTTGTTTGGAAAAATAATTACTCCTGTATTGGATCCTGGTTAAATATTAAAAGGGTTAGCATTAGGAATGGGGCGGCATCCAAGAGGGTTTTCGTCTACTTCTGGGCAAAAACCCCCCCGTTCCTTGAGACTTCGCTGCTGCAGACGTGTTGTGTTTTATTGCTTAATTCCAACTGCTGCATTGCTAAATTTCATAAAACAAAAAAGAGCAAACTAATGAACTTTCTGCGTGCGCTTAGCCGCCGAGCTTTGAAGACTAATCCCCATGTTTTATGAGCGAGGAGCGTCGGATTGTCTGTTGAGTTCAGCTGGTTATTGAGCGCACAAGCTGGGAGGCAGCAATAGAGCATTAAGATGCTATATATCACTCCACAGAGGAAACACTGAGATTGAGAGTAAGGAAAATAATAATAATGGAAAAAAAAAAAAAAGCTGAAATAATAGAATAAGAACAAAAGGGCAAAACAGGAAACACAGAAGGAAAACAAAACAAAAGCTGCTGAACCGTATGCGGCTATTTGCATGTGACTAGTTGATTAAATAGACTACGTGTCCTCTCCTGCTACACAGCACCTGTTCCACGTTGCTCAAGCCGCCTAATGTTCCTGATTTGCGACATATCACCGAGGTTTTTGCATGTGACATGGCACCAGGTGGCAATCACTGGGCTGCGACAGCGCAGCATCTCTGTGTGTCTTATCAGCGCGGATGGACGTAACTTACATCCCTCCTCTGCAGGAGGCAGCAACACCACTACACGGCCTTTCATCGCATGCAGAATATATATATATATCATTAAACAGATGGCTTTCCTTTAAACAAAGGGAGTTGTGCGATTCCACACCTTAAGGAAATTACTTGCATTCCACCCCCTGCCCCACGCCCCCCACCCCTGTGGTTTGTTTTATGAAGGCATTTCCATATTCGCACTGGCTTTAAGCAGACACTATCTACATTTTATCCTCCCAAGCGGAATTTTATCAGCCAAAAAGTGGATGCAAAACATTTTCCATCAAGGCTCAGCACCCTAAAAATACATATATTACACAGATCTATCTAAGGTGTAACTGTGGATCCTGCACAGACACGCGAATAAACACTTTTGAGTGGGAAATGCATTTAACGCCGACAACTCAGATAAAAATGCCCTCGCGTCTGCAAATCATTTCTACACTTATTAGTCCTGTTAGTTTTGTTTTTGTTTTTTTTGTTTTTTACATTTTGACAAAAAGAAGAAGAAGAAGAAAAAAAAGCGTGCATCGCTTCTCCAGTTCTAAAAAGAGTCTCTCTGTTGCGGCCGTCGCCATGGCAACCAAGGCTCTTGTTCCAAAAATTGCCCGTTTGCCTTCGAAGGTCCAACACCTGAACTAGACCGGGGCTGTTTTTGATCTTTCCGCCTGCCCCAACCGGCAGCTGTGTACTTTAGGGACGGGGAGGGCCCTTGAGCCACACTCTCATCTCCCTGCTATTGTTTGCCCAGGTGGGCCAGGACGCCCTATCCTCCCGCCCCCCCGCCAACCCCCCCACACCTCCACCCCCTTCTCCCCCTTTTCTCTATCACATTCCCTCTCCCTCTCTTCCTCTCCCTCTCTTCTCCTCGCGTCTCTTTCTGTCTTTGTTCCACAGGGACCTGTGGTCCAACTGAAGCTCTCGGTTACACAAAGAAACCCAAATTGGCTTTCATCTGCAGCCTCTTACCAGCTGTGTACATTGTGCATTTGTGCTCCCTTTCTGTTCAGAGAAAAAAAAAAAAAAGTATGGATTTTACCCATGACAGTGTTATTATTATTGGCTTTGAGTCATTGCTCCCGCTGCAGAAATACTTGCCTCTCGTACAACTCCTTCTAATTCCTTATTCAAGTTGTTGCCGTGTCTTCGCCGCCCGCTAATGTGCTCCCGTGTTTCTGGTCTTGACGAAGGTTTAAAAAAAAGGGGGGGGGGGAAATAGGACGCTAGCGAGAAACCTGCAAAATCCCTCTCTCCACTTCCATTCCGTGTCACTATACGCGCCAAGCTCTTGACATAACACATGTAGGTGTCAGAGGAGCACAAAACCCCCCCGGAGGCCTAAAGTCCCAAACCGAACCTGTTATTCACGGCGTCACCATGGTGACGAGGAGGCTTCAAGTCAGACACAAAGATGCGGTTTTAGGTGTGCTCATTCCCCCGTTTGCAAAGTGGGTGTGTTTGAAAGAGAAAGAAAAATGGCCCATTTAGCCTAACCAGAGTTTCTGGCCTCGTACGCTGCGCTGCTCAGGTCACAGGGAGACGAGCAGCTGAGAAAACAGCAGGGAACTTTCATTAGCGATCCCTACCCCACGTCCCCTCTTCCCCTGCTTTGCTCCTTTTTACAACTTTTCCGTTCCTCCTCTCCCTCCCCCCCCCTCAACCTCCCGCGCTCCCTCCAAGTGTCCTCCTGCTTCTGTCCATCCCTCCCTCCCTCCCTCCCTCCATTTCCTTTATCCTGACCTCTGTCCCTTGCGCAGGCCTGTCTGGCATTTCAATCACGGCATCCAGAAGAAGCCATAAAGGAGCTGAAAGCCTCGCTCCTCTCTGGTTATAAGGGCAGAGAGCTTCAGTGTACGCGGGAGCACAATATTTCTGCATGCAACCGTTGCGTGTTTGCAGTGGAGCTTCGGCGGCAGCAAGATTAAGAGCACTCGACACACCGCGGTGCTGCAAGAGGCGCTGACTTTCAAGGATGGAAAAAAATATATATATCTCACTTTTAATCTCTAGATCTAACCATGTAGCACAGAGTAGCTGCAGATCATGTGTAAATATGTGTCTGCTCTTTCTCTTTTTGCACAGTAAACAGGTGGTTAAGGGAAAAGGAGGTCAGTTACTCGATTGTGCTTTCCTTTATGTGTGTGCCTATGCTAACAGGTGTATGCTACGCTGAAATATCTGTACCCACAAGCATCACAGGGGCCTGCGCTGCTGACGGAGTTAACTCTGCTGCTCTTGAATTAGTCAAAGGCGAGCGCTACCGCGGGAGGAGAGAGTTTAACAGACTCCTCGAGCTCATGCGTCTTTGGCTCTCCTCTTTGAATCGTCAACTCGCGCTGCAGCTCAAATCAATCATAGCTACAGCACCTGTTCTGTAAAAGGCCGCCTGTTTGTTTGTCTGTCTGTCTGTTTGTCTGTCTGTCTGTTTTGTTTGCCTTTTCTTCGCAGCTGCAGGATGTGGGGAAAGGGGGAGAATGGATGACTAAGTGCAGTGAATCATAAATGATTTGAGGAGCATACCGGTGCACGGGAGACGAGGCTCGGCGCATGGTACCAGCTACCTGTCACATTTCGGTTCTGTTTCTTTGTTTTCAACCTTAAAGGGGGGAAAAAGCCATTTTGTGGGGCTATGGGGCTAATTAGGGCTGGGCGTTATACCGGTTCATACCGAATAACACTATTTTTTTCGTTATGATATGAATTTTTAATATACCAGCAGCTGAACAGGGTTCAGTACATTGTGCCACGACACATTGTTTCAGACCGGACCATTTTCAGTGTAGTGCTTCTAAACATGTATGGAGTGAATGCAACACTGTGAGGCGTAGTGAAGATGGAAAGGTACAAAAAATTAAGCAGCAGAACGTGAGGACTTGTGCTGTGTCGGTTCTGTGGAAGGTCCCCATGTTGTATGACCTGTCCCCCAGCTAAAGCTGTCCCTGAAACTGTCCCAAAATTGAGCTTTTTATGAATGAGAAGAAAAATGTTGCGCGCAGACTACAGTTATTACGGTAGCCGGTTGTGCTGCTATTGACATTGCAGACATAACAGTTTAAATATGAATGAGTATGTCAAAATAAATGAAACCATAATTAATCCAGTTTCTTCATGATTCTTGATAACATTTAATTCTTTTTTTATTTTATATCGAGCTGTAAATGTCCACATTAGCAGTGCTAACACAAGGCCATGCAAACCCGTTTTACTACTAGTGTGGGAGTATTTGACAATATTTACTCATCATCACAGTAAAGCAGTCCATCCTTAGTCAATCTACTGCATTAGTTCCTCTCTCAAACAGTGGAAATTGTTGTGAACACGTGATCATACCATCAGAATTTTTAAAAAGTACCATGAGTTTTGGTCATACGCCCAGCCCTAGGGTTAGGGTTAAGGGTTAGGGTTAGGCCTTTTCAGATGCAGCAGACGGCCGAAAGCAACGCTGACCCTGCATCAGGGCAAATCATTGTTCATGAATGTTGAGCAGATAATAACCCGCTGGTTTGCTCTCACTGTGTGTGTCCACATTTAAACAGTTTATTTCACAGCATGATGGCTCAGCTACAACACTGCATTATGAAAATATATAAGGAGTTATACATCATTTCTGCCTAGAACATTGGAGACCAACTGTGAAACAACCACAAAGTAAGGGGAGTGGTGTGCTGCAGTTCGGCTCCCGCCTCCTTCCCTATTGTTGGGCCGTATGCGAGGAGCTCTATTTGCATTACAAGGTTCCTGTGGAGCAGAATTAAAAGCACACAGAGCTGTGAGCAAAACGAACACTCCGAGGGTGGCCCTGCGCTAATTGCGACCGGGGTGCATTTACTGATTATAGTTAAGTGGTCCAAAATGGTCCCCTGCTTTCTGTTACATTGACCCACTCCCTCTCCTGGTGGATGTGGTCAATAGCAAGCTTGTTGAGATGCCTTTCCGCTGAGGGAAGAAAACAGGGGCCAATTGCGCCTGTCTCCTCGCTTCATCTCCCGAAGAGGACGGGGTAGGAAAGGGAGGCGACTTTGAGTGAAGTGGTGCTGCTTTCGAATCAAAGTAGAGAACAAGGTGAACCTAGGACAACAGGAAACATGCATCTTGCTTTTTTTTTTTAATTTTAGTACTTTATGTATCTTCTTGTCTTTTGTGTGAGTCCATGTGCAGCTCATGACTATTCATGCTGCCTGCAAAAACACGCAAGTGCAGTCAAATGGAAATTAATGGAGTACAAAGCGAAATGTAAATGCAGTTGCAAAGAAGGTGGGGGGATGAAATCCTGGCTAAAGATCCTGGAAAGGTTGCATGCGTAGACGGGACCAGACGTGGTCGGTGTTTTGCATTCCCTGGCTTCCCTGTTGCCTGCGTCGTAACAGGAGGCCCCGCAGTGGGAGAGCAGGCTGGGGCTGCTGTAACAGCCACTGGATCACACAGGCTTTGATCTCCCCCCTGGGTTTCTGTGCATCTATGGGATAGTCTTTAGGCCTACTGATGAGGAGGTGGAGATCCCCCCCCCCCCCCCCCCCCCCCCCCCAGTGCAGGCCTGTGAGCCAATATCTGCTTTTACCTCAGATGTCAGTGGGATACGCTCTGAGTATTGTTTGTAGAAATATAGAAAGATACCAAAGTTCAAACTTAACTTTGTGTCTTGTGATCTCTCAGTAAGTCTCGTGTTTACATAACCCCAACATGGTGATGTAATTCCTTCTCCCCCCTGAATGCCGGTGTCAAAAACACGGCTTTGTCCCTCTCATAGTTTAGTCTGTGTCCTTGTGTCATAATCTCTCTCATGCCTGGGCCGATCTGAGTCCACTTTATGCAATTAACTGATGTCACCGGTTTGGATTGCTTACGAACCTTTATCGCTGCCGCCCTAATTGACCCGAAAGTCGCAAACCTGCGCGAACCTGCGGTCTGTCCAGGCCGTTATTCACATGGCTTAGAGTTATACGAGGGGTAGATATTAAAAGTCAGAAAATAACAAGCCCCATTACATAAACATGGTGAAGTAATTGGGGTAGAGAAAAAAAAAAACGGTTTCTTTTATTATAGGAGCAAGCGAAATTACGGCATGCCAATTAGTGAGTGAGTGTTTTATGAGTTTGGCTTGCTGACGTGGAGGAATTTGTGTGTGTGTGAAGCCTTGTATGACTAATACAACACACAACCCGTTTTTTTTTTTTTTTTTTTTTTTTTTTTTTTTTAGTTTTAGCCCAAATACTAACAAAAGCACAAAGTAACCAGGGCTCTAAAAAGTACTCCCTATCACAGCTGGGTGGAAGTTCTGTTGTTTGTGTACATGGCCGCCTGTTTGCACTCCTGTATGCACATCTGTGTGTACACGCACAAGCAAACATCCGACTGTGCTGGATGATTACATTTCCAGGGCATGGTCAGTGGCTCGCATGAGTTCACGCATCCATACTGTGTAAGGGAAGGCAGGCTTTCCGGGCAAGCGCGGGCACACCTGACCTACAAATAGTCAGACAGGCATATAGACAGATGCTTTAACTAGACAGACGGACAGATGGAATGGAAAGCTAGATTGGTAAGAAACAGACAGAGCTGCAGACTAATGGAGGACGGGGTTTGGCTGCGGGGAGGGACAGGCCTTTTGAATGAACATTTAGGTTAGACGGGCTGGTTTAATGTGTCAGGCTTTGTGACTGCCCTCAGACATAGATCAAACATGGAAGCAGCCATCCAGCACACATCACATCGCTCAAGGCCCAATGCCGGCTCTCCCGACTGGGGCAGGGACTCTGCCTCTCCGTCCCCTAGTGGGGTCCAAGGACGTCTTCCCAAGTTTCCATGGTTGCATATCTCGGCTCGATCCGGCCTTGTTTGTTTTGCCGCCTGCAACACGCTCGGCTGCACCGACCCACATTAATGAAGTGCCTACAGACTTAACCCTTGCGTGGCCGGGCGAGGGCACGAAAACCCAGCGCGCGTTTACGCATGTGCTGTGTTTTCGTTTCGTCACTGGTGTGACATTTAGGAACACATGCGATGGGAAATGAGCTCGGTTCCTGTTTCCCGTGCACCGTGCCCGACGATAAAGGCCAGAGGAGGGTGGGGGTAGGGGGTGGGGTCAGTATGCTAATAGTGGGTGTACATTTAGATGCCTCGCTGCCAGCGTGGAGTGTTTCGGAGATATGGGCTATCATTCTCCACCTCCTTTCCCCTCATTATCCCCCCACATGTCTCTCCCCATCCCCTGCTTTCTGCTCTCATCCCTCTCCATGCCCTTCACCATCTTCACCCCTCCATTTCCCCCCACCCCTCTGCTCCGTCCCCATCGCCTTTCTCCCAGAATATGAGATACATTTGTTTTCCTCCGCCAGGCTGCAGGAGTGGGACGCGTGGCGTGCAAAGTGCTGATGTGTTGGTTTCTGGGTAATTATAACATCCCTCGGCCTCCAAGAAAACTCTAAACTAATGTTTAATTTGCCTCTCCGCTCAAAGGAAGCCCTCCTTTGTTATTGCTGTGGCAATTAGCTGGAGCCAAGGCCCAGGCATTTCCTGTGATTGTTGTGATTTGCATAGAGAGCGAATCAGAGGGAGTATCAAGACTCGACGCACCTCTCCTCTCCCTGCTGCCGTACATACAGCCCACCCACTCCTCCCTTCCTATCTCTTCCTCTTCCTCCACCCCCCCCCCTCGCTACACTGAATCACCATCAGTGGCCTAGCAACTGACACTTCAACCCTCTGCACATTGTGACTGAATGACAGGGGGAGAATCGACCATCGCGCGGTGCAGTTAGAAATGAAAGAAATGAAAGCGGCGGTTGCGGGGAAGAGGGGGCAGGCGGGGGTTCGTGTGTGTCTTACCTGCGCGCTCCCCAAACCTCTAGTTTCAGCCAGCAGCTTCAAATTAACCGAACGTCTGTAACGTAGCTGGTGGCAATCCACAGAGGTCGGCGCTAATGAAAGTTGTTAATGGAAGGTATAAACACGCTGTATGCACCGGGGACGAAGACGCCGCAGCGCATATGCAAGGTAGCCGAGTGGATGCTCGTGCCAGAACCCTGTGAGTCCTGTGCGCAGTAAATGGGATTATCAGTCAAGAAGTAAATGGGCGAGATGTTTTTGGTCCGGGGGGGTGGAGAGGGGGCCATTAAATAGCATTGCTGCATCATAGGTGGGTATTGTATGTTTCCGTTCCGGAGAAGTAATAAGAGGTCCCTCCTGACTGTTTAGTCCCAGGGTGAATGCATAACTCGACAGTGCTGCTACGTATTTCGCATTTATCAGCGGCCGCGTTTTAAGTCTGTGGGTTTTCATGGGTTAAAACTAAATTTAATGAACTCCCATTCAGCGCTTAATTTCCATAAAAGCCTCAACCCCTTTGCAGCTTTGCAAAGCTTTAGTTTCATTAAAGTACCTGAATGAATTTGCATCGCCTTATCAGCTCCTGCCTCTCTGTGAATGCTCACTATAATAGTACCACTGTGCGACATGATATCCACATTTCCTACTCTCTCCGACGCCCTCATCAGATTATTAGAACTGGTATTTTCCCCATTTGTGGGTTTAATGCCGTGGCTTCAGGGAGCCTATTTAGCAAAAGAGACAGATAGATAGATGGAAAGATGGGGAGCGGAGAAAGTAAATGAGAGGAAGAGGGGCAGGCGCTGAACTAATGACGAGATAGAGGGTGAAGCTGCGGGGGCCGTTAAACCTGAGGAGCGGCTAATCCACGAGACAGCACCCTCCGCTCATCCGCTCCGGACTGGCGAGGCACGGCCGGCGAAACGGCACATCCAGGTCCCCAGAAGTCAAACATAGCCTCCCGATCTATATTTCAAAGCTGAGAGTGGAGAGGAATTCAGTAATGAGCTCCCATCTTCACTTTCGGTAGCGGAAGACTCTCTTTGTGGAACTAATTGAAAGTGGCATGTGGAGCACTGGGGAGCTCTTTGGGGGCTGCGCTGCGTTTCAAGGGATGTGGAGAGATAAGCCTGCATGCCGCTGTGGCTTTTGTGTCACATGTCTGAAATAAACAGGTCTCTTAGAGGAGAGTGATGCACTTTACAGCTGCGGTCGTAGGTTTGGCAGGAGGAGGAGGAGGATGGGGGTGGGGGAGGGGGGGGTTTGCTGAGTGTTTTTTGCGCGATTGTGTGCATTTTTGTCTGCAACAACCTGCGTCCATTCCCGAAATTACACCCGCTGCCTTCTGCTTCCCTCCCCGCTCTCCCTCCCCTTAATAAATCTAGTTTTCTGTGTCAGTTCATCAGAGAAGCAGTATGTGTGTGTGTGTGTCTGTGTGTGTGTCTGTGTGTGTGAGAGTGTTTTTTTGTGCACATTTGTGCAGGCAGGCATGTGCTATTTGGGCTCCCTGAGCGCAGCGGAGGAGCAGCTCTGATGGGAGACGGGCTTTCTCTATTACAGATATGGAAATGGCCTGAGATGTATGCAGTTAGACTGATATACTGCGTGGCATTTACCGAAATGATGAAACGGAGCCTGGCCTTAAGTATTTACAGACGCACACTTCCAAGAACACAAATACATTTATATATATATTTATATACACACTCGCATGCTGAGTGAATTTCTAGCAGTGTGAATGTATTGCTTGTGTCAGGTGTGTAGATACAGATTTTCTTCACGGTTGATCTGCTTTATGTATGTGTGCCTAATGCGGCGCTGCATATTCATTAGCAATTAAAGTTGTGGGTATTAATGCACACGGATGTGAGAGGAGCTGTGGAAACTTGAAAAGAAATATAGCAAAGTATATTTATTTGATAGATTTACTTAATACTAGCGCAATCATCTTCAGCGTTTTTCAGGCCAAGGACTGACGGAGGATTTAAACAGGGACCCCCTACCTATATATATTTTTTTATCATTATTATTATTTCAAACATGTGCAACAGTAGGGTGGCCGTGCCAAAAAAATGTGGGGGGAAATTAAAAAAAAAAAAGTATAAATCAACTAAAGATTTTGAGACCCCCCTTCAGTACCTCCACAGACCCCCTACGGGTTAAGGACCCCCTGTTGAAGACCTATCTACTAGTTTTGGAGTTTTGGAGGATGTCATTTTTGGTGTTAAAAATTGTAATGGCGTCATAAATGTAAAATAATGTGCTTCTGTCTCAAGTTTTTATTAGGTATATTATATAAAGACTTGGTACATGATGAGCTTATTTCCATACAGGAACAGATAATATACAATTAAGTAACCCTGGAGACATGTGTCACTACACAGACCCGTTCTTTCACCCGTGGAACTTATGGAACAAGCTGTTGTTGTACCCACCAAGGTTACATTTGGTAACTTATGCTGGGTGACTGAGATTCATCCCTCAGGAAGCAGAGCTCCTGATCCGAGCCAGTTACTTAAAATATTTAGGATCTGAATCCAAAAAGACCTGATTAAAAGTTTAATCTCACACAATCTAGATGTCATAATAGTATCTATATAATACGTTATTATTGTGTAAGCCACATTTATTTTTTATTTATTGCCCATTTATCATTTTCAATCTCTCCACCGAGATTTGTCTCGAGTCAGTTCCGTGGGGCTTTTCGTTTTCCAAGTGTACGTTTGATATATTCCATCACCATATTATCAGCGATATTGTAAGGCTTTCAGATAATACAGCTCGTCATTTGCAAAAATTTCCAAAAATGATCTTTTTCCCGCCAGATTAAATTCCTGCAAACAGCTTATCATGTGACAAAAACACCCCATCTTCGAGCAGATCGCTAAGAAGTCTTTTCAGTGCCGCTGCTTCCGATACACGGATTTCTTTCCCGTGCAGACGTCAGGATTATGCCACAGTGATGAGTGTCTTTGTAGAGTGTTTTATGCATGCTGGTCCAGACATCTTTTGAATGTAGAAGTATTGGATTCGTGATATTAGACTGCATAATGTGCTCCTGTTATTCAGCCGAGCTCCGCTGAGGTCTCGAGATAGATTGGTCAAAATATGTAGAAAACTCGTGTCAGTACAACTCAATACCCGAGATTAGACTGGATCAAATTATTGCTTGAGCTTTATTTTACGACTGGCGTATTAGTTTTAGCTGAGCGTTCCTAAATAAACCAGCAACTGATTGTAAATTGAGATCGCGCCTGATTCAATTACCAGTCGACTTAATTCTCACCTGTGATTTATAGCTTAGTACATCACATCCACGTTCTCGGTATCCCCCGCGGAGTTTTAGAGGGAGGAGGGGTGGAAACGATGGAGGAAAGTATCAGATCCCCCCGTGCTGAAGTTTTGATGATGAAACCCCTCCCTCCCCTCCCTACGATCTCGCCGAGGTCCCCTTTCTGCGGCTCTTCGCGGCTTGTCTCATGCATTTATTTATTGAATTATGAGGTCGGTTTCGTATATCGACTGCTGTCGCCGTCCGCCGGCAAGGAGATAGCCTCCTCGCAATCACAGATGTTATTAGATCATGCGCTCTGTTTGCTGACATGTCTTTTTAAACTCCGTGTCAACGTGACACAACTTAAAAGGGATGGCCGTCGTGCGAAGGGGAAAGAGAAGCCGCTGCGGAAAAAAAAAAAAAAAAAAAGAAAGATATGCAACGGAATTTGAAGCGAGCATCCGTTTGGTGACAGGTTCAAAAGTCAACGGAAACATCAGAACAGACATGCTTTCAGAGAAAACTATTTTTGAGTGTGTTTGTCTCAGTTTTTTTTTGGGGGGGGGACAATATTTAGCAGCAGCAAAAACAAAAAGACAGGAAAAAGACAAAAAAATGTAAAGAACTCATTAATATCCGGGCAGCTCTTTGTCTGTCTAACCTCATTGTGCAGACAGTGAATGAGCAGAGAGGAGGAGGACGTCTCCAATCTGAAGCACTAATGCAGGGGCGAAAGAAGGATATGCACTGTTTAGGGTTGTGTGTGTTTGAGATGGTAAATGGAGGGAATGGGGGGGGGGGGCGTCGGGGAGTGGGAGGGGGTGATGTTGAAAGCCTGCCAGGGAGGCAGAGAGCGGCCCAGCTCAGCGCCCAGCTGTGAAGCTCCCCCTCGGGCTTTGGGAGTCTGTGGAATGTGGCTGACGTTATTCTGGTTTGGGCTGCAGATAGCAAAGGCCCGGGGCACGCAGCTGTGAGCGGTGCAGTCTGGGAGAAGGGTCCGTAGCAACTAGAAAAAAACAAAAAAGAAAATGATGCACCGCTTATGGGCACGCGGGCACGCATGCAGACCCTCTGCAGCTGAGGTCCAGTCACAGGGAAAAGGAGCGACATTCGGCCTCATTTCCTGTTTGCGGGGTTCGGGGTCACACCTCCTGCGCCCCGCTCACGGGGAGATGTCTGGAATGCGAGACAGGACCAGATTACGGCGAGCCACCTCCCCGAAGGATCGGCCCGGTTTGCCAGTCAGCTGCTTTGTTTCGGAGCGAGGCCCGTCAGGAGGAGATGACAGCTCGCTTTTGTTCTGGAGATTTCCTGTCCCGTCCTGAGCCGGGGGTCGGTTAAAGTGCACAGAAGAGCCAGACTTAGCACCACTCCCTCTCCCCACTTTTTTTTTTTTTTTTCCCGCCACTTCGATCCCCACTGGTCGCATTTCCCACCCACCGACCAATTATAATGCCCAGTGTGTCAGGGAGGAGTGATCTGATTGGCCGTGTCGGGGTGTCTGGGAGGTCAGAGCCGTGTTCATTTCACACCATGCCCTTTTGGACTCCTTCCAGCAGCTCGCTCGCTGGCTCGGTGCGGCTCTCAGCAGAGGCAGCAGGAGAAGAAGAAAAAGTTTGCAAGTGGAGAGAAGAAAGCGGGGGAAGAGGGGGGGAAAAACAGACACGGAGGAGCGTTTCTCCGTACACAGCCTTCAGTGTGATGTGATTTCTTCCCTGAGAAATTGTAAATGTGTCGTGTTTAGCGTTGGTTTAAAATTCACCTCCAGTTTGTTCTTGCGCTGTTGAAATGTCCTCCAACTCCGCAACAAAAGGAAATGTTCAGAGCCTTTGTTGTGTGTGTGTGTGTGTGTGTGTGTGTGTGTGTGTGTGTGTGTGTGTGTGTGTGTGTTCGCTGAGAGGGGACGGTCTTCCCTCTGGGCAAGGTAAACTAAGACAGGAAAACACCTGGTTAAGAAAGGCAACCATCAGTTACGGAGCAGCCACGGGACTCGCAGATCCGTGTGGAATGTCCTCATCCCACATAAACCGCGATGAAAGCATATTTGTCAGCTCGAGTGTCGTGTCATTAAGAAATATCTCCTCGCATCCAGGAAGGAGTTTTGACGGCCTCTGTCATTAGACTCCAAAGAGCGACAATCTCCCGTCTTAATGAGGGGTATCAGTTCTTTTTATATTCCGTCGCCGGCCTTGAGAACATGACCCTTCTCCATCCTTATCGGTGTTTATGGGTATTAGCGATAAAGGATAAAGGGAAGTAAAGGGTAAAAGGGACAAAGGGAAGAACACAAAACAGAGGCTTTCACGTTCGAGGGGAAGCTCGACTTCCAGAAAAACAGGTTTTCTCTCTTTGTTGTGATTCACGTGTGTTTTTATCCGTGCGCCTGTTTTTCTAGTTGTTTGTCGGCTCTCAAAAGCGTACGTCAAACTTTTTTTGAAGGCTGCGCCCTCAGGAGAGGCCTTGCGGATAATTTTTCAGATTTGGCATATCGTATGTATCAGCCACAACATTAAAACCACTGACCCCGACTAACAACATCCTGTTGCCAGACACAACGGGGCGCCCTTAGAGGGCCCATGTCCATCCACTAATGAGTCACCACTGTTGTGGAGGCACAAGGGAGACCTAAACAAAATTAGGGAGGTGGTCATAATGTTATGCCTGATCGGTGTATATGCTAATTATGTGTACATTCAGAATCCTTTTAAATACACACTGTGTCCTGATCAGAAATAGGTAATTCTAATTAAATGGCTGTATATTTTACATTAGATTAGATATAATTGATAGATAGATAGATAGATAGATAGATAGATAGATAGATAGATAGATAGATAGATAGATAGATAGATAGATAGATAGAATCATCTCCGTCTGCTGTAGTGAGGCCATGACTGCAGAAATTATGTCATTTCACCCATAATAATTGAATCCTCAAGCACGGCTACGTGAAAAGGATAATGCCGTATCGATTGTTGCCGTGCAGTAATTGTTTTCCTACGAAAGGCAACATATGGCGTATTAAATGCCGAGCATGCCTGCGCTGTTTATCATGCACCTTATAGGGCTGGGAGAAAATGAACAGTCGCCGTGACAGAGCGAAGCAAAAAACTATACAACGGGCATTGTCACTGAAAGGTGATTAACTGTGGCCATACTACTACAAATGACTGCGGGGCACTGTTGCTTGGCCAAATTAATTACCTGTCACCGTGACCGATTGTTTCTGAAGACGGCTCTTATTTTTATTGTCTTCTCCGAGGAAGGAGTTCACGCTACGTTTTCGGCGTGCGCCAGGCGGCATGCAGTGAACACAAGTACCGGCGGCTGAATGCATTGCAGAACACGATGTTTTCCTGTTTTTGATTCTTTTTTTTGGGGAGTGGGGGGGGTTTGATTGTGTGCATTTTATTAGCCGTAGACGTGGGTATCAGTTTCGGAAACTATAAGACAGAAACACGAGCCCGCAGGAAAACACCGTCCTTTGTGTCCTCCTGATCTTGATACGAGAAACTGTAGCTCTCTGACAAGCAAACAAAAGGAAAACGACAATATCTCGTCTCTCGAGACCCGTTTGTGATGAAGATGTGAGGGAATAGCCTGTTTGTCCAAATTCCTCCATAAAGGCTTAATAATCCCGCCGTTGTTTCTCGACGTGATGACATTTCTAATTCCTGTCATGGAAGAATGCAGCGTGACAAACTGCGTTAAGAGTCTGAAGACGCGGCGGGCAGGCGGCACGCTGAGACGGGAAGAGGGACATGACCGTCTAAAGGAGGGTGGCGACCCTTTTTTTTTTCCCTGATCCAAATGATGCCCTGCATGTTTGGGAACCTGCATAGATTCTTTAATAGCTGCTGCGGTAGACGGACTGAGGAGAGAGGAGGGGACGGGAGGGGAGGGGGGTCATTCATTGTGTTGGATTAAGACCTGACTACATCTGGGTGACAATCTGGATCAGCTGCTGTCAGTCTGTCCCATCCACTCTCTAATTAACCATGAGCCCTCCAATCCCAGGGGACTCGCCGAGACGTGCACACGCCGCAAAGAGTGTGCGGGCGGCGAGGCTGGCTAGCAGAGGCGCAGCCAGACCGAGAAGGAGCCGGAGCCGGGGAGTTATCTCGCCCCGCGTTCAAAATTTTAGGGAGCGATGGCTCTGTTCTATAGGAGCCGCGTTAGCTTTACTTACAGCTGTCTGCAGCCCCTCTAGCCTGTTGGGAGGCAGTGCAGCCTTGGGCACCGGGAATTCATGTCACACACAGCAGAATTTGATTAGGCAGGAGATGGCATTACTGCCTGACCTGGTGGGAGGAAGGAAGAAGGTAGTCAAACAAGGGGATAGTGATGGAGAGGAGGAGGGGCTGGGTGGAGGTAGAGAAATGTAGCGGCTGTACTGTATGTCAGCACGTGCCATGTTGAAGTGGGGGGGGGGGGGATTTTTTTCTGCCTTGCAAATGTCTCCCCATGCCCTCTTTCACTTGCCCCAGAAATAAGGAACTAGTCAACCAGAGCAGCGTTCACGAACGAGAGTGTGCGTACGCGCATGTGTGTTGTGTCTGCGCGCGCTGGTGTGCGGCAGGGAGACATATGTCATTACGACGGCAGGACGGCGCCCCCGCGGCTCCGAGCTATATGTTCTCAGGCGCCGCATTTCAAATGGATTTTCGCCGTCTGTTGTTTTATCGCATATCCAGTACGCGCGGCGGCTGTGCTAGCCCCTCTCTGTCTCCGCGTCTCTCCCCCCACCGCTTGATCTCTGTCTTAGTTACCCTAAATCAACAGAATGGGACATATTGATGCAGAGCTTTGCCACGTCTTCCTCTGAACCGCATTGGACTAAAGCAACTGCCGGAGGAAACGGGCAATAAAAGGAATATAAAGCCAGACAACAGGAAAAAAAAAAGAAAAAAAAAGAGAGAAACCACAAGTGAAGAAGCAAGACAGACAGTCAGTCAAGCAAGCAGATTAGATTGTCTTTGGTTTCTCAACTGCAACACAGTATTATGATATGATATGATACCCAGTATATTTTCCCTGAGCCCCGTTGTGTCTTGCATTCTACTGCACAAATTGCGAGACTTTTCTTTTTTGTAATCCGACGTCAGATGGAGCTGAGAAGGGGTTTAAGTTTAGCCCGCCGAATCCCTTCCACACTCCAATTTGCTGAAGTGGGTTTAAGCATCCCTCAGCCACGGGCAGACGCAATCTCATATGTCCGACTGACCGCCTGCGCCCGTCTGCAGCGAGCGCCCCGCCGCCCAATATGCTGCCTCCTCGTCTGGTTTTGTGCATGTCTCAACCGCGGTGACAAGCTCGCCAGCTGGTTCGGCTGGTTGACTGCATGTAAAAATGTGTAATGCCTTTTGTCTGGCTTTTTGGCCACCCTTTGGAAGTTCTGTCCCTATTTTTCTCTTGGTCTGCTAACGGTGACTAAGCATGAGTTTATGGATGCGACGGGGTCACGCCGTTTAATACTTTCCAAGAAACTTGTCTCTGAGATGCCTTTTATAACTAGAGCGGGTCGATTATTCATTTTTTAAGCTGTTATGTGGAGACTAAAGTCTGATTTTCTCCTGGACTCAAGTTTGTCAGAGCAGAACTGCTCATGCCTCGGGGTTGGGTCAGCATCTGGCCAGTGGCCACTAGACTGGCCTAATAATGTCTGACTGTCAGTCCTCTGTACTAATAGGGCTGGAGAAACTTGAGGCTCCCTTTCGGCATCCCCTAAATCTCCTCTCCAGGCTGTCTGTACCGGCAGCATCAGGATATGACAGATACCCATCATTTACTGATGGCAAATCCTTCTCGGCACAATTTCCTTTGACAGGGGAAGCAGAAGGGACAGAATATGTATGTGTGTGTGTGCGCGCGTAGGTGGGTGTTAATCGAGAGGGCATCCATGTTTCATTATAGTGCCCGCTCCATCCTTCCTTTCCTCATCTCCTTTCTGTCATTTCTCCTTCTACCTCCATCCTCGTTGAGGGAGGACCGTCCCTTTGACCCCTGCACCGAGGAATGGGGTGAGGGTGAGGTGAAGGGGGGTGGGTGGGTGTATAAAGGGTACTGCCGGGAGCTGCGTAGAGCCTCCTCGTTGCAGGTGGAAATGAGATGTATTACTGATAGGATCAGCTGCATGCTGGAGAATAATAATAACCACAGGAAAGAAGTAATTGCCAACCGGGAACAACTGAGCTTTGTTCTAGCTGCCGTTATTATTCGCTTATTGTACATGTTAGCATTGCTAATGGGAGCTTTTGTGAGCGCCGCTTTTCTATTTGATTGAGTTTCCACAGCAGCAAATATATTGCGAGGGTAGTTAAATATGTATTTGATGTTCTATGTTGCCGTAACAGTAAATGCGATAAGTTATCCAATGCATTCAATCATTTGCACCCTGCGTATAATGACAAAGGGTCACGCAGCGCGGGAGAATGTGACACATCCTGTGCGCTAATATTGACTGTGCCACGCCGCGGCAACGGGGCTCCGTGTGCCATGTGTGCCGCCGTGACAGGGGTGGCTCGCTGCCCGCTGAATGTTTCATTATATAAAATATCTCCGAGGAGAAGGGAGGAGCTGAATGTGAGATGTTGAGACCGGGAGAGGGAACAGGGAGAGACCTTTGAATATTCAAGCGCTATCCGCGTTAGCTCTCGGTGGCAGTTTGCTCCCCGCGATGCTGCTGAGCTGAACGCTATTCCAGGTTGTGTTGAATCAGCACCCACCCAGCTGTCACCCACATTTTTCTATTGGCCTGGTTTCACACTTTTGATTTGCTGCAATCACAATTTCCACAGAGGCCATAGAGTTGCTGATGTGTTCCTGCAAACTTCCCCTATGCTTTTTGCATTATCACAACACTCCCATTCTTTGGAGTGAGTACGTTTCTCGATGTTGATCCCTCTCTGAAACATCATCCGTCCTTATTCCCTCCCATAGGCTTTCGTTCGCCTGCCTGCAATGTATTGCTAAGCCAAGAGGAAATGCTAATGCTTTAACAGGTAAAACAGTTGCGGCCTTGTCAGCGTTTTTTCTGCCGTGCCTTTTTCTGAGAGCCAGAGAAAGAAAAAAAGAGAAAGAGGGAGGTCTGTTTTTAAGACCTTGAACACCAGGAATGTCGCCCCTGCTCACGGAGTGAGACAAACATTTCTCAAGGACTCCGTAGAAGCGTTTTCCTTGTCCAGATATCCCCCTCCTCTTTCCAGCTCTCAACCATCTGGAACACACACGCTCTAAATTTAAATGCGATCATAAATGTGCATCTACACATATGCGTGTGCCCCTGTTTGGCAGTTTCTGGGGTGATGAGAGCAGGTGGAATATTTAGGAAGATGCGGTGTGAATGTGTGTACGTGTCGGTTCCTGCGAGCCACAGGTCCACTCCAGGGGATGTCACCCCGCACATTGATTTCACAGTCCGCGTCCACCGTGCAACATATCTAAGAAAGTCTTTCTCTATGGTGCGTCTTAAAGGAGGTGTGCGGAGGAAACTCTGAGCGCATGAATATGCAAATTAATAGGGGGGGGGGTCATTCACAGCACCGACCTGGGCCTTTTACATTAAGAAAGGGAAAAGCATGGGAGGGAGAAAGGAGGAAAAGGGAAATAAGAGAAGGGGATAGGGTGGAAAAGCGTATTAGCAGTCTCTTTTTATTTGCAATGTTTGTGTTTTTTTTTTCACTACGCCGTGTCAGACTGTAGTGGCTGTCTTGGCCACTGTACTTATTTTTCTTTAGGATGCTACAAACTGCCTGGTTATTGAATAAAACATAGCAGCTCACGTAACGAGGAATATAACGTGATGAATTCTTTGAAACGGAAAAGGAAAAAGCTAAAAAAACAACAACAAAAAGAAAAAACATTACCCCAGACTGGCTGCCCCGTGCTTGTCTGCGTATGTGTGTTGTGTATTTATGTCCATGTTAATGCTGTCGGGTTCCAGGGATCCATCAGTCTCCCTTCTGGAGCCAAGCTAAGGGAAGGTCAGCCTGATGGATACATCCTGACATGCACACAGCCTGTGATGTCAGCTGTGTGTGTGTGTGTGTGTCTGTGCGAGCTTATCTGTGTGTGTGTGTGTGTGCGCGAGCTGGCAGGCCAGCCAAGCGTAGGCACAGTTCATCGGAGCAGAGGGCGGACAGGCAATCGGGGAGGGGAGCGCTAGCCTGGCCTTGGCGTCCTACATCGAGGGGGTTTGAGGTGAGGGGGGGTGGGGGTGTGCGGGGTTGCTGGCAGTTGGGTGGTGAGGATAGGGGGGTGGCGAGTGGGGGGTGGGTGGCTGATGGAGCAGGATGAGGTGTAGGGGTTGGCTGGGCTGGCAAAGGGGTAGGGTGAAAGGGTTGAGGTGCAGGGGGTGGGCTGGGGTGGCAGAAGAAAGGCTCCATTCATGAGTCGTGCCATCTCTGGCTCCCAAGGGGACTGGGGCTCATCAATGACCAGGCCAGCTGGGAGGATGTCAGCATGCAGACTCTCCCTCTTTTTGCCACCCTCCCTCTTTCTTTTGTCAAGGCCCAGTGCTGTGAGACGGACCAGCCAGAACACTGAGGCCCTCTCATGCGGTCGGGTCCCCATTCAGTGCCAGTGAAAGCCCCCGACTAGCCGGGCGGTTTGCACACCGTCCGTACTGTATGTGACATGTATGGTCTGGAGCAATAAGCTCGCCACCGTCCTCAAAGAGCCACTGTCTCCGGTGGCATACCAGCTGGAGAGGAGCTAGGTGGGGCGGTGGGGCGCAGCGCGGGGGGCGACGAGTCTGCAGCTGAATGTGGCGCGTTCAGACGGCGTAGCCGAGCACCTCGGCCCTGAGAAATTACTCGCGATTTTGTGGCTCTGCATATGATAATGTGGGCTAATTTTCATTTAGCGCCATCATGTGCTTCACAAATGTGCCTGAGATATGTAAAAATGCAAAAAAAAAGAAAAAAAAAAAGAAGGGATTATGCCACAGCTCTCTACAACTAATTCATTATTATTTTTTTAATACGACCTGAACGATTACCATTCCCATTAGCCTCAGCAGAATTTCATTGTAATCAGCTAACAGCACCCTGATGTACTCGACTAAGAAGCTAAATATGATACCTGCTAATTGCATGTTAGCATTGTGCCTAAATGCAAACTTAGAAGAGCTGCTGGAAGAGCCATAGCTCTACATATTGTTCAGTGTGACCCTCAGAGACACAGTGACAATATAAACTGTTATTCTCGGATGTTCAAAGAGGAAATTCTGGTGCTCACTCTTTTTGTTTTTAAGGGCTTTAGTTTAGTCACCCCAAGCATTTGCTAACCTAACATTTAAATACCAGAAACGTGTGACCACCAAGCACCTGGCTGCCTGCATGCTGTTTTACATACAATAGAGGTTAAGTGCGGCATCCTACTTAGCATCAAAAAAACTGAAACGACAAACTACAGTGTATGCATGAATTGTCACCCCTCGTACGCTCGTATGCTTCGGAAAGGAGCAGGGTTTTTGTGAGCCGCACAGATGTGTGTGCTGTTTATCACTGCCTAGCGAAAGGCCTGCATCAGCAGCAGCAGCTGTGGGGCGCTTTGCATGCAATGGCAGAGGTGCATTGGTAGGGCCAAATTTGCATTTGTGGTTTCATATCATGAGCAGCGATGTTACTCCCTCTCTCTTCCTTCCTCCCTTTCTGTCTGTGTCTTGCTGATGTGGAGGAGCTTCTCTGCGAGAGGCAGAGGAGCAGCGAGAGCAGAGCGTTGGGGCATGAATTGCAAAAAGTTCAAGCTGGAAGTGGAGCTGAGCATAACATCGACAAATCTCTCCATGTTGTTGTTGCAAAGAGTTGCACATGTGAAGTATAGAAGCAGTTTATTGAAATCTACTCATACACTTATAAACGTACGGTTTGTTTAACAATATAAAGTTCACTTTTATATGACATTAAAATCAATGTGAGCTGCACTTAACCTCCTCAGACCCTATGTCCTCACATGGGGACAGGTTTTAGGTTTGTGGCAGCTTCTTATTCTGCTTCATTTAGACCCTTTGTCCTCATAAGTGGACGCCTTTATCTGCCATCTAGTGGTAGCAAAGGGTAAATAGATTAGTCGGTGTAAAAACAGTGAAATCTTTATTTTTTATGGTTGAAACTTGTCTATGCTCGTTAACATCTCTTGTTTAATATGACACGCAAATTTAACAAAAGCTACAGCGTCGCTAATTAGAAAGTACCCGTTTGAGGACGTTGGGGTTACACGACCTGCTCAAAGACAATGATTAGTTTTTATACTTCTTGGCTCCATGGAGGAATTTACAGCACATGGCAAATAAAAGCTCAAGTCTCAGGAGGTTAAACTCTCTTCTGCTTGTTTTTGAAGCGTTACACAGTGATGGTCCTAAAATAGACCAGACAATAAAACTATTGTATATAATAGAACTCATATTGGGCTGAAATTAATAGAGACTTAGGGTGTTTGATGAGCTTACCACCCTGTGTTATCTCAGATGTTTTTCCCTTGCATCCTCAGTGAAACTCCAGCCATTCTAACAAGCCCTTAGAGAAAGATCCCTGGTCCTGGTGTCCATCTCCCTTCCCTTTCCTACCTTCAGTGTCCCTCACTGGATTCCTCTATGTCTCTTTGCCTCCCCTTTAACTGATGTCTCAGCCCATAGTGTGTGGTGTTGTCTTTGTACTGGTGTGTAATGGTGGCCTGAGATACTGTTGCTGGAGCCTCTACTCCACTGTTGCCCTCGAGACCCCAATAACCACCCTCTGTGACAGGAGCTCTTCACTGAGCAAAGCTCTGCTCTCCCCCCATTCGCTTTATGTCTTATTCTGTGCGGCATCTCGTCCATCCTTGTCTTGCCCCCATACATCGGCCATATCTCAGTGTACAATGAAACGCCTGTGCCCCTTTTTTCCACTTCACCCAGCGTCAGCGAGCAATGAGCTGGAAATTTACTTTTAAGTATGTGAGCTATGCTCATTTCATTCTCCACCAGACCCCCAGAGCTGCCTTCAGATCACTCGCCCTCTACCATCCCACTGGTCTATGAAGCCCTGCAGTGTTCCCCTCGTGCTGCTTTCCACATTCTCTGTTTCCCTGGCACATACATTTCAAGCAGACTTAATCCCAGAAACCTCTTGTTCCTCCCAAACTCTACTAGAGTCCGCCTAGGCCTGAGGGCAAGGGGGGATAGTTGCCATGGTCACAGCAATCAGCATTTTGAACTTGGAGCAATCCAAGATCAGCTCTTGGCTCCTATAAACTGTATATCATGCTATTAATGTGTTTAGAGATTGATTTCAGTTCCAGTAGTTCCATATAGCTTTACTTTTGGAGTAAAAAAAAAATATAAAGAAGTAAAATGCTAAACCAAACCCACCCCTGACTTCCCCCATGGTGCAGCCACAGAACCTCTTGAAAGGGCTTTTGGATTGTTAGAATCACTGTGTTCTCGGTTATTTAACCAGAGACGTGAGCCCACAAGACGCGTATTAGTGTTCGCGACGGGACATAAAAGGTGATGAATTAAATTTGGGAGTTGTTTGGGACTGCAGTGCTACTCAAACAAATCAAAGAAACTCGTCTCCTCTGCTGCTGAAATAATCTTATGTGTAAGTTCTGGCTTTTTGTTTTCATTTGAACGCAGCTCTCTAAAAGCTTGATTTTATGTTCCCGTGGCATAATGTTGCCTTCGTGGCTACAGACTGTGAAATTTAGTAAAACGCACCTCGCTGCCGCTACCCACTCCCTGTGTCTGAGTACCAGGGAGGGAGCTTGGGGATTGAGGGCCCCCCTGCAAAGATCCTCAGTCACTTATCTACAAGGTGCCACCTTGAAAACTGTCTAAACAAGAGATATGAAAACATAACGGCCTGCTGACGCCAACTTTAGTGGAAATAAATCTCATAAATCTATGTGGAGAGATCAGTGTCAAGATGAGATGAACGCCTTTGGACAATTCCGATTAAGGCGAGACACGGCAGCAATTTTGAGATTTTTTGCTTCATTAACATGTCTACTATCAAACTAGTTTAAAAAATGGTGAAATTGCACATTTAGGTGTTCATTTCACTGCACTTTGTCTGTGTTGCGCCTTTAGTTTACTCCTAAATTTGCCAAAACTCAGCTTTCTAAACTGTGAGCCTCGTCTCTACCCTGGCATATGAGGTACTGCTGTGAAGCTCTTTTTCTCCTGCAGAAGTCCGTCGGATCCAAATATGGTCATATCCTTTGTATTGGCATGAAAGTAGAAAGGCCGATCTGAGCTAAACTCTCACTCTCATTGACTGGTGTTGATTTCTGACAACGTGATTTGTAACCAGATATTCTGCCTGCCTGTGTTTATCTGTGAGGGACATTTATTCTCTAAGAAGAAAATTATGGCTCAAATTAGCAAGAAACGTCAAAAAAAAAAAAGACACACGAAGGAGAGGAGAGGGGAAGTCGGGATTTAAGTAGATTTGGTTTTGGTACATAGTAGTTTCCAATAAAAATACATGATTTGCAATGTAAAACCTTGTTTAAATGAGACATCTGCATACTCTGAGCCAGAAATCTCCATTTCAGTAGCACTTACACATAACAAACTTTGCAGATTTATTCCTAACTACATTCTGCAGGTATTTACAGAGGGGATTTTTCATAGATCATTCAGAGCCTGATTTATAGAACATTTTACATATTTTTGTTTTACATATTTTTTTATTTTTTTTGGACTGTTGACAGTATTTTGAGATTCATGGAGTGATAAAAAGAGATATCCAAAATTCCCTCAGTAAATACCTGGGAATCTGTTAACAAAATGAAACAAGAATTTTGAAGCTCACTTTAGTCATTATTCAGATTTCTGTTGTGGAAATGTATGCAAATTAGCGCATATTTAAGTAGGTAAATTCACAGAAAACTTTTCATACAAAAAATTACAATATTTATGTGAGTAATCAACTGGAGATGTTTTTATGGTGATAGCCATTAGTTAAAAATGTTTCCCTATTCACCTGTCGTGTCTCGTCTTAATTGAACCGAGTCTCTTTGGTGTGTGTACTTTGCATGCAAGAATATGGACTTACTTATTCTCTAATTAAGCTTCTCATGACGTTTTGTAGGTAGACAACATATTCTTGTCCCAGCTACGCTCTGTCAGTTTTGTTGGTCCGTGGTCATGTCAGATTAGACTGATATTTATTTTGTACAAGACAAAACATGTCTAACCGCACTGCATGCTTTCTCTATCCACAGGGCTCCAGAGATCATCCTGGGCCTGCCGTTCTGTGAAGCTATAGACATGTGGTCCTTGGGCTGTGTAATAGCCGAGCTCTTCCTGGGATGGCCCCTCTACCCCGGAGCGTCAGAGTACGATCAGGTAACACGTGGCGACGATAGCTTGGACCTCCAAACTTGTTTCACAATCCCAGAGCAACTCCTGTTTTCATGTGTTTCTCGCTTGCTCTCGCGTGAACCCGTTCGCGTGCAGTTTTGTTCGAGTGCGTTCCTTTCTCCGTGATTGTGTACTCGTGAGTGCGCTTGAGTGCGAGGTTGGGATTCCTATCCCTGAAATCCCCCTGACAGCCCCCGATGATTCTTGCGCAGCCTCCCTGTTTATCTGAACAGATGCCACGGAGCCACTTGTCCAATTAGTGCAGCCCCTGTGCTCCAGAGCAAGACATTTTTGCGTTCCACTGTCTCTATCAGTCAGATGAGGCTCAGTGGGGAAACCTTGAGCAACTTGTGCTCCATCTCTGAACAAGCTTGTTTGATATTTCCCAGAAAACTTAGCATATTTCTTTTACAAGCCTCAGATCGGTCTTAGACTCTTAGGCTGAGGTCATGATTGGCTTGCGGTGCGTATTTCTGCCTTTCTGTACGTCTGGAGCTGTTAAGGTCACCACAGATTAAAACTACCATAAGAGCATCAATCCAAATCATTTGCCTCCCTGGTTAAAAACAGTTCAGTCATGCATGTGAAAATCTGATTTTGTTTTTTTTCCCCCTTTTTTTTTTTCTGCCTGCAGATCCGGTACATCTCACAGACACAGGGTCTGCCTGCAGAGTATCTGTTAAGTGCAGGGACAAAGACCACCAGGTTCTTCAACCGAGATCCAGACTCCACCTATCCTCTCTGGAGACTAAAGGTACACCTGGAATGATAAGGATGTGCATCCCCACCCACGCACACACACACACACACACACACACACACACATGCGCACATAAAAATCTCAGCTGGACTAAAGTATATCCTTCCAGGGGCAGGTGATATTTCACAAGCAAAAGTGTTACCAGTAAAAGCTGTAGTTAATATTCCAGAAACTCTGTGTTGCGCCGTGTGAGGCACTGACGTCCCTGTTGGCGGCAATAAACAAAGTGGGAGGGTAATGAGAGCAAAATGGATCTGTGTGAGAGGATCTGGCAAATGAAACCCGGTCTGATAAATCAGGGGGGTGTCTGCTGTAGCCCCCCCACCACCCCCCCCCCCCTCCCCCTCCACAGTCCCTTCTTTATGTAGGCCGCTCAATAAGGAGCTCTACAGCCTGTCCTAGACCCTCGACAAGACCCTGAACCTGCAGGTCCATCAGAGCATACTCTTCCTCATTTCTCTGTGTAATCTCACACAGTTAAAAAAATAAATCCCTCCAGGGGTTTGCAAAGTCTTTTTTTTTTCTGGTTTTGATGAACTTAATTTGAACTGTTTGTTCTTGACTGTATTGAGCTCCAAGTACTGATCCCTCCTGTGTCTGCGCCGCCTGTGTCTGGGATTGATTTCTTTTTTTCAAAGAGTTCAGAGCTTTTGTTTCTGATTAACTCAGTACTTTTGACACCAAGCGGTGATGATGATGATCGGCCTTTTTAATTACCATAACGCAGAGTGTACATGCTTGTGAAGCTCGCCAAGCACGTTTAACCCTTATCAGGTGAAAGTGGGCGGAGCCATCTTGCAAGTTTGGAGCCAGAGTTCAGCGACGTTAATGTCACGTGACTGAATTCCTCCAGACTCACTCACGTTGTTGTTTTAATTCATACCGCACTCTCCACCACTTACAAGGAAATGTTGGATTATCCTAGAGATCGACCGATATGGATTTTTTTTTAAGGGCTGAGACCGATTTTTCTGATACAGATACCGATTTTTCTGAGCCAATATTTGGAGCTGATACTCCTTTATCTCCCTCCATTTACATGATACAAAATGTCACGATGATAACAAATGTTATAAGTGTCAATTTAACCAAAAACATAAACATTTAGTGAACTCAAAGAATATTTAACGCTCTTATGCGTACACGCAATCTGCTAGTTGGGGCAATGTATGGGTGGCACAGGTCCACAGCGCCTCTAGTGGCACAGGGCTGCCTGTGGATACGCCTGCCTGTAAATCTTGCTGGGGGAAAAAACATATACATATGTATGTGTGTATCGGCACATCAGCTGATACCGATAACAGTAAAAATGCAAATATCGGCCTGATATATTGGTCTATCTCTAGATTATACACTGTACTTATTCATTTATTAATTTTTTCCAACTCTCACTGTCCCACGGGAACGCTTCACAGACAGCTTGGCATGGCAACCGGTAGTCATCACAATGTCACATCCTGTACCTATAGCATCAAATAACTCATTCCAATTGAATTAGGGTCAGCATATTATTAACTACCTAAAATGACACAAACCATCCTTGAAAATTCATTATCTGAATTTGGTTTGGCTCTAGTTCCATCCACTAACATGGAGGAGGTGGAGCTTATGCCCTATACTGCAGCCTCCAGTCAGCAGGGGGAGCTCTACTTACTTTGGCTTCACTTTTGAGAAGCAGTTTCATTGACCATCTTTATGGGTAAAAGCTATATGAGAATTTCGGTTTAAGAATTTTTTCAGTCTACTTTGTGGCCTATGGGCTTACAAGGCTTTTTAAAAACATGTTATTCTCAGCTTAAAATAAGCGTATTTTGGATTTACTAGCAATAAGAACTGACAGGAATATTATAGGGAAGACACAAAGATGGATTAATAAGTTAAACTTGACACCGCTGGTGTTAGTCTTCATGATTTCCTACTGTCTTTGGTATGTGGAAAATCAAACGTCAAGGCGTCCTGAACACTCTTTTTCCACTTTGAAGAGTGACTGCTCAGCTTTAATTTGACCTCGCCATGTGTTTCCATGTAACACCAGCTGCACTGCTTTGCTGACTGTAATTAAAAATGTTGTGTGTTTAGTCAGGTGGTTCCTTCAGTCCGGTCAACACAGATATGTGTAGTGTAAATCTGCACGCTTCGGAAGGGATTATCCTGTGCAGTTTCGTGAATTTCAGTTGTTTGTGTTTTGCGGAGAGCACACTCTGTATATTGCCCCAGAGTTTGTGATATAGTGTGTGTCTCCATATGCAGTCTCCCCCATTTTTCTTGGCTGTTAGATGAGTATTTGTGCGCTACCCCGGGGTTTCTCACAGGGTAAGCCGAGTCCTGCTGCACATCAACAACAAGAGGCTGTAATGAGCCAAATGTAAATAGTGCGTTTCCAGAGGGGAAGTGTGATGGGATTTGAGAGGAACATCTGCTTCTTGTCTCCCGCAGACTCCAGAGGACCACGAGGGTGAAACGGGGATCAAGTCCAAGGAGGCTCGCAAGTACATCTTCAACTGCTTGGATGATATGGCGCAGGTATGCCGTTTCCGTATCGCGGAGCGCAACTCTTCCCTTCCCACAAATCACACAGTAGATGCCTTTTTGGCTTCAATCGCATCCACCTGTCATGCATTTTCTGCCTCTTTGATGGGGTTGTTCAGGTCCCAGGCCAGTTTGATCCACCACATCCAGAGAATTATCTATCAGATATTTGAAGTCCTTTAAAAAAAATGCATCCCGCCACGGTCTGAGCCCCAGCTGCCGTGTGGCTCCGCTGCTACACTACCAGTCAAAAGTTTGGACACGCTCTCTCGTTGAGTCGAATGAGAAGGTGCGTCCAAACTTTTGACCGGCGGAGTTTTTACAGAGCGAAATGAAAGCAGCTGTTCACCGAAACCCCTCCGCTACCTAATAACTCACAGACAAGACACTAGAGCCGAACATGTGGTGTGGCTGGTTAACAGGTTTTGATATGTATAGTTTGCTTTCTTATTCAAGGTGTTGTGGCTATGTCTTCACTCCGCACATCTGTGGTACCTTTAAGCATGGGTACAAAATGCTATAGACCTGCGGTTTTCAAAGTGTGTGGCCAGAGGTCTTCAGGGAAGGCACGTCATGAGAAACAAAATAAACCTGAAAAAAAAAAGTGTAAACATCTGGTTAGCCAACTACAGAGCATGTGAGGGGCAAAATGGATTTTTAGTAGGCTACCTCAAATGAAAGTGACAGAGTCTGGGGCGAACAGAAAATGCAGGAAGTTTGATCCTGATTGTTTAAAGTTTGGCTTTTCATGTACTGGTTCTGATGATGCACGCACAGCTTAATCAAGCTATGCTCAAAATTCGACTTTCTGAATGCGGTACTTGTCACAGTTTACATGCAATGGAGAGAATCGAATAAGTGACGGATAAGTTGTCAAGTTGACCTGGCATTTTAAAAAAACAACAAGACAGATAAAGTACAGCTTTTTTTCCCGCTGGCGTCAACTGTGTGTTCGGCTACGTTCAGCTCCATTCGGGTCGGACTGCAAAATCAGTTTGTGGTCAGACAACACAAGTATAATTTATCTTTTACAATATGTTTGGAAGACATAGCTCAATAAAGTTTTTTTAAAATAATTTTTAACTTTCCACAAAATACAAAAACCCTGATGACAGCACATTATTCCTAAAAAATAAAGTAATAAAATGACAAAATAATTCAAGTTTGATCTATTCGTTTGTATAGTAGGCGCAAAAAGATTTAAAAAGTTTTATCCTGAAAAGGATTAAATACAAATACAGCTTTTATCAACTTATCCAAAGAATTAAAGGACAAAACTTTGCTCCTGCTTCTTCCTGTTGTCCAAGAAATTATAAAACACGACAACATCCCCTACATCGTGACATCATCTGGAAGCGCCAGATACTCATACAAGCAGATCTGGGCCCTACACCGACTTTCTTAGTTGTTTTTGTTCCGGGGTCATACGCCAGCACAGTGATTGTGGAGCATGCGCACAAACTTTGTCTAGTTAAAGTCCGATTAAGGCGAATACATGCCAGTGAAAATCAGGTTCCAGTTGCATTATCTGTCTTAGTCATATAAGGCACTTAAGTTGTCCAGTTAAAGTCAGATTAAGGGAATAATTCACGTGCATGTAAACGTACTGAGTGTTATTGGCAAAGAGGTGCTAGTTAATGACAGTTTGCAACCATGTATATTCCACTGTCATATTGAAACTTAGCACCAAAGTTACAAAATTTCAACAGGATCACAACAGGCTCACTATCCCACACTTTGAAAATCCCTGCTATAAACTATAGATCCTATAGATTCAGAGATACTGACGCACACACACATGCTCCACAAGGGTTTTCAGCCCAGCTCAGTGGCACCCAAACCAATGTTATGACTGCATGACTCAGCTGGTTAGCCCTTCTCTCCCTGCAGCACTGCCTGTCACCTGTTTACTTAGGAGATCTTACATAACCCTAGGGAGTGATTATGCATGACTTGTATTGCGTGACATATATATAGGAAGGCAGATACGTGCGTGATATCACTTTCCACTCTAACTCGGAATGAATTCATTGCTCCGTGCTCGGGAAACTTCTCGTGTACCTGTGACATTTTGAAAGGACATGCGTGACAGTGAGTGATAGTGAGCGTTGTTTTCGCTCGCCCTCGCTTGGCCAAAACGCTGGTTGTGCTGGGAGACGTGACACAGATGATGAAAAATTACAAGGGTTTTCCCAAGGCCCTTCGATTCGCTGACAGCTCTCCCTTGTCACTGTGTTCCTTGATCATGGCCCTGATAATGACTAGCCAAGAGATAAGAGTTAAGGGAGCTTTTTTTTTTTTCTTTTTTTTTTTTTGGAATATGGTCGTCTTGATTCCCAAACAGCAGCACCAGTAGCCTCTGGAAACTCTCCGTGTGGATACGCAACTCATGTAGCTACTTAAGTGATGGAGACAATTACGGTTGTCCAGTAGCGCCCAGGGCCGCTGTCAGGCCTGTCTGGAATAACATGCTGTCGACTTGGGCAAGATAGTATCGCTTCCTGGCTTTGTTGAATTTACAGTTAGCACAGACACACACACACACACACACAAAGCACATAGTTTAATGAAACCAACCTGCACCGGTATGATATCCCCTGGGTCATCTCTGTCTTCTACGCTTCAAGCTCTGTGTCCTGTCTTCGTCTGCTGCAGCCAGACTCGGCTTACTACAAAAACACAGAGATACAGATACGGCAGAGCTGCGCGGGGCTTAATGTGGGAGAAAACTGCCTATTTTGCCCCATCTCACTATCCGTTATCCCGTATAAACAAGTCAGCATTGTGGACATCTGTCTCTGCGTGTATAATAGATGATATAGCTGAAGGCCCTGCAAGACGGAGGGGCTGAGTGCCAGAAAGAGATAATGAACCTCCTTTCAGTCGTGGGAAATGTGGGGAGGCTTTAGTCACAAGTATATCTAATTTGAGTAAATCAGACACCAACTTACAGCGAATGGAAGGCCCCGCTGGGGGCCTGATGTAGATGGAAGGAAGGCCGGAACTGCTCGAAAATGGATTCCCTTTGATCCGCGATCCCGCAGTATCTCTGTTGATAGGAATTCAGCCATGGCAGGAAAAGCAGCATGGTCTTCACCTAATAATTCTTTTACAAAGATAACTTTTTTTTTTCTTTCTTTCGCTACTATTTCTATTCAGTGTTGAAGTTGCAGCTAAATCTGTGAAGTAGACAGGCTCTCATCCCGCCCTCCTGGCTCCACATCTCCCTAGGCACAGCCCAATCTGTCCCACTGCTCGACATCTGCCGTCCCTGCCCTCACTCCGGAGTGGCATGTCAGTGCTCCTCACGGCACAGATGTGCTTCCACTGAAACGCCAGACACGCCAGGCCACTCGAAGCCCCTTGTTTTTTGCATTTTAGCAGCCATTTTCATTCCTTCCTGGAAGAAAAGGAAGCACGATGATATCTTACAAACATTGAAATATCTTCATTTTATAGGTGATGGGGAAATTTCATTCTCCTCTCCGGGCTCCTTTTCATCCAGCCTGATTATTGTGGCACCAGACTGTGCACCTTTCCCCAAAGTCATCTCTTCCACTAGCAGAGGACGATGTGATTATTTCTCACCTCATTCTGCAGATTATTCCTTTATCACAGCTGGTGGAGATGCCAAGCGGGGAGAGGGATGGTTACAGAGCCCGAATAACCTGCATGGAGAAAGAGAATTGAATCAGATTTACTGTGTTGACTGGCAGCACATCTGATAGCCCCTGGAGCAGGCCTACAGATAAGCGTTGCGTCTTTATGAAAAACAGGCCTGCTACCACTGCACAGCAGTCACAATAAACAAGACTGTCTGAATGTCTGTCTGTCTGTCTGTTGCCACTGTCTCCGTCTCTGCCCGACAACCGGCTTGTTCGGGTGGTGGATATCCCATCATGCATTTCGTCACAAAACATAATTTTATTTTTTATTTCATGAACATCACACACATGTGTTTACAAAATCATCACGTTGTAGTAATGTGTAAATTATAATGGGATAACCAGGGTTATATGTGTTACATGGGAAGTACACGCACGAAAACAGTGCGAAACACCATTGTGGCAAATTGTGATCAGCAGTGTATTTTTTTCTACATTTAAATTAAACAATTAAAAATTTTGAATATTTAATTGAATGTGGATAACTCTAGTAAAAAACTCATGAGTTGGTTCAAGTTTTCTGTTCGATTTACAATTTCTTGAACATAGTCTAAATTTAGTTTAACATTTTCCAATAATATGAGTTAATATCAATTAATATTTCATATTCATTTACTTTCATGGACACATGCACGCATCTAGTTTTCCGACTTCTGTAACTGGAACGCTGATAACTCATTCCCGTTGCCAAATTCCACCCTCCGTGGTAAATGAAACGGACCATCAGCCCACATGACAGCCCTAAAAGTGGACCCAAACCGTCGGAACTGCGTAACAAATTAATTCCTGCTCGCTGTGTATGTATTAATGCACAAATCTGCTACTTCGCCCGTTTATTTAAGCACAGCCTGAGCCGCACTGTTCTAAGGCAGCTTCCCAGAATTGCCTCAGAACATATTTAGGTTAAGTTCTCCCACGTCAGCTTTTTAAGAAGTACTTGCAAAATGGGGTCCTGTGTGAAGTGTTTTTTTTTTTTTTTTTTTTTTCAAAAAAAAAGTGACTGGCCAGTGGCAGTGTTTATCAGGTTCATGTTTTTTGTTTGTTTTCACATCTCAGGACCAGATAAAAATCTCGGTGAAGGCGCCAGGAGATATTTCAAGTGGGGCTATGAATACAGTGCAAATGTTTATAATGTCACTAAGGTGCGAGGTTATCACTAGGCTTTGTGACACACACACACACACACACACACATATGCACACGCTGACGCCCTAACCTGTGAGACCTCCTGAGTATTAATAGTTCTCCTCTGTGGGAAAAAAAAAATCTCAGGGAGACAGTTTTCTTCAGGAATGTTAGTGATTGTTGGACACTTATTCAGTAGAATTGAGAATTTTTAGCTTTGGTTTGGTCTGCATGTGCCGGGCAAATTGTAGGACTGTTTGGTAGTTTGGTTTTGTGTTTGGGTGTGCGGATCACGGTTCAGTTCTGCATCTTCAATACTCATCTCCTACCCGAACCTGGGTCTATATCCTCATCCCACCTTTCCCCTGCTGGGGAGTGAGGTGTATTTTGTTGACTAGCAGTAAAAAGCACTAAGCTAATGTCTCAGTAGTTGAAAGTCATGCAGTTGTGTGGTGGTAGCATGGAGGGGGGTGACTCCAGGATGCTGGAACTCACTGTCAAGCCTTCTTGAGGTGTCATGGGTCTAACTCAACAAAACATGGACATGAAGGGACTTGAAAACCCCAATGATGTGCCTACTGCTGTTTGCTAGGCTAGTTAGCTGGTGTCTTCTGGTAGGTTGCTGGCTGGTAGCTGACTGCTAGGCTGCTAGTCGGTTTTCAGTTGTACTGGGCTTCTAAATGTGTTTTGCCAAGGGATTGCAACATCTTATCCTGTGTAATAATGAAAGGAATGTGTTGTACTCCGTTCGTGCCTTCAGGTGAACATGACGTCGGACCTGGAGGGGAGCGACATGCTGGCGGAGAAGGCCGACAGGAGGGAGTTCATCGACTTGTTGACCAAGATGCTGACCATCGACGCGGACAAGAGGATCACCCCTATCGAAACGCTCAACCACCCCTTCGTCACCATGTCCCATCTCCTCGATTTCCCGCACAGCACACAGTACGCGCCAGCCGGGCCCCCGCTCTTCATTGTTCACGCAGTCACAATGGCCGCGCTGATGCCTTTTCTTCCTCCTCCTCCTCTGCAGCGTGAAGTCGTGCTTCCAGAACATGGAGATCTGCAAGCGGCGCGTCAACATGTACGACACCGTCAACCAGAGCAAGACGCCCTTCATCACCCACGTGGCCCCCAGCACCTCCACCAACCTCACCATGACCTTCAACAACCAGCTGAACACTGTGCACAGCCAGGTGAGAGCGCGTTCATCCGTATGCCGGCAGCCGAACTCCTGTGCCGTCGGATGCAAGTATGTAAATGAGTTTAGCTGCGGTTTATTGGATTTGCGTTGGATTAGATTATGACGGAGATAATGATATCGCGTGCAGCCGAATCAAAATGAATAAGTAAAAGTTCAGGTAGCAGAAAAGTGTGCGTGACTTTCAAAATAAAAGCATAGAATATACAATATATGTGTATTAAAAAAGAATAAATTAAACAGCGTAGCAGTGTGTGAGTGGCAATGTCTATTTTTTCCTCCCCTGTTCATTCTTCCTATTTGACTGCACGTTTCCATGCTTACTGGCCCTCCTTTCTGCCTTGGTGCATGTATATCTATCCGCCTGCATTTCTGTCAGTGCCCGAGGTCCTGTGGGATTGTCACAAAGTGCTGATTACACACATGACAAGCCCCACTTCCTGCTTGCGTTGCAATCTGGGGCTTTCAGGCCTTAAGAATCCCTTTACCAGGCTTCCTTTTTTTTTTTCCACCCCTCCTCTCACTCCTATCCTATCCTCTGTCTCCCTCCTCATTTCCCTGGGTTGAGCCCGTGGTGCTTTACTGCTCCTCTCTCCCGTACGGCCTGTGAATCGAAACTGCTGATTTCTGGCTTCTGCCGGAATCACTGAGCGTCTGGTTGCAAGGTTTTCCAGATTGTGCTTAGTTACAACTCCTTCTCGGGCCCCCCCTTCCCCCACCTCGATCTCCCCATCTCTTTAGTAAACAGAGTTCTTTATCACTAACTATATCGAGTCGGCTCACGGTGTGTAGCATGCGACAAATAAAAAAAACCCCATCTTGCCGTGATTTAAATGGATTAACATTCCCTCAGCCTGTCTTTTCTGTGCCTAGCTCTCAGGGTATGTAGGCAGACTTAAGTTAGTGATTTATTCTCCTCGATTCATTCGCAGGACTGGAATGCGTCTGCGACATGTTTTTTTTTTTTTTTTTTGCCGCTTCTGAGCTTGTTTATGATGAATGCCACAGTGCCATATTGATTATGTTCTCTCCCCTGGTGTTCATCGAACACTCTAAAGAGAAAGCAAATGAAAAATGAAAGCGCTGTCTTTTGTATTTCCCTCCGCCCCGCGCACACCTAATGAAAAGGGCTAAAATTAGACAGTGTCTCGTGGAGCAAACACTACTTACGAGCTGAGCAAATGGTGCCTGCTAAAAGCATTTGTTTGTATCTCGGATGTTCCCGGGCGGTCTCAGTATTCCTCATGTCTTATTAATGGTCAAGATATGCCGAAGTTACCTAAGCTTACATAATTATACAATAACTGTTGGCTGTGAAATATTACTCCTGTCAGTCGTAATTGATTCGGGGGCTAGATAGTGAAGCTGTGTTGTGAAATGTCAAATTTTGCTGCAGCTTATTATATCGCCTCATTATTATTCTGTAACATTTACATGAAACTGTCTCCTCATGACTTGAACACTTAGTGCTAATAAGGGAGGTGTTTATGCCGCTGTGACATGTAAAGCAGTATATTGTGGCTGGACTGTATATTTCCCGTCCGGCAGCGCATTATTCTAGTCGACGTCTAAATGCCACTAAATCAGTTAGAATTTGCTCTGGTGGCATTTTGCTCATCGATGGTTGATTATTGTCAGAACCGAAGCATTGATTGCGTCTCTGCTCCCATTCTTTCGCTCCCCCTGATTAATCAAATCAACAGTCTGCATATTTTAAGGCGCGTCAAAATCCTTCACCTAATTTCCTCATTCTTCCATCGTCGTCAGGTTTTCCTCACCCATCCATCTTTTCACCCAGCGGTTGCTCCGCATCTTTACGCTCGCAATATTTTGCCCCGGACTATTTATCTTTCTGTTTTTTATTATGCCTGAGCACTTCCACTTCTCCCTTCATCCCCATCGCCGCCGCCTCCCCTCTCATGATTTTTATTTTGATCCCATCATTCCTTTAGGCCACCAACCTGGCTCCCTCCTCCACCACCAACAATGCCACCCTTTCCTTTGCAAGTCCCGATGTCTCCATACTAAACTACCAATCTGCACTCTACCAGCCCTCCGCTGCCTCCATGGCAGCTGTGGCCCAGAGGAGCATGCCCCTGCAGCCGGGGGCTCCTCAGCTCTGCGCTGCCCGGCCTGACCCCTTCCAGCAGGCGCTCATAGTCTGCCCACCTGGTTTCCAAGGTAAGGAGCTGCTACCGGTCAGTACGTGTTTGCATAAATGAGCAGAATTGGATTTGTGTGAAAAAAAGGAGAAGAGGAGAGCATCTGCACTAGAGCAGGTCTTTTATATAAAGATGAAACACATTTATCTGGTACTATACAGTGCACAAACGCATATTATGACAAGGCTTTCTGACGTGTCTGTTTTTGTTTGTTGTTGTTTTTTTTGTTTTTTCACACCATGCAAACTGTCATTCACTGATAACTGGACACAATTAATCATTTGACAGAACGTCTGCAACAGAAGGGGGCCCGTGAATGCAGATTCGCCACGTCGTATTTCCAGCACGGCGTCTGATCTTACTGTTCACGGGTGGCAGATATTTGCTGACGTCCCTTCTGCTTCTGCTTTATTTACGCGCAGGGCTGCAGGCGTCCCCTTCCAAACACACCAGTTACTCCGTGCGGATGGAGAACGCCGTTCCCATCGTGACACAAGCCCCTGGTGCCCAGCCTCTGCAGATTCAGCCCGGCCTCCTCACACAGGTACGGAGAGACGCGCATGCGGAGAATGAACTAATAGAGTTATTTGGAACTTAACAATAACGGTGCCTGTCGGGAACATTTCTGAACTTTAAACCGTTCAAACAAAGCTTTCTGCATACCTTTTTTTTTCTTTTTTTTTTCGAAGTACTTCACTAAGAATAGTATCTATTGAGGATGGAAATCACTCAATGTTCTTGACCCTGCCCCTGCTGGCAGCTGTTTTTTCCTGAGTGCATTCAGGCAAGCTTTTCCTGTGCATTGCTCCCTGCCTCTCTATCACTCTCTCTTTCTCAACTTGTACTCTCTCCCCCTCACTTGCCCCCTCTGCTGCCCTACTCTCCTGGAGGCTGAGCCTGCCACGGTCTGATGCACTCAAAGGCAAGAGCCTTTTCACACAGAGAAGGCCTTCACTGGAGCCTGCACAGCGAGGCCGGAGCTTTAGCTGCTAATATACAGTTGTTGCGAGTAACAGAGAGTGACTGTGCATCACTCTCTCTGCACACACACACACACACACACGCACACACACACAGACAGACCGTCGACCACTTCCATTGCCACACCACCTCTTTCCCTATGGAAATTTCCATGCAGGCTTTAAATATCCCTGAGAATCCAGGGAGTTTGAAGCGTTCCCTTATCTCCAGTTAATCATGCAGTAGGCAGGCAGGCAGGCAGGCGGGCGGGCAGGCAGGCAGGCAGGCAGGCGGACGGCAAAGCTGTGTGCGTGCATGTGTGCGCACATGCTTGCGTTTTTATGGTGGGTTAATCTGTCAGATACCAAATGGTGATTAGCTCCACGGCTCCTTCCAAGTCAGGCGCTCCAAATTACAGGCCTGAGAGGATCCCCGGAGGTCAGGGGAAACTTGGATGAGGCTCTGCATGACCAGAGGACATCAGCAGATGCATGGATGAGATATACGTAACAGCAAAAAAAAATTAAAAAAATAGCTAAAGTCTTTGCGAAAATGTTGTTTGCATTGATTAACACGCTGACGCGTTGCCGCTGCCGTGCTCAGCAGGTGTTGTAACCTCTGTCTGCACACATGTTTAACAAAGGCAGGCAATAGTTAACATAAGCAGATGGTTTATATGGGCCAGCGTACAGCACACCTAATAACGGGGTGTGTGTGCGTTTCACTGTGTTTATTCCTCTACTGTGGGAGGTCTCACAGGCTTGACTGAGTGGGTGTTTGCCTCTCCCCCCCCCCCCCCGCCCCCCACCTGTGACTTCATCCACCCACTGCTCGCTGTCACCCGTGCCCTCTATGCCCTCCTGGAGCCGGTACAAGTTTAGACTGGAGCACCTGGGTTTTTTGCGGAGAGGGGGGCAGACCGAAGGAGGCTCCGAGCGGGGAGGCAGGCGGGCGGGCAGGCAAACCAGCGGGACCTTTATCTGGAGCAGGAATGCAGAAAATGTGGAAACAATTGAGGAGTGAGAGCTGGGGCTTTGAAAGCCCTGAGGTGACAAAGGGTTTTCACCCAGGGAGTGTAGGTCGAGGTAGGAGGCGGTGGCCGCTGATAGTGATGGTAGGCTCTGAGAAGAAAGAAAACGGCCTCTTAACTGGGTTACTATTTCAGGGCAGACAGGCTGCTTACACAACGCAGACGCCTGGTGAGAGAGGCATGTAGAGTGCCAGGAATGGAGATAGAGCAAGGAGCAGGAGGAGGAGGAGGAGGAGGAGGAGGAGCAGGAGATGGATGGATGTATTAGAGTCCCTTAATGGCATGTTGATAAAAGGCCTTGGATGTTGGCTTAGATGTAAAGACCATCTCCAGCTCCAGAATGTTCCATTAGAGATGTCAGTCATCGGTGCACACACACAAGGCGGCCCTGCTAGCCTCCAGATGCCCCCTGCAGCACTGGACTCTGCAACCTGCCCCAAACAAACACAATCCAACCGGCAACCAGACCAGAGAGCAGAGCAGCCACTTTGTGTGCAGCCAAAATAAATAAAAAAATAAAAAAATAATAAAGTTTTTTTTTTTTATTAAGTTCATGGACATACATTAATCAGACATGAATAGATCTCTTTTTGCATCAGATTTAGCAAAAAGCTAATTTCCATCTGTGGTCCAAAAATAAAAATACAAAACAGCATCCAACACAAACCCACAGGACAGGCAGAGATGCCTACGACACCACGTTACAAATAAAACACAAAAACACAAACACTATACACAGAAAACAATCTAAAATGTGCATTTAATGTAATGTGTGAAGTAAGTGCCTAGCAATTTCAAATTCTGTATCAACAGTGTTAAATCAGAAATAACGGTATATTTTAAATATTGGCATTGGTATTGGGGGCAGAGTCCGTAGTGTGAGTTGAGGAGCATCTTTTCAGATAAACCTAATAGATAAAAAAATAAACAGATGATCTGCTTTGTATTTTTCTCTCTTTTTGTTTCTTTGTCTGTCCGTTCCCTCATTTAAACGTGTGCGCGTGCCGCAGCACATACTGATGCCGTTGTAAATAGATGTGCAAGCGGTATTAAAGGAACAATTCATTAGCCCTGACGTTAAAGTGCTAATCAATACGACTGCATTAAACTATTAGGCTTACACACACAGTAACACACAAACGTGTTCAGGCATGCAGGCGCGCGCACTCACCCGGGCACGTATTACACACCGCTGCTCGTCCCGTTCTGCATCACAAATACAAAGTAGCCTCTTTCCTTCAGAGCGGCTTGAATAGATCTGCAAATTTAATTAGAACATAGGTTGATTTGACTCAAGTCAAACACATAATCACTCTAATGCCGCACGCACACGCACACATAACCTGGCTCGCTCGCTCGCACGCATGCACACAAAGGAAGGCGGCGCTGTACATCGTTATTAAGTCCGGTTCTTATCTCTGTTGTCGATGGATGTCTTCTTGAAGTCGGCGGAGTTCATTTTGCATGCCCAGGAGCCACTTCAAACCAGCTGTTATGCACTTTTGAAAGTGTAATTTATCACAACACTACCCCCACCCACCCAAACTAATCAGCTCGAGTTCAACGCGCTTCCTCTCTTCATGCATTTATAATGTTTGAACTGGAAACCTGACAAAAAAAAAAAGATGTATATAAAAATATAATCTTGAGTATCTTTGCAGTCCTTTGTCCTTGATTTCTTTTATGGTGGCTATCGTCTCCTCTTTTTTTTTCCTGACCTTTAAATCTCCCCCTCTTCTCCGTCCTCAGCAGGCCTGGCCCAGCGGCACCCAGCAGATCCTGCTGCCTCCAGCCTGGCAGCAGCTCACCCACACCTCAGTCCAGCACGCCACTGTCATCCCCGACTCCATGAGCAGCACACAGACGCTCGCCAACTGGAGGTGAACGACAACCTTTTTTCATTTTTCATTTTTCCTTTCACTTCGAATTCGGATAAATATTATGGCCTTCAGCCTGGACTGTTCTCTGGGAACATCACCCGTGGCTCGGTTCTGATTGAGAGACCGGTAGCGGTGCGTGGCCCCGATGTGACAAAGTGTGCATTAGAAATGGTTTTTCCATAAGACTGATTGACAGAGGAACCTGTTACCTTCCCAGCAGCGTGTCCTTTATCACCAATGAATCACCTCCAAATGAATACCAGTGTCCAGATTCACCTCGGGGAGATGGCATATATATATGCACATGTATAGACACCGTTCGACGTATAGCCTGTCACTGCGATTACTTGATAAATGGATGGATAGATGGGAGAAGGCAATCTGCGCGGAGATAAGGAGGGAGCGAGTATATAATGTGCATGTGCGGAGGGCTGCTGGGGTTCGTGCATGCTTGGATTCATTTGGAGCTGTCCGTCTGTGACAAGACACCTCCCCCTCCTCGTCTCTCCCTGCCTTCCTGTCCAGTGGCAGCTCTCTTGTCCTCAGAGAGACGATTGGGAAAGTGTCGCACTTCCTCTGCAGAGCTATCGCTCCACAGCTGCTGGTGTCAGCTCCTCTGCCCTCCCTCTTTGCTCTTATTCCCCCTTTTCCTTTCGTCTTCTCGAGATAAGATGGCTGCTGCCACCTGCTGGCAGCTTTGGGAAATGCCTATTAAATCCGTTGCCTACATCCAGTTCGATTAGGGGGTATTAGGGTTGCAAAATTACAGGAATTTTCAAAGTTTCAACAGGAATTTATGGGAATTAACAGGAATAAACTGTGAATTATCAAGGTTAAAGGTTAGGAACATAACTATAGTTGGTAGAAAATTGTTGGAGCATAATCTTGGCTAAGACGCTCAGATTTGATGTGAGTACAGTTGAGTATAACGTGTTACTGCTCCATCACAGCAGGGACATATCACGCTATTTCCTGCAGAGCTATTGATGCCACACCTCCATCACATGCACGATGATTTCTAGAATTCTGAACGACTAAAACAACTTTTCTGAGTCCACAACACAGACACAGTATTGAAGACACACATTTGAGCCAAAGTTTTGATGATGATGTGAGGTAGATGATATTTGATCTATGGCGTTAAAGTTCAAAAAGTGTCAATATCTAAATGTATTGCTAGCTTACTGGTAAACCAGATATGCTACATGTAAGCTAGCTAGCACCATTTCATTAGAAGTTAACTTATTGTGATGCTAGCTGCTGCAAAATGTGTTGCTGTTTCTTCTGCCTCCTGCTAGATGTTTTTTTTTTTTTAGTTTTAAAAGTTTTGACCTTTCCATAAGCTCAGCTTACTATCTACATATTTGTATTTTTTTGTCACCTTATTTAACAGATAAATGCCACGTACGCCATCCAGTGTGTGGAAGCATTTCACACCAGCTAAAGTTGATGCCAAGTTTTTGTCTATGTGCAAATATTGTGCAAAGACAAATGTGAAGAATGACACAAAAATTCCTCTAGAGCTCAACAAATGCAGCAGACAGGAGTTCCATTCCAGGCAAACATGAATCTGTTGTATGGAAAAATGAAATGTTTATATTTATGTTGGTATGTGGCTCATATATGTTTCTTTAAATTATCCCCTGTAAATTCAAATTAATGTCCATAAATTCCATTGGGCCTTAAATTCGCACAAATTTCCAAAATTCCTAAAATTCCCTGACTAAAGTTTCCAGAAATTTAACGGAAATTTTCAACTCCTTTGCAACCATAACTGGTATATTGGTGTATTTTCTGATATTGTATGCATTTCTACCTCACCTGCAGATTTCTTATTTCTTTTAATGTTGTGTAATAAATAATGTTTTTTGTTTTTTTTTTCCCAGGAATTCTCATCCTCATGGCAGCCATTATAATCCCATCATGCAACAGCCAGCCTTGTTGGCCGGCCACGTCACACTCCCATCCAACCAGACACTCAATGTGGGAGTGGCACATGTTATGAGGCAGCCCTCAACCAATAACAACTCCTCTTCCAAAAAGAACAAACAGCACCAGATGTCTGCCAGGTACCTAAACGCACTCACTGCTGGACTCGCTGCAGGCTGAGGTTTGACGTCCATAACCGCTCACAGTCGTGTCTGTCTGTCTGTCTGTCTGTCCCTAAGGAACATGTCGGCCTACGAGGTGTCGTCCTCTCAAGTGGTGCTGTCCCCGCAGCGCTCCAAGAGGGTGAAAGAGAACACGCCCCCCCGGTGCGCCGTGCTGCAGAACGGCCCGGCCTCCAACTGCCCGCCCCCGCAGGGTTGCGGTGGCGGCGGCGGTGGCGGCACCGGGTGGGGGGCTAGCGAGGCGGAGCAGGCGTCAAGCACCACCCGGAACCACCAGCACCAGCACCACGCCCCCAGACAGACCATCATCATCCCGGACACGCCCAGCCCCGCGGTCAGCATCATCACCATCAGCAGCGACACGGACGAAGAGGACGACCACAAACAAAACAACAGGTCGGTTCTGGTGTTTGGGGCGTCAGCGTCGCTCGCTCACTGGGGTTAACATCTTCCTATAGGTTCCTACATAGAGAAAGTTGTAGGCTTTGTAGGACAGTTGTCTTAAATTAGCCAAGATCAAGACTAAAAATTCCTGATCACAGAAACCTGGGGTGCATCTACTTTGACTAAGCTTCATGGCCAGAAACCTTCTGTTATTTATTCATAACAATGTGTAGCATACAGCATTAAAACCATTGTACATGATGCATCCCAACGTTTCCGTTTGCAGGGTTAACTTTGTGACTATAAAACTGTGATGTGATGTATAATAAAGAGCTGTAAAATGGTATCCGGGCTGCCCAAAGCCAGTTCTAATCTCTGAGACTCGACGTTTTATGGAGTTATTTGTCAAAAAAAAACACAATAACATGTCAACAACCTAATGGTCTAATATGTTACACAGACAAACAAGGCAAGTGAGTCGGAAGGGACAGAAAATGAACAAGCAATGGTAACAACTGTACTGTCTGGGATCTGATATGCCACTTTTTTTTTTTTTTTTTTTTTTTTTTACTAACTTGGCATTTTCTGTAACGGCTCTTCTCCTGTTTGCCATCTATTTTCTCCAGCTCGTCTTCTAAGCAGAGAAAGAATGTCATCAGTTGTGTAACGGTCCATGATTCACCAGACTCTGACTGTTCCAGCAACAACAGTCCCTACACCGTGGAGTCGAGAGCCCCCAATAACAACAGCTACGACACAAAGACCACCATCCTGGACAACTACAACAACGGGAACCCCCGCACCATCATCATCCCACCTCTCAAAACCCAGAACAACGACGTCCCGAATGAGTGCGAGCGCCTGATGCCAGGTAAAGTAAAGATTCTTTCAAAAGCCTCGTGGCTTTTTTGTATTTATCTACACTACAGGTGAATAGTAACTAATAGATATCACCATGGAACTTCTCCAGTTGATTACTTACATAAATACAATTATTTTTTGTATTACAGATTTTTTGTGTTTATAATTAAATATGCAAATGAGGAGTTGTCTACTTAAATATGTGCGAATTTCAATACATTTCCAGCACAGAAATCTGAATAATGGTGAAAGTTAGGTTCAAAATTCTTGTTTCATTTTGTTTACGTATTAGTTTTCAATTTTTGCCATGTTTTTAGGAGTAAAATGTTCTATAAATCAGGCTCTGGGTGAAGAAATCCTCTCTGTAAATACCTGCAGAATGTAGTTAAATGTAGTTAGGAACAAATCTGGAAGGTTTGGTTTGTGTAAGAGCTACTGAAGTGGAAATTTCTGGCTCAGAGTAGCAGAAAAAGTCAAGTTTGACATTGCAAAATCATGTATATTTTTATTGGAAACTGCTATGAACCAAAACCAAATCTGCTCAAATCCTTCAAAACATATCATATAATCATATCAACATATATAATATCAAAATATCAGATCAAGTTCATTCAAGTGTGAAACATGAATGATGATACGTTGCTGATGGTCTCCACCTTCGTCTCCTTTTACCAAAGAGAGTCTGACTTCCCTGCTGCCATGTCTCGCCTTAAAGATGCTTTCCCGTTCATCAGACATTTATTTATCCTCTCCTCTCCGCAGATGCAATGAACCATCAGAATTCAGCGTACAAGTTCAAATCCTCCAATGGATTGGCGTCTGGCAATAATCACATAACAGGGGGCTTATCTGGAGGCGGGTCCTACCGACAGCAGCGCTCAGGGCCACACCCTCTCCAGCAGCAGCCTCTCAATCTCAGCCAGGTATGGGGAGGCATGAGTGATCTGTCTTGTCCGGTTGTATCAGCCTGTGTGTACTACTAAATCTCTTTCATTTCCTCCCCCAGGCCCAGCAGCACATGGTAGCCGAGCGAAACGGAGCACATCGGCGCCAGCAAGCCTACATCACCCCCAACATCGCTGCCCAAGCCCCGTACTCCTTCCATCACAACAGCCCCTCGCACACGGGCAACGTCCACCCGCACCTGGCCGCGACGCACCTGCCCAGCCAGCCCCACCTCTACACCTACACGGCCCCCGCCGCTCTGGGCTCCACCAGCACCGTGGCCCACCTGGTGGCGTCGCAGGGCTCGGCTCGCCACGCGGTCCAGCACGGAAGCTACCCCCCGAGCATCGTCCACCAGGTCCCGGTCAGCATGGGCCACCGCGTCCTGCCCTCCCCCACCCTGCACCACAGCCAGTACCAGGCCCAGTTCGCCCATCAAGCCTACATCAGCGCCTCCCCCGCCTCCACTGTCTACACTGGATACCCGCTGAGCCCCACCAAGGTCAACCAGTACCCTTACCTCTAGAGAAGACACTGACCGACACTGGAGAGCCTGACCCGGCGCTGCTGCTTCCCTCCACCGCGCCCCCTCTACCCAACTCACCCCTTTACCCAACCCCCCGGAGCCCCGTCGACATCCTCCTTCCTCGACCTCAGACATAAACAGAGACAGAGGAACATGCAATCCTCATGAAACTGTCACGTATAACTTGAAGATATAACGACAGAGAGAAAAAGAAAAAAATACGATTTGCAGCCTCTCTAGAAGGGAAAGACGGGGGTTGATTTTCAGAGGGGTACAGTTCAAGAAGTTTTTCTTTTGATCGTTTTTGTTTTCGAAGGGCCAGTTATTGCTTTTATTTGCCTTTTTTTTTTTTTGCTTTACTTTATGGGAATAAGTGATGTCTCGTTTGTTTAACAGGGAAGTTTGAAGCAGGCCCTTTGGGACAGTGGACGTTTTCTGGTTTGTTTTTTTTGGTTTTGTACTGTTTTGTTTTTTTATTTCTCCCCTCTCATATTTGGGAAGTGACTGTTGAACAGGGGTTACTGACTGGAAGTTTGGAATCCCAAGGGATTTGGGAAAAAGGTGAAATACGGAAACCTGCTGCTCTTCAAAGAAAAAAAATATTGATGGCCTTGAACTGTCTTAGTATTTCCAAATCATTCACGGTGTGGGGAGAAAAGAGAGGCTACTCCTCCCACTCCACCTTCTCCAGCAGAGGAGGCTTCTGGAAATATAACCAACAGGAGACAACAAACTTTTTTTGTGTGTATTTATAGATATTTTTCCTTTCACTTTTATGATGATACTTCAGTTTTAGCTAGGTGTCTTAGCTGGGCCCCGTTCTTAGAATGTAGCAGTCTGCACCTGTTTGTTTCAAGATGAAAACTTTTTTTTTTCCTCCCCCCCTGATACCAATAGACCTTCTTTTTTCAATGTGATTGCACAAAGTGGTTATAATAACATAGGCATGTACAATGTGATTGTCTGTGTGTGCTACTGTCAGCCATGCGTGTGTAGTCCACCTCTTCAAAAAAAAAAAAAACCCTCTTCAGTCTTTAGGTTTCGACCATTGTTTCCCTCGTAGTGCCTTACACATATACTGCCCAGCCAAAAAAAAAAAAAAAAAAAAATGTTGCCACCTGGATTTAACAAAGCAAACAGGTACGAGTCTCCTATTGGATAATTACTGCATGGGCGATTATGTTCATCGATGTGGAAAGACACCATCCAGTAGTCGTGGAAAACATGCTTGAGAAGGGTCAAATCATTGGTATGCATCAAGCAGAGAAAACATCTGAGGAGATTGAAGCAGAAACTACTAAAATTGGGTTAAGGACCATCCAACACATCATTAAAAACTAGAAACGTAGTTGAGAACCATCGTCTTCGAGGAAGAAATGTGGTTGGATAAAAATCCTGATTAATGGTGATGGTTTTATGGAATCAAATTGAAGTAAAACAACAGTAGAACTCAGGGCTGATGTTTAATAGTGAAAATAAGATCAACTCCACATGTACAATATGAAGGGAACTCAAGGGATGGGAATGAACAGCTGTGTAGCTTTAAGAAAACCACTAATCAGTGAGGCTAACTGGGAAAAAAGGCTTCAATCTACTAGGGAGCATGAAGATTGAACTTTGGAGACATGGAAGGGGGCATCAGGGTAAGAAAAGAGGCAGATAAAGTGATGCCCCCATCATGCTTAGTGTCTACTGTACAAGCCTGTAGGTGCAGCGCTATGATCTGGAGTTGCTGCAGTTGCTCAGGTCTAAGTTCAGCAACATTGTGCCCAAAGAATGAGGTCAGCTGACTACCTGAACATACTGAATGACCAGGTTATTCCAAAAATGGAGTTTTTCCTTCCCTGATGGGCATATTCCAACATGGCGGCGTATTAGCATTCATGGGGCTCAAATTGTTAAAGGCCACCACAGAGTCCAGACCTGAACCTCATTGAGAATCTGTGGGCTATGATCAGCGGTCAGACTCTCCCATCAATCATCAATACAAGATGTTGGTGAAAAATGAATGAATGCAACACTGGAACATTACTAAAGCATGGAGACAATGCTAACGTGATCAGAGCTAAAGGTGGTCCAATGAAATATTAGAGTGGCAACTTTTTTTTTTTTTTTTTGGCCAGGCAGTGTATAACAACACAGTTTACTTGGCTTGGATCCTGAAAAGCCACAAGAGACTATAGCTATACTTAGAGAGACATGTTTCCCTGGCTTGACAACCTAAATCGGGGCGCTTGTACGTAGCTCTCTTCCAGGTGTAGGCTCAGCCCTTTGCTGTTTCTTGTTCCTTAACGACAGCATACCATAGACGATGAAGATTAATGTCAGAGACTCGTCTTCTCTGCGCTATTTTATTGTGTGTGCATGAGATAACTTGCCTGGGGTACTTACCAAAGTTATAGATACATTCTTGTCACATTTGCTCTGGATATTGATGTAAATATGAACATGTACAGAATAGCTGTAGCTATGTAGTGAATCACAGTGGTGCCCGAAACGTGGCTTTAGTTTGGGGTATTTGTTTTAATCACGCAGGGGGATTTCGTGACCACGGAGCAAAGCTCAGTTTTCAGGAGTGAGTGTAATGTTTGAGACACAGTAGAGGTCTTTTTTTTTTTTTTTTGTCGTCGTTTTGTTTTAAGGTTAAAAGCTAGTCCGAGGGAAGGGCCTTACAGGAAGTGATTGTTGCCGTGAGGGTGGTTCTGTGAGGCTGCAGATAGCCTAGCGAGGGTTGTTCGAGAGAGTGATGTACTGTGCAGGCATGAGTTAAGAGGCGGGTTGAGAGCGTAGGGTCAGTTTAGGAGAAGGGAGGGCAGGGGGCGAAACTCTCTGATCTTAAACGGGACTAAAATGGTAGCAAGTTGGCAATGAGCAGGTTGATAGTAATACTGAGCCCGGGTGGTTGGTGGGAGCCCGCGGAGGGCGCACTGCCGTACCCGAACGTCAAGCTCACACCGTGAATTCTTTCGTCCTGTTGCTGTTCGTTTGACGATTGGAAGTCGGGGCTGCGTGCCCGAGGCTCGGTTAGCATCTCGGCAGGAAGCAGGGCGGAGCAGAAGGGAAAAAGGCCACAGCGTACACCTGGAAGGGCACCTTGTGGATGGTTTGTCGCCACTGTCCATTTGTCTTCGAACCAGGTACACACCACAGACATCACGCCACGCCACTCCGGCCAGACGGACGGGACACCTGAACACTTAGAGAACCGATAGGGCTGTCGCTTAGTGTGTTTGCTGCTTGATTTAAAAAGACAAAAACAAAAAAACTTCACTTTCTCGTAGCCAATAATACAAATAACACCCTCCCTCCCTCCCTCCCCCCCCACACACACACACATGGGCACATCAGAACTACTGGTGGTTTAGTGAAAGCCCCCCCCCCCCCCCCCCCTCTCCTTCTCCATAGTATGCCATAGTACTTGCATTTGAAGTTTTTAACTTTTTATTTCTGACATGGCTGTAATACATGTTGTGTTTATTTTTAGAGATTGTTGCAATAATTCTCGTGGATGTTTTATCAGAGTGTGTGTGTGTGTGTGCGTGTGCGTGTGTGTTTTTATTATATGTCAGGCTCATTTCTATTTTGTATCCTGGGCGGGGGTTGGTGGGCGGATCGGTCGGGGAGGGAGGGAGGGGGGAGGGTGGGGGGGTGTACAGTGATGTTTAAGTATTCCGTGGAAGGTGGGGAAGGTGCACCTGTGTAAAGTGTTGCACTCAGCGCTCGCTGAAGACGGCGAGTGTTGAGCAGATGATAATCCACCGGGGGCCCAGGTTTGAAATCCAACAGTCTCCCCCCTCCCTCCCTCCTTCCCTCCCTCCCCCCCGATGGGCCCCCGGAGTGGTCTGTCATCCTGGTACTTTCCTCAAAAACTCTGCACTCCCCGTCAGCTCCAGCATGCAAGCCTCGGGTCCGGGCACTTAAAGATGTGATTACATAGTATGTTTCTGGTTACATCCTTTGACTCTGTTCTGTTTTTGTTTTTTAAATCTTTTTTTTTTAATTTAATTTTCATTTTATCTACTTAATTGTCTCTAGGTCGTCGTCGGGGCCTAAGCACACGCGCATAAGGGAGATGATTTTTCCATTGGCTTCTCTGCTATGAGACAAACTACTGAAACATTCCACTGTTTGAGGGAATTTGGCATTATACCCCATGCTACACTGCTGTCCCGTCCCCGCGCGCTTGAACAGCACGGGGGACGATGTTGTCACACTTTTTTGCTCGCCAAAGAATTTGTCAGATCCACCGTGTTACAGCACAGCACAGCACAGCACAGTCGCAGTGCAGCGTTGCTAGAGCAGACGGGCAATAACTTCTGGTTTCATCTTTAACAAATGCTTTACCAAGTGCTAATGAGGACTGATCCACGTGCGCATACATTTGATGTACTCCATGCAGCCGCAAATTCCTGGAAATTCAACCACGAGAAGCAGTTCATGTAGAATTTTGATTTTTTTTCTGTTCATAATTCGTCACTCTTGCCCCGAATCTAGATTTAAATCAATAATTATTTAACCCCTCTCCAAATAGTTGTTTTTATTATTATTATTGTTATTATTATTATTGAAGCCAGTTTTTTTTTTCTGTTTTTGATGTTTTGGTGTCGCGTTATTAGTGTTGTCAGAAAATCATTTTGCAAAAAGTAAAAAAAAAAAAAAAAAAAAATCACAATAGCGTGCCATGGAATAGAATGACCTGTAAAGATGAATTAATCAAAACCTGTACCAACTATACCTTTAAAAACCACGGTCACCTGCACAAAATGAATGTAATACGTGACCTGCGACATCTGACAATGGCTTTAGATCTTGTGACCGATTAATTACTTTCATTTCCACGTCGTTTTGTGGCCATGCATGATGCAATAATTATACGCCTGAACTCCAGCGGAATCCCATGATTTAGTGTAAAGTTACCACCGTCCTCCTATCTGGAGGGGGGGACGTCATCGAATAGTCACTATTTTCTCAAACGAAACATCCAGATAAGAGGAACCTCGTATGCCCAGTTTTTTGTGGAAAATGTGTGCGATACACTTTGTCTGTCATTCTGTTTCACATAACCGATGTGTTTGTGTTTTTATAAGAGAAAGGGGAATCAGAAATGTGAGCATTAATGTAGACTGAGTGACCTTACAATTACCAAAATGTGCTTAAGTAGAGTGTTAAGATGTTTTTTTTTTTCCCTCCTCGCTGAGGTGAGTGTAGCCTTCCCAGCTAGCAACTTTTATTGTTAAGTACTGCCTTCCAAATAACCAACAATACCTCCAAAGCTTTAAAGGTGACACTTAAAATTAGAGAAAAACTAAAAAAAAAAAGGCAGCGTCCCTCCAGCATCCCCGTGAAGCCTTCTTGCATCCTCCAAGTACGAAACACGCTCAAACTTCCAATTCATGGTGTTATTGTGCATGCTACTCATCCCGGAGCTTTGGAAACACTCGGAAACATTCCTGAGAACATGGCGCACCGTTCAGTGCTGCATTAGTATTCTTTTGAACAAACTCCTCGACTTGAAGCTAAGTAAAGCAAACAGGCGAAACGCAACATCGAACCACACACTTCATTTTTTTTTTTTTTGTTTTGTTTTGTTTGGCAAAGCTGCTTCCCAAAGTGCAAAGGAGCTAAGGACACGTGTTAGGTGGATAAATCATGTGCTGATGAACTTTCTGTCACCGGGAAATTCACAAAGCGTTCTTAAAGCCCATTAAGATAGACGTGTTTTTTTTTTTTTAAACCTTTGTTAAAAGGGGGATCTGCTCCTTTTTGATGGCTATTCCTTGGGGGAATTCAGGGTGAGGTGGTCAGGGTTTGATGCCGACACAGATTGGCGTCGGGGTTATGTGGGAACGTATGAATTTAAGAACCAAAACCGATGCGACTTTCAACCGTCTTCAGTCGTTCGTATCCTTGACAAGGCAAGCATACGGACTGATTTCTTCCAGCTAATTTGCTCGACCTTACAACATGAAATTATCTGTCCTACCCCGTCGGTTTTTCAGTGACTAATAGTTATTTCTCCGGTGTTAATAAGTGGAATCTGGACACGGTAGACCAAAGCTACATTCAAAGCCATACGCCCCCGTTCAAAAAAATTATCCGGAATCGCGTCACAATTCCATTTCAGATTCTCTAAATTTGTGTAGCTGAAGTTGCTGAATAGCTACTTGCACAATGCCATTTGCGAAATACGTTTTCTGAAGACCTAAGAGCGCATCAGGCCCTGACCCCCTTTTGTGTCCATTGCTGTATGGTTTCTCAATGGTGTAAAATCTCATTCTTTGTCGATAAAGCTAACGTGTGCTGCAGTATTTCCTAGTATACTTCTCTGTTAATTGTCTTTTTCTTATTTACTTTTTTTGTTTATCGGGGTGTGATGTCTCATTATTTCAATCTGTTGATGTAGCGTTCTATGTATACCCTGTTCCTTAGCCTAATATTATTAAGTATGTTACGAGAATGGATATTTTACTGGCTTTATAGAATGTCTAAATAAATATAATAATGACAATAAGAAAAAGGATTAATTAAACCTCCTAACAAGTTGAATACTTGCTACTAAGCGCTTGTGTTACCATTATGATGTTGTGTGCTTCTCTTAATCATTTTCGTTGTAGAAAAATGGAGTGAATTTATATTAGGCTTCGACAAAACTAATGATAGCATTGTAAATTTCACAGGAGGATTTTAACAGACAAACAGCTTCGTCAAATAGAAGAATATAGTTATTTTAATTGTCCTCTTTACTAACTGTAGGGTGAGAAGGGGCTCGCGTTGTGGTGAACTATGTTATAGCTTGTTATTCACTGTTACTTTTGATCATTTTTTCGGTCTCCGAGGTGAATCGAGTTATTAATGAGAATTTGTATGCTCACATATGCATATTGTATATGTGTAGAAATGTAATCACACTTTGTCTTGGATTTACATTAAACTGTTAAGTCACGGCACCGGTCTCCTGTTTTCTGCTGTGTGCAATGTGTATGTGTGTAAGTCTTGTAGTACATTAGAAAAAATGAAGAAAAATGGACCACACACTAAAAGTGATGAATTGCTTTAACAACCCTTAAAGCTTAACAGCAAAGGCATATGAATGGTTTTACATTTCCAAATTACAAAATGAGATTTATTTCATTCATCCTTTTGAAGATATATAAATACATTCTAAAGCTTCAGTAGACGTGAATAACGTCGGCCATGTTTTGACAATACAATGATCTGCTGGGAAACTTTTGGTCCTGGTATTCATTCATGTGGATGTTACTTAGACATGTACCACCCACCTAGACCAGACCAGACACCCCCACCTCATGGCAATGATACAAAACAGTTCCAACTCCAACAAAAACAACTCAAAAAAAACAAATTCACTAGATCCCAAACTGATCAAGTATCTGTGGGATGATCCTCAGAGGCCCATAGCAGATCCACAGGACACCCCCAGAAGGCCCATGTCTATTCTCTGATGCATCACAACGGAGATCTACACAATATTAGGAAGGTGGTCATAATGTAATATGAAGCAGGGGTCTACGAGGGTTAAAAGACCAGCTGGAACTGAGGAGGAGGTTTAAGGCCAGTGTGGTTCCTGTGGTAGTAGAAGCACTTGGTGCAGTGACCCCCAAACTGGGAACAACACCTGAAGGCTTAACCCAGAAGAGTGAGTCTTAGAAACAGCTAAGACACTGAACCAGCAGAACCCTCAAACTCCCAGGACTCTGGTAGAGGACCGGAGCTCGAGGACGACACAGAAGTGAAGAATTACAGTCAGACAAACCTGAATAAAATCAATATTTGGCTTTGGACCATGCTGTCTGTCCTTGTGTATGAATTTGGGAGCAGCTGGTTCTCTCCCCGATGGTATTTACATGACAGATAAGAATCTAGACAACAAAGCAGTGTTTAAAACATTTGCACGGTTCCTCATGTTACATAATATCCCAAAACATTTTATGCTCAAATGCATAAGCACAACTTTAGACAAGACAAGGTTCTTATATAATGCAATCCAAACATGAGACTGAAGAGCTTTAGAGATGTTTAAACTTTTAGAGGGAAACAATTAATCTATGTATGTAGTGCTACAAGGTTGTCATGGAACTATGTAACCTACTTCACATGCTGCGGGTAGTTAATATATGATAATGTATTACATAAGCTCATCATTAATTCAATAAAATGTTGTAATGTAATCCTAAATGCGATAAAGTAAAAACCTTTCTTCTCGTTAGGCATCAGTAGACTATTAAACAACAAAGTCATGTTTCAGATATAACAATCCATGGTACATAGATCAGGCATAACATTATGACCACCTTCCTAATATTGTTTAGGTCTCCCTATGTATTCAGCCCTACCGCCAGGTGGCGGTGTGCACCAAATAGTTTCACACACAGAGCCAGGCACTGACACGGTTAGGTTTTGTTGATCATCTCCATTTATTTTTAACCATAAAACCTTGACACTGACGATTTGTACGCCCACCTGTAGGCCGCATATCGGGCCATATTGTGGCCACCACATATTTTAAATATGCCGTAATAAGCTTATAAGTGGTGGAGGAGCTGCAAATTAAGCTGTGCACACTTAGACTTAGACAGATTTTGATGATCCACCAGGGAAATTACTTGGTCACAGTGGCTTCGCCGCACATGAAAGTAAACGCTCTTAAAAACCACAAGAAAGATAAAATAAAATAAGATTAGATTAGGTTAAAATAAAATAAAAATAAACATTACCTAGTAAAATAAAATAAACAGTGTAATAAAAAGAAATATGCAGAATTAGCATTATGAGCAAATGTACAACAGTAGCTGGCAAATCTGGCCAGATACTCCTAATTAGTTAATGATTAATGTGTGTCAAACTGATTTATCTCTATATTGTATGTATATTCTCCTAAACCTTTGCTTAAATTTGTACAAAAAACCCCAAAACATTCCAGTTAATTTTGGCAATAACAAAGGTCATCAACAGCGGCACCAAATAAGAGACAAAGGAAAGAAAAAAGAAAAAAGAAAATAAAAAAACGCAAACACCTGGTGTAACAGACTTCACATTTAAAATGATAAACCCCTCCACTCAAAAGCAACTTAAATAGCGCAGATGATATTTTGAAAACCCTGTTAAGTGCATCATTGCATGAGGCGACGTTGCCGTGGGAGCCGCAGACGCCAGTCGAGGAGGACCAACCTAAACCCGACGCCCGCTCTGACGGACAAAGAGCCTCGACCAATCAGAGCGCGCCTCGCCAAATCAGGGACCAATCAGATGGCTCGGGGGGCGGTGCTAACCCAATCCTCAGGACAAGAGGAGGTAAGTGTGTTACCACCAGAAGAGATGAGCAGCAGCTAGCAGCAGGTCGTGAACGCTGCGTCTACGGCCACTCTCAAGCGGCTGGTGAAGATTTTATTTCAACCGAGGGCATTTTCTCCAAAGGGGTCGATAGAGCTGAAGGTGCTCCCCCTCCCCTCCACCCCATGTTTTTTTTTTTCTTTTCTTTTGGTGAGTCTGAATACGCAGCTATGAGCTGGCTGACAGGAATGAAATGGAAGAAGGGGGAGGAAGGAGCAAAAAAGAATCGGTTTATGTGTGTACTCACCGCTAGCTTTCAGGGCAAATGTCGGCAAAGTGTGTCAGTTAACTAGCTGTTAGCATGTGTGTTTTTCTTGATGTATTTATTTTATTTGCATGTGACGTTTAATTAAATGAGGGGTGTAGCTTTTGTCTAGCTTTGCGAGACACCACATGACCATTTAGCCTGCGAGTAACGGGACGGGATGTAGGACAAGCAGGCTGGGCTGTATCATGATGACACATGAGATCTTTCTTTTAAACCTCCGTCTTGTCTAAATTATAATAGTTTATTTATTCACTGTACAGAGTTGGTTTATAACGACCCGGTTGATCAGTGGGGTTCTTGCACATGACATAAACATGAACAAACGCTAAACATGTCTGTGATGTTATTTATTTATTCTCATGATGAACTTATGGGAGCAGATGGATAGTTTATATGTGGATGAATGCACCCCTTAAACACACCAGAAACTTTACTTCTTACCAAATGATAGTAAAAGTAAAATATATGTATTCTCTCCAATAATAATAGTATTTACTATCCCTTTGTGTTACTGCGTGAGTTACACTGGCCATCATCTTCACTTCTTTTGTCTTTCTGTGAGGGCAACCAGAGAAAATATTCAGGGTTTCTGCAGTCTTTAAAAGTCTAAAATGTCATAATCCCAATTTAAGGCCTTACAAATACGAGCACATTTTGCGTTGTACGTCTTAAATTACATTTAGTCAAGTCTTAAATCCTTTTATTACTGCATTTGCGGTATGATCCCTCATGTTGGTTTTAAATTTAACCCGTAATGGTTTTAAAAAGGTCTTTAAAAAGTCTTAAATTGTTGAAACCTGCAGAAACCCTGATATAGAAACAATATGCATTAGCCCACTAGCTTGACTGGCTTTGTGTTTGCTTCAGGGTTTCAGTTTAACTTAATGACTTTTAGTAACTACTCAATTGCAGCGTGTGTGTGTTAATCTTCACTTGATGGATGATTAAATCCAAATGGGTGTGAGGCTGAAGAGGTTATTTCCTTTGTTTTCCACAGCTTTTCTCTACCGCGAGGACATGTTACGGAAGGAGAGGCCTTAAAGTGAAGAAGGAGAACGCAGGAATCCCCAAATAAATAACCCGAAAGACTTTCGGTCGTCTCCTCGGAATGAATCTTCTCTTCTTAACTGGATGAAATGCCTTGACCCCACCCCCGCCGCACTATGGCAGGTTTCGTGTCCGCTGTGGGTCTGGTGGTGATGCTCGAGGCTCTCATGCACACTCACAGCCAGCGTGCAATGTTTCTGGGGATGGCGGTGTTGGTAACAGTGATCACGGCCGACTCACCTGTTGCAGGTAAGAGGACACCTTTCAGATACTCGCACAACTTGATCTAGCGTTTTATACCACGTCTTACATAACAGACACAGATCGCTGACTATGACGAACGAGGTTCACAATTAACAGGCGGCAAATTCAGTGTAATTGGTAGCTTGTGTTGATAAATGCAAAATAAAGTCATTTAATTGCGAAAGTACCTCCTAAAATTTATTATATTTGTTTAATTGGTGAAATAAAAACTACTATCATGCTCATAGATGCTGCAGAAATTTCACTAAACTGATCTAAAATGAAATGTCAGTGTTGCATAAACCTTGTACTTACGATCCAGTGTCTTAAAGGTGCAGTCTGGGTGTAATGGAGATCTTTATCTAGATGGATTCGTTCCTGGTAATGGTACCTTCCCTTATCTGGTGGATTGGCTTGAAATCAGAAGCCCTGAGCTTACGTTCATCAGTTTTCTCTTCCACGTGTCCAGCGTAGGATCACATGAAATCACCTAAACATTTGAAGCATCTGTTTTTTTTTTGTTTTTTTTTCCTTCTTAAACATTTCTTAACTCAGTGTATGTTTGCTGCTTAGCACAACTGCTGTGTTGTTCCCGGGCCAGGGAGCAGCTGCACTGAAGTAGTAGTGGGGTTATTGTGTGAAGGCCAACTTAACCAGCGAACTTCCAGCCCTGCTTTCCTAATCTCTAAACCGCCGTTGCCAGCTTTTCCACACAAAGCTAGTCATCATCTCATCCTATTAAGTCCGAAATTACACGATGGGGATATAGTTTTTGTGTTGAAACACAAACTTATATATATATATATTTTACTTCAGCACACACTGTGAACTGTGCAATGCATGTGCTAGTATAGTTGTGAGAGTCATAACTGAGACATCCTGGATGGTTGATTCAGGATTTTCAAAGACTTTAGAGTTAAACCAATTTCCTGTAATTAGAGAAAGAGAAAGGGTCTAAATCCATGCACTCAATGGGTGTTTTCCCCAGCCTTAATTTTATTGATAGTGACTTTATCCCACTAACACCGTTTGCCCAGTGAAAAGAGCACGTTTTAAGGCTAGCCAAAAACTCATGATATTACGTGGTAATAGGATTATGTAGTGAATGCCAGGGGGAAAACCTTATGCAGGATTTAGGAAGTCTTAAACTTACATTTGTTTGATCACATCTCCATTCACAGCTTCTTTTTTTTTTTTTTTTTAACACAAAAGTCTTTTTAGATTTTAAGGTTTCAGTCATTTGCATGTTGCATCAACTGCATTTGTGTTTGCTAAAAGGTTTCAGTTTAACATAACGCTTTTCTTAAAGATAAGCCCAGAACAACTACATTTACTGGATTGCACATAAACAGTTTACACTCTGTCTTTGTTTGCTTTTTATTCTTCTCACGCAGAGATTCTGATTATGAGCCTCCATGCGCCGTACGATAACCATTTTCCTTTGACATTTTCTCTGCTGTTACACTTCATATACTGAGCTTAAGATATTCATATTAATTTAGAGCGTGGCTCAGTCTGTGGTAAAGAACTGGATCAAATGTTAAAGTTTTGTTTTTTTGATGCTAGCCCATTTTACTATCCTCCGAGGATCCATCAGGAAGATGTACATTTTCATCAAATGGGAGAGGCTGGTTTTGGTTGATGTATCCTCTCGGTTGTTAATAATGACATTTTGCTAAATGAAGCAATGTGTCCAGCATCCTCACAGACTGCTCTCCCGTGGCAGACTGCAGACCGCAGCATCACATGAGAGTGGATTTATCAGCCGTGGTTTGGACCGACTTCAGACAGCTGCGCACTCTTCTGAGTTAGCCCGTTTCATTTTAAGCCCTTTGAAACTTTTCTGAATGAACAATATTGCAGCGTAATCAGCACAACAGGGGACGTGCCCTATATTAACTAACCCCACCCCCCAACGATCAATAAGTTCTGTGTCAGCTTCTTTTTTTTTTGTTGCATTTCTTCTGAACTGCATGCAATATGTGTTGGTAACGTCGACTCATGACACACTGCCAGTTTAGAGCATTGCTCTGCAGAAAAGGAGTTATTATATGAAATTATGGGACACACTGTTCCTTGTCAAAGCATTGTCAAGCCACACGGGATTTGATACCACACACGTTTCAGGAATATACTAAAGCTCACTACGGTTCTCAGCCTGCACAGCCTTGTCAGTTCACTGTGCACACTCAGATGTAGTTATTATCTCAATGTCTGCAAGGAGCCGGCCAAATCTGAGGACGGCTCAGTGTCACAGCTTGTGGTGTTCCACTACATAAAACTACCATGTCATTATGCTGATAAGCCTTTATATAGGGACTTCCAAAATTACACTCCGACTCAGAAAGGGAAACCAAATTGAAGCTTGGAAAAATGACGTGCAGAACATCTCTCCAGTTGCCATAAGGTGAATTCCTTTTACGTTTTTTTTGGAGGTGTCATTTCTGCTGATCATGCAACAGCTGGAGTTTTAGATGGAATATTTAAATGCACCTATTCTTTCAAAAGAAAAGGAACATTTACTCAATAAACGGAGATATTCAAAGAAAGAAAAAGTCCACTGTTATCAGTCCATATGTGGATAGTTCAGTACTGCATTAAATCCCCTTTTATGACTGTTGTAGTTTTCAGTTTATGTTGAATACAACTGTATCATCATGTCGGGGGACATACACCGATCAGGCATAACATTATGTAGGATAATGGACATGGACCATGAATGTTGTTAGTGGGGGTCGTTAAGTCCTATGAGTGATGTGGAGGATCATCTGACAGATACTTGATCAGTTTGGGATCTAGTGAATTTGGAGGCCAGGTCAACACCTTGTGCTGTTCTTCATGTTTGTTTTTTTTTGTTTGTTTGTTAGTTACTTTAACTTTTTTTTCAGACCAGCATTTCAAACAACAACCAGATGGATAGTAGTACAGCTTTTTTTAATCTCGTACATAATGTGCACACTACCTATGGTGCAGATAAGATGGTTTACCTTCTTCTTCTGTGACCGTCTTTCTTGGATGTTTTGTTCCAGTGTCATACGACAGCGCAGCGGTTGTGGAGCATGCACACGCGTGTTGTCCAGTTAAAGTCTGATTAAGGCGTACACATGCCTGAGAAAAACGATTTCCAATCACATTATCTGGGAGTCTTAATCGAATAAGGAGAACTTTGATTTTAGTTGGCGTTTACATGCACTTAAGTTGTCCAGTTAAAGTTGGATTAAGGCAGTAATTAGTTTTTTTCCACATGCATGTAAATGTACTGATTGTTATGGGGTGGGGGTACCTGGTCTGGTCTGGTCTAGGTGGGTGCTACATGTCTAAGTAACATCCACACAAATGCCAAAGGTCCAAAGGTTTCTCAGCAGAAGGTTGAATCGTCACAAGATGGTCGATGCTATTTACTTCTCCTGTCAGTGGTTTTAATGTTGTGGCTGATCGATAGTTTGAGGTTGCTTCGTAAAATGGGGATATCAAAATAATAGAAACATGTGTCGATTCAACACAATGGAATTTAATAAAAAACAGCAGCCTCGCGAAGTTAAGATTTGGTGCAGGGCCGTCTCATTTGCATGACTGTAAATTATGGTTTTATTGTCCCACAATGTGAAAGAAACTAAAAAGAAACAGGACTGTTGTTGCTCAAGACCACAGTGTCAAAACCTGTCGGTATCACATGTGCATACATCTGTTACAGTAGCCTTGATTACGATGGCACACAAGGCCGTCCTTGTCTTTTACTCATCGTTGTAAACGTCTCTTCTTTCAAAAGCGGGAAGAGTTTCCGACGTCCGTGTCAACAGCAGAGTCACCGGTCGTACAGCTTTTCTCTCCCACAGCACCCTATAGTTTCTGGGTTAAATGGAGCACGGCTGCTTGCGTGTAATTGTTCCTCCAGACCTGACATCACACAGAAATTTCCCTTTTTAGGTCACACAAAGTTTCCCCACGTCTGTTATTTCTCGTCCTCTGCTGGTAGCTGCTAAAGAAGTGGCTCTGAAATGAAAAATCTGCACAAATTACAAGCGTTTTCGTGTAATACCATAAAATGCCCTTGAAGCTTTACCTCAGCAGTCTCTCTCTCAGCTTTCTCTCTGCGCCGCAGTAGCTGGCAGCTCCAGCACACAGCGAGCTGCAGCCCCAGCGAAGTCCCGTCTAATTACGAGCGCAGTCCGTTTCCATGTGAAATGTGATCTGTGTGGGATGACAATATGGCCATTCATTATTCATTAGAGCTGGAAGCCAGTGGCAGATCAATGGGCAGAACTTATCAAAAGCCAAACACTGGGTGCTTTTGCGCTCAGGCGGCCTGCAGCCCGAGCAGAGTTGGAAACTGGCCACCGGTTGACACTCGCTGGCCGGCCGCAGCATTGTTCGGCTGCGTCGGCTGCTGGTCAGCAGTAATTCAATTAGAAACATGTTAAAAACGCTGTTGTTTTCCTCCTTTATAATCCTGCCCATTTATGTAAACGGCGTCCATCATTATATCTCATGCCAGTATGTTTGCGTGGTCAGCTGACATGTTACAAATAGTCTGGTTTATGTAAATCCTTCCAGTTATTACCTATTAGTAGGTTGCGATGTGAAGGTACCACAGTGGGGGCTTGTGAATCTACATCTGTAAGTGATTTTGTGTACCCTTCTTATGCGTGTGTGTGTTTTACCAAGGCAATTTTCCACTGCAGTTCCAGCATCCTGCAAGTACAAATATTGTTTTAGAACAACAGTCGTATTTACTCGAGGACTAAAAGCTCCCGCGAGTGCTTTTATAGTTTGATTTCTTTTTTTTAATCCCGTCATAATTACGAGTTATTTTTCTGTTTAATCATTTATTATTTACCTTTTTTTTTAGATTGATTGGATAAATAAATAAGAAACAGGGACGTAAGTGTATTTGCACTATATTATTTAATTGCAAATTGTTATTCGGCTCACAGCATTTATTGAATGCAGTGATCACAGTTAACACTTTGTTTTCACTAGCTCCTCTATCCCGTGCCTGTTGCTGTAATCCCTTCTAATTTTAAAGGGATTATTGGTTCACGAGCCACCTGTAGTAAACCTTTAATTTATTACAAATAGATTGCCCTTCATTTGCCTACAGTTCCCTGCGCTAACAGCCTGTCAGTGGTGGGAGCTTGAAATGTGCAATAAAGTTGATGATTTGACAGAAGGCCACATTGAGGCCATATTGTGCTGGGCCCAAATCACTATCTGCTCTGATGAACTGCAGCTGATTATTTATATATTTATCGGAGCAGATGGTGCGGTTCAGCCCGGCCTCTTTTGAGCTTCTCCGGGCTAAATACATTTTTGTCTTTTAAGTGCAGAAACAGCGCATCCCTTCATTGAAAAGAGGACTTTTTGACAGCAGCTTCCCTTCTAGCTTCCAAGATTGCTTATCCTAACCCAGCAGGCGGTTTGTTAACCCAGCACCCGAAGTCCTGAGGGTGCCCTGTGCTCGGAAGGTTGAGACAAAGTAAAAGAGGGCTGCTTAGTGATGCAGGCCTCTGGGCCTCTCTGGTTACAAGTCTTTGCCTTCCTGTCTTTGACAAAAAAAACTCAGGACTTGAGAAAATGAAGGAGTGTACACACACGAGAGTGTCAATGCTTATCTTTGGATGCCTTTCACAAAGATTGACAAAGTGGCACGGTACGTAGGACTCCTGCAAGTATTGTTGCTTAACTCCATTAGTTTTTCTTATACAGGTGGACGACATGTTACAAAATTCCCAAAGAAAATGAACTGAACATGTTCCTGAAGCTCAGCTGTGCCTTATAGGGACCTGTCCAGACCTTAGATTAAGATCCGAACCAGGTGATCCGGTCATGTAAAAAACAGGTGTGAACACCTCCAGGATGCACAGGGATCACATTTGAGAGATCTGACGTCTGACCACATTTGGAAGTAGTCTGGGACGTATGTACCTACAATCCTTTGTGAACACAATGCATCCTGAGTCGCATTAAAGGCTAAATCATCAGTTGCGTTTTCTCCAATGGAAGCCATGCTTCCTCTCTTTTATCAGCTCTTTAGCTGTCATTAAATAAAAACACTCCTTTCAGTTTCAACAATTAATATTTACATGCACGTGAAGAAAACGAATTATTGCCTCAATCCGACTTTAACTGGACAACTTACGCACTTGTATACACATTACTCCAACTAATATCGGAGTTCTTATCTGACTAAGACAGATAATGCATCAGAAAATGATTTTCCCTGGCATTTATACACAGAACAAAAACATCCAAGAAAGAAGAAGCTAAACAGAGCCGGTAGAAGAACCACCTGAGGGATAGTGCACATTTTATCTGCACCATAATTAGCACATTACGTACCAAACAAAAAAAGCTGTACTATCATCCATCTTGTTGTTGTTTGAAATGCCGGTCTGCCACATGAACAACACCAGTTCTTTATTGTATGACAACGAAATGACACATATTGCCCCCTAGTGTGGAGGAGGAGGATATGTTACCATCAGTTATTTGATTTTCTCCGCTACATGTAAACTGGGACAAGGACCACATTTAGAAAGTCGAAATTTTGAGCATAGCTCCATTAAGATGTGCATGTAAACACACTAACTGTGGTTTCTTCCTCGTTTCTCTTCTCTAATTGTTGAGCATTTTACGACGTGTAAAACCGAGCCCCCTCTAAACGTTATGTAGTGAAAGAGTGCTGAAATATAATTTGTCTGTAAGGAGCCCAAGCAGAGGTGGTATCCCTCGGTGAAAAAAAGAAGAATGATTTAACCAATCAGGTGAGGCTGCTTTCATGACACTGGTCACCTGTGATTGGCCAGGTCGCTAGCACAATTAGCAAGTGCATTTAGTAAAAAAAATGTCTTACAAAACTCACTCTACAGCATCAAATAAAATCCGACAGCAGACCAAAGGCTAAACTGAAAAATTTACGAGTGCTGTTAGCGCTAAACTTTGCGGTTATTTTGCTGAATGACATATAAGCTGCAACATGTGAGAATTTTTGTCTCATTTGGCTTCCTCCATAGAAATCCCCATGCTACGTCACTGTAAATGATCACTCGTAAAAGAAAAGACACCTTTAGAAATGTCTCTTCATTAGCCCCTGATGATGTCGGCATTTATTTGCATACAGAGCGCGAATCTGAGATCAGATCTGGAGACACATGTCAATACCTGGTGGTGAACACACGTGCCAACCACTGGTCACTTGTGATCGGATAGCCCGGATCGGATCTTAATTCAAGGTCTAGCTCAGGTTCCTTCCTCCATCTCCTCTATTTTCTCAATTGAATCCCCCCCCTCCTTCTTCTTTCTTTCCCTTGCATTTCTTCTTGTCTTTAAAAGTATTCCCTCAGGAAAGCAAAACAAGTGCCCCATGAATATTTAATTACACTCAGAGTGCAGGAATGACCTCAGTCAGGTCTCCAGGTTAATTTTTGGCCACTCTTCAGTTCGTTTAGTGTAGATGATTGCGGCCTCTTCAACTGCAAAACTTTTATGTTCTGCCTTTCCCGTGTTAAACCGTTAAATCGTGGCCTCGATTGCAACCCGTTTTGCTGATTTAAATCTGTCCTTTGATATTTTACTTGTTGGATGTAGGTTAAACTTGACAAGAAAGCACTGGAAAACCAGCGGGCGTACTGCAGGTTTATAAATTGTAATGAATGCATTCCTTATTAGCACAAACAATATTCCTCTGTGAGGGAGGCTGCTCGAGCTTTGGCAAAGGGTCGCGATCTAATTGAACTCCACTGATAAAAACAATGGAATCTTTCCCCATCTTAAAAGCTTCCCCGATAAACCGAATGTCAGCGCGGCCGTATCTTGATTGTTTGACTGCTCTCAGCGTACGCGGCTCCTGCCAACTGAAAAGAGCCAGTCACGCAAGGGGCTCAGCCGAAAACAGAACCATGTGTGGGGTTGTAGTTAGCTCGCATTAATACCAAAAAAGAGCCTTTCTTCTGTCTCCCCCTTTTTTTTTTCAAATTACACAACCATTAAATTACTTTCCCTTTTTTTCCAATAAGGAGTCTGGCAAACATAGGAAATGATATCATTATACAGCTCTGTAATTGCTATCTCAGGTTTCTTGGCACACATGGGAATGTATGAGGGTCCGGGCGTTTTATTCTGTTCTGTGTGCGTACATGAAAGCACATGTGTTGCTTGGCAGATATCTTGTGTTTTCCTGCTTTAGTTTAACCTTATTAGAATAATTAAAGGTGGGTTGGCTCCTCTACATCCCAACAGAAAAAAATAAAATAAAAAATGAGTTGTACATATTTAGCTTGGTGCAAATATCTCTGCAGCTTAACCTGTTTCCAGTGTCTCTTCCACTCAAACGATTCCTTTTCAACAGCCACGTCCATTAAACACTTTTCTGTTTCAGTGTCCTCAGGGTCTGATTGAGTGACGGAGACTAGGGGAAGGTATTTTCGATGATTCCGTTCCAGACGCCATCAAAGGGCTGTCTGCAGAAAGACATTATCAGATTAACTCGGTTCTGGCCTTGGGATGTGTAGCCTTTAGTCTTGGGTCATGTTTGTAAAGACAAAACCGCATTTCAGGTTATTTTCCATCTGTTTGTAATGGCTTTTGCATGTATATGCAGAATGTGGAATTATTGTGTATTATTAAACATCCTCTTTTATTTATATTTGATTCAAAACCAAACACTATTCTACTGATTAAATGAAGTCTCTTAGTTTTTGTTAGGAATTAGGATAAAATGTTAATTTATCTGCTTGATTTACAGAATTAAGTCTTTAAAGTAAATATAAAGTGATATTTTAAAGAGCTGAGATAAAGGAGTCTGTGCCTGCTTTTGTAATGAGGATTCATCATTAAAATGATTCTCGAGGTTTATTAAAGGTTACTAACTGGGAGAGCGAGATTAGAAAGAAGAAATGTGTCATTTATGTGAGCTGAGGACTTGTTACTTATCCTCCCGTGACTTGATATTTGAAGGTGTTCGTCTTCATGAGTCTCAGTGCTTAATTTCACAGGCAGCCTTAACAATGAGCGAGCAGCCGAGCGTGACGCGCTCCTGTTTCAGCGAACAGGTGGCAGCGCTGCCTCGTCCTCTGGGTCTTTGTCATTGTTTTCGCTGACTGTAATGTCAGCCCCGGTTCAGGCTGATCTCACCTGCTCTGTGCCTGGTCGCTGTCTGTCGCTCTGAGCTCTGACTGTCATTACCAGAGATAAGGCTGCAGGTATGAAGACCCTGCATGCTCAATAATTAAGAATATGCAGCTGGGTCTTTTTATTACCATACAGGGTAGCATAGGCTTTTTTTAAACTAGGGCTCAGACATAGATCAACTATATTGATCCGTAAGGGATCACAGTAGCACACACAAAAAAAACACTTGAAAACTGCTGGCACAAGGTGTAAGACAGACAATATATATATATTTTTTTAAAAAAAGATAATAATAATTGTAATGAATAAAAAATATATAAATAAATGATAATAATAATTCAAGATTTGCATATGTACCAATCAACAAGAAATATAATTAGAATACTAAAAAAAAAAACAAAAAAAAACACTATATTGAAATAATTTTAAATTTTATTTTCTTGGATTTTAACATCAACTTTATGCCGCTCTGTGCTCCTCGCTCTTAACAACCATCGTCATCAGTGGCGGCTGCTGGTAAAATTTGTTGGGTGGGCTAACAAATGCGTAATACAGATTAAATAGTTAACACAGCAGCAGCAAAAGAAACATCAGCTACAATACACACAGTTACATAAATTACAGGTACACTACGCTATTCTAGTGCTCTACATAAGTGGTTCTCAACTGGTCTGGCTTCAGGACCTGACCTTTTAATGACAAGATCAAATCTTAGAAAAAAAATCAACTTCAAAACAATCTCTTGTAAATTATTTAAAAAATTAAATTTGGGGGGCTTAGCCCTGTTAGCCCACTTATATCAGCCATCCCTGATCATCATAACCATTATGTTTGTTTAGATGTGATTGTAAGTTGAATAGTTTGTCCCTGTGGTGGTGAGTTAAGATGAGGTGACATTTTGGGGTCATGTACAACAGTGTGACCTCAAATATCAACATGCTCATCCATCAAACGTGGTGTCCTACAAAACATTGGCAGTTTTTCTTTGCTTTTTTTTTTTTTTTTTTTTTTCCATAGGTGACTTTTAAAGTACCCTGACATACAGGTAGACAAACAGCTAAGAGATGCTACAAAGCCAGATAAATGAAAACATAATGTCAGAATGAAGTCTGAATATCAGAATAAGTGTGCATCTTTCTCATAGTTAGTTTGTAATGTAATATCGGCAAAGTGGATGTTCCGTGTTTTGCTCAGTTCTCAGTTCAGTTTTTCTCCAGTTAATTGTTAAGCACTTTATTGTGTCCATGTGTGTGTCTGTGCATCTGGCCAGCTGTGTGCCACATCCCTTTGGATCCAAGCACTTGGCACCGCCGTCATGCAGTTGTGTGGCAGTTCGGAAAATGTGCGGAAATTCGGAAAAGCCAGCCTTCAAAAAGTCCTCGCTTTTCCTTTCCATATCCCTCGCCTGTGGGCTCTGTTATAGTAGCATGTTGACTGGATTAAGGTAGCAGTGTAGGTTATAATTAAGTTGGGAGTTTTCTCCTAGGCCAAGCCAGAGGCCGTCTGCTTGTATCAAGCGATGCAGTAAATTGAAGATGATGCTCCTCGAGTATATTCTTTCTTTATGGGTTCTGTTCTCTGCCCCCAGTGTTAAAAATAATCTCCTCACTCAGCTGATTTTGTCATGGTTTTCAAGAGTCCATCATCCTGCAGACTTTCTATAAACTACAAAGAGCAGCCTAACCAGCTGCTGCTGAGTCACTATGTAGAGGTTGTTGGTGGCTAGCTTCTGGCAATGACAGTAATGGTGCCTTTTAAGTCTTGTTTTGTTCAAGGCCTACTTTTTAGGACAAATTGAAGACATGCGGTCTGCTCTGTGCTCATTGAACAGAATGTGATTATGTTTCCAATGCAGGCAGGAGCTCTGTAAAAGCATCTTTTTGGTTATTAGTAAACCCCAACAACCATAAGATAACATTTCTATTAATCATCTAGTTTCTTGTCTTCTGTCCTGTTCATCTGCCATCAAGTCACGTGTCTCCACACTGTGGAAAGTGCCACATATTAAGATTCCTTTTAGCAGTAGAGTAATGAAACATTATGGTATTGCTATTATTGTGTAATATTTATGAAACACATTTAAGCATATAAAACAGGCAAATATATGTAGCTACAAAGAGCAGTTAATTAATAATTTAAGAAACATTTCAGCTCATAGACTTTATGGGCTCTTGTCATCTGGGCGTTGTAATTACTTCCACAATTAAACCATGCAAACCATAAACACTGCTTGTGTTATGCAATACGGGCAAAAATGGCCGTATCATAAAGAGGATAATTAAATTCAGTCTCATTCAGTCTCTAGAGTGCATTGATAAAATCCCAGATGTGAGCACATCTCGGCATATTCGCATTGTTCTTCCCTCTACTGCTGTTTCTTTGGAATGAAATTTATTTTGCAGCCACTTTAATGAATAGGACATTATTTGGACTAGTGATTAGGTGTAACAATACAGCGTTTACCTAAGCTGTTCACTGCTGGCAGGAAATAGAGTAGAGCAAGACTGGATGTTTTCTGGTAAACCAAGCTCACTGTTAACGATTTAAATGTCGATATATTATTGATCGAATGTATTGACCAAAGCTGCTTACAACATCCTCTGCAATACGTTCTATTTATGCAAATACACAGTAACCTGTGCCTCAGATAGTTACAATGGCTCACTTTATAAAAAAAGAGGTTCTATGTATGACTATGTCTATATCCCTGTGAACCCTGTGTTCTTGTTGGCCATTATCAGACCACTGTCAAAAGCTATCTCACTGATGTAATACTAGCCCAGATACAGAACATAGGTGACAGCAGGGTGCCTCATCCTGGTCTCATCCTCCCCCTCTGTTCAAAAAATAAACCACACTGTTTGTAAATGGTGGTGTTGTCTGGTCGGTTTTACACATCCAACATTTTCCACAAAAGAGTTCAAAGTAAAGTGATGAAATAACTGCATCTGAAGACTGTAAATTCTATTTTAAATACCTGTAGGCTGATTGTGTATTGGCCTTTGTGTATTAAAAAAATGTTGTTAACCCTTTGACTTCCACACTAAGAAATACAATTAATCATGATTAAATATCATTCATTTTTAATCTATGTTCATTCATGCACTGCATACTGAGTACTTTGACATGTCATTATTGAAATGTTCACACAATTGTACAGATACAATATAAATATGGAAGTATTATGATGTATATTTTAGAGCTATGATGATCTTTTCAAAAGCGCTGTATCTCAAAAAGTATAAAAGTTGCATATACTGTTTAATATGTTCACACATGGGCAAATTTGTGTATCTTACAAACTGAATGACTAGCACCGGTTAGAAAACTGGCACAAAATGAGAAATTAAGCATTTTATTGTCTACTACTACTGCTACAAAAAAGATCAACCATGCGGTTACATTGCCAATCAGAGTGTTAATGATTTTATCTTGCACCGGCTGTTAATTTGGAAAATGCATGTTAAAAAGGTCATTTTCTATAATAGTCAGGTTGTATTGCTGTGTGAAATCAATTTTACCACTAAAGACTGGGGAAAACATTAAATAGAGGTAGTTTAATTTCAGTCACATTCTACCACCCCTCCCTTATTTTTATTTTTAGTTGTACTAAACTGAAGCCCTCTCTTTGTTTCTCTGCAGACAAATCTCTGCTGGACTCTACACACCACCCCATGGACATTTTGGGAAATAAAAGTCCAACCGGTCCGTCACCGTCAGCCTTAACAGATTCACATTATACTGCCTTAGAGAGCCAGGACTCACCTGTTGCCCTGTCATCCGTTCGCAAACCAAGCCACGGAGCTAGTACTGCAAACACCGAGCTTTTTGAACGGGGACATATATCATATGAAAGCACCATCGTCAAAAGGGAAACACAATCAGAAGAACCATATATTCCGACTGCTTCATCATTGGGTGACTCTGAACCTGCACTTGGGTCTGTTCCACAATTTCAGACACTAGCTGAATCTGCCACAGACTGGAAGATTGTCAAGACAAATTCAGACCACCAGTCATCCTCTCTTTCTCCAGTTCCTACAGAATCCCAGTCAAATACACCTATAACACCATTTGACCACTCTGCTGCAAGACCAACACTTCAGCTAGGTACTCATTCTACGCAGAAAGAAATATTTAGCAAGCAGCAGGGTGAGGCATTGGAACAAACATTGACAATCACAGCCTTAGAACCGAGTAAGCCTCTTGATCAGGCGTTTGCAGATGAATCTTACGGCAAAATAGTGGATGTAAACCATCTGAGCCCAAGCAGCACCCCCTTGAAAGTTGACAAACCTACACATGAGATAGGTATGCTACGCAATGCAAATGAGATTCTCTCTCCGAGCTACAGTGTGCCTTTCATTGCCCCCTACCCTGCATCACCCTCATCTCAACCCACTGAGGTTGCTCCAGAGGACTTCTACCCCACCAACACCATGGACGTTGACTGGGGGTCGGGGGACTACTTGGAGACAATGTCTTTCTTTGATTCGGACAAAGACGAATACTCTCTGTTTACCAAGGTGCCCTCTGACTCTTATGAAATGGAGGACTATACCGAAACCTATAACACATCCTTCCCTTCCAGGGTGGGCATATCCCTTTCGTCTTTGCAACCTCTGATTCCATCGCCTTCTCCTAGCTTCATAACAGCACACAGCAGCAGCACTGTTCAACTTAAATCCATTCATCCTTCTTCATTTTCCAGTACAGATCAGTTATCAATAGAACCTACTTCTGCAACTATCGGCGATATTCCAGACTTATCAGACATAGATTGGCCAGATACCTTCACAATCCACCCAACAGATGTCCTCTTACCTGACATGAACAGTTTGGAGTATTACACCACCCAGTTGACCAAGGAGAACAACGGTTCAGAAACTGGAGCTGAGCACAGAGGGAACGTTACTGTGGTGTCCATCAGTACTACAGACATCACACCCACCAACGGCCTCATCAATGATTCTAAATTTACTGAGGATGAGTCCTCCGGTGATATTTCAGGGTTTCAGCCTAATGATGAGACAACCACGATAGGTACCACAGTTGAGAGTCCTCATTTGGTTAATTCATCTGAGCTCTTCCTCGAACCTTCCATAGTCCCAGTCCTTGATCCCTCTTCTTCCATCTGGGGTGGTCAGGTGTCCACCACAGGTTGGTTTGCACATTCACAAACTGTTGGCCTAGATGGCACTGTATTAACAGAAACTGTGCAACACAGTGCCACACCTTTACTGCCAGATGTTTTTACATCGTCCTCATCCCTGACAGATGTTCATTGGTTTGTTACGGAGGATATCCCAGAGTCTGCTACCATACATACCACCATTGTCTTAACTACAACTATAGCCTTCTCCACTGTTCCCACTGAACCTGCTGGCACAACTTTCCAAGACTCTGCTTTTACAACTGAACAAACACTCAATATAACCTCAGCTTCAACTGAACCAGCATCTCAAAATGCCACTGTGTTCCCACCAGTTGAGTTAAGTGATCAGGGAGTGACTGACAATGGAGTTGACAGCCCAGCCACAGTGACCTTGGTTCCATCTAGCAGTGAAGTTAATAGAGTCTCTGCTGCACCCACAAGTACAACTGCCACAACTACTCCTCCTCAAGCCACAACCGGAATGACTGCCACTACTGAAGCCTCAATTAGTGTCAACATCATCTCCACCACCAGTGGTAAGACCACAACTTCAGCACCACCAAGACAGTACCTCTGCAACGTGGACAGGCCAGATTATGTAATAAAAATTGGTAAGTTTGACGTGTCGTTTTGTTTTACTTCACTGTGTTTAACTTGAAAGTCTTGTTTAAATTTCAACTATACACACGGTATATGCGAGACTGTAACCAGGAGCTTGTACTTTCTTTACAAGGTTTTCCTTCGGGGGCCACCGTTGGATACGCCAAAACTCAAATCAGAGATATACTGAAGGTGGAATTTAACAAGTCGGTGGAGCTGCAGGTAAATTTTTTTTTTGCAGTGGAGTGAAGATGTTTGTTTTTAATTGTTGGTGGTGTCACAACTTGGTAATGCACTTTATTGTAATTGAAATAACAAAGGTACAAGAGACGCTGTTATGATATTAAGCTGACTGGTTGATGGACTGGATCGATGGGGTTATAACATTACAGCATGTGTGTAAGTCTTTGAGCCATGAAGGCCAGACCACTTCCCGAGCTTCTATCTGTGGTTCTTTTATAAACACACCACAGTGACCTTGTACCTACTTATTCAACACGTTGACTCTTAAAGCAACTTTGATTACTCTGGCCAGTCAAAATATTAAAACCACTGGAAACATCCGTGTGAATGTTACTTACAAGTGTACCACCCACCTAGAGTAGATCAGGCACCGCCACCCCATAGCAATGATACTCCTTAATGGCAGCAGCCATCCCCAGCACAAGGGAAATCCACCTAATATTAGGAAGGTCATTGTGTCATATTTGTCTGTGTAGGTTGTGGATCCCCCACCAAGATTTGTGTTTCGGGTGGTGTCTGGTCCGGTGTTGTACACAGCCATATCTGTCATCAATGCTCTGCGAAGATCTGGGCGCCGCTTTCTGTCCCTGTCTCCCAGCTGGACGACACCCAACACTAAATATCAAGTCCACACAGGTAAACGACCTTTCATCGGCCTTTCTTCTGAGGCTAACTTTCAGCATTTTAAATCCCGTGATAATTCATCATCAAGGGTTTTAAAACTCGATCCTCTCAACCCCTTCTTTGCAGTGCTGCAGTTTGTTCCCCGTCACATAGACGTACGCTACTGCAACTTCAGTGAGAGCATTGAGAAAGGTTTGACCAAGGCATTTGCAGAAGTGCGCCGGCGCTCAAAGGAGTCGACCAACTTCACAGTGCATGTGAGTGTGACCAAAGCACGACGAGGACATCATGAGAAGCCATGTAGTCGTGTTCCATTTTATGTTTTCACCAGTGTGCTTTCACTCTGGCTGTATACCTCAGAATGATGCAGTGACAATACTCCAGTGCCTTCTGAATAAAAATCATGGACTGTCAGCGCTCCACTTGATTTTATTTTTTTTGTATAGAAAGTTGGAAAAATCTTGAGTTGTTGGAAGCAAATGGTTTGCTGTAGAGATATTGCTTTGCAAGCATAAACTATTTTATTTAATCACATTTGCCATTTAAATTTCATTCAATTACGAGTGTTAGAAATAGTTGCTTAGAGCCAGAGAAAGATTAGATTATTAAGATTGCTGTTTTGGTTTCTCAGATTAAGGGTCATGCTCAGTCTATCAATCCATATTCCATAATTTTATTAGTTTTTTATGAGTTCTGGATGGTGATATCTTCTTGGTAAGCATAGCAGCCCAAGCATAAGTCACTTAACATAAGTTATGATCATATACTGTTGAAAGCCTTAAGCATTTCTATGGAAGCCCCATCTATTCCCCTGTTCATGAACATCACAGAAATACTTATAATACTATTAAAAGGACTACATGATCTAGTTATTGAGCATTAAAGAAGCCTACTGTTTCTCAATCAAGAGCTTATTTGGCTATATGGTTAGTCCCATTGGGGTTTTGTATAATCCTATTAAATTGTTGCCTGTATCAAAGACTTTTAGTTATGTATGCACGGATTAAGTCAAGTATTTATTGGAATATGGAAATGCTTTGTGAACAACTATCAAATAAGGCTTCTCAGAAAGTTTTTTTCGTACTTTACGTTGTTTAATAATCCGTTAAATGGCACAAATGTGTTTCAGATTGTAAACATCACCATGGCAGCTTCAAAGTTTGAAGAACAGCGAGTGGTGAAGCAGCCAGTGGATATCACCTTCACTGTTCGGGGTTCGAGGGGTTACCTGATGGGCTCAGAGGTCAGCAATGCGCTGATTAAGCTCACAATGGTGGAATTCAGCTATTACATGGGCTTCCCTGTACTGCAGATAGCTGAGCGTGAGTAACATAAAGCAGTCTCCATATTTCAGCTCATTTAAGAGACACAATAATGAACTCAAGTCATACCCCTCTCGTCTTAATCACCATTGTGTCCTTTGTCCAATAGCTTTCCATTATCCAGAGTTGAACACCAGCCACTTGCTTCGCTCTTCGTGGGTTAGAACAGGTATGATGGCTTCACGTCTTTGCATGGTGTAATGCTGCTGCAGATGTATATATATTTTTTAACACTATGTACTGTTTCTCTTCTGTGCATACATAGTGCTTCTCGGAGTGCTGGATGAGAAAGTGGGTGAGAGGACCTTTCAAGCTAACATGGAGCGTCGGTTGGCCATGCTAGTCGGGGAGGCAACGGGATCAGTCAGACGAGTTAAAAGAGCCACCACCATAGGAAACAACAGTGTTCAGGTAATGTGTTTATAGATTACTTTTCTTGTATTTACGGCTGCATAGTCCTTTTAGAATTACTACTGTACATGGGAATATCACCAAGTCCTCACATGCAAATTTAAGTAAGTGCAAATTTACTATGGCGCCATTTATATGTGGGCAAACAGCTGTTGATCATTCTTAGTTGAACTTTTTGAAAAAATAATCAAATAATCCCACTTTCTCTACTGTGTCTCTTTCAAAATATTTGAAATATTCTTCAGAAAATCTATTAAAGGTCCCATATTGTGCAAAATTCACTTCATAAAAGTTCTCTAATAGTATCAGTGTCCCTCTATCCTGTGTATGAGGCCCCAGAAGTGACAAAATTCTGTCACTTCCCACATTTGGTTGCTCCACTTTTTAGCGAATAACCACTCCCTCCAGTAGTGGATACTGACTTTGACCCGCCCCCCTGCAAACCCCTGCAAAGACACATGGCTACATCAATGAACCATAACAATTACCCTTACAGTTAGCAGAGCCAGCGTTAGCTACATGGTAGTAACTGTGACAACACATACGAACAAACCAAACCAGCTATAGTCATAAATACACCGTAAACATCAATATACCGCATCTTCTTCCCGAGAGGGCTGTGAAGTAGGCGTAGACAGACACAGCTCATCAGCATTTAAAGGTACGGACACAGAAGCAGCCTGTTCTAAGTAGAGCTCACTGGAGCGATTTTCTGACTGGCTGAAATTCAGGACCAAGGCTAAATTTGGGGTAATACACTTTGAAAACTGTCATGTTGGACCTCTGACATCTATATGAAATTGTTGAAAAAAAAAAAAAGATTTTAAAGATTATTTTCAATTGTTGCATTACTTAACGTGTGTCACATAACAAAAATCATTAACTAGATGTTTGTTAATGGATTACTCACAAAATCTTTAAAAAAAAAATAAATAAATAACTTCCTTTGCACCATTCATATCGTTTTTCCCTGATGCGAGCTCCTCTAACTACCTTTGCCTGAGTACAGAGGGCTCATTATGTGAGCGTTGCTGTGTTTGTAACCAGCGAAAGCCTTAGTGCTTTACTAATCAGGCTGTAGCTTTTGTGGGTCCACTCTGCACCTGCTCATCTCATCTCGTCTCTAAGGGGACAGGATATGGCTCTGTCTCCATGGCAACAGCATCCCCATTCAGCCCAGGGGCAAGCCACTCAAAGACCACAACCTCATGGGTTTCTATTCTCTCTCCTCTTCCTCATTTCTCGAGTCCTTTTACTTGATGGATACTGTGAGTCAGAGAGCTGCTAAGAGCTCATCAATTATTAATTGTTTCCTTTTCTCTGCCTGTACGCTGCAGTTGGGATGATTAAGAGTGTGTCTCTATTGTTGACAAGTTAGTCATTATTGAGGCTGCTCAGAGTTTGGGGTAGGTAAAAGATTCAGAAAACAGAAAAATAGGAAGAGGAAAGTACTCGGATACAAGAGACTCGCACGAGAGAGAAGAGATGCATATTTAATCCGGCCTCATACAGTTTGAGTGCATATGGTGGACCTTAAACAAGGGAGTTGTCAAAGTGATAAATATCATCCTTGGCTGAGTAGCAGCCGCATGGTTTTTCTGACCTTTCTGCCTCGTGCAGTGTTGTCACCATAAAACTCAGAGAGCGATTTAGAAAAAAATGGAAGATCATATTAGCGGTGAACCTTCAGTGTCTATTTCTGTGCTAAGATTAGATTTGTAATTTTAGACTCTGGCATCCTATCTGTGTTTCAAAATGATGTCTTTCACAGTCACAAATATGCGTTATACAATATAATGCGCTTGTATTTATATCCTGTCTTGAGAGGATGCTATCATTAAGGATGCTGGGTTTGGATTATTCATTTGTTTTTTTCACATTTCAGAGACACTCACACATTTGAGCTGGATGTATTTAGAGAGCGAGGTTGCTCAGACTGAGCTTCAGAACTTCAGGAGAATCCTTTGTCTCGCACGCACGCAGACATGTGCTGTAGCTCAGACAGACGCCCCAGACTGTCATGACAAAACCGGCGCAGTGTTATCACTGATAAGAAATACTTCATGAGTCGGCCCGGACGGATAAAAAGAGGTCGGATTGAGGTGGTGCAGGCAACAATACGCATTCACGCTGCCTTCATTCCACTCCAATAACCATGCATGAACTGGATTAGAAACACGAATGAGCCTGCCCAGCCATTTATCTGTATCAGCCCAGGCATGACCTGCGCTTTACTCTTTGCAGCCTCAGGGCATCCGGGGTGGACCATGCACACACATTCACGCTAACTAGTTAGAAAGGCAACATGGACAAATATCGGAAAACAATGTATACTCGTTTGCATGTGTCTGTGAGTGAATCTAGATATTCGTGCAAAATTGAATGACTACGGTGCATGTTTATTTCTTTGCCTGCAAACAATGAGCAAATATAAATGTTTATATTTTTAGTAGTTTTACTCTAGGCTCTTGTACAGTGTTCTGCCAAAAAACGCTGGGGCCTTAATTATAGTTTATGCAGTCATAGAAACTTTTTGGGTTCCGTAGAAAATGAGGCACCACATTCTCCATTAAATAGTCATTTTTATTATTGAAACTGTGACACTTTGCTCGTTAAGGCCTTCATCAGACATTCCATTCTTAATTTAGAGAGCGCGGTTGCGTCATCTTACATGAATCCCTCGATTCGCTTTTGGAAGCACTTCTTCTCCAGTTGCCTGAGCACAGCTGTTAGCCTCAAATGTTTCAGATGGTTAACATTTACGGGGTAGGGGGTGGGGGAGAGGGAACATCAAAACTTGGAATCAGGACTACAAAAAGTGGAGCAAACTAAGAAAATGTGGCGTTGAGAGACAACCACCAAAACTACGATGCTTTGGCAACGCAAATGAGCAATAGGATGAGTGTCCTTTAGTCTGTTGCCTACATCTGGACATGTTTATGTTGGGAAAAAGACACAAGATGTCTGTCAGCTGTTTAAAAGGCCGTCAAATAGTCGTCATAACGTCTAACTGTGATTGCTAACTAATCACAGTTATTCATTAGTCGTACTAATTGTATGATAGCCAAGGAATATATGTTGAATGAAGACTGTTTTCTCTTTTGTCCTCATGTTCCAACATATAAATACCCCCAAATAAATGGCTAAACAAACTCTGGGTTAAGTCTCAGATGTCGCCTGTAGCCCCCATGTTGTCACCAGTTGCCAGATTCAAATTTTTTTGTGCAACAAATGAACAAAGGACTTGACAAGTGCCTTCCTCCCCGTGACTCTTAAATATTATTGGGGCTTGACATTTGTTAGGGGACATGTTAATTTACTATATTTGTCATCTGCACATCGCTCTGAATCGTTGTAAAAAAAGAAAACCTTTCTCCTTTGTTTTCATCTCCTAGGTTGTCCGCGTGGACCGACTGGTGGATGCGGACCACCCCTTAGAAATAGTGTATTTCGTGGAGGGTCCCAGTGGTCAGAGGATGCCTGCAGCGCAAACAGCTGACCTACTTAACAGCATGGACGTTCAAAGGGCTGCCATTGTCCTGGGATATCGTGTGAAGGGAATTTTGGCACAACGTGAGTACCTCTTACGTGCTAGATTCCTGATGTTCAAGTCGACAAAGAGAGGTGGTGCTGAAGAAGATGGTAGTTGACATTTCAGCGTGAAAGCATTTACACCTTAAAAATCGTCCTACAGCAAAACGATCACCTTGTTATTGTTGTTGTCTTTTTTTTTTTCTCACGGTCCTAGTATGGGAAAAAAAAGGATACCAGCCAACTGCTGGCTTCATGTGTTTATAGTAACATTCAAGCTAATTACCTCCCTACTGTATCAAAAGCTTGTCTTTCTCATTAAGAATCTAAACAAGGCCTAATGGGAGCCCCTCAAGGGAGTTCTGTCTCTGTACCGACCGTGTTCTCATACGCTACTTTCCCCAAGGGATGAAATCAGTATTAATTAAAACGACTGAAGGTTTGTGTTGAAGATCGCACTGACGCCGCGTTAAATATTCTGTCGTTTGTGAACGGAGCTCAACTTAATGCTAAAAGCTCTCTCGCTCCTTTGATCTGTTTCGTCTTAAAGCCGTGGAGAAGGTGGAGGCCTCGCCCTCCGACACGGAGAACACCAACATGTGGATCATCATCGGGGTGGTGATCCCCCTCCTGGTGGTCGTCGTGATCATTTCCATCCTCTACTGGAAACTGTGTCGCACGGACAAGCTGGAGTTCCAGCCGGACGCCATGACCTCAATCCAGCAGAGACAAAAGGTAACTTCACAGTCTGACCACTACTTCACTCTATCTCTGTTTAATAATATATGTCTATTTTTTTACAGTGAATCTCTCTTATTTGTAAGTCATCTGTGCAACACAAGTTGCCATGAAGAAAAAACTGTGCCGCTGTGGTTTATTAAATAGTTTTTTGTGTAATTAAATTTACTGATTTTGCTCACCAATCTGCCATAACATTATGACCACTGGCAGGAGAAGTTCAATTCAATCTTCTGCTAGGAAACTTTTGGACCTGGTATTCATTCGTATGGATGTTACTTAGACATGTACCACCCACCTGGACCAGACCAGACACCCCCACCCCATAGCAATGACGCTCCTTAATAGCAGCAGCCATCTCCAACTGGATACACACACACAAAAACAAAAAAACACGAAGAACAGCACAAGGTGTTGACCTGGCCTCCAAATTCATCTGTGGGATGATCCACAGAGGCAACTCCCCTCAACCCATAGCACCCAAAGGCCCCCCCACTAACAACATCCTGTTACCAGACACCACAGGACACCCTCAGAAGACCCACGTCCGTTCTCTAATTCTCTGATGAGTCACAGCTGTTTTGTAGTCACAAGCGAGACCTGCACAATATGAGGCAGGTGGTCATAATGTTATGCCTGATCCTTGTGTCTTTATCAGTGTCGTGTCATAATTCTTAGGAGTTAACTTTAAATGACCTTCTGATTAATTAGGCCCATATGTCATTGTCATGAATCTGCTACAAGGCTGCACAGAATGTGGAAGATTAGTAAATATTTAATGAAGACTTATTAAAGGACATTCGCTGCGTTACAACTCATGATAATGACAGTAAACGAGATGGGCCTTGGCTGCTCCTTTTCATTTTATTTTCAGATTGTTCCTGAAGCTAAAAAAAAAAGAAAAGAAAGAAAGAAAGAATAGCTCAAACCAGCTTGCTCTACTGTTTCCTTTGGTTTTCTTTTCTTTTCTGTCTTTACTTAAACTAGAAATTATGCCATTTGTCTTTACTGACTCTGGTTTCAAGAACCAAAAGTAGATCCCATTTTCCTCTAAAAGCCACACAAGAGATTTAGTCTGAGACACGCACCTTAAGAAACATTTGTCTTTATAATAAGACATTTTAAAATTTGAATCAATAATGAAACGACGGGCACTCTCTGCGTCACTCAGTTTTCTTTAATTTTATTTATATGCATTTATTTGCATTTGAGGTGGAATAATGATGATCTGTTATAATCTTTTCTTTTATAATGGACCAAGTGTGTGTTTTAGTCCCAGGTTCATCATGCGGGGTGCACTTTGGATAGTATTTGCTTTAATGTGGAAGATGCATGAAGGACTATGTATGTATGACATCACAGCACCAGAAAGTTAGAGCCGACTTGCTCCACTCCACTCCTAAAGTGTGTTTTTTGTAAGCTGAAGCCTGTTTCTGGGGTTGTGTGTATGTTTCAGCTATATAAGGGTTGATTTTCCTAGTCTGTGTCTAGCTTTGACATCCCCCCCTTTTTTTGTTAAAGTCGAGCTTCTCGATCCTTCACAGCACCTAATGTTGCAGAAGTAACTGTGTCTTTGCCTGAACCTCTCTGCTCAGCAGCGCGGCCGTCTGTCATTTAACACCGCTCCTCTTCTCTCAGTCTACTACGTCATTCAGAGAATCAAGGACCTCTCTCCGGCAGCCGCCCCCTCCGACTAAAAGAGATATTGAGCTTAGTGAGGATGAAGAGGAGGAGTATGAGGAGGAGGAGGAGGAGGAGGAGGAAGAAGAGGAGTGGGAGGAGAAGAAAGTTAAAAGGGGGAAGGTACAGAGCAGTGTCTGGTGGTGGTTTGTAGAAAATGTAGTCAGACCTAGTTTTGTGTGTGTGTTTGGAGTAACCTATTTGTGGTTGATTATTGCACAATTATTTATTTTCTTTAGTGAGCAGAAAATCTGTCGTACAAAGTCTGGGTGTTGCAGTTATAATAGCATTCTGCTTCATCCCTATTCATCATCGCCCCTGATTAGCCACCAGTAGCTCTTCCCAAGGAGAAACTGAGTGTGAGCAGTGAGGAGGAAGAGGAGGAGGAGGAGGAAGAAGAAGAAGAAGATGAGGAGGAAGAGGATGAAGAGGAAGAAGAGGAGGAGGAGGAGGAGGAGGAAGAAGAAGATGAAAAGGATAAAAATAAATATAGTGCACAAAGAGAGCAGAGAAGACAAGAGAGCAAAGCTGTGTTTGTAAAGAAGCCAGAGGAGAAGAAGAAAGAAGAGAAAATGAGGGAATTGTCTAGAGGGAGAAGAGCCAAGGAGGAGGTATATCATGTAGTAGGCGTGGAGACTAGTGCTGGTTGGCATTGATAGAGATTAGTATCCTCCTTCCCCCCTCCACCTCGTTATGATGACTAGACAGACACTACAGAAGTTCCTTTATTATACGTGGATCTCACCGTGGATGGTCGTGTGTTTGTCGTCTATAGATTCTGTTTTATATGTGTCGTGGAGTAGTTTTATATGTAGATAATATAATTTTACATGTATGCAAACCGTCTGCTGTGAGTGAATCTCCATTCACCGCTTGACAAGCAGTAATTAGTGAGTGTGTCTTTAATTACAGTGAACCAGACTTGATCATCTCAGCTGCAGCTTTTTGAATGTTTCCCCCCCCCTCGAAAAAACTGTCCTTGTTTATGTGTCAGAGACCGCAGAACACACAAACATATACACACTTATTATTCTCACTCAGGAATAGCGGAGACCTATGGAGGGTATGCAATGACGTCACTGCCGCCTGAGGCCACGCCCCCTCGAGTCGCAAAAACATGGTGACGTGTATCAGTAAATACAGCGAGACCAGGAAAAATGTGGATTATCAGAACAAATTAAGGACAATTGGACTCGATAATGATGCATACAACCTAGTTTGGATTTGGAAAAGTGAATTATCCTCAGTTTCAGTTAGTTCAAGTTCATTTTTAGTTCATTTCAGTTATGATAAATGTTGCTAAATAAAATGCTAATGCTAACGCTAAAAGCTTTACTGAGAAGTAACGTTAGCCATATAATACTGTACGGTAACGTTACCGACCGGACGTTAAAAGGATGACGAGGAGTGATGCGAGTCTTTCGTTTATTGTTTTATTGTTATTTATTGTTGGAACTGAAATAGTTACTGTCGGCTGTAACTACGCCAAAAACAACAACATCGACAAACTTACCAAACTTACCTGGCAGCCCTCCGGAACGAAACTGAAAAAAGTAACTTAAGGTATGACTTATGAAAAAAAGACAACATAAATTAATATTACCTGACATTAAATGTAAACCACGACACAGATTCCACATGTTTCTCCATTAAGCATTTCTGTATTCTTTGGCAGTCGGAGATATCTATAAACATGTGTCTCTGACTACTTTTCAAATCTGTTGGTACAGTTTAATCGCACTTTTTTATTATTATTATTATTTTTTACAATTTAGACTCTATTAAAGCTTATGATTCAAACTAATGCTGCTAATCTCCATCCTCAACCGTCACTTTTTGCCACTCAGTGGCCGTAACCATGGAGACTTCGCTTGCTGTGACGTCACGTGCATACCATCCATAATTGAGAGTATTAGCCTTAATGTGTGGTCAGGTCCTCTCTTGTCACTCTTCTTTTCTCTTGTAGCCATATTTTGGTGTCAGGAGTTGACAAAGACTGCAAGCACACACACACACACACACACACACACATATTGAGATCTGCTCTGTTTATTCCTTTGCTGTCGGAAAAGTCCTGAGGGCTTCACACTCAAATAGCCTCCATCCCCCACCCCCTCAAAGGAAGGCAAGCAGCTCAATGTGTACCCAAATCTCTCCCTGTCCTGTTTTCGCATAGACTGTCTCTTTATTCATTTATGACTGTCTGTCTGTCTGTCTGAGCCTCCATGGACATCCATTCATCCGTTACTCAGCATAAATTTTGTCTCGAGTATCTATCTGTCTATCATAAAATTTGCAGATTGACTCACTTCAAAGACTGTTGTGTGTGGGTGTGTAAGCCCTTCCATCTCTTTCGCCGTGTGTCTTTCTTTCTCATCAACCCCTTGTTCCTCTTTCACTCGCCTGTTTCATTCTCCTTTGTCCCTTTCCTCAGTTGCAGGCTCCCAGTGTGAAAGGCTTTGACTTTGCCAAGCTGCACCTCGGCCAGCAGAGTAAAGATGATGTCATGGTGATCCAGGAGTCTGCGCTGCCAGGACCCGGCACCGGGCCCCACCCTGTGTCCATTAAAGATGGCCTCAGTCCATCTGAGAACGGGGAGATTCCTACTCCCATATCCAAAACCTCTGCCTCCTCCACGAAAGCGTCCCGCAGCGGCCGCAGGCGAGAGAGGTCGGTGGTTGACAAAAAAAATGGTTGAAAAGTGTTTTCATAGAACTTACCTAAAACCATACGTGCTGCCTGTAGATCAGTTTTGCTCAGGTGGAAGGGAGCTCCCCTTCACACACATTCCCAGTGGTTGCAGGACCTCATGTCTTTCCTAAGGCTAAAGAAAATACGCGACTCTATTTGTAGATCACAACAAAAGTACAGTAGGATATGGGCACCTTTGCTTGCCTATTTTCAAAGACCTGGTGTTAGAATTGACCTTTATAGTTCCAGTGCTACGCTTATAAAAAATATTCAAAAGTTTTGTTTAATTTAAATGTAGAAAAAAACACACACAGTTTGCCACAGTGGTGTTTTTCACACTGTTTTGGTTTTGACAGGCTATTGTTTTTAGCCATTGTTAGCATGATCTTGTCTTTGTATCTCTCAGTACTTGTTTAAAAAGCAATAAAAATTACTTGTTAACAAAGAAAAGGTAAAATTGTGAAAAACAGTAATTTACAGATATTTAATATTTTGAGTTAATATTTTTAATAGAGCTTATTTATTTGAGTTTATTCTTCCACTCACTTCGGTTGAGACAGTCCAGCAGATCCTCTCTTTCATTATTTATGCAGTAGACAATGGAGGGATCACTCTAACAGACTGTACCATTTGTTGTGAATTATGTGAAGCTGTGAACACCGATCAGCCACAACATTATGACCACGACAGGAGACGTAAATAACATCGACCATCCTGTGACGATTCAATGATCTGCTGAGAAACTTTTGGACCTGACATTCATTTGTGTGGATGTTACTTAGACATGTAGCACCCACCTAGAGCAGACTGTTATTAGACATAAGACACCAAAACATTAATACAGCAGTTACTGATCTGTGAATTCATTAACTTCTTCCATGCTCCATTACAACAGTGAGGATTTCCATCGGTTGTTTCATCAGGTTAATAAGAAACTGAATCATTCTGTCTGTTTGAAAGCATCCTTTTAAGCAAGCTGTAAACTCTATAATCATTTCTAAGAACTCTCCTCTCAGCTTTTACCTTTCCGAAAAGGCGCCGCTTTCGATTATGCATGACATCTCAGCATGTTGGTGTGTTCCTGTGCTTCTATTATTCATGTTAAGTGTGTGTGTGTGTTTCTGGGTAGGATCTCCCCGTCAGACGGTGACTCGGTGGTCAGCGACCATTCAAGTGAGCGGGAATCCACGGAGGAGAACCTGAGAGTCCACGCCACGCCCAGCGACAGCAAGCAGACCCGCAAAGTCCCCATCAATGTTTTAAATGGCAAGTGGCCTCGGCAACTACTACTGAGCCACATTCCTCCAGAGGAAGTGTGAGGGGAAGGTGGAAGGGAAGCTGAAGGGACTTGGTTGACATAAAGAGATAAACAGAGAGCAAATCAAGCTGCCATTTGTTGGAGAAAAAGGAGAAGGAAGGAGGGGGGTGAAGGCTGAAGCCACGCTGTCCGACAGCTTGTTGATAGATTCAAGCTTGCGTTGCCACTCAAGAGTGTAGTTGTTGGAGCCAGAGGCAGTCAGGCACGTAGACTCACCCACAGAGGAATAGTCTGAGGCTGCACATGACCTGCACAGTGTTTAGAAGCAGCCTCTACATGAAAGAGACACCGAGAGTTATGCAATGTCTCATCTTGCTTTTTGCTCATTTAGTCTTTTGACGAGTGTGTTTTCTACTCATCAGAATCTGCTCCTAAGAGAAAAGCTTTTATCAACTTGCCTTTTCCTCTCTGTCTTTGTCTCTCTCGGTTATATTTCTTTTCATTCGTCAATCACGGCGGCCTCAATTCACAGCGTATTGTATATTTTCAATGCTCCGACGCCACTTTTATCTCACTGTCTTTTCTTCTTGACTTGATCTCCTTCACCCCTGTTAAGACTCTCTTTCCTTTCTGTTGTGGTTTTGCAGGCAAGAATAGAATTGGTAAGAGTCCACTTTCTGTCTGCATCTGCATAGACCTCTGGCTTGACCTCCCCACAGCAGCTGTGTGTGTGTCTGTGTGTCGTCTGTGCTTGTTCCTGGAGTAGTTTTGTGTTCGGTTCGTTCTCACCATCCATCACTGTCTGCTGAGCCGTCAGTCAATCCACTTCGCAAACAAAGGCAAAAAAAAAAAGCCATTGTTTGAAGCTTGGCTTTTAAGAAGTAGAACTCTGGTTTAATTTCATTTTTACCACCGGAAACATTTACTTAACCCTCAGGCATCTGTTTAATTTACTACTTCCTTGTAACCTTAGCGGACAAAAAACATCCATGTCCAAAAACTGCTATAAAAACTTTATTGATTCATATTTATTATATTTTTTTTCTGCATAAATCTCTGAAACCACTTTAGCACTTTACGAAACTACTAGAAATTCTATAATTTTAGGAATTTTAACCCTTTAAATGCCAGTTTCATCACTTAAAGTCGCTGTTGTTTTTAGGGGGGAAAAGTGAAAAAAGAGCTATTTTCCATAAAACTAATGTTGGAGGACTGGAGCGTTCTTTTCAAATCAGCCTTGGATTTGACCAAGACTATATAAAATGTTGACTTAATTGCATTGTTAGTTTTTGTGTAGCATCAGATTTAAAAATTTTTACCTCTTGTGACCTTAGCAGACAAAAATCTGTCAAAAATTTGCTTCAATTATAACTACATTTGTTAACACGTTTGTTTAAAATGCAATAGTTTAGCCTGTCCACTAGTGTAAATCAGCATTAGTATTCCAGCTTGTATTGCCACCTCTGTGCAGATAGCTTATATATATTATATATGTGTATATGCTTACATTTTCCTGCCTTCCTCAGGTCCTCCCCCTATGAATGGTACGAACGAGCAGCTCTCCTCAGCCTCCATCTTTGAGCACGTTGATCGGATGTCTCGTGCCACGGAGGCGAGCAGGAGGCTCCCCAATAAAGTCCAGCTCATCGCCATGCAGCCCATGCCCGTCCCTCCGCTGCACAGTCCGCCCGTCAACGGCAAACTGTCGGACACAAATCATATCAACAAAGAGGTTTGATTCTCTGGCCTTCGTGGCCTTTTTTTTTTTTATGTATTTTTTTTGTTTAAGCTTCAAAGATTCAAGAATTTCTTGAGTTGAGGGACTTTTACAAGATGCAAGGTGGAACTGCTTAGCTGCTTGTTATGCAAATATTAGACACCCATTTAATAAAGTGAAAAAGTACATTAGCACATCATCTGCTGCTGTTTTTTATTTTTATAAAATGAGCCCAAACAGGTTCCTTTTACCAGCCTGATGGTCAACAACAAATCGTTTTCTGAGATTCTCAGAAAGCACCATCATGCACTTCCACTAACATGTGAAAATTAGACACATTTAAAAAGAAAAACTCTCACTACATTGATTAAAACCTCTTCTGAACGTATGGATTCTTCTATGGCCTCGAAATTAACTCATAATCTTAGAAGTGCACTTTTACAGATATGTAATATTGTCTTGTTTTGAGTCATTTTTTGTAACCAGACATGTTGAAAATCTGAACGGCGCGCCTTGGTTCTTCTAATCGAGTAATTTCGTCTACAGATTCAGGTGGCACTGAGGCATAAGTCAGAAATTGAGCACCATCGAAACAAGATTCGCCTGCGTGCGAAGAGGAAGGGCCACTATGACTTCCCTGCCATGGACGACATGATCGGTGGCCCCGGAGACACGAAGGAGCAAGATCGTATCTATCACAAATCACAGACGCAGATTGATAAGATCCTGGACCCGGATGCTCATATGCCCTCAGTATTTATGGAATCCAAGAAGAGGTTAGGACTCACTTTACTGGTCGAGAACTCAGATACGTAATAACAACAGTAGACTCTAAAACTAGAGGAAACTTCTCTGTTTGTTTTCACAGCGGTCGGGGGAAGCGCTCTCCGAAGCAGAGGATGAAGGATCAGCTTAACGGAGGCATGATAGAAGCAGACAAAGACCACCTCATCACTGAAGATAGTGATGCCGCTTACAGAAAGTGCCCGGGGGTCAACAATGTGGCGTACGTGGTGAGTAAACCCGACGTGTCGTAAACTCCGTCTAACCCCCCTTTCCCCTCTGAATGCTCACACATGACAACGTGTCACGTTAATTCCAGTCTGACCCCGACCAAGGCCCCGGATCCCCGCACAGGAGCCCCTCCCCCACGGACGATGTCTTCCTAGGCCCCGCCTCCTCTCCTCCGGGCCACGCCCCTCCCCCGCCCCCCTACATGCCTCCGCAGCCCTCCATCGAGGAAGCGCGGCAGCAGATGCACTCGCTGCTGGACGACGCCTTCGCCCTCGTGTCGCCCACGTCCCAGGGCGGCACAGCGGGGATCACGCTCCCGGGGGTCACCAGCAACCCCCCCATCTCCAGCCCCCCAGGCCGCGGCCCCAGACACTGGGGTCCCTCATACCAAGCTCTTAGCCCTTTCACTGGTGTAAGTATCTGTCTAGAGATGCTTCTAATATCATTATTATTATCGTCCATTCAACATAAAATCATAATTATAAAACAGTAAATTGTGTTTTAAGCTATGCATCTGTTTGTTATAATAATCTGGGGGCAGAGCAACACAAACACAGCAATAGAAACTCCTTCATATGCACTACATCCCTCCTTTCTTGTAGTATCTTCCTCTCGTTTCCCAGCATGCAGCCTACGGCTTCACTTTTAATCGGGTCCTCTTAGCAAACTAATCAGTTAAGTATTCGTCCATCTGTCGCTCCAACGAAGCTGCGACCTCACAGCCCTTGTCAGCTGTATATAACTCTAAAACTAAGACTTACAGTAACGTAGCCGTCATTTGCTTCTTTTGCATTAGTTCCTGTCAGTGACGGCACATTTCAAACAAGTCGGTAACTGCATGGAAAAACAAAGCAGTGCCACACAAAGTCCAGCCGTTTGTCAACACACTGGGTTAACATGGTGCACAACACTCACCGTGGTTTTATTTTATGAGTGGAATCGCAGAGAGACAACGCAGAAGTTTTCTTTAGGATATTACCTTTGCTTTGAAATTCATACTGAGGGGGAGAGAACTGAGCTAAAATTAAATACGGCTTCTCGGTGCCAATGAGCCTAAGGTGCATTAATACATTCAATCCTGCTGGAATTTATTTTCCAACCTGTGACATATTTGTGTCTAGTTTCTCATAATAGCATATTTATTTATTTATTTATGCTGTATATGCTTATGGAGGACCAACTCTGCCATAATTAAAAATAAATAAATAAATGAATAAATAAAAAAAATACCTACAGATATATGCCACAAATAAATAAATGCCATAAATGCAATTTATTTATTTATTTAGTTATACTTATGGAGGACCAACTCTGCCATAATTAAAAATAAATAAATAAATGAATAAATAAAAAAAATACTAGATATGCACAATAAATAATGCAAAGGCATTTATTATTATTTGTTATCTTATGGGACAACTGCATAATAAAAAAAAAAAAATGATTAAAAAAATACTACGATAATGCCACAATAAATAAATGCATAAACATTATTTATTAGTTGTATACTTGGAGGATCTTGTAGCTATAATAAAAAATATTAAAAAAAGATATAAAAAACCTAAATAACCATAAATTAATAAATAAATCACTTAATGCCTAAATATATATGACATAAATTAATAAATGCCATAAATGCTACTAATGTAGTTATTTGTTTATTTATTGCACTGCACTTCAACATGCAAAAACAAATGTTTTGCAGACATGCAGACAAGGGCTGTCCACACTGGCTGAACTTTTATTTATGGAATATATCTGTAGGTACTTATTTATTTTTAATTATGGCACAGTTGGTCCTCCGTACTGAAAAGGTTCTCACTAGCATATTGAATACAGCTCAGAATATTAGTGCCATTGAGCCGAAGAGTTTTCAGTTGTTTGGAGAAGATGGAGCTTTGTGTTTTTAACCCATGAAATCACCCAGATTAGATAAAGAGCCGGCAACCAACTTAATTAGACACAGAGTGTTTTAAAAACCCTGTGACACAGCAGCGTTAGAATAAGTAGACCGTCAGAAAATGCAGTAATCTTCATATATACACTGTGTGCTAAGAAAATAACAACACAGGACGATAATATGCAGTGTACACAAAGAGCTTTGTGTCTTGTGCCTGGATGAGTCTGTGGCTTAATGTGTTTCTGAGCTGCATCTGCTTAGCATGGAAATGATGAAGTGAGGTTTAATCCTCACTGACAGTGTGTCGTCTCAGTATCTCAGTGTCGTTCTTAAATTCCCGTTTGCCACATTAATAAAACTATTCTGTCTAGTATAGTCACATACACCTATCAGCCATAACATTATGACCACTGCCAGGAGAAGTAAGTTACATTGACCAAACTTGTGACAATTCGGTGTCATGATGGGAAGCGTTTGGACCTGATTCATTCATATGGATGTTACTTAGACATGTAGCACCCACCTAGACCGGACTAGACACCTCCACCCCCAGTGTTGCCACAGTTACCTTGAAAAATTACTGATTAAGCCCTTTAAAAAGTTTACTTTACTGATAACTTGATGTCAAAAATAACTACGTTAGATTAAACGATATTATTAGTTACATTAGTTAGTTAAAAAGTTAGTTGCTTAGTTTTTATAAAAAACAAAATGCAGCATTTCCTCTACAACATACTGCCCAACCAACTTCTTCAACTCTCCCCAACTTACTGGTTTAGCTCCAAAGTCTTGACTAAGAGAGTTTTATTCTGTTTTTTTTTATTTAATTTTTTTCTGTGGGAAGGCAAACCTCCGACCCTTCGGTCTCCAAGCTGTTCCCTCTAACCACTGCTCCAGTGTTGGTATCTCCAGCCCTGAAAACGCTCATCTCTCTCCTCCGCCATTTTTTTTTAACGTTTGCGTGATATTACACGTGAGTTGCTTTCATGCTGAAAACGTGACTCGTCGCGTATGTAACGTCACTCCCCGGGATGCAAGAAGAAAACAAAAATGTAAAATGGGAAGTAACTTTGATAAATAACTTTAATCTGGAATAGTAACATGTTTCCGGTTTCACTGCCCGCCCCATAGAAAGGAGAGTTGACGGTTTAGGAACAACTCAAAAAAACATAAAAAAACAGCACAAGGTTTTGACCGGGCCTCTAAATTCTCTAGATCCCAGTATAATCAAGTATCTGTGGGATGATCTACACAGGCTCCTCTCCTCAACCCATAGGACCCAAAGCCCCCCAACTAACAACACCCTGTTCCCAGAGACCACAGGACGCCCTCAGAAAGGCCCATGGAAGTTGGTCACAATGTTATGTGATCATGACTTAGAGATATAAAAGGGAAAGTTTATACTGAGCAGTGGAGCCGTAAAAAGTCATTTGCTGGTGCTGCTCTTCCAGGTTCAGTGCTTTCGTATGCTATAAAAAAAGGACTTCCAGTAAAAACCGAGCTCGGTAAAAACAACTTCATAAAATAAGCCTCGCTGCCCAATTATATATAAGCGTATAACAGAAGACATAGCAGTGCTTTGTTTACATTTTATTACTGTTTAAAGGCTCTTCCAAATACACCTGAGACCTTAGTCATCGCTATTACTTTCTGTTAAGTCTTGTCTGTCTCTGCTTGTCTCTCCCCCAGAGATTTACCGACCTGGGCCTGTCCTCTCCTGCAGTCCAAGGCCTGACGCCAAGGTAAGAGGAGCAGCCGATGAAAATGGACGCTCCGCGAATAAATGAATAAATAATAATAATAATAACAGTAATAATGCTTATGTTAAATCATCCCGAAGCCAAAAGTACTTACAGCCTGATCTCCACCGGTGCAAATGTGTTGCTTTAGGTGGCCTTATGAATAATAAAAGAAGAGTCATCTTTATTTTATTTGTTTAATGGATCCGGTCCAGGCTGTGGTCTCTTAACTGGCTCCAAAAGAGACCATGCACACATTCATGTCATAACATATTAACCCAGTGATCAGGACCAGCAACAAATACTTAAGCAATGTTGTAAACTGTGAAACTTTTAAGACTGTTTGGACTAAATAAGAACATTGTATTTATCGTGTAGTTCCATTAAGATTGATCACCCTGGCGTTAGCTTCAACCTCCACGCAGCATTCGAGAGGCGGCGACTGAGGAGAATTCATAAAACCACAGCTAAAGTGATCTCTCTGTTTTTTTTTTTTCAGACAGGGCCTTGGCTCGAGCTACCTGGCAACGGGAGAAGCAGCGGGGCACGGCGAGCACCTCCAGCCAGACAGCCTGTACTCCAGCAGGGGCCTGTACGCCGACGAGCTGCCCTCCTCAGCCAGACCGCGTCCGGTCGGAGGCACTGCAGGTACGAGAGGAAATTACACGGCAGCGCACACGCGTCGCGGCAGCCGTGAATGACTTGATGCTGTCAGAGTTCAGGCTGTTTCACTGCCCTGAAAACTAATGGTTGGTGAAAAGATCCACAGCTACGCTAACTTAACTGTGGACAGAATGGTTGCAAATGCGCCACAACTGCCCATTACAGCTGAATAAAAGCCAGTACAAGCATTAATACATTCAATCATAATGGTTTTATTTTCCCAACTATGATATATTCGTATCTAGTTTCTCATGATAGCATATTTATTTATTTATACTGTCTTTTTATAGAGGACCAACTCTGCCATAATTAAAAATAAATGAATAAATAAAAAAAAAATACCTACAGATATATTCCATAAATAAATAAATGCCTTAAATGCTATTTATTTATTGATGCATGCACTTCAGCAGAAATGTAATACACACAAGGGCTGAACTTTATTTTTGTTGTGATTTGTTTTTTTTTATTAATTAATTTATTTATTTATTTTTAATTGTGGCAGAGTTGGTCCTACATAATTATGGAGTTGGTTCTCCATAATAAACAAACAATACCTACAGATATATGCCATAAATAAATGCCATTTTTGCTATTTATCTATTAATTTATGGTTATGGAGGACCAATTCTGCCATAATTAAAAATAAATAAATGAATAAATAAAACACCTACAGATATATGCTATAAATAAATAAATAAATAAGTGACTTAATAGCTAAATATAAATGCCATTTATTCATTTATTTATGCTTATGGAGGACCAATTCTGCCACAATTAAAAAATAAATAAATACATACCTACAGGTATATGCCATAAATAAATAAATCACTTAATACCCAAATATAAATGCAATAAATAAATAATGATGCTTTATTTATTTATATTTGATTATGGCAGAATTGGTTCTCCATACTGAGAAGATGAATCCTTTGTTGTTCTTTTTTGCTAATCACCTCTGTATTCACATCAAACTAGTGCAATATTTAGCACGTAGTGCAAACAGATTGTTTAAAGTGTGCGTGTGCAGAACAGTGATGGTTTAACATATCACCTTTAGTTACAGAGTAGTACTAGTAGCAGATAGAGTGTTCAGACTGTAGTGACACTTCAAAGTATATTAAGAGGGGAAGCTCAGGATTGAGTATCTGGTAATGTACTGTAACTCTGTTGCGACTTGTGTTCGTGTGCAGGTGCCCAGCTCCATCATCTGACCCAGGTGGGTTTGTCCAGTCGGATGAACGGTTTCCCTGCAGGGGTGAGGGCAGCGCCGGGCGAGAACGGAGGCTTAGGCTGGAACCCGTACCACGACGACAAGTTCTCCAGAGCAGAACCTGAAAAGGATGCAGTGAGTGAATTTCCACCCGTTAGAACCTCAAATTAAACATAAATATGACTTAATCCTGTTTGAGACAGAAGCACAAATGTGTTTCTTAACCCTTTTGTACTGTTGGTGGCAAAAACAGTCACAAGGGTTTATTTTTCCTTTTAACTTCAGCTGTATAGAAGCAAATTTTTAATTTTACATCATTTTTAAAAATATGATTTCATTTTCAATAGATCAATAATACACTGTGTGCAAAAAAAAATCTTCTTCTTTATTGTTTATTATTTTTATATAAAAACAAACATTTGAATCCCTTTAAATGACTTTTTTTTTTAAGATATGGCAAAAAATAAATACAAAATGGCCTGTTACAATATAAAAAGTGATTGGAAACAGGAGAGTTTTACCTGTTATCACAGTCGTTGATATGTCAAAGGTAACATAATGATATTTTATGCATATTTAGTTTTTGTGCACCATCAGATTTTCATTCAAACTCCCTCTCGTGCTGCTGGTGACTGTTTTTGCCCCATTGACTCCCATTATAACTACATTTTTTGAATCCACAGAAATGCAAAATCTCCGAGTTCTTTTCTTCTCTCCGTCACTTGATGTTCCTTTCACATTTCCTTCTCTCCCCTTCTCTCTTTTTTCCCCTCCGTCCTTCTCCTTCCCGCCTTCAGTTCCTGGACTGTCCTGACTACCCGCCCTCCTCTATCTTCCAGATGCACAGGAGCGTCATGAGGGAGCCGGCCTCGCCCCCGTCCCACCTGGACACGTCCGGGGTGGGCTACCTGACCGCCCCGCCGCCCCTGGACACCTCCCCCCCCACCCACTCCTCCGCCTCCCTGATCAAGGCCATCAGAGAGGAGCTGTTGCGTCTCTCCCAGAAGCAGGTGCCCAGTTACCACAGCTGAAGGCCCCCGTGACCCGCGGCCTAATAACACCCTCTAACCAGTCATGTCACTGACCCCGCCTGCCTGCTTCGCCTGGTCTGACGATGCTTCCCATGGAAGTCCCCCCCCCCCCCGAAGACGTAGTCCTGGTGGCTCGCTGAGACATGTAGCAGAGGACGCTGCCCTAGTGAAGTAGAAGAATCAAAAGGACACCAACAGTGTGCGCGGGATGAAACGGGACGTACGCGGACTTGTCGCGCCTGTTGTTTCCGTCACGTTCCGGCTACTCGGACTTGATTCGCTGCATTTCCTCGGACTCTTGGTTTTCATTCTTACGTCGCCTTCGCAAACCCCCCCGTCAGACCACGACCGTGTCATTTTTTAAGACATGTTATTTTCAGAGCAGGCCCTTAACTTCATTTATTTTATTTTTTATTTTTTTTTTCCTTTTTTCTTCCCCCCATCAGGTGCTACTTGCTGTTTTTCTGCCACGATGAGCCATGCTATGCCTTGACACTGTGATGTAGTTCACCCGACCCCCTGTCCACCGTCAGAGCCGACAGCAGGGTCACAGGTCACAGCCAGCGAGCCAGTTCAGAGAGCGGGCACCAGGGGGCATCCATCCACAATAACAATAATAACAATAATAATACTCATTAATACTACCTATCCGTTCCTTAATAACTGCAGTAGAACAGTGTTAGTCTCGACTTACAGTACATCTTACAGTTTGTTTTTTTTTCCCGTAGCTGGTTTTTTATTTGTTTAGAAGCTTATAATCGGTGGTCGAACAAATTGCTGAAGAGGACGTGTTACTAATAATCAATGACAGTATGTACTTGACAATTATGGACAATTAGTACTGTATGTATTCAGTATTTGGTTGTTATTTGTTGCACTGTATGCAGACTACTTGGTACGGCTCAGGTCTTTAAAAAAAAAAAGAGAGATTTCCTTGCAGACAAGTCAGTGGACAAATGTCCTGTGGAAAAGGTGTAAATTAGGGAAAGCCACAGATGTCAGTATTCTCTGTATTAACTGGACCACCTTCCTCTTTTTTTTTTTTTTTTTCATGCAGTATTTAATGTTTGCCTTTTTATCAGCAGCACAGGGAGGGAAAAAAAAATGTATTTGTTGTAATTTATGGTCCTTTTTTTTTTTTTTTTTAATTGCCTCATGTAGTTCTGTTGATCGCGTCATTAGAAATCATTCCAGGTTTTGTTTTTTTTTTTTTTTTTTTTTTAAATCCCCTGACATGTTGTTATGTTTAAGGGGCCTGACGTGATAATTTATTTAAATTAAATAAAACAGAAAATTATGGATTTTTAAAAAGCAGGGCTTGGATGAAAAAAAATATGTTTGGATTTTGTCCCAGTATTATTTGGCTGATTAATAATGTTCCAAACAAAAGCCTTTGGTTTGTGGGAGCGGACTCTTCATGCCGTGTATTGTTGCCTTTCGGACTCACCTGAGACGACTACGCATTAACAGCAGCAAATCCTCTGTACGTTAACTCGCCCCAAATGATCTTAAACATAAACTGAAGTAACATCCAGACTGGAGAGACATCCTAGTTTCTGGTTGTGCACTAACACAACTCCACATTCACGTCTATGAACCTCACACTGTATGCCTCCATCTGCTGGTCCTGTACTGTAACTACATCTCTTTGTGTTCATCACCATTTTTTTTTTTTTTTATGATTATTTTTGCTGTCCTTATCTCGGTAATCCTTTTTTTTTCTACTTTGTGAAAGCGATCCGTTGGCTGGCCCAACTTTACGTTCTTGTGGTGCATGTTCGATTATTGTACGTCTCTGGTTTGTTTTTGCCGCATGCCGTTTCTAAATTCTTGAAATACAAAACAAGCTGTCACTCACTCTTGGATGTGTCTTGGGTGTTTAAGTCAGAATCACATCTTGTGTGTTTTATTTTGTGTGTGTGTGTGTGTGAATAGGTAAAAACATTTTTCATTTGTTCTGCATGTTTCGGTGTTGTAATTCCCACGGACAACCACAAGGTGTCAGCACATTACAAGAAAACCTGCAGAACAAAGACTTGCGCCTTGCTGCAAATGATGTAACCAGCAACCAATGCTTATTCCTGGGAGTTTCTGAAAGGAGGTCACCCCTTTTACTTTTAATCTCTTACAAAAAAAAAAAAAAGATGTGAATGAATGAAAGAGATGGTGCGTTTCAAACCATTCATTCATGACAGCGAGACTTATTAGAAAGTAAGAACGTACAAATACTCAAGAAGCGATTACGTGAATGGAAACAAGCGCATGCACAGTAAATATGACGGCCGACTGAACTGAGCGAGCCACACATCCCCCTCCAGGTAATTAAGGCTAGCTGTGATTAGCTAAAAGGTTGTTATGGCCTAATATTCGCCTTTGTGCGGAAGGAGCACTTCCTGCTCGTGCACCTGAGTTGCGTCTCATCCCATCAGATGCTTCTCCCCTCTAATCCCATCACAGGATCTAAAGCCACCGAGTGATGCAGCTAAATGCTCAGCAAATCTCTTCAACTGACTCTGCAGGGGGCGGAAGGGCAGGGGAGGGGAGGGGAGGGCAGGGGAGGGGAGGGCTCAGCAGCTACTACTAAACAGCACACGCTCTTGAGAACTTGATATTCCCGGTCCTCTATGTGAGCTAAGCAAAAAAAAAAATGTTATCTAAAGAAGTGAGAAATGCTGATTGTTTGTTTCATGCTGCGAAAAGGCCGAGTGGTGGATCACATCTTGTTTTTCCCCCTCGTGTCTGATGCCCTACAGGTTGAGCTTAAGCCGTTTAACTACTTCATGACTTTGTGTCCAGGCGCAAAGGGATTACGCTGCAGCCAGAGATGGTCCGTGCTAAGGATCATAAACGTCAGCTTCTCATTTGTCTTTAAATGAATTTTCTCCCTCATGGAAAATTCCACAGAGTTCCTGCAGGTTCCTGTGGGTGCGTTTGTCCGGTTCCTCACGTCCATCTCTTGTCCCCTGCAGAGCTTCAGAAGCGTCCCCTGTCCCGTCCCATCCCGCTGCCCTTTGCCCTCCTTGTGGGGTCTAAACCGAGCCCCCTCCTCCCCACGCCTCCTTCCCCACAGTAATCCTGTGTGTGTGTGTGTGTGTTTGTGTGTGTGTGCCATCCCGTCCCGGCTCTGCAGCCCGGCCCCAGCGCAGCATAACAAGAAGAGGACACCCAGGAGTTAATCTGGATCACGACGGTAAATACTGCTGGGGTGTCCGGCCTGCCTGCGAGGGAGGTCCACTAAGGGAGGAGTCAAACGAGCGGCTTCTACCCGCCGACCTTGGAGGAAACTGGGAGGAGGGGGGGGGGGGAAACGGGGAGAAGGAGGCAGACCCAGGCACTGGCACACTGACAGAGTTCCAGCTCTGCAGATCTCTCTGCCTCAGTCTGACGGCGGAGGACAGAAAGACAAGGAGGAGGAGGAGGAGGAGGAGGAGTGTGACAGAAATCCTTTCCGATAACAGAGAGAAGAGGATTTCCTCGGTTTGCATCGATCCCAGGAGCCGCCTGTGAGTAGACCTCCATCGGCTCGTCGGCGTTTGCGCCGCAGCGAGAGTCACATCTCAGGAATGTGTGCGTGGAGGAGGAAGCTTTCTCAGGCGGACGCTGTTTGTTTTGTAACCAAGGTGTGTTGGCTGTTTTTTTTTCTTTTTTCTCTCCCTCGTGGTGTTAATGCAGTCCAGTTGCAGACTTGTGTGTGCATGTGTGTGTCAGTGTGTGTGTGTTTTCACTCTGTCATCGGAGCACGTGGTGTTCCTTCAACCGCCACGAAATGACATTCCAGCGGTTGGATGATTCTCGAGACGTCATCACAGCTGTGAGCGCTGTTGCAGAGGTGGTGTTGCCGTGGTAGGATACGGTCCCAGCACCAACATCACCACCACCAGCACCAGCACCACCTCTGTTTGGCTTTTTTTTTTTTTTTTTTTTTTAATATTATGCAATTTTCTGAATGCTGCACCGCTACGTATCATCGGTAGCCCAGGAGGATCTCTTGGCTAACGGAGACACTGCAGCAGCAGCAGCAGCAGCAGCAGCACCGGGGGGCCTCTCCTGCAGCATCATCCAGCCGAGGGCTGTCACTTTTTACAGAGTGTGTGTGTGTGTGTGTGAAATTTACAAGGCACTCGTGAAGTCTTTCGCCACATCCCATCCCCTCGTCATCCAGCGTCTCAGCGAGCAAACTGCATCTTCTTTCTGTTTTCCCCATCGTCGTCCTCTCCCCTCCGGCCCGGAGCAGGTTGTTTTTCGCCCTCGTTTCTCTCCTTTCTCACGCAGCCGAGTGGCAGGAGTGAGTGTGTGTGTGTGTGTGTGTGTGATTCAGTGAAGGTTACATCCTGCGTCATCCACATGTGTGTGTGCAGTGAGCAGACACGTGTGACGTAACGAAGGAGGAGAGGCCCCGGACCCCCTGCGAGCGGCGTCTGTTTTCATAACGCACGAGCAAGCGGCGCAAGTAAAGGTTAGAGAACGAGCTAAAGAAAGAATATGACGGGGCTTTGTTGTTTTCTGCTGGCGGCTTCCACCTCAGGCTGCTGTTACGTGCCTGTTGTTTGTCTAAGGTTAGTTGTTTTTTTCAGACGTGCATCAGGTCAGCTCTTTGCCGCCGGTGGACGATGCTTGTCCTCAAGGTCACGGCGCAGGTTATCACCCTCCCTCCGTCCCTCCCTCCGTCCCCCCGTCCCTCCGTCCACCAGCAGCACCGGCGTTGCTGTACTGTATGGGGAGACACTGCGTGACATTGTGTGCGGCCCTGTGCAGAGTAGGAGGCTCATGTGATGGTCAAGGGGGAGGTGAATGGCTGTCATTCATGAGCGTGTCGCTCGCCAGCTGCCCCCCCCCCTGGCTCCGACTTCAGACACTGATCCTGACTGTCAGCTGCTGCCTGGGCTGTCTTCCACGGGACGGACTTCTGTCGCCCCACCTCACCCCTTCCCTCCCAACCTCACCCCCAACCTGGTCACAGGGGTTGACGCGTTCATTGTGAGAGATGTGCAGGAGGACGTGACACATTTTCTGATGGGGACAGGTGCTTAGAGCACATGAGCTGCACAACACTTCATATCTCCAGCAATCATCACAAGTATCGTTCATTCCTTTATTTTTCGTGTCCTCTGGAGGGTCGTGGTGGAGGCTGGAGTCTGTCCCAGCTGGACAGGTCTCCAGTCTGTCTCAGGGCTAACGTTTAGCACGTCTTTAGACAGTGGGAGGAAGCTGGAGAACGTGCAAACTCCACACAGAAAGAAAGAACGGCCCCATCATAAGTGTTATTTAATGAAGCTATAAAAGGTGTATAGTGCGCACGCCTCAATGCTGAAGTCTTATATAGTTCTGGTGCGTTTTGTTAAACTTTCCAAAGCTAGCCGGTATGCCGCAGCTGATCCCCTGACAGCGTTAATCCATGCTGGCAGACACTGGATCTCCCTGCACTGCTGTCCTGCAGACTGCTGCCTCTGGATGTTTTTCAAGGATGGTCTGCAGTGAGAGCTCTGGCAGGACCCGGCAGGCAGCGAGGGAGCTGCCTTAAAAAAAAAAAAAAAAATGTTTGTTCCACCTTTACAGGAGACAGTGTTTCGAGTTCTGTCATGACTGGTTTCCATGCAGGCACATCTTTACATTTTCAGATCTGCTCTGTCCGGACGATAATCAGCAGGTAATCTGGTTAAGCTTCTATTTCTCTAATAGCTTTGTTTCGGTCAGCAGACGGACTCTGCAGGGGTGTATTTCGTCTTGTCTGGCTGCTCTTTGGTGGATCACGGGTTGACTGCAGGAAAAAAAGACCTTTTAGTCACTGCCGGTTTAATTTTAGACGTAAATGCGGGAGATTTTTTGACGCTGCAGCATTAGAGTGTGATTACCGCGGGCCGAATGTCAAACCCGCCGCAGCTAAACAACGATCCGGTGGCATCCACGGAACAACCGCGCAATCCCAAACATTTTGGTTAACCTTGCCCGGAGCATGAGAAAAGATAATTGGAAACATTCTCAGCGTCTCATCGGAATTAGATTGTCTTGGGTTTATGCATGATTTATGGCAAATCTATCCCGCTAAACAGTTTCGCTACTTCCATTTACTTCATCTCCCTTCCAGAGCTGGGAGTTTAGCTAACCTGGTCAGCACGCTTCAGCCAATAATGTGCACGGAGTGCTGCGCTCAGCATCCACAGGAGAACGGCTGGGTGAAGGGAAAAAAAGGAGGTGTTGAAAGAAAAAGATTAGTTGTTACAGTTTCCCTGCTTTTATTGGTGAGAACATCGGTATTTTTGGTGTATTTGAGCTCCTTTCTGTGACCTGGCTGCCAAAAAAAAAAAACTATCCCATGTGTGGGAAATTTCCCATATGTCAAAGTAGCGTGGAATTGGACAGGAATGTATACAAAAAACAAACAATAGAAAAACTATGTCTGTTTTGAAAGAATATGCCCTAACCCTAACAGAGGACAATAGAAATATAAGGATGTTCTGTGAATACAGTGTGGAAAGGGAATTAAAAAATATATAATATAGTTTCTAAGATTATAAAATGTAGACAGTGAGGCGGTTTGTGCAAAAACAAACGTTTGACATGCATGTACTGAAATGCTGAACAGAATGAAATGAAGATCTTCAACAAATTCAACACGAATGCACTGATTTCATTCATTCGTAGCATTCGCTCACTCTTCAAAAAGATGCACAAAGCAGCATCACTCCAGGATAAAAGCGCGTCCCCGTGTTTTCCACAGTCTGCTGCAAGTAAGTCATGACCCTTTGTTTGATCCTTAGGCAGAGATAGATGTTACAAGTCTTTGGGGAATTCTGAGGATCCTGTGAAGGAGACTTTTACTCTCAGTTAGATACAGGAAAAACCTGTAATTCTAACTGCTACAGACCGTTTTCATCATTTCTTTTTTTTTTACTTTCTTCATCTCGCAAGTAACAGCTTGCAATTAAAACGGAATAAAGACCCAGCGTTTAATTATGAGCTGCGTACACCCGTTAGACAGCGCATGAAACATATGGCCGCCATATGACACCGTCTTCCGACTCATGTATCGGATTTCTGTTTAAAAAAAAAACATGCGTAACGTACACAGAAGCTTTCTAAATCTGGGAAAAACTATTAGAAGAGTGTGATGGGCAGAACCTGATGGGAGAACAACTGTGCATGAAAGAGTTGTGAAGAAAAGTTTTCTCTGTGGTGTTTCTAATGGACAAAGGCACATCTGTTGTGGTTTAGATTGCAGCCATGTATGTTGGAGAAATGTGACTCACGCAGATCTCCTTCTTCTACTCTGTGTGTCTTTGTGTAGATCTGATACTCTGAGACTGATCTGCTTAGGGAGGGGGCTGTGTGCATATTTATGATTAAGATAATGATACAATAATGCATGTGTGTCTCTGGTAGCTGGGCCTGTGGAGGCTCCCTGCGACCAGTAGGAAGTGTTACATGGATATTGGTCAAACTCAGGCGTGAGCTAGCTGATGTTTTTAACGCTGGGCCCCTGGAATTCCTTTTCTTTTCAAAATCAGCTCCAGTTCAACCTAAGAACTCGCTCTGATCCTGGACGGCAGCACTACATGAAACGCACGGGGAAACACTGGGAAACTACACGAAACATTTGGACCAAGTCTGATTCAAACATTTGACTGACAACAAGGATTATGTGCATCGATCAGGCGTAACATTATGACCTGTCTGATAAAGTGTAGTTCTGTGACTCGTCAGAGAACAGACATGGTCCTTCGGACAAACCAAAAAGACGAGCGTAGATGCATCCGATGTGAGACTGTCTACGTCCTCGTCTGTTACATCATCATGTACATGTACTTTATGTGAGATAAGGTGACTGCTACTACCACTGAAGACTAGTGTGTGTCTGGATGGGGCAGAAAAACAGGATCCGGCATCTCCGAAGTGTGAGAGGAGCTGAAGGAGCGAGTTACACGCCTCAACACACACACACACACACACGAACAGGCCAAGGGGCGTGGGCCCGAGGTCAGCCACGGGGGTGAGATTCTCATAAATAGACGCAACACACACTTCGGACGTATGATTCATGTTCACACACGTGCACAAATTTAGGAGAGAAGCTGCTCTTTGGTCTCCGCTGCAGCAGCTGTCTCCCTGGTTCATCTTTCCGATCGCGCCGGAATCGACTTTCAGACGGACGGCGTGCCAATTACACAACAGTCATCCAGCCATGCAACTTCTTTTTTTTTAATAAATCATAGAGAGAGTAATAGAGATCAAAATTTGAAAACATTACACTTCTGCCAGCAATATTGTACAACAAAACTATTTAAAAAAATGTTTCTGCATTATGATGAAACAGAAAAAAAAATGAATTAAATCCTAAAAAAAAACTTGCATGGGCTTAGAGATCGTACATTATTGTGTTCTAAATACTTATCCAAAAATGTTAAAGAAAGGCAACTGGACTTTCTTGTATCAAAGTTTAAACTTCAGGGAGTTCAGGTTTAAATCTCTTTCTTAACCAACTGTGACTGTGATAAAAGAAGAATTTAAAACCATATAGTTTAGTGAATTTACACAGATTGTACTCAAATAGAAAGCAACCAAAAAGTATTTTCCCACACTTTGAGAAATGTCAAGAATAAAGTCACGTTCAGGCTTTTATTTGGATTCCCTTCAAATATTTGTCTGATTCAAATTGACCAATTCCTGTTTTCTGTATCCGCTGGCTTCCGTGTCCTGCTTTGAGTCTTGGACTGAACCGCCTTCCTCGATCCTCAGAAAAAGAAAAACTAAACAAACACTCATGTATCATAGTAACCGTCCAAAATCATACAATGGGCCGACCACGTGCTGTACATCAGTGAAGGTTCTCAGTCATCCAGGTCATGATAATACAAAAGGCGCTTGGAGAAAGGCAACTAGACTTGTAGAATTTCTTGAAACTTCTTCAAGCGGCTTTTGGACGTGGGCTGTGTAAAGACGGACGGCAGAACTGCTCCTCAGAAATAAAGCCAAAGCAAGTAGAGCTCCCCCTGGTGTCTGGCTGCAGTATAGGTCATAAGCTCCGCCCCCTCTATGTTAGTGGATGGGACCAAAACACTAAAATACACATAAAAATAATTTAATTCAAGGATGGCTTCCGTCATTTTAGGTAGTTAATATAATATCGATGCCTGATCAAGTGTATCTTCTTTGTTTTTTGTAAGTTTCGTTTTAGTTAGTTATTTGATTTGACGCTGCAGAGACAGAATGTGACATAATGGCGACCACCACTTGCTGTGCCAACGCTCCATAAAGCATTTCCCGTGGGAAAGTGAGAGTTGTAAAAAAAGATTTTTTAAAAATAAGTACAGTATACTGTATAATCCAACATTTCCTTGTGACTGGTGGAGGTGGATCACAGCGTAGTACTAATTAAACGACTCCAAAGTCGCAAGATGGCACCGCCCCATCCCCGGGAAAATAGCGTCAGCTTGGCCAGTGCAAGGAAGTGGTGACGCATCGTCCATATTTATATACTGTCTATGGAGCTGACGGTGGAGCCAGTGTCAGCGTATAAGACAGATAGATGGATAACTTTATTCATCCCTGAAGGGAAATTAGATAAATGTAGACTCTGGAGCTCCAGGAGCTGACGTCACCGTGCGACGTCAATCACAACACCGCCATATTGGCAGGAAAGTCACTTCTCTAATCTTTATTCTGTTGACAACTACAAGCAACTAACTAATAACCTGGATCTGGACAAAGTGGAAATCATTTTGTAGGATCCCAAAGAACCCTAAAGACTGTGACAGAGATGCTGCTTTTAGTCGACAAACTCCAAAATTAGATGTGCATCACGAAGCCTGACTGTGTCCATTTGAAACTCCTCCAGGCTCCTGTATGCATTCACTGACTCCAGAGTAGGACGAAGGAAAGTTAATGAGGTAGTGTTATATATAATAGGATACTCCAGGTCAGGAACATTGTCCCCGCCGGCTGTTTTAATGCTCAAAAAAAGCACAGCTGGTGCATGATAAGAGTTTCGCCTTGTGCTGGTCATTCTTGTATCTGTTTAAAGCGGAAGAAACTCTGAATCAGTGCTGCCACCGTTTATTTTTCCTCAGAGTTTTGCCGTCACGTGACGCCCGGTGCTCTACAAAATATAGAGTCCCAGCTGAATATTTCGATGACATGAAGCCTGTTTGACAGGGTGGACACTCCAGGTAGAAGGTAGAAGATTGACAGATAAACTGCTGAGCGCTAACAGTAGGAGAATGTTGACATTTTCATGCAGTTCCCTGAAGTGAGAGCTGAGCTCCGGACCAACCTCGCACATGGACTGTGGGGATCGTCTTTGCCCAAGATGAATTCTAAAGTCCTGTTCAGTGTGGTTTTATATACTCTGGGTGTGGCTGTTTTGATTCTTGCCTTCAGCAGATTTTTCCCCAGCTGGTGCTGCAGCACATGTCTCTCTGTTTACCCCCGAAAACCTGCTTCTGAGTGCTATCAGTCCTTAACAGGGCGTCAATGAAAGCTGCATTTATAAGGCCACTTTTACTAAAAGTCAGAGAAGAAGAAGAAAACCAGGCGTGGGCTCAGTCATTACAGCGAGATCCTCGCAGCCACGGCTCCCGTATGGACACCCACATAGAGACGAGCGGCTGACAGCGACACCGTCTCCGAGCGCCCGGTTACCACAGCAACCCGTTAAATGACACCGCAGGAAGGCCGACTGCTGCAGGACTCAGAATTATCCAACTAGCTGCTCCACACCCCTTGCTGGATGAGAAAATTATGGGATGCCTGCTCCCAGACTGAAATAAGTGTTGTTCTTCTGGGTGACATCCAGCTTGTATACATGGCGCATACACTGTAATTATGTGCGTTCGGGCAAGTGCAGCGCCCCGGATGCCTCTGTTTGATAGAGGAGGCGCAATAACTTCTACCGCCAACGTGTGTGTGTGTCTGACTGTGTGTCTGTGTGCAGCAAATGCCGAGATGACTCAGTGGAATGGTTATTACTTTTTTTTTTTTTTTTTATTCGCTCAGGTGGAGTTTGTTTAAGAGGCGATAATAGAAACCTTTCCCCTTCCTCTCGTAATGATAAGCTGTGCAGCTCGCTGGGGTGAGGGTGAGCGGAGGAGGGAAAACAGAGACATGAGGTCACGGATCAGGATGAGCGCTGCGAGCCAAACGTGATTCATTCACACGCACACGAGCATCGTCAGGGCCTTCGTTTGGTTTGCCTCCATTTCACTCGTGCTGCTTTTCAAAACAAAAGGAAAACTCTCCAGTTTTTCGTTACTTTTCCTTTAATTTTTTTTTTTTTTTTTTTGTGGAGCAGCGCAGATCGCTCCGTTGTGGATTTGAGATGACTCATAGCCATAATTATTTGCTTTACCAGCAATCATTTCGGAAGGGAGGGGATCCTGGATTTCAAACTAAATTAATCAGCGTTTAGGATGATTAATTTTTAGACCAAACTCTGTGGTTTCGTTTGCTTTTATTTCTCCATCATCTGGAAAGCGCTCTCAAGCTTACTTCGCGCTTGGCAATGTATCACAATTGAACAAGACGTGAAAACAATCACATCCTCTTTTTTTTGTGCAGAAGGTGAACATGAGAAAGAAAACAAAGAAGCTTTAGCCTTACTGAGCCGTACTTGTAGTACTTAACCAGTGTGTATCTAGGAACCCAGCCTCTTAGATCAAAACGTTTAACTTCATACCTTCGTGCCTCGTGATGAGTCGAGAAGAGAGGCTGACACGACCCTCACCCTCCAAACAAGGCCTCTTCAGTGAGGTCATGCCTCAGCTCTGGGATTATCAGAATAGCCGGACTCTGACGTGATCGCTCTCCTCTCTCGTTGCGATTGAAAGGCTGCGTTCTCCACTGATCTGTTTTTCATTTGGACGCATTTGGCCGTGACGTCGTGCGTGCATAAAGGCCTCGACTGCGTGGAGGATCGTTTCGGGTTTATGGGAATCTCTTAATTTCAAACCAAGCCATTTCAGCAACGTCTCCAACCTAAACACACGTGTGTAAATAACATTTATATTCATTTGAAACACATTTTTGTCATGTTGACAGAAAAGCTAGGAATCCGGCTTTTTAGAGCTATAGAAATTTTATATTTTTTTTTACTGACAATCTAGGTTGAGGGCGTTCTTTGATTTAATGAGCTTCTGCAAACGCGTTACAAAGAGGTCAAGACTGTTGGCGTTCTGCCTTTATAATGTTGGACTTATTCAACTTCATTGTACAAGGTTTTTTTCTTGAGAAGGGTTCACAATAATTTTGAGAATCACCCGGTTTTTCTATTGGCAGCACCATTGGTTTGACATATATGACATTTACAGTAGGCATGGGCTTTGAATAAAGATGTCTGTGAAGGTCCTCAGTTACGATGAAGAAAGGCAACTGAACTTGTAGAGATTTTTGAAGATGTTTTGCCACTCATCCGAGTAGTTTCACCAGTTGTAAAGAATTAATGGGGAGTTCATGTTTAAATAGGGACATTTCTGATACTAGTCAAGCAAGTTTCTGAAGGGCCACACCCACAGATGCTCCCGGTCCTTTAGAACCGAAGAAGCTACTCGGATAAGTCGCAAAATCTTTAGCGTTTTTTGGACTGGAATAAAGATGAGTATAACCTCCATGGTGTCACTCCAGAGTGGTTTTGAAGCTAGCTGCGATATTTTGTCAACGCCTGACTTTTCCTAACTCGTGGCTACTTCAAACAGGGAGAAAGAATTGTTTGTGTGGAGCTGAAGCAGCCACCAGCTTGTGAGCGCCCCACTTCTCTCTTTTAAAGGGGAAATGAAGCACTCCGCTCTTATCAGCAATATGTAACACTGTGGGTAAATGTTAGCATATAAGGAGAAAATACAGCGGCCGTTATGTTTTTTTTAGCATGGGCGCGTTGGTTTCATTTCCACTTTAAAGCGCCCACAGCTTTTATCATTACGTATGTTTAAGCCTTGCTACAATTGAGAGTTATATAAAAAGAAATGCCCCAGTTGATCTCCCTTTGGTGACTGGCTGCAGTATAGGTCATAAGCTCCACCCCCGCCATGTTACCGGATGGGCCAAATGGAAATACACATGAAAAATAAGTAGTTAATATAATGCTGATGCATGTTCAGGTTTCAGTTTTTTGAATAAGTTTAATTTAGTTAGCTATTTGATGCCATAGAAACCAGATGTGATATAATGGCGGCTTCCAGTTGCCAAGCCAAGCGCTATATAAAGTGTTCCCACTGAACCGTGAGAGTTGTAAAACAAAATTGTAAAAAAACAAGTTCGCTGTACAATCCAACATTCCTTGTAACTGGTGGAATTAGAGCAGAGTGTAGTATTAATCAAACGAAAACACCCGTGAGTCTGGAGGAAGTGTGGACGGGTCATCGAGATAGCGGCCTGTACCGCTCAGACTGTGGCGCTAGAGTCACAAGGCGGCACCGCCCATATCCCCAGGAAAATAGTGCCAGTTCGACCAATGCAAGGAACCGATGACGCATTGTCCATATTTATATACAGTCTATGGCAGTCATGCTCAAATAGGGACCTTTAGTGGTCTGTGGTGTCGTTGCAAGTGAAAATCAAATCTTTTAAAAAGGATCATATGACATTTAAAGAAGTAGGATTATTTTACTCAAATGTGACTGAACCATTTATCTACCTAAACTACAGAGGGAAACAAGATTTTCTACTTACGTCTGTTTCACAAGAGTAATTTACAGTATTTTATTATGAGATCTCAGTCCCGGTTTGCATTGTTCAAAGTTACTGCATGATGCACTTAATCTGCATCCATTTCAAACTTTGAGGCCCGTACTATTTCAGTGGGCATGCACCATGCATATCCTAATAATGCTCTTATTGTGAAACATCTGCTGAGAGGTGTTGTGGGAAACTCATTAAAGTGCATGTTCATGTTAACCCTGGGAAATTAAGCTAAGCTAATTAGCTGCTAAATATGCAGGGGGTCCAGGATCACAGAAAGGCTGAGAACCACTGGGACTGACTCACTGTTGGAGTCAGCATCTGGTGGGGCTGAATTTTATTGTTCACCTGCACGTCTCAGCCCTCGGAGGTTTCCGCTGTTCTTGAACAATAATAACATGACTCAATTGCTATATTGCAAAGGCTACAATGCTAAAGTGATGTAGCCGTCATGTTATCATGCTAACACACATGTAACTATCATGTTAGGGTTATTCATGAGCATTTAGCCTGAAACACTGCTGCGCGCAGGTGAAGCCGCATATGTAGCTGCTTGCCTGGCCTTGTTGCGCTGCACCTCCAAAGATCACATGTCAGTCAGCAGAAATTTTGCCATGAGGTCACTGGATTCTTCTCGCTGAGGAATTTAGGTAACCCTAATTCATGCTGATCACATTAACCACCCGTCCTGCTCTTAATACTCTGAGTTGAAGGTTTCTATCATTTGGAATGAGATAATCCCCAAGGATCTCGGTATCAATCGTGGATAATGAGAGGAAGGACTTAATGTCTGACTCAGAGAAGGTGTGAGGGGGGAGATTATAAACGCAGAGGCCTTGTCTGCTTGCTCCCCACCTATGACTGTGACAGAAGCTGCAAAGTGAAGGGAGCACAAGCGGCGGCACACGAATAAATGGCTCCGAACGACTCGTCAAGTCACGACGAGGAAGGGCAAACAGCAGAACAAAGGCAGTTTTGTTCTTTCAGAAGATAAGGAATTCAATTTCTCTGTCTTCCTTTGATAAGATTTCAATGTCATGTCCGTTCACCACACGGTTTATGTAGATAATGCTTTCCCTCTGATTTCCTCGTGTTTGTTTTACACGATTGCCGGTGGTGAACTTTCAGCAGTAGCGGCCGCTCGAGTTTCTTTATGTGCAGATATTTCTCAGAGGCCTGAGGCAACAGCTCTGCACGGAGCGCAGCAGAACGCACAATAAACACACTGGAGAGCCGAGAGGCCGGGACAGGCCGCAGAGATGAGCTCCCCCGTCCTCCCCGGTCTTTGTGCTCCGGCCGTTCATTACAAGCGCTCTTTGTGCCAGCCAGAGATCACATGTCACAATATTTGAACAGCTGCAGACGATGCTTGTGTGTTTGCTCGTTTCCATCGACGCAGAGGGGCAGGGTTCTGTGCTTTGATAAGGTGGACCGTGAGAATTCGGGGATCTGAGCAGGAGAAGAAGGGGAGGCGAGTTCACAGCTGAGGGAAAAGTGGAAGAAATAAAGTGTGACCAAAACCGCATGTGGTATCAGCAGCAAATGCAAAGAGGATGTAAACTAATAAACCGCGAAAAAAGAGTGACAACTGACAATCTGCCCCCAGCGTGTTTAACTCTAATTGTGGTACAATCAATTCGTAGCTATTAGACACCGCTAATGGATTGTGTTAGACACCCCGTTAGGAGATTCATTGACAGGCCTGCTCATGCTGTCGCGTCTGATTTGCACCATTACTCTAAACCCTGCCAATATTATGATTAGAACCAAACATCTGCACCTTTGCTGTGTGGTTTTGCTGTTTATAATCAACATGTTTAAGCCGCAAACAGCACTCACGTGGAGGAAATCTTGAGACACGTGCAAAAAATTTTTTTTATACATATATAATTTTCCAGGGCAAAGAAGTATTGTCGGTTTTTCTTTTTCTGTCCGCTTTAAATTTTAAATAACGAGACTCAGCTGTCTCCATCTCACAGCCGTTTTTGCATTAAAGGCTTCAGAAACTCGGAGCCTGTAGGCTGTAGGTGTCCTAGACATGCCCAATGAAAAAATAAATAAATAAACAACAACAACAACAAAAAATCGGACAATACTTCTAAATTTGATCCTACACTGATAAAAATACAGTGCTCCATCTACTTAAAAAAAAGTAAGGCAACTTTTTGCATCATTTTATCCCATAGATCAAACAAGAGTAGTCTTTGTAGGTAATTTACTACAATTACTTGTAAATGATGTCAGCTTACTTTCACAATTTGTCTTTACTTGCAAAAGTAAAATTTTCTACTCACTTTTGTGATTTAAGTAAACTCATATCAGTAAGTTGTATTTTTATGTATTTTTATGAGTGCATGGCCGACTTACAGCTAAACCCTCTTGCTAACGGCGTTAGCTAACGGCTAACCGCTGTAAGCTAATGGCTAACCGCTGTTAGCTAAAGGCTAACCGCTGTTAGCACGGTAAGCTAACGTTAGGTAGAGCAAGAAACACTTCTCTGCTTACTTTAAATTACAGTCATTTGCAATCGTTAGCTTAAAATTAGATGTGAATCAAGTATTTTACAACAACTTGCTAACATTAGTTTCACATAAAAAGTATTTTAAAGCCACTTGCTATTGTTAATTCCAAATTACATCAAGGGTCTGCAGTTATTTTACTTATAAACAATATAAAACCTGAAAGACTGGAGTAATTAACCAACTATATCACTAACATTGACTTAATTCTTACCTTAAAGTCCAGTCTAACACTTCCAATTTCTTCTTATGTGGAGCTGGTTGGTTGGTGGGATTTACTCAGAATTCATTATATCTAGGCCACAGCCTAGAGTAAATACAATGTGCAAATTGTGTGTTGTGGGGGTCTTCATAAGAAGATTTGTTGAGCCACTTACATATAGGTTGTTGAATGAATGAGTTTACTTGTATTCTGAATAATGTAAATGAATTGAAAACACATGTCAAGAGACAAACTTTGTTTTTCATTTTTTATTATCACAGGCTTAATTATGTTAAAATTACATATTCTTAACTGTGTTAACATGTTTAAACATTGTGTTGTGTTACAAGTTTCTTCTGACAGTTGCTGCTATTGTAAAACTCCTGCAATGACAATGGTCTTTGATAACAATGGACACACAGTGGATTTTTCTTGCATGTACGCCATGCCCTGGCTGTGTGCGAATGTGTACGTTACAGAGGAATGTGTGTTTTGCCTGAGCTCTTAGTGTAAAGGCGGGGAGGTGCTTTCGGTTTCTGTCCTCTGGCTGTTTGTGCACAGGCTCATTGTGAACGCCGTGGCCGCTGCGTATCAAGTTCGGGGCTCGACTGAAACCGTGACCTCAGCCCGCCACCGTGCACTGACTGAGTCACCGTCTGCCCCCACGAGCTGCAGTGGAAACGCAGAAAAAAAAGTCAAAGTCAGGTCGAGGTCGAGCACATTTCATCTCCGATGCCGAGAAAACATCACTCCGGCTTCAGCTTACGCCGTCTTATGTGATCAGCCCGAGTTTTCTGCTTACAGACGGACAAAAAAAAAACCCCTCCTGCTGAGTGGATGTGAACTGATTCTGTCCTGAGCTCTGTGGTCGTCGTGCTCTGCTCCCGCTGAGCTGTGCATTGTCTCTGACTGTAATGAAAAAGCTCTGCTGAGGACTGTGTTTACTGACTACTGATTGCAGCTCGCGCCTGCTGGCAGCGAAGGAGTCGGATCAGGATAAGGAAGCAGCGGCTTCGCAGTCGCTGTGGGAGAAATGAACACGGGGGAGGGCAAAGGGGTGAAAGAACGGAGGGCACCTTGGCAATCGAGAGCGGCGCACAATTAAAATTCTGCTCTAGTCACACGCACACATTGTTTAGTTGCTATTTTGTTTTTGATATGGAGACAGCTTAATCACACCCACCGAAGCGAGCATGGAAATAACGGATGACACTTAAGAGGAAACGAGCAACAACACTCTGATAGAAAGAGAAACGCCGCAGGGCTTCTTTAAGTAATTACACGGATCAGGCGTAACATTATGACCACCTACCTAATGTTGTGTATGTCTCCCTTGTGCCCCCCTTGTGACTCATGGATTTTGTTAGTGGGGGGCCTTTGAGGGGAGGGGGCTCTGTGGATCATCCCACAGATACTTGATCAGTTTGGGATCTAGTGAATTTGGAGACCAGGTCAACACCTTAGTGGTTCCTTAAAATGTTTTTGTGTGTGTGTGTGTGTATGTCAGGCGGCACAAATGAACCAGAAGTTTTCCATCAGAACAGTGAACTGTCACAGGTGGTCGTTTTTTATTTACTTCTCCTGACAGTGGTTTTAATGTTGTGGCTGAAAGGTGTATTCGGCCTTGATAAGAGGCACACGGGCGTGACTGAACAGGTTTCAACCAAATGTCAAATATTTAGTGTTTCATTTCCGTTACATTTGACTGAACAGAAGTTGCAGTGGAAGTTCAGGGGTCTAATTTTAATTCTGAAATCTCAAATTCACATGTTTTGAAGCAGCCCGGGCGACACCTTCACCATTATTATTTTCTACAGCTACAGCCCGAGTTACGGGAAAGTGGAAATAAAGCGGATATACACGTACATACATACTTTATGCAGCATCTACCATCTACGTGCCAGGAAAACGCTTTCACAGAGATTTTTACTGTAGACTGGATTTATAGGGCTATCATTAGTCAGCTGTTTTTCCTGGCTGGGCATAGAGTCAGACTTGCAGAAAATGGCTGAAAAGATATTTTTACAGCCATTTAAAGAGTGTTTTAGACTTTTTTTTCATTCAAAGCTAGAATAAAAGCTATAATATAATAAAAGCAAAATTTACTTGTATCTAAAAAATATGTGTAGGTATAAATATTCTGCACAGTTGTTGCTCATCTGCCCACAACATTGCGCGCAATTTTAATTATTAAAAAACTTTACTTTTACTTGTCTTTGCTGAAATGAGTTAATCTGTTTCGAATCACTGAGGTCTAGTGAGATCTGTGACGCGTCTCAGACTGATCCATTGTCATAGCCGCTGAAGGTCTGTAACGAGGCATGCAGCTTGTGGCTCATGCATCGCCGCCTTGTAGCAGAATATAATTCCGCTTATTGAATCACCTAATTCCCTGGATTCACGTGCAATTATCCACTTTGATGCACCGTTGCGTTTGGCTCCTTTTCGCTCACCTGTGTTTCCTGCAGTGCGACAGGAATTCCGGCGAATCCTGTTAAATTAAGGTGCTGTGTTGAGATTACCGCTTGCAAACGTGCAAGCAGGAAAAGAAAACACAACCCCGCAGAACCAGAAATGTGTTTATAGTGTCGTGATTACGTGTGCCGCCGTGTACTAAAACAACCAAAACTGAAAATTTGACTTTCTGGAGGGAGACTTGTATTTTTCGCTGGCTTAACATGCAGACGTACATACTTGGCTGAATCGAAAATAACATGGATCTGAATTCCTGCACAGGCCAGGACAGGAAGGCACCTGGTTACCGTGGTAACAGATCACACTGTTTGGAGAGGGTGAACCGGGGGAGATATGCCGGTCTGGGATTGGTCGGTTCAGGTGAGTCGTTGCGGCTCCGCAGTCATAAAAATTGGCTTAAGTTTTCATAAGGACAAAATCATGCACAGGCACACAGACATTTGTATGACTGTCTTTGTGAGGACATTCATTGTCATAATGCATTGTCTAGCCCTTTAACCTAACTCTAACCATCTCATTTAAGTTCTTAACCTAATCCTGATTATAACCTAATTGTCACCTTGACTCCAAAACCAAATATTAACCCTCAAACAGCCGAGTAAAGAAGTGAGGACCGGCCAGAATGTCCTCACTTTGCATGAACGTCCTCACTCCTCAGATCTAGTCCTCAGAAAGATATCTGTTCGAGAACACACACACACACACACACAATCTCACTCCGCGTTGAACTGCTCGTGGGCGTCTTTGCGCAGCTTTTAGTTGATTTTGCACAGGTTTATTAAAATGCAGTGTACACAGAGCGAAAGTTAGTTCAGCGCAGTGTTTAGTTTTCTACAGAGACAGACTGTTAGAGAGCTTTACTGAAACCACTCAAGGCTGCCCTGCCCTCGCTGTGTCCACCATGAGACGGAGAATTCAATTAGAGAATTACTGTCTGCACATCCTGTGCAGCGCACCAAACCATGGAAAGATTACTCCCTTGATGAGTGCTGTGCCGAAATCGCATCTTACTTGAAATTGCCTTGTAGTAAATATGCGACTTTATTTTATATTTTTGTAGCTCATGGATAGATATAAAGAGATATAAAAGATATTTACGTTTGAGCACCAGATCCTCCTGCTCTTGTCTGTCCATGTTACACCCCACAATTGTGGTGTCATCTGAGAACTTGTGCACATGGCCAGCGGGAAGCTATTTGTGTAAAGAGCGGGAAGCTATTTGTGCCAAGCCCAACATGAACCACGTGACTAGAATCGGACATAAGGTTTATTGCTACCGGAACCTGCAGAAGTAAATCCTGCAAGATCATACAGATTAATCAAGAGACATGTTGCTGTTAAATATCTGCCCTCATTGGGCCTGTGTTCTCACATATATATATATGTGGGGTTGAGTTAGATGCATCATTAAGAAATTAGGACATCGTCTTTTCTTGCGCTAACGTTAGCATGCTAGCAGGCCAAACTGAGACGATGGACATGGGGAGCGTTACACTGGCAAAGTATTGTTAGCATTTAGCTGAAAGAGCCCTGCCTATGTACTGCACAGCATTACAGAGCTAACAGCACGAACACATTGTGTTGCACTCTAACAATTTGTAGCTTCTTTGCGCTAAAATGGTTAACGATGATGAGTTTGTTTTATTGGTAGAATCCCCCATCATTTAGCTAATCCACTATAGACATCTACAGCGGTGACCTTTGACTCCTAAACACCCAGAGTCAGAAGCGTCTCTGCTGCTGAGGATCGGGACGGGTTTGGGGACAGAGGGTCACAGTCGCCACCTTTGACCCCTTTTTAACTTCCAGGAAGCGCTTGATTTATAACGTAGCATGTTAGCAGTTGACGGACGCAGTAAACGGGCAGCAGTGTGAGAAATGGGTCCAGCGCGGCCGCGCCCTGACCACCGCTGCTGTTTTCAGTCCTCACACAGCTCTGGTCTGAGGTCTCCTAAACACATACAGTTAAATTTAGACCGGCTCAGACTGACCACAGACGCGGCCAGACCTCCTGAAACCTGATCTCATTGTCGAGATCCCCATTCTCTGCTCCTCTTCTTCTGTTTTTCTTACTCCTTCTATTTTATTCACTGACTCCCCCCCTCCCCTCTTCCCCTCCATCCTTTCAGCCTCTACCCATCACACTCAGGGGCAGCAGACTGGAGCTGATTTACCTAGTGTTTGCACAGGGTGAGCGCTCATGGTTGTGGAGGAAATTAAATGTTCAAGTTGCAGCCGTGGCTGGATTCACGTTGCCTAAAATAACGACGTGATTCTTAGAGGAGCTTTTTCAATATCGCTTGTTTTGGACTGAGAGGGTTCACGTCGTGCTCATCGGCGGGTTCAGGAAAATGTCTGTTAGTGGTCGTCACACTGGAAACTTAACGTAATAGACTGTATTTACACGTACACCTCCGAGCACTTTCTATACTGCAAGATGATCCCTATGTGCACCATCCGCTAATTTACACCAACAACTTATAGGTCTGTACTCAGTCTGTCTGGGTCTGTGTGCAATGACAAGTTTGAAATGAAAAATAAATAATGTTTGCATGTTTTTAGATGCCTGACTTATACACATATTTTCAGTCAGTATTTTTAGTTCATGCACACCAGAGAATCCACTTTTTTTTTTTTTGTCCCATAGCTGCTTTCTGGGATTCATGAAGTGATCTGAAGCTTCTTTGATTTTCTCGGAGGCAAACTGTTCTTCCAGCAAACAGCTGGTACGGTTTGGATTGTTATCCTGTTGATCGGAATAATGTTTTTCCTACTTCAGAGTCTGTGTTACATTCTTGAACCTTTTTTCGCCCCCGAGTTATATTTGTTCAGTTTATTTTTCACGTTATTAAACTTAATTGTGTAATGGTGCACCTTTGAATCATCTTTGAACCCCTAATATTTTCACAAGCTCTCGTGTTCCATCAAGTTTTTTTTCACGGCGAATATTGAACCCAAGCTTTTAGTAATATTGCAAATAAAATTACCGTTGCAAAATTATTCCCCCGCCCCAACTCTTATGAAATTAATCTTAAAGCCCTTTTAAACCTTGATGTCTTGTGCCTTTCTCTTCCCTTTCTACTCATTTTAATATTGATATTTTGTTTGGAGTTGGATCAGATGTTTCTTTGTTTGGCTCAGATATGAGTTTTATCAGAGATGGGAAGTGCAAGTCTCAAGTCATGTCCTGTAATAGATCAAGTCACATTTTTGTAATCTTAGCTGCAGAATTGGGTCTTAATATAGAAAAAATGTCAAATAATATTACTGACCAATTTATCCAACCAGTTAAAAACAGTATGACCTTTTAATTACTGATATATTCAGTAAAATACAAGGAATCAAACGAAACACAAATACATTTTAAAACCAATAATTATTATTTGAAGACCAAAAGAAAACTCCTTCCATGGTTGGTTGAATAAGCTTCCAGAGGACGAATTGCAGGCTGTTTAGAATCAGTGCCAATGGGACATATTTTCTTTACGCCTTTTCATTATTCTGAAAACCTGTTGAATAGCGAAGTCAAAACAAGATACTGGCAAAAAATTCGGTCCTTTGTAGCTTAAATATGTTTTTGTCTATTAACTTACTCTTTTATAACCATATTTATTGTTTTAAAACTATATTTACCTAACTCAGTGTTTCCCAACCTCTCGATAAAATGGCACCTATAAAATTTACTGCCTTTTAAAACCACATGTAAGTTCTGAAGACGCTGCATCCATGCTCATATCAAGCTAACGTTAGCTAAATACATTAACTATAACTAACAGGCTAATATTAGCTAATTCACAAGCACTTTCTCAGGAGAATGGCTCTTACATTTTATGACATAACCTGAATGATAGTTGAACTCTCTGTAAAATGTAAGTACACGTTCTGAAAGAAATAATTAAAGCATTTAAAGAAATGATCACTGCAGAAATCAATACAAGTGCATCTAGTGCACTGGTGACATTTCTCCTCCTCCTGCTCCTCCTCCTCCTGCTCGTTGGCCCGTAACAGGTTCCTGATGGCAGGCCATGAGCATGATGAGATCACCCATTAGTATGACCGGCCTCATCATCTCCTTGAACCGTTCATGTTCGCGCAGGAAGGAGGGAGAGGGCAGACAGCTCATGGGACTTGAGAGAATTAGGGGATAAACCGAGTGACAGCCTCAACGTGGGATGTTCACTGATGTTCTCTCGATCTGTGATTCATTAACCGTGGCCTTTAGGCTTCAGACTTTATTGTACGAAATAAATTTTCCTCCGATCTGCTCGGCGTACCTATAGAGACACACGGCCTTGGAGACAGAGGTGCATGTTTTATTGTTATTAAAGCTCACTGCCCAGTTAAAGCATTATAAGAAAAAAAATGGTTGCATAATTCATAGCACTGCCTCTGGAGTGTGATTGTTTCAGACAGTGTGTGTGTGTGTGTGTGTACAGAACGGAGAAGAAAGAGAAAATACAAGTCGGAATCTTTTTGTTGCTCGTGAATGATTAAAAACTGCAGGAAAAGAAGATAATTCTCTTGTTCGTTCCATTTAATTTAAAATGTGCTGACGAGACTGAAGAAATAAATAGTGATAATAAAGCGTGATGAAGGAGTCGGCTCAGGATTAGTGAATCCTTTTTTGAGTTGCTCAATATCTAAAGTCAACGCATGACATCAGCTCAGAAACATCGACATGATTCTCCCCGAACGAGAACATTTCTCATCGCGGAAGAGAACTGGACTCGTCCCAGACTGTTACACAACAAGTCTGGACAACAAGCCTGGACAACAAGCCTGGACCGTGATTACTCACATCACAGTTGGAAATGAGCATGAAATTAACTGAGACCTACTTTCTCTCAAATTAGAAATCTCTTTTAATCTAAATTCTTGTATTTAACGGAGCGTCTCTTTTTTCCTTTCCAACATCTCAATGATGCTTTAATTCCAGCTATTCTAGTATTCCAGTACCAGTACTTTGACTGTATTGTTTATATTTGTGTTATTATCCCAGTTTAAGCTCCACGTGGAGATGAATGTGCTGTATTTGTTCACTTCTGTGTTGTCTGTCACAACGAATGTTCACCTGCGCGTTCACTCTGGTCGCGTTTGAGAGCGAACAGCAGAAGTTATGTGACTAGTCCCTGCAGCGCTATATTTAGCAGCCCCTTGTAGTAGGAGGACGAAGTGTGATGGGACGGCAGGTCAAGCTGCCGCATATACGGGCTCTCGTCCGTCTTGTAACACCGGTGTTATTTCTGCGTCCCGGGGCCTCTGGCTGCTTTGAAGACCATTTGCGGATGAGAGCAGACAATAGGGCGAGAGCTGAGCCGGAGCCAGGAATGACATCTCCCACCGGTGAGCCAGCTGTCCCGAGTCAGTCAGTCAAGAGGAATCATCTTGACCGAGGAGCAGATCCACTCCGGATCGGCCCCACCTTAAAAAAAAAAAAGACGCCCATTGTGTTTGTGTGTTTGTGTGTGTGTGTGTGTGTGTGTGTGTGTGTGTCAGCCTGGGCCGGCCTGGCCCGAGGGATCCTCCAATCTGTGAAGTGGTGGGCGTGTGACATCATCCCCCTCTGCCCCATCCCTCCCTCCTTACTCCAGTGCATCTGGCCAATCAGCAGCCAAGCAGCAGCAGCACCACCACCGCTTCCCCCAAGTCTCGGTTACCATGACGACGCACACTGGTCCAGGCAGCATCTCCTCGTCGCTGTGGTGAGCCTAAGGAGAGGGTGGGTGGTAGGGTTGAGGCGGGTGGGGGGGGTGGGATAGAAGAAGGCGGGAGGAGAGGCTGAAAGAGAAGGGGAAGGGGAGGAAGGAATATGAGGAAGAGAGAACAATCCCAGCTTGAGAAATATCTTTTGGCTCCTCAGCTCAGTGCCCGTCTTCCCTCGGTACAGTAAGTGCATCACCATTATTACCCTGTTTGTTCTTGCTTGAATGAAAGGGGATTGGATGGCCTCCATTGTCCTCTGTGTTTGATAACGGCGTGCGAGCAGATGCCTTTGAACATTTGGTGGATGACATATTGTTTGATTCCTTTGTGATTTTGGGAACGGGCTCATCCTGCCTCACCTTAGGCAGACAACCCTTTGTCTGCGTGCGTCCCTGCGCCGATCCTCAAAGGCTACAAACCCTCTATGGTGAACGAAGGCGTGGTGGGAAACGAGGCGCAATTAGAGGCAGTTTCATAACGTGGCCAAACTCCCTCTGATGTATTGTGATCCTACGGTGGAGAGCCATTCTGCTTTTGACTCCTAGCGCTTCTATTTTCGTCAGTGCTGCTTCTCCAAAGTCGCTCTTTTTCTCATTTTCACACGAGTGGACCTAGTTGACACGCTGCATCCCCGTGTGGCTTCGTTAATTAGCTCGTTATTGCAAATCCAAGTAGGGCAGCCTGTTCTGACTGGAGTCCTTGTATGTGGAATTGTCCCTGTGCTGGTAAAAACAATGAGTTTTCTCCTCTGTGTTTCACGTTAGCCCAGGTTTGAACCTACAGTTTTGGGTGGAACATAACAGCACGAGCGCTTTATCACTTCTCCATTGCGTGACTCCTTGTTTTTTGAGTTACAAAAAGAAAAAATTATAGAGCCATTATGCATTTAAACAGGTATGCAACACCGCCCGCTCCAACTCAGCGCATTCCGCTGGAGGCAGGGTGAAGTTAAACTGTTTCCCCTTCGCCCTGAACCCTTAAAGAAAGCATCTACGTCAGAGGTCTTCAACGTTTTTCAGGCCAAGGATGCCAAACTGATGAGAGATTAACTAGGGAACCCCTACCTACTTTCTATATTAAACTCGGCCCTGTGCTATTTATAAATATACATTATTATTATCATTTTGCATTCAGTATGAAGCTATTCAAATAATACACAGGTTCAAATATTCATTTTTAAAAATTTCGAATGTGCAACAGTGGGGCGGCCGTGCAACTGCTGTAAACATAAACTTAGACTGACAGGTCTAGTGTGGCGCTCTGTGTGAAATGAGTGAACAGCTGAACTAAAATATGTTGGTTTCATGTTAATGTGTATTTAACAAAATTAATTTATGGGGAAAAATTTTAAAAAATATATAAAATATGTCTAATCAACCAAAGACTTTGCGACCCCTCGACGGTACCTCCGCAGACCTCCTGGGGGTCGTGGACCCCCTGTTGAACACCTACGATCTACGTCACCCTTATAATCATCATGTCTGGAAATGCACCAGCTTCCATCGTTGGAGTCAAGCAACACATCTCTTTTCTAGTGATGTATAACAGAATTAAAAACTAATATTTAGCACCGATCCGGCCACGTGGCTGCATTTAAGTTTACACAGGATCTTTGTGAGGGATTACAAGCGCCTTGTGTCTCCGCGCACCGTCACAAACCGGCCGCACACGGGCCTATGTGTCCGGTGACAGGAGGCGACAGGAAGGTGTCCGCCTCGCTGGACGCTCGAAAGGGAGGAGAGACCTGACTCTCTAATGTGTGCAAAGCTGATAGCGGCAGATTGGTTCTTCCTTCCAGCTTAAGACGGACTCATCATTGCACTAGTAGAAAATGGAGATTAAAGCCTTTTTTTTCCCCCTCCCTGATCAAAGCAAATCACATCATTGTGAGATTGCATTGTTGACTGTTTACCAGCGTGTGATCCGGTGCGATTTCAATAGTGGGTAGAACCAAAGAGCCTGCAAGGAAAACCGCTGACCTTTCCTTCAACAAGGCCCTTAGTATAATCCTTGCTTAATTATTGCATTCTGTTATTCATTACTTCTTTCTATTTGCAGTCGGGATTGTTGCATCACCTTCATATACATGTTTGCATTATGAAAAGAAGCCTTTGACTGCGTCATGACTGAGCTGGAACACAAAGCAGTGTACGAGCGGTGCATATTTCTGCCTGTGGGAAGCAGCCGGAGACTGAGCATTATTCATGCGACGTCTTGCAATTGTTTGAAACTTATAATTTTCCCAAGTTGTAATCTTAAGGTTTGCCAGTGAGGCAAATTTCAGCCCCTCTAAAAAAAAAAAAGAAGAAGAAGAAGAAGAGAAAACACAGCACAAACCCTGTACTTTGTTGGAAAAGTACAGACAGTCTAGAAAAGTAGAAAAGAGTTCAGCTGGAATATTATTTTTTCATGATTCAATACAGGAGAGGAAACTTGCAGACAGATGCAACACGGAGACTAATGGTGCTTAAACCTCTTTCAGAGTTTTACAAAGTAGCACATAAAACTGCTGGGTCCTACAAACACTGCTCATTTAGTTACACTGATAACTTCCTTTAACGAATTAACAACTTATCTAGAAAAATGAAGAGCTCAACTCAATCCCGACATGAGAGAAGTGAAGCAATTCACTGATATGATATGTTATTCACTGATAATGAACTTATTATCTGGTGAATTAATTCTTCTTCATAAATCATCATAACGTTTCCTTTAAGGTCTTTAGGGATTTTATGGCGATAACAGGTATTCTGTGGGTTGGGGTGGGGGTTGTTTTATTTAAAAAGCTATTTAGGTAGACATCAAACAAACATAAAGTACCTGACACAGATAGTAAATCTGAAGGTAACGGGAGGGTTAAAAAATCTCAACAGCTCAATTCTTCTGCTGTCACATTAAGTAATTTGCCTGTTGTGTAAAGCGGTGCTGATGTTTCTGACGCCCCGTGAAGGCAGCAGCCGCGCCGCGTCACGCTGGAACAGACCAATCGGATTAAACCGAGTTAAAACACGCGGGCTCACTCCAAGACGTAGCGGGGGGATTCTCGCCACATTTCAGCCAAGAAATATAGATACATGTCAACACCAGAGAATTTATGCTCAGCATTCCCTCTCCCGGAGTGTTGTACTCCCAGTTTAACACGACCTACATGGCCGTTTATGGTTTGTTATGTTCCAGACATGAGTTGTTATTTATAGGCACGCCGTCTCCCTCCTCCTCGTCGAGACAGTGGTTTCGACCGATCCCTCTCTGTCAGTTTCAAGTTGCGCCTTCTTCTCCGCTCTCATCTGGCCTCAATGCCCACGAAGTAACAGACACCCACTGTGGATTTGGGTTTTTTTTATTTATTTATTTATTATTACTTGTCCTTACACATGGATTCATCCCCGTCACACGCGATTGGATTATAAACACGCGGGATTCAAAGGTAGGAAGAGCCATTTGTCCCGATCGCTTTTGACAAAACACGGCGCATATTTCTCTTAACGTTACCGTGGGACCCACGGACTGCACCTTTCCACGTCCCGGGAATGTCACGCTCCGCTGGATTTAGTAGAGCGACTAAAGATTTATTTAACTACTCCTGTAGTCCTGTCATAAATCTGACATGTTTTATTTTATTATTATTATCTGCACACTACATGCAAATGCATGTGCTTGTGCATCACTAGTCATGTGCTTGTGCCTATCTCGTTTTTTTTTTTTTTTTTTTTTTTTTTTTTGGGGGGACAGCCTGTGGATGATTCCTGACTCCTGATTAGTCATATTTAATTATCCTCATCTGCTGCAGTGGTATGTTGAGGCAAAGCGCGGCAGATGAGTAGTGAGTTGGCATTGCTTAATAATAAAACATTTTATGTTATTTATTCAGTGTCTTATACTGGTAGTTTTTTAATGATATCTGCTTACTTTGTCTTGTAGAGTTGGTTGTTTTGAAAGGCGCCTATAATGTATAAAATGTATTATTATTACATACCTTATTCATAGTCTTGATGTTTATATTATACTGATGGATGCAGCATGGTGTCAGTAGTGTGTTTTTCAAAATAAGAGCTGGAAAACATGTAGAATAACACAGATAGTTTTGTTCTGAGCCACTTACATAAAATAGATTTCGTTTCCCCATTGAAGGCAATGTGACCTTGACAATGTCTATATTTTTACATATTTTGTGCATGTTTTGGTGTCGCCCTCGTATTTAAATCAGAAACGGTTCTACGCATGTATTTGCAGCCAGAAGGAGGCGTGCTGTTGTTTTGATGCACAAGCACCACGTTTACGTCCACAGGTCAAATCCAAAGTCAAGTTCTCCTCTTGGCCCCGGAGCGATTGCGTTGCTTTTATACGTCTGTGCTGACTGACAAGCACGCTGACCTCCACGTTTAATGGCTAAAACATGTTTCTCCAGCTGACCCACATTGGCCCACGTTGCAGCAGGAGTGTGGGCGCGTGGTTAAATGGAGCGGGGAGGTCCCAAACCTGACGGGCGTTTCTCTTGGGCAAATCCTGTCTCAGCGGAGTGATGGAGCGGTTGTTGTGTTGATCAGCGACATTGACTTTTGCCGTTTCTTGCCACTTCCCCTTTTCTAATCCTAGACTCTTGGGTATGTTTGGTTTATTTATGTTTTTGAGGTCGCAGGGTGCTGCCAGACGGTGCAGAGCGAGATGCACTGCGGTTATGATTCGTCGTGTCTGCCGTGAGATCAGGATGTCGGAGCAGAGGAGGATGTTTGCTTGGCTGAGACGTTTTCGCCTTGGCTGGCTGGAGAGAAGCCGGTCAGACTTGTATAATTAAAATCTAGAGTGCAGCATCCTCTGCAGAGCGGGCGTTAAAAACGACATCACGTTGCAGTCCTGGTTGATTTTCTGACTCCGGCAAATGCAGGTCACAGAATTCTAGGGACTGCAAAGCAAATACTTGTCATTTTATAAGGGTTTCAGACTATAATTCAACGAGCAGCTCCTCATCTAACAGGTCACTGCCGACTGTTGGACATTATCGCATGCTGATGAATGATGCATCAGCTCGTGTTTTGCACGCGCTTTTAGTCTGAAGCATTAGATGTGACATTAGCATCAGCTAGTATCCGGGAGATGTGCATGTGAGAGGACTCCACAAATGAAGCAGGTAAATGGAAGTCAGCCATCAGTAAATAATAATGAATAATAAGTTTCAGACGTACCATTTAGCAGAAATAAAATTAAAAGCCAAAGCAGCTTGAAGATATAAAAACTATAGCAGCCACACACAAGAAAATCCTCAATATATACAAGTAAAAAGACACGTTAACATGAACAAATTTTGTCCCATGTTACTTTGTCCATTGCACTAAACGTCTTTGTATTTTCAATTATTTTTCTTATTTAAGGAAGTCAGACAGATGTAAAATCATTTTTTGAACATAAATTTGAAGCACAATAATCACTGTCATTCATTTTTCAAAGCTATTTTGTGATAGTGTTTATTTTGCACATGCATGCTGTATTTACCCATATTTAACCTAATGTACTGCACAATTAACATTTTAGCCCACTTAAAACAATGTTTATTTTACCCCCTTTCTTCTGTTTACTGTTATTTTGAGTATAAAGTCTTTTCCCAAAAGAGAGAAAATTACATAAACAAAAGTAAAGCTGCATCTCCTGGATTTTCCTGGATATATTTATACATTTTTTTTTTATTGATCATGGTAACTGGACATTTCCCAGTCTGCGCTCAGTTTGTATACTTTGCAAAGGGGACAAAGTTGCAACTAGTATCCAGTGGATAAACATGCGAGAGGACTCCACAAATGAAGCAGGTTAATGGAAATCAGACGTCGGTAAATAATAATAAGTTTATTCTGTCTGACATGTAGTTTAGCAGCTCTCTGGTTTAAAAGTGGTAAAATAAAAGTGATATCGATGTAGAACAGGAAACTGGTGGTGTGGCATAGCAGCACTTTAAAATAAAAAAAAGTATTATTTAAATCCGTTTTTTCTTGCTGTGATTCGACTTTTTTTCCCCCCTAATATTATTTTTCCAGAAAAATGCATCGGTTTCTTTTAACGTTGGCCGAGGTGCCTCTTTGATCTGCTCTATGAACCTTATCTAAAAATATCCCAGGATATTAAATACTGTTGTAATTTAATTAAACCTGATAATCTGCCATAACGTGCGATTGTGGAGCCATTTATCTGCAGTCCAAGAGTGATAACGAGTCATTTCTGAGTTCCACCATGTAAAGTATATTCTAACCCCCCTTGTTTCTTGTTGTTGTTGTTGTCGTCGTACGACCGAAGCCTCCCGCTCCGTTTCAGAAATCACTTCACGGGGCCATTTCAGCGAGAAAAAAAATCAACCCACGCACCCAGACTGCACAGTGTGACATTAATTAATCACTAATACCGCCCTCTGTAGCTGCTGAAAACATTGAGCACCAGGAAAAGGTGAGGGCTGAGTCACTCTGACCCCCTCGCCCACTGTCTCTCAGCGGGGGGGGGTGTTCCTGTTTAGCTCCAACCCCACATGACCCGGCAAAGTGTCGCGCATTCGGAAACGGCGCTAGATGAAAGGCCGGGAGGAAGGAAGTCCTCGGAGGGCAGCCCCCGCTGGGTGACGAGTGGCGGGACGCGTCCCCCAGCTGTCAGGTTCTGCCCAGAGGTTTTAGTCCGTTGAGGTTGACTCATCCGAGGCTCGGTGGCATGCAGGCGTACTCCAGCAGGTCTGGTCTGGAGTGAGTCCTTAAAAGGAGAGACGTGTGTAACTAGATGCGAACGTAGACGGTTCCTTTGTTCACTGCGGGGTTTGTGTCGATCGGCAGCCGCTTGCTGTAAGGAAATGAGTGAAAAGCGGTCGCCATGTTTCACCCTTTTCCACCGTGTCCTTTCACTCGGTGAGGTCACGGCGGTTGGCTGAGTCGGACGGTCGCCGTAAAGCCCGATGGAAGACGTTAAGATGCTGTTATTGCTTTTGAAATAAATTTAAATTTAAAGTATGAACGCAGGACTTCTACCGAGATACAATCCCTCTCCCTTTTCTTAAAGGACCCACGGAGCAGCTTAATACGGGCTCTCCGCAGTTTCCACATGTTTACTTGTTTTCTGTAAAAACAGAGGATGAGTCCTGTAAATAAATAGAAGAAAAGAGCCCAGTCCGCTCGGGCGTTTGAACCCGGGATCGGAGCCGACAGCTCTGCTGGTGATGGAGGGACGCAGGTGGAGCGAGTGACATGAAAAGATGTCAAGAATGCAAAATTAGTTCATGCCTCCGAGTGCAGGATGAGTCATCAGCGATACTTTGGTGGCATATTACAGTACACGGAGTATTGTGAAAGATACGTACCAGTCAGCCACAACATTAAAACCACTAAGAAGTAAATAACATTGATCATCTTGTCACAATTCAGCGTTCTGCTAGGAAACGTTTGGACCTGTACCACCCACCTAGACCAGACCAGGGACCCCCCACCCCATAGCAATGATGGCCGTAGCCATCCCCGGACAGGATGCATGCACAAAACACTTTAATAACAACTCAAAAAAACATGAACAGCAGAACAAGGTGTTGACCTGGCCTCCACATTCACTAGATCCCAAACTGATCAAGTATCTGCAGGATGATCCACAGAGGCCCCTCCCCTCAACCCACAGCACATAGGTCCATTCTCTGATGATTTATGCCTGATCAGTGTCTGTGATTCATGCTGCTTACACAGTATATTTGAACCATTTGCCAAACTGAGCTCAGATTAACAGAACCAAAGCCACCGGTTGAAGCCGCTGGTGTGACTTACGATGTGGCCCTGGTCCATTTGCCTTTGCGAGTTTCCCACAGCTCCGGATTAAAGACTTACTTTTTCGTCTGTTTGGGGCCGATACCTTAAAGGGTCAGACGTAGGTTAGTGTGACAGACGCATTCCTGAGGCCCCTGAGGCCGTGCCAGTGAGACTGTCGACATGTGGCCTGAACCTTGAACACCATATAGTGGAGCTGCAATTAGACTTTCCCCGATTTTTTTTTAGCTGTTCCTAAAGTGTTTTTTGTGTGTGTGTCTGTATCTGTGTCAGGCTGCATCCTGCTGGGGATGGCGGCGTCATCAAGGAGTGTCCTTACTATGGCGTGGGTGTACCTGGTCTGGTCTGGTCTAGGCGGGTGCTACATGTCTAAGTAACATCCACGCCAATGAATCCCAGAAGTTTTACATCAAAACATTGAATTGTCTCAAGATGTTTGATGTTTTTTATTTGTCCTGTCAGTGGTTTTAATATAATGCGTGCAAGTTCTATATATGAGTAGTATTGTTTTAAGTTTTCAAGCAGTTCTGTAGTATATTGTGGCTATAAAACAGTGTCATAGAAAAAAAAACACCCGACGTGACTCATAATTTCCATCCCGCACCTAGTGTCTGTCACGTCTCATAAGTTCCCATGGACACTTATCTCGTTTATTGTGGTTTAATAGGCTTGTTAAACGGACCTTGCTAATAAATCAAAGGTAACGTGCCGAAGCTAATCTTAACACAAAACAAATCGACGTAAAATGGAATATGGGATCCAAACAGGAACTGTCCAGGAAAGGAAACGCGACAGGAGTCGAGGGGGCTGCACACTTTCTGGCAGCCGGGGGCGTTGTTGTGGTCAGCTGAGTTTAAAAGCAGATTTGTTGGGACTTGATTTCTTTCTCATTTGAATAAGAGCCGCCACTTCGTTACTTGAACAACATTTTCAATAATAGCTGTTGTGTTGAGAAGAATTCTCAAAGGGACATTTGTTAGTTAATTTAAATACGTAATAGTCCGGCTACTATTAAGTAGTTAACTAGGAAATAAAAAATATAATTTCACTTATATTCACATTTTCATAGATTTTTAACCTTCAACCACCTTATGAAAAGGGTTGGTTTGATCATATTTGTTCGTATTTATGTCCAAAACATTTCAAAAACAGACTAATAATTCCTCTATGTCTTAAATGGAAAATCCTATATTGACAAAAAAAAAAGATGAATGTGGACTTTACACAGTGAATATTCTGTTTTCATGAGTTTTGCATAAAATCTGCTGTGTTGTCTTGTTAAAAACGAGTCTGTCAGTCTACACCCACACTATATAAAATAAGATGATCCTTTAATTTATCCCACACTGAGGGAAGTGGGTATTAGAGGCCCTGCCCTTTTTTTTGTCATTAATCTTTCACCCCATCAAACCCATATCAGAGTTCGCCTCCCTCAACTTAGACCTCCTAATCATTCTGTCAAACATTCGTTATACTTTATTTAAACCTCCAGAAAATTATTGAAAATTTTCAATTAAAATTGGTATGATTTATATGGCTTCATATCATATTTAAGTACATCTTCTTGTTATCTGTAACATTTGGTATGAAAAACTATCACTACAACAATTATCAAGATTGATAACGTTTATTATGTTCGGAGCCAGTGTCGGTGTCTCCAGTAAATTAGGAGACACTGTCTTAGGACATGCTGTCCAATTAAAAGTCAGAATGAGACGCCGACTGTGTTAGAGGGAGTTATATCCAGCATTATTTTAATCTGTAGTAACAGAACACATTTTATTTCAACTTCAGTCTTAAAAGTATCACGATCACATGACCGTTCAGCTTCCAGACAGGAGGCTTCCTTTTTTATGTCGTGAATAACCTTTGGCCATGTGACTAATGTTTGTCTCAGCTGTTTTTGTACTGACTGCTTACGGTCATGCTTGGCAGGCGCCAAATGATGCATGTCATCTTCCTCTGGTCCTTCACACTCGTGTTTAACGTGAAACTGTCTCCAGACATTTAGTGCATTTAGTGTTTTTTCTCGCTGTGTGTCTGTGATTAACGGTTACCCACCGCTCGCGCCTCCCGTGCACGCTAGCATGTAACTTCATGCACCACTTTGTTAAGTTTTCTGTTTTAGGAATTACATTATCACTCGACGACACGAACAATCCTGCAGAGCGGCGAGGGAGCAGTAGCGCCAGGGGTGTTTCCAAGCAGCTGGTGTGGCGTGATAGGTTCAGGTCCACACTGAAGCCCGTGTTACACCTTCAGTCCCTTTCAGCTTCAGGGAACCGTCTACCAGCTGCTGAACTGGAGCCATTGACCTTCCTCCAGAGTCAAGCTCTTTCACTCCAGTAAACCGTCCCTCTCCCTGGAGGCCACATCGTATTTCACTCTCTGGTTGTGTGTGGACGAGCCTCGGGGTCTTGTTATATCTGTGTTTGTGTGCGTGTGTGGACTGGAAACACATTTGTCCCTGGTTGGTCTGATGGAGGAACAGAGGAAAGTGAAGAGTTTGACACAGGCCTCATCTTTCCTGGTGTCTTGTTGTTGTTTTTTTTTAATTGGGGTTAGACTGGAGGTCTGTCTGTGTACCTCTAAATGGTTTTCACTTCCTTAGCAACGGATGCTAAGGATGTTATATTAACATGGGAATATAGTATGAATTGCCACCATTAAATGAATCTGATTGTGTGCGATATTTACATTAAAAATGCGGAATTGGCTGCATATCTATTCAAGCATTTTCTCAGCCAGTATTCAGCCAACCACCAGCGGGCGAGCGCACGCTTAAGGCTTCATTAATCTGCCTAAATAACAAGCGAGTGCACCTTGAATTGGCAGCCTCCAGTCAGTCGGTGCAGTGATGACAGCAAGTTGTCGTGGACCTGTTTTGGATGTAGGGCAAGTGACGTGAAACAAGAACAAGTTGTGTCTGCCCCGCAGGGTAACACAACTAATCTGTTCAATCGTCTAAAAAAGCATCACACTCCGAAGTACGACGAGTGCATGTAGGCCAAAGCCAACGCCGCTCCGCTAAATCCACGCAGGTGTCTATCGGTGACCCCGACAGCCATTCATGTACATTTAATTTTTCATTATTGAGCATTTGTGCTAATTTAAAGTTTAATTTTACACTGAATTTTACACTGAATATCTTATTAATTATTTGTCTCTTAAATTCTATATAATCTTTTTCTCAGGGTGCTTTTTAGTTGTTTTAGTTTAGTTTTATCTATTTATTCTATTTATTGACCATTGATTCCACTGTGTTCCTTGGCATTTTACTTGCTCCATTCTGCTTTTTATTTATTTATTTTTTTATTCTACTTCACCTGTTCCTCGTGTGTGTATTGTGTAATAGTGTGCAAGCTGTCCAAACCAATTGCCCCTAGAGGGATTAATAAAGTTGTCTGAATCTGAATCTGAAAACTGTAAAAGTATAATACAGATGTTTTCCCTAACATGATGAATAACCGTAAAATAATTTCATTTTGGCCGTAATCGTGCAGCCTTTGCATGAATGTGATAACTACCCGGGACGCTGCAGGAGCCGTCTCAACCGCCCTCCATGTCACAACACATTTTGATAATTAGATTTTTCTTTTTTGCACTGAGCTGCTCGATGACGTGCGTGAACCTTCGCTGAAAAATGCACAAGATTTGCCACAGCAATTTATTAACCTGCGATTTCCCACTTGAACAGTTAATTGAAACTTTGTGTTTATTTACTGAAACAGGGGCTTCCAGCCGAACGCAGCCGAACGCAAACTGCGCTGCACCTGCCCCGGTGTGCTTCTCCTGCCGCCTGCGTCGTGTAATAGGTAACAGGGATTAAAGTGTAATTTGGGAGGAATCTGTACTGGGCTTTCTTCAGCACAGCTCGCGGCGTGCTCCGCGTCTCTGGGTGGGTGTTCGGTTACCCTTCCTACTGGAGCTCGGCGCAGTTCGGCGCAGGAACACCGACCTTCCCGTGCTCCTGAGCGCGTTGAGCTATTTGTGAGAGGGTGGGAGCACAAATGATTGAGCAATGTGAGGCTGGGAAGGAGGCCACGCTCGCTCCCGCTGCATGTCTGTCTGACGCGCATTATGCGCGGAATCTAGATTTCGTTTGACCGCTACATTTCGGTGCAGAAATGTCTCTATAAATCACGACTTGGTGAGATGAATGCAGCAGTTGTGTTCAAAGACTTCGAATGGGAGGTTTTGTTCGAGGCTGAGTGACAGCTCAACTGAATAATGAGTTTATGCACTTACTGGCTAAACCTCACACCGGTGAGGGGGGGGAGTGCTTTGGCCCAGAGGGTATTTCTATACCTGTTCTTTCGCTGTCTCTCTGCAGCTGCTTCGCTGGCTTTTGACAGGCCGTCACAAGTCAGGACGTCTGAGAACTGCAGAAGCGTTGAAGCATCAGGAGGAGATCAGGGTAGAAGCAGTCAGAAATTCTGGCGCACAATCCACAAACAACTTGTTTGCCATCTGAACTGCACCCACGCACACAGATTAGAGCAAGCAGTTGTAGAAGTGATAGGATTGGGGGGGGTTTGCTGGCGGACGTTCACCGCTACATGTCCCGTAAAGGCTTTGTAAGGGTTTGCGGTGCTTAACTTATGTCAGATTATATTTGTTGCGTTCACATGGCCACAGCCCAGTCAGTAAAATGGGCCGTTTAAACGAAGCTAAGGTGACAGTGCAGACCCCTGTGCAGACTGGAGATGGATATCGATACTTGGTATCACGATGGCACTGAAAAGCAACGCAGATTTCGATGGCTTCGGTTACTTCCGCTGAAGTACGGGCGGTGTAATGCAGACGTGTCCGGTGTAGATCCGGGGTAAGGTAAAACGGTTAAAAGTTTGGCTCTGCCCCACTTCAAAAGATGCAGACTTGGCATCGGCAACCTGCAGCGAAGGATACTGTGCTAGGGAGGCAACACCTCGAGTTTAATTAAACATCGGACGACGCGTAGCATTTTTAACAGCTGAGAAATGTAGCATCTTTGATAGCCTGAAAGGCCCCACACCACTCTTCTTATTATGATAATTATGATGCTATGTTGTGAATTTTATTTTATAATCGTGAAGATTATTGGCACTGACCTCCCCTCCATCCAGGACCAGTACCGGTCCAGGGTCAGGAAGTGGGCCTATTAAATCTACTTAATTGTATTTATATTATTTAAAGTTATGTTCTGTTCATCACAAAATGCCTTAAAAAATAAAAAGGCACCATTTGTGGACAAAGTTTGTATGTTTTCCATTCTACTGGTTACGGGATAAAACCTTAAAACCTAACACAGACCCTAGAGCTGTAACGTAAGTTTCAGTCGCCATTGTTGAAAGTGAAGCAGGAAGTGGAAACAAAAATGATTCACACCGGCAAAAAAGAGACAGTGCCAACTAGCGTTTTGGTGGTATTGTTGCAGACTGATCAGCACACAAGGATAAATAGCTCCCGGTGACGCAGGTTACAGCATCTAGGTCCTGCAGTGCTTTAAAAACGCCCTAACAACGCCTCGCATAAGCACCTGGGAACAAGCTCAGCTCAGGAACCTTGTGATGCTCGATCCAGATGTTGATCTCTTGCCTCACTTGTGGTCACCATCAGATGTGATGTGACGAGGTGTCTGGGAGGAACTGAAACCTGTCGGTGGCAAATCAAGCAAGTGTTAAGAGAATTTAGAAGAAGCTGATATCGAGGGCAGCTGTTTAAAATACGCTCCTCTGTGTTGGTGAATGAAACCTCTAGCTTTAGCTTTGCACAATAAAATAGAGCTTTTGTATTGTATACAACAGTATAACAGCCCTTTCAGTTGTTTCTACCCGTTTTCGATGTTGGCATAAGCCAATGTCGCGTCCTGTGCTTGTAAATCGCCTTCGTAAGTAAGTGAAAGTCATTCTCATTTCGGTAAACACAACCCCGCAAAGAAATCTGTCTCCGTTTATTCCTCCTTTTTTCTTTGTTTATTTCAAACCTACTGGAATTCCTGCCCTTTTCCGAGCTTTTTTCCGTGTTACAACATTAGCTTCGTAATTAACGCGGGGCTTGAAACGGTTGCGCCGTAGCTTTTCCCGTGGCCTGCTAGAAAAAACAAAAACAAAAAAAAACAACAGCGAAAAAGAGAACATGCTGCGGTTTAGCCTTCGTCTGTTCAAAGTGTGACCGGCTTTCATTGCCTCCCGAGGTTAGTTTTCATGTCGCGGGGCATCTGTTTTTATTCCTGTCTGTCATTCGTCATTCTTTCTGGATTAGCACGCAGCGATTTGTTTGGTTTGTGATGGGGGGGGGGGGAAATAGAAAGGCGGCCATGTTGGATGTTATTGGAGGCAAATCTGTTGTTGTAATGCAGCAATAAATCAGATCTAGCTGCTGATTATTTAGTTTGTCCTTTGATTCCCTCTACTTCGCTCGTTGCTTGTCTGGGGAATCATTTCCTTGTTGGCCTCCTGCGGATTTCACCTCCTCTCCTGAACGCCTCCATACCTCGCCGGTCATGACTAATCCTCTGAGACTAGTCTGTGTTGACCATGTTGTCTACTTGTCTCAGATTACACTTCCTAGTTCTCTGAGTGCATGAGTAACCGGCTGCAGTGCACGCTTCTTTCACACAGCACACTCAGGTGTGCAATATACAAACGAACGATGCAAAAACCCGTGAGGATTTTTTTATAAGTGGTGCTATTCTGTAAACTGTGCCGTGCAGCGTATTTGCACCGTCCCTCTTGTGGTTCGTTTTATTTACGGCTGCATTATTGTGCTGCCTGCTCCGCTCTTGTCATGGCAGGCACGGAGGTGGGAGAAGTGGCATTTCGGTTAAGATTTAAGAGCTTTCCTAAATAAATAGCTGCGGCAAGTGCCTGCAGGAAGCGCCTATTGACCGAGTTTGAGAACCGTAAGCGGTCGTGAGAAGCCCGAGCTTGTTCCCCGACTTTTCCAGAAGCTGCTATTAGTGTGAGTTTCGCACCAAAGACCCTTTTTTTTTTCATCTTTTCATCTGAGCCTTGAGAGAAGGAGATTTTGAGTTAATTTTTCAATTTTACTTGTCATGTAGCCGCGTGAAATTCCCTTTCATGGCTGGAAGCGGATTGATGTAGTCGGCAGTAACGGAGCTCAGATCCAGCGCAGATTTAATCCTTTTGTGCAAAGCCGAGTATTGCCTTTGCAGCTTAAATCACTTCAGATTTTAGATTGGTCAAGTGGAGCCAGGCAGCTATACTGCACGTATGAATTCTCCTACTACCTACTCTTGCATGTGTAGGTAGTAAAAGCTACGCTTCAGTCATATTCTGTGTGCGGTGCTGCCTCTGCCTCTGTGGCTCAGGCTTGGTCCAGTGCATCCCACAGATACTTGATCAGTTTGGGATCTAGTGAAGTTGTTCCTAAACATTTCTTATGTGTGTGTGTGTGTGTGTGTGTGTGTGTGTGTGTGTGTGTGCCCGCATCAGGCTGCATCCAGCTGGGGATGGCGGCTGCTGGCTGCTTTCAAGGAGTGTCGAGAAGTGGGTGGTACAAGTAGCATACACATAAATGTCCAAAAGTTTCCCAGCAGAACATCATATTCTCACAAAACAGATCAGTGTACATACTGGGTGGGGTTTTTCTGACTCAGATCCATTTAAAGGATCTGGCATCCCTCACTAACATACTGTGTGATAGACAGGAGAAGATGAGAGAAGATGACACATGGTACAAGTGAAGGCCCACACAGGATGCCACATGCACGTGTTACATGTGCTAAGAGTCACGGTTCACTGAGTCCCGGGGCACCGCAGAAAATCATGAATTTGACTGAGAACATGTTGTTTTTCCAGCGGCGCTGCTCAGCATTAATATGTCAGCCTGTTAAGCGTTTAAGAGGGGACAACAACATGGAATCTGTGTAGCCTCAGAGGCGGATCTGTTACCGGAGTTGGTGGAATAACTTCCATCAGTCGCGGTGTGGGAGCTCGGATGAAGCGCTCGGCAGCGCGGCGCGGCCCGACTGTCGGAAGCAGGAGTGATTCGAAAGCCAGATGGTTTGGAGACGGCCTCTGCCAGAGGCGAGATGAGATTTCAGTCAACAAATGTTAGTGCGACACACACACAACTGTCTCAGCTCCTGTCTGCTGGTCCTGTTTTCTACAGTTACACATATTAAAGTGAGTAAAGCAGCCAATCCTCCGTTCTCTAGACACAACTTTGTCGTCTGTTGACATGTAGTAATGATCCTTGGGCTGATGATCTGTTATTACTGTCGTCTCAGGTAATTATTTTCCAGACGCTTGTGATCTCGTGGTTTAGACGAACACACATTCTACACAGGTTTTCATACACTCCCTTTTTCCTAATAGTTCCTATGATATCATCGAACTGTTCCAAGCTCCCATGATGCTTCCTACAGTTGATTAATTAATGTCCCAACAAACTACAGAGGAACTGCTCCTCTAAAGGCAAGCAAGCAGAGCTCCCCCTGGTGACTGGCTGCAGTATAGATCATAAGCTCCGCCTCCTCTTTCTTAGTGGATGGGACTTGGGCCGAACTAAAACACTATCAAGAACATTTTTTTTGAGGATGGTTTCAGTCATTTTAGGTAGTTAATATAATGTTGATGTATGTTCTCGTGTAAATTTGAATAGGTTTCGGACGTGACATAATGGCAACCACCAGTTGTCATGCCAACCGTTCTCTAACGTGGTTCCACAGGGTCGTGAGAGTTGTAAAAACAGATTTTAAAACTAAGTGCAGTGTATAATCCAACATTTCCTTGTAACTGGTGGAGGTAGAGCAGAGCGCAGTGTTAATTAAACGAAAACATGAGTGAGTCTATGAGTAGGTGGCTCTTTGTGACTCCACCCCCCCCCTCTGGACCGTATGGTCGGGCTCTGGCTCCAAAGTCTTGCCTGCAATGATTCAGCTCTTTGGAGTCGTTACATTATCATCATCGGTTCAAAATCAGAGCCCCCATTCATAATAGCCAAATGCTAATTCAAAAACGAAATCAAAACAGCCTTTGAAGTTGTTATTCTCAGCTCAGTCAAATGCCACGTTTATGGTCCCCCCGGCTGCAGCCATCCACTCTGTTGACACAAGCTGTGAGTGTTAATGTTTTCCGTGACAGTCCATCTAAAGGTCTGATGGGCTGTAAACAGCATATTTCCATTCTGATGCTTTAACCAGATGATGCCATGGGAAAAGCGGTTATGCTAATGTGATGATGGAACATGTAGCTAAATATGGCCACGCTCAGGAATGCCGACGCGGTCGCGTTTCAGATGTGACACGACAGCTGTACAATTTACGAGTGGCACTCGAATTTACAGCAACATAAAACATCGAAAGCCAGCCACTGCTCACCTTTATTACGCTAATCTTTGTGTCAGATTCCCGGCACTGTAATGATTCACCAAAACTTTTTCATTTTAGCATTTAGTTTATTGAATGGTTGTGGTAGATATTTAAAGTTGGCGTCACTAATTGAGAAAGACTGTCGGTATTGGCCAGATAAACACACCACTCCCTGCAGAAGCTCAGCGGTTCGTGTAAGCCCATCGTCAAGGCAATGACAACGCGGCGCGTAATGTGACTAATGATGCCTTAAGGTCAATCTTTGTGGCATTCAAGATGATGTGAATCGTGCATCTTGAGTTTTTTGCTAGGCAGCTGTTGGATTACAAAAGCCACTGATACAGTTTCGGGAGCAAATGAGCTTAATGTAGAAAATGCAAAGGCAAAAGCATGAGGTCTTTAGGAATATGGTGAAATTACAATTCACCATTCCCTTTCATGGCATTTTTGGCCAAACCAGCAAACCTCTTGAAGGCAACATATCTGTAAATGGCTAGCTTAGCATAACAGTCCAGGTTTAAAGGCAAGAAAATGCTTGTCCACAGGTAAAAACAACAAAACAAAAACACCTTCACCTCTTCAGCTTAGTGATTCAAAAATTCTGCCAAAAATAAAGTCAAAGTGTAAACATGACAGGTAGTGGTTTTACAGATGTATTTACACTAAGATAAGCTAAGTTGCTCTTGTTTGTATCATTATATATGGCAGACAGACATCTACGTCTCAGCAGGACTGTGGAAATGTATCCTTTCAGTAAAGGACCCGCGTTGCTTCTGTTTAGATTCTATAGAAATGACTGTGACCACTCCCAAACTGCCAGCTTAGATCCATCAAATGTAATGACCAATGGAGGAATGAGTGCAAACAACACTACTTTTGTTGTCAGCATGATGTATTTACAGCTTCCAGGCAGTCCATGAATAGACCACACCTGCTGTAATTAGTGTTATAGTGCTACTGTGGTGTAGCCATTTTTGGCTACTACTATAATGACGGCGGGTGGGATGTTAAGGAGATCATTAACTGTCGGGAACAAAGTCGAAATGAAAGTTCATATCCAGCTATTATTACTGGTTTATAGGAGTAATGGTCTGGTTGCCTTTTTGTGAAGATTTTCATTGCTGCCTTTTTGTGTTAGCCCCTGTCCACGGTGTAGCCCTGTAGCCCAATGATGCTTGGACAGGCTCTAGCCCCCTGTGACCCTCTGGGTGCCCAATATGTCGCGTACATCGCGTTTGACTAGTAGATTGTGAAAATTTTTATTGCAACATGGCCGCACTTCAATGGCGTACATCCACAGTGATGCACTACACCAGCAACTCAAGAGTATCGTCGCCCTTAAAGGGACAGTGCTACTTTTCTAATGGTGCAGTGCACTTCTCTTCTTAGAATATTAAAAACATGTATAGAGCTTTAAACACTGTAGCAACAATTATTATGACTTAAGGTAGGGTATATAAATTAGAATTATCAGGTAATGAAAAAAAAAGCTGACCCTAGGGCTGAAATGAAAGGACTGCCATATTTTACAAGTTGTGACTAGTACACAGTATTTCTAGTATTTCTGATTCAAATTTCTGAACATCAGCACAGTGGTGGGAGCATAATGTTGATGGGAATATTCTCAGCAAAAAACCCTATAAGGCTAATAGTAAAACTGCTTTTGTTTTAACCCTTTATTTCAAACAATAATAAATATATACACTACATACTCTATACAAGCGGTTTTCAAAGTGTGGGATAGTGAGCCTCCCCTTAGAGAAAAGCGGCTGCAACCCCCAATTTACTGTCGTTAACTAGCGCCTCTTTGCAAATAACACTCAGTATGTTTACATGCACGTAAAAAAAACAAACAAAAACAAATTATTAATCTGCCTTAATCCGACTCTAACTGGACAACAAAGTGTAAGACTTTTAAGACAGATAATGCATTGGAAATTGATTTTCTCCAGAATGTACACACCTACATCGCATTTTAACTAGACAACGCGTGCGCGCATGCTCCACAACCGCAAAAACATCCAAGAAAGCCGGTTGTAGAAGAAGAAACTAAACAAAGCCGGTAGAAGAACCACCAGAGGGATGGTGAGCGCCTTATCTGCACCATAAGTAGCGCACACATTACGTACGAGATAAAAAAAAACAACAAAACAACATTCCTATTATTCATCTTGTTGTTGTGTGAAATGCCAGTCTGCTGCATGAACTAATCCAGTTGTTTATTATACAAACAACTGGATTAGTAATCCAGAAAGGGGACTGTAATAACCCATAATAACACATATCGCCACCTAGCGTGGAGGAGGAGGACATGTTTCTCTCAGTTATTCGATTTTCTCTGTTGCATGTAAACTGAGACAGGGACCGCATTCAGAAAGTCGAATTTATCGCGTAGCTCGATTAATCTGTGCATGTAAATGCAATGAATGAGCACATTGGTTTAAATTAATTTATTGTACAATATAATTAGTCATCTCGGCTGATAAGAAACATCTGCTCGTGATAGCCTCATATTTATAACTTATAATAGAAACAAGCAAGCTGACCAAACGTGTAGCCCAGTGGCCTTAATCCCTGGATCTATTTTTACATTAGTGGATGATGTAATACAGCCAGTAACAAGCAAAGCCATGCGTTCTGTGTGTGTGTGCATGTGTGTGCGCGTGTGTGTGCACGGGTGGAATGCTGTTCGTAAGGCTCGGCACGCATGTGTGCAATTCCTGTGGAAATTCTACCAGTGTGTGAAATTCTGCAGCTCATCATGCAGCTGTCAGGAGAATATGGACGTGGAGGACGAGCCAAAGCGCCAGTGCCCCGCCTTCTTAAAATAGTTGGTTATGAAATGGGACCTCCTCGTAACAATTCATTGCCTGACAGAAACACGTGGTGTTTCAGCTCCCCCGACGAGTGCACATATGGGCCCCTGCGGGAGGTCACTATCGCTCAAACTGTCGGCCAGGTTTACTGTCGTCATCGTTGTCCTGTCACAGAGAAGCACGTTTGAGCTGCAAGTCGTGCGCACATGCTGCGACGCAGCACGCTGGTCAGCAGTCGCACACCTGTCAAATGTGTTAGATGTTTACTGCTACCTTTCTCAGGAGCATCTTCTCCTTTCCTTCCAGGTCCCTGTGCGTTTTAGCAAAGCATGTGTTACACTGTGGGTTTGGACAGGATTGTACTACTGCACTGTTTACTTCACAAACTGCGTCATTGCAGTTGATTTGGGATCTTTTTGTCCAGTGGTTGATAATCATCAGCGGGGTCAGAGAGTGGAGGAGAAGAATGCAGGGTAGAAAGTTCTGGGTTGTTTGTTTTAAGATTGTCCTGTCAGGCTGTTCTAGTCGATAACATCTCTGATTAATTGCAAACTGAGGACTGGTAACTCTGCTTTAACATTTTCACAGTGTGTCTTCTGCTTTGAGGAATTTGTTCTTATTAACACAAACGTCCCCTTGGAATCTAGAATGACGAATGATTATAAAATGCTATACGAGTCTAGACAGACGCAGATGTAAACTTTAACTCGAATACTTGGTTTCTGTTTTTAATGTCGTCACTGCTGATGCTGTGTGATCTCTTAAGAGGATAAGGGGACTAGTTCTTACCAGTATTTTGCATTTAAGCTAGTAATATGATATTTAGCTCAAAAGTCAGTTCAAGCATATTCACTCAAAGAGGGAGTGACGTGACTGGTTCTTTAAACGGTTGTGTTGGTGCTGCATCCCTTAGTCCTAATCCTGACTGACGGAGGCCGAGCCAAACCCAACGCTGGCTGTTTTTCACTGCAGTGAGGAGTTGGCAGGGCATAAAAAGGAGGCCATCTGACCTCTGCATCCACCTTCCTTTCATCATGTGTTGCCACTGGGACTGGGACTATGTTGGTTTTCATGAACTAGCTCGGTCTTCCAGGACGGTGATGTACAAAGCTCAAGCTTTTGCAGAGAAATGGGTCATTTGGATGAAAAACGGAATAAAAACGGGATTATTTTATCATGTCGTAAGAATGTTTAACCTCTCTATAATTAACATTAAGCCTTCTGATCAGTCACTTCATGCAGACATGTGAACAGAAAATGAAGTTGTCCCAGACACTTCTACACATTCTTTCCTTTCACACTCTAGTGCCATTGGGCTTCCTTACAGGAGTCTAGTCAGGAAATCTCTACCACCCTCGTATTTGCATGGTAAATATTAAGCTTAAGTTAAGGAAATCTGTATAGCAGCACCTTTCAACGTGAGCATAAAAGATGTTGGTTGACAGATTTGGTTAATTTAAAATGAGTCATGACAACTTTTTTTCTTTCTTGCTCCATTCTTCTAACTGTAGCCGTGTATTTACCTGATTGACATGAGAAAACTAAATCTTATTTATTTAAGATTTGTTTTCTAATCGTCACCGCTTCTTTTTTTTTATAGCGGACACTAATTCTTGGCATGTTCATGAGGTGAGTGACAGATAGTTACTTAAGGTAACCTTAGTAAAAGGATCCTATTTGCTGAGCCATTGTGAACTACAAAACAAGAAAGACAAGTTCCTGCATCACTGCCCTGGGGATATAATGCAAAGCAGAGCTATTTATTATGTGGTAAATAGACTGCGCAAGCCAAGTTTGTCACGGTACTTTGCACAGTTTCTTTCATCCACTTCTGCCAAATCAAGGAGTGATCACGCAGAAGGTACAAATGCCAGTGGATGAGTGTTTTACCTTCATTCCACTGGGGGTTAAAGAGTGGAAAACCTAAGGATTCCCTGCTGCATGTCGTAGCACGTGAAAACATAACTGGCTTATTCAGAGTATCTGTAATGCCAGGCCATTTTCCTGAATGTGTAGAAGTGTGTGGTTTTACAGTTTTTGGGAGGAACTCTCTTCTACCTAGAGAGATGACTCTGTACTTTTGTGTTTCCTGTTAGCCTTTCAGTCTTTAGTGACGTGTCCAGTAACTTAGTTCCTAGAAGCATAAGAAGTGTTTGAGGTCAAGTAATGACAGCGAAACCTTAAATTACCTGGTTTTCAAACCTAGCTTGTTCACTAGATGCCGATTAGCTGGAAGAGATGGGGTGAACCCGTCCCATGTCCTGTTTGACAACTGTGCAGCTGTGTGACCATCTGGAAGTCAAGTCCACCAGTTCCAGCTTCACTGTGTGACCTGCCTTCACACGGTACATGACCAGCTTTAATGACCGGCCTGCTGTTTAGTTCGAGGGATTTAAGCCCCATTTCATTGAGAAGTCATTGGCAACCTTAACTCGTTTCTTTGCACTGTCATGAAGTTGACATGGCTTCTAATTAAAGTTCCTCTTTATTTTGTGTTTGCCAGTGTTGATTGCATTCAAACATCCCCAACCTCTAATCTCATATAAAGCATTACCACATGTAGCGTTCGGGCAGAAAAGCACACTTATACGACGAAACATTGTTGAGTTTATACTTTGTTATTCACCTTCTTTAATTCACTCTCTGTCTTTGGCAGAATGAAGATGCCTGAGGCTGGAAGTTAAAGCTCCCCACCAGAGAGATCCAGTGCTGGGGCTGGACCCAAAGACCCCTGCCTGGGGGGTGTAGGGCCCTCACAGCCCTACGAGAGTCTGGACCATGGGGGATGGAGGCGGCGGCGTGGCTGGAAGAGATGGGGTGAACCCGTCCCATGTCCTGTTTGACAGCTTCGTCCAGGCGTCCACATGTAAGGGCACCCTCAAGGCTTTCCAGGAGCTGTGTGACCACCTGGAGGTCAAGCCCACCGAATCCAGGATCTTCTACCACAAGCTCAAGTCCAAACTCAACTACTGGAAGGCCAAGGCGCTCTGGGCCAAGTTGGACAAGAGGGCCGGCCACAAGGAGTACAAAAAGGGCCGCGCCTGTGCCAACTCAAAGGTAAGCCTTCCTCACTGGAAACCCGATGATTCGCCTAAAGCTGCATTAAGTGGCTCGGCGGCGGCGGCGGCTTCGGTTCCCGGTGAGAGCGATCCGAGTGAAACATTTGATCCTCCATGTTCAGGAATCATGTAACGTGATGCTCATGTTTACCAACCAGACTGCAATGTGACTGTGTCTTAAGAAAGGACGTCACAAGGACACTTGATTGCAGACACTTCAATGACTCAGACTCAGACATTTCATTTATTGCTTCCTTTGAGTTGCAGCGTTTAAGGAGGAAATGACGCTGATAAACCATGTGTAAGACTAAATGAGAACATTTAAATTGATTGACTAGTGTCGCGACGTGGTTTACAAATGATGTTCTGTCTTAACCCTCTTTTAGTTCATGTTGACGTATATTATGCATCTTTATGATATCTCAACTTTGCTAATGTTATGGCCTGTTAGATGCTTTCTTTGATTTGCTTTAACTTGGATGTGGACTATTTTTCCACTGGCCTGGTCGTAATAACGGTCTAAACAATAAGTGGGATGTTAGATGTAAGTGTTAGTATGGCCTCCATAAAATTGCCATGCGTCTCTCTGTACTTAGTGTCTGATCATTGGCGCGGGGCCATGTGGCTTACGTACGGCCATCGAGCTGGCTTTCCTGGGGGCCAAAGTCGTGCTTCTGGAGAAAAGAGACGCCTTCTCCAGAAACAATGTGCTGCACCTCTGGCCCTTCACCATCCAGGACCTCAGGGGCCTCGGGGCCAAGAAGTTCTACGGGAAATTCTGCGCTGGTGCTATCGACCATATCAGTGAGTCGACTCTCTGCAGACACGCTGACACGCCTCTACCTGACACGGTCGCATGGAGGAATTGATTTATTGTGTATTGGCAGACGCATACGTTCATCAGCTCTGTCTTCTTGTTATAGGTATTCGTCAGCTTCAGCTAATGCTGCTAAAAGTGGCGCTCCTGGTCGGCATTGAGATCCATGTCAACGTGGAGTTCAAGGGTCTTATCGAACCCCCTGAAGACCAGGAGAGTGAAAGTAAGTGAAACAAGCTGCTGTCAGTCAGACTGAGGAAAAATGAATGGAAAGGGAACATGTGTTACTTCAGAGAGCTACCAGTGAAAGGCTCTAAGCCTCAGCCTGTTGGTGCATTTCTGCCTGATTACACATGTGCTGTTTTCCTAGGGATAGGCTGGAGGGCTGAGGTCCACCCCAAGACCCACCCTGTCAGCGAGCTGGAGTTTGATGTCATCATTGGAGCGGATGGAAGGAGAAACACTCTACCAGGCGAGTTCGCATGTGCAGGCCAGGAGAAATTCAATAGCAATGCAGTTTTTCTTTTCTCCTGACTAAACAAGGCGAAGCACAAACAGCACTGTTTGTTTTTTCTAGCCAGATTCGTAGGTCAGTCAGAACGATTATGATCTCACTTGTGTACAGCTGTGGTTGAGTGCCTGACCTCACTCCAGTTCTCTTGTATGAATGAGTATTTGTGCCCTTACTGCTACATACAACTTCAGAGGGTATTTGCTTTTCCAGTAGAGCAGAGTAGGAATTGTTGAAGCGTCTGTCTGTGTCCTTTGAGTGAGTGGCGCCTCACAAGCTGGCATGCTGTCATAGGGAACCCCCTGTGGAGTAGAGTACCATGACCCCTCTCCGTGCAACTGACTGCTGCTTCCCCTGAAAGTACTATACACGGTGTCAGTTAAAAACAATCCAGAAAACAAGTACACAAGTCAAAGTACTATAAAAATAAAAGCAATAAAAACAAGATAAGAGTAACACAGATTTAGTGTGACCGCACTATTGGGCACCAAAAGCCACTCTACACAGATGAGTTTTAAGTTTAGATTTAAAAAGGCCCAGTTCAGTAATAAGAGACTGCCCCCCTCCCACTCCAGTGTTTAAGTTTCCCCCTCTGGAGTTCAAGCAAAAGCTGGTTAGAAGACCTCAAAGCCCTGCTACACTCACTATCAGTTATCATCTCAGACAAATAAAACGGGGCGAGGCCGTTAAGAGCTTTAAAAACAAACATTACCAGTTTAAAATCAATTCCGAAATTATCTGGAAGTCAATGGAGTGAACAAAACAAAACAGGAGTGATGTGCTCTCTTCTCTTAGGTGTCAGTTAGAAGACAGGCCGCTGCACTTTGCACGAGCCGGAGGTGGATAAGTGAAGAAAAACTAGAAAACTGGATGCGTCTAATGTTTACAGAAAACATTTAAATGACGCGAATGTGAGTTTGCGAGTTGAGAAGGTCTTGTGACGTTTTTCTGCAGGGTTTCGGCGCAAGGAGTTCCGGGGCAAGCTCGCCATTGCCATCACCGCCAATTTCATCAACAGGAACACGACAGCAGAGGCGAAGGTTGAGGAGATCAGCGGCGTGGCCTTCATCTTCAATCAGAAGTTCTTTCAAGACCTCAGAGAAGCGACAGGTCTGTCACTGCTCCAAGGGGGGGCGCCAGAGATTACAGGGTCTGCGCCAAAACTCGTCTGATCTGAGCTCGCCACCAGTTTTCATCTGTTTCATCTGCATGCGTCTCCCTACATGTACAATATGCAGGGCTTAAAGTATTCTGGCACCGCGTCGAATCTCCGGCACGTGGCATTTGATCGCGATTAAAAAGAGAACATTGATGTTGATGCAGGATATTGTCTGGTTTGAGCAGTTCGCCAACCAATGGACTGAGAGTAACGCAGCTTTTCCTCTGCAAACTAACATCAAACTTGGGAAGCATGGTTGAGATCCAGCTGATGCTGCATTCAAGACAACTTGGGAAAAAATTAGCTCTGAGTTGCCTAACTTTTATTTTAGAACTGCTCCTAAAATAAAAAAAATGGCTGCTGCACATGTTTTAATATTCAGCAAACGGTGACAATTTACCATTTTACATATCTTAATGACATCGGAAAGATATTCTGGAAGATGTCGGAAGTCTGAAATTTCCGAGTTGGAATATAGAATTTCCGAGATTTCATTAAAGCGTCATATAAGCCGGAAAGACGGAGAGTAAATTTACGAAGCTAGGAGAATGTGTCCTAACTGCAAACAAAAAAAAAATAAGAATAATTAATATCAAATTTAAAAGGATGTAAATTTTGCAATTTAGGGTTGGAATATGCTCCACAGTTTATTTTTGTATAAAATGAAATTGAATGAACAAAAAGGTTTGGAGCCACTGTTGTAGAGAAATGTTGTAAATGCATGTAAGACCTGAGGACCTGTTGTTCGAGCCTGGAAGCAGTGAATGCCAAAAGATAGATAAAGGTAAATAGGGCAAATAATCTGTCTTTTGATTGCGGTTTTGGATCCGTCCGCTCACCCAATTAAAATACTTAGGTTTGATGCCAAGCCTGCCGCAGTTTCTCGCTGACACGACAATGTCCCCGGGGGCTTTGGTTGTGTGCTCTGAGTCGCGTAATTGCTGCTTTTGCTCTGAAATAACAGCAAGAAACAAGGCTGCGTTTCGTATGTAACTATACATATCTCTGTTGGTCTTTTAGGTATTGACCTGGAAAACATTGTCTACTACAAGGACGACACGCATTACTTTGTGATGACTGCCAAAAAACAGAGCCTGCTGGAGAAAGGAGTCATTCTGCATGTGAGTGATTACAACTGAAGAGCTCAGTCTGTTGAATCTACCCTCTCTGTACGAAACATAAAGGCCGTATACATGCGCAAGCCGGCAAGATCAAAAGTATGTTTTTTTTTTTGTTTTTTTTTTTGGTCTTGTTCCCTCTGTTATTTTGCCCAGTATCGGCTTAATGGTCCAACCCAGCCAACAGTTTTTCAGGAGCAAACTGCCAACTCAAGCACTTACTGAGTATTTGTGTTCTCACTATATACGGTAGTTTCCTTTCCCTGGCCGCTTTCCACAGGAAACAGGAAAGACCTTTTTACACGTCTGTCTTCGCTGGCAGACACAACTGAAGGTGTGGCATTTAGACTCGGAGGGTCTGAATACCTTAGACGTGTCTGAAATGAGTGTTTTTGCAGACGGTCGCATTCCCCTCGCGGTAATTTTAGGTCTGTTTCAGAGACACAATAATTCTCCATATTTTTAGTGCTCGGTCTAAGCAGTCACCCTGCAAGTATGTGCAGGTTTTTAGTGTGCACCGAACGTCATTAATGTCATCCGCTCACAATGAAAACACATCGCTAGCTAAGGAACTCGCTGTGTGGGTTCCTGGCGGGGTTGGATTTACTGGAAGTTTCCTTTTCATGCAAAGTCCTAGATGGGTCCTTTTATAGCAATGAAAATGCCTCTGCCCCTTTGAAATGGATTGAGGAAGAGTGGAGGGTTTGAGCAGTCATGCCAGGCACCGCAAGTCAGAAAACAACCCTCGTTCATATCTTCCACTGCCCTTCCCTTCCCCTCGTCCAAAACTGCACTGGTGGGAGCTGGAAGATGGAAGAATGTACCTCTCGCCACCCTCTATGAAAACATGTCACTTTGAAAGCATGCAGTGATTTGATGCTACACGTTAGAGGCGCTCGTGAACGACACAGTTCATTCAAGTGCAAGTGTTTGTACTTAGACTCACGGTTACTTAATGCACTTAAGCATAGGTCTTCAACAGGGGGTCCGCGACCCTTAAGGGGTCCACGGAGGTACTGCAGGGGGGCGGGGTCGCAAAATCTTTGGTTGAACAGATGTTTTTATATACTTCAATTTCTTTAAATAAACATTAACATGTATGGTCCAACATGGATAAATGGAGGCAGAAATCTGTCAGTCTCTGTACACAGTAGGCCCCGCCCCTATCGCTGCTGAGCCAATCACGAGGATGCATATTACACACTTGGCCTGAAAAACTTTTTATATTGTTTCTTCCGTTCATCTTAAGTTTCCTGCCTATGCTGTCTAAGTTGCGTTTTGTTTAGCTTGAGGACTCTTCTCGTCTCATGTCTTCAGGACTACGCAGACACGGAGCTCCTTCTGTCCAGAGCTAACGTAGACCAGGCTGCTTTGCTGTCTTACGCGCGGGAGGCTGCCGATTTCTCCACCAACCACCAGCTGCCCACGCTGGACTTCGCCATCAACCACTACGGCCAGCCCGACGTCGCCATGTTCGACTTCACCTGCATGTACGCCTCGGAGAACGCCGCCATGGTGCGCCAACGCAACGGCCACAAGCTGCTGGTGGCGCTGGTGGGCGACAGTCTGCTCGAGGTAATCCGCTTTGCGTCGATGTATTTTAATTTTTTTGTTTCATGCGTCTCCTCTGTGGCCATGTTTGGTCATTTAACGCTGCCCGTTTGCTCTCGACTCCAGCCCTTCTGGCCCATGGGCACCGGCATTGCGCGAGGTTTCCTGGCAGCCATGGACTCGGGCTGGATGGTGAAGAGTTGGGCTCAGGGTAAAACACCTCTGGAGGTGTTGGCTGAGAGGTGAGGCTGTGGAAAACTGACATACCAAGACTCAGCTGTGTTCTTCTGTTCACATTTACACGCTTGTGCAGCTACACGCGTACATGTTCCATCTCCTCAAACACACCCTTTTATCTCTAAGTGCTCTACTAGGAAATGGGCCTGTATGTGATTTCGAGAACCATGTCTGCTGATACTAATGGGATAAGAGGCTCTCGTAAGGCCTGGATGGAATGTGACTCCACAGTTCAACACTGACTCACTGTGCCCTTTGATAACAATGTTAATATGATTTACTGATGCATTGCCATAGTATTTTGCTGACTCCAGCCTGTGCAGTATATGGAAAGACATTACATAATTATTCCTTTTTTTTTTTTACTCTCTGCTTTAGGGAGAGCATATACCGCCTTCTGCCTCAGACCACACCGGAGAACGTCAGTAAGAACTTCAGTCATTACAGTGTGGATCCAACCACGCGCTACCCCAACATTAGCCTTAATTTCCTCAGGCCCAGCCAGGTTAGTGTGATCAGTCAACATGGTTTAGTTAAACCAAATGGTATATACACCAATCAGCCACAACATTAAAACCACCGGCAGGAGTGGATTCCGCCGAGATCCGAAACCAGTGTCTGTATAAACTATGGACAAACCCATCATGACGTCACCCTTTGGATTCTGAACCTCGAAAAATGAAGCCTGAGGTGGGCGCGCTACATGCTAGCTCATGCTACTGCCTGTCACTTAATTATGCAGAATTTTAAACCAGAATTAAAAAAAAAAAAAAGTTGTCACGAACAGTGAAATAAACTATTGAGAACAGAATCGTTGTTTGTACCAGGCTGCAAACATACTTAATAATGCTGTAAAGTGGTGGAGCCTCAAGTGGCCACTTGATGAACTGCAGTGTTTTGCACTTGAGCATGAGCTTCATCACTCAGACCCTGAGGTTACAACTTGTCCTAAACTGATCAAGTATCTGTGGGATGAGACCCCTCAACCTATAGGACCCCATCATAGGGCCCCCCCAACAACTAACAACATCCTGTTACCAGACACCACAAGACTTAGGAAGGTGGTCATAATGTCATGTCTGACTGGTGCATGTTTTCTCTGTGGTTGACCTTTAATTTCCAAGAAAAAAAAATGGCACCCGTTTTTTAATGTTTGTACGTACCTCTATCTGTGTAATGATAACTTTGATGTTGCAGGTGCGGCACCTCTTCGACACGGGGGAGTGCAGGGAAATTCGCATCGAAATTGAGAACGTGATCAACTCGTCAACGCCCAAACTGGCCAGGAATGGTTTGTATCTGTCTTTTTTTTTTTCCCCCATCACATACGACCTGATGTGCTGACTGATCAGTGTACGATTTGCTGCGATCACTGTTGCTAAAATGTCATCATGACCTATTTTCACTCTAGACAATTGCCTGCTTGACAAGCAATTGCAAGGTAACACAAAGTCGAAATGCATGGTGTTGCTTTCCAGGGATTTCTTAACAGTTTTAACCGTTTTGATTTAATATTTAATATTTATTGAAGCAAAATATGCTATGAACTGTGGATGATGGAAGCTGCGTGTACTAACTCTGCCAGTGATGCCTTCATTCGAGCTCCCTGTCTATTTTAAACATTAAAACTCCCTTCTAGCAGTTTCGAGCGTGTCCCTGCGAGTATTGCATCCTCTCCTAACCCCTCATTTGCATCCTTTTCTCCTTACATCACAACATTTTTTATTTTTTTTATTTACAATTCACGGTTCATATTTCTTCACTGGCTGGCCAAGACTGGTACTGACATGGGTTATGAGGCCGTGGATGATTAAATTTTACGATCTTTTGCGCAGCCTTGCCCGACCAAGGCCACGGAGTTGTCCAGCGTTAGACGTGTGATGCTGCCCAGACTCTGTTTATATTACTTTCCATGTTTAACCCAGATTCTCTTCGAGCTGCCCTTTAAATGTCAGTCCTTTCATTTTTCTTTCTTTCTTTCTTTTTTTTTTTTTTTTCCCACACACCAGAATCCATAGCTCGATCCAGTAAACTGCTCAACTGGTGCCAGAGGCAGACGGAGGGATACAGGAATGTTAACGTCACTGACCTTACCATGTCTTGGAAGAGCGGACTGGCCCTGTGTGCCCTCATTCACCGATACAGACCGGATCTGATGTGAGTGTGTGAAAGTAATACACAGTGAACCCACAGGTTCTGGAGTCTAGGGACGCATCCAAATCACATGACCAATTTAAGAAGACGTAGCAGCAAGACGCAGCGTCTCTGAATCTCCGTTTCAACTTTTGTAGAAAGTGCAAACTTCAATCTATATACTAGTTTTTAAATGATGTTGATAGGCCAAGTAAAACTAGATGTATTATAAATAATTTACGCCACACTTTGTCCTAAATATCGCTGTCATGTTGCGTCTGGTGCACGGGAGAAACGGTGAAAAGCAAAATGCTGATAGATGAAGATCGCTAACCGGCTTCAAATGCATGAAAAAGAAAATATAAAAAAAAAATGCATCCCATCAACCAATCAGGAAATGATGTGTGAATGGGCGCTAAGGAGGAGGGGAAAAGTTGTGGGAGTGACGCTACATTCAGTGAGTGACTGCAGCCAAAGAGACTTTTACATATTATTACTTATTGTATCACCTGATTGTTTTGTAAATGGTCGTAAATAGTTGTACAAAAATGCGTGATGCATTTCCTGCATGTTAATGGAAATAGTTATAAACAGCTTTTGAAATTTGCACTTCAGATTTGCATTCTAAGTTCTCAAAATGGTTCGTTAGACATGTTTGTGGTTTTCAGAGCGAAAACTTTTTCCTACTCGGATTTGATGGTTTTAGTGTAGTTTTAGGTCCAGTGTGTTAATGCAGTTTGTCAAATTGGAAAAATAATTGTAAAATGACACATTTGAGGTTAAGCTGAAAAGAATGACACCAAACATGCCAACAATGTGAACAGTTTTTAAGATGAAATATAAAGGAAAACTAAAAGTGGTCATAAACGGCCAATTATACTCTGGACTCCAGAGGGTTAATACAGATGAAAAATGAGCTCCGAGTGCGTCCGACCGTGGTTGGAGCCGAAGGGTTAAACTTCAGAACGACTTGCCCCTGATCACTGTTTATGTGTTTGCTGGTTGCGATGTTTACTGTCTGGTTGGGACCTCGGCCTCCGAGCGTATATCACTGCAAATGAGGTGACAGCCACCAGTAATAACGGCCCCTCCGGGTCCCTCAGGGTCCCTCAGGGGAGCCGTCCTCATATCCCCTCTCTCCGTGTTTACGTATAAACGCTTCCTTTAAGCCTCACTTAAAATCAACGCTGGCTCCATCCGCAGCGCCTAATGTGGTCTGTTACCCCGCGGAGGCGACGCAGCAGTTAACATTATGTGCTATTAGCGTCCTGCCTGACCTTACCACGCACCGGAGCGGTTGTGCTCCGCTGCCGCTGATTGGCCACATGATGGGAGGAGGGGGAGGAGGGGGGGTGAGTGGAGGAGCCTTGGGAAGACTGCATGTGGAAAGACGGTTAAGTGGGATTGAGTAGAGGTTCCACTCTATACCTATTCTGAAGTTAATGCCTCTAAATAGGCGTCACGCTCACTTTAGATGTATTGATGTGCAGAGTTAATGGTATTTTCAGCTGCTGTGTAATGTCCATTTTTACAGTAATGCTCGCCACAACACGCACGGTCGACTGCTGTGCAGAAATGCTTCTTAATCAGCGTTAATGGCAGAGGCGGGCCGCGCACTTTCCTCCTAGGCCTCCGGTGCCCTCCAGCTTTATGGTGCGTTCCATTTACCTCGAAAGGGTGGAACTCAGCTCTGGGAGTGACGCCACACTTTTGAGTGCAGAGTGAAATTAACTAAATTCAACTAAATTCAGGCTATTTAAGTTACACAGATTGTAAATGGAACATAATAATAATAACCTGAACCAACTCGTGAGTTTTTTTACTAGAATTATTTACAGTGATGAAATCTACAAGGCCACACAAGGCAGGAATTTATAAAAATATTCAAAAGTTTTAATTGTCTAACCCCTTAATGTTTCGCTGGGTCGTATATGGGATGGCAGTAGTTTTTTCAACAAATCAAAGCTCTGTACGCAAGTTGTGTTTGAGTAAACAATAAAAACGAGAAACAAACAAACTCACTGGGAAAGGCTCATATTGATCCAACAATCAATATCACTGAGGTGAAAGCGCTTCTTTTGTATTGATTAATTTCAGTTGTGTTTTCAGTCCAAAAACTACTTTTAGTCCCATTAAAACCCACAAAGCAGCTGTTTCAAAGTCGAAGAACGAGACGAAGAAAGAGATATGTTGCAATCTTTATATTTTATCAAAAAATGGTCGCTGAACTCTTACCTTTTAATTGACACCTCATTGAATTAATTCAGGGCTTATTTGTCCTGTCAACAACCTTCAAAAGCCAGTGAGAGTCAGCGTATGTCAAATGGAACGTACCATAATACAAACATGAGGGCGGGAATATGTTCACCTACGCCTGTTAGCAGGTTCCTGGTGTCGTCAACTCAAAATCTGATTGGTCAAAGCAACAGTTTGATCAACACTTATTTTATTTTTTATAACTGAGGCAGATTTCTTTGACCCTAGCAACAAATCATGGCTGAAATGTGATTGGATAATAAGCTTTTATATGAAAATACACATTTGGAAGCAGCACAACCAGGAGAAAAGCTATGAAAGGAAGTGAACAGAACAGAAATTTTAATAGGTATTCATGGAAAATATAATAAAGTCTGTTATTCAGATGTTTTTGTGCCAGCAGAGAAGACCTTGCAGGCTCTGACGGCACCACCACTGGTTAATGGTGATGCATGCTCACGCTCAGTTTACTTCCAATACATCCGAAGCTGTGAAAAAAAAAAAAAAAAAGGAAGCATCCTTCTTTTCTGTTGTTGTTGTTGCTGCTGCTTTGACAAATATATTGTTTGCAGAGTAAAGAAATATCTAGAGACACCTGGTTCTGCCAGCTTATGTTTTATGGCTCACGGCGTTATACTGTTTTTACTCCAATCGTTATCACGGTGTCGGTTCCATCCAGAAAAACCAATAAAAGCTCGACAAACTTAGTGACTTGCTGGAAAACATTGTGGAACATTTAGCAGATAACAGATGTGTTTTTTTTGCTTAAACCGCTAAAAGAAGACGCAATGCTGGACTCATAGCAACTCCAAATAAACAAAGATTTCCCCATGTAAGGAGCTGTAGTAACATTTCCCACATTAACTGCTTTCATTTGGATGTTTAGGGTACTTTATGTTGCTATTTTCAAATATATGGTGTAACGATAATGGAATTGTTATAAAACACAACCTGCTCGTAGTCATCGAAACCAAAAGGTTTATGAATAAATGTTCATACAAGGTCCATTTACATCAGATTTTGACACATTTATCACCGTTAAGATTATTCCTTTACAATCTTTTACATCACATTCCCCCTCTTCTTTCTCAGTGACTTCGACTCTCTGGATGAGCGAGATCAGGAGAAGAACAACCAGTTGGGTTTTGACGTGGCCGAGAGGGAATTTGGCATCTCGCCGTGCATGACTGGCAAGGAGATGTCTTCTGTGGTGGAGCCAGACAAGCTCTCCATGGTCATGTACCTCAGCCAGTTTTATGAGATGTTTAAGGACACAGTGCCACCCGGAGGTGAGAGATGGCGACGCAGTGGAGCTGTTTGTCCCGCTGTCTGGCTTTGGTTTTAAACTGCTCGTATCTGTTAATAATTCCTCTTTTTTTCCTCATTGATTTCTGTTCAGATAACCACAACTTGAGTCCAGAGGAGAAGGCTGCGTTGATAAACAGCACCAAGTCTCCCATCTCCTTCCTCAGCAAGCTGGGTCAGAGCATAGCGATCTCCAGGAAACGAAACCCCAAGGTCAGATTCTAAAAATTGCCTCGCGGCGCTTTGTTCTACTTCTTGAAACCTTAAAATAACACAGATTGGTCATGTCAGTGTTGCGCTCGGAGAACTCATGACATGTCATCAACAGGACAAAAAGGAGAAGGACGTGGACGGTTTGGGGAAGAGACGGAAGACCAGCCAGTCGGAGGATGTGAGTGGCTCCTGCAGCATCTCGGAAGATGTTGCGGCTTGTGGTTATTGTTATTTGAGGAGTGCATGCAACCAGAACGAGCTGATTAATCCCACTAGACTGATAGCAACGAGGAAAACTTATTTTTTCTTATTTTTTCTTAAAACCGTTTTCGCTACTTTCCCACAGGAGGAGGCGTCCAGGAGCGGCCGGGACGAGAAGCCGTCTGTTCCCTCCGTCCTGTCGGAGAGAAAGATGGATTCTGCCGCTGTGGGGAACCACAACAAAGTGAAGGTCATGGCCACCCAGCTGCTCGCCAAGTTCGAGGAGAACGCCCCGGCCCAGCACACAGGCCTCAAAAGACAGGTAAGGTGAAAGTGGCGCGATCCGTTGGGTAACATTGCAGCTCGTGGGACCTGGAAATGAACATGAAGCGACGGGGAACAGATACAGAGACTGTTCGCAACGCAGACGTTCAGATTGAGATTTTGCACACTCATTGTGGTTTCTTTCCCCTCACAATGGCTCTACTCTGCAGATGTTATGCTGTGTGATGGGACCTCGAGTCTCGTGGTGGACGGGCTGTGGGCCACTGTATTAATGAGCTGAGGTCCAGAATGCTAATACTGGTCAGGCTGCGTATTGTTCCAGGGTCACGTGGGCGGCCTCGCGGTGCTGACTGGACTCGAAGGGCTCGGGTGAACTGGTTCACAGAGCTCTGGCTTGCTCGCTTTCTGATGACCTAGAGAGTAGTGGGAGGAAAGAGTGGGCTACTGAAACACAAGACAATATTTCTGTTGGAGAGAAAGGAAGCTCTCTGCTAGTAACGTTTGGAGAAATGTCATGAAAAGCTAATTTGTTTAATGCTTTAAGTCTGTTAAAATATAGGGGGTCCCACAGAGGCACTGCAGGGGGTTCGCAAAAAGTTTTTCTTTTCTTGCTGTGACGTCCCGTACATGCCCTCTATGAAGTAGCCTCACTTGGCTATAAATATCTTAAGCAACCAGTTATACATTTTCCTCTTTTTTCCGTCTCTTGATCCCCTCATGACACCCCCTCATTTCCTTTATTTCTGACTCGACGCAGTGATTCACTTCCTTCTGTCTGTCTGTTCATTTCATGTGGCCTTGCATGGTTTTCTCTGGCCCTCTCCTTGGCCACGCTCGCTGTCGCTCATCCTCACCTGCCTCCAAAGGGGGAGTCTCTGCCCAATCTGGACCGCCTCTTGCCCCCTACCCCGCCACAAACCCATGCGAATGAGCCAGTGCGCCTGGCACCTGTCCCGGCGTGGAGAAAGGTAAACCGTATCTCCTTAGAGACTAACAACTAGACTAGATTGTCTAACCATATGTCCCTTCGCTGTGTTGTTGTGGGGGAAAGCCGGCTTGTGCTGGGCCTCTTCCCTTAAGGGAATTAACTCACTCGTCCTGGTGCAAAACTGTGTGATTGTTCTCAATCAGGTAGTTGTGCAGCGTTGAGTGTGTGTTTGTGTCAGTGTGTGAGAGAGAACAGTCATGCTCTGTTACTCCTTGCTTCTCCTGTCCTGGTTCAGAGGCGCACACAGCAGCAAGAGCAGCTGAGCTTTCGCTACAAAGAAATGATCAAGTGTCAGACACTGCCCAGCAGAGGGGAAAAGGTATGGTTAGTTAGGCTGAACCTGGTAGTTCTCCAACTCCTCTAACCCTTTCACATCCCATTAAGTCCAGGTTCAAACACATTAAAGACTGAAAGGGGAGGGGAAGGTTTCCACGCTGAGACAGAACTGATTATGGAAGGAGTTTGTCCCGGTGCAGACGAATCAGCAGAATATTAAGATGACTCAAAACCACTGGCAGCCCAGACGCAGGCATGAGATAAAACTGGATTCAGTGGCCGAGTTTTCTGCTTCCTGCTTTGACTTTACGTAAAATTGATTAGTTTTTGGTTTAACTTTGCACAGCTCCAAAGGAAAACACACTACGAACACGTTTTATCTGTTTAATTTGTGCAAAACAAATCAATCAATTAATCAGACTTTATTTGTAAAGCAGTTTTCATACAAAAAGTAGCACAAAGTGCTGTATACAATTATTCCACCTGTACCTGGGTTTTATTAAAAGGCCACTACCAGAAGACCTGAGGGCTCTACGAGTTTCATATGATAAAAACAAATCTGGACTAAGACCATTAACAGCTTTATAAACCAATAAAAGCATCTTAAAGACTCTACCGCTATTTTCTTTTCTTTATAAGATAAAGATTAAGAACTGCCATTATTTTTCGATATTAAAATTTGGTTAAGAACTAATGGGTGTTTCTAGTTAGCAGCCAATATTCCCGTATATAAGTGTTTTATGTGTATATGTTATTAATTTCCCTCTAGAAAGCATGATATGAACGTTATTCTCAAATTTTCTTTTATTTGGTTTTCTGGGATGTGAAATGGCCTTTATAACTGCGATGTTAAAATGTATGGTGTAGTTCACTTATGGATGATGTCTGCTTCCCCCCCTTCTGAACTGTTTTTATGACTGTACAGCTCCAGTTTAAAGCTCCTGCTGCCTCTTCCTTCACTGTGGTGGAAGTTGATGTCATAATGTTAAACACCATAAAGCTGCTGTAGTCTGCTGGTTGTTCCCTGCTTTACTGTTCTCCCATGTCAACAGCAGAGTCAGCACCACAAACTACCAGAACCAGTTTTCTCTGCTGACGCTTCGAAGGTTGTCTTTTTATTTGGTCTTGTGACATTGATTTAAACTCCCCCGTTTAAAGGGATTTAAGCCACAGCTGTTTTTTTTTTTTGAGTGCACAGTAAGCTGTTGAGGAAATGAGCAGAAAATCGATTGGAAATAACCTTGATGATGTTAAATACCTCTCTCTTAATGATTAGGACAGATCAGGAAGTCCTTCTTGAATTGAATAGTTAATCTTGTGCATTGGCCAACTTTTATTTTACTCTCTTTACATAAAATAAATATCACATACTTGTTTTTTTAAGCTTCTCTATGATTTTATGTTTTAGAGAGCAGTTTAGTCTAATGTTACATAATCTTACATAGACTGTATATAAATATGGATAGCATGCCCCCACTGATGCTATTTACCTACTCTCACGGCTGTGTTTAGCTTCTCCACAGTCTCCGTGTATATCCATCACAGAGGAAAGGTTTAAATTACTCAGAAAAATTATAAATACTCAGAATTTGTGAAAATTAAGCTAGTCTTACTGTTATTTAGTATTAGTATTATAATGCTAGCCATAATAACTTAGTAGTAACCCAGGAAAAGTTAGATGTCAATTAAATGTGTCTATCTACATGGACATAAATGACATGCACACATGGGTTTCACAGTATATTAGACGCAAGCTGCTATTTTTTCTAAGCCTTTAGTCTAGATGCCTAGCTAGCATAAGGTTAGCATAAGGCTAGGTTAACTTCATTCATTTGAAAAGTGGTGTTTTTGAGATCAATGTTCTCGTTATGATGGTATGACTTTATTTTTCCTATATAAAATCTTAACAAACGTCAAAGAGAGACATTGACATTTACCTCATCACATAATAGGGAGAAACCAGCTGACATCCAGTTCTTCCTTTTAATTTTCTGCTCACATAACTTTCTCTGTTTTTGTTCACTGGGGAAACGGTGGAGTTTCCTCCGTGTTTTCCTGATCCTGTGCTGGAGCCGTAGGCTGAGCACTGTGGCATATTTTACCTTTTAATCCAGTTTTATTCTCTGTTATTGCCACTTCTCTATTGGTTAGATGCATCTAACATGGACTCAGAACCAATGGCCAGACTCTCTCTAATATACGACTCTGGCTTTGGCTTCACTTTTGAGGAGCTGTTCCACCGTTCATCTCTATTTACAGTCCATGGTTTCTATGGTTGACTTTCAAGTTAGCTTTTTTCGACTGTGTTTATAAAATGCCATATTTCGCCATATGCCCATCTTGGGTGGTCTGTTTATTTTGGGTATGTGTATGAATGGAAATGTGTGTCTCTGTGATTCCTAACGGCAGCTGTAGCGTTAACCTATGTGGGACGTGTCGACTAATTTTAGTAACCAAATAGATGACTGAGTTTGTGTCGAGTGTGCGTAGATTCGTCTTTTACATCAGTTTTAGAAGCTTCTTAGACATTACGATCTTTTATTGCACTGTGAGTGTGAGTCATATTTACTCTCAGCAACATTTTAATCATCATCATCATCATCATCATCATCATCATTCTGCTGAATCTGCTGTTCCTGTCCCTCATCTCTCAAGGCCAGAAGTGGCGCGGACCAACTGTCTATCTCAGCCTCTCGGAGCTGCCCAAAGAAAACTATTCTGCTCCCTTCCTCCTCCTCCACTTCCTCGCTCTCTCTTCACTCAGAGGTGACAAATAGTCTGCTGTCTCTGTGTCTTTGTGTCTCGTCTATCGCTACCCAGCAAATCCACGGTGAAGCCATTTAGCGTCCCCTCACCCTTTCCCACTCCGCAAATAGTCTCCTTAATTACGTCTGCCCGTCCCTCAGAGTTGAGTCGTGAATGAAAACAAAACGCTGCATTACCCCGAGTGAACTTCCTGGAGAGGGGTCACGGTTTGGTTTTGTTTTCCTGTGGGTGGCTAGTGTGTGTGTGTGGTTATTAGAAGAGCCACTTGTTTTCATGCTGACGGGGTGTGTTGTCAGGGTGGTAAATAAATAGAAACTCAAGGGACCTTGGGTTCCTTTTATCTTATTGTCAAACGGAGCATGCTACTCCAAATGAGACCCGGCTCCCTTTTATGTTGGAGTGTATTTTCTCTTCATGCAAACTATTAATTCAGTGTGTGTGTGCTCATTTCTGCCTCCAAGCATAGACATAAAATCCCAGAGGAAGAGGAACTTGAATACTACGAGAGACCTCTGACACACAGGGTAGAGTAAACCAGTGATTGCATTGGTGGCGTTTCTGTCATTTGTGCTTGGGAATTCTGAATGGGAAGATGATTGGAGTAGCTGCAGGCTGAAGTTCTCAAAATAAAAACACCTCCGAGTCTGAACAGAGCTCCTTTGGCAGGAGTGGGACCCCCTGCAGCCGACCGACCCGGGGCCCATTCGCATACCTGGTATACAGGAGCGGGCCGAGCGCCTGATCTCCAGGTTTAAGGGCAAACCGAACAAGCCTCCAAAGGTGAACGCCATGCATGAACACGGTTTGTGGTGTTTATGTGCAGAAACTACAGGTGTACAAGTGCACATTCTTTTTCTATCTAACCCCCCCCTCACTCATTTTTAAATCGTTCCTCTTCGTCTCCCAAGCCGAAGAAAAAGCCGTCCCGTTTCTTTTTAGAGCAGTGGCACTTGTCCCGAGGGCTTGCTGGGAGTCCTGGTTCACCGCTGTCCTCTCCTGAGTCTTCCAGAAAGGTTCGGGTTTTTAGTGCCGTGGACTGAGACTCACCCATTGTCGTGTCGAGAAATAATTTCACAGTTTACTGCAGTGGTTTTCAACCTTACTTGGGTCCTGCATATTTTAGCTTAGCTTAATTTAAAGCACTAACCTGAACATTAATGAGTTTACCTCACTGCAGATGTTTCACAATAAGAGCATTATTAAGAAATTATTGGTGCATGCTCACTAAAACAGTAGGGGCCTCAAAATTTGAAATGGATGCAGCCTGTTTGTATTAACTGTGTCATCCAGTAACTTTGAACAATGCAAAAATATGGTAAATTACACTTGTGAAACAGATGCAAAAAACCCTTTTGAGGATTTTATTTTTATGGACCCCTTGCAATTACACCACAGACCACTAGGGGTCCACAGGCTCCGGTTGAGAATCACTGCATAAATTAAAGGCCGTCTGCTGGAACTTTGAAAATAATAGTTAACTAACAATCTGTGGTCTTTATCACAATGACACGCATTTTGACCTAGAGATTACATCTCTGTTGGTTTTCAAACACCGAGCATAATCTATACTTTGGTCTTGGTGCGTCCCTTTTCATGACTGAATAATTTATTATCTCTGCAGGAGCCAACAAGGCCTCTGGGCTCTGATGACCAAATGCCCTTATATGTGCTTAGTATTCAGGAGAGGGCTGAGCAACTTGCCTCTCAATTTGAGAGCAAGCCAGCGAGACCACAGGTGAATCTTATTCACGATGATCAGTTTAAATATTCATGCAGGATTTTTTTTTTTTTAAACTAAACCGTTTTCTGGAATTCAGCACAACAATCCATGCATGTGTTGACTCATTAACACATTATTAAAGTCCTCATGAAATCAAATTAGATTTCTTATGTGTACAGTACAGTATCTGCCAGTGTCCCCCGTCAGTTACAAAAAGTGGAATTCTTAAATTATGTTTAAACACATTGATAACGCATTTTTCCAATCTAGTTGACCAGTCTGGGCGGTTTATACCACTGTGATATATATATGTATATAGACCCCTTCACAGCTTGTAAACAATGTGATGTTTTTTTGGGGGGGGGGGGGGCTTAGCTGGAGGCAAAGCATCTCTAAACACTATAGTCTATAAACAGTGGTTAGCATATTTCAACAGACTGTTTTGTGAAGAATGGACGAGGAAAACACATATTTTAGAGAATATCCTAATACACTCACTCCCCGAGAACGTGAGTGTTATTTTAAAAAAGTCGATTCTGAATAATGCGACTATATTCACCGAACCCTACACTCTCACTCAGTGGATGGACAATTTGACCATATGAGAACACAGATGGGACAAGCTGATTCTTTTGGATAGATAAAGATGGAAAAGGTTAACTGAGGAGGTTCGAAGATGCACTGGATTGACTCGTCTTTTGCAAAATTTCAGTGAAAGTTTCAGTCGTCACTGTGCAAAGTGAAGCAGGAAGTAGAAAACAAAAATGAATCTAGCTGTTAAAAAAAGACACCGTCGACAGACGAGCGCACAAGTACATAAAGCCTTTTTCAGCCCCCTTCATCAACACCAATAGCACTTCCCTAACACTTTCATGGGGACTTTAAATTAAACTAGCGATTGCACGTGGTTGTGTTTTAATAATCAATGGAGTGAAGTCATAGTAGCAGGTGTTCATATGAGATAAAATTTGCCTTTTTAATTTACTGTACTTTTGACAACTCTCCCCTTTCCCTGTTTTTCGGTGGAGCCTAAGAAAAAGCCCTCGCGTTTTTTTATGGAACAGTGGCACCTGGCCCGATCCCAGAGCCCCCCCGACTCCCCCGCTTCCACCTCTGACGCCTTGAGACAGGTAGTCGTTTCATGCTTGAAGGAATGGGGTGTGGTGAAGCACTAAACCCGCACTTGGTTTGTCAGGAAGCTGCATCGTCTCACTTAGTCGCACCACTTTAAAAGCGATGTTATTATTTTTTTTTTTTAGCATGGTTGATATGTGGGTGAGTAATCTGTTCTTGTGACTGTGACTTTATTTGAACTGATATCAAAGTGTTCTTAGCTGGTGCATGTTTGAACTGTTAATCCCACATTAATTTCCCCTAGTACAGTGGTTGCTTTGGATTGGAAGAGCAGCTTGGCAGAAAATGAAAAAAAAAAACATTTATATATATAAAAAAAATAAAAGTCATCTAGTGTAATTCCCATGTTGACAAGTGTAGTTCCTGCTGTGGCAAAGATACAGTTTTAGCCGTGCTAATGGGATGACAGCACAGGGAATGTATTCAAATCTATCCGCAGTAATTCATGAGATCTTAGATTTGCCTCATACGATATGTGACCTCAATTCTTCCCCAGTAAAAGGATGAAAAAAAAAGCTGCTTTTGGAGGTTGAAATCTTAAAATCTTGATTTAAATGAGAGAGTTAATATATTGTGGGGTTTTTTGAGTTTATCATAGTTACTATAATTAATCACATTTTAGCTGTTTTAAGGCCGAAAATCAACCACTACATGGCATTTTTTTTACAAAAAGATTCTTCTAAATATTATATATATAATTGAATAAATTGAAATTGAAAGTTATGTATAAATATATAGTGGTAGCACTGCACATAAATCACTAGTGATAAAAAAAAAAATAATAATTGCGTTCGTTGGTCACTGTCAGTTATTCAGACAGGACACATCATGTAAATCCCAAAGCAGGAACTAATGCTTCGTTTGTTTATTCGAAGATATTTTGTTTATTTGTATTACTCATGTAGTTATTTTAATGTGCATTTTTTAATTTATTAAGATAAAATATAATTTCAGTTGCACCTTTAAGAAGAGGACGTATGCACTGTATTGGACAGTTTATGCTGCCTCAGAGAAATAAAAAGGGATTCTCTTTAATTTGAGAAAATATAACTTGTAGTTTCAAATATATATACTTTTTAAATATGCATTCATTGCATAGTTTGAAGTCCTACCTCAGAAATGTGTTTTTTGTCCAAGAAATTATTAAAGATTAAACATAATTTGTCTGCAAACTCGTTCTGTTAAATGTGTAAATCTGTTTTTTTTTTTTATCGTATCGTTAACCCAGTATCGTAAACCGTATCGTGAGTTGAGTGTATCGTTGCATCTCCGGAGTTCAGTATGAGTTCTGCTTTACATAGGTGGGTGAGCATGTGTTGTAGTGTCATTGAACATCTAATAAGGCTGAAATTATTCTATTAACTCTGGGGTTGTTTTTCTAATCTGTGTTCGGTTCGAAGCGCTCGGTCAAGCATGGAAACATTGCTTCATCTTATCTAAAGTCCCTCTTAGATGTTATCCCACCCCCTTCATGTGTTCAAGCCCTCGTTGCTTTTCTTTCTTCCTTCTGCTTCTCGTGCTCTTTCCTTTTCATCCGTCATCTCTAACTTGTGTCCACCTGTCCTTTCTTTATTTGTCCCGTCCTAATGCTGTTGGTAGCGCTATGTAAGGATGTACACAGGGGGAGTTAGCTCGCTGGCTGTGCAGATAGCCAGTCAGCTTCAATCTGAGGAAGGCCCCAAGCTCCCGCACGTTCCTGAAAGGAGGGATCTGGTAAGCGAGCTGTCCGTAGGGTAGAAGGTAGAAGGCATGTGGCTGCACAAAATACAGAGCGTGTGGTTTTTATAACAGTGCTGTGTGGTCACGGTTTAACTTGGATCCCTCTAGCTGCAGAGTGTGTGTTTGCTAAACCTGTCACTGTAGATCCTCATTCCCGTTGATTAACAACCTTTGACTTGCTTTTATTTGGTTCTGGTTTATAATAACCGTCACCTGTAGCGGCCTGGTGTAAACTCTGTGCTCGTAAATGACTCAGTGGTGTTGATGAGTTCCTTCCTCTCCTCTCCTCTCCTCTCCTCTCCTCTCCTCTCCCAAACGCTTCCTTTATTTTTATTTTCTTTTGATTTCTAAAGACTGATTCAGTTCTGTCTCCACCCTGCAGGGCTCCCTCAGAAAAGAGTTCCCCGTCAACATCGGAGGCAGCGACGTTTGCTTCTTCTGTCGAAAGCGCGTGTACGTGATGGAGAGGTTGAGCGCGGAGGGGAAGTTCTTCCATCGCAGCTGCTTCAAGTGCGACTACTGCGGCACAACGCTGCGACTCTCCTCATACGCCTTCGACGTGGAGGACGGCAAGTCTTTACCATGGGAAAAGCTTTCTTGGGGTCAATATATAATTATGGGACATTTGAAGTCTATGGGACATAGCTTGCATACATTTTTTATGATTATTATGATCATACCTTTACAAAATCCATAATTATTTATTGTGGAAACAAGCACGTATTCACCTCCTGAGACCTGAGGTTTTGTTTGTTATGCTGTTAATTTCTCCTAAGAATTATAAAAATTAAACATCATCTTTGAGCAGGACGTTCAATCCCAGCGTCCTCAAATGGGTGCTTGTTACTACTGACAGAATTTGTTAAATTCGCATCTCAAGACAAGTTTCAACCGTAAAAATAAAAGTAAAATAAAGATTTCGCTGTATCATGCTATCATTTTTTTACACCGACTTGTCTATTGACCCTTTGCTACCACTAGATGGCAGATAAAGGCGTCCACTTACGAGGACAACGGGTCTAAATGAAGCAGAATAAGAAGCTACCACGAATCTAAAACCTAATGTCCCCATATGAGGACGCAGGGTCTCAGGAGGTTAATAAGAAAATGATTAGATATTACTAAAATATCAACTGAATAACCATCTACATTTAATAACAACCACCTTCTAATTGGTTAAACAATAATAAAATGGGCTTATTCACAATTGTTTTGATTTGTTTTAACTCTTTGTTGAGATAATCATGACAGATGTTTCTTTTTTTGGCAAAATATAAAATTTTAAATGGTAAAAATCAAGTTTTATCTGTCTTAGAAATCACTTTTGGCTACGTTACCCATTACAAATACATTACATCCAGATCACATGACCTGCTCCAAGGTTTGTTCTTCCTCCTCTTCATTATTTATTTAATGTAAAGTAGCGTGTGAATCAAGTTTGGATTTATCACATGTCAACGGTGTTACTACAGTGTATTCATAAATTACTTTCAATTTCATTTTACTCAACTTAATTTATAAAATTTAGAAGAATCTTTCTATAAAAATGCCATGTGGTGAGTGGTTATAGGCGGCCATGTTGATTTTAGGCCTGAAAACAGACAAAATATCGACTCAAAAAGTCCCACAATTGTATATTGACCCCTTAAATGTTTCACCTGCAGCATATTCTGATCTGTGTGTGACTTCTAAATCTAGACAAATTGAATTAAACTTGTGAACCAGTATTTATAGATTTTGATTGTGTTCAGCTTTGGCGCCCCCCAGTGGCCTTATCGGAACCACACGCTCCACTCATGAATCTGACCCACAGTCTGAAATGAGCAGATTTTTATCAGCCTGGTTTCATTTCTGTACAAACAACAGCTTTTCAATAATGGTATTCAGTGTATACAGCTGAGCTCTGAGGCGTTGTACTGTAGAGCCTCTGTGGTGGAGTGAAGTCTTATGAGATACATATTTTTCACCCCTGGGGGGTGGCTATTGTGCCACGAGACAGGCAACAGATTGTTCAATTTGACACAGAAGCTGTTTTTCAGAGTCGGCCGTGGGACTAAAAAACCCACAAGTTGGTCTGAACTGAGACAGAAAGGATTTTTTTTTTTTTTTTTTTTTTTTTACGTTGAATGACACAAAATCTTCCTCTGCAGATCAGATTTAGCCCGTGGACTCTCAATCTGATCTGTGTTGCATGTATTTATTTATTTATGAATTGAATTATATGTGTGTCTTCTGCTCCTCAGGGAAATTTTACTGCAAGCCCCACTACTGTTACCGTCTGTCTGGATATGCTCAGAGGAAGAGGCCTGCTCCCTCTCCTGCTCCAATCACAGCCAAGGTACTTGTTTCTCTTTACTCCACTAAATCCTGCAGGAAATCAAGTTCGAGTTGAATGAATGTGGAAAGCAGACCGTATAATTTTCTGTTGCTTGTGCTCTGAACCTTCTGAGATCACTTGTATTTTAACTTAACCTCTAGCTGTGGTTTTTTGTCTGTTCGCAGGAGAACCAGGCGCCCCAAACTCCCACGGCGACCGTAGACGCCCCCTGCAGGACGATGGCGGCAGCGGGCCCCGCGGCCGAGCTCCAACCCTCAGGTACCCGACTTTCCTCTCTAGCCCTGGCGTCTGCGCCCTGCCGCCTGGCCAAAGGCGCGAGCGTCCCGCTGCGCACCCTCCGCCGCACACTCTCCTGGACCTGCCACCAGGTGGCGCACAACCCCCTAGATTCTCCCTTCCTGTGTACCTACTGCATCTACCTCTTCTGCTGTTTCACCATCAATGTCCTGCTCAACCTCCTCTAGCATGGCTCTCTTGTCCCTCCTTTTTTTTTTTCTTCCCCCCTCTTCTATTTATTCCTTTCCCCCTCTTTGCCAACTAATAGCCGTGGGATTGTATAGATTTAGGTTGTACTGACTCGCTGAGCCTGCGAAGTTTTCATGTAAATCTTGCGATTCTTTGTGCCCGGTGATTGATCTGTTTCCTGAGGATGCAGCATTCATTCTGTTAGCAGCCCCCTTTTTTTTTTTTATAACCCGTGATTGGCAGAAGACGTTAAACTGTGCTCTGGCGGCTTTGTTTTACGAGTGAATGGTGCATCTGAAATCTATTGATTTTCCTTGGCTTGGAAATTAAGGAGCGCTGATCCTGATTCCTTCTGGTCAGCTCTGCAGGCGGCAGCATTAACCCTTCGTTTAACTCGGCTTCCTGTTCTGGTTTTAATGTGACTTCAAAACATAATTTATGGCGACACAAGTTAAAATCTGCCTTTAAACGTAGTTTGCCTGCCTGTTTTTTCTTTTTAATGAAGAGCCAAGCTTTATTCCTTTGTGACTGTAACCTCTAGTGGCCTGTGACTCGCTGTCTCTTAGCTCTACCTCCTCCTCTGTGACGTGTTTGTTTTAATGCCTGCTCTGTGATGTGTTCCTTCCTCTCTGTAACCCCGTTTCCTGCGCTGACTCTAGTGGTAGTTATCTGACTGTGATGAAGTGCCTGTATCGCTGCTTTTGTGAGCTTTACCTTTCCCCCCTCCGACCAGAGCGTCTTAAAACCAGTGCTTGAATCGGTGCCTGTGATTCGTTCTTTTGTGACTTTCGCTCCCCTGTCGCACCTTCTCGTGCATCCCTCCAACTTCTTGCATTGGCTTAACGTAGCGCATCTAAACGAAACCGCAGAAGTGGCTACACCGGTGAGCTCGGCAGAAAATCAAAGGAGATCATTTAAATAAGTAAAGTGTAGACCTGCTGCACCGTGTGGCATGTGTAGGATTATAAAACGAGATAGTGACTCAGTAATTAAATGCCGTAGTAACACTGTTTAAATTACCTTTAAATGATTAATTAATATATACGTACATCACTGTATGCACCATGGTGTATTAAAAAAAAAAAAAAAGAAGCTCACGTTATATTTGACTGAAATCACTAAGACTACACATGTTAAATGAAAATATTTGTTTATCATAGAAGTATTGATGTTAGTAATTATAAATACTGAATTCACTGGAAAGCTACAAGCAGTGCACTTGTTAGCTTGTGGCGTCGCTTCAGTCCTTTAATGTCAGGGTTAGGACGAGGAAGAGCAACTACTTTAACTTAAAACTTTGTGCTTGACACTTGACACTTTATCAAATGCCACGTTTCCATTGCCTCACGAATCCTTTTTAGTGGTATTTTCACGGCTTAAGACGTCATTTTGTCCAAATTCGCCTCCGCTTGTGTGGTGTGGAGAGATGACAAGTGTGAAAAACTCCTGTAAAAAACTAAAACTCAGTTTGATTCATTCCATTTTAGCAAAAAAAAAAGAAAAAAGAATGAAAAAAGCAGTTTTAAGATTCGCTTCTCAGGATGGGAATAAGGCAAGGCACCAAGCGTGTATATTTGATTATATATAGAACTATTTTAGAGTGTTAAACCTATTTGTGTGTGTTGGCTCTATTTATTCTAATGCAATAAATTCGGTACTAGATCTTAAATCGGTGTCTCCTTGTCAGTTTGTCCTTTTAAAATACACCAAATGGTTTGACATTATCTGACTGTAGATGTGAGTAAATACATAACATATTTTACTAGACTAATGAGTTCACACACAAACCTTTTCCAGATTTTCCATCTATTATCAGAGTAATATTCACCAGTAATGAGTGCAGTTGGACATGTCCTGAAGAGTTCTGCATGGCTCTTGCTTTGGATACAGTTGATTCTCAGTTGCATTTTTTTTTCCTCTCTGTCCTCTAATTTCACCCCCCCTCACCTCACTGCCCCTCTGCTCCCTGGTCAGTCCCGGAAGTGAACGGCGTGCAGGAGCCGAGCCTCCCCAAGCGGCTGCGTGGGACTCCAGAGCGCATCGAGCTGGAGAACTATCGGCTGTCCCTGCAGAGGGAGGAGGAGCTGGAGGAGGTGCCAGAGGAGACGCTGGCGGAGCATAACCTCAGCAGCGTCCTGGACAAGGGCACGGACGCCGACTTGGGCTCCAGGTAACATTCATTCACCTGGTTTATTGTGACCATGTCCAGCTTTTCTCTTTCTCGGCCTTGTTTGCCAACGGTGAAACAAATAAAGAAGAACACATAAAAAAATATGTGCATACATTACACAAGAATACGCTCACAAAGCCTTTCATAAAAACCGGCATGAGTTCGATGTATTTAAGGCATCATCAGAGTTTGCTTTTATTATTTTATTGCACCGTATTCCTCAGTTTACCTTTAGGTGTACATTAATGTTATTACTGAATAAATGTCAGCAAAAGAGAAGAAGGGCTGAGTTTTGGAGCTGAGAAAACTTGCAAGAACTTCAGTGCAAACAAAAATTATTCACTTTAACTCTTTGCTTTGGCTTTTGAGAGTTTTCACACAAATATCTCTTGTAGAGCAAATGCCTCGTATATGATAAACTCAAATACCTGATAATTATAGTTAAAATGTCTTCTGCTAAGTTTCTCTTTATATGATAATCATGAATAATCATCATCAATCTGTTCTTGCTTCCAAACTTTATTACTTTACTGTTTTCCTGCCGTGACTTTGCCTCTTGTCTTCGCTTCCTTTCCGCTCATCCCAACAGCAGCTCAGAGTCGGACATGGAGGAGGAGGACGAGCAGGAGGATCAGGAGGAGGTGGAGGAGGTGGAGGAGGTGGAGGAGCAGCCTCTCAGCCCTTCGGACCTCGGCGGCGTCCCCTGGAAGGAGGCGGTGGAGCTCCACGCCAAGCTGAGGGGCGAGGAGGGAGAGGACGAAGCTCTGGTCGACGTGGTCGGCAGAGACGGCGAGGTGGACGATGTGGACGAGGTGGACGAGGAGGAGGAGCAGGAGGACGAAGAGGAGGAGGAGGAGGAGGAGGAAGAGGAGGAAGAGGATGAGGAGTCCAGCGATGGTAAATATGTTTTGTCCCATGTGATTACCTCTCTTTTATTCTGTCTTTACGTCCTGTCCAGCGTCCGTTTGCCCCCGTTTTTTTAAGGAACAGTTCAGAACTCCATCTGCTTTTTGTCAAAATCTGTGTCATGTCTGTGTCTGAACCGTTGTTCTCCTCGTCACCGTCTTCTTTCCTCCATTTCTACCCCCCTCCTCTTCATTACCCCCCTCCCACCCCCGTGTCCTCATACACCTCTTCTGTATGTATCTGTGCTTTTCTTTTTTTTTTTGTGTCTGGTTTGGGCCATTGTCTTCCCCTGCTGGCAGAGGGGGATTACTGCCCCTGGGATAGAGAGCTCCAGTCAGGCCTTTGGCTGGAGAAGTACCTTAAAGATGAAGAGGATGTTGGTACATTTAAAGGTAGCAACGGAACTGCCTGCGGATGTTTTTGCAGTCACTTTGAACTTGATCTAATTCTGGCTGGTTTGGGTTTTTATTTTTTATTTTTTTTTATGTTCAAGGGCTTCTAGGATGAGAGTGTGGCTTTTGCGTTTGGATTTGTTTGTTCCATTTTAAGAGATGTTGTGTGTTTTTTTTTGTTTTTTTTTTTTACTGTGAATCTCATTCCATTTAACCTCTGGTTTTGTGTATGGCTTAGAAGTACTAATCTGATAAATTCTCCGAGATGTTTTGTGTTTTTTTCCCCCTCAGGCGCCGCGGTTATGGTTTGGTATTGAGTGGTACAACTCTTTTCTTCCTTTAGCGTTGCATATATATACATATATATATATATTCAAGGCTCATTTTTATGGTTTGACTTTTTATTTTATTTTTTTTGCAGTGTGCTGCATGCAGCCTCCCTCCTCCTCTTATCTTTGATGACTTTCCATTGCCACCATGTAACTGTTTCTCTTCTTTCTCTCTCTTTCGTTTTTGTCCTCTTCCCTCTTCTTTCTTTTCTGTCTTTGACGACTACCCTTGCCTCTCTTTGTCTGATTCTCCTTTCCTTAATCACTTCATAACAAATAAAAAAAATAAAAAAATAAAAAAAAAAACACACAACAATGCGACATATATTTAGCCAAGAACCTGCAAATCCAACAAATCCTGCAGCCTGTGGATCCCTTCGCCATTCCAGGTTTGGTGAGAACACACCTGGACTCTGAGGGAGAGAAGGATGGCCAGCTGGCCTCGGCCTCCCAGCTCTCCCACCCCTCTGAGCTCACGCAGCCCTCCTCCACAGGTAAACCACCCAGAGGTGCTGTGCACCCGGGACGGCCTGGCCCGGGTTTAAGGACCGACGTGTCTCATTTCACCAGTGTGGCTGCTGCTCTTCTGTTTTCGTACGTCTGTGTCTGCGACAGGAGGATCCATCTCCCCCTCGACTAACACACCTTTTCATTATCTGTGATTTTTGTACGTTTTTTGTAAAGTTGCTTTTTTTTTTTTTTTTTCTCTCGGAATGTCTAATTTTGTGTTCAGCTTTTTAATTTGTCATTTAGCGTCGTCATCGTTCCTCTGGGGGCGAACGTTTCAGCCACACCCCGGCGCACCACATAACCCTCTCGTCAGTTCCGTTTTTGATTATGTTCTGCTTTTATGTTCTTTCCCATGTGTCTAATTGCTTCACTGTTATTTCCCTGCCATCTATCCCTCATTGTTCCGAATCCTCCGGTTTGAATGTAGCCCCCGCCCACACATCCGCCCGACACGAGGCAGTGAGAGTCTGGTTGGAGTCCATGTCTGGAGGTAGCTCAGACTTAAGAATGGGATCTCGACATCCCGCCTTAGACTCGTATTCTGTCTGTCTCTCTGTCTGTCTCTGTGTTGGCTGGCATTTTCCTGGAGCATGCAGAAACACGTGCAGAGGCCAGTGAACTCACAAGCATGCGCGCTGCAAGGCTGTTTCACTCGCCTACGATGGGATCGGCACCTTTTTATTTCACCTTTCACAACCAAACTTTTCAGTTTACCCCTTTAAAATGTATTTTTTTCTTTCTCCATGTTTCAAATGGCAATGTTTCAAATAATGTGTTTTCAGATTTGAAAAGACTTTGCTGTGATTTTAACTCTGCTATTACTGTTACTATATTTGTGGACTAACCAGTTGATGGCACCAAGTTCAGATAATAAGGCTGTGTAATGTAATATATATACATATATATATATTTACATGAAAACTTTGCAGGCTCAGATCAACATATTTTAATAAAGGAATAAATTGATCTTTCAGTCAGCACTTAACTCATCCAGAGATCTCAACAGCACACTGGTTCATACACACTAGCTGATACCTGTCAATCAAAGCCTCCTGTCCACAGTAGGCCCCGTCTCTATCACGCAATTGGCCGAGAGCCTATTTAGCCCACAGGTGAAATTCAAGATGCATTCTGCAATATTAGCTTCAGCTAACTACTGAGCCAAAATTGCCTAATTGCCTACATGCACACACACACACACACACACACACACACACACACACACACACACACACACACACACATATATACACACATACATATATAGGGCAGTTGCATGGCCATCCTGCTGATGCACATATTTGAACCTGTGTATTATTTTTACAGCTTAATATTGAATGCAATAATGTATATTTATAAAGAGCACTAAGCCAAGTTTAATATAGATGTATAATATAGATGTATAGTAGGTAGAGGGTTCATACTTAATCTCTCTTCTCTCTGTGTTTAAAAGCTTGAATGAATGGAATAAGGGTCCTACAGATACATTTGAGCTGAGGTGCAGGCTTAGTGAAGATCGGGCCCATTAGAATCAGATGTTCTTTAATATCCTGCCTGGTGAATTTAGTGCATGGAGCAGAAATACATATATATTTCCTTTTTCTAAACTGCATGAAGTAACCGTTTGCACTTGTTTTCCAGTTATATTTGGGGAGAAATAGTATTATCTCAAAAGGTTTTGCTTACTGGCTGACTTCTAACAAATATCATTAACGTTATCCATCTACGGCTGCATGAATCTTTTCTCTAACGCTACCTTGTGCCCATTCTTTATTGATGTAAATGTACAATTTAATTTGTATGCAAAACCTTTATTTTTTTTATTTAAATTTTTATAACGTTGCCTGCAGAAGAAAAAAAGGACTCTGGTTCTGAATTCTCTTTTTCAGCTCTTTAATATCTGAACTCTAATTTTGAAAATTGGTCCTGATAGCTTTTCAGAATCAGAACGTCTGAGGAAAACTCATTGAAGCTTAGGTTGTTAGGGATTTGAAAATGTTCTCGCGCTGTTGTTGACTAATGGCGGGAATGAATGTGATGGCTGATGATGAGTTCCTTTTTCCGCTTTTTAGAGCCCTGTGAAGATGAAGGACTAGAAGCAGAAGCAGACAGTCCCGATATGGAGCCCGGTACAGAGATGGATCAGGGTGAGGAGGCAAAAATCATACAAATAATAAGCATAGTAATGAAGAACTTAAACCCCATCAAAGTGAAATGAAAGTTATACGTCTGTGTAACTGTTAAATGTGTCATTATTTTCAATTTTTTCATTTCTAGATGACATCCCTTCGGATGCAGAAGCGGAGGCTCGTTTGCACCAAGTAGAGCCAAACGAAGAACTTCCCGAAGAAGACGAGAAATCACGAGAAAGTCCGGGTTTGGCCTCTAGTATCGGTACGTGTCACCAACCGTTCTTCTGACTAGATCTCTGTGATGCATTTTACACACACAGCTCAAACGTTTTAGAACACTCCAATATTTCTTTCTTTTTTTTAATTGAAATGTTGCAGTTTAATGTCTCATTTTACTCATTGTGACATTCTTTCTTTCTAAAATGGTTCTTCCCAGGTTTGTTGTATTAGCTCCCAAAGCTCTCTTGTAGGGAGCTTTGCTTTCACTCTTCTGTCCAGTTCATCACAAACCAGCTCCATGGGGTTAAAGTCGAGAGACTAGGCCATGGTCCACTCCATGTTTTTAAGCTTGGACTAAGTTTTGGGTCATTATCTTGATGTAGGATGAAGTTCTGACCAACTATACCAGAGGAAACCGATGCTGTTCTAATAGTTTTGACCGAGTGTAAATAAAAGACATTGTTGTTGTTGTTTGTGAATTCAGAAGCATCCAGTGTGAGCCCCGTGCAGAAAGAAGATCCTGTTCTATCCCCTCTCAAACCACCTACAGAGCCTGAAACACAGGTGAGATAACTCCTTCCCCATTATCTTTGAGGCTGTGTGTCGGCCTTTTTAATACATTTCGAACTTCTCTGCTTCTTTACAGATAACTCCGGCGATGTCTCCTGGCACCCGCTTCTTCGCGGATCCTTTCATACCCGATGAAAGAAAGCCTGAGAAGACGACCTTATCTCCACTCGCCAGGAGTCCGCCGTGCACTTCACCTGCTCCCGTCCTGGATCCTTCTTCCCCTGCTCCGCCTGCGGAGTCTCCTCTGGAGATTCCTGCGTCTGCCTCATCTCCTCCAGCCTCACCCACCAAGTCATCTGTTACCTCCCCGGTCAAGCCAACCCACGAGCCGCCGGTTAGATCGCCGATCACGTCACCTGTTGTCTCGCCGATCTGCTCCCAGCCCACCCCCTTACCAGAGACTCGCACGCCTAAGTCCCCGGTCTTCCCCCACCGCTCCATCTGCCCTCTCACCGGAAACCCTCTCTCCCCAATCTGCGCCCAGCCGTTGCCCTGTCAGGAGCCCTCGTCGCCCCTTGCCTCCGATTCTCCCGTCAGAACCCAGCCCGTCCCCGCCGTCACTTCGACTCCCGTGGCCAAACCCGACACGGCCGCGCCTTCGCAGTCCGCCGACTCCTCGACGGAAGACACTCCGTCGAAAAAGACAGACATCATCGAGGAGTTTTGGTTGAAGAGCGCTGAGATAAGGAAGAGCCTCGGCCTTTCTCCTTTGGACCGCAGTAGCAAAATCTTAGAGAGGACAGTTGCTAAGACTCCAACGCAGGACTCCACCCCGGTCACGACGCACGTGACGCCGGACGTGTCCGAGGACCAGAAGCCTGCCTTCGCCGGCCGAGCCGTCATCCGCAGGCTCAACATCACCCTCGAGGGTCAGGTCATCACTCCCATCGCTCCGGCGGAGGCTAAAAGCGAAGGCTCCGATAGGAGAGACATCAGCAGCAGCTCGGGACTGGGCCTGAATGGCAGCATGGTCACGAGCCAGACTGCGAACAGCGACAGCTACAACACGTCCGACTCGGCCATGCTCACCCCGCCGTCCAGTCCGCCGCCGCCCGTGCCTGCTAATCAGTCTCCGGCCGTGCTCAGGCAGCAGAGACACCAGGTCGCCTGGAGCAACGGGACGGAAAAACTCCCGCCTGAGCGTGCCAAAGAGCCAGAGAAACCCAAGACTCCTGTTCCTGCGCCCAGAACCCAGCTGAGCCCCGCGTCTATGCCCAAACCCGCCCCTCGGAAAATCTCCTCGCCTCAAGCAACCCCGGAAACGACTCCAGCGGTCGTCATGAGGGAGAAGAAGAAGCCTCGGCCGCAAGAGGTGAGGAAATCCTTCGTGGAGACCGTGGAGGAGATTCCGTTCGCCGACGACGTGGAGGAGACCTACGACGAGCGGACGCCAGAAACGAGCATGGACAGGTATTATACTCCACCCACTAGCAAACCCAGCAGGGAAAAGCCTCCTCTGCATCTGGCGCTAGCCATGGAGAACGGTAAACCCAACATCCCCGTCAGCGCAGCCTCCAAGACCCAGAGGGCAACTCAATTCTCTCCGGAGGCCAAGGAGATAGCCGAGGAGAGAATGAGGGCCAGAGAAAAGTCTGTTAAAAGCCAGGCTCTGAAAGACGCTATGAGCAAGCAGCTGAACAAAATGAAAGAGTCTGAGATGGACAAGGGTGCCTCGCCCAAAGTGGCCTGGAGTGTGACCCCGGATGTAGCCGGAGGAAAGGGCAAAAAGTCCGCCGCGTCTCCGAAGACGTCGGCCGTGAAAGCTCTGGAGTCGAAGAAGGTGGAGGTTCTGCCCGAGCGCTTCTTCAGCGGCAACAAGAGCCTGGACAGCTCGGTGGCCTCGTCCGACGGCTCGTCTGCGAGCAAGAGCAAGAAGCGGAGCTCCCTCTTCTCGCCGCGCAAGAACAAGAAGGAGAAAAAAGCCAAAAACGACAGCGGCAGGCTCTCCGGCGCCGACGAGACGCCGCCCAAGCACAAGTCGCTGTGGAAGGCAGTGTTCTCGGGGTACAAGAAGGACAAGAAGAAGAAGGAGGATAAGTCGTGTCCGAGCACGCCGTCGTCCAGCTCCACCACTCAGGACTCGGGGAAGAAGAAGGCGTCACCTCTGAGCAGATCTTCCGGTAAAGCTAAAACATGCAGCGTGTTTCTGAAAGTTTTAATTAAGGCCACATTTTATAGGGAACGGAAAACTTATGTAATGTCTTTTTTTTTTTTTATTGTTTGGAACAGACTTGAAATCTCGCAGAAACTTGAGCTTCTCCGAGGACTCAGACCTCTCCTGTGACGACGTTCTGGAGAGATCCTCCCAGAAGTCGAAGGCAGATGTGAGTAACAGGGACATAATTAGACATGCCACATCTCTTGTCATTATATATTCATACATGCATAGCCTTGGAAGGAAAGCTCAGAGCTTGTTTTTTGATAGGATGTTTTATTTTATAATGAGCGGAGACCGGCTTCTCAGAAACGGAGCGTTCAGCGAACCCCGAGGATATCGCACATCACCTGCTGAAAGCTGCGAACAGCTACAGCTTTTGATCTCCGCGTTCGTTGCAGAATATATTCTGTTTTCACTTCAATTCATTCAGCGGTTTGAATTCGGGGGATAACTCGGTTCGCGTGCTCACAAAAGCGCCATCACCGAGGAAAACGTCGTTAGAAAGACCACAGCGGTTGAAACAATATTTGGGCTTCAAACTGCATCAGTTTCTGTTTTTTGCTTTTGCTTTTCATAAAACGTTTGTTGATATGATTTCTCCCACTCCCAGCGGCACGGGGACATCTTTGACCTAGTGTCAGGCATCCAGAAGGAGGCAATAAAGGAGGAGAGGCTGGAAAAGGAGAGGAGGAGGGAGTTGAAGGATAAAAAGAGGGTGAAAGAGAGGCATAAAGAAAGGGAGCGGGACGCGGAGGTTGAGCGGGAAAAGGAGAAAGGCGATGAGGAGGTATTACGCAGCAGGGGTTAAATAATTTTGACTTTCACACCAACATAATATCTGTAAATGGGACGTCTAAGAATTACCGATATCCATTTTTATATATATAAATGTTGCCTCTGGCTTTTGAGGCTAACCCCAAATAAATATTTAATTCGTTTTTCATGACTTTTTAAAGAGATGTTAGAAAAAATATATATATTATGGTCCTCAAGAGAAAAATTACCAAATCATGATAATAAAAACACGTTGAAGGTCCACAGCTGCTAAGTACAACATGTTTAATGCACAACGTTCTAATGTAAAAATTTCAACAGAAATGAATTCTTTAAAAGCTTGGATTTATTCAGCATAGCCTAAAGTTTGCTCTCAAAACTTAAAATTCTATAATGCAAACTTTTTTTTTTCTCTTTTTATCATTTGAATCCATTTGCATCGGTTGTGTTTTAAAGCTGAAAGTCAAAATTATGTTCTCGGCTGCTGCTCGGCCTGTGTATTGTGTTTCTGATGCTTTAGACGGAGTCGAGCTCACGGCCAGAGGCATGAATTCATTAAACATGGTAAAGCCCAGATATGCTCCTGGTTTGTTTTTCTTCATTTTGAAGACGTATACGATTAATATTAAACATTGATCTCAATCCTGGCTTCTTACAGTCGTAGTAAGAGGAGGTCAAATCTGTATCATGCCTCGCAGGCCGCGTACGAGTCAATGAGAGCCCGTGGGAGTAGAGCAAAGACCAGTCTGTAGATCTGTGGTTGTGATTGTTAGATATTCATGTAGAAGTTAAAAAAAAAAAAAACTCGTCGTCCAGTTGTGATTTAGATTCTTGTTTTAGTTTCACTAATTCTTAATTAACATAGATGTACAAAAATATGTTTTTTTTTTTTGGTGTGGGATATTAACATTGCCTGTTTTGGTTGTATTTTTATTTATTTAATTTTTTATTTTATTTTTTTTTACCCCTCCTCACCATTTTGCTTTCTTTTTGTGTTAATTTTGATCGGACTTAATCATTAACCCATTTAATCATATCATCTGTATATTGTTTGTTTCCTCCCTTTTTTATGTTTTGTCTTCCACAAGTCTGTATATGTCCCTCACGCACTGGCGTTCAAGAGATCGTACGCCACGAAGGTAGTATTACATACATTGATAACCCCCCACCCACCCACCCACCCTTCCTCCTCCTCTCCCCCCCTCCCACCTTCCTCCCCCTCCTCTACACCCACCATCTCGTCTCCCTGCACATGTGCCGGTTTAACATCTGTAACACCCTGCGTAACGCCTTGCCCTAACACAACGCTAACGACCGGCCGCTCTGGATGCATGTCGACAGTCGGACCGCAAAAGCCTCACTCTGTCAGCGCTGGTTATCCACTCTGTTCAAACACCACTTGTTTTTTTTGTTTTGTTTTGTAAAAAAAAAATATATATATATATATCGCTCACTTTTCTTGCCACAATGACACCTCTGCATCTCTTCCTGACTGGTGTGATATTAATCTGTCGCTGCGGCGCTGTATTTACTTCAGTCTGGTAAAACCTTTGACATGTTTCCCCTCGGAGCTATTCTTGCTTTCTTCTGATTCGCGCCAGCTTTTTGCGTCTTCAGCTAATAGAGGGAACAGCTCTGTTTTGTTTTGTTTTTTTATAAATATACAGTATATATAATGTGTTGCATATTTTGGGCCATTTCACGTAAAAATGAAGGAGAATTATTGGAGTGAAGTTGAAGCCATAGCGATTTATTGTACTGGAGATAACCTGTAGATGTCTTGTGAAGTATTAAATGTGCTACCTGCTAGCCGTCCCTCACCTCTGTTCACTTTTATCCCGAGGGGTCCGGGCGCCGTGGAGCCAGCTTCACATAGTAAGAGTCTTCTGAGTCAGACTCCTCTGACTTTGTGTTTTTTGTTGTCGTTCTGCCAGAAAACCTACACGGAGGAAGAGCTGAACGCTAAGCTGACACGCAGAGTCCAGAAAGCTGCGCGACGACAAGCCAAGCAGGAGGAGCTCAAGAGGTTGCACAGAGCCCAGGTGACTCATTATTCGTCTGTAGACTAACATATGGTCACTTCGCTGTGACTTAACCCTCTTGGACTGAGGTCAGAAGCATCTTGCGATGGATGTCGTAACCCCGGCCCAGTCCGCTGACTCAGCACCGAGCTGTTTCTTAGCTGGCCACAATCTCGCTTCCTTTTAGTGGATTTTTGCAAAAAATACTTCTTTTTTAAGTTCCCATAGCTGTTTTGGCACAGATATACATATCATACAGCAGTGATAGAGGAAGCTACAGCAGAAGACTTTTCAAACTAAATTATTTTGGCTCATTTAATCATAGACATATATACATAGACTGCTGCCAACTCGGTACAGTGCTGCTCGCTCCTGCGTGCATTACGCTTATATAGATGTGTCTACACAGTTAAAGTCATATAAATCGCTCAGTTGAAAAGACATTTTTACGGGATTAGTTCATTCCAAACGTGAGACATGATAGATATGTTACCTTTATTTATTGCATTTGAGTATAATTATAATCATCGTTACTAAACCAAAATCACTATTATTAGAAGAACTTTGCTGTTTCGCTGCCAGTTACCACTGTCTCCTCAAAATACTGTCTTTGGGAAAACTTAAAAATGTGTAATAAGTAGCCAGAGATAAAGTTATTCTACAACTAATTATTATTAGGTTTATTAAATCGTTCATTCTAGCCAGTCTAAGGTCTGTTTTTTCTCCATATAACAGGTCGTTGCTAGGGATGCTGCTTGTTTCACCGTTGCTAGGGACACTTTGTTGGGGGGTTATTTCAACAACTTGCTCACTCTATATTATCCCTATCATACATCATACCTGTGAATAAATCAGTGATATTTATTAATATGTATTTTTGTCAAACAAATAGTGTATATAGTGAAATATAGTGAAATACATTTCTGTGCAAAGTTACAAAAAGTTGCCTTAAGCACGTAACACATCTGAGAAAAGTTCGACCACCAGAATCAAGTGGTTAACGAAAAACTACAGCGTGGGCCAACTGACCGATCAGAGGCTTTTTATATGCAGAATGAAGCAAAATATTATTATGAACCTGTGAATGAGCATAGTGGTTGGTGAGATTTAGACTTTGGCTCCAATAACAAACACAATTAATTAGAACTGATGTGGTGGTTCAGCGCTTGCTTTGATTTACACGTAAACTGCACCATGTCACCTCCTTAAACGCCATCCTGAGTATAATAACACACACCGGCTCCCTGACTCCTCAGCTGAGTGCAAGAAGTGAGTGTGTGTGCCTGAAAAACACAAACCTCACAGGAGTTTTTTTTTTGGTGAAATTACATTTTTAAAGCCTCCTGTACTTGTAGGCTTCAGTACAGTTGTAGTTACAACACTTTGGTTGCGCCTGAAGACGTTTATTTTTAATGAGCTCGCGCACAAATGGAGTGTTCCCCTTGAAGGTAATTAATGTTCGTCGTTATCGCTCTGCGCACCCGTGTGAGATAAACAAGCCATTTTACAATATACGCGTGCCTGTGCGCGTTTATGTTTCGTATGCATTTCATTAATAATGCGGCTGCGTTGTCTCCTCAGATCATCCAGAGACAGTTGGAGCAGGTGGAGGAGAAGCAGAGGCAGCTGGAGGAGAGGGGTGTAGCTGTGGAGAAAGCTTTGAGAGGAGAAGCAGGTAAAAGCTCGTCATTCATGCACAGAGTTCTTTTAAAAATCAATATGTCCCTTCATTGTGGCCGTATTTGTAATATTACCCCAAATAAGAGAAAGCATCCACCTTTATATAATAGCTGTTACTGTTTGCTGTTAGTATGATTATTGAATCTCTTTTGTTGCCGGTGTAATTGTGATTATCTTTTAATCTGTAAACGCGTTCGGCCTTTTTTTCTCCATAGCTCCATAATATCTGTGATTGAGATTATAACCCAGAGAACATGTCCCTTTGCAATCGTTTCGACTCTGCTGTCTTCACTTACATTTCTCTGCACAAAACATATTGGTTTCTCCGAAGTAATAAACCTAAATCCTTCTTGACAAGGGACTATCACAGACAGTATACTTCAGAGACGGAGGATGCATTATTTGTTAGAGCGTAGCATGCTTCGTTTATTTGGAGCAGTGTTTGAGCATGAAGAGGACTCGGTAGTAATGAGGTTGTCTTCACAGGGTATACAGTGTATTCCCTCCTAATTTACGTTTATCATGCACATGGATGCATGGATTGATCGTCTAATGAACTTTAACCAAATCTACTTTCCCCTCCTCTCCGTTGTTTATCCAATAAAATGTTTGTTTTAACTTGTTTACTACTCTACTCTCTTAAAGGGTTGTATAAAGGTACTTATACATTACCCAAACAGCACAAAAGAAGATCAGGTATTAGATTTACTATAGTTTGTCTTCCTTTTTTTTTTTTTTTTTTTTTCCCTTTTCCTAAATGATCATTATCGTTAATGACATGTGACACCGTTAAGTAGGCTCCATCTGTGATGACACACTGCAACAGTTCTCCATCTCAGAACATGTTGATATTCGTTTGTCCGTAACACGTCCGCCATCGTCAGTCCGAGCTGCATGCCGTGCATCAGGAGAATGTGTGTCCCCCGACATAGATTTGTGTGTGTGTGCTCGTTCTGGACGTGCGTGTTCCACGCCGCCGCCCCTCAAACGAGGAGAGTTGCCGTACTCCCGATCCGCCCTCGGATCACGTCACGCTTCCCAAATGCAATCGGAAAAGGAGGAAATCAAAAATTGAAATTGGTTTCGCAGGCTGACGACGTCTTTATTAGAACGTTTCCTGCAAACCTTTGCTGTGGTTGAGTGACTTCACACTGATATTTGTTAAGATCTTATCATTTTTGAAATTGCCATGATGGAAATGCATAACGGCAACCCCGGAACTGTTTCAAATGCCTCGACGCAAATAGATTGAATTCTTTATACGTTCGGTTCTTACAGTTTGAACTAAATTGCTGCAAATTGAATACAAATATCGTGAAATAAATTGACAAAACGGAACAAAGTGCTTTGTGTGAAATGAAGCGAACTGGCCCAGTAAACAGCAATACAGCAAATCTATGTAGCAGTCTCTTATTATTTTGAGAAATGCATTTTTACTGCTGTGTTGCACGAGCCGGCTGCTCTGTGCACTGTGGTGAGTACCAACGGACTCTCTTTGTTCTGAGTGTTAGCAACAGTGTGTATGCGTGTGTTTGCAATAACATGCATGACTTTGTTGCTGTTGTTGGAGAATTTAGTGGTGTGTGTGCGTGCGTGTGTGTTTGTGTGCCCAGTTTGGGGCCGTGTGTAATAACTCCTATCTCTAATATATCCCTGTCATTGTAGACTATTGGGGAGATTCTAATTACAGTGAAATCCTGGACTTGCATCTGGGCGGTATGTATTTCAAATCTGTCGCTTTAAAACTAACCAAATGGCTAACCCAATCTGTCCTTCCGCCCCCTCCCTCCCTTTTTTTTTTTTTTTTTTTTTTTTGAGCTTTGTACTCCTCATATCTTCTGTATCACAGTTGGCTGGCTGGCTGGCTGGTTGACTAGCTGGCTGGCTTTTAGGCTCCGCAACACTTTCTGCTCCCATTCCCCATCCGACCTCCCCCTCCTGAGTTTTTAGTTCAGACACTTTTTTTTTTTTTTTTTTTTTTTACATCAAACAGAATTCAGACACTTGGCCTCACGCTGTCCCCTTAAGATCGTCTTTGATCTCTGTAAACTTATGAATGATGAATGAATGAATTAATTAATGAGTAACTTTTATTTGTCGCTCCTCAGCTGCGCAGACTGTACAATGCCAACCGCAGAAATCCAGGCAGCCTCGATTTCAGAGAAACATTATGAATGAGCTGAGGAGCTCGCCGACGGTGACGGCGAAATAAAAATAGTAACACGGTTAAGCTGTTGGAAATTTAGTTACAGAACATTAAAAATTGTGGTTTTCCAGATCAAACTGATACACAGTTTAAGCATGATGATTGCGATAGCAATGGTTAAAAAGTAATTTGAATTGTTATTTCTAATTCAAAGCTGGAGATATTCTGTGTTGTATCTCATAGAAGACCAAAACCACCAGGGAAAAATATCGATATGGTAATATATATCGCGATATTTTTTTTCGATTTTAAAAGAAAAGGTCATGTTTTGGTCGAGACTTCCGCACCTAAAGCACTAAAGCTGACGTTTGGAGGCAGTTTGGCTTTCAAATGAAAGAAGGAACTAATTAGCTGAACAAAGAGTGTGCAGTTTGCAAACTGTGTTTTGACATTTAAGTGACAAGACACTTTTCTGCGATAAATTGGAAATGGATAATTTGAATAAATATTGTTTTTTGATGCAATTCATTCAATGAACTATCACTATCATCCGACACTGTCATACTGCTTTTAAGCTGCATTTAAAGTTTCTCAGTGAACTATGTAGAATATTGCAATATATGTATCGTATCGTGACTCAAGTATCGTGATACGTATCGTATCGTGAAGTCGTTGCCAATTCCCACCCCTAAAAAACACAAATGAATTAATCCTATTATACTTCCTGTGCTCCTCAGAGTTTCAGTGAAGTTCTTAAACTAATGAAAATGCATCTGTGAGGCACAAAATATTCTGTTTTTTGCAGTTATTCCAAAAATGACTATATAAGTTGTTTATGTGGTTCATTAATTTATTTATTTTTCCACAAGAAAAGACTCTTTTAACTTTGAATATCTTCTGAAAGAGGCTGATAAAAAAATAGCACCTTTGAAGGTTTTTAGATATCAGTATTTTTCCACATGCATTAAGCAGAATATGTTAAATTCAGAAAAATCTGGATTTTTTTCAAACAGTATATGCTGTTTATATGACTGCATTGATCAGATATCATACTTGTAATCGTAGTGTGCATGTAAATGACTTGACTGTTGTTCTGAGTAAGCGTGCAGTTCAACTCAGTCCATCATAGTCTGTGAAGCCATAAACTAGTACAAACCGATACTATACTGCAGCTCAAAATAGTCCCCAACAACCCAACCCAAGACTGTCTTTTACAAGTAAGAAAAATAATAAGAACAAGAACATTTAGGCGTTACCTTCATCTAAAAATATAAATGTTTCTTATCTACTTGTTTGCATTGTAAACTGTGTGATGCGGCATCATGAGTTTACAGAGCTGTCTAAGTGTGAACATTTCCTTAAAGCCGAAGTTATTATTACTATTATGAACGCTTTTGATGAAGCCATCCAGTCATGCTGTGAATATTTACTATGAAGCTACTGTTTATTCATTTCGTGCATTCGCTAAACTTCCCACATACACACATGCACAAGCAAAAAAAAAAGTGTTCTGCATCCTGTTCTCAACTAACTTCTACTAAACTGCTGGCTTGGCTCTTAACTTTCCCTCAGAACTCTGCTGCTGTAGTTCTGCATTGTAGTCCCAACTAGGGCTCTCCTGACTTTCTCATACCCGCTCAGTTGCATAACTCCCAGAGTGTGTGCCTTTATGTGTGGTGTTTTGCGCTAAAAGGCAATGTTGCAACCTTTAAACCTCACCTGCTGTATCTAATCGGGTGTCGTCGACGTTAACGGTGTCCGTGGTGTCTGGGTGAGACGTCTCCTGGTATCTGGTTGTTATTGCCTTTGTGGGTTTGTTTAAACGTGAGAGGAATGCATCGTTTTGTCGCCATGTCTGCTGTGAACTCTGTGGGATTTGCTTAGAGAGCAACGTTTGCTTTGTAGTGACTCCATGTCGGCTGTTTCCCTCAGCAGGAGGGAGGAAGCTGCACATCTCCTCATATCTGGGCAGGACCTCCTGTGCTTCTCTGCAGGTTGTTGCCACTCATTAGACAGGAGATGGCTTGGAGACTTCACGTTAAGAGGAGCACATACATCAAGGGTTTTCATCATAGCTTGTCGACCGGGGACCTTACAGCAGCTGTAAAAAAAAAAAAAAAAAAAAAAAAAAATAGTTGATCTGTTTCATCAGCTCAACTTTTTTTTTTTTAATATATATTTTTAACACCATGTCTGAATTGAAAACAGTTTTGAATCTCTGCTACTGGATTCTGTGTGTCTGTGGTGTACTGGAGGCGTCACGGTGAAGGGTATCCAATCATAGACTGTATATAAGTATGGACTATGCATCCATTGGTCAAACTGATGTTTTTTGATTTTTATTCTCCAAATGTGGGCGGTGCCATCTCGTGAGTTTGGAGCCAGAGTCTGCACATTATGTTCCGACTCACTTGGGTTTTCCTTTGATTCATACTAAGCTCTGTTCTACCTCCACCAGTTACAAGGAAATGTGTTATTTCAAATAACTAACTAAAACAAAACTTAAAAGAAAAATGGACAATAAAAACATGTATCGGCATTATATTAACTACCTGAAATAAGAGAAACCATCCCTGAAAAAGAAATTCTTAGTAGTATTTAAGTGTTTTAGTTAAGCCCACTAGGGAGGGCGGAGCTTATGACCTATACTGCAGCCAGACACCAGGGGGAGCTCTATTGTTTTGGCATGTTATCTGAATACAAGGCAGCATAGTTGCTGCATCTGCATTGGGCCCCTGTGGAAAAAGACCCCGGCCATATATGTAATTTTCCTCCAAAACTTGAATCCATCTACTGATACATATCATATAATATCATAGTTAGTCATACGTGACAATATCTGTAAAACTACAGATGCAAGATCAAAAAGGAAGATTATTTCCCCTCGTCTGCTCCAGGTTTCTTGTTTTCTGTTGTGTCTTATTCCATTGTTTTTCCATTTTCCTTTGCATGATTTGGGGACCCACGAGATGTTTATAAGGACTAAAAGCCATTTTTCCTCTCTGTGATAGTCCCTTGTTGTAATTATGTAGAATTTCACCCTCCTCCTTCCTTCTTCTCTCTAACCTGAAAGCCCTGTCCTCTTATTAAAACCGTGTACGAGGGCTGTCCTAGGATTCCTTCCTCTATTTTTTTTTAAGGTACCCTTTCCTATTCATGATTTTAAAATTTTTGAGAAAGTCGCGAGTGGATGCAAATTAGGAAAAAAATAAAATCCCAATTTGCACTTCAGAAGTCATCACACTGGCACCGCGTTAAGCCGGGTGGTTTAAACATGCTCAAGCAGTGTTTACGAGGAGAGTCTCTTTAAACGAAGAAGGAGCAATTATCTGCATTTGCAAGCGAGATGTGACTCCTGGTGGCTGCTAATGCCTTTAATAATGGGATTAAATCATCTTATGTTCTGCGCCAAACACTGGCCATATGTGTCGGAAATCCCCGCTTCATAAATAACACGCTGCCTAATTGAAAGATTATCTGTAGAAACACAGACGCGGGATCAAACGGGTGGGGACTCTTTTCCCGCTCTGTGCTCCAGGTTTGTTGTATTCTCTTGTTTCCTTTTCCTGATTTTTCCCCCTTTTTCATTTCTCACAACCACACAGCTGATCTCTCCCACCTCCTCTCTCTAGGTGATTTGTCTCCTCCCTATCACAGTGCTCCCGTCCCCCCGTTGACTTCTCCTCTTGATATTTCCACCCTCACCTCGCTCCTTCTCCTTTCTCTTTGTCCTCTGCTCTTTTCTGTCCCCGTGATGTCTCTGCTCTTTTATTTCCTCCATTCCTCCCCGCCCGGCCAACGCACCCACCTGCGCCCACCCCTCCCCCCCACCTCACACTCTTTCCCCTCTGTCTTGTGGAAGTTGAGCCCTTTGTGGGGATGCCTCGCCGAAGACCACTCTCCTTCTGCCCCTGCTGTTCCCCTGAAGGTAACATAAATCTCGCCGCATCTGCTCACAGTTGTGGCAGGTTACCTCGGAAGCCGTAAGGATCTCCAGAACTGGGCTATCCCCCCCTCCCACCCCCAACCTCTCCCCCATTCTCCCCCACCGCCCGTGTAACATTATAGGCTCGGTAGCTTTCCCCAGAAACCTCCCAGAACCTGCTGAAATATTAACCACCGTTATCAGGAGGAAATAGATTTAATAAATTTTGCGGTACTGAATTTTTTATCTTCCCCGAGTAAAGTCGACAAGTTTTCTGTATAAACTAGCGTCTTCGCTCCTATTGGTCGTGTGTGCAAGATCTGAATAGGATTTTATTGGTGCAACCTGCAACAAAATTATACATTTACCTTAACGCAGTAATGGGATAGCATAGTGAAGCTATTTAAACAATCTTTTTACACTTCCCGTGTCTTTTATTTTGTAGAGAAAGCATCTTTTTTCCCCCTAGTATTCGAAGTAGCTGCGTTCACATTAAGGGGAAACTACTCAGCCGCGGCGTCTTTAATCAACAGCATGTGTTTTCTGTTTGGCTAAAACATATCGTAAAGTTGTGGGTGGTTTTGTTTGCTTTGTTGTGTGTTTTTTTTTCTCCCCCCTCCCCGAAACTCTTCCAATTTGAATAAACGAATAAAACTTAAGCGCCGCGTTGGTCGTAAAATGATCATAAAAAGCGAGCAGTGAACACCGGAATCATGACTGAGCTTATGGGCGCGCTCGTAATTCAGAGAGCGAGCAGCTTGCATGGTGTGATGACTTGTCGTTAAGCATTCGAGTGTCGCACAAAACATGTATGGGCCGCCTGGTTTGTTTCTGTGTCTAACACCTGTCGGTGGAAGTCGTGCCTGAGCCCCCGAGTCCTCGTCGAGAGATGTGCGTTTGTTTTCGTCTGCAGTCTGTCCCCTCCCTGTCGTCCTTTGTGTCCGTAGCCTTGGTCTGAGGTGTTGTGGCGGAACAAGCTGTGGTTTAAGAAACCGCTCTCGTAGATGGAGCTGGTTTTGTGATTCTTCCGTCTCTACGTGTTGCATTCCTCTCCAGTGTGTGTGCGGCTCTTCTCCAGCTTCGCTTCTCTCTCTTGTCTCTTGTCTGTCAATTAGCCAAAGCCAGTCCCCGAGAACACGGCCACGCGATTTATGTGTGTACAATGTTTTTCCTTTCCGTTTTGCAAGAGCCTCCTCTTCCCGAGCTAAGTGTGTCACGCCGCATCAAGGTCTCGCCTTCTGGTGTTTCATTGAATCCGCTTGGCTCCACCTGCTGCAGTCAGATAAATAGAAAAGGAGTCTATCTCGCCGGCAGCAGACCTTTATAAGCATGCCACAGCATGCACTGGTCTTCTGCGCACAGAGAAGTGGTACTGCTGCAAGGAGAGTGGACAGCTGTTACGTCCCTGATTGCGATGCATGATGCCAGTAGCACTGAACAAGCCTTTCCCCAAGGCAGACTTAATAGAGGAGTGTGAACTCCGCTATTGGTCTCAGTGATAGATGTTCAAATGTTCGTATGCTGAACATCTAATTAAATATATAACGACATCATAATAATTCATTAAAAAAGAAAAAAAAAATAGTGAAATTACTGAGCATCAATGAGGTCTAAAGGGATTTTATTTCTGCCAGTGTGTGGGCAGGGGAGGATGAGGGATTTCCATAGGATTGGTTTACTTCCTCTGAATGTCTTAGCTAGTGTTTGGTTTGTTTGTGTTTTTTATTATTACCCACTCTGGAAAAAAAAAAGCTGATAGGAGGAGGTAGTTGCTCCCAGGGAGTAGCTGCGTCTGACACAAAGGCCAAACTGGGTAACACAAACTCTCGACTTTGCAACAACAGGTATCGTTTGTGTGTGTGTACGTGGGCTGTGTGCGTCTGTACGTGTGCTAAACTCACCCGTAAACCCGCGCCACCCTCCTCCCCGTGCGCGCCATCTGTTAAGTATGGCACCGCCGACCTCATTGGTGTCGAGTCCATCCCTCCACCTCACCATCCCTCGGCAAGGACATCCCGGCTTGGCTGGCGTCGCATTGCCTGTGTCGGTCCTCGTCTGTGTGGCATCAGTGTCGTCTCGCCCGCCGGCGGCTTTTCTCACTGGGACTCTGTGCTTCCTCCTCTCCTCCAGGTATGGGTAAAAAGGACGATCCCAAACTGATGCAAGAGTGGTTCAAGCTGGTGCAGGAGAAAAACGCCCTGGTCCGCTATGAGTCAGAACTCATGATATTGTAAGTATTTCACCTGCGGGATGGATAAGTGAAGCCAAATAACAGATTAGGTGCTTAAAGTTGCTTTGCCAACTCCTATAGTGTCCATGCAGCTTATTGGAGATAGTACTAAAATGTGTATGCACCAGATTTTTGGTTAAAATGTAACTTTTCAAATGTACTAAAAGACCAGATGTCTGGAGCTCCGAGTGTTAAACAGTTGCACTTTGAACAGACTTGACTGTAATTAGCTTTAACTGTGTCTTAAAGTTACCATGATTCTATGTGTACCTGGAAATATGGCAGTTTATCTCATGTCGTTTTGACATTATTGTTCATTGGTACTAAGTATTACTGAGGCCCTGTTCAGTCCAGCTTTAGATACGTGTGTTCACACCAAATGCGTCTCTGGATCCAATCTCGGTTTTGCCATGTGACATCTTTTCTTTACAGTGCAGAGCAAAGTACAAAGTATCAGCATTGTTACTGTACTTTATGTATGACACTGTAATCTCCTCCGACATACACATCCTCTCTCATATATTCAATTCAAGTACAAAATCACAAAGCTTATATCACATGAACATCCCAGCAAAAACATAAATAAACACGGGATCATGTCCAACTCTCCACATCCTGTCAGTAGCAAACATGCCTCCATCTCCTCTTTCATCATTACATAAATTAGTCGCAGAAGCTTTGCTATCTCACAAAATATTGAATGTTTCCAAATCCCTTCATGATGCACGCCCATTTTCTCTTTTAAGATATATGTTACTCTCTCTCTCTGTTGACATGCGCTCGTACCATACACTTAATCCGAGCTCCTAATGTCGACACTAGACACAGAGCTATCAGGCGCTTTGCCTGTATGAGATCAAAGTTAATAAACATATATTCTCTAGCTCTCAGATATTAGATATGTTGGATACATATGCAACAAAATCAAACTGGGATCTAGTGGAATGTTTATTGACAGATTTTTTTCTGATCACATTCCCAAATACAGTGATTAACCATCATCTTAAACACACACGACTCCTCATGCATAAGTGCATGAATAATTAACCGAATCCTGGTACGTTATTAGAATTTAGAGTCGTGTACTTGCATTAAATGCTTTCATTTGTTCATTCTCGTTGAGATTTATTTGCTATTTAGTAGATGAACAGCTACAAGGACAAAATATTTTAGGCTCTTGTTACTAATGACTGAGAATAACGTGTTTGCGATCATTTATAATAGCGGCCTCTTTTTTATGAATGAACGGGGTAAAATCACCCTGTCACACCCTGTCAGGCTTCTGTCCAACACAAACGTGGACCATTCAGCGTCATGTTAGGAACCACTGGCGGCCTTGGGTGCGTTTTAGTTTTAATAATGATCGTTTTTATCGACTGCTGCTGAATGTTGACTGCTTGCTAGCGTTCAAAGCCTCTCAGACTGCAGATTGTTGCCTTTCCTCTTCGGCCAAGTACGTTTTCAAGGGCCCTACCCTTTCCAAACAGTTTCTAAAGCCTGTGCCAGCCTATAACGAGAACTTGACTGGGTGAAGCGGTTGAGTATTTATCGAGTATTTATGTCAAGGCAATTACGAGCTAATGCAAATTACACAAATAATAGTGCAGATTTATTTACCTTCTAATTTTATTATCATCAACATTGCATTATGAGTCTCATATTGTTTGCTAATGAGGAGGTCACAATTATTTTTCAATACAACATTGATATGTGATCCCATTTTCAGTCTATTTAGAGGAAAGAACTTTATTACATTCTGGCAATTCATTAAATTATCCAATATTATCTCATTACCATTGAATAAAAGCTCGTAGATGAATGAATCATCATTCTTGGAACGACCCATAATTGCATTCTGCAGACAAATAAACGAGGAAACGGTGGGAAAACAAAGCTGTAATTCATTAGCGAGGCAAACTTTTTTTTTTTTTTTTTTACATTTTCCGCCTTTCTTTCGTTTCCAAAGCGCCAGAGAGCTGGAGCTGGAGGACAGACAGAGCCGACTGCAGCAGGAGCTCAGGGAGCGAATGGCTGTGGAAGGTGACTATTAGAATACCGATTAGCCGGCAGCTCCGCTCGCTTCGGTCCGTCTCAATCTCACCGCCCGTTTCCTTTTCCCGTCTCAGACCACCTGAAAACGGAGAAGGAGCTCGCTCAGGAGAAGCAGATCCTGAACGAGATGTTGGAGGTGGTGGAGCAGCGCGACGCCCTCGTGGCCCTCCTGGACGAGCAGAGGCTTCGGGAGAAGGAGGAGGACAAGGACCTGGAGGCCGTCATGCTCTCCAAGGGATTCAGCCTCAACTGGGCCTAACAAGGGAGGGAAAAAAAAAAAAAAAAAAAAGTTTTGGGAAATGAGCACGACTTTGTCACGGGCGTCCTCCTCCTCGCCAGGTCTGCCGACGCTCGCCGACACGGGCGGTCGGTGTAAAACTGTCACACCTGCAGCAGTGAATGTGTAAAGAACCCCCCCCTCCCCGACTCGACACACACACTACGGCCGCCTCTGACGCTGGAGCAGTGTGCAGCGTTTACATATCTTCAGGCTCTAGTCTGAGTTAATCACTTGGTAGTTCTGCCTGCTCTGCCTCTCTGTGGGTGGACAGGCGAGCGCGTTCACGACTTTATCGTCCCCGGCCTTCGAAGCGGATCATCTCGAGCTAAGGGGGTGAGTGGGGTGCTTTCGGGGAATGTTTAAAGACTCAAATATTTAAAGGGAAGAGTGCAGTTCGGGTCCTGCTGATGTAAAGCGACTGTAAAAAAAAAAAGAAAAATCTGTGTTTCTGTGTATAGTTGTGTAGGACGTGTCACATATTCAGCAGACGAGGGTCCTGTCATTTCCACTACAGACTGTTAGAGAGGAATGTGAAACAGAGTCTCCAGGCTCGGCCTGACCGGACGGATCCATCCTCTGAAGCAGCAAACACACTTCCGCATCCTCATGAACCACAAACATGCCATAAAAAAAAAAAGCTCCGCGCTATTTCCCCTACAGCTTGTTTAGTGAGTCGACGCTAAGAATTCATTAAATATGGCCATGGGTTTTTTTTTTTTTTTTTTTTTTTTTATGTATTTATTATTTTTGTTTGCTTTTAACAGTTTTTTTCTTTTTTTTTTTTTTGCATTCACAGGAGAGTGCCCAGAATCTCATTATCTTGCACTTGTGCGTTGCTCCCGTGCACTCATAAGCCACTGCACGTCAGGAGCAGAGGCTGCAGGCACATAGAAAAAGTTTGTCTTTGAAACCTAGGACGTCGAGGACAGACTTGACTTTTGAGTGTGAACATTTATGCGTTTTCCTCGATGATGACGGGCCGCTCCGTGAGACGCCGCTCACTGTACGTGACACTGACGGTTTACAGATCCTTACTCATGTTCAATGTAATATTTTAACGGTTCCTGCTACGAGTAAACAGCAAAGCGAGTTAACACGCGAAAAGGGTTCTTGTTTTAACAGTGTCATGTTCTTAATGGATCACTGCTGTTAACGGGAGATCATATCACTCAATTTGTGCCACAGGACTGTCTCCGCTACCAGTATCTAAGGACTACGCCACACACACACTACGGGACAATAAATGGCAGTGTTAATACTTCACCTTTGAACGAGATGCCTTTTTTTCATTTTCATTCTTCTTGAATTATAGTTTAGTTTAGCTGTTTTTCTCCACTCCAGATACTTTTATATCACACAGAAAAAACCCAAACGGATCATTTAAAACGGGGCAAAGTGCTTTACGAGCGATTTGCATCAACCACTTTTATCTGGTGGCTCAAGTAACAGCAGTAAAACCCCTCTGTTTTACAGCACAGAAACACTAGAGGCTATATTTATGACTTATGGTATGAGCTGTGAATAAGAGAAACGAAGTTACATAACTTTAAGGGTCGTTTGTTTTAGATGGCGTGTGATGCGTTTGACACGATTGTATTGATATTTATTAACATGTGTGCAAATTGTATTATATGTATAAAAAAAAACAACAAAAAAAATTGAATCCTAATTTTTAAACTGTTCGGTTGACACATGACTTGTAATGTAAATGCTTCATGTAGCTGAGACGCATAGGGGTGTTGGATGTATGCTGAAGACGGCAATAAAACAATGCAGTTGTTCTTTTCACTTCGTCTGTCCACTGAAATCCGGCTGTTTAATTGTAGTTTGGTTATGGGTTATGAGTCTGAAGGTTAGAGCTACTATTGAATGACCCCCCCCCCCCCTTGAGTCCTAGCCAGCCCGACATCTCACTACTGCTCCAATTTCATAAATAATTGGGTGTTTATTTCTGCAGAGAACATCATGTACTGTGGCAAAGAAAATGAACTGTAAACCCAAATTCATACACTGCTTATATAATGCAGTCAGACCACATGGAAGAAGAGATGGAAGAGAAACAGCCTGTTAACGGCGGTTAAGTGTTTCATGAAGTTGGAGGGCTCATATGAGAGAATAAACAAAGGCACAAGCGAAAAAGTCTTTATAGATCCCAGTGTTAAAATAGAAAAATATCTTAAATTTTCGATAATGCACTCAACATGAACTTTGCTGCGTCTTGTCCTACTGGTTACTGTCTGTTATATTCTCTTAACCGTTACTGATGTCACCAAGTCCAAAAAAGCATTGAATAAGGTCAGCTGGACTTGTAGAATTTTCTTGAAATTTTCTTGAATTTTCTTGAATTTTCAAGAAAATTCTACAAGTCCAGCTGACCTTATTCAACGCTTTTTTGGATTACCATGACCTGGATGACTGAGAACCTTCACAGACATGATGTCACCAAGGATCCGTTTTTCCTCTAGTGATTAAGACAACTGGTTTCTCTGAACACATCTGGACAAGTAAACGACACGACACAGTGTAAAATAGATGGAATAGTCCTTTAATAAGTAATCGACCCTTTTATGGCCTACATCCAGCTTACATCACGGCAGTTAGCTGGAGGCTAAACCCACAGCGGGTACCGTTATCAAAATCGTCATCTTGTTGTTTGTATCAGTGGTTCTCACCTGGTCTGGCTCTGGGACCCACTATCACCCCTTAATGACAAGCATTTAATGACCCAACATTTTCAACTTCTCAGATTTATTTATTGTGCAGTTTGAACCTGACGTAGTAGAATAGAATATCACAGAAATATAATAAACCAAAACAACCAGCAAGTGGCAATGCTAGAGAGGGAACTATCCCCTCTCTAGCATTGCCACTTGCTGCATTTTAATTAAAACCAAAATGCCTCTCTTCAGTAACTTCAGCCTTTTCTTATTTAACAGACTCAACAGAGCTTTCATGCACAAACACAAAATAAAAAAAGTCTCAAATGTAGCTTTAGCCGAGTACCCACAACAATGTGCTATTACAACTATTCGGTCATTTATTCAAGCATTAATCATAAGGCTGACATGACAGTCAGTACATTTCACTAACAGCCATTTTTCACAGACTCAGTTGGTGTTTCCATGCAAAATTAATGAAATCCACATCCCATATAATCTGCATCGTACCTGTGTTGCACCATGCTAAATTAGCATCATGGAAACAAACTTTAGGGATGGCCACCTACTGGCAAGTGAAACGATGTCACCATGGCACGGTTGATTTTTATTTTTATTTTTTTTTTCTTAACAAAGCATAGCATTAACCAGCGACCTATTGAAAACAGGCCTGCGATCCACTTTTGGGTTGTGATCCACCAGTTGAGAATCACTGGCTGATATTCCGCCGTTAGCCTTAATTACAGCATACATTCACTTTACTCACAAGATTTATTTCCATCCAACGTTGCATTAATTTTTCACCAGCATCTTGTATTGATGATGAGTCTGACCACTGATCAAAGCCTTCTCCAGCACATCCCATTGATTCTCAATAGGGTTAAAGTCTGGAGTCTGTGATATTGAAATATGCCCGCGCTATAGGGGAAATCTAAATGGTTGTTTTGAAAAAAGAAACCTCATTGCATTTGGGGTTAAATAACTTGTTGCCAGCTGAAAAATAATCACCACAGCAGTAATTATCCAATAGGAGGCGTGTACCTATTTGCTTAGTTAAACCTAGGTGGTGATTTATTTAAGTGCAGCTCCAAACTAAAATGTAAGCACATACAAGTTGCCACTGTGAGTCAAAAATATTGGAGAACTTTTGGCTAAACACAAGAAAATTATTAGATGATCATTAAAAATAGCTCATACCAGAAAAGTTGGTGTAATGTGCTGCACTGATACTTTGAGAGCGAGATCCATTTACTTAATATTTTGCTAAATGTAACACAGCTAACAACATTTTGCTTTTTCAGTTAGCTCCTGACCATTATCCCATGTAATAGCCTCCATTGGCATTAGCCTCTACAACTGCTGCATATATAAGACATTTGTAGTTAACTACGCTTAACAAATGAGATGTAGGTTACTTACCTACCAGCCATGCTAGTGCAGTTAGCTGTCTCAATGTAGGTTCGTTTTCCTGCTTAGACAGAACTTCGGCTTGCACGTCACAAAACTCAACTGTTGTATCTATGTTAGTTAAGTCTAGAACCATTTAGGCATAATTTTAGACATATTTTCATTTTCTCTTTGGTGTGCATGCTTGGTTTCATTTTCAACTAGCCAGCCATTGTTCAGTGGGTAATTCTATCATATCCTCCATTCATTGTGTTATTGAGCACAGGAAGGCTTTTCATATCCTGTCTATTAATGATGATTACTAACCACAGACAGTATAATAGAATAGAACAGAATAGAATTCCCTTTATTGTCATTATACGGTGTACAACAAGAGTTTCTCCTTTTCAGTGCAAAAAAACTCAAGTACGGTACATACAAAGTAGAACAGTGCAAAGAAGGTATTTACAAAGATTTACAAGCTAAAGTTAAAATACTAATACTAAAAAATATGAAAATATACAAGAATTATAAAATATATCTTGTTTTTTATATATATATAGCAGCTCTGGTAAAAATGTAAACATGTATTGCACAGTTAAGGGATCTGTTTAAAATTTTTTTAAAAAAAAATTGGCAAACGAAACAGACCCAGAGGGGATTTTTATTTGATTTATTTATTATTTTTTCTTTTTGTCACAACACGTGTAAAGATGAATTAGATTAAATCTTACTTCACGTGTGGTTTTAAAGGGGGTTGCTCATGCACTTATTTTGAAAAAAGACAAAGTGCTAAAGGTAAGTTCCGGTTTTTCTTCCGCGTTAATATTAACTTGTATACAGTCAATGGCTTTAACTGACCAGCCGCAAACTTGTAACTCCACGAAGAAGAGTTCGACAGCTGGAAGAAGGACGTAAAAATGGCTGGCTCGAGTTTCAGAGACTGTCAGGTTAGTGTTGGAAGTGGCTGCAAGAAAGAGAGAAAACAGTGTGCAAGAGAATAGTTTAACGAAACTCGCTGTGTATTTGTCGTGTAATTAATCTGCAGTCGGGTTTTGAACGTAACCGTTAATGAAGTATATACATCTGTTGGTTTGGATTAAAATGTGTTATAGCTATGTGTTTACACAAAGTAGTGTTTCACATATTGATAGTGAATTAAATAAGGATATGGACGTTCACTGAGTTAGGAGTTTTTTTTTTATTAAAGTTAGCAAAATCTGCTTATTTTAACACACAGATGTCAAACATAGGGTCCGCGGGCATAAAGCGGCCGCCAGAGACCGTGTTATCTGCATGAATTTGCAAAAGTACGAAAATTGCTTAGAAGACTGCAATTTCTTCCAATAAAAATAAGTAATTCCTCCACTTTTTGTAGTAAGAGAAGTGGACAGAATGCAACACTGAGACCCTATTTATCAAGTGTCTTAGAGGACCATTTTAGTCTGAAGTGGGAATTTGTGGAATTTAGTTCTACTCTCTAACAGTACTCTCAAACTTAAGAATCACCTCTTCAGATATTTAAAAGACCTGTAGAGGCGTCCTAAGTGGTGGAGGAAGTCACTGAGAGTCTCCTTCTGAAAGCAGAAGGACGTTTTGTCTTTTTTGATAACGTGCAGCTGATGAAACAACATTGTTTGGACGGAGTGGGTGTTATCTAGAGCTTTCACACTAGAATTAAAAGTCATCACAATGCATCGATATCTCGCTGCAGGAAAAGTGTAACGCTGAGGACCATCACAACCGTCAATTAGCAGAATTGTTATGGAAACAACAATAATGACCCTCACTGCTCCTTCAACAGGAGCAAACTGCGTTCATGCAAACAGCTGGCTTCCCTGGAGTAGTCGGTGCAAACGACCGACGGAACACGTGTTAGGATTATTACTCCAAGTGTGGATGAGAACATTAATGTGAACAGGAAAAGGTACCACAGTATCAACACAGAAGTGGTTTTTGATGCAGACTGCAACATCTTGGATGTGTTAGGCCCAGACTAATTTTAGGTAGCAAGCATCCTGTTAGCCACACTAGCTACACTCTGTTGTTGTTTTGGCTCCGGGTACAGTTTTATAAGGTCGGTAAATGTCTCAGGAACCCACAAGCAGCAGCAGCAGGAACATGCAGCAGCACAACCCGGGCATTATGTTATTTGTTTTCATTATCAGTGATAAAACCGATAACGATATGAACAGATATTACAAACATAGGCTGATATCGTCCGATATTATCGGTTGGCCGATATTATCGGTTGGCCGATATTATTGGACATCCCTAGTTATTATACTGCTATGTTGCTGGTCCGGCTCACTTGTGATCAAATTGGGCTGTATGTATTAGTTTGACACCCTTGTTTTCACAGGAATTCATGACTTTTAGTTTTGGTATCACACTTCCTGTTTCTTGCAGGCATGGAGGGCAGAAGGCCTCGCGCTGTCCACCACCAGTAATGAGGCTTGCAAACTGTATGACGCCATACTCACGCAGGTAGCCCACGAACACCTCCCAAACATCCAGATCTGCAGATGAATGTATGTATGTATGTATGAATGAATGAAACGTAACTGTGTATTGTTCCTAGTATGTGAAATGGCGCAACGACGAAACCGTGGGAGGATTTGATGGATGCATTTCTGCAATCAAGGCGGCCGACCCTAATTTTGGTAAATATATGAACACATGCACCGATCAGCCACAACATTAAAACCACTGACAGGAGAACATTGATCATTTTGTGACAATTTTGTGACTACTGGGATATGTTGGCGTTTGTGTAGATATTACTAAGAAATGTAGCACCCAGCTCGACACAAAGGAGACCTACACAGTATTAGGGTGGTGGTCATAATGTTATGCCTGATTGGTGTACACACACTGTACAGCCCATTAGGAACTCTAGGGAAAACGAATGCATTCTAATGTATCAATGTCAAAGTGTTTCTGTTGTTATGAGTAGCCCACTGGCTAAAATGGGGTTGTGAAAGTGACAGAACACAACACAACACAGTTCAATAGTACTACACACCGCAGCCTCCAAAATGAAAACACTGTCGAATTGGTTAATTTAAACAAATGCTGAATACTGCAACCTTCAAAAGGTTAAGATTTAGTGCAGGTCCCGTTATATTAGAGCCCATTTGTTTTCACTAGTGCACCTAATGGACTGTCTAGTGAGTGTATGTCAGTCATTTATTTTATCAGATCCTTAATTTAATTAAATAAGCCTCGGATGAGGCACAGGAATGGCTCAGAGGCAAAGTTAAGCAAAAAGTCAAGTCATGTTAGACGTTAAGGATGAATAAAGAAGGAAGGGATAAAGATGAGCTTAATTTATCTACTGCCAAAATAACCTTATTAAAGAATGATTGTGACCCTGTGTACTTGGATGGAGGAGTTCAGGTCTCCACTGTTGTTCATTAGTTAGAAGTCTGTCGGGTTTAGCCCTCTTCAAGTGTTTTAAATGTTTAGTTCTTCTCATGCAAATGAATCAAATCTGACTTGTGCACGCTCAACACATTGAACATGCTCTGGAGGAGCTGCTTTTGAATTGTTCAGAATGTGAGATTTTAAACAATTCAAACTCATGGTCACGTTGCCTGCAGGAAGTGTAAACAGCAGGTAAATCCAGTCTGGATATATAAATGAAGCCAAGTTGTCTCTGCTGGTGTCCTTGTTTAAACTCGGTCGTGGATGGAAAGCAAAGCGTAGATTTAGCACCACTACAAACACTGTGATCACATAAATAGACACTTTAGTTGTTGTTGCAGAATGGCTAAACGCTGAACCATTGTCCTTAGAGAGCTCATTTAAAATCAAATCCTAAGTAAATCAACACTGAACTACGGCGCACTGTCATTAGGCACACAGCGAGGATGAAAGCCCTTAGGAAAGTTAACTAGGTAGCTGCAGAAGAGCGGCCTTCTTCTCGTCTTGTTACCACCCACAGGCAAAGCTTTCAATGTGCATATGATTTTTTTAATTTTAACTTTTCTGTTGCAGTGGAGAAATCAAAGAACAAAAGACCAGTGTTTTGTTTTTTTTTTAATCTGTTTTTCCTGTAGTTATGGGCCATGTGATCAGCACCGGGCTGGAGCTGGTTGCAACAACAAGCAGCACCCGGCTGGATGAGCGCCTGGCCAGCGCTGTGAAGCAAACAGTGGAGCTTGCAAACAGCCAAGACCTCTCCCCCAGAGAAAGGCTCCATGTCAAAGCTATGGAGCTTTTCTCACATGGGTAAGATCCAGAAACAGGATGCTGTTTGAAAAACAGTTAACACGGAGGGATGGACAATACTAACAAATTTAAGAGGCCACTGGTTTCTCAAAGAGGGGTCTTAAAAGCACTAAAACCTTTGGAAGTTGTAATAGTGGATCCAAAACACTGTTGAGTTGGTGCGAGTGCAGTTGTTTTACATAGAGGTTATGCATTGACATCATTTCCTCCCAGGGCCACGCCCCCATGAGTGGCAAAAACATGGTGAAATGTAGCCGTAAATACAGCAAGACCAGGAAAAATGTGGATTATCAGATCAAATTAAGGACAATTGGACATAAATCAGTTCTCTTGATATTTATATGGACCTGTATCAACATAAATACTATACTTATACTAAAGTATGACTTTGGTACTTTAAACAACACAGCTCCAACAGCTTTGCGCCCTTATTTGGAAAAGTGGATTAGCCTCAGTTTCAGTTAGTTTAATGTAGTTTTAGTGCATTTCATTTTATAATAAATGTAGCTAAATAAAAGTTGCTAACGCTAAGAGCTTTACTGAGAAGTAACATATGACTTCATCAAAAAAATGCAGCATAAATTAGTATTATCTGACACCAGGTTTCAGTTGTTTCGTCCAATGCATCGATCAATTTACTTCTCTTTTCTTTGGCTTACAGGAGTAAATATGTTTCTGACTGCTTTTCAAATCAGTTGGTACAGTCAAACGCCCAACAGCTCTTCCTCACTTTTTTAAATTAATTTTGCAATTTAGACACGATTAAAGCCTATGATGATCACTCAGTGTTCGTAACCACGGAGACTTCAGCCAGCTGTGACGTCATGTGCATAACCTCTATACATATCAAATTATCCAATCAAACCAAATGTTCTTAACCTCCGTAGGTGATGAAACTGTTAAATTGCAAGGAGCTGAAGGGAAAATGCGATTTTGTGATTCCAGTATCATCTAAACTCTTCAACGCTCAGAAATCTTTGCAAAGACCTGCAGGAGGACAGGGACAGTCAGGGTCATAGAGCCTTAATACGTGAGAGACGTAGGAAGCAAGAATAAGTGTGTTGTGATACTCTTGTTCTCTCTGCTCTTTGTACATGTTAAAAGCTCGGCAACAGCGTTTTGTGTCAACCATAGTCTATTTATATTTAGCTGCTGGAACCAGAATAAAGTACACTCCAGTAGCCAAGTATGGCAGAGATAAAAGCATGGATGACAAAGTCTGAAGTGGAAAGGGATGACATGATTAAGTTGGGAAAAGCAAACATTGGTCACCTGAGATTCAAAAAACATTAGCAACATTTTTAACAAGTAAGTTTTACTCTTAAATAAGTGTATAATCACTTTAATGTGAAATAACAAGATTGCTTATTAGAACTGCTTATATCAAACTATGTAATGATCTCCCCAACAGAAGGACTTTTCCTCCTATGTCTTTGTCACGAGTGAAGTCTATAGTTCATTCAGTGTTTAAACAGAGATGATTTTCTCTGAGCCGGAGGAAGTGGGCTCCCTGCAAAGAAATGGCCTCTTTTTGTATAACGCAAAACTACAATTTATCCAATTATATCCATTCATTTCCTTAATCGCTCCTAGTCTGTGCCCGTGTGATGCAGTCACATTCATCCGTTCGCATGACAACTTTTATGTAAAATTTAATCCCTGTCTAGCAAGTAATATCTGTGTTTTATCTTCCCTGGCTTATTTCCCCACGGTGTAATCAAATGCACTGTAATATTGAGGAGCTCTCTTGGAGAATACTTCCCTCACAAAGCTTATTTACACGCGTGGTTTGTCTTTCATTGCTTCCCAGGAATTTTCCAAAAGCCTGCGATACATGGGAAGATATTCTGGTGGATCATCCCACTGATATGTTGGCCCTCAAGTTTTCCCATGACGCTTACTTCTACATGGGAGCCCAGACCCAGATGAGGGACTCGGTGGCGAGGGTGCTTCCCTACTGGAAACCACATATGCCTTTATCTGGGTACAAACGACCACACAAGCATAATAAATAGAGAATCATGTTTTGTAATAATAGGACATATTTTATTGCAGTGAGTATATTTGGATGCATTTGGCTGTATATGTTCTCAGCTATCTAAAAGGAATATACTCCTTTGGTCTCCTGGAGACTCGCTTCTACGACCAGGCTGAGAAAGTGGCCATGGAGGTGAGGTTTTTCATTTAAGTCCATCGCACACGCCGCGCCGGAGGTGTGTGTGTGCGCCGAGCCGCCTGTGCCTGCGCTGATTGTGTCCGATTCCAATTCTGCAAGTAATTTGCAACAACAGGAAGCAGGGTCACTTGAAAAGAGATTGTGGAACATCATAGATGAAATGAGAGATAGCAGCTGTGAGTTGAACTTGCAATTGAATCGTCCTTTTACTCCGCTGTAAGAAACGCGCCTTTTTTTTTTTCTTTTTTTTTTTTGGACACCAGGTTTATTGCAAACTGTTAAAACTCTTGTGCAGGGCCTCGCTCTAACCCCGGACGATGCCTGGTCCGTTCATTCCGTTGCCCATGTATATGAGATGAAGGCAGAGGTGGAGAAAGGCTTGAAGTTCATGGAGGCCAGAGAGAAAGACTGGCAGGTATTTAAAGTAACCTCATAGAGCTCCAGACAGAAATGAATTAAATCACAGCGAGCGAAATAGCCCCAGGAAGAAAAATATTTTTAAAATATGCAATATTTATTTCCAGGTGTCTGACGTGCTGGCCAGTCACAACTATTGGCACTGGGCTCTGTACTTCATAGAGAAGGTAAAGATTATAATGAGTTTTTCAGTCAAGCGTATACTTGGCAGCAGGAGTGTTTGTGGAACTTGTATTTATGATATCGTCTCCCGTGGGTAATTTGAAGGCTGGAGTTGATTATATCAAGAGATTAATTTGTGTTTGCATCTGTGCAATACAGTTTATCAACCTTATCCCTCAAGTCTGAAATTATTAATATTCGTCCTCTTCTCTTCCTCCTCCACAGGAGCAATATGAAGCCGCTCTCCAAATATACGATTCTCAGGTTGGTTTGATGTTGAGAGTTTGCATGAAAATTTGAACGGTGTATATGCCCGAGTTGTTTCAAGAACGATACCAGAAGTGACTAAAAACAATGTGTTAGGTTCAGTGTGAGTGAAGAGGAAAAGTGCAAGATGGGAGCAAATGGAAGTCAAGGAACCACAACAACCGTCTCGGTGTCAGCTGCCAAAGACGATCATTTTATTCATCTCTTAAAAATAGTTGAGACAATTTGAAAGTAAACCTCTTTGATGTCCTGAACCTTTACAAGAACATTTCACGAAGTTACTTACCATTGCTGTAACTTTGAGTCCCGGTGGAAATTGTTACATCAAGTCAGCTGAAATTCATGAATGTTTAAGCGCTCATGTCAGGGGAATCTAGCAAAACATACATGACTTTTTGAAAATGTGATTCCTCGGGAAAATGTCATTATGTGGCGGTTACATCATTCAGGCTTCAGCATGAAAACTCAAAGTGTGTCTTGTTTCCCCAAAGGTCCTGAGACGTTGTAAAGCCTCGGGATCCATGTTGGACACTGTCGATGCTTGTTCGATGCTCTGCAGGCTGGAAATGGAGGGTGAGGCACAGAACAACGTGGACGTACAAACATTTTGCTTTTCGAATTTCTGCCGATTCTGCCTGATGGAAACGCAGGAGCCTTTGCTAATGTGTTGCTAATGGGCTGACGGGCGACTGTAACATCTAATTTGAGACAATTTAAGAAAGTATGGCTTTAAATGAAACCGCTAATGAGGTGAGATAATCTCATGCTTTCATACTTCATTAATCAGAACCCCGGTCCTGGAAATGAGGCTAATTAGCAGAACCTCTAACCAAATTGTTTTACTGCCTCTGTTGTAGAGACGAAGCCCGGAAATGAAAAATAAATTCTCATACGTTTGCAGCCCTCCGAGCGATCTTTGTGTTTGTGTTTGCTGCGTGATTTCAGGCGTGTGCGTGAAGGACCGTTGGCGGGAGCTGCTCCAGGTGACGCAGCCGCACACCGACGATCACGTGACCCTGTTTAACGACCTCCACTTCCTCATGGTGTCACTGGGAGCGAAAGAGAGCGGGACGAGTCGGCGTCTGCTGGAGGGCCTGCAGGAGTTGGCTAAGTGAGTTCCGCGCCATTTCTTCTCCCCTCTGCACACCTCGACGCTCAGCCAGTCAGCCTTACGTAAGAGCGAGCCTTATGTAAAAACGGAGGCAGAAACAAGGCCGAGCGTAGGCTGGAAGATGGAGAAAGAACGCAGCTAGAAACAGGATCGCAGCCTTTCTCAAGGAATGGGGTTGTCTCTCTGTGGCAGATGTACCGGTAGCAGCTGCCGCCTCTGTGGGGGTCTGCGGTTATAATGTTCCGGCGTCTCGACCATTAACAGCCTGTACCCCGGTTCTTTGTCCGTCACGAAAAGCCACAGAAAAGCTGCCATTTAAAACCAGTCCTTAAAGTCGTCATGTTTTTCAGGGTTGCGTAATAAATGTTGTATCACCCTGAGAGTCTCGAGTTTCTCTTCGCCACAGCTCTGCTCTGAATCATCAGCAAAGCTGCAGACAGTTTCAAGCTTTGCATTTCCTCAACCCCATCACTCACTTTTATGACCTTGCTTTGGGAGGATTGCGCAGTTTTACATAATCCATATTTTTTTTTTGCCACAATGTAATTTTACAGTCTGAGGCAGTGACTCTAGGCATTTGCTAATCCAAGAAAGCTTCCAAACAGTATGTAATATTTGGCCCCTACATTGAAATGAATCCTTCTCAGATGTTTGCATTCAGAGTTCAGGAAAATAATGATTTAGCATCGTTGTAAAACTGTAGAAACAAACCAACTCTTTTCTGTAAATTTTCACACTTTTCACATTACATGATACAGGAGTTAACATGTTAGCGTCGTATTTATTTTACGCAAAAATAAATCTCTCGTCCTCATATTTTCAACAAACATATATTTTCTTTTTTCTTTTTTTTATTTGAACTGGTCTTTTCTTTCACAGGGAGCCAGGGGACAATCAGCAACTTCAGCTTGCTGGAACTATAGGTGTACCGATGTGTCAGGCCATGATGGAGTACGACCAGGGCAACTACAACCGAGCCGTGGAGATATTGTACCCTCTGCGCTACCGCGTTGTAGACATAGGGGGCAGTGATGCACAGGTGAGGCCCACGGAAAGGAGAAGCTGCGAGTTAGTTCAAAGCAAACATGAAAAAGTCGACTAAATTCGAGCCCAAACTAAAGTGCGGCTCTCTTATTGCACAGTTGAAAAGCTCCCAGCCTTGAGGCTTTACCTTCTTTAAAAACCATTGATCATACTATATTGTGTTTTCTTAGATAAAAGAGAACTCCTAGTCTCTGTATTAAAAAAAAAAAAGTGGCCAGGGGTGAAGAGCGCTGTGCATAAGAGCAACCATCTTTCAGTCTAGGAACATACCATATAGTGTGAGAATGTGGAGCACGGTGCACCGGTATATGAATAATGAATCCTCGTGATGGATGCTGATGGACTTCATGCATTTTATGGCCTTTGTGTTGTGAGAGCCAGTCTCTGCGGTGCAGCTGTAAACATACAATGCAACACAAAAAAGGTAGAAAGACGCATAGTCTCCGAAGAGGTTTGTGTTTTCTAATGGCTCCGTGTACTGTTGTTTACAGAGGGATCTGTTCAATCAACTTCTTATTCATGCAGCCGTGAAGTCAGAGAATAAGCACCACCAGAAGCTGGGGAGGTAATGCACATCAGGGATTTCTCTCCAGACATCCGTCTTTTCTAGTTTCAGCATGCTGTCTGGGCCATGCATGCTTGTATGTGGGATTCTGCTGAGAGATTGTGTGAGAAAAGAGAAATATCTTTATTTGAACTGCAGGATTTCATCATGCTATTGTGCGCTTGCTGTTGGGACTGGGGTCCGTGTGCATGCACAACACAAGCTGTTTTTGTGCTCCCATTACGTAACCGGCTTCCCTTGTCTGTACACCATGTTGTACTTTCATTATTGATCACATTCGCCTCTCGGTCTGTAGTCTCTTTGAATCTGTGTTCATCTCTTTGCACTGTCTTGTGCTGTGCTGAATTCCCCCAGATGTCTTCTGGTGGAGCGCGATGCCGCGAGGCCGAACTCCCCCCTGACCCAGCGTCTGATGCAGAGAGCTCTGGCCCTTCACAACTAGAGTGACTGTGAGGTGCACAGAGCACTGTCCATGCAAAAAACATCAAAACACCACTGTTAGCTCATGTACCAGTGTTTGGCTTCGGTCGACTTCGTCGAGAACTCGCAAGAGCTTTACACACTTGTCAGAACAGCTGATAGCCATCATAAACATTTTTGACTTCCATATTAAATGAATGATCAGTGAAGAAACGTTTAACAGCTGGAATGAAGTCAGTGTTTAAATGTATGTAAATCATTTTATTAGCTTTTTCTTGATTAGCTTAAGTTTAAGTTGCCTTTATTACCACGATAAGTAGCCTTAATGTACTATATTATCACTTCCTTTATGTGTGCTGATTTTTCAAGCTAAAAAATCGATGCTTCTAATCGACGTAGACTACGCAGAATTAGTTTTAACTGAATTTTATTAACACATTTAAATGAAAAATACTCTCAGAATCAATGTCAATACAAAAACCATGTTTAAAAACCAATAAATACACTTTATGCCATTTTTTTATGTGGGCGACCACTTAAGATCTGCACTCTAACTTTGCAAAGATGCGGCTGCGAAACAAGAGATGTCCTTGCCCGTGTCGGTGGACTCCCGTGAAGTGCTGCTCTTTTTCTCCCCCGCGTCGGCGCGCTCTCAAAACACCGAGGTAATCTCATCTTGGATCTGAGAGATCAGGATCTGGGACAGCACGATGCCTGCAATCTAGAGGACAGCGGCAGCCACTTTAGATTAAGGAACAGACGCCCTGTAACTGTACAGCCTGTGCCGAACATCTCAAGGTCCCTCGAAGGGTGTCGTCACGCACGCTCGGCGCTGGGAGGAGAACGGTTTGGAAATTAGATACGCCTCTTTGCAGCGAGCCTCTTTAAATAACTGCATACTTCTTTTTTTTTTTTCTTTTTTTTTCCTTATTTGCTCGAAAACTCGCACATTTGCTGGACAGCTTTTAGCAGAGCCTTTTTAATAATTAACAGTTTGATCTGACTTCCCACCGAGCAGCTGAGTGAATGTTTAGTGAGGATGTGCAATACTTAAAAAAAAAAAAGAAAAAAAGTTTGATTTACAGCACATCAAAGCAACTGTAACACTAATGCAACAGGGACGTTCACATGCCTCCCTCCATTGGGGACCCGATCAGACAGACCGGAGCGAGAATATTCAGGCTGAGGATCCAGCGGCAGATCTGCAAGCTGACCGAGAATCTCTGTACCTAAATCATTGTGATGAGTAAGTGTACTAATTATTTAGTGGCAGCTCCTGATGAGTGCTAATTTGATTTTATGGTCAATCTAACATACTGACTTGAGTTATCAACAGCGCTTAACGCTTTGGGATTTGAGGTGCTCCGTGCAGCAATCCATCAGTATCCTCCTCCGATATATAACGTTACATTATCACACGCGGGCTTCTAACTCGCATTAACCCGCACGTTTGATCTAAGAAAATGTAATAAAAGAATAATGTGCGGTGAAACTTTCATTGCTCCATCGTGCCTAGTTATATGTAGCGTGTCTAGGTGTGAGCCTCTCTTTTTAAATCACTTCTTTCCCAGTGGCCTCACACTAACCCCAGTCCTTATCAGTTTCTTCAAGAATAAGATTTTCATTCGATTTTTTTTTCTTCTTTCTTTGTGTGCAAGGACAAAGACATTTTATGTGAGACAATCTGAACTTGCGCCGGAAAAGTTGTTGAAAGCTCTCAGATTGATGTTCTTTTGCGGGTTACTGCAGGAACAGTGCAGATTGATGAAGCGTTGCTCAGGCTCACGTCCGAATGCACCGTACGAGTCTGAGGGAGCAGCTCCAGCCAATACGTTGATCGCTGCACCCTCCATCCAGCGATCCTCCACTGATACCCGCATTGACTTACGCGTGTGCGTAAGTTAATGCAAGGCTTGACTCATCTAGGCCCAGAATTATCTGAGTTAAGCAATGGCAGGAGACCATTTGGAATTAGTGCAAACCTGCGTTAATAAGTGCAAGTGTGGGGTTACCTGAGGCAAGGCCAGACCCAGGGCGAGAGCCCCGACCAGCAACAGATGAGTTTCGATCCACAGCACTGCTCTGTCTGCACAGCCTACTGGGTAGATTGACTTGTTTGCCTCCTGGTACTTTTGGGCTTGGACCCCAAAACCGCACATGGTGTTGATCACCACCTGTAAAAGACACAAGTGATTACCAAGTTGATCTTATCACGTTTCACCCGTCTGTAGTGTTTACAAACAGACGCCTGAATCAGAGCCGTCGAGAGGCTCTGGACTGTTGCAGGATGCCGCTGCACCATGCAGGTGCAGACTGCCACCAGCAGGTTGCAGCACTGCATCAGCTCTTCTGTTGTTTAATTAATTGATTTTTCACCCGTGTAGAAAAAAGGTTGCTGTGATCTGTTTTCCGTGTAGCACGATGTTTAATCAATATCAGAGTGATGGACCTACATGAATTTTAGTTATTCTGTCAGGGGTGCCTTTCACGGCACGCTGCTGTGTCTGCAAAAGATGAGAGACATGTTTTGGATGCGGATTTGTGCGCTTGTGTGCGCTTGTAAATGTGTGTATTCATGCATGCGTGAGTACATCATTTGCATACATACTGCTTGTGCGCTACCATGCAGACGTCACAATTTTATGCATGTGCAGACGGATGCGGTGTTGATTCTGTGAATACGAAGTATCATGAAAGGAGGTTTGAAGACGGGAAAGTCATTACAGCCAACGTACTGGAAAGGTTTCAAATGCGTCTACAGGCATGGCGTCATCACACCTAATGCTCTTTCTGTTGATTAACTTCAGCCTGTCACTGCTTTTATTCTATATGTAGCTTTTAAATTTTCAGACATTATTCCCTTGATCATTTTGTTATTCTGAACTTAGATGCAGAACACCTTGGGTTCAGCATGTGAGGCATCAGATTCACACACCGATCGTTCTTCAAAGGGAGAAACTGGTGATCAGACCAGATCGGTGCATGACAACCTAGAAACCCTAAAGGGAAGGAAACTAATGCCACCTCGGTTTAAACCTGCAAACGCAGACATGCTGTTGCCTCAAGGCAAAGAAAACAAAAATAAAATCTAAAATATAAAACACTTGGTTTGACAAACCTGTGCACGTATCCACTGGCTAAATAATGCAAACGCTGTTTGTTACAGACAAGTCTGACTACATGTCTGCATCTACACACTATTACCACCACTTCTATCAGGTGTTGTTATTGATTTATTTTCTTTGATTCATGTTTGTTTCATTATGTAATTTCTTTTAACCCTTAACCCTTTATGGAGTTGTGGAAAATTGACATCAGCAGGCGCAGCTCCAGACTCATTTGAATCAAGCCTGTGCAGTTGACAGCGTGGCTCTTCTCCCGTCTGCATGAAAGGAAAGCCATTATTTTTCTTATTTTCAAGATGGAACACATGAGCGTTTTGTGTTACGATGAAAAGCTGGGTTTGTGTGTGAATGCGAAACTCTTAAGTACAGGTCCAGAGTGTAACATTTGTAGACAGATAGCGTACAGGTTTTACTTCAAGACATTACTTCAAAAACCTCCTTTTAGAGGTCAGTGACATGCTCTTACATGGCACTTCTCTCGGTTCTACTCTTAGCAACTAACAATGTTTCTTATTCACACTTATTCTCACCGGTGGTGAGAGCTGCCTTGTAAGGTGCTCGTCTGCCATCGTAAGCAGCCTCAGCTTCGCCGTTACCCAGGGGGCACTGGGGGTACGTGGCCCGAGCCACTCAAACAGCTCGACGGATGTTGCTGGATGACATCCAACATTGTGTGAGACCTCGTTTGAAGGAGTGTTTTACGGTTTTCCATGCAGATTGTGTCGTCGCTGTGTGTGTGTGTGTGTGTGTGTGTGTGTGTTATGATTCTCCATAGAAAAGAACAGACCTCTCCAGGAACAGGAGTGCAGCAGGAGTAAGGCACGGCACAGCGCTCCGAGCTGGGGTTCTCATGTGTGCAATTAAAGTAGAGATTCCAAGACCAGTCCGTGTAGTTGTTCCAGCCACAACACTGGAACTGAGGAAGGATTAGAGAGAGGAGGAGAAGCACTGAGGTACATTCTGATATACAACCTTTAACACGTTCTAACAAACATACAAAAAGAGGACTTACACACATACTTTTCTTATGTACGTTTATGTTACTTACAATTGGGGGACTTCCTCAACACACATTCTTCAAGTGGGGACTCGCACACATACGTATTCCCACTTTCATGCAAAGTGGGGGACTTACACACATACACACAATCTCAAGGTCAAAGTGGGGACTTACAAACATTCTCACTTGTGTGCAAAGTAGAGATGTGTACACATTCTTATACTCACACAATGAGAACTTACACATTTTGTTCTGACATACAAAATGGGACCTTACGCGCACACTCATTCTTACTGATGTGCAAAGTTGGGGACTTACAGACAAACACAGGACAGGACTTAAACACGTGCATATATTGTTATGTCAGTACAAAGTGGACAAATACACGTATTCGCACTTGCAAACAAATTGGAGACTGATACATACACATATACTTATACATTCTCACTTGTAAAAGACTTATGACGACTTACATGCATACACACATTCTTGCTCACATACAAAATGGGGACTTATACACACGCCTGCCTACGTTCAAAGTGGGGACTATTTTAGTGGACAACATATTTTAGTGCAAAACGGGGACATATGCGCAAATCTTCCCTTGCAAACAAGGTGGGATCATACACACAGTACTTACAAAACTCAGGGCTTTAAACACACACACACACACATACACACTCGTAGTTGTATGCAAAATGGGGCGTTGCACACACACACACACATTCTCACTTACATACAAAGTAGGGATATGCAAATTTATGTAAAAATGAGGACTTACAGATATTTTAGTTATGTGCAAAATGGAGACATACATGCATTACGTACAAAATTGGGACTTTAAACACACACACACATTCGTACTTGTATGCTAAGTGGGGAGTTACACACACATTCTCACTTATGTACGAAGCACAAGTACATTAAAAATGGGGACTTACACATGCAGACGGTTTTACTTGTGTACAAAGTTGTGATTTAACCACATATTCCTGCTTGCGTTCAAATTGGGGACTTGTACTCCCACTTATGTACAAAATTTGGACTTACACATACATTCTTACATACATACAACGCAGGGTGTCACACATTTAACTGACACATATGTCCAATTACTTGCTACGCACATTTTTGATTATGTACATAGTGGGGATTTAAACACATAAACTTACTTTTTTTTACAGAGTGGGGAGATACACACACATTCTTCACTGGCTTATAAAGTGACGAAGTTACACATAAACCCTGCCAATCTGGGCTCCTCTCACGGGAAAACACAAACTCACAAACGTGTCAGTATGTGCAGATGGGAGAGGAATATCATATGAGGATATCCACAGAGCGTAGGAGCTGTATTATATGCCACATGTATTATATACTACATACAGAGCACAGGAGCTCTATTATATACTAAATGTAGCCTCTCATGTGGAAATCCGCCGCCAAAGCCATAAACAAACAAATAAATAAATAAGCCTGTGGGCACTAGCTGTGGTTTGTTAGTTTAGTGCTTAAACATATTCAATAAACCACCAGCTGTGATCAGTCTGAAGCTTGGGTGCTGAGGATACAGCTACAGACACAGGCACAGCCACCAGCGCTAAGTGGAATTGGCTGTAGCACCTCTTTCTGGATGTAATCCATCAGGTTCTGCAGATCCAGGTCATCCCTGTAGTGCACAATGGCTTTCTTCACAAACTTCCCAAAAGCATCTCGTGTCTATAAGAGGAGAAAGAAGGGGTTGTATAAGTATCTTAAAGTAAAAAACAAAACAAAATCAACATTACTCACAAGAAACTTGAACAAACTTCAATCTCCTCCTGAGAACCAGAGGCTGAGTATCATAAAGGAAAGGAAATATGGACAATGGAAAAAAAAAAGACTCATGTGCTACAAGGTTTGTTAGAGAAAAGATGGCAGAGGTGGACATTTTATCAAGGAAAAGTACAAGGAAACTGACATGTTGTCCGTAAGCACAATTATGTGGAAGACGATTTTTATTGGAAAGGGAAGAAATCTCTTCCTGTATTAATGTATTGTCCCACAGGCTGTGTTCTTTATGTATATTTTACTTTTTCTTCCTCATTTCTTTACTAATTACTTTATACTTTATGTTCACTTATTGCATCTCCTCATGTGTTACATATTTTGAGCAAAATACTAAAAACATTAACAAATCAGAAAGTCTGTTAAATAATAACTTCATTAAAATTACCAGAGGTGAACTATCTACAACCGTCTTCGTGGATCAGCTGCTGAGGTGCTCAGTGAGGTTTTCTGGCTTAATGAATTACCCAGGGCGCGTTCACACTTAATTATGATATCTTCATTGTCATTTGCATGTGCAGCACTATTGTGTGCATTGTTGAACTGCGCTGCACGCGCATCTGTTTTTCTGAAAAGGCTCCTAAAGTCACGTGTTGGGAAAATTTGCCCTTAGGCTGTGAAAGACACATTACGCAGCATTAGTCTCCTCGTTGAACAGTCTCTCCATCTGTCTATATAAAAAATAAATAAATAAATAAATAATAAGGCGTGTCTACGTAATATCATCTTGTTAGCACCGTGTAATTGTCCTGTGGGATGTTTCGAAACTAGACGGCAACAGAGCTGAACTCCTACTGCAATAATAATAAAATAATTCACGCCTTTGAAATCGATACGTACCAAACCCAGAGTGTGCATGCAGATTTTACGCTCTTTAAGCTGTGATTCATTCTAACTTAGCCATCTGTTATCGTAATATGGGAATTTTCGTTGGCTCCGCTCGAGCTGAACGAAAGCTAGATGAAATATACACTTACTTGCCAGCTCATTAGGAACACTGTGAAAACAAGTGCTTTCTAATGTAAAACTCCTGTACTGAGTTTTAGCTTCATGAAGGTTAAAGGGATTCAGCACATGTTTGCTGGGCTTTAAAGAAGCCAATCAATAGTGTTTCCATTGTTTCGGAGGCTGTAGTTTGTACTGGTATTAAATTGTAATGTGCGCCGACACGTTTCTATTACACCGATCAGCCACAACACTAAAACCGCTGACAGGAGAAGTAAATGACATCGACCACCTCACTTACTGACACATGTAGCACCCACCGAAACCAGACCTAAACCCCTCCCCCAACTCAAAGCAACACAAAGAACAGCACAAGGTGAGGAATAGTCAAATAGCTTTATACTTTATTTTGTCGGTATATTGTGTGTAATATTATTTTCCCTTTCTTGCTATCAGTGAGGCCATGACTTGACATATTTAGGTATTCAGTCTTTCCACCCGCCGTGGCTGTACAGACTGAGTTCAGATGTAATATATGCTAATAAGAGCAGTCTATGCTAATAATCCGCTGAACTTTAAAATTTCATTAAGCTCGGAGTGAACGTCCGTGAGCGGTTTGCTGAAGGCTTTGTGAATTGTTCCTTTTTATAGACTGCGTTGGGAAAGGTTACACTGATAAATACTGCGAGCTCTAGCAAAATAGCCCAGGTTTTTTTATCCTGAAGTATTTTTTACTAAATTGTGCTACGCTTTTCCCCTCGCGCTCACCCCACGCCCCCCCCCACCATTTCTGTGTTCCCACGTTCCACCATTTGCTCGTGGGCTTTGGAGCCCACCGTCACACTATGTCATTAGCGGCAATGTCTCCTTCAAGGGATCTGTTGAAATGGAACATTTGGTTCCACTTTGAAGTGCCGAAGCATTTGAATCATTTAGCGAGGAAGGATGCTGGGAGGGTTGTTAAACTGCTCTGTTTAGCAGCAGGCAGTCCCAGCGCTGACAGAGAACACAGGGGAGAGGAGAGGTATCAGGCACCTCGCCACCGCACACTGATGTCAGGGAATGTTGCCACGGCTGGCTGTTGTGTTTTTTATTCTCAGTGGAGCTCGGATGGGATGTTACTGAAGACGATTATTGAAAAAGGGATTCTTCCCGTCCTGCTTGTCTTAAAATCGATCACAAGGGCCACATGCAGTTCAAATACACGTGAATACACTGATCAGGCTTAACATTATGACTATCTTCCTGATATTGTGTCTGTCTCCTCTGTGGATCATCCCACAGATACTTGGTCAGTTTGGGATCTAGTGAATTTGGAGGCCAGGTCGACACTTTGTGCTGTTCTTCATGTTTTTTGTTTGTTTTTTAGTTCCTTTTCAGTGGTTTTGTTGTGGCTGATCGGTGTACAATGTAAGAAAGTTTCATGCACTTACAGACTAGTAACTTCATGCGTGGGAATTAGGACGTAACACAGATGATTCTTGTTCTTTAATGAATGACCTACGTTCATTTTTTTTTCTCTTGATTAATAGCCGTGATTGTACTGTTTTTAATCACATATTTATTCAGGTAAAGCAATCAGCGAAGGTATTAGTGGTTTCTGAATGCCTTGGTCAGTTCCTATCATCAGTATGCAGTATCAATAGCTATGTGATGGTTGGCAGATATGATCCAAGTATATATCGGGGCCCTATGTGCAAAAAAGTCCAAGGTATTGTCCAAATGAACACATTGAATTTGGATTAAAGCTCATCAGTGTGTGTTGCTCAGAGAAGCATGGAAATGCAGAAAACAAACCAGTGAAAATCATTTGGAGGTTTTATAGGTAGTGACACTAGTGTGTAAGTCTTTTTTCTTTCTGTGTACGATATGCACCACAGACAACGCCAAGATATCCCCCCCACGAGGACTCACTGGGACCATCTGTGAGTTCAGGCGCCTCATTAAGTTGGATATACTGTAGATTAGAAACATTCACAATGGCCAAGTGACGGGATAGAGAATACATTACACACATCTACTAAAGGTTTGCATGTACAAAAGCGTCCGCAAACTCATTGCGCGCACAAAAAAAATTTACTTAAATCCTATAAACTAATTTTAATAACAGCACGCTGAAGGTTCCGTCTTTCAAAGGTGCAAAATAACGCGTCTGCATCCAGTTAGCGCGTTTACCTCAATGAATATGCAATATGGGGCGTTTACACACAACTTTCGTGTGTTCGGCGCTATAAATTTAGCACAGGAAAAGGAATTTATCTAACCTGAAAGCAAGGACGTGCAAAAGGTTTGTCCTGCGTGTAATTGTGCAAACATGGCTGCTGTTATTGTAGCGGAGGAATTCACGCATCTTCATTTTGGAACTAAACGTTGCCCCCCTAAACACATTCTTATTCTTTATTCAGTAAATATCCAAACGGATCAGATGTATTCAATAAATTATTTGCGTGTTTCATATTCGCTTACCGTGGTCTACAATGACTGTTTTTCCGTTGTGTGGGCCTCTTTTATTTCCGTCACTGTGTCGTGTCTTAGCATCATATGTAGATGTTTTTTGCTCTAACGGCACCAAGTGTTTTGCACTTGCAGCCTCAACGGTGAACACAAATCGCATCATTTACACATGGGCACATGCACCCGCTGTCATTTACACAGTCACAATCAGTAAATCACCTGCAAAGTAAATTAAATTTCCGAGATTGTGCAGGCAGATTACTATGCGCAACTTGGGATCTTAGTACATATCCAAAACAATGGTGCTAGCGGTGGTGGTGTAACTCTGGACTAGAACTTGACACCAAACATGGAATTAAAGTTCCTTGTATCACAGAATCATCAGAGGCAGGTACCTGGTCAGAGTAGAAGAAGCCCAGAATTGCTATGGCCAGCTGGGTGAGGAAGACCAGTGTCAGGCTGAAGGAGAACTAAAGCAAGAAAAGACAATAAAAAAAGAAGAGAAGCCTGACAAAGAAACACAGCTGACAGATTTAAGATTAAGAACAAATGTCACTGAAGCTGCCAGGTTGGTAGCAAAGCACAGCACTGCTATTAATAATGTATCTATTATGTCTATTACTGTCTTGAGGAGGCGAATGTTCTCTCTGAGGGCTCCGATACAGCCACAGAAAGTGATGAAGAACATGACCACCCCCACCACAATTAGGATGACAGCCGGGTCGATCAGGAACGTGTCCCGCACCGTGTCTGGTAGAAAGACAGGGAAACAGCCTCCGTTTAGATAGCCGGCCTCCTCTGTGTCACCTACACTTCCGCCCAACCCTCACTTCTAATCTGCCTAAATGCTAGGTGCCTTTATTCTCTGAAATCACCCGTGATCTGTTTGGGATTATGCGCAGATACAGAGGGGTAATCAGTCAGAGGAGCCCAGGTTAATCCCCCCTTTTCATTGTCCATCAGCTATTTATTCAAATAAAATGTGAAAATGGAGACACTGGGTTAACTAAGGCTAAAGCTGAAACCCAACCGAGCACACGTGGCATACAATTGTTTTCATGGATAGCTCAACAGGTTTGCAGTTTAAAGAGGCCACCAACAAAGCTGGAGCTGAAGGGAAAAGGAAAGGAAGTGTTGTTTCATGTACCTGTAGCTTTCTGGATTTTAGCATACACCCCGATTGCGATTATCAACAAGGAGAAAACCTGTGAAAAAGAAAGATTTTAGTTTTTATACAGGTTTAGTTGGCACATTACCAGTCACTAATTACTATTTCTCTCATGGTTGTCCCGACAGTTTTAACTACATGCATTCAACAGCCTCTGCAACGCCTGTGAAATCCACCTGATTTGTAATTCTGTCCGGATTCGCTGCGTTACTTCATTTCTTATTTGGGGAAACGCTCAGGAGTGCCTCCGACTGTTATTTTCAGCAGAGTTTATTGCAGCGTCAAGCAAGACAGGTGTGACGAGATTAGCGGGGATAAGCTTTTCCTCAGGTACTGAGTATGCAGAGCAGCCGTCGCCATGGTAACCGCACCAGTTCAGGTGTACATGAAAAACATCTAGGTGGTGGATTAAAAAAAAAAATTAAAAAAAGACATATGGACCTCAGCTTCAGACGTCCAAATTTGACGGATGTTGACACGAAATAAATGTGACACGGTTTGTCTGTGATCTTTTTGCTACGATTAACAGCTTGTTTGTAGGTTAGAAGTGGACCTTTTGTTAGAGAACAGTGCTCATTATCATTTGACACTGTCACTTGAGTCATGTGTTACTTAAAGTTGCTAAAGACAGGAAAAAAAAGAAGTAGGTGTAAAACAGCTGGAACTGGAGCTTCTTGTTGATTGTTTTGTCAACACTTATCTTCTTTGTCACCTTTCACCAGATTCACAAACATTCTCTTGAATACTAGTTCTGTGTCCGGTTGTGTGTATAAGAAATGCTTTTTGATCAGCTCTTATATATACCTGGATTTTATTTATTTATTATTTTTAGTTAGTCTCCATTATTTGACAACCTGTATTGTATCTCCTGAGGTTGTTTATTATTATATCCTTTATTTAACCAGGTAAAAATCTTTTTCAGTAGTGACCAAGGCAGCAGCACGGAAAACAGAACGGTTTCAGCAAAAAGAACAAAACACAAAATACAGACACACACTACATGATTACACAGTGCAGTCGCAAGTTGCAAATGAACGTATTTCTCTGTCTTTTATAATTGTCTTAAATTCCCCCAGAGAAACGAGATGTGTCCACTTCAAGTCCTTCTGCACATCGTTCCATGTGGACGGGGCAGAAAATCTAAAAGATTTATAAATAAAAGCCAGTGAGAGAGTCTACAAAGATGGACAATGTGCGACTGCATATAAGCAACGATAGCTGCAGAAAGGAGCCGCGGCGTAATATGCGTAGAAAGCGGCATAATTTTTAATTGGCTGGCCTTCATGTCCAGACAATATTCTGTGGGCTTTAAAGAGGTAAATCAATACTCTAGTCGGACAAGACCATACATTTCCACAAGACACAGAAAAACATTTTCTAGTATTTTCAAGGTTTTAAAAAATACTCGGATGGCAGCGTGCATTTGCAACAGGAGACACACAGCGAATGTATTCCAGCACTCTGTTTTTCTTTTTTCTTTTTAAAGGCTTTTCAAAGGGATGAATCAGGCTTCTCCCAGCGAACTGTGCGCGGAGGTGAAAGCCAGCTGAACTGAGCCATGGGGACGCGGGGACAAAGGCCTGATGGATTAGGGCTGCGGCGTTCTCTTCTGAGCCTGTGTCTGATAAACAAAGTCAACACAAGCTGGGGTGCGTGCTCCTGCTGGGGGTGCAGTTATAGCTGATTGGCTCTAAACACAGCGAGAGCACTGTACAGTGTTTCCCTCCTCGCTGGGTTTTGTGCGGGACTGGATGAACGGGGATGAAATGGAGGCGTAGGGACTTTGTACTGTTAGAGATGTGATCAGCCAGTAATGTGGCTGGAAAGTGAAGGAGTCAAAGAGAGTCTTAATGGCGCGTATTTGTGTGAAAGCGACCGCTGATGACTAACACTTGATGGATGGTTTAATGGCTCCCTGTGTGGGTCTCTACCTTTATCTCTTTCCCTCCTTCTGGTCTCTTTGCTGTGCTAACAACAGTGGCACTTTTGTAACTGAAGACTTCGTACCCTTTACGAAACAAACAACATGATTAATTATGTCACAATAGCGGTGTGCGTCAAGGCCGGGGGATGAATTAGAACATAACGGAGAGGCTTAAGTAATAGATAAGATAAAAGTAACTGATAAGCATATCTGCATGCTTTTATTCCCGTTGAGATTTGATGTGTTTTCAAAGCGTGGCTTTAATTTTTCTGATGAGGTATATATTGGAAAATGTTAATAAGATGCGAATAAAATGTTAATAAGATCATCAGTTAACACTGGTGGTTTCCAGAAAGTCAAAATCTCTGCTGTTAAAAAGTTCTAATGTGAAGAAAGGAGAAAAATTACCAGTATTTGCATTTTGCCCTGGTGGATCATAGCCGGGTTGTAAGTAGATCTTCAAAAGAGCTGGCAATTCATTAAAAACTGCATTTAAAGTCAAATAGGCTAAACTCCAGCTTGAGAAACATGCAAAGATATTGAAATGGGTGGCATATGACTCGTTCAGGCAGTGGGCACATGATGATGGTATAACAGCCTCTAAATCATACAGACGGGGAAGAGAGGACATGCTGAGGATCTTCCAGGTCAGAGACTACTTCAACAAGGAAATCAGACAAACAGACAATAGCGATTCCAATCTGACCAGTATATTTGCTGATGCGTACAAGGCTAAAGACGGTTTAACCATTTCATTTCGCAATTTTATAAAAGATGACTGGATGGGTCAAGCTAAGGCCACCAACTCCAGACCCTGATGAGAGTTCTGCTGGAAGGACATAAGAAGATTATTTTTTGTGACTCCTTAATTGTAATTCAAGCAGCACACTTTCCAGGGACAGGATAAATGCTGGAGACAATGTGGTCAGACACTGGCAGACCACTTGCATATGTTCTGGGCTTGTCCCCTCATTCAACCATATTGGCAAGAACTTGCTGGAGAAATTCAGACTTTCATGTAGCAAATTTTTCTTTTGTTACACTGTATTTGGGTAAAATCCCAGCTGGACTTATGGACCAGGCCAATTATCTTTATAAAGTACCCCTGGCTGCGAACAAGACGGCCATTACACAGAAATGGCTTCAGACAAATCTGCCATCAAGGAATGACTGGATTACCGCTATTAACGAAATACGATGCATGGGAACACTGACATTCTCCCCAAGGTTACAAAACACTGGGAAAGCTGGACTTCATATTCTTTGACGTGTAAATCATTATCTGCGTGATTGATCACCCCAATTTACACAAACATATGGCCATACCAACAACATGTCTGTTCACTCATATTCTGTTTCTATTTTTCGCTCTGTTTGTTTTTTGTATGCTTGTTTCTTGTTGAGATCGATAGACGTGTTGGGTTTGTTGTGGTGAAGAGAGAGCTAAGTCAAAAGGTGAAGCTCTCCATCTTACCGGTCGAACTACCTTCCAACCCTCACCTATGGTCACGAACTTTGGGTAATGACCAAAAGAACAAGATTGCAGATACAAGCGGCCGAAATGAATTTCCTTCACAGGGTGGTTAGGGTGAGCCTTAAAGGTAGGGTTAGGAGCTCGGACACATGGGAGCTCAGAGTAGAACCGCTGCTCCTCCACGTCGAGAGGAGTTAGTTGAGATGGTTCGGGCCCCTGGTTAGGATCCCCTCTGGACACCTCCTGTTAGAGGTGGTCTGGGCATGTCTCACCGGCAGGAGGCCTCAGCATCGCCCCAGGACATGATGGAAGGATTATATCTCCAGTCTGACCTGGGAGTGCCTTAGGATTTTTCCGGAGGAGCTGGTGGGAGTGGCTGGACATATGCTTGTCTCTTTGTTTTTTATTCTTGTAAAATTTAATTAAAAAAAAACTCAAATAGGCTATTTATCAGGCAAACAACCTCCTTCATGCCAAAGGCAAAAAGACTTTCTGTCTTTGAACGTGGCAGGATTGATGACCTGCACAATCAAGCAAGGCCTCTCGCGATGTGCCATCACTGCCGAGGTTGGATGCACTAAGATAAGTCATTTTAAATTTCTTCACAGATCCTGAGGCTTACAGGACAAAGACAGTCAAGCGGTAGCCCCAATAACATTTAATCTGTGCTGTCTGTGAAGACACTGGTTGATCCTCAACCTGAATGGAGGCCCCTACTGATACATTCATAACCAATAACCATAAGACAGCATCTGAGAGAGAAGAACAAGACACGTCTTCAAAGGCCAGGTCTCCTCCCATGCCACACATATGCCCATTTGGACTTTGCCAGGGAGGATCAAACATGAAAAGGTGGAAGAAAGCTTTAGAAAAAATCTAAACTGGACGGTCCTGATGGATTCCACAGTTGAGGAGGCTCCATCATGAGCTGGGGTGGGTTTTCCTTCAAAGGAACAAAAGAGCTTGAGGTTTTTCGGGGGGTGTCAAATGGCTGCTGGCTATGATGAGACGTTGGCATCTCTCTTGACTGAGGTCCCTCATCTGGGTGGAAACGACTGGGTCTTTGAACAGGACAACACTGCAGCTCACAACGCCCTACTACCAAGAACTTCTTCCAAGAGAATAAAGTTGCTCTTTTGGACCATCCTGCATTTTCTAGGAGTGATGGAAACTCAAAGATTGATTCCGGTGTCCAGATCCTGAGGAGATACCCATTGTGAGCATGCTCAGCGTTGTCAGGCAAGTATGGTATGTTATGGTATGGGATGATATATTTTGTGCAGTCCTTTAATATATTTACTTTTTTAATTTAGCTCCTCATTCCTACTGCAGAAATACCCCCCCACTTGTCGAGAGTCAGCGCCGTCGATTATACGGATGAAATGACACTCAAAGTAATGTGGCCTTCATAGTTTCAGAGCATGGCTGCACAGACCAGCAGCAGCTTACACCGTTGGCATGTGTATATATAGTTCAGTGTAAGGTAGCGCTCAGCTGATTTGAAAAGAGTGCACCACTAAACATTCGCTACTGAATCTGAATATCATAAATAACCGTACAAGACTTAAAACAGGTAGCGGTGGGGAGGCTGCTCTGGATGGTGGTAGAATCTATTTATTTATTATTTATAAATTTCCTCTTTTTTGGTTTTTCTTTCTGGCAGATCAGGCTTTTTGAGAACTTCAGCTCCCCGATAGATGGAGATCTGTATGCTACAAAATACTACAAATATATATCATGTTCCGGGACAACTTAACAGTTTTCATTTTGTCATTCCCGGCACTTTGCACGACTGCAGATCCTTCATCTCTGCAACTCTACTCACCCAAAACAAGAAGCTGAAGAAGAAGAGAAAATATCTGATCCAGGGGTTGACGAAGGAGAACGTCTCTGCTCTGTTCAGACTCAGTTCCCTGTCCATTGTTTGTTGTGTTTTCACAATCCGACACGTCGAGCCGCCGCGAATTTTCGTTTACAGAAGACCCCAGTTCCAGCCCCACCCAGCAGAGACACAGTCGCCATGTGAGTCCGTGAGGAGGGGGTTGTTTGCCGGCTGCGAGTTATGAGATTGGCTAAAAAAAAAAAAAAAAGGGAGGGGGGCGGCATGGGTCTGTTACACCACCCCACCATGCTGGTAGGACCCAGAACTGTCTATGCAGGCAGGTCAGGTTTCACAAAAAATATCTGCGGCTGAATGACCTACGATCTTTGGAGTATTGTCACCCTGCTGTTAGGACGTAGATCCTCTTTCATGTACTCTGTCTTGTCTACAAGCACGTTGCCCTCTTCTTTCTTTCTTTCTCTGTTAATGGTTATTCTTTCTGAAGGCTTTGGTACAAATTAGAGCTTCAAAAACAGATGTGCTTCTGCACAGAGTAAAACAGAATGACAGTTGACAAAGGCCGGAGAACGACATATCTGAGAGACAAAGGACATCTAATGTAGTTAAATGACATCGGGCATTTTGCTGTGAAGCTTCAGCTCTGCAGAGTTTCTGTCATAATGGATCAAGAAGTAAGAAGGCCGCCTATTCTGTGATGAGATTTCAATGTTAAACTCCAGAGGGAGTATCTAAGGATAAAGAGTGAAAAAAAATGTGACTATAAAGTTAATGTCAACGCATAAAAGATTCACCAGAGGCTGATTGAATTTCAAACTTAAGCTTATGATTCAGACGGGTCTGAACTGTCCTTGGCAGAAGGACATTTAAAAAAAAAAATAAAATAAAAAAAATAAAAAATGATTTAATCAAGTGTCTCCTGTGGAGTTCAAGAAGGACACATGGTCCCTCAAGAAGCTCGGTGCCTTGTGAGAGGAACATGGAGACTTAATGAGATTGGTCTTCGTTTTAGATCGAATGATAGATAGATAGAACGTTTTAGACAGAACTCTGTTTTTGTGCATAGAGCCGTAATCTTTCCTGATCATTTTGTTTCTGTACAGTTAAAGAATTATTGGTTTTGATGATTTTTGACTTGACAAAAAATAAAAAAAACTTGAGGCTGGACTTGGACCTGCATGGTTAAGACTCGACTGGAGACACGATGACTTGAATGTCTTGAAGTGTTAATAAGAAATATAAAATAAATATGAATAAAAAATATGGGAATGATGTTGTACTGAATTGGATGACGACCCTGTCAATCAGTCCTCCCTCTCTACCACTCTACCTACCTAGCTTACCTCTCGTATCAGACGGCCTTCATCATCATCATCATCATCATCATCATGTGCCTCAAGGAGCAAAATGTCTTTGTTTTTGGCTTTAAAAACTACAAATGTGAAATGTGAAAAACAACGAGTTGGGATGGCCCGTATACAACGTCAAACTTTGACCGGCCTAAGTGCTTGTTGGCTAGCATAGTAGCTAATATAGTTAGCTAACATTAGCTTGATATAAGCATGGATGCAGCATTTTCAGAACTTAAATATGGTTTTAAAAGGCGTTCAATTTTATATGTGCCATGGTTCAAGAGGTTGTGAAACACTGAGTTAGCTAAATATAGAAAATAATAAATGTGGTTGTAAAACAGAAAAAAAAATCATAGGTCTTCAACAGGGGGTTTTGCGGCCCCTAGGGGGTCCAGAGAAGCACTGCAGGAGGGTCACAAAATCTTTGGTTGATTATAAATGTTTATGTTAACAGATAAAAACGCATTTAAAAAGTTGTTTTTGGCTTACAAATAATAATAAATAATTTTAAAATGTATTTGTGTTGTTTGATTCCATGTATTTTACTGAATTTATCAGTAATGTCACACTTTTTAAACAGTTTGGATACATTGGCCAATAATATTATTTGACAGTTACTAAAATCTAATATATTTTCTCCTTATTAAGACCGGATTCTGCAGGTAAGACTGCAATAATTGGACTTGATTTGATTTGAAAATTACTTGAGACTTGCACTTGATCTCATCTCTGCTGCTGCCACGTCTTCCCTAAATATAAAGCTACTGCTAACAGCTGTGTGGCTGTTAGCTTAGCATAAAGACAGGAAGAAGGGGAAACCATAGAATAAAAACAAGTTCTTGCACTATTATGGGGAAAAATAACTTTGTACCAACCTGTATCATCCTACATCCAATCACAGCTATTTCAGTGTGGAAAAAAAAAAAAAAATCAGCCTAGAAGTTTGCAATTTGAGTGATTTTCCACCTTAAGGGAAAATCAATTCTCAACATTGCGAGACCAACTGTCTGCACATAAATTTAATTCTGATCCCAATAACAGCCCATAAAACTTCCACAATTTTTTAATTTTTGTAAATATTGAAGAAACATTTCACAGCGACATCAATTTCCTCACTGAACTCTGAGTGAAATCATAATTTCCTACGTTGTCCAAGAAAAAATATCTGAAGACGTCAATACTATGCGTACGTAGTAAACTGAAATATGTCAACAACTAGCAGCAAGTCACCCCATCTCCTCTGAACTGGGTGTCCCTGGTCTTGAGGAGTCTGTCTGGATGTGCGTTTACAGTGATTGTGTTGCTGAAAAAACAAACAATGGCCCCACTAATCCCAGACCAGATGGGAAAATGTGTCGCTGCAGAATGTTGTGGCGCAGCCTTGACTTATGAATAAATCACCAAAAGTGTCAGCAAAACCCTCCACACCATTGCGCCTCCTCCCCCATGCTTTACGATGGGACCCACATGCATTTACCATCTGTTCACCTTCTTCAAGTCTCACAAAGACGGGGCGACTGGAACCGGAAATTTCAGGCTGGTTAACTTCAGATCAAAAAATCCAGCTCTTCTCTGGTCAAATGTCCAGCGGTCGTATTTCTTGGACCAAGCAGTTATTCACGTTGGTCTCCATCACTAGTAGTAGTATAAGTAGTAGCATAAATAAGACCGTTTGAGCAGTTTAATTGGAGTTGGGATCTAGAGGACAAGACTACAGAAGCCCTAAGCGGCCACACATATTATTTCCTCACGTTTTCACGTGATAACGAGTTAACTTCCTCTGTTTTCTCGAGATCTCTAATTAATGATCTTGAGAAAACGCGCTTGTTTTTCTCGAAATGATGAGTTAATGATCTCGAAATCTCTATATATGTAATTCGAGAGAGTTCCGTCATGCTGACTGACGGATTAACACTATGGTGTAGTAAAATAACAACCTAATGCACTTAATGGTTCTTCAATGTTTTTCAGGCCAAGGACCCCAAACTGATGGAGAGACCATATAATAGGTAGGAACCCCCGTATATACTACATCAAGCTCCACTTAGTGCCATTTATAAATATACTTTATTATTATTATCATTTTGTCTAAATGTCTAATCAACCAAAGATTTTGTGTACTGTGAGATGAGTCGTTTGTTTTGTGCTTTAATGTTTCCTAGATACCCATTAAGTTTCTGGAGATCTCGAGAAAACAAAGCTTTGTTTTCTGAGATAACGAGAGGAAATTAAGTCGTTATCGAGGGAAAACAGAGGAAATAATATGTTTGAATGTGTGGCTGCTTAGGGCTTCCGTACATGCTGTAATTATTGAAGTGAGTTCAAAAAGATCGATTGGAGAGAAGGATTCCAAATATTGATCAGGTTCTACAGAGGTTTTCACACTGTACTTACATCTTTGACAGCTGCCAGAAGGAAGCCTTGAGCTTTTTTTTTTATCTAATACCAACAACTTTATTAGTAAAGAAGTCATTACTACTGAGGACTAAAGGAAGACGACTCAACACAGCTGAAAACAAATCTTGGATTGTTCTTGTTTTCTTCTATTAGTGATGGATAATATGTGTATCTAATGTTATTTAAAACAAACAAAAAAAAAGTTGTTAAACTCTCTTCCTGGGCTATGTGAGCTTCTTCAGAATTAGTGGACTCTTTCCAGCTTTCGAACTGCACAACTATGAATTATACCAGGCAGCCAGGCTCCTCTGATTCATGACCTTCTTTTTCAGACGGTGCAACTGAGTAAAGAGCTGCACTAAGCGATGCTGCAGTGCCATCAAAAAAATAATCTGTTTGGTGTTGGAGTGAATTTTGGTTTCTGTCGTCCACCTTTAACTCCTTATATCTAGTTACAGCGGAACCAGACGAGCGTCTACTGTGATGAAACGTCTTTCCAGTTTCTGTGTGAGCTGTAATTGTGAATTCAGATGTTAGAAGGAAATGAGACAGAAGGGTCACTGGTAAATACTGTCAACACTTCAGTTTCTGAGAGCCTGTCCTCTGTATCAGTTTGTCCATCCGTGAGGTGTCCGTCTTCCCTGCATAGAACAGGGCACCGGGCAGTCCAGTTTGTGATCCAGATGTAGACCCAGGATCTGAACCACTTCTACACCCTCCCCATTAGTGATTACAGGCTGCAGTTGGTTTTAGCTGCATCGAACAGAAGGTGGTTTGCCTTGCACCATGAGGCGAAGGTGTCTGAGGGTGAATAGGACATGGGGAGGAGGGTTCCCCAACCGGACACACTGAGCTCTCCCAGTGAGACAGTCCACCATCCAGGGAATGAGGTGTGAGTCCACTCCTGTTTCTGTTAGCTTGTCCCTCAGGAGCAGGGGCTGGATGGTGGTGAATGTGCTGGAAAACATCTTTTCAAAGCACTAAACAGCATAAAAAAAAAAAAAAGCAGGTGGGCGATACACCAGAAAAAAACAACAACAAAACAGACTCATTTTAGTTCAGCCTAATTCAATCTCAAGTGGGCCGGACCAGTAACATAACAGCATAATAATCTGTGAGTAACGACAAGTCCAGCTTTTCTTGTTGTTTATGGTTTGTTTTATTGCAAAGAAGAACAAGTTAGAAGAAGAATTAAGAGAATGTTTATGTTAATAAACTAAGCTTTAAAAAAATAAAATGCCATTCGGCTCTTCTTTTAGTAAAACAGTGGACACATCAGGACTAACTAACAGTTATTTGCATGATTTCATGATTTCAGACTGGTTAGCATCACACCAAAAAATCCAGCTTTTCATGATTTCCAAAAATAATTTGCAGTCTTCTCAGTAATTATTTATTAAAATTATAATAATCATGTATATTTATAAATAGCACTAGGCTGAGTTTAATATAGAACACATAAAGTAGGTAGGGGGTCCCTACTTAATCTCTGCATCAGTTTGAGCATCCTTGGCCTGAAGGATGTTGAAAACCACTGGCCTATATAAAAATATATGATAGTTTTGGCATTTTCGTGCACCCGAAATTCCAAGATTCATGCCATAGGAAATAAAGACAAAATGTAAAGTCTCTGGTTTCATATCAAACCTCTGTTGCCCAGTGTTTGCAACAAACCACAGAAAAAGCAAAAACCTAAAACGCGGCCAAACTAGCCGCAATTTCTGCATTTACACAATATTACCATGACATCAGCTGATCATTTCACTGAAGTAACAAAAACACATTTTCAAAGACAACCACGTACCGAGTTTGACGATGAATGAAGGAGTCGAGCCTCTGTCTTCTTCCTTGAGTTACTGCAGCTCCATGCAAATAGAACAGCTTTGTTTTTATATGTATCGTCCTGGTGTTTGATATTTTTTCAAGTTGTTTTAGAACATATGTAAGTAAAGACCTCTCTCTCTATATATATATATATATGTATATACACAGAATGTTTTAGTGATTTCAAAGAAGCAGAAACAATCTGGAAGTGACACGACACGGTGCAGAACGTACATATGAAGATCCTGGCAGCTTTGATGCGGCTTCTACTGTGATCTTACGTGTAATTTCCAGTGACTCAACGTCCCAGAGACATCAAGAAGACATTAATATGTCTCAACAGTTAAACTTTAACAAGATACGACTATAAACTGAAAACCATTCCAGTAAAAAAAAAAAAAAAAAAGAAACAACAACAACAAAGAAAAAGCCTGCAAACTGAAGAAGTGCGGATCTGTTAAACTGAATGTTGAAAGAAGAGCAAATAACATTCAGCTGCAGGAACCCTGCAGCAGAGTCACTCGTGCTGTTGTGTCAAATAAAAAAACAAACAAAAAAACGTGTTGCTGTGAAGTTAAAAACACAACAGATTGAGATGAGATAGCTGCACAAACAACCTGCAAAATCACCTCGGCTGCAGATTAACAGCGATGCTGTGTGAGAACAAACTAAACCGCCCCATCAAAACGAAAGCCTTCGAAATTCAGGTTAATGAAATGAGCCGCGCTGGTAGAGGAGGCGGGGGAGAAAAAAACTAAATGAATAAAAAAAGAAGCAGTGAGATGCTGGAATAACAACCAGAATAAAAAACTATCCACTGTTGATTCTTTTCACTTTATTTAAGTACATGTTACTCATACAAAATAATCTGTACAAAGACTAAAATAGGTCATATTTTTTGCATAGAAGGAAGTGATGTAAAACAAAAAGCCAGGGTGGAATGGCACAATAAACTCCACTATCACACACAGGCCCGACAACAATTACGTCAAAAAAAAAAAAAAAAAAAAGAGAGGGGGGGGACAAGCTCTGTAGAAAAATACTGCTCACGCCATGCTGCTGAAGCAAGAGACAAATTGGCGCTGGTTCCCACTTTCATCATCTCCCTTTTGTTCTATAGAAAAAAAAAAAAAACCCTGTGAACGACTGGCCGACTACCATTAGCTCATCTGAGCCTCTTTAGGACAACAGTCCCTCAGGTTTTGTTATTTCTTTTAAAAGGAGGCCATTTTGAGGCAGGGATGCCTTTCATCGAACGCACCATGGGGCCTGTTTTGACACCATTTCACTTTGCTCTTCGTGCCAACGCTTCCAAACGCGCCCTTCCCAAACAAACGAAAGAGGGGAAGAAAGAAAACACAGTCAAACACAGTTTAAATGCTGCTCATAAAACTGACGGCGACGTATAAAAAAAAAAAGAAAAGGAAAGGGAATACATGAAGAGCATGGAGTCATTAAACGTGAAAGGCAATGAGCGTACGGTATACCGTGGGGTTTTTGTGACACTCGTTCCTTTATTTAAAAAAAGTAGTTGTATTTTAGAAGAGAAGGAAGTGCACCACTAGTATAGATATTCAGAGTGCTTTCACGTGTAGCAGAAAACTCCACAGGACAAGGCTGGCAGGTATCAGACAACGCCACCCAGCAGAACACAACATCAAACACACCATGTCTAGAGCATACATTTCCACTGCTCAGATATTCAGCTTTAGCATGGGGGGGTGGGAGGGGAGGGGAGGGGGAGGAGGGAAGGGAGGGGGGGAGGCATAAAAACATAAACTGATTGGAAAAAAAAAAAACAGAAAAACAAACAAACCAAAAAGTTTCCAAAAAATGTAAAACCCAGTTAGTTGCATTCTTTCTCCTCCGTGCCTATGGCTTGCTGGTAGTTCGTCCACGTGGCGTCACATGAATAAAAAATCTTTTGCTTCGAGATGAAAATCAAATCAAATATGAAAACCATACAGACAACCGCACAAATTTACATAAAATTTACATTGCTCGTGGACTTGAAAGGAAAAAAAAAAACAGACAGAAAAAGCAGTAAACACGACACACGTTATGAGTGGACGGTGACGTCTGTCAGCGAACAGAGAGGGGGGGGGGGTTCGTTAGAAAAACGTCCACGTTATTAGAAGTGGTTTAAGATTTAACAGCGAGTTGTAAAAATGAGCATATTTACATCACAGGGCTGATACACTGGAGGGACGCGAGCTCTGCTGTATGAATAGATCATGCTCTATAAGAAAAGCATCGCGGGCTCCACGTCGGCGGTTTTTCTAATTTAATTCATATAGGTCTTAATATAGAGAAGCACGATGACAGGAGTGCAGGTATGTGTGAGCTTCGCCCGATGCTGACGCCAAATCGTCCCCCTAGCACCTCTGACTTAATTGCTTTGACTCCCTGTTGCAGTGTTAAGACAGAAAGGCGTGTTTGCACCTTGCAGAGGAGCGCAGCAAAGGCTAATCCTCCTCTAAGAAACAAATGCTAAATGGCGACTGGGGGCTGGAGAGAAAAAAAAAAACAAACAAAAAAACCCAACAAGAAACAACAGTATATCGTATAAAAACAAACATTAAAACGGCAACAACCAAAAAAAAAAAATCTACAAAAGTAACAGCATTAAACAGATTTGGTTAAAACAAGCGTTCGACATTCACTCAGACGGAAGCATGGAAACGAGTTGACACGGACGAGACGATGTTGGTTCAGCCGGGGGGGTGGTGGGGGGGTTTTCAGGCCCTCACAGGAGTGATGTCAGACCTGGAGACAGACGCTGGATCTTCAGCATTCTGCAACCACCCTGATCTCCCACCTTTTCTCTGGTTGCTTTTCCACCTGACGTGAGACAAAGCAACACAAAGAAAACGCGCAGGGAAGGCCAGAGTACAGCCCAATTTACAGAACTGTTAAAGCTGTCCCTCCTGTAACGCCTCCCGCGTGCGCGTAATACCTCACAGGTGTCCAAAGAGCACAGCTGTATATCTACAGTGTCGGGGCCCGCGGGCTACTGTATACGCAGCGGCAGGTGTGTGTGTGTGTGTCGACCGAGGCAGTAAATAAGTGTAGAGAGTTTGTGGAGGCAACCGAGCGGAGGAGATGTGACCGCTCCTGCCTGCGCCGTACATCAGCAGCTGTCATGTTCCCACCCCCCGCCGCCCTCCCCCCGTGGACCCGTCGGAGCGTACGGGAGCAGGCGGTGCATCGCAGCCAGAGGAGCTGCTACACATCACAGCTCTGAATCTTTTGCTTCCACGAGAATCCACCAACCCCCCCCCCTTTCCCGCCTTCCCGAAAACGTCCATCAGATTAAGGGACCGTAAAGCTAATCAAAAGATGATACTCCCAGGGAAACATTCCACCAGATTAGGAGAACGTCTAATGAAGTAAAATTGGGAATGCAGCGTCTTCAAACCTCACACGGCCCATAGTCTGGTAAACTACGATGTGTAATTGCTGCTAAATGGGTTGATATGTCATAAGCCGGTGGAGGAAAGACATTGCTGCCCAAACATCAAAGTGTAGTTTGGGTATTTTACTTTTATTCAGTTGCTAAGTAGTTGGTGGAACCAAATTAAAAGGAAGGTAATTCACACAAATCTAGCCACTCTCATTCCAGCTAATGTAGCAAAGGAACAGTACATATGGATGGATTTCAGAAAAAACTAAACAAAAAAAAGGACAAATGGCAGCTAATGACAATTAAGAATCAGAGGAGCAGCAGCAGCAAAAGAACATAAGAAGCTAAACGGACGTTAATTCCTTCTCCTCCTTTCCTTTGTGTTTAATATGCAACCAAACTTTCTGCAGTTTCACGCCAGGGTCAATCATAAACTGTATATAAATATGGACCACCTTTTTCCTTGGATCGGCCAAAATGATGCCATTTCTTCAGTACTGTCCTAGAGTAGAACCACGTGATAAAGATCACCAGACCAAACTTCCTCCTGACTTGTTAATTAAAACTACGCTCTGCTCTACCTCATCTAGTTGGATTATACGCTACCAGCAAAAAAGTTTGGACTTTCACTTCAGTTCAATGAGAAGGTGTGTCCACTGTACTTGCTTTATGGAGTGGTTGGCATGGCAACTGGTGGTCGCCGTTATCATTCTGGTTCATATGTGTTGACATTCATCAGCACATATAAACCAGCTAAAATGACGGAAACCACCCTTTGAAAAAGCAATTATGTGACGTTTTAACGCATCCAATAACATGGAGGAGGCGGAGCTTATGACCTATACTGCAGCCAGACACCAGGGGGAGCTCTACTTGCTTTGGCTTCACTTTTGAGGAGCGGTTCCATCTTTATGCAGTCTGCGGCCCCAATAAACAGACCAATTCAACACTAGCTTGTTGTTCTCTGTGTAATGACTGAAGGATTATTACTGACATTTCTAGCGTCCTCTCAACAACCTCCGTTACTGCGGTTTTATTTTTGTGTGCTCCGTTAGGCTGTGTTAAAATGACGTAGCCATCCTATAATTGCATTTACTTTGGAGAGCACACAATAACGATGATAACCTAATGACACTGATCCTATGACGGTGCATCCGTCCCTCTTCTGAGATTCTGAAGCCTCGAGCAGACGCCCTGGAAGGTATTTTTATCAGGCCGATGCTCGGTCCTCCTGCAGCGAGTCAGAGCCATGCAGGCGCGCCCTACAGGGCACGCTGCCATACCTATCTGTCTCAGCTTTGATCTGCCTACACCCTTCCCTCTTCTCCGCTGGCTGCAAGGGAAAGGAAGCTTACGTAAAAACCAGACGAGTCGAGAGCCAGAGGTGCAGCTGCGTGATGAGCAGGAATGTCAGCAGTGACACTGCGCGTACGAACGGAGCATGAAACTCATTTTTTCCTGACAAAGGAAGGAGACTGGGGGTGGGGGAGGTGACAGCTGCAGAGAGGAGGATTGAGAAGGACAAAATGAATAAGAGAAAGACTCTGATCACCTCTGACTGTATACAGGGGCAACATGTCATGTCTCCGCGCTCCGTTTTTTTCCCCTTCTCTTCCTCGTTTCTCACCGTTTCTATAGACGCCGTAATAAAACACAACATCCTGCGTCTATTTCTCAAAGGGACAACTTTATCACCCAGGTCTCTTCAATTGATGGCGTTAACGGAGCTGTAATAAAACAGCCACTTTACATCATTGCTATGGTCTCACAGGAACGGGAACAGAGTCGCTCTGTGGCACAAAATATGTGTTTGCTCACGATCAGATTTATGCTTCGCAATTCATTATTCAGAGGACGCTGCGGAATACGGAATAAAATAAATCCACTCGTGATTCCTCCGGTTTCTTCCATCATACTTTCTTTGTTCTTTCTTATCCTTATTTTCCGAATGAAAATGGGTGAAACTTTGAAAACCATCCTGACGCGTCTGTGCCCGTCCTCGTAGAACCAAACCCCACATACACACACACATACACGCACACACACTGATCGGTTCAACACTTCCAAGCGTTGGTGACTTAATTACAAAAAAGACGACGCGCGCGCAGAGAATTACAGGACGTTTAAAACAAAAAAAATGGCAACAACTTTTAGAGACAAGGGTAAATCAGTGGAGTAGAAAACTAGCATGCCGTGTTGGATCTTTCTTCATTTACAAGGGGGACTTCAATCAACATGAGAGAAAAAAAACCCACGAGTTTTATAAATTCTCTTTGTCTGGGAAGGGGGTGTGGCCATTAGTAAAGTCTTCATTGTCTTAGAGTCTGTTCTTTCCTTCCAGCAAATTGTTAGTCCAAGCAAAAAAACAAAAAGAAAAAAGCGTACTCAAGAGGACCAATGGGATTCTCTTCCTTGCCAAAAGTAGGTGTCCCTTCTCTTCCAGTTGTGTTACTCTTTGGCAAAATGAACGGTGAGAGGAGATAGCAGAACAGAGCGGGAACACAGCTGGAATCTGTACAGACTGGTCTGGGAAGGAGGATGAGGAGGCGGAGGAGGTGGCAGAGGGGAAGGCGGGGCGGGGGTAAAAGGATGCTCTGAAGAGGTTGTTAAGTGAGGGGGAAGCAGGGATGTTTAAACCGAGAGTCTTATCCCATCAGGCGAGAGTGGGGCTCCTCTTCATCGGGTCCGTGCCTCAGCCCAAGGCTAAGCGTCGTACTTCTTCCCCGTTCTGTGGATGTGGTGGAACAGTGTCATGGAGAACGCCATGCCCAGGAGCTGCAGAAGAAACGAGAAGGAGACGGGTGAATTTGCGCCTATATGTTCTCGGTGCATTCGCTATAACGTTCGTGCACACGTGGTCTACTTGGTGTTGACGCCTCGGGCTGGCGCTGCCGTATTCCGTGCACAATAAATCCCGCGCCAACACATTATTTCGTTCGTTCTCTTTATCTCGGATGGCCCCTCAAATTCGAGCTCTGGAATCTTTGGGACGGGGAAAATAAAAAAACGTACAGCGTGTGCAAGCATTAAGCCAATGAAGTAAATTGAGATGCCACTGAATCAAAGTAGCCTGGTATCTCTTTGAAGTTTCCATTACCCCTGATACTTTCACATCAAACGCAGTCACAAGGCTGATCCTAAAACCATTATCTGGCAAAGTTAGGATGGCAGGGAAACTACAAAGTACAGCATGGTGCGCAGCTTTTAACAATAATAATAATAATACTGATGAAAAAGCAGCGTGGACTCCGCTGGGGGATTCCTATGGTGTGTGATTATGCGGGTAAAGCTGCTGATTCTCCTTTAGTTTCAATAAAACCTAACTCACCGAGCTGCTTCAGAGAGGAAAATGCCACTTTAAGCCGCTGCCAATCAACACACGAGGCACCGTTTGGAGGTAAACATGCAGCTGAGACGGGAGTTAGGACCGATGAAAAACTGCTTCAGAACCAACCCAGTTATTTACATGTGGCTCATCTGCAACGCTTTGACGGGCACTGAAAGTTTTTCGCTGCCTTCTTCATTCAGTCTGAGTGAGGAAGCATGACAGCCACCAACCCCCCTGAAGGAGTCCTCACAGCTCAATCATCCAGTGCTTAAGAATACATAAATATTGCTGAAATCTTTGTATCCGTGGTGAGTGAAGATATCCATACTGGCTTTTGCCAAAGACTGTCATGTACGCTGCTCGTCTAAATCTTTCATAAAGCGGCTCTAAGTGCCTCTGGCTATTATATAACGTTGGAGGGATCCATCCTTTCATGGTGCTCTTCGTCGTCGTGTCCTCTGACTTGCTAATCCGACAGCTCGGGGTCTTTCTATGGACTCTTCCTACCTGCCACACGGATCAGAGGACAGAGGCCTTTCAATTAAAGTCAGACTTTATCTGCCTTCTGTTTGTCAATGATCTGCAGGTGCACACGTGTGTGTGTGTTCGTAAAGCGTTGCGCACTCACGCGCAGTGAATACATGCTGTCAAAGCATAGTGAACCCCTTATTTGTGATTGCGTGGCCTTATACCAGGAACTTCTCTCCCTTCGGACATCAAAAGCGTGCAGAATCTTTCAAAGCTCAAAACTTTCCGGGCAAGCCATTTTTCTTGAAATGAACCAGGGATTCACGGAAATACAGCAAGAGGTAATGTTCAAAGCATTAAAAGTAAAAAGGAAGAGGGGGGCCCACTGGGGATGATAGATAGTGTATTTAAATATGCATGTAAAACCTTTATCGGACGTGAAAGGACAGGAGGTGGACGTGAGACAGACAATGGGCAGAACTCTTCGTGAGTTTGAAAGCTGGGAAAATGAAAAAATATGGAGAATGAAGCTCTGTGAGCAATGTGAGGTACGGATGAAACGGTCTGAGAAAAAACGGTGCAGCAGCACATATACGGATTGACTGACATTAGCAGTAAATAACTGACCACCTAGTGACAATACAATGTTCTGCTGGGTAACTTTTGGACCTGGCATTCATTCATGTGGACCTACATCCCCAAACAGGGAATTTACAAAGTGTAGTGTGAAAACCTTCGTTTCAGAAGGTGCAAATTGATTCCACGTTTACACGAATCCCATTTTTGGGTGAAAGGTCTTTTAGGTCTTGCACAGTTGTGCCGGCTGTCAGTGACGAAACCAGATCTTCCTGAGACTGGAACCGCATCCTTTGGAATCCAGGACCCACAGTGAAAAAGAAATACGACCCTCTAGCCCCCGACCTCTTACAACAACAACAACATCAGTGGTGGACTACAGGCTTGTGACGGCGCTGCATCAGGTATTGACCCTAGTTGGGTGGCTAGGTCCAATATATACTGTTGCTTCACCACTTCCATGAGCTAAAAAGGATTATACGGCGTGCAAGATTGATGCTCACGCTCTGCCTCTTCTTTTTCTTCTTTTTCTGGCGCTGAGGTCTCTGGCAGAAACAGCACTATGCATCGGCCTGGGATATGTCCTACAACCTTTCTACAACTAGATGTGGTTTTGCAGTGGATCGGCATTTACGGAGAAATACTTGACACGACGCCAAGTGGACGTGTGGACGCGGCCTATATCAAAGACCCTCTGCAGGTTGCCACAGTGCTTCACACTCACTCAGTCACGCCCTAGGACGGTAAAGTCAGTTTAACTGTCACGACGTTCTCACTTCCCCGGGTTACTGACACGCTTACCAAGAAAAAAGAAGAGTTTATGCAGTTTCCACTTCAACGCTCATCCCTCTGCTAATTGCACAGAGACTGCAGGAACAAAGACAGACTGGAGGACTGAAGTACAGAGGTAACAAGAGTGCTCTAGAGATCTCTTAGAGGGAGATGAGATCAGTAAGAATCTAGGTAGTAAAACAGATGTAATGTATGATTTTCACATGGTGCCAGCTAACTAGAGTGAACATCTGTAAGGCTGATATGCTGTCTGACTGGACTGAATAAATCTGCAAACGCACAGGAGAAATAGGTTTGGCTTTGTTCAGTTTGAAGGCTATTTTACTCAAATATATTCCAATGATAAAAGCGAGACACTTAATGTGTAAAGAAGGCCAGACGTGAAGCAGAGTTTAGGAGAAATTCTACCACAAGAGGAACACTTACCACCTCTCACTGGAGAGTCTTTAATCTGTACCTGCTGCTTTACATTCAGTATCTTAGACCCGATTACGTCCTGCCTGGCACACGGCCAGCGAGCTTTGATTCTTCCAGACAGGATCAGGGTGCATAAGACAAGGACATCCAACATATTTTAAGATGTGTGGGTGCCCTGAACGCCCACTGAGCACAGGCCTCGGGTCTTTCTCTGAGAAGTGAGATGGATGGAGGATGGAGGTGCAGAGGCTGCTTTATGCAAATGTTTTGCATGCATTTTTAAACATGTTTCCAGTCATACAATCAGAAAGCAAAAAAGAGAATCTAAAAGGGGAAATGAAAGCAAGAGAACTGTATGAATCATTAAGCCTCCTACCTGCACTACCAAGATGACCATGCCTATGGTTCCCAGGAGGTGCTTGTTATCACCCAACCACTCCTCTACTTTCTCGAAGCAGCCCTGAAATGGAAGACAATCTTGTTAAGATGGTGCTAAAAATGTACTTTTTCGGTACAGCAGCGGGATCATGTCACTTGCAAACTCAACCATCCAGTTCACAGTTATCCACAAAAAAAAAAAAAAAAGAAACGCTTTCCTTCCACAAGAGACATGCCGTCGGATGGGTGGCTTTCAGGTTAGGTGTTAAAACAAGTGAATTACTCATGAATGACGACTCTCATATGCAGACTAATGGGACACACGAACGGGCGCGTGCCCTAATCGTGCTCTGAATAGCATCCCAGCACGGGTTCACTCAAAGGTCTCTCACTGCCAGAGAAGTAAGGGCAAGGACTTAATGGGGGCTTCAGCTGCGAAGCGGTGCCCCCTTCATGAGAGTGGATGCTGAGGCAGCAAGTAAAACTAAAACTACATAACGTGTGGCCGTCTCCTCCGGGCAGGATTACACACGAGCTCTCGGAATGGGCCGGCTCCGTCCCCGTCTACTCTCGTTTTGGCAATTACATTACATCTTTTAATCCTCTACTTTGGACCTGCTAACAAACCACATGCCAGACCAATAGCAGATTAGGGCTGTAATGAATATTGTGCTGCAAGGACTTTGGGGGGGGGGGGGAGCAAAAAGAGGCTGTTGTCTCATGTATAATAGAAAAAAAACAACACATTGTGATTAGAATTAAGCAACAAGAGGGAAACTCTAAAGCTGCGATTAAAGCTGAGATTAAGGATTAGTAAAATTCTTAAATTATATTTTCCTCGTGTATCAACATATTAGCACAACACAATTATAATTTAAATCAAGTGTCTTGATGGAGAGATTAAGTAGGGACCCTCCCGAACCTTCTACATGTGTTCTATATTAAACTCAGTCTAGCGCTCTTTATAAATATACATTATTATTATCATTTTGCATTCAGTATTAAGCTATAGAAATTTAAATTGTGGGAGAAAATTAAAAAATATTTGCGACCCCCCCTGCAGTACCCCTGCAGATCCCCTAGGGGCTGCGGACTGCCTGTTGAAGACCTAAGATTAAATCCATGCATATTCAAGGATTTTACATATAACATGAAACATGTTATAGATGTACTGTGCACTAAAAAATACTGATCTGTTCGATTTGCTATTTAATGTATTTTTTGGTTTGGTTATTACTTTGTTTTGTTGTTGTCACCAAACATAATCTTGATGCGTTCCCACTATGACAATAAAGTGTCTAATGTCTACACGGGAACAGGAACAAGATCATGCATTTGTTGTTGCCGTCTCTTTGTAGTCGTCTGGTGTTTTACGCTTTGTAGTCACACTCTTTTGCCCTCGCAGTCGTTTTGCATCTCCACGCGGCCATTTTGTGTAACTTTTGGTTGTGCCGTATCAATGTGCACATTTCGAATCCCTCTGTAGTCACTTCTTGCCTGTAGTTGTTTTGCATCCCGCTGAGATCATTTTGCATTTCTTTGTAGAGTCTGTGAGCCTTTGTTGACATTTTGTCTGTTAGTCTCTTTTTTTCCCGTCATATTGCATCTCTTTGTAATTGCTCTGCATCCGTTTCCTCGAGTAGCTTACTGTATTCAAAAGGTTTGAATTATTTCTGATGTACCTTCCGTTTCGTGCCACCTCATTTCAATTATTTTTTCCATTTCAGTTTTATTTATGTAGCGTCGATAACAATCCACATTGTCCCAAGACACTTTGCAGAAGTCAGAGTCTGAACTGCCACTACATTTCAGTTTGCATTGATAGATTGGAGGATGATAGCAAAGCTGTCATCCCTGATGGAAAAACCAGTGTCATCCTGTTCATGGCGTTACCTCAGGTCCTTCCTTCCTGCTCCCAGCAGACCACACACAGTCTGGACAACCTCATCACTGCAACATCTTTACAATCTGTGCAATAACTTACTGTGGGTTTACGTATCTTTAATTGACTCATGTGCAATAATCCTACGTACAAATTATGTTGCATTTAATTATCAGTTATTTGTATTTATTTCATGTTTACTTTTTTATTTCCTGTGTGCACTGTCCTTTAAACTGTCTGCTGCTGCAATGCTGCAAATTTCCCCACTGGGGATAAATAAAGGATCAATGTATGGTATCGTACTGTATGCCATTGTATCATAATGTGTCGTTAGGTTTCGTATGATGTCATACTTTACCTTATCGTACCATAAAGTCATATCATGTTGTATGGTATCATATGGTATCGTACCTTACCTTACAGTATCGTATTGTATCATTATATTATTGTAGAGTATGGTATCATATGGTATCGTACCTCATGTTATCTTACTATGTCGTATGGTATCATATGGTATCGTACCTAACCTTATTATATGGTATCGTATCTTATTGTTAAGTATCGTACATTATCGTATCGTATCGTACCGTACCGTACGGTACCGTACTGTATCGTATCGTATCTTATTGTTAAGTATCGTATGTTGTCGTATCGATTTAACACCACGGATAACAAACTTTTAAATTACAGCATTACAGAGTTAAAGATGTCTTCAGACACCTAGCGCAGGGTCACATTTCTCACATTTCTACCAAAGACTGTTTCCCTCTTAAATCTCACCAAAAAATTAAAAAATAAATAATTAAATGGATACAAATAACCATTTGATGAACCCGCTGATGTATCTGCTGTTCATTTATATAAAGCTATATAAGTAGTAAGATTTTTCATGCGGAACATTTACTTGTAATGAAATTAAATTAATTCAATTAAATTGTGTTAGTACCTTTATTCATGTAAAGGATCTGTGTACTTCCTCCCACTCTGTCAATCGCTAAAAATCATATATAAATAATATAGTTACAGCTCAATTCAACTCACCCTGCTCCAGAACATGTTGGTGGAGTTACGGCCACAGTTCTGGTAGTGCTCCTGGCAGCAGCGGTCAGGAACTACCTGCTCCTTCAGAGCATCGTGCCAATCGGTGTACGCTATCACCCCGCAGCACTTCCACTGTTAACGACAAACACACACACAGCAGAAACATGATTAGTTAACGCTTCGAATTAGTCCAGGGAGACCTCAAACAAACTTTAATGGAAAAAAGTGTTGTAATTAGTCCCTTTTGCTCTAGAGGACTGCAATAATGGAATGAAGTGTAGTTAAACAGCCAATTTGGATTTTTAATGTCACATTAATGCCACGACTACAAGCCAGGAAATACATTATCTGAAATAATTCAGTGCAACTTCGCATTTTATGTGATTGTTTTAGCGAATAAACATTAACGCTGAGGTCGGCCGACCTACCTCTGCCTGGATTATGTTCCAGGCGTTTCGCAGGCCTATGTTGTTTTCTGAGTTGTAGAGAGCCAGGCCGTCCTTGAGGTCCTTCTTAGCGTTCTCACTCACCTGAAGATGGAACAGAAAACATTAGCCTTAGTTAGAGACCTCGGTTTCAAGCGGATGGCTCAGCAAGAACAGTCGAATGAGTTATAGCGTTCATTACTGTCTTTATGTAGTCTTTTTTAGATCGGGGGCAGTTAAAGCTTGAGTGCTTGCACGGGCGCACTCACATTATTCTACTCGTTTTAAACTGTCAAACTCCTTGTCCACGTAAAAGTAAAACAATCGTGGTCTACGGTGTGCCATCAAATGCTTTAAGAAGACGACTGTGCATGGCTAATTTTTTCTTGAACTGTCTAATCATGAAGAGAGAATTGTGCATCATCTGTAATGTCAAGGCAGGAATCACCAGCAGAAGACGACAGCAGCAACACAGCTGAACTACAAGTAACCGTTTTCTGCTCTTGTCATATAAAAATAACTGGGACGTCTACACATCTGACACGTCAGGTGTTGCCTCTCTCCGCACGCCACTCGGCTCCAGCGTGCCCCTTCAGCACAGGCGCAAGCAAATCATTTTCCCCTCGACTGAATCCCAACAATGTGCTCCGGGTTGAGCCACGCCTGATGGGAGATTAATATCTCTATGAATGTGTTAATGAGACACAAAATCAGAGCACTGTCTCTCCTGCAGTTTTGCTAAGCCTGTGGGGATATGCTAACTGCCAGGACAGATTGAGAGGCGCCTCAGATACGGGGTAATTATGACTGTAAAAATGACATGAACTGCCAGAGCCACAGCGCACATCTTCACAGGCGGTACAAGTAAAGTAAAATCACAAGAAAAAGAGGCGCACTGGCTTTAAATAGCTGAAGCTCAAAGGTTTAAGAGTGTACTACTGTGTATGTTTCTGCACGCAACAAGAGAAGCGGCGTCACGCCTCTCGTTTCATGCCACAACAAGGCTCTTTCACCTATTATGCAGTTTCTTCACTCATACACGGAGGACTGCTACGGAGCTCAGCTGTGTTCGCAGGCTGCTCAGTAAATCCTTCAGTTAAAGATAACACAGCATTGAAGCAGCCAATAATATCGGCCTGTTTTCATTTTGTGATATAAAATAAAAACAATTTCAGTGTCACTCACAGCTCATGTAGCTCAGCTTGTACTCTTAAGTTACATGACAGACAGATCATACTTTACTTTGATCGGAAACTATATCAGGCTTTAACCTCCCGAGACCCTGCGTCCTCATGTGGGGACGTTAAGTTTTTCGTTCTGCAGCCAATCACGAGACAAAAGTAGACAATGTGCAAACCCTCATCAAATTCTATGGTCGAAATTTGCACAGATTTTAACGAGCTATGATGCCGCTAATTAGCAAGTACTCGTTTGAGGACGTTGGGATATGGTTTGCAATTCCGTCTTTGCCTTTGCTCAGCCATGTTCACGTATTAAAATAAATAGTTTTAGATTTTGTTACACATTGGCGACAAAAGCTCAGGTCTCAGGAGGTTAAATTAACACATTCAGCAATTTATGGGTGGGAATAATAAAAAAAAGAAAAACTATCCATTGTTCATCCATTTTTTTTTTTTTTTTTTTTGCCAGGCATTTGAAAAGTATTTGCCGAATTAGATGCAACAGTCAAACCGAATATTTAATTTCTCTAGTAATAAAATGCTTTAGTCGTCATTAATCATGCAAATGCTGTCTAATACGTCCTCTTCAGCCTTTGAAATAAGATTAGTATCGTTTCACATCACAGTCCTCTTTCTGGAATGAGGAGGAGGAGGATCTGCGCTGTTGCACCTCGGGCTGCCGGCCCCGCCACATCGGTCCTTGCGCAGGAAAATGAGATGAAGAGCAGCATCATCAATCTCTGCCTCGTACATTGTTTCTGTCCTCTATCTTCCCTTCTCCATCTAGGTTCTGTGTGAAGTTGCTCGCTCATTACCGACTCCTCGCGCTAACACAGCCACTAGAGAGCGACGCCCTGCCCCCCTCCCCTACCGCTCCCCCTTACCACAATAAAAATCATCTTCTGAGTCTACAATAAGTCTCCCCACATCTTCCATTTCATGTGCAGAAATCTTTCTTACAGCCTGAAATGAAACTTAATGATCCAGATTTACCACTAACGAGAGGCAGACAAACGAGTACAGAACAAACAGGGATTTGATCGTGCAACGCTCTGACCCATTTTTTTTTTTTTTTTTGCCTTCCTCAATGCAAAAGGAAGCAGATAAAAACACATCTTTGTCGCATTAGCCTATTTTCTCTAATACAGAAAAACTAACTTCTTGACTGAGGCTTGTGTTGCTGGTTCTGGAAATTGTTCACAAACACAAAATCCCCTGCTGGCAAGTTTTCAATGAACGTTGCCGCGGGGCATTGACGCAATATTTCATGTGCGGCATACTGACAAAAGCCCTGAGACGTGGCCGATTCTTTTCATTACACAGATAAGCTCGTGGTTTCCTTTGGGCTGACCAAGCAACTTCAACAATACACGACAGCTCATTCATCACAGAATGCCCAAATTGTCTTGAACAATAAGGTATTAATTCAAGTTTCCCACATCAAATTTGAGGAGAAGTTAACAAGTATATAACAAGACAATGAAAATCAATTGGTGTCCTGAATACAGTTCGCTCACTGATAAATCATTCTTGTCATCTAACCTTGTGCTGCGCTTTAATTAATCCTCATATTATGTGTTGTGATTCAGTTTGGAGTGCTACATGTGCTACCTATCTCAATAAGATGTTATCAGCTCAAAAAAGATCTCTGAGAAGGATTAGCCATCAACCCTTCAGCTTCTTTATTTAGAAGATACAAACTTTTATCAATCTACGACATGAACAAATACCAAATTTGTGTATTTATGTATAAATGTATTCATTTAGTACATGGTTTGTCAAAACTTTCTCTTTTTCTTCATCAAATACTCAGTGTAATTCCACTAGACAGTTTAAAGACAATCATCGCCTCTTATGCCGGACATCCTTAGTTCTAGCGTTACAGAGGACCACCTCTTTGGAACAATCTGCCACCATCTCTTAAAGCATAGGTCTTCAATAGGGGGTCTGCGACCCCTAGGGGGTCATGTTTATGGCAGTTGCATGACCACCCTACTGATGCACATTGGAATTTAAATTGGAATTTACAAGAAGAATATTTGCACCTGTGCATTATTAGAATAGCTTAATACTTTATTATTTGAATGCAAAATGATGAAAATAATGAATATTTATAAATAGCACCAGGCTGACTTTAATATGGAGCACATATAGTAGGTAGTGGGTCCCTAATCTCTCATCAGTTTGGGGTCCTTGACCTGAAAAATGTTGAAGACCTTCATCTTAAAGCACTGTTAAACTTCAAAGACCTAATGAAAAACTATTTAATCAGTCAACTTTAGCGTGATATTATCATTTCACACACAAACGTCTTATTTTTTATTCTGTACTTTGTATTTTAAACATGTGCGCAAATAAACTAAACTAAACTAAACTAAGGGTTCTAAAAGGGTTCAACTTTGTCAACTCAGAGAAATGGAAGATGAACATGTTGACAGGGCGGAGGAAGAAGAAGAAGAAGAAGAAGGCTGCATGTTTTCTGTCACAGTTCGCAAAAACAAAACAGAGGGTGGGTGGCAGATTGTTGGATAAACACCTGTCACTTGAAACGCTGCGATAAAACAAGACACTGTACTGAAATCACAGAATGGAACTTTACCAAAGTTTCCCCAGCATATCTGATCCCAGCGCCAATGGGGCACTGAGGATTCCTGTGTGAAGGCTCCCCAATTGACAGAATTGGGCCCTAGATCCGGTTCCACATTAACACCCAGAGGAGCAGGTACACCGGGACCTGTCACCGCGTTGACACGGAGCAACGGCGAATACTCGTTAGCACTGACAGCGGATTTTCAAAATTCTGAAAGATCTGATCTTTTGCGGTGGCGTTTCAGTGTCGAACCGCAATTTACTGGTCAGGCAGCAAAGGCCACATACGTCATGTTAGGTGACACTTCAGGTTTTGCCTTCGAGGGCAACTGCCTAACAACTCATGTCTGTAGAAGGCCGTCGGGTGGACGCTATGGAGCATTCAGACTCGCTCGCACAACGCAAGACTTATTTACAGTAAGTGGTGCGACGGGTGTGTGGAAGAGTAATCGCGTGGGTTTTCATTCATTTTTCCCCAACTTCTATTTATCACTTTGAAGAATTACAGTCATCTAAGGATATCGCAGTGTTTAATTACAAATGAATCAAAGTCTCTGCAGAACCACTAGACACAAAGAAATAAAAATGTGCTATGTAGGTGGTTCAGGAAACATATTTCCACTAGGAAACAACTAAATGAAAGAAAAAGAAAAGGCCATCTGTGTATTAAGGATTCACAGCTCTGAGAACGTTTGTTCCTTCTGTGCATACTGACATGAGAACAGAGCCTAGATCTGCACGCCAAGAATTACTGAGGTATAACCGTGGCTTTGGTAAAGAATATTAACATCTCCCTGAGAAATACTTGCAAAATTGGATTTGCCTGACATGTTAGTGGCAGTGGAGAGTATTGGACACGACACTTTACAATGAACACCATTTCAGTTTATTTCTAGCCAGCTGGCAAATGTTAGTCCAATGTTGGTACAATATTTTAGTTTCCTCTCCACCAACTCTGGAGGGAAATAACTGAGTCTTAATTTGCTACATGCCCAAATGTTTGCTTTTTGTTTTTTTGCCAGCTGGTCAGTAACTTCGTCCGACTGGTGATTGGCGTTGAAGTTTGTTGGTGCAAAATGGGCCTATAGATCTGCCAGTGAATTATTGTCCAGATTGGTGAGAGTGAGCCTTAATATAGTTAGAGTGAGTTACAGTGCTCTGGTAGGGCTGAGCCTGTCAGGTTTACAGCACATTTCTCATTACAGCATTCCTTCCTTGTGTACTTGTATATGTACCTGAGCAGATTTGTAACACAACACAAAGCAATAACCATCTGCGCTATGGAAAACTAATGGGCTCCACAGATGGTTCATGTGAAATCAAATGTTTTTTTCGGTTTACCTTATTTGTGCTAAATCATGACTGGGCTTACTGCATATACGATACAAATAAAACAGGCTCCATAAACATGTCAACAGTACAACTGTCCTGAGACCCTGAGACAGAAAAAGGCTCTTTCGGTCCTCTGTTTGTACCATAGGCTCTCTGTAGCCCATTTTTAGGGGATAAGCACCCATAAACTTTGTCCCAGCACCCCTAAAAAATAAGGAAAAACTTTTAAGTACAATATTGGCTGACCATTTCCTGTAAGGTACCGAAAAAAGGTCGACACACCAACACAACCCAGTCATTAGCAACTTCCCTGACTTTTACTGTTGAAGGAGTTTGGTAGACTGATATTATTTTTTTTCTCCCTGGCAAACTAATAATGCAGGTTGTCAATCAACCACTTTTGGTAGGAATATGTGTTGATTTTAAAGCCAAGGTGTAAGACTTATGCTGCTTGTAAGCTAAACAAATTGGCTGAGAAGGACCACGGGCCAAAGCAGACTCCAGCATTAAGAAGGAGGTGATTGAGAGTGAAGCACAAAAAAAATAGTTGACAGATTTTCCTCTCTCAAGATTGGACTCAATAGATTGAAGTTTCCAGGGTCTATTCAGTCCAAAAGGAGAGACAAAAGATGCTGTCTCTTAGGCAGGATGACCTATCTTCATTGAACTTCATATCTTTAAGGTTTGGGATCCCTGGTTTAAACCCCTTTAAATATGACTTAGTCAAAGCTGCACAAACCACAGCAGATTGACGCCGTTTCTACTGTTTCTGTGAATGAAATAAAGACAAGTTTGTTTGTTTTTTCAGTGTTGTCAGATCGCAGAGGAGTTCCTGGCTCTTCTCCAGCCAGCTAAACCCTAAACAGACAGACAGTAGCTGCGCGCTTATCCAGGATGAACTCAGGCCGACGAACCGAATCTCACTTTTTCACATGCAATTTGTTCACTGTAAATCTGTAAATCTCTCATATGTGACCATTGCCACATCACATTATCTCAGGTCACATTGGCTTTAATTGTCAAATCCTTTGATTCCAGCAAAGTTGACTTTATTTTCCCGTCGCTCTCATTGCCGAGCTCTGAAATTGAAATAAATGTTGTGGAGACAAACAGCATTGCAGCCAGAGGCCCTCTGCAGCACATCATTAAACAGGATATTTAATTCCCCGAGTTGCTCCACTAGCCCGTGCAGGGTAGCCTGAGGCCAGGGCACTCGGCACAGCGAGGAGAAGGCCCCCACTCCTCCTCTGTAATTGGTATGGAAAAATAATTAATTGCAAGGGATTGAAAATAATTTTTGCCCTTACACAAACACAACACATAGTTAGACACTCCTGCTGGTTTGTTGGGTTAGAGTTGGTAGGATAGGATCCACAGGCAGTTTTTCTGGCTTTCTTTCAAAAAACTTCACATCTCACCTCACTTTTACCGCATTTTACATCGCTCAATGCTTTAGACCAGGGGCTTTCAAAGTGCAGAATAGTGAGCCTCCCCTAATTACTGTTGATGCTCTGTATGTGCCATGCACACCTGGTCTTTAAATTTTGGTGCTTATTGTCAATATGACAGTGGAATTTACATGGTTGCGTACTGTCATTAACTAGCACCTCTTTGGAAATAACACAGCACGTAAAAAAAAAATTGATTATTGCCTTAATCCCACTCTAACTGGGCAATTTAAGTTACTCTGAGTAATATTGGACTTCTCCTTATTCGACTAAGATAGATAATGCATTGGAAACTGATTTTCACCAGCATGTATACGCCTTAATTGGAGTTTAACTAGACAACGCGTGTGCACATGCTCCACAACTGCTGCTCTGACATATGACCCCAGAACAAAAACATCCAAGAAAGCAGGTCGCAGAAGAAGAAGAAGAAGAAGAAGAAGAAGAAGGTAAACAGAGCTGGCAGGAGAACCACCTGAGGGATAGCGCCATCTTATCTGCACCATACGAAGTGCACACATTACGTATGAGATTAAAAAAGCTGTAGATTATCCATCTTGTTGTTGTTTGAATTGCCGGTGAACTTATCCAGTTCTTTATTATTTGACATAACAGGTCAACCAGAAAGGGGGCCATATTAACCCACGGACAAGACACATATCGCCACCTAGTGTGCAGGAGGAGGACATGTTCCCGTCACTTATTCTACTTTCTCCATTTCATGTAAATTGGGACAAGGACCGCATTCAAAAAGTTGAATTTAGAGCATAGCTGCATTAAGCTCTGCATGCATTGTCAGGACCAATACATGAAAAACCAAACTTTAAACAATCACACTTCCTCCGTTTTCGTCTCGCCCCAGACTCCTGTGTCCTCTTTCACTTTCACTTGAGGTAACCTACTAAAAATTGATCCATTTTGCCCCTCGCATGCACTGTAGTTAGCCAACCAGATGCCTCACACTTTGAAAACCACTGCTTTACAGGATTCCTGTGCATTTCAACACCCTGACACTTAATACATTCAACTTGCTATTCCTGGCGTTGACATCATTTCTCTCACCTCTGTCCACCTGCTTTTTCTCCATTCCTTCCTGCTCTGCCTCGTCTTTTCTGTCTCTGCTTGCCAAGTTCTGATTACTCTTTCTGAGCTAATAAACCTTCACTATAGTGTTCGGCTCAGCGTGCTGCTTTCGACAGAGGCACAATCAGGTCACGGCGTTAAAGACGGATGGTTGTAATCTGGTTTGTGGCCCAGCCATCTGCTGGAGTCAGCTGGTTGCTAACTGCAGGGCCAGCCTTTATTATAACACGGCCTCAACATGGCATTTAATCAGCGTGTTTAACACTGCTGGGCTGTGGAAGGAAAGAGGGGGTACCCGTGCATAAGCCCTACCTGGAGGCAAGACTCCTGGGCTGAGAGGAGAGACAAATTCTTCATTAAGGAGAAAGAATGGCACCTCTTAAGCAGGATGAAAGTGGTGGAAATTAAGGGGGGAGACCGGGTGACTGAGCGCACACAGTGAAAAAAAAGTTCACCTGCAGCAAAGCCAGATTGTGACAGCTTGTCACAAGGAATGATCACAGCTCACACAAGGCATCCGTCATGACTTAAAGATGACCTATTTGAAAGACTAAGCAGGCCTCTGTCGACACACGTTTAGAAGCTGCCAACTACTGCGCGTCTTCCAGACTTGTTAATAAATGCCTTGTGATTAGGAGATCAAATAGGAGAGGGGAATTAGTGATTCCTCTGATCACAGCCTGTAGCAGAGGATGAGGAGCGTCTCACACGGCATGCGGGATCTCGCTGCTGAGACGCAAAGGAGTCACGAGGAGAGAGACTACTGAACTAAACAAAAAGCAATACCTGTGTGACAGACGCCAAATGTCCTTAATCTGGTCGTGACAATCTTTTAGCATTTAATGCAGTTTGAGAAACAGCCTCACGCTATTTCGCCAAACGTCTTGTTTGGAGGGAGACTGAAAATGTCATTGCCAATAACGTATAATTTGCTGTAATGGCCTTACTTTCCAATGACATTTGCAGCCACCAATAAAGGAAAACATATTAGGCTGTGATCCGCACTGAAGTGGCTTCACATCCCATTAGGAATAAGTCAGAATAAACTGTAATTTGGACTGGACAAAAGTCAAACACGCTGGGTATTCAGTGGATAGATCCTCCCTAGGAATATTTCATCTTTCCTGATCAGACTCATTTAATAAATCCTTTAGCCCCACTCAAATATCTTTCCCTGACTTTACAGGTGATAGGAAGGCACTGCTGTGAAGTCAAGAGGCTCTCTATTTAAATTCCACCAGAGGGATCAAGGGTTTAACTTTTTTTTCTTTTTTTTTTCATTTCCCAAAGTTAAACCAGTAATATTTTGGAGATAAGGAAGGAGACATATTTACTCCTGACAGGGTGTGCCTGCGAGACCTGATCCAAATCTGAGAACGGATCAGCAGCTAAATGAATTCCTTTATCTGCTTGAGAGACTAAGTTTGAGCAATAACCTCAGAACAAAAAGGGAGAATTAGCCAACGTCCCAAGGGGGGGCGGTGCGGCGTAGAAACTTTAAATGTATAAACAGACCGATCTATCGGCAGTGTGTCCTTGAAAACCGAACTGGGGCTTCGCGCTTTGCACAAGACATACCCGAGGTAAGATTAAACTGAACGCAGAGAAGAATCTCGCCTGCTCATGAACGTCAGCGATAACCCGAGCTTTGCATATCCTCATCTGTCGTCACCCCGCACACGTTCACCTGACACGACCTCGTTTCGGGGGTCATGGGAAATGTGCTGGGGGACTAATTACAGAGAACCAACTGGTGGGGATTGGGCTGCATTCTCCGGCCTAACCTTTGACTGGCGTGTTAATGGCAGAATGGTCCAACCAAGTATAAAAATGGAGGGCCACTAATCCCGGAAGCAACTGGAACACAGACATGTTTTTATCGCACTAACACCTTTTACTGCTTACTGTATTTAAGACACTGGCTTTTCAAGACTGGGGCTTTTTCAAATTTCTCTGGACTGGAGCAATAAAAGACAAAAGCTTTAAAATTCTGATGTAAGACTGAAAGCAAAATCAACTTACCTTTTCTGTGTACACAAAGAACAAGATGAGCAATATCAGCTCTGCCAGAAGAATTATCAGCAGGACAATGAAGAACTGTCAGAGAGAGAGAAAGACAGCATGTTTTACCAGTTGCTCTGGCAGCATTGTAAATCTATTTTGTGGCGCCAATAAAAGAAAAACATGCACAACACAATATAAATCCAGCCCCGTGTGTTTCGCGGGTGCTGGCGTATCTGAGCGCCACATAATGGGTAAAACTCTTACAAGGCCTCCATCCGCAACTTGTGATGCATCTAAATTATAACCACTAATGCAAATGTGCACCTCACTTCGGTATCTACGCATGAAAACAGCCGCTAAGGTTGAAGCAATGTTTTGTCACTTTGGGAGGCACACTTGTTTTCTTGCCAAGCAATAGATGAGAAGAGCTAGGAGCCCATTAGCAAATAAATTAAATTAAATTAGAAATAAAAAAATAAAAAAACGAAAGGAAACAGCCTGCCATGATGTGAATGCAAAATAACCTGCCTACCAGCATCTTCTGAAGCTTAAAGTGGCAATCTGGAAGATTTTCATTGAAATACATGTCTGTTAATTGACTATTACCAAGTGGCGTAGAAAACTAGTGACTGAGCCTACTGATGTAAATCTTGCAGTACTTATATTTTAGTATTTAGTATTGCTAACCCTAACCCTTAGTACTGAAAACTCTAACCCTAAGTACTAGAAAGTGTAACCCTAACCCTTAGTATCGCAAACCCTAACGCTTGGTATTGGAAACTCTAACCCTAACCTTAACCCTAACCAGTTATCTGGTAACAACATTTGTGGGGAAAAAAAGTCACTCTTTTAAGTTACTCTTTCTAAGATTACGTTAGTATTTCAAAGATTGCTTAATATGAACATTAAAAATAATGCACTTACATTTATTATGAAGTAGTTGCAGAAAATCAATGAGTTTTATGAGAGGGCGCTTAGCTCATGCTGCTACTGTTCATAAAAAAACGAGGTCACTGTTGTCATTTCTTCTGCTCTCAGGCTCATGTGCAGCATAAATTCTGATCACAGTTGCTCACAGAGGCCAATTACTGCCTGATGTCTTTATTGAACAGTTTGTTTTGCAGCCTGCAGACTGGGTGATGTTGCCAAATCAACCGGGATGGAAATGCCTGAGATGGCTTGAGACACCATCTCTTGTTTGTTTAATCTGTACAAAATCCAAAGTGTTGAAAAAATACAAACAAACAAAAAAACGCATAGTTGTTATTCAGCCAGACATGCGTATTGTCTGATTGTTTTCTGGCAACCGCGAGGCTTGATTAAGTTATTTCACGTACCCCAAAAAATGGTGCAACACCGAAATAGGCAAGATACGATGTGTTAATTAGGGAGGTACAGTGGGACAGAGCTTGGCTCGCTGTATCTGCTGTTAACAGTCTTTATGATAAAAGCTAAGCTAACCAGTAGTTGGGGTTAGCGACCTGTTTACAGTATTTCTTTCAACTTATTGTTAATGGTTGCAGCTTAGAAGCAGAATGCACGGAAATAGAGATCACTTAAGGGACGACTAGAAGTAAAAAGAAAGCTGGATGGCTTGTGATCGTGTGAGAGAGGAAGATTTAATCCTTTGTAAGATTAATTCCAACACAGCCCTGCATCTCATCTGCAATTCTCCCTTCCCCTGCTCGACTCCAGCACGATATTTACCAAGCTGAAGTCTGCATGGCACGGGAGGAGCCGCACGAACCTAGATTTTAGAGAACCCCATTTAATTCCAAACTCACGCGGGACAGAGGAGGTAGGCCATTATTTATGTCAAAGCCCACATGAGATAGTTCATGCCTGTTGTCAGCTGAGCATCTGGGTTGCCGGTTCAGTGTATCACAACTGAGCGCATTTCACATTTTCCTGATGCTGAAAGTTAAAGGAACAGATTCTAGAAAGTAAAGTGGTGACACTGGGGTATGTGGGGGTATGCACTCATTTGCTGGCAATTGCAGGGTTTTAAAGAATATTTGAATGTTTTCTCACCCACGTATTATTTTAATTAATGTTATTTAATTTTTCTCAGTAAAACCTTTTTGGCTGCAAATAAGATGGAGTGAAAGTTTACTGCAGTAGATGTCTGGGCTTTGAATATGTCTAATCCGAAGGCAGCTGTCCACAGAGTATCTTCAGAGGTTAAACCCTCCAATGTGTTTGCTGCAAGAGATTTAAAACTACTCTGATGTTTCCATGTCTTGGAAGCCCACAAACTCAGCGTCACTCCCACGCAAACCCCTAGGGGTGCGTTTGGCTGGACACGCAGACTAAGAAGAAACAACAGCAGCCGATGACTAAGCACCACTGCACCAATTATTACAGCCAAATATTAAACAGCATCACATGCACATGTGGGAAGAGGCTTAACGAGGAACATCAGAACTTTCCCATTAAGTTTTTTTTCTCCCCATCTTTCCCAGCCCTCCTCTCCCTCCCTGCGCCAGCGCTCTCATCCATCCTCACCCTCCTTCACAGTTGTTAGGCAGGTGAAGGAAGCCATGTCTAACACTGAGGATTTGGTGGGGCTTTTGACTGATGCAAGAGCTTGAAGGGATTGAGCTGTTTGTGACGTTAAGTACTCAGAGCCCCGGCTCCACTTCTCATTTAAAGTTTCCATACATGAAAGTTTCTCTTTCTTTGCGCGGCGGACGCATAAAAAAAAACTCATTCCGCTGAGTGAACTCTCATAATTAACTTGCGCTGAAGATAAAACACTTGCACAACTTTGGGCAAACAGTGCAGCGTCGAGACAGAATAGTCTTTGTAATGAATAATAGAACGTTCTCAATTATTGAGCTCAAAAAAATATCAAAATGTCTTTTAGCGTGCTGTGTACATACACCGAATAATCAGCCACGTATTTTGCACAAAAGGCCTCGTGACTGACACTGCTTTCACTGGGCTGTCACTACAGTCAGGGATGACATGCACGCTGAATGATGTCAGGTTGCAGAAAGGGAGAATCCCATCGCTCCCTGCTAATTTTCTTTTGTGAGCCCCTGAGGTCTGATATAATGCAGACTGAACTACTCCCATCAGTCGACTACAGTACCTGCCCTCAGACTCCAGCCTGAGACCAGTGTGTGTCCACTTTTAGAAACTTACAGTTGCATGCAGATGTTTGTTCACGGCCAGGAATTAAATAACATACTTTAAAAAAGAAAAAGTAAGTCTGCGCAACGCCTGCAGCACACAGACATTAAGCATCGAGCTGTTCAAATGTTAATGCATTGTTACTTTTCATGTGCTCTGGGATCATCCCTTCCGTTCACATCACTGAAAATCTAGCTGCGGTTAGATCTTACCCATGCTGTGCAAGAAAGACCGAGTTGAAAAGTGAAAAGACTTTTAGCAGTCTGCGTATAAAAGAAAAGAAAAGCAAGCTCTGGGTAGCTCCATTCTTTGCTTTAGCCAGTGAATGTCGTACCCATTTTTAAGTTTGTGACATGAAAAAGTAACAATGCATTAACATTTGAAGAACATTTTAAGGTCGATTTGCCACAGGGTTTGTATTTACACCTTTTGACGTTCCCCAGAGGTGCACAAACTTTTGAACACAATTGTATTGGAGTGGCTGTTTCCGCATATCATTTCAGGTAGCACTTGTATGAATGATACACGGGGACTTGAGGAAAGATTAAGGATGGCTATCAGTGTCTAAATATATCTGGATTTAACTCACGCTCAGGAGCAGGCACTTGTTCTCCTTGATGGCACCCAGGCAACCGAGGAAGCCCGTTACCATGACGATGGCGCCAATGGCGATGACCATGTTGGCGGCCGAGAGTGAAGGGAATGAGGGCGAGAAGGTGGCGAAGCTGCCCTGAGACACGGAGAGCCAGATGCCCACGCCGAGCAGCCCGCAGCCGCATAACTGCAAGACAAAAGATAAGAGAGACGACAAAGTAAGTAAACAAACAGCAGATAAATGGTTATCTTCTCAAGGAACAAGAAATTCATTTCTGACCCAGCCCCGGCTCCTGAACTCCTGAACTTCAATTCACAGCATTAAGGGCAGCTTTGAAAAATTCAAACAGCAGCAGAAAGTGCCCAATGCAACAGTCTCTATTCGCCTCTAGCTGCCTGGAGAATTGCCGGTGTAATAATAATGCTCACCAAACACAGCTTAAAAAGCCGGAGTGCTTTCACCAATTACAACTGCGATAAACCAATAACAGCACTGCCGCAGATTAGAGTAGAAATTGGACTTGGGCCGTGCTGGTTTTGCATATTTAAACTGATTACATTAAACGAGATGCAATTACAGCGAGGCCCAAAAATAAAATAAAAATTCCAAGCTTTCCAAAACCACCTGCAGTAGAGTTGAACTTCACCTAGAGGGAGCAATTCCCTAATCTCCCCCCCTGTCACCCTGCCAGGCCCCTGCTATGCGTGCGTGAGGCCTGAAATGTGAGTCCATTAATGCAAGAAAGTGTTTATGGAAAGGTTTGAGTGGCGCAGCGGAGCGTCCCGCCCGCCGACGTGTTGGTCCATCTATCACAGATATGAGTCATCCACGCCGACCACCTGGTGAAATATAGACTAGGAGCTAAGTGGTGACATTTTTGCAAACACCTAATAGAATGAAAAACCTACGGCAATCTCACGACGGCAAAAATAAATAAATAACTGAAATCCAAAATGAGGGAAAATGTGGAAAGGCGCCATGGTAAATCATCGCACCTCCGCGCTTTCTTCCTTCCCATTCACAGCGCTCCCCCTTCCTCTCTCATCTTTGCACCACTGTGCCAGAACACTTAAACGCCTGTCAGCAGTATGCACAAACAAACCTGCTGCGCATGCAAACAAACACACACCGAGGCACACGCTCACAGAGCTCGTCAGGTAGGAATTATGGAGAAATATGGTTCTATTAAAAAAAAAAAAGAAGAAAAAAAAGTGTTTCCTTTCTACTCCTCCACAGTAAAATAATTAATCCACCACACGCAGAGCTAATTCTCTCTGAAGCTGACAAAGTTGAGCTGCCAAAAAAGCAGAACTGTTAATGTGCCGCGCTCAGCACTTCCCTAACAAAGGAGAGTAGCTTCAGGTTGAAAAATGGCACGAGTCTGTTGATAAGCTGTGTCGCGCCGCAGGCAAACAAAGTGACTTAAAGCCCATTATAAGTCCGACGAACTCAAAAGTGACTCCCAGTGACGGGAGGTGATGATGTGTGAGGGGGTTCAACCGCGAGCCTCGAGATGTGCTGAGGGATGCCTCGGGTCTAACGAGTCCTATAGGATCTGTAGATACATAAACTGTGTGTCGAGCCCCCCCCTGCCCCCCCTTCTCGAATGTCAGATGAGCTCAGACTCACTGTTATTAACCTGTGAACCCTGAGGTTTGACTTTGTACTAGCTGACCTCCAAGGACGAGAGCTTTGATGCAGTACGCCCCGGAGGACGGGATAATACACTGGCCTTCTGATTAGGCCCAATTAAAAGCGAGGACAGAGAGAAAGAATCGGGGACGGTGCTGCGTAAATAGCTGAGGATGAATAAAAACCCTGTTGAGCGCTCACAATCCAGCACTGATTGCCGTGCGCACGATTTTCGCGCAAGGTCTGGCGCGATGCATCTCACTGAGTGAGAGGTTTGGACAATTCTAAGAGAAAAAGGTGCACTGGTGCTTTACTTCACAATCATCCATGTTCTAAATAATTCAAAGGCAGTGGCAGTGGCAGTCGCTGGCTAGACTTTTACGCTACCCTGATTAAAAACGTGACAATATAAACTTCAATTTAAATCGCAAAGGTCGTGTCCTTATGCAGAGCATCGCATATACAGCTGACGCTATAAAGAAGGCCAGATTATATGGAGCGTGAGGAGGGGTTCAGGGAAGCAGGGGACAAATGGGACGGATTGGATCGGTGGATTTACGGCCGGTGAGGAGGGGAGGGGAGAGTCCAGGTGGGCAGGGATACGGTGCCTTCTCTTAATTGTGTTTAATGCTCGGCGAACGGAGCCCGTCCAAGTGTGTCACTCTCTTAAATGACTGTGAATCCCCCCCCCCTCCACCTCACCCCGCTCAATCTGTCTGATCTGAGCCTACACCAGGAGCACGCTCTAATCTCTGCCCCGCTTCCACCGCTACTACTGCTACTACAACGGCAGCAGCACAATGCCATCAGACCTTTGTGTCTGTGCTCCGGGAAATACCTCCACTAAGCTCTGATCTTGCCAGTTATCTGACCTTGGCAAGTAAGTCTGAGTTGACCTCAAAGTCCCTCCCCTGAGCTTCTTATCTCCTTTTAATTGTGGGATGTTTGATATCCCATCTGCAAGGAGGGATTCAAGGAATCCTCAAGCTTACTATAAAGACACTTATGGCATCTGCGTCAATCAGGCCTGGTTCCAAGGAATTAATTACTTTTAAGGGATGCAGGAAACCATTTACACACTAATATTTTAATTTACTTGTTCTGAGCGACTATGAGTAGAGACTGACCGATATATCGATATCGGTCGACATATCGGACCGATATTTCAGTTTTTTTTACTGGTATCAGTCGATATGCAGATGCGTTGGCCGATACATCTCAGCTCATCGCATCTTGTACTACCGCTTATCCTCACTAGGGTTGAGGAGGGTTGCTGGAGCCTATCCCAGCTGTCATCGGGCGAGAGGCCATTCGCACTGACGCTCAGGGTCAATTAAGGATCACCAATTAGCATAACGAGCATGTCTGTGGAGGTGGGATGAAACCGGAGAAAACCAAACGCAGACAAAGGGAGACCACGCAAACTCCACCCAGACCGAGCCGCTAAGATAATTACATACAGACGTATGGAGATGGTTAAATTGAGACTTGTAACATTTGCTGTCATTTTGTCATTTTCATCATGTAAATCAGAAAAATCGGGAATCGGCCAATGAAATGGCCAAAATGAAGTAAAAAAAAAAAAAAAACATATCGGCCCTAAAAAAAAATCCATATCGGTTGATGTTCAAGTGCAAGCCTCAACTGTATTATTTATCTGTGGAGTTCCCACTAATTCTGCAACTCATTATTTGACTTGACCCACTCTGATGCTACGTGAACTCTTTGTGCAGATGTAGAGACGTGCTCTGGGCTACGCTCTGCTTCAAGGGTCCTCTCGACCCATGGATGTAATTTTTCAAGGCATCATTAGGCAGCAGAGGGTAACATAAGAGCTCCCCAGCTCCACCACCATTTAAAATTTAACAAGCGGCGTCAGTGAGGGATTGAGTCTTTTAGCACTCAACTCTTTTTTTTTTTTTGTTCCCTTGTTTAGTTGCAACACTGTCAAAACAAATCCACTGCTTTGCCTCGATGATGTTCTGTTTTGTTTCCTTCCACTGCACACACGCATCGGCAAGAGATGCTTCCTTCCCAGCCCGAATGAAGGTTACTTTCATATTTGTGGCTGATGGGAACATATCTTCTAGCCACGATAATGGGGATAAAAAAATAAAATAAAATAAAATCTTCGCTGTCTGCAATACAAAACCATCTGCTCTTAACACCGAATTGAGTTCAGAAAGTTAACAGCTCTTCTGACGGGAGAGAGCGATGTGGGCGCATGTAATTGTATTTGATATGGAGTCCTTTTCTTTTCTTTTTTTTTCTCTCCCCCTTGGAAAATCAATCAAAGCATGAGAGCGAGCTGAGACAATACATGACCTTTTCGTGCGAGCTAGGCAATATTTTGAGAGCACTTTGTTTGGAAAGACAGAATCAGAGTCCGGTGTCTGAATGTCATTTGTGGGAGAATTGTCGGCGAAGCCCAGCAGAGAGGACGGACATGGAGAGCAACATTATGCATCTTGTGCCGGAGGAAATTGGAGGACATGAAACGCGACTCTATCTATCTATCTATCTGGACCAGCGCAACCCCACTGTGAGGAGCCCAGTAACAAGCTCTGGATGAAAAATAATTGCAATAAACCCGTGTGAAACAACTGCGAGGCAACTTTTCCAGACAGGAAGAGTTGTGTGAAAGAGGTCAAGCGTGAGATGTGTGAAAGAGCCGGGGACGATCGGTCACACATGTGATCAGCGCGGGTGAGAGAAAGGGAGACGGCTGCTTAGGGGGAGAGAAGAAGAAAATAGAGGCTGACCCTTCATCCGAGTGGCTGACTTTGAGAATTATCAGTTGCTGCACTAAGTGTCTCAGCGACATGGAGGCAGCCGACACAGGTCCCCGTTTCAATCTGCCTGGGAGTAGAGGGGTCTTTGGTGTGTGCGGGGAAAGACCTTTTCACACACCGATCACTCAGAGAGGCCACGTCCTGTCTTAGAGAATGACAGCTTTCGCCGAATTCCCGCTGTCGTCTGTGACGGCTCATCTCAAGATCTCACTGGTGAGCATCTCGACGCAGTTCACCAGCCTGTGGCAGTGAGTAAATAATCAGCCAGCAAGGGAGATGTCTTCCACACAGGCTAACCTTTAAGTTTAAGCAATTAGGAAGCGCTCCTACCATCACAACACAATAAAGCGTAAAACCGGTGAAAATGCCAACGCGACCGCACCATTGAAGCTGAAGCCACTTATCACTTCACTTCACCATCCCCTCTGCTCCGTTTTTTTCACGAAACCTCCCGCTTTAGTCGGCACAGATTTTGCACTGGCGTTAAGACGGAGGATATTCACCGCAGTTGGGGAAAAAAGAAAAAAAAAAGAACAGATTTCTTTTTCCACTTTTAGTCGCGTGATCCCGCAAGCCAGTGATTTATGATACCGTACCAGTACAATGCCCTGCCAGCTGGGAGAGAGGGGGAACCAGAATCACAAAAACAGCAAACATAACAAAGTATCGGTAAACATCAAATGTGAAGAGAAAAAGGCTGAAAATAAAGGCAGACTCTTTGGATTTTCTACCCAGGAAGAAGAAAAGGTCTTCTTTGAAGCACGCTGTGAAAGAAAAGGAGTCATTTTAAGCGTGCGCGCTCTCTGGAGATGTTGTTTGTGTGTGGCTGTCAGAGAGGGTTATTTCTTATAAATAAGCGCTTCTGGTGTATTTACTCCCCCTCGGTAGCCGCAGCTGAGCACAGGAAACAAAACCCGTGTGACGAAAAGTCTTGTATATTATTATTATTATTATTATATTTTTTTAACATTATCACACACATTGTGATTTATATTCAGTGACATGTCTTGTTGTTCTCGACAAACCTAAAAGACGTTTTTTTTAAGGTCTTTCATCATTATTAGCTCGGAGCTAAAATCATTTGAAACCCTTCTCTCCTCTTCATTAAAGTTCAGCCTCACTAAACGGAGGCTGATTCGAAACAAGCAGTGCATTCAAAGCAATTACTCCGTCAATAGCAGCAACCTTACTTTGACTTTTGGCACGAGCTATTGACAGTTTCCCGGTAGGTGCAAGAGCAAATCTTGAGCCAACAACTTGTTTTTACTGACTGTAGCTGAAACCCTGCATTTTTTTTTTTTTTTTTAAATAAGTAAACCAAAAGTGTTTAAAGTGTAAAAGTACTTGGGGCAAGTGAAGTGGCTCCCACTTTATCCACAACATCCCTTTACCCAATATTTGTCCGGATGATTGTCCAAAAAACCCAGCTGTAGGTCATATACTTCCTTCGAGTAAAACTCCCCACCTCCCATCTCCCCGAGCTTCCTTGGGGCATCCTAGTCATTCCACAAGCTAATAGAGTACAGGCGGTGTGAGTCGTACAGCGAATAAATTATTCACAGGGTCCACGGTGGCGGCTGCGGTGCTTTCAGGCTCAGAATAAACATAAATTTAAAAAGGGTACCGAGACCGATGCGGAGTGTAAGATTAAAAAAGCTATATCTGCCTGGTTAAAATTTCATTCCCCTGGTGAGTTCTTGGCACATTCACACAGTGCGAGAGATTACCTAGCAAATCACACCGCATGACTGACGCCTCGATGACATGGTGTGCCGCCTTGTATGAGCATGCACACTTTAATTTAGGGACAAGTGAGTTTTATGGGGTCAAGCACATATTGTCTACACAAATCAGGGGACTCGCTGTTCGGGGTACTCTTATATGGCAGACAAATAGACTTATCTTTCCAATTATGCGCTGATATGTTTCCATGGTAGCGTTCCCGGCATCCATCACAAGCTTAGTCAAGCATCCAGAATTGTGCGATGCTGTGGTAGATCCCTTTGCCTCTTTAACTGGGCACTAAGGGCTTAGATTACCCAGTTCAGGGCTCTGCAGTGGTGCACCCATCAATGATGCAGTGCTCGCCAGTCTCCCTCCCACACTTTCTATCCCCAAAAGGCACCGAAAGGCCTATTCACTGCAGAGTGACTCTAAATCAATCGTGCCAAGAAGGATTAAAGACAGACAAGCCTTTCTCTGCCTGTCCGGAGCTTTCCCCGCTGTCTGCACTGACACATCCACGCTCTTTCATACCTGACAACAGCCTTTACCCTTAAAGGACAAGACAAGGAAAGAAAAAAGAAGTCAGGACAATGGCAGAAGGAACGCTATTAGACATCCCTGTCTAATTCCGCTGTGAGATTTTTTCACCATTCCAACAAGACTCTTCAATCAGCCCGAGAACCCATAGGCAGTTTAATTATGCATTAAGAGCGAGTGGTAGGGAATCAGGAAGGGGACAGTCATCTCAGGATTGGAGCCACAAAGTGAGGCAGTTGTGCCAGACTCGGAGAGATGTTCAGGGAAACGGGGCCTGCAAGTTAAGCGGGACTACAAAGCACACAGCCAAAGACCAAAGCCCTGGTCCAAATACAGACAAACTCTACCGCAGGAGAGAAAAGCTCCTTTACTTATTCGTGCTGCAGATGGAGGGTGAAGCTCCTTCGCCTTATCGCCGCCTCTTCCAAGTCGGCTCAGAACCAGTGCACGGAAACACAGTCCACTTAGCCCTTTAAAGAGATGAAGGACCATAAAATCCGGGCGATGTTGTCATGCGGACAATGAGATATAAATACATAAATGGAGCTCATAACAGGAGACCTCCTTCACACGAGACGGTAATTAAATGCGAATTCTGCTGCCTGCTGTTGACATCGAAGGTGCTTATGAAGATATCTTTGGGGCAGAGGCGTAGAATAAGAGGTGACACTCCTGGAGAATAAATATGTATTTATGTGAAGTCAGTGCCTTTTTACGAGTGCCTGCTTTCCTCCACATAAAGTGCCCTCCCTGCAGAGGCACACAAACATTTGGCTCGTATAAATATCTCACTCTGGACCGACGGTGCAGCCATGCCGAAAATCCTAAGAGGCGAGCAGACGGTTGGACGGTCTCCCATTGAGTTTCAGTAGTTGAAGGACTTAATGAGCGTGCTGGCTCAGCAGAGGTAAAGCACGGCGAGTGCCCTGTGTATTAGGCAGGGTTGACACTCGACCGGTTCCCCGCACGGTACCTGGAGCAAACCTGGACCAAAGGGCTCAAGGAAATGGGAAATCCCTAATGCATTATATAGCAGATATAGTGTGCTGTAAGTAAACCAGAAGGACAGAGTGCTATCCTCAGCACATTTCTCCAACCCCTTTCACCTCTTGTAGAATCAAAATGAGCCCAAGACTCGATGTCACAATGCAGGGTGGCTTCTGCGAATGTACCTGGTAGAGAGATATCCACATGGTTTGTGGACCCACATCTGCTCTATTAGTGTCCTCAGTTTAGAAAACCACAAACAACACGATAACCTCTGCAAACACCATTATCAAATGTGAGCATAATTTACTTCTTCTAATAGGCATGGGGGGGTTTATGGGATATTGAGGTGACCTTAGCTGGCAACGGCGGAGATGCCAGAAGAGCACAATATGTCATTACAAATGCATTTCAAGTGCCAGCCTAAAACGAGGTGAAAAGCAGCCTTGGGATTTCTCCCTGCAAATGAATGAAGTTCTTGGGAATCAGAAGCAGGGTTTGTTATGGCTTTGGCTCCATGGTCAGTCTCTCTGACCTTATGCACAAACGGCTGCTGGGTTCACAGTGCGCAGAGATGTGTGTGTGTGTGTATTACGCTTATTATCTAATTTCACTACACGGAGTGGGCGAGTGGCCTTGCTGCAGGGATCGTCTGCGAACCGCAGAGTCGATGAAGATATGAACTGCTTCTGCTTCTGCTGCTGGAACACAACATCCATTAGAGACGCCACCACAATGTGATGAGGGCTTATTCACACTCTTAATGAACAGGGCCGATTTAATTGGACGTTGGCTGCAGAAGATGGAATCCAAAAGAAATACTGAATAAGGAGGTGAAGTGCGTCAAAGAGGGTCTATTTAATACTTTGTGCTTTCAGATGATTTATAAAGGGCTGGAACACATTTCTTATTAAGTTTCTGTGCAATTTTCTTTTGTGAATGCCTAGACCAAATCCACAAAGACAAACCAGGCAAAATCGTGAAATAAAAGTTTAATTTAAAAAGCACATGGTTGCGCGAAACCAGGTAGGCAAACAATCACAAGGACGCAGACAGAGACAGAATCCACAATAACAGATAAGACAGAAACAGAGTAAATAACACTGGAAAGCAACGGCACGGAGAACAAAGACAGGCTAGAAGATGTGCAGAGGTGAGCTGGGAATACACTGTATATGGAATGGGATGAGAACAGGGGCGGGGTTGTCTGAGGTGGGAAAGCAGGACAGGCTGGAGCAGCTGGCCCGAAGTGACAGAAGTGGGTGAACAGAAAATAGAAATCGGCACACAATGAGCGACAAAAGGCAAAAACCGTGACCGTATGTTTATTCCTGGAGCCGCAGCACTGGTGAATGGAAGCGCCGCTGTTATGTAATGCATGGCATTATGCATCCCCGGAGGGACAGAGAGCAGATGAAGACGCAAAATATGCACATCCGCTTAAGTGAAAACCGAGGCACTAGACGGATGCCTGGCGAGAGGAGGATATTCAGATTGAAAGACATATAATCAATAGTTACTCTGCATGCCATACTGCAGCGTAAATTACCATTTACCTGCACTTATGAAAGACTTTTTAATACCCCTTTGTCTTCATGAAGTAAATTATTGAACAGTGCTTAGAAGTCATGGTAATACATTGTATAGGAAGAGCTTTGCTGATGTTATTAGGCATAATGGCTCCGGATGGTAGGTACACATTGCCTAATGCCTCAGTGGCCCCCTTACCTGTCCCTTTTATATGTTTTAGGTCACTGTGTTGCTTTTTTCCATGCAGTAGATTCAACCCAAGCACATTACAGCATGCGCTGTAACGCAAGCCATATTTCATACTGTATTCGAAGAAAAAGAAAAAGAATACGATGGGGGACGTTGGGAATTTGCAGTGCCGCTGTGATGAGGGAAAACTGCAGGGCACAACCTCTCCCTCTCCTCTAATTTAGTTTTCGGTGAACAATTCCTGGAAGATTGACCTTATTCTGTGAATGTGTGCCACAACCGACTTCATTTTGGAGATAATAAACTTAGGGTGTGCGAGAATACAGAGTGAAAACAGCACCTTACATTAACCAATACAGAGTCACTCTGTATTCATGGAAGAAGTGCAGTGTGTCTGTGGGTGCAGTTTGAATGCTGATGATGCTCCGTCTGCATTTGCTACTCATCCAGGGGGGAACAACGGGGGAAAGTGATTCTATTTCACCTTTGGGCATGACAGCCACAGCACCTGAGTCTTGTCTAAGCTGCAATCATCCATCATTATGAAAACCTGCTCTTGAAGTAGGAAGGAAAAAAGGGGCTAGTGATGCAAGATTAAGCCTTGACAGCTGTAGCATGAACAAAAAGCGGGATTCTTGAAATACCTCAGCTTTAAATATAATAACACTTTTAATGTGCCTCAAATTGCATTCAATTGCCACATGGTTAGGCCCTGATCGGCGTTTCCTGAGGCTGCTGCAGGAGCTTTCTCCTCCTTCCCCACAATCCCATTGCTGCTTTTTCATTCATTCAAAAACAGCTCTAGTGGGATGAAGGCTGAGAACGGAGAAGAACTGTGTTCATCACTGGCTGCGTGAGGACACCGAGCTCTTCATTTAGAGCACCGCAAAGCAAACGATCACCCGTCAGCTCTGGAGAACACTAAAAACCTGCCAGTTTCCACTCACAAAATGACACAAACTAATACATCCGTTCTAAACTAACGCATGCTTCTGAACAAGCATGTGCAGTTTTCCCTTTCTGACTCATGCAAAGGTCAGGTATTAGTGGCAGTTTGATGGCACGGAAAGCTTTCCTCGACTGGCCCTGTTTCTTTCCCACCCACCCCTGAACGCTTCATTGGAGGTGCCTTCGCAGTTGACATGCTAATTAGCACAGGAGGGAAATGGACTGTGTAAGTGCTCTTTTCTGGTCAGCAATAGCTCGAATCCTCATCAGCCTCCACATCTCAACGTCCTGGACCGAACAAATAGATATATCACCAAACTATAGTGGGGCATCAACCCTGTATTCATGCTTTGACATAATTGCAGCTGTATTATTCACTGTAATCCACCTCGGGGCCATTAGAGAAGGATACACGAATAGGCAGAAACTGCTGAGAGAGGGAGAATAAACGAGCCTTCATTTGGGCTGTAATGTTGGATTGAGGAGGCTGTAACACGACTCTGTAAGTGACCTCCACGCTGGACGTCCTCAACCAGCATCGACAATCCTCCTTCCCAACCTGAATGCTTGAAAAGTGAATGCTTGGATTAGAACCAACGTCACCAGTTCAGTTTCGGGGACGGTTTCTTTTAAAAAATTTGAATAGCTGACTCTTCGAGTACAAACAAACTATTTATCCTTTATCCTGATTCCTAGGTCTCTGTGTTAGTTAGAGGCCCTAATACCTAAACAGGACCATAAAGGAACAACATGACGTGTAGAGGTAAATTTGATTGAGATCATAAACTCATTTGAAAACTGTTTACTGAGTTAATATCTTCAGAGAGTGGCTATTTTCTTACATTTCTACACAATGGGTTGGTTTTCTTTTGCAGCCAGTGAAGTCCTTGTAAATTTGAACTTAGAAAAAATGCAGTTTTAAGGAAAGTTAGAAACAACACATGCATCTTCGTTTTTTAAGGGACCAGGAGAGATAACCAGAATAGATGACAGACTAAAAGATGAACGTATGGATCAATACCTGCAGAGAGTCCAGTACTGGAGTAAATCAATACTCATTAGATCTCCATTAAATTGTCATAAGACAAGTCATTTATGAACTTTCCTTGAACTCATCGTACTAACTCTTTCAGCACCATATATGTCAGTCCCCGGTGAGAATGTGAAGTGGGGCAATCTGAGAAGACGCGGTCAGATGGGGTTGTGTACGGGGGCGGGGGTACACCCTATAAACCGACCGCTCCGCACGGCCAGTTAATATTAGCGAGAAAAGCACCACAGTCAATCATTTTAATCACACCTCATATCATCTTCTTTAATGGCGTAAGTCCGGATTTCGTACGATCCTGACGTTCCACGCGGTGGTTGTTGAAAGGCCGATCTAATACGACCTTGTGCGGATTTAAAAAAACACATCCTTGAGCTTTATCGCCATCCTTGAATCATTATATTGGACCATTTATTTGCTGCATGCAGCAAAGGAATATTTCCTTTTGTTAAAACATGAACTTAAGTGCATGTACCGAACTACCTGCAGAGTTTGAAAAGCCAGTTCTACATGTGTGGATGTTACTTAGACATTTAGCACCCACTGAGACCAGAACAGACGCCCCCACCCCATAGCACTGGCACTTCTTGATGGCAGCAGACATCCCCAGCAGGATGGGGTTTAGGAACAACTGGCCTGGTTGACCTGGCCTCCAAATTTACTCGATCCCAAACTGATTATGTATCCGTGGGGTGATCCACAGAGGCCCCTCCCCTCAACATTCGGTTTCCTGACACCACAGGACCCCCCTCAGAAGGTCCATGTTCATTCTCTGATGAGTCACAACTGTTTTTGAGGCGCCAGAGAGAACTACACAATATTAGAAATAAGGTCATATATATATACACACAGTATGCCTTATGTGTATGTGCTCAATGCCTGTGTGTGTATCTCACTTTCCAGCTGTCCACGACTAAATGACCTCTAGCAAAGACCACCCTGTCATCAGACACGAGCTCAAAGACAAGATAACAGGGATTAGTTTCAACTTATTATAGTGTGTGATTTCTAAAACACGACGTCCGCAACAAAAAAACACTGACTTATTGGGAAAGGATGTAACATTGGCCCTTTTCAGTCAGAGCACATCAACTAGGGACCCACAAAAAACCAAGAATCAGAAGTGGGACGAAGCCTTTTCATAATCAACGTCATCAAATATGCAACAGCGTGAATAGAGTGCCTCACATCCTAACTTTGTTGGCCACTTCTTCTTCTTTTTTTTTTCTGTATTCAGAGCACAAACTGCAAAGAGAGAGAAATTCACTTTCATTCATGAGACGAGGGTTGATCTTTCAATCCGCAGGGATTTCTTCCTTTATTTATTTATTTATTTTATGTGATATGATGCCACAAGATTAGATGAGATGATACAAGATTTTATTTACTGAGCCTCAAAATTGTTGCGGGGATGTATTTGAGAGCGCGGCTGAGCGGCTCTCGTGTGGGTAAACTCTCGCTGGCAAACAGGGGATTTCACACAGGCCGACAAACCTCCACTCCGCATCCCAAAAACATGATTACAGGGTGACGTGACGGGATCCAAATCCTCCACAAACGCCTGTCACTACTGTAACTTGAGCGATCTGATTCCCCGTGTGCTGTCTGCGTATGCGGCAAGAAAAGCCAACACCCATGAATAAATTGTGATGGAAATTTGTAGTGGTGCGTCTTTTTCTTGGGGATTATCAAAGTAATCCCTGCACTTGGTTCACGGGGCTGCAAAATGAAAAAGCTTCATGTATGAACCCTATAACTGCTCTATTCTTTACGCTCGGTGGGACCCTACCCCAACCCCCCCCACACCCCACTCCCCTCTCTGGTGTCAAACCAGAAGTGTTAGCACATGCAGGGTGAAGGTTCACACTGAAGACTTGCAGGGGAGGTAATCTAAACCTCATACATGTAGTAGAAATGCAGCCAACCTTCTCATTAATTTGCCGTGCGCACGTGTTGTCTGCCTGAATGTGTGAAAATCCCTTTCAGCCCTTCCTGCTTCCTAAAATAGAGGAGGTGTACGTCTGTCAAGGAATGTTTCACGCCTCTCTGGTTACTTTTGTTAACCGTGCCCTCGTGGGAACACGGTGGACCCCAGCTGACATAGAAACCTGTCAGGCACGCATGTGGCCCGGGTCAGCATCAGGGGGCTAATTTAGGTCACGTCCCCCAGAAGGAAAGTGACACAAGTGAAGTTTAAAAAAAAAACAAAAAAAAAAACACCTTCTGTGTTACTTCCTGTCATGCAAAAGTTGCTCTTTTGCACCGACACGCAGTCATTTAAATCCGAAGTGAACGAGGAGGAAGAGAAGCCAAGGGATTTACGTTTTATGTGGGTGTTGACAGCTGATGGAGTCATTATTTGTTGAGTCCTCAGATGAGCAGTTATAAATAAATACCTGGAGTACAGCCTGTGAGCATGGAGGAGTCTGGAAAATGTTATTTTGTCTTTAACACTAAACAGAATGGTTCACCAAGAGGTGCTGACCTTAGTTTATATACTCGGCCACACATTAAAGTTTAAGCAGAGAATATCTGCAACAGGAATGCAGTTTCTCCTGAAGTTTCAAAGACAGTTTGATTGAGACAGCCCGAGTTGTTCATCCTTGTATTTCAAAGAAGTTACAATATCAGTCAAGAGTTTTAGAACACTCCAATATTTCTTCCCTTTTTGTATTGAAATGTATGCAGTTTAATGTCTCGTTTTACTCTGAAATGAAAGCACAGACCAAACAACTGAAGTTAAAAAAGAAACATCATGGAATCCTTATATAACACAAAATCTATTAACTCTCAACTCATCACAGTAACCATCTTTGTCTGATTTAACATGTGAACACACTTCGTTTTTTCTTTCTTTCTAAAAAAGAAATTGAATATTTTTCAGGGTGTTCTTCCCAGTTTTGTTGCAGAACTTCCCAGAATTGTGCAACACTTCCTAGGGTGCTTTACTTTCACTCTTCTCTTCTGTCCAGTTCATCACAAACCAGCTCCATGGGGTTAAAGTCTAGAGACTGGGCCATGGTCCACTCCATGTTTATGCTGAGGTAGTTCTGGTAGAGCTTGGACTAAAGTTTTGGGTCATTATCTTGCTGTAGGATGAAGTTCTGACCAACTATACCAGAGGAGACTGATGTGGTTCTAAAACTTTGGACCGGTGTATTTTCAAAAATGCATTTTTACATTAAACATCAAACTGATCTTGGGCACTGCCGTATGGTAAGGACTAATTGTAATATAGGGATAAGGACTTATCCTAAAGCGAATGTTTTAGTTTGCCTTTTGACTGGTGTTTTTGTGGAGATATGCACCCCTGTACATTTGTTTTGTTACTCCATAGATCCAAACACATAAATCACATGTAGTAATATTCACTGATGTCAGCCAACCCTGATTAAAATAAATGACTTATTCAGTACTGCAGAAAAAGATGCCATCCATTTTCTGCATTTGTCCAACTTTAATAGATGATTTTAATTGCTAAAGTCCAAGCCTAAAATTTTCACATCAAATCAGGATTCTAGTAAGATGTAAAAGCCCATATGACCATAGCTGCCTTCATGAATACTAAAGACTGAAGAAAGAAAATAAGAACTTTAACATTTCAGGAGCTGTGTTGTGTTTTTCTGGTATACTACAGCTTTTCCACAAAAGAAACTGAAAGGCCTCTGATCACAAAGAGCATTAAGTTTACATGCCGGGTCAGTAAAGCCATGTATCCCTCTGGCCCATATAATGTATTAAGTTCAGCTGAAGTCCAACCAGCCACTGAGCTGATTGAGGTGGTTATATATAGACAGCACTGGCAAGCTAACTCATACAGGGGGACCGGGCTGGGGCTCTGTCACAAGACCTGCACTGATTTAGTGCAAGATCTTTAATCTAAAATCAGCCAATGGCATAATGAACCCAGACACCTTTCCATGACACACACCAGAACAAGATTTCCCCTGTGGGTTCAGCAGATGAAGTGAATCAATTCAAAATAAATGAAGGGTGATAAGACATTAATTGCGGGTGTAACGCTGAGAGTTCAAGAGGCAGATCTGCTCCTCTGGTGAGGGAGGTCAACCGTTTGCCTCTGTGACTGAAAAGGAACATGCCTGTGGGAAACATGGGGGTACATGATCTGAATAGCTCAGTATTTTGGAAGACGTTAATGTGAGTGGGGCTATGTAGTGTATGTGAGAGGAGAATTTTAGCTGCGGTGTGTCAGTGTGACCATCGTTTCAATGTCATATGTAAAGCACATACACCCCAACGTCCTGGGTACAAGCGACTATCACACAACGAAAGTAACTGCTGCAACACTTCTGCAGCAGAGTGTATAGAAAGTCATGCATCTGATGTGCGCCTGGGTAAGATTAGTCATCATCTACTGGAACAAAGAGGGCTGTAATAGTAACACCTTCAGTGTTTTCAGCTGAAATAGTCTGACACAAGCCAACTTTTAAAGGCAGTGGACAGTAATTCAATGGAAAGATGAGGGAAATGTGATTAGTGGCACATTCTACAGAAAATGATGTAAAGCCAAAGCAAGTAGAGCTCCCCCTGGTGTCTGGCTGCAGTATTGGTCATAAGCACCACCTCCTCTATGTTGGCGGATGGGACTTGGGGAAAACTAGAACACATAAATATATGTTAATGGATGGTATCAGTCATTTTTGGTAGTTAATATAATGTTGACGTATGTCCAAGTTTAGGTTTACTCAGTTATCTGACGCTATAGAAACAGGATGTGGCATAATGGCCATGCAAACTGCTCCGTAAAGCGGTACACCATGAGTAAAAAGGCCAGGTCATTGATATCGTAGCTCAGTGTGGTGTGAAATTTATTGTTAAAATTTGCATTTAGCAAACTCCGCAAACTCTGGCTCCAAAGTTGCAATATGGTGGCACCAATAACCCAAAATAACGGCAAAATAGCATCAGTATGGCTAACACGGCGTACATTTTTACAGTTACTAATCTGCTTTCTGATGCAAATGGCATGAGGCACAAATAGTGTCGTTTAGCCTCGTCAGGGTTATATTTTATCAATTGCAAATGACACTCTTCTTTCAATATGCCCTGCTCAGCAACTACCCAAAAATGACGGAGGGTTTCACAGTCTGGTCCCAGTACGGAGATCCACAGGGTGAATGGCTGGGTTTAAGCTGAATACACTGTACAGATAGCAGCCATCACTTAACTTAAATCCATTTTAATCTCATTCCCCTACACTTGAACTAGACATACACCAGTGAACAAACGAAATCAAAACTATTGACAGGTGAAGTGAATTGTAGCAACCATTTTGATTCAATGCAATGTTCTGCTAGGACGCCCTCGATTATGGCTTTCGTCTTGATGCTACTACGATGGCAACCACCCAGGTTCACTTTATTGCTGACCAAGCAACATCACTAACAGCCGCCTCCTTCATCAGTGGTGATTCTGGGTTCTGGTAGGCCCCAAGTGAAATTACACTGGTGACGCCTGGTATTTTTACTGGGCCCAAACCATCGCTTGGTCCTGGAAGTTCGCTCCTTGTCTCTAGCTGGACAATGCGTTCCTCAACATCTGCTCAGGAACAGTTCAAGGAACTAAAGGCCCAAGGTTGGACCAACATTCCAGACTTTCTAGAAACCACTTCAACAAAGCATCTGTGGAACAAAACTGATCCACATTTGTACCGGGAGATTTGCATGGGCGGGGATTGCAAATTGCAAATTTATGAATGGAGTCTTGACCATAGAAAACTGAGTAGTGGATGAGCATGAACAAATATTCTGAGGACAAGACAGTCTTAAATCCAACAAATGAGAAAGAAAAATCGTCACTTTCTGACATAAACTCAACTTTTTGGTCTTGATGTGGCAAAAAAACTGAGTTTTTAGTCACATGAAATGAAACAGTGATGAGTGGCGTAAGATATTGATGGAGAGTATGTTTTCAGCCGAGATGGAAGTTAAGAACTGAGTGTTTTTTTTTCTCACTGCACTTAAGTCTCATCTCATTCTTTCATGCCAATTTGAATCACAGGGGGATTCTTTGATTGATGGCCTTCTTTAAAATAAAAATGGAACCGCATTCATTAACCGTAATGTTACGACTCTGGACCAGCACTCCTCATCGCTTTGTGAGTGAGTGCAGAGAGAAGTTCCATTCTCGTGCATCACATTAGTGAACGTGAAAGTAGAAATGGCGGCGCATAACCAGTGAAGACTTTGGACAGGCTGTAATTTATTTTATTTATTTATTTTTTTTGGTCCAAATGAAGCAATTACCAGCTGAGGATAAAAACCATGAAAAGACTCCATCCATCTCAAGCGGAGCTTTGCGAGTTCATTACACATCATGGATTGTATGAACATCTACAGACAAACACATTCCTCTGTAAAGTGTGGAAAATAAATATATATATAAAAAATGAGCTAATCAATCAGTGGATATAATTAAAGCATGTAAGTAGCTCTCTGTGTGCATGCTGTAAACAAAGGCTGCCAGAGAAACAGTGGAGGTGGAGCAGAGGTGTATTTCTCTAAATGTCAGGGATGATTACTTAACTTAAGCTACATCTGTCATCCACTCTGCTCGTAGTTAGCTTAGTAAACAGACTTTCAGCGGTAATCCCTGTTAGCGGAGCACAAATAGGGAAGATTGAGGAAATGGAGATCTTTGGCGGCAGTCAGCCAAAAGATTAAATATGACTTGGGCGTTAAGTCAAGACGAGTGAATGGAATTCCTATACACTTAAATGCCAGTAATGGCACTAAGTTGGATAAAAAATGTAATGAATCATTTGCATCATCTTAATTGTGTGTAGACGTGGTACTGCTAAAAGGGCTGGGGCTCAACTGTCTTATTGCTTTTGTCTGAGATTTGGAGAAAAAGCTGGTTGGCATGCAGGCTTTGTGTCGAGTACACATTCCCCAGACGAGACCTTAAGTCCGACTGGCAGACTGGAGGGCAAATAAGGGCATTACAATGAAATTGAGCAACCGTCCTTTAATATCCCCTTGTCATGTCCGTCGACTGAGAGGGTAATGGGAAGCCTTTCATGTTGTTAAGGTTTCACACGGTCTCGGTTCAGGATGAATAAAAATCACAGAGAGTAGTAATAAGTTCGGTGTGGATGACGAGAGCGCAGCGGATTCGTTTAGGAGAATTTACTCCATGTTTTAGGTCATATGACGACCTCCTGGTTCTCCCGGTTCCTCATGTTCCCAAAATGTGCATTTGCATTAATAAAATTTCTTTTCATATAATCTAAATTAAAAAAAATAATAATATTATTAATCACATTTACCCTCTTTGGCTTTGGGTAATTTTACCAAAGCTCTAAATGTCACGGCTGAATTTATTGCCAGGCGGAGGCGATTAGAGGTTATATTTTCCACCCAAACAATCCTGCTGTGCATTCACGAAAAAAAAAAAAAAATACACATACCTTATGCCAACTAAGAACCAAAAAACCTTATATTCTCCTGCGGGAACTCAGGATTCACACAAAGAGAATAATAGGACGAACTTCTGAGGAAAAAAAGCTGATTATCTTCTGCAGCTTGCCCCCAATGTTTAGAAAGAAACATAAAAACCGGAGCCGACTGCGAGAGAAAATGGCAGATTTGACCTCGTTGTGAAACTTTTTTTTTTTTTTTTTAAATAATATTAATGAAGCAGAGTGGACCCACGTTGTTTTTCCCCAGCAACCTCACCCCTGGTTTTCTTTCACCCAACTTGCAGAGTCAGTCCTCCGAAGACAGTAATCACTTTATTTTGCAGCGCTCTCCATTATGAATCTCCTTGAAAGGTTAAGCTACATCCCTTGTGTCATCTCACAGGAGAGCTGCTATTATAATAGAGCAGACCTTTCAAATTATCTGAGCGTCTCTCTGCGTGCTCTCCGCGCAGCCAATCCCGTGTAATGTAGCATGAAGTCAACACTGGTAGAAAGGCTCTTAAATGGCAGTTTGATCGGTTCCCTGCTGACAGCGCAAGGAGAAGGGCAGAGAGACGGAGAAAACTCAAGAGATAATGGAGTCCGAGAGAGTGTATGTGGTGTGCTGCAATGATAATGTCAGAATGATGACGGTGATTCGTCAAACCTCAGCGTGTCCCTGAGGTTTAAGCAGATGTAAGAGGGGACTCTCATTAAGTCCGATCAATACAGGACCGGGTGTTTGTTCAATCACGAAAAGCAAACAAGCCAAAAACAAAGCCAAGTAAATTTCTGCTGGCAGAAAATTCAATGAGCGGATTGTTTCTATTACAGAGGCGCGTAATTAGACTTTTAAAAAAAGAAAAGTTTTATAACCGTCGAAGCCGCAATTAGTTAATGAAGCTAATAAATTTATTAACATTTTTAAAAGAAGCGTTCCGTTCTATCAAAAGATGCAGCATGACAGGCGTCGCTGAATAATTCAAAGCGCGCTCGTCATATTTTAACAATACCGACACTGAATTTCATTTGATTCCCTCAAAGCAAATGAAGCTTTCATATTAATTACAACGGTACTTAGTGTTGCTCTTTTATCTATAAAAAAACAAAAAACAAAACAAGAAATAATAAGTGAGCAAACACGCACAGAGCCGTGTTGATAAGAACTATAAAGCAGCACACACACAGCCTGTTCGTTTATTCCCGCTGGGCCGCGCAATGACTGAACGCTGTGATGTTTTAGTTGGCAGTGCATGCAAGAATTTAACCCACTGACACAAGCGCTCTTCAACTCCATTAAAAAAAAAAAAAAAAAGAATTGTTCCTCAGTGATGTGTCAATGACCTGAAGCCAGTTTGTTACAAAGGGTGACACAGATGGATAAGAATAAAGAGCACTGGATGTTTGGGTGTAATGTTCCACCTCCAGTCTATCTCTGTTTCTGGAGGGTGCATGATAAAAGCATGGGAAATTTATTTGCAAATGCGCACATTCCCAATGAGAGTAATCTCTATAGCTGTAAAATAAAAAAAATAAAAAATCTAGATCACAAGAAAAAACTTCAAAATTGTTGTTATTATTATTTTTTTTTAGGTGGAAGGGACAGAGATTACACAGCAAAGTGCTTAACATGTACAGCTACTGAGTGGTGCTGTGGCATTTCGGCGGCGTCAGTGGACGGACGAAGCTTAATGCTGCACCTTTGGGAAAACCTGGCAGAAAGTAACAGAAATTACTGCTCGGAGAAGATAATTTAGTGTGCACTACTGCGCGTCCTCCAGGTGTAGAGAGTGCTTGAGTTGTCAATTCGCCAGGTTCCTCGGGGGCTTCACCGCGTTTGACACTGCCAGTCAATAAAAGGCCATCTTTATAAAAAATAATAATAATAAAAAAAAGGCACCAGTAAACAATATCAAGGTTGGGAAAGACTTTGAAGCTACTATGAAGTTGAAATTTCTTTGTTGGTGAAGGTTTGCCAGCTAACTGCGAACCATGAAGAAGTAAGTAAGATAAAAAAAAAATGCACAAAAATAAAATGCCTCTGAGATGAAGGCGATGAAGAATGAGTCACGTTAATTATGCGGCATGGATGTAAATGGGTAATTCTGTAACGCTGGACCTTTGATCGCCTTGTGATGTTTGCCTTGAAAGACAAATGGACACCATTGTGTAACGTGGAGTCTTGTGCCATTCTCTGCAAGGACACTAATCATATGACAGCTGATCTGTATTATGACACAGACTCTCATTACCCTTTGGAAACGGGTTAATTGCCCTGACCTTTGCTATCGTGTCAGATTCGTGTTAGTGGAGAGCTGTATTCTGAGGTGGGCTGACTATGTGGCCAGAGCCGGTGCAGAAATAGGCCTTTGAAAAGCGATGAGTGCTTTAAAACATGCACCTCGACGAAATGTTACCAACAAGAGTCGAATCCTGGGTAAGAGCTGCCGTCTTTTTAGAGCGGGATTACTAACAAGGAGTCAGAGAGGCGGCTCCGTGCCATGGGTTAACTGGCTTCGGGAACGTTCCCAGTGGTGGCAGCATGACGGAAGGCAGGTTCTCCCGATATGAGGCCTGATCTATTAGGAGAAACGGGAGTCCTCGTGATTGACGAGTTGCTCCACCTCATCCATCAGGTTTGGCACGCAGAGGTCTGACACTGCCATATCCCTCCCATGTGGCCGGGGACTGCTACAACCCTGAGCTATATTTGCTAGCTGACATTAATGCCTGGCTCTTCCCTGACTATCTAATCTTCCCTCTCTCCTCTCCCATGACATTGCAGATCTATGGCTATCCAATCCTGCCGTACTTCATTATGGCAGCGTCTACATTTCAGCAACGGACGGCATCCCATATTCTGAGAAGTTAGAGTAATTAAAAGCATAACAGTAATGCTTCTCTAAACTTCACGACATCCAGGTGGTTCACATATCATGTAGATGCAACACTAGCGCTAAAGTGCTTCTCCTTAACGTTACTTATCGCCTGTCCTTGCTCAAAGGCAACTGACTTTGCACCCCTGAAATAATACGGTGCTGGGGTTTATTTTTGAAACATTAATGGAAATTTAAAAACCCGACAGCGCCGACAGAACGTCCTCCCGAGACGAGGCTAGAAAAAGGCAGACGGCACAGGTGCCCGTATTGTCGAAGTCATGGATGTTGTTTTATGGCAGTCGTTATTCGTTTGATGGGAGCCGTCTAGATTGTGCACTTCCCCGTCCCATCTTCATTTTCATTAGAGTGTACTTGGCCGTTGATCCGTGCTATAATTTTAATTAAAACCCATAAGTAAGCAAGGCAGACTGAGCACTTCGGTTGTTGAAAGATTTTTATTATTATTTATTTATTATTTTTTTCAAAACTGCAGCATCTGAAGAGGCAAAAGGGCCACTTCACAGTGGGAAGTCATGAATAACAGGAGAGAGAAGAAACAAGCTAATGCTGCTCTAAATTCACGGTGGGACGGTAATGTTTGCAGCTCACCACGAGCCAGCAATTAAAAGATCAGAGGGGCTAAGACAGAAGGATGAAGAGTGCATCAGGTTGGCATTAGAGATGATAAGAGTTGGAGCCTCACGGATACTACACCAATCAGCCATTACATTAAAACCACCGAGAGAAGTAAATAACATTGATCATCTTGTGATAATTCAGTGTTCAGCTGGGAAACTTTTGGTATTCATTTGTGTGGATGTTATTTAGACATGTAGCACCCACCTAGACCAGAACAATCCATTCTCTGCTGTCCATTCTCTGATGAGTCACAACTGTTTTGGGAGATCTACACACTATTAGTAAGGTGGTCATAATGTTATGCCTAATCGGCGTATATATACACACTCTGTATATGGTTTATCACGAGGAATAAGGAATAACTCAAAAATCAGCTGACCAACACAATCTCACATTCAAACACAGTCCCTGAGAAATCTCGTTAGAAACCAGACTGAGTGAGGAGCTTCTAGGTCTTAAATGGTCAACATTAAGAACCAGACAGCCATAAACCCAGCTTAGACCTGCTCATACTTCTCATATTCAGAGAAACAGTCCGGCTTAGAGCAACACGAGGGACATTCAGCCGAGCAACAGGAAGAAGGAAGGTCCACTCTGGGGGCCCCACCGAATCATTCTCTTGCATAATATCCCCGGTTAAAATCCTCCTGCATCATCTTAATGTAGCGTAATTAATGAGGACAACTTTGCCCTGGCTAATTGAAATTCTGCAGAGTCAGTCTCCCAATGGATAGAGGGAGGGAGAGTGGGTGAGGAGGAATATATATATATATATAGAGAGAGAGAGAGAGAGAGCGAGAGAGAGAGAGAGAGACATATCTCTATCCTCAAACAAATTCAACGCTCCTGCAGTATTTGCAGACACATCTTTTCATATTTGTCTCCACCTGAACAGTACATTTTCTAAGGGGTTTTTCTAATCCGATCTGAGATGGCATTGCTTGCCTTGGGCAGGGCGTCTGGCGGGTAGCTCACAGACACTGAGAGTGTTTAGAGTAAAGCGGGACCAATTACGATTCTGTGAGATCCTTAATTTACCGACACCACATGGGATGTATTAAACCTTACTGCTTAACGTTACTTCTGTCTGGAAAGCCCCTCAGAAGGCCACATCAGTCTCCTTCCTCTAATCTGACACAGTCTCCTTCACATTACCGCCGTGCGACCCCCTCCTTTCCATCCATCTTCCCAACAGACAGTTGAGCCGGCAATTTGGTTGATGAATAATGAACGACTGTCAATACATCTTGCGAGACAGGTGAAACAAGTAGGCTGTGAAAAATCTGTTTGAACACAACAAAATTACTGCCTCTCCATCTCGCCGTGTAAACACTTCCCCTGCTTAGCAATCTGGAGAAACACTGTCGCCAGCCCATTCTCAAATTAATGATGCATTTTTCCTTTTATTCATTTCTGCTTAATGGGACCTTTAAACTTGATCTATTTGACGTGTTGTGCTCTAGTTTGAATATGTTATGGCAGGAATGCCGATGAATGCATAAAGAGATCAAATAATGGATTCGCTCCGCAGACGCACACGAACACACGCCTGAACCAACATCTCACGCTGGAAATTTAGATAAATGTAATAAAAAGAAAATCCAATTTGGGATGAATATTGAAATGCATTGCAGCTACCGTGCTGTCCATTAGCCACATGCCCTGTCATTTTATCTTGACTTATATAGTCATTACAGGAGTGAAACACTCCATTTAGCATTGTTGTGCACACTTCATTTTCCTCTTGATTGAACCTGACTATTAATGCATTCCCACCTCTGCGCGGCACACCGGGGACGGAGAGGTTTGCTGAGGAAAGTGCTCAAAAAAATAAGGTCATGCGCCTGAGCCAACTCGTCCTCTGGGGCCGAGTGCAAACTACAGCTCACAGTTAATTAACAGAACGTCTGACGATGATTTTAGTATTTTTAGTGTGTTGGATTGGGATAAAAACTTAAACTATCCTGGTTCATGGTAGAACGTGGGGTGCATGTGACATGATGACTGACTATGGCCGAGTGGATGTGTGGGAGGCGCCTCATGCTTCATTTTTGCCCTCCCTGCTGCAGATTCCCTTGGATAACTGCGAGCAGGGATGCAGGAAGGCTCCCGTCTGTCTGTCTGCGAGCCAAGCAGACGGTGTGGCCCGATGAAGAATCACCACATTCAGGTGGTAGGTACCAGTGCAGTGAATGATAAGGCAGGGGAGGCAATAACGGCCTCTCTGCAACACCTCCTCTCTCGGCTGCTTTTAGACGAGCCTGACTTCAAAACAAGACAAAATGACATCTAAATTGGCATCTTTGGGCTTTTTTTCTCTTTTTTTTTCTCCCCCTTTGCACAGCGTTACACTGCACCCACGCTTCTCGTATCTCTTAATCATGCTGGCCCGAGAGGTGATTTAGATTCCCCGGCTGGGGGTGAAGATGGCGCAGGCTGCTTCAGCAAAAGTGACAGAAAGACAGGAAACGAGAAAGGACAAAACGTGTGGAGGGCATCGTTAATACTGTGGGTGTTGTTTTTTCATTTTGCAACAATGAGTTCACATATAATCAGCACCAAAGCAGTTGCTGAGCGACACGACAATGAGTATTAAATGGTCGGACTTACAATAGAGGAGGAAAATAGAAATGAAAGCTGACACATCAACAGGCGACCAGCATTCCGATTGGCATAAAAAAAAAATAACGATCATTTGACCCAGCTACCCCGCCTGGCTCTCATACTGTGCAGTAGGCCTAGCATACAGGGTTCATAAAAGCAAATATTCAGACAGTAAGTGTGTCAGCGTGTCAAGACTCCATTATTTCTCCGTGGCATTCTGATCACAGCTGCACAGTGTAGATAATTGGGTTGTAATTAGATGAGAACACACCATAGGATGATCACGCAGTGTTGGAGTCGGGGTATCGCTGCTGGAAACGGGCTGTGAGAAAAAAGAAGCGCACTGTAGCTGTTCTGCATGATTGCCTATCAAGGATAGTTAAATTAAAGATACCACAAACAAACACAGATGTATGCGCACACGTACACATGCATCCTTCTGTTAGTTGCTTTGACACGACACCGCATTTGGTCTCCACTTCCTGCCCTAAGGGAGATGACATCACGGCGGGCGGCTGTGCACTTGAAATATTAAGGCTCGAACTCTCTGTACGCAGCTAATTCGAGAAAGTGCTGAAAAAGCTTCATTGTATTTTTCTCACTTGCACAGAAATGATCCCACGCATCATCACTGAGATTAAATAAACAAAACTATCACACCATACTGCTTTGTCAGGAAGGAGGCGAAAAAAAAGAGGAGAGACTGTTTCAGTAAACATGGCAGCAAATGCATTTACATATATTCTGAGATGCATGAAGTCATACTGCAAGTTGCAAGGAACAGCCAGGCGTTGTAAACAAACCCTGGGCCAGGATGAATCCCGCACATCTCTGGCTCTCTAATTTAAATTATGTGTTCGAGTGAAGCCCTTCAGGCACTTAACCTGGCTGCCTTTACAGTATATAAACATTTCCCTGCTGCCAGGTTGCTCATTATTAATGAGTGCTCCAGTAAAAAGATGCCAGAATAATAATAAAAAATAAAATAATAATAATGGTGAGTCAAGAGTGTGAAAAATATCATATCACCAGAACTTTTCTGACAGATATCACCCATACTGAAAGTGTACTAATTTCTCTGGTATCTGCCTGTGTGTGCATCAATAATTGATGACCATTTCTCTGCCTCTGACTAGTTATATTCCACTGCTGGATATCTACTATTATACGGACATCAGGGAACAGATTCATTGCGTTGCGCGCCTCGTTTTTTGTTCTTAACTATCCATCATAATATTTCATTATGCCGAAGAGTGATGAGGCAGCAAGTCAAGGAGAAGCTCGGGTAGCTGATATCACCCAGCTTTGTTTATTCACAAGGGGACGGGTGCATAAAAGGTGATTTATATTCCGGACAATGATAAGGTAAAGCCTTTTAGCTGCCCCTGCTCTTTCAGCGAAAGATAACCACAAGAGCATCCCCTTCTAGTGCAAAACAACAGTGGCTGCCGGGGAAACTCGGTGATCTGCAAAGCTCCACTCTCGAGAAGAATGATCAATACCCTCCCATCTTACTATTTTCTCTCCGAAGCTCAAAGAAATCACTATCCTATGCGTTGGCACGGAGGAGGTGTGAAGCGAGAGCGGATAGCAGTGGGCGGTGAAGGTGGTCAATTCAATTATCCCTCTGTCAGGACACATTTTCTATTCTAGACAGACTGAAAAATCCCCAGGAAAAAGGGAATGCCAAATCCGCTGAATTGCTTTCAGCATTGCTGCTCCTCAATTACGTATCATCATCTTTATCAAAACCCATTTTGGGGGTAATTTTATAAGAGAAATAAGATTTCTGATATGCTCTGAATTAAACGAGCGTCAAAGTCGAAATTTCAAAGATTATAAAAGGCTGAGGAGGCTAATTTACTTGTAATGTAATAGGATTCTTATCTTTTTAATATATGCATTCACTTGCATCCATCAACCAAAACATTATGACCACTGACAGGAGAAGTAAATCACGTTGACCATCTTGTGACAATTCATTGATCACCTCCACCCCCTTAGCAATGACAAAAATACTGTAGGAACAATTGAAAAAACATGTAGAACAGCACAAGGTTCTGACCTGGCCTCAAAATTCATTAGATCCCAAACTGATCAAGTGTCTGTGTGATCCACAGAGGCCCCTCCCCTCAACCCATAGGTGCCAAAGCCCCCCCCCCCCCCCCCCCCCCCCCCCCACTTTACAACATAATGTTGTCAGACACCACAGGAAACCCTCAAAAGAACCATGTCCATTCTCTGATGATGGTTTTGGAGGAACACAAGGAAGAACTGCAAAAGATCAGGAAGGCGGTCATAATGTTATGCCCGACCGGTGTATGTGTGCGTGTGAATCTCTGAGTGACAAGGAGGGCTGCGCTGTGTGATAACAGCACGTTGTAAAGAAGAGCTAGGAAGGTATGTTTGCTAAAACCACAGCATGAGTGAGTCAGACAGAAAGAAGTTTGGATCGATGACACGGCCCAGACTCTGTGTCTCTGTTAGCGAATGTCAGGGCCACATGAAATTCGAGCCATATAGCAATCACACATTAGGGGCTGATTATAAAAAAAAAAAAAATAAATATGCCACAAGAGGTAATGAAATAACTAGCGCTGTTTAATGTAACTCCTGGGAGTTACATTAAACTGGTGAATTGTGGTGTTCCAGAAAATGGGTTTCGAAAGAAAAGATGTTTTCAGTACATTTGTTCTCATCAGTCCATGAATGTCATGAATGTCTAACTTGTAATTTACCTCTTTTTTTTTTTTTTGGTACAGCCTCAATCTTTCCTGTCTCCGTGCTTTCAACTCAGTGATTTTGTAATTTTACCAGAATGGCCGAATGCTTTGGTAAATGGGCACACATGTCAGTTAGCGACGATAACCCGACATAGTAAAAGGGCATTTACTGCAGAGAGATTAACACTTTTAAAACCTCCAGTCAACACGTCAGGCTTTCTGAAGCAGGAGATGGGATACATGGTAACAGTGAGCTTTGAGTATTTTTCTTACAAGCCAGCAGGAAAAATGTTTGTCAGCTTAATGTTTATCTCAACGACAATAACAGCAACGTTGTGGGAGTAATTTGACATTTGCTCAAATACATTTGACTTGTTTTTTTTGTTTGTTGTTTTTTGCTGGGATATATTCTATATAATGTAATATAAAAAACATACAGAGTGAACACTGCTCAAACAAACTGACCTTTATATGTGCTTGCAGGTGTATTATGAAACAGACAGCAACCCTTTTCTTCTGATTTTATTAAGCTTTTACGATAAATTGAGCCAACCAGCTGCCCAATCGATACCACATTATTGATATCTATGTTTAGGAAGTTTAAAATTAGCAGACATCCTTCACTTGTATTTACCCCAAGGTGTTTTTTGAGGGGCGGAGCTTAGCTGGAGGCAAAACATCTCAAACACCATAACCCGTAATCAGCGGTTACCATATTTGTACGGGTTGCTTTGGCAAGAATGTACAAAGAAAAAGCATATTTTAGAGAATTTCCTAATACACTCACTCCATAGATAGTGAGTGTTATTTTTAAAAAGTTAACTCTGACTACATTCACCGACCCCTACACTCCCACTCACTGGACGGATGATTTGACCAAATGAGGACACAGAGGGGACAAAGTCTGGTCTGTCTTTATCAAGTGAAGCCTCTCCAACAAAGATATTACAAGAAGTAAGTGGAACCACTGTGGAGAGTAAAGTAGTAAATGCAACTTATGCTTGCACAACCCTGAACTAACGTTGCGTCAGATGGCCTAGCAGTTAGCATTAGCATTGACCAGTAACAAGAATCCCCCAAATAATGATTAACTCATGTAATTTTTGTCACAATTTAGTCTAACCAGACTGAAACTGATGATGCATTACATATTAATCTGACCTGATATGGAGTATGCGCTGCAAACAGAGTTGTTGATGACTGTCTCACTCCAACTCTTTCTTTTAATGTTTCTTTTAAGTCGTCTATGACTGGCAGTGGCTAGTATGTGATAAAACTTCAAGTTAGTGTTTTGGATTTTTCGCTTTTGGCCCCCAAAAATACAGTAAGATGACATTTTCACAGGCCATGAAGGGGTCTATTTGATATCATCAGCCAATCAACATATCGATACATTGATATACATCTTATTCTCATACAAATCTAAGAAAAATAGGAAATATTCATATTTTTCACAATCTCAAAAGTGTATTACAACTGGTGGTGTGCATCACATAACACCTCTTATGGCAGTGCTGTATTATGATTTAACAAAGCTGTCTTCAGAAAAGAAATTAAGTCCATCAGTGCACGAGGTTAGACATGAGTAAAAACATGATGTTTTGGCAAAGCGAAAAGCACTTGTGCGCTGTTCACTTTGACCGGGGTAAACATTTACTGAATATGACAGATCAAGAATCAAATGAGAAAATGAAAGCGGATACAGGAGGCACGGAGGTAAATAGATGCTTAAAGGGCTTTTAAAGGATTCAAGATGAAATCTTTCCTTAACATCTGAGCCATCCGCTTGAATAATGTTCTTGTGGAAATAACACATCAGGGCGTGTCTGTAGAAAACCAGGTATAAATCAATGTTACAAAGGAAACACATGTGTTTTCCTGTTTTGTTTTTTTTTCTTTCTTCTTTTTGCAGCGTGAAATCAAAATAAAACCAACTCCACATCTGGCCTCTGGTGAAAGTGTCCTAGGCTGTATCCTAAATGAATATCTTTTCTCTGTTCTGTGCAATCACTCAGCAAGAACCCGACTAACAATTGTGAGTGGAAAAAGTCACGCAGAGGTAATGATAATAATAACCGTAATAAATGGTGGCGCCGGTGTTTGTTGACTCTAATTCAGTCCAGGTCCTCTGTACTCCATCACGGCGAGGTCAGAGGTATTTGTGGTGTACATCAGAGAGGGATACGGAGATATACAAAGCGGAGGGGTGACAGCTAATAGATTTGATCGAGAAGGCGGCGGCTGTAAACACCGTTTCCCAATGGAAACGCACGTAGCTGTTTTTTTGCATCCGCTCCACATTTATATTGGTGAGAGTCGTCCCTTGTACAGTCTACTCCTTCCTCCTCTCTCTCTGCATGAAGGGACGGCTCATCATCCGACGCAGGCTGCTTTACTGGTGTATCTATCACTTCTGGCCACATCTCATATTCCATTTAGACACAGAGTAAACCCAGACTTCATGTGGCAGCTCTGGGTAAACAACATCTGACATTTTGGCAAGCGAAAGCTGAACAGTGACGGAAGACACACAGACAACTATTCTATTGTATTTGGCCAAATACATCAATCAGGCATAACATTATGACCCAATGACCTAATATTATTTACCTAATGTTGTGTAGGTCTCTTTTGTGCCTCCGAAACAGTTGTGACTCATCAGAGAATGGACGTGAGCCTTCTAAAGGTGTCCTGTGGTGTCTGGGGATGGATGTTGTTAGTGAGGGCCCTGTGATAGGATCCTATGGGTTGAGGGAAGGGGCCTCTGTGAATCATCCCACAGATGATCAGTTTGGGAATTGGGGAATTAGGGGGTGGGTGGTACATGGATAAGTAACATCCACACTAGTGAACACCAGGTCCAGGAAAAAGGTTGGGAACCATTCTTCTAACATGTTCTAACATACCAATGTTGACATGTCTGCTAGCATGCTAACATCTGATAAGTACTAATACTAGTATAACTGATTCAGCTGTAGACGCCATCCAGCATCCAGCCATCCAGCAGTAGTCGAAATATTCAGCTACCTTGGACAAAGCCTGTGGACAAACCACACGGTGTGATTTCCATGATTTGTCCTCTTGTGCTGATTGAAATTTGGAGCCTCTCCCACTACCGCAGACTGATTTTTTTTCCCCCCCTTGCTGGATTAATTATACAACTCTAATTCATTTTGAGAGAAGAATGATGGGACAGTTAACAAGATATACAGTTGACACAAAATGCTTAAATAAAATTAGCATTTAGATAGATGTTCTTATTTCTAACGTGGCCGTGGCTATTTGAATATTGCATTTCTACAGTGAAAGATGAGCTCCAGAAAAGAAGAAAAAAAACAAAAAATAGAACAACAAGGCTATTTTTGCTTTCACTTAGTCTTTGGGGGTATACAGACAATTGAGCCTGTGCTTGTGTGTGTGTGTGCATACGGTATTTGAGTGTCCAGATTTGTCTCCTTTTAAATGCATTTGTGCAGCAGGGATATTTTTATACCTATTTAGAGTCAGGCAGTTCTGGATATGCCTTTCACAGCTCAGTCTGATCTTTCACCCACGCAACGCTGATAAAGGACAAACAATGTAGCAAGTGTGCTGCAAACCAACATATGCTGAGGAACTGTGGTGGCAAGGGACTCACTGCTGATCTAACAAGAATGCAAGAACAGCACAACAACTAGTAAACTACCATTTTTTTTTTTTTTTTTTTGTCTTTGTTTGCTTAGCTTAATCCTGCGTCTGGGAGCAGCGGGACTACTCAGAAGGAAAAGTTTAAAAAAAATACAAGAGCACCTCTGAGATTCCTTGATAACGCAGAATCTTCTCCTTCTTGCTAACCGCTGCAGCCGGTTATAGGATCCAATCAGTGGCCACAGGCACCAGCTAATTGAAGAAACAAATCCCTCAGCAAACCATCCTTTACCGTCTACACATAATGAAATTCTCCACCTAAAATTGTTTATTTGACTGCCTTGACCTCCCTCGCTCTTCATTTTCTGCCTAATGGAATGGCCTGCGGTGGAAGATGTGGATAATATCAGAAATGGTGCTGGTACTGCTGAGTCTGTTTTTGTTGCAGCATGTGGTCACTGAAGCTGATAACCCAGGCACGGCAGACCGGTGTAGAAAATATCAATTTGCTCTTCATGCTATTAATGCATCCATGCATACTCAACCACTAACCTGCACTTAAAGCCACAGCTACGGAGCTACTTCTACAGCAACCTTTACAAAAAACTTTAAGTGTGAAACTGTTTAATACGAGTGAATTAAGAGTGAATACACACCGATCAGGCATAACATTATGACTACCACTAATATTATATAGGTCTTCCTTGTGGCTCCAAAACAGCTGTGACTCATCAGAAAATGGGCATGGTTCTTCTGAGGGTGTCCTGTGGTGTTCTTGTTGTTAGTGGGTGCTTTGGGTCTTATGGCTTTTAGCAGAGGGGCCTCAACGGATCATCCCTCAGATACTTGATCAGTTTGGGATCTAGAGAATGTGTAGGCCAGATCAACACCTTGTGCTGTTCTTTTTTTTTTTTGAGTTGTTTCTAAACCATTTTTGTGTGTCTGTGTCTGTGTCATGCTGTATCCCGCTGGGGATGGCTGCTGCCATCAAGGAGTGTCATTGCTTTTGGCCTTTTACACTGAAAATAGAGCATTGCTGCGGCATTTTCTGACTCGGTACTGGGTCTGACCTCCCGCTGTGAGAGCTGTGTGCCTATTTTTTTCCTTCCTGTCATATGTCATTGTGTTGACAACGTCATCATTACACATTTTGGTGCACTGGAACACTGTGAGGTAAACAATGGACGGCTTGGATGTCAGCGAATTGACCGTCAGCATGGGTTTTCTTTCATGCATTGCAATTTTGTCTCTTTCTCACGGTGTACAAACTCAGTGCAGGCTGGAGAATGTCCCCGTGCTGCCATGATCGATAAAAAAACGAGTAGGGCTAATTCACATGTGCACTTCCATTAAAGATTATGAAGCATTTGATTTGTAGGAGTGAGCAGCTCTTGGAGCCCTGTAGCTTCCACGATGACAGTCTGACAGGCTGCTGAGTGGCAAAATCAGAACGCAAGAGGCAGGTGCATCAATGTCATCGGGTAATGTAACAGGATGACGCGTTTCACACTGCAGGCGAAGCCGAGCCGCTGAATTCCCGGGTCACTTGAAGGGTCATTTGACCCAGGAAGAAATGCCATGGCAACCCTTTCATACTGCCGAAAAGACTGAAGACAAAGAGGGCGTTCATGCAGCGTCAAAAGGGGCGGCTGCTCCTGTCAATGGTCATAATGTAGTGGCTGATCGGTGTGTGCTAAAACGGCCTGCAATCGAAGCACAGGTTCACTACAGGTGTTCATTGTCGTCCAACCTACACTTGGTAGTTGCTCAGCTTTATCTGTGCGTTTTCTTCACTGGAAAACAGTAAAAAGTCCTTTGAAAGTTGAAGAAAAACACTCATGTCTCTGGAGAAGTGTGGAAAGAGACGCTTGCCCTCACAAATCAAAGCACATCAGAGACATTCAGCAGCTACTGTTGCAACAGGTGGCGCTCCTCCCTCCTCGCTCCTCCCTTTCTTCTGCTGTAGCATGCAAATAACCCTCCTCGGCGTGGACTTGTTTACCAAAGGAATGTCTCCAGATTACACGCGCTCTTAAACAAGTGCCGCGCGGAGCGTCTCTCAAGTAGGCCACCGCAGATGGATCCAGATACAATGAGCATTCAGAGAGCACTTCTCACTGAAAAGCAGCAGCGATACAGATTCCGCTCCATCCAGTGCCCTTCCCCTGCGATCAACGGAGTGACAGGGACATTTTCAAGAGGAAGCCTGTCTGCCTGTATGCCTGTCGAACCGCGCGGCAGCAACATCTGAGGTGCCGACTGCAATAATTTGTCTTGACACTCTTCTAGCAGGCCCGTCGCACGTCTGCTTTGTCCTTTAATTGTCCTCCATCCTGGGAGTTTGGGCTAGATAATGGCAGAGCGACAAGCGTGCTCCACTTCATCCCTACCCCACAGGTGACGCTGCTAAAGAGCCTGTTGTGTTGTCACTGTGTCACCAGTGGAAGACTGCCAACAGATAGCAGGCCCTATCTCGTTTCGACGGGGGAAACAAATGAGGCAGAAGATAGAGCTAAAGCTGATCCAAGCCACCGTGACTTATTGTCGTGTCCAGAGGCCATTTCAAACTAATTATGCTTTCTGCTTCTTTGGCAGTATTTGTGGCTCACGTCTAAATGCCGAGATGTATTTCCATTAAAGAAAAAAGGATTTCCTGAAAGGTTTAGTTTGGACTGTTTTCAATTTAATATCAGAGAACAAGAAGAGGATATTACTAGGTCAGCTACTGAAGGAGGGCTTTACTTCCTCTGGAGGTGCTGGCTCAGGAAGTGAGCACCAGATACTGGAAGACGCCTTAGGCAGTCCAAACAAGACAAGGGGACAGAATGTAATGAGGGCATTGTGATCAATATATGTGACAGTGTTTAATCAATGGGAAAATTGAATGCTTTAAGGTCACATATGTAAATAATCGATATCCCTTCCGCATTTAAATCTCCGACAATTCAAGAATATACCCCTCACTTCCCTAGCTCACCTCACCTCTCTCTGTTGTGACCTGATTTCGCAGTGAACGCGAAACTAACTCACTTCCATAGCCCCTCCAGTTCTTGCCAGCTTCACTCACGTAACACTCGTAGCAGTGCCCTAAAAGAATAGCCAGTTGTCAACTTATGTTAACTAGAAGACAATGGGAAATGAATTAGTAACAAGTGCTAAGAATGAAAAGAGCAACCCATCAGAGTATTTTCTTGAAAAATAGCAACTTGTAAAAAATGCAAAAGTGGTTTCACAGACTAAAGCATATCAGTCAGAACCGCCTGCACCCGGGCTCCGCTCACCTGGTTTATTCATGCTACTTGCGCTGCCTCTGAGCTGTGATTGCATGTCCTGTGTACCTATAGCCAAATTACTGGTGAGGCTGAGAGATCGAGATTGTATAAGAAAAATGCACTTCACCGTGAAACAGTTCCAATTTAAAGGCAGCTCACTTTCTCACCTTCCACCTTTTTTCACCATTTTCTTTTTCTTTTCTTTTGTTGTGCTGCACTGACAATTACAACTAAAGTACAATGGGTACAAATGTGCAAAGCAGCTGAGATGTATACTATCAGAATGACAACACCGACCAGCCACAACATTAAAACCTCTGGCAGGAGAAGTGAGTAACATTGATCATCTTGTCACAATTCAACATTCTGCCGGGAAACTTGTGGACCTGGGATTCATTCATGTGGATGTAACTTGGACATGTAGCACCCACCTAGACCAGACCATGCACCCCCACCCCATAGCAATGACACTCCTTGATGGATGGCAGCAAGATGATGGTTTAGGAACAACTAAAAAAAAGCACAGAACAAGGTGTTGACCTGGGATGCACTGAAACAAGCCACAAGAGAGACCTACACAATATTAGGAAGGTGGTTGTAATGTTATGCCTGCCTGAAAGTGCATAATAAATGGTTAGAAGCACAATAAGATCGCAGGGGAAACCTGTCAGAGACTGACTGTAGTACGAACAGGCTGGGAACTCCTTTACATGTTGGGAAGCAGAACAGCGAATGCAGCATTTAAATGTACATGGATTCAAAGACATCGCTACGCTTTCCTGACCTTAGCTGCCTTCGTGGTGCACTGGAAGTCAACAGGATGCATAATGCAGACACACAAAAATGTTGACAGCAAAATTCAAGTAGCTCTGCAGCTACACTTTCCTGCAAAGCATTCCTAGCACTGTAGCACAGCAATCCCCGCAGCTTCACACTCCACCACTGTGTAACCATCACCGATGCAGAGTGAAAACTGTTTAGAAGCATACTGATGTTTTGTTTTCTTCCCTCCCCCTTTTACAAGAGCACATCATCAGCAAAACACATGGGTCTTTGAATTAAGTTATTTTTGTTTTACGGGTGAAAATGGAAACGGATCAGTCGGGAATTCTTTGGGCAATAAAGCTGACCACCCTCCACAGTTAATATGAAAAACAGCCAGATCTCTTAGCCAGAGTCAGCTCTTGGGCGATATTGGATCAGCAGTTATACCACGTTAATAAAAACCATTCTGATGTAGACCAGCGTGAAATGTGATCGCTATTTTTCACTATAATGATGGCCGGAACGCTCCCGTGACTCATCCCACGTTCAAATTCTGCTTATTCGGATCTTGAAAATGAAAGAGCTGCCTGAGAAATGGCAAATTTATTCTCCGTGTTTGAGTTATTTACTTGTTGTTCTCACCCATCACTGGCACAATGGACAATTACAAAGACTTCCAGACATTGTGGGATGAAAAATGGCAAGACTACAGGGAATCTCTCTTCATCTCTCCAACGAACTACGAAGGCATTAAGAGACAAAGTGAGAACATGCTGCAGGACAATATTTCCTCTTCACTCGCTCTTTTTGCAAGGTAAGCACTTCAATGAAAAATGAACCATTGAGGGGGAAGGCTTTTTGAAGATGGAGAAATGCTCTCTAACCGAAGCAAACAAAGATGAGCCTTTATGGGCCAATTACTGGGCTCTCAATAATATTGACGGATGCACACAGACGTGTCAGCCCTTACAGGTGAGACGAGAGCACCGCTGCCTTTCTAACATGGGTATTTCAGTGTCATCATGATCTGCATTTGCATCTCAATTAATCTCCTGCCTGGAGCTCAAGTACAAAATTACTGTTGTTTGACTCCGCTGCTCGCACAAAGTGAGGGTTTAATACTCCTGCACACACAGCCGTAAATCATAACACGGCTACATTGCACAGTATTTAGCGGCACAGTCTGGATATACACATGTTTCGTGTATGAGCTCAGCCATAAAATGATACACACAGAACGAATAAATGCGCAAGGTCGGTTAATTTCATTACGACTGGCTAATTTTTCTCATAAAACCCAGTGCAGCATTACAGAATTTTAAAGCCTGTGCGTTACAGCTGAATAATGCAGAAAATGAACCTAAACTCTCCTGTATGTGCTCAGCACAGTTAATCAGGCCGGGGAGTTAAGAGGTGTCAAAACAAGAAAAAAAAAAAAGCAACTTTCTTACTTATTTAATCAGTTTAATCCCGCTGTGACTACACCTGTGTGCAGTTCTGATCCGTGCATTTAATGCTTATTTTTGAACATACTGCATGCTGTTATTAAAATTTCTATGTAACTTCACAAGAAAAAAAGTCCCTTTCTTTCTTCTTCTACCAGCATCTGGACAGATGTATAGACCCTTTCACAGCTTGTAACAAATGTGACGTATTTTGAGGGGCGGAGCTTAGCTGGAGGCAAAACATCTCAAACATGCTAGCTTGTAAATGCCAGTTAGCATATTTCAACGGATTGTTTTGGCAAGAATCGACGAGGAAAACACATATTTTAGAGAAGATACTAATAATCTCCGAGACTGTGAGTGTTATTTTAAAAAGTTGACTGACTGATGGGAATATATTAACCAAACCCTGACATTCTCACTCACTGGATGGATGATTTGACCATAGAAGGACACAGAGGGGACAAAGTCTGGTCGGACTGTTTTGGCAAGAATCAACGAGGTCTGTCTTTATCAAGTGAAGCCTCTCCAACAAAGATATTACAAGAAATAAGTGGAACCACTGTGGAGGGTAACGTAACAAATCAAACTTCTGCGCCCCTGAAACACACAACTAACGTTGAGTAATTTCAGTAACGTAATTTCAGTCACAATTTCATCTAACCCATGACATTATCCAGGCTGAGACTGAAGATGCATTACATATTAATCTGACCTGATGGTGTACACCGCTAACAGAGAGCTGTTGACGACTCTTTCATTCCAATAATTTCTTTTAATCGCGTTAAACCAAAGCCGTCTTCGACTGGCAGTGGCTGGTATGTGATAAAACTTCGAGTTTATGTTTTGGTCCGACCAAAAATACAAGACAACATTTTCCCAGTTGAAAGTCACAGTGTTCTCCTCAAGCTTCCCTCTGTTTAGCCTCTGGCTAACGTCACAGTGACATAGGTTATGAAGGGGTCAATAGACCAGTGGGAAGAGGAATACTATGTTTAGTGGGATGCATTGGCTTTTAGAGCCGGTGGGATACATGTTGATGTACAACGAAAATTACATGGTCAGATGGTGGGATGGTCCTGCATGAAAAGTACAGCATGAAAGAAGTAAAAATGCAGACATGCCAACTAAATGGAAAGCAAAGACGGAAAAATCATTCCCCTGTTGGTTGTTTATCTTAAATATGTCATATATCATGCTGCTTTAAGCCAATCGATTTCTTCAAGAATAGACCAAGGGATTTTCATGTTTGTTCCCAGAAAAAAAAAAAAAAAAAAGATTTAGATGCCAGAGAGAGAGAGAGAAAGAGAGAGTAAGATCTGAGGGTGAGGCTGAGTCACCACTCAGGGAGCTGTCATCAAACATCAATGTGTTCAACTCCCTTGCTCTTGGGAAGAGGTCCCCTCCTCACCCCTCCCTCCTCGCCGTCATGCTTCACTTCTTCCTACCCAGGAAAGGTTTGCATTTTGGTCATGGCAGTCTGTCCTCTCAGAAGGGGGACTGGAAGAAAAATCTGGCCAACCCCATCTGTCCTAGTTCACTTGTGAACGGTGCTCAAGGAAGAGTGTTGCCGAACTGAGTCACGGTGGAGATCTAAAATCACGGCAGGCAAACACTAAAATAGGTGAAATGTGTGTGAAATGGAAGGGGGGGGGGCGTTAATGGGTTGACCCCAAACACGGCGCCATGTCCTCTGCTGAAATTGTCACCGGATGGAACACAGTGATGGGGATTTGTCTCACCACAGTGCACTGATGAGTGCATACACAGCCAAAGAGTCTATGTTAATAATTACCCTGGTTCTGTAAGGATGAATGAGATTATTCAGTAAGGCTGGCGATGACCCCATAAAGAACTTCTCAAATTATACTCCTTTACCTAACCTCGGTCTGCCCACACTCCACAGCTCCACTCGGACTCACTCTTTTGTATTCCGCCGCCGTCAAAAGTCACCCATTACTGAAGCCTGGGTGGCTTAATAAAAGAAATAGAGACATCTGTGCAGAAATAATGACTAGTGACGGGGGCTGCAAGCAGCACATGGCAAGTAAGTGGGGTCTCTGCACCAGGTTTTAATTTTACTTGATGTTTAATAAAGGGTTTCCCACAACAGCAGATGGACTTAATGTGTACCTATACAGTATTCATCTAGTAGAGCTGGTAAAAGCATTACAGCTTGGTTTTACAGCGTATCGGCTGATATAATTTATATTAATTGAATTAGATGTTATGAAAGTTAATGAATGTGGGCAGTTCTTTGTGCAAATGACTCATTTTGTGACAGGGAATACATAACGCAAACTCTTTAACGCCATCATTCATCATTTGTGGTGAATATGCACAATAACTGACAACCTCACCGCATGGCTCTTGCGCTTCTGCTACGCAATAAAACTGTCAGGTCCGTTCTCAAAAGTAAGATCTGAGACATCCCTCTGTGCCCCAGATAGAATAGCAAACTGATGTAACAAGGGTAGTTTTACATGTTTTCTTTTTTTCCGTATAATTTTTTCATTCCAGCAACCAGGCTCTTTCAAATTTACGGATGCATACTGCCTTTCATATCATCTGAAACAACACAGATAAACAGGAAATGTTCTTTCATATCTTGAAAATAGCGGTAATTGCACGCTGATGCAGAATAAACCAGGAACACCCTGCGTTTTAGTTGCGTGATAAGGCCCGTGCAAAGTCAAGGGGACACTCTGAAACCTCGCCTGTGATAAGGAAGAGGGTGAATTTGCATGCAGGAAGGACTGCAGTAATCCCTATTAGGTTTACACGGTCTGTCAGCCAGTCGGTTATCTTGGTACTGTAGCAGTGACGGATCTTGACTAGTTACTGCATTTCCCCTCTTCGGGGAGAATATCAGTGCGCTGTTGTGAGCACACCTCTTGCACATCAAATACGAGTGCAGCTCAAATTGGATAAGACATAACGAGAGCACTGCAACAACCTGCTCTGATGAAGATCTGGGCTTCACTCTGAAAACAACAAGATAGACATCCATTTCAAATCACAACAAACAGTCTAATAAATGGGCCGGCAATCTGGATTTTACATATTATCGCGTGCACCAGATAAAATAGTCCCGGTGAAAAACAGTTGGGCTCTCGCTCTATACAGATAATGAACGTACTGATGCATTTCCATCTAGAGAGCGGCAATATGTTGCACTTGATGCTGGAGTCACAGCCGGGCAGTAATCCGCTAGGCTAAATGAACCAACCCGTGCACTAATGTGTAAGGCATGAATCTGTCTCTCATTTGTCAAGACTAACAATGCGGACGAGTGTGTCCCCCACTGCGTGTTGGAGCCCTGCTGGAGCTGTGTCCTGAATTACCATTCAGCCAGTGAACGGCTGAGTCCCTGACCCAAATACAAGAAGACATATTTAAAATACACACACTGAAAGTCAACCTGCTGCTCATATTTTCAATCTATTGTGTCACCGCCGCCACAGCTGGCCATTGTGTCTTAGGGACTCTAAATGCTGTGTGGAGAAGGGAAGGGGCTAGATGAGTGGAAACTAGCTTTCAAGCTGCTATGCGGGTTTGTTCGAGTGGCTCTACGGTGCGAAAAGGACCATAGGAAGCAGGTTTTATTGAATCAACTCAGGTAGAGGCTCAGGGGAAATTGGTCTCAGAGTCAGCCATTCATTGATGCCCCCTCCAGCCTACAGCTGATAATCCCTGGAGAATTCAAGAGATGGACCAAAGACACTACAGACTGTCTTCTGAAGTACCCACAGCGGCTTAGCCACACAGGTGATATGTCTAAAGAATATTCCCTTTTCATATGTCTTCTTCAAGGGGAAATTAACAGGGGTATGGTAATCTAACTTTCATTGCTCTCAAAAGACCAACAAAATGATATTCTCTAAGAGTCCTCAACAAAGCTGGAGGCGGGGAACGGCTGGGAAGCATTGATTCCGCTGTAATTTGCCGTTAGCCGCCAGAAAAATGCTGAGTGGTTGAACTAGCAAGCTGTTCTAACGTTACGCATTAATTCACTGCTTAGGTGCAGGTTAGCATTGATTGGTCGTCCTGAGGTGGGAAGAGAAGGTGAGGAAGGACGCTACACAGCCACTCCCGCGGCACCAGGACAAAAAACACTGAAAACATGTTGCAAGCAAACATGACACTGCACCAGTATTACAGTTGCAGGCAACAAACTGAAATTACTCTTAAAGGCTAGGGAAGCAGTGTGAAGCTGATGTACATTAAGAGACGTTGTGTCACCGGCAGACACTGCAGAGGCACTTCAAAAAGCCGAGCTCCAGTCACAGAGCTCAGCGTTTTATTGTCCTCCTGCTTCACCGAGGTCCACAGGTGCTACAAGCTGTCACTGCATGATATGTGAAGCGCTCAAAGGGAAGTGGAAAAACTACATTTATTTACCAACGCAGATTTATGCCAAACTACGGCATTTTTACACAACAGTTCGCCTGATAATGCCAATATCTCCGCACCAATTTGAATCCACTGAGAGATGTGAAATCACACTCAGCCGTGAAGCCGCACAAAAGAAGCATGTTTTTTTCCCCAATAGCATCTAGAGTGAGTTTTCAAATACAAAAAAAAAAAAAAACGCAATAAAAGGAAAGATAAGACCTCTTTGACATAAATACATGACACGCTGTGATATTTTCCATTTCACAGTTCAGTAATAAACATGTCATTGACTACGCGGATGCTTCCGTCCCTTCCTCCTATAGCCTGAGGAGTGTGATTTGACACATTAAAAGAGATTCTGCTTATGTATGCAGAACTAATTACACTCTTTTCTCTTTTGTACCTGTTTTCACGTCTCCTCTGCTCTGGACGCCTTTGGTCTATATTTACAAAAAAGGCAAGATCTCTGAGCTTAACAGGTCAGGGGCAAAGAAAAGAAAAAAAAAACCCACCACCAACCACTTCCAAACTAGACGTTTGGAAGTGGTTGACCCTGATGTGATATTGCTCGACTAAGACAAGAAGGAGTTTGTTTCTCATCTGTGTGAAGAGCCTTTTCGGATATGACAGGTTCAAAGCAGATACACGAGTCCCTGTGTTCCACCTTCAACTATAGCATGAAAAGCTGGAGACACTCTCCTGTATAATGTGAATGATGGAGGGAACAGATGTTGAATATCGAAGACTGCCGGGAAAGGCAGTAGCAGGTGGGCTAAAACTGGAACCTGTTGCTTTATTCCAACAGAAACACCATTTCCAACATTCACCAAAGGGATGACTTGACGGAGCTAGAAGACATTAGACGCATTTTGTTTGTCCCTCCTAATCAAATTGGGATGAGCGACGAGTTTACTTAATCCCCCCCCCCCCGAAAAGCACCACCTACCGACTGCATCCGAGCGTAAAATGCACCTCCACTTCTCCTGCTCTATTACCTCGACCCCCTAGAGTGAAACACAGAAGCTCCATATCCCTGCTGATCTGCAGCACGAGCTAATGAGCTCAGCGGCACCACACAACACGGCCGGGAAATCGAAACAGCCGGTGAGAGATGTGTAAATTGGAGGGATCTCCCCAGACAATGCGCCGGACAAAAGCGGGCATATGGAGATATTTACCAAGCAGGTCAGCCAATCTGAATCAAGGCCCACTGATCTATAGGGGATGCTAATTAGAAGACTTCAAATGATTCAAATGCATATAAATGTAGGAAGGTTCTTTATGTAAATGCTGCAGAGGAATTAAAAAGACCGTCTTTCAGACTAGACATTCTAGCCATGAGACATTTGAGAGACGTCAAGCTAGGGCTGAACAATTAATGAATTTGCAATTATAACACGGTATAATAAAGAGTGGTTTTCATACGATTCATACGCCGGTGGACACGTGACTGGAGAGCACCGTAGCTCTTCACTTGTTGGAAAAAGTGTCAGGCTGACTGAACAGTCTTAAGCTGACACGACTGGCACAACATTAGCGTAACATCATTGTCTGGAATTATTTTGGTTTTAGAAAAGATGATGCTACACAGCGTCACGGTGAAGCATGACAGGGCTCAAAAAGGTCGACGTAGCAGACGTGGGCTTAGCGGGCTATCAGCTTTTGCGTGTTGGCATTAATGTTAGCAATATGAAATTGTGCAATGAGTCTGAAGGAGCCACTCTTCTCTTCAGCTCAGAGAAGAAACCGGTGCGTTCAACTATGACTTTTTAACGGTTTTAGACTAGGGCTGCGCGATTATGGCCAAAATGCTAATCACGATTACTTTGATCAATATTGTAATTACAATTATTCATCATGTTAGGGAAAACATCTGTATTTTTAATTGCTCTACTTTTAAAAAAACAATATGTGAAGAGCTTTCAGTGCAAAATGAAACTTAAAATAAGATTAATTCCTAATAATATTAAAAAAAAAAAACAATAACCAAGGGCTAACAGAATAAGTACGCTATTACAGAGTACAACTCAACAGAAAAAATTACAGCTTATACAGAAGAGGCATTAACATTAGTCTTAGGCCTACAGGTTTTTGGCTTGTTATTTAGGCAGATTAATGAAGCCTTAACTATGTGTTCGCCCCCTGGTGGTCGATTGACTACTGGTTGAAAAAAGAGCATTTTAAATGTAAATATGGCCGACGATCGAGTTCATTTAATCGTGGCAGCCAAAATCGTGATCACGGCGGTGACTCCAGGGGACAGGTGGGTAAAATGACATGACTTAAGGCCTGAGAGGCTCATCAGCTGATCCGTGAAATTTACCGGCACTCCCTTGTGAATGGACTTCCAATGGAGCATAATTCAAACCACAAGGGTAATAAAGGAGTTCATTGCAAAAGATATGATGGGACCTCTCAGCACAGTGGCCCATGTTCAAAAAGGTTCAACGGTTCAATAAAAATATTTAATATTTCAAGTCATGCATCTTAATTAACAGTCCCAGTCTATGGGAAAGAAAAATGTAAGCTATATTGTGTTACTACATCATATTATATTTTTAAATCATTCATGACATTTTGTTGGAAAAGAGGATAAAATCTTTTTTTTTAAATAATCGCATAATAGGGGGAAAAAATCGCAATTATGTTATTTTCCAAAATCTTTCAGCCCTACTTGAAGCACATTATACGGCATAAATGTCAGCTATGCATGACTATGTAGTCATATACCTTGTGACTGGCCAGCAGAGGTGCACACGTGCATGTTGTGACATAGATTAAATCAACCGGCTGCCTATCTTGCCGTGGCAGGAGGTGTAAAATTCAAGGAGGCAGACCGGTCAAGATTGATGCTGCAATCTGCCATTTCAAACTCATAGTCAATTCAAGAAGTAGCCTTTCACGGTGGACTGATAAAATTAAATGCAAGTGGCAGCTCGGCATACACAGCTTGTTTCATCATCTCGCAGAGCGCGCCCAGCTCTCATCTGTTTCCCTGTGCCCAAATCTTCGTCTCACCTGGCAGTGACTGATGGAGTTCAGCTGTGGCTCTCGTGAAATAAAAAAAAAAAGAGAAGAAAAAGGAAAAGTTCGCAACAGTGCACGCTCCCTTGAGTCATAAAAGATGACTGAACTGTTCATGCGCCGATATGGAGAGTGAAACACAGGAAAATTGCTTCAGCACCTTGGACCGAAAAAGCCCAGGGGGGTTCCAGTCCAAGGTGGAAGTGAACGGACAGCTTCTGTAAAGAATTTTTTTTTTTTTTTTTTTTAATTCCACGAAACCAAACACTGGCACTCACACTACCTGGAGTCTGTCGAGTTAGAGCGTAGGTACATCTGAAACCTTAAATGTCAAATTCAGTGATTGAATCGATAGGAAACTAATCTTCTGTTGCATCCAACAAAATGGTTTATAAATCCTGCAGCAATCCCCTAAGTAAGCACACGAGTTTATGAATGCTAAACACACTTGGTCTTCTCTCCTCAAACAAAGGAGCGGCTTTGATACTACCACCCTTCTTGCGCTTGTAGTACAAGAGTGCTGAGATGACACTTTCCCTGTAGATATGAATATCAAATGAGACTTCAGCTGGGACTTTTGATAAGCTGCGATAAGGTCACGGCTGCGATGGGGCCACTTAGCTACTGTACTCGTTATCTCTAACAAGTGAAACAAGCTTGATGTTGGTTGTGATTTGGCCAATTTAATTCTTTTGTGGTGGTATCTTTAGGGCTTATCTCTGGACTTTTCCGCCGAGTGTGACTGGACAAGATGAACAAATGCAGTGGGAGACAAATTTAATCTTGAATCGGTAGCGTTTGACAGTGAGCACAGAAAACACACTGCAGAGCAAGAGGCAGAAATCCTTGCTCCCAGCAAGAACACCAACACTGATACGCTCTTAAGGCTGACACCAACAGGACTTAACATCAATCACCCTATCAGGCTGGTCAAACAGACACTGTGTGTGTGTGTGTCTGTGTGTGTGAGGGAGACAGTGCAACAGCTCCCCATCCCAAGTAAACCACACACTTTGTCACACATTGTAACACCACAAAGGCTGTTCGCTTTGATGATATTGGCTTTAGCACAGAGCTGTCCGGAGGAGTTGCGCCTCCAATCCTCAACTGCACAACCCAATACAGCCCTAATCTGCCCGAAACCCCCCCTACAGCTCAGAGTCTTCTAATCCCTCATAAGAAAGAGGAGCCAGATGGTCATGAACAACTGCTGGGGGGCCTGAGGATGAACGCATGTATGGAGATGCCTGGAGTGCCTGCAAATGTTTACCTTGTGCTTCAACTTACCACTGCGCTATGGATGTGTGACTGTGTGTGTGTGTGTGTGTGTGTGTGGTGAGCGTACATCCAAGGATGGCTGTTATGTGTGTGCTTGTGCACCATTAGGAAGAGGAGACCCCTGCTGCACTGGGTGTCGGGTTACCGGAGCTACACCGTTCCCCCTTCAGTCCTGCGAGGAGATGTCAGATCTTAAGAGGCAGATCCTCGCGACCAGCCGCAGTAACCTTGTGATTCCTGGAGTGTCAGAGGTAGAGCAGCACGGTCCCAGGGGTGTCAAGCTACAACATACCTCTCGCCCTTCTCTATTAGTCCCAAAGAGCTCAGGCACCCCGTCGAAAACCCCTTCGCTGACCAAAGAGCCCTTTATTCCCAGCTCCGCTAACCTTCAAATGGGTGTGAGGAGGCCCCAGAGTCCACAAGCCAGTCAGGCTTCCCCTGATGAGCTGTGAGCCGTCACATGCTGATAGACTGAGGCCCCGCCAGCCACATGCTGCATCTTAACCCCTGCATCAGCCTGCCCCGTTCCCAGGGGACACGCTCATTAAAATAATCTAGTGGCGAGTATCAATCTGCGGATGTATCTGGGAATATGCATTATGGGCCTTCATTAAGGGAACGTTAACCAGAGGAAATATTCAATCACTGCACAGCAGGGGATGAGACGCACTGTCAAAGGTCCATAGCCACTTATGTAGCCCCTAGATATGTAAACACACACGCCTACTGTATGATTTATACACCTTCAAGAGCTTCAATGCCTTTTTCCACCGTCATTATTCTAATGTAGCCAACTCAGTTGGGCGGGATTGATAAGAATAAACACTACAATTAAATAAAGGTAAATAAATCACATTAGCAGTAAATGTGAAAAGCTGCGGGGACGTTCTAAAAAGTGGCCGAGCGCGTTCGTAAATAGAAACACATAAGTCTCTTGATCCTGAAAACCAATTTTAACATGTGTGTAGGCCTTTTCTTAAGTACAGAAATAGATGTTAGATGTACCAGTGGTAGTGCACTTCTAGCTTAATGCAATCTACCTCTTAATAGCCTGCAAACTGGAAGGCATAAAAGGAGCGTTTTCAGTTTGTTATTAAATAACCAACATGTTCTTATTTATTTTCAACTAGGTTACGCAATAAAAACACCTCCTTCCATGTGTCTAAATGTAGCCCTCGGTACACAAGAACCTGGATTTTGCTATAACGAATAACCACAGAGAAGTCAATCGATCAAGAGACGTGCATATAAATTCCATCCCCAACTCAAGCAGTTGCAGAGCGCTGACTTGCACTCTCAGCGCACCGGATGAGTTGAAAAAGGGGGCGCTCAGGAGAGCGTGAGTCAATGGCTGCAGTAATTAATCCGTCATCAGTTAAGCTTTCTCTGACCCTCTCCTTCTCTTAAACAAACATCACCCAAAGCACAGCGAGGAGCCCCTGAGCCATTTGTATGTCTTCTCCAATCGCTCACGCTCCTGCCCTCTGTGGACTGGGTGATAATACAGGAATAAAATAGAGACATTTGCCCTCAAGCAAGTGAAAGGTCCACAGCTTCAGTTGTGAACCTAGCCACTGGCAGTTCTGTCTCTATTCATAAACAGGTCGCACAATGGGATGGATTTAAGTATGTGTGTGTGTGTGTGTTCACAGCTGGGCTCTAGTTAATGCCCACTCTGTGCCCCAGTTAGAAGGGCTCACATCCCAGTGACATGGTGGGCCTGGGTTGGTGGAGTCCCCAGCGTTGGGATGTTTTTACGCTTCACGCTACGCTGCATCCGCACAAAAGGCTTGGCCCCATAACCAATAAGCCCTATAATCCATTCTGTAAACATCCAAGAAATGCCCACTTTTACAATAAATGCCCATGCATGGATAAACACCAGAGTGTGACACTCGGCAGGCAGGGTTCTTGGGCTGACATCTAATTGTGAGTAAATTAAGCGTGGAGAGCGCCGAGAGTCGTTTTTCCTTGTCATTACTGTAAATACCACAATTACAGCGACTCTATACTTCAGCTTCAATTGTTGCTATTCTCTTATTGTGTTCATTTAAAATAAAGTTCTTCGCTTGATCCGTAACTGATCGTAGCTTCTTCCACGAGCAAGAGTGTTTCATTAAAAGACTAAATTATGCTGTAAGCGATGCACATAAATCTGATCACTTCGAGTTATCACTGACCACATCAGCTCATGAAACGTATTGTGCGTCTCATCTTTGTAACTGGCCCGTAAAAGGACTTGGACTGTTCCACTTGCATACCAAGAGCAGTATTTCAGCTCCACGTACACTGTAAATCATATAGCCATCTGAACGGGTGACCCTCGTGAGTCCCCTCTGCCAAATACAAAAGGAGACCTGATGGCACTGAGTCTGTCATGACATCCAGGAATAGCAACATGCACAGAAAAGAACATGCATAAACACCCTGATGTAATTAGAAACGCATGATTGCCCAGACGTCCCTTTATCACACAGTAACGTGAAACATTTTTGGGGAAGAAAAAAAAAAAAAAAAAAAAAACTTGTCACACACTAAGGCTTCTCATTCATTACTGTAGATATGAATAAAGACTGGAGCTGAATCACTCAAGCCAGATCTCCTCTGTCAGCATCATCTTGTGAGCCATAGAACATTATCATCATCTAAATCAATGTGAACAAGTATGATGAGAAAAACATTAGGGAAATAATGAGCCACTTACCCAGAAAATGAGATTGAAGATGAACATCATATACTTCAAGCAGCAGAGGCAGCCTCTTGCCATGTTGCACTTCTTGAATTCTAAAAGGAACACAAAGGATAGATCCAGGTAAAAGACTACGTATTTGCTGCCTTTGGGTGAGCTGTACTTGCTGTTGGTCTTGTCTCCTGCGCTGGCGTCAGCTGCAGCTCCTGCCTGCCCCTGCTGTGGGTTTTTGCGCGGCCCCGTGGAGCCGTAGAAAGCGCCGGCAGTGAAGCCGCGGCCGCCAAACGGGCGGCCAGACGTGGAGGCTTGAGCAAAATCGGAGTCGCGGCTATCTACAGAAGGGCTACGGTGAATGGCTGACTCCTCACTGCTGGACTTCTCCATGCTCTAGGGCTGCAGCTGTTTGTGAAGGGCTCTCTGACGCGCAGTGTACCATAGTCTCAGAAATGACAGGACAGAACAACTTGTCCTCCAGTTCTCCACTACTTCACACTTTGAGGCAATAAAAGATTAAAAGCCACGCAGCAACGCAACTACATCCAGCTCACAACACAACGCTGGGAGTCTAAGACAAAGTCTCCTGCACAGAGATGAGTTGCGCTGGACTCCTCAGGCACCACTGGCAGGTTTGAGAGTCCTCTGCTGGCTGCTGCTGCTGCTCTCTTGCTGTGGTAATCCTGAAGTAGCTGTGCAGGAGGGTCCTGTGAGGAGCATTACCCTTGCATTACGATAGGACTGTCTTTCAGGGAGGAAGCTACAGCACTCCTTCCACCCCCTCCTGTAATGTCACTCTCCTCCTGTGCTGCTTATTGCTTGTGCCCGGCTGTTCCAGTGTGAGCGAGACCCCCGCGAGTCTCAGCTGTTCCACTTCCACGCTCCTCTTGCTGACCTGGTAACTTTTTTATCCCCCTTTCTCTGCTTTCCTCCTTCCACAGCCTCTCTACGTGCACTGATGCGCTCTCTCCTCCCTTGGTCTACTTCGCTGTGTGTCTTTCTGAGTGTGCCTGCCCTTCTCTAGTGTACCATTCTGTGTCTCAGCGCCTCAGTCCTCCGCACTGCTTGTGCTCCGCTCTCCCAACAGCAGCGCACAGGGTGATGTGCTATTATCGGCAGACGCAACCGACGGGCATTCCCTATCTCCCAACAAGAGCCCTACCCTCCTCCCCCTACTCTCTCTCTACCTTCTCTCTCTCCCTCGGCCCCTCCCCACTGCTGAGCCGACAGCCAATGCAGCAGCTGCGAAAAGACCTCAGCTCCTCCTCCTCACTCCCCATGTCTTTATTAAGCACTCCACCGTTGGCTTTCATCTACTTTTGGCCAAAGATGACATCAAGGAAATAAAACAGGCGAATGAACAAACAAATCCTAAAGGTAGTAATGAGTGTGAAAAGTGTTATGAGCAGGGATGGGCATCGATGAGATTTTGCTGATACCGATGCCATTATCGATTCTGCTTATCGATCTGTTTCTTTTGTGGTCTAGAAAAGGTAGGCGTTTGTGGTTTTGCGCAAACAGCAATTTTTTTGAGTTTCTAAACAAGATATAAGAGTTTGTGTAAGAAACATAGGAAACTGATCACTGGATCCTCACCAACACTGCTTTACTAATACTTAAGCCCTACTTGCACAGGATTAGTTTTACCTGGGGACCTTCGGTAATTTCTAATAATCACGGAGGTCGTCTGTAATCTTAATCCCGTGCGAATCGTCTATGTCCATGATTTGTTAAGTAAAAATTACACCGCAAATTACCTACTATAATACTAATCCAGTGAGAATCAACATAATTTGGGGGTGGGTTTTTACTTTTTTGTGACTTTGATTTGCGATTTGCCTCCTGTCACTTAAGAATTATGAAGGATTTGCTGTAATTCCAAGTTTGGACAGATGTCAGAGCGCAAAGTCGAGATGTCACTCTTTAGACGGATTAAATCATTAGATCAACCTTTAATGTGTTCATCAGCACAGGTGGAGCTGGTTTAAATACTGACAGGTCGTTGGTAGTGTCTGCCCCGGGGATAAATAGTATTAACAATCAATTTTTTTATTATCCATTACAATTTGCAAACTAATTAAAACCGTCTCTGACATGCAGTGGAGTCAGATGGAAAGTAGCAGAGCCATAACAACTGAACGTGAATTTGAATAAAGCACAGAGTTTGTTTATCCCGTTTGAATGTGCCACATGAAACACAAACGTAGGGGGGTAATATCTGAATCACAGGACGTAAAACTAATCTCGTGTGAATTGTTGAACACATGGCACTCTCTGCCATTGCGTCTTCCGTCACGTGATGTGAATGACGTGCTTTGACGTAAATATTCTTCTTCTTCCATTTCATGGCAGTTTATCAAACAACTTTTAGGTGCATTACTGCCACCGTCTGGACTGGGATGTAAAGACTCTCTACGAAAAGTATCGAATTGATAAGTATGAAGGCTAATGATATCAATGAATTAAACCAGCTGGAACCGGTTCTTTAAAAGAACCCGTTATCGATGCCCATCGTTATTTATGAGTGGTGTAGCAGTGTTGATGGCCATGACTTGGAAATGGCTGGCGAGGCTCTTCCGCATATTCAAAGCTTTGATTGTCAGTTTGCTGATGACACCGACCGACACCTGCAATTTCATACATGACAGCAAATCTTCTGACGGTGTTTTAATTTGTAGGCAGTAACATCGTTGATTAATGTTGCCAAAAATAAAGTTAATTCTGACAGCATGTGATTTGTCACATATTTCTCCCATCTAGCTTGAAACATGAGGGAATTATCACTAGTGCAGTTTGGTCATGCTTCCTTCTACTCATCCAGGTAAGGAGGCCCCATTCCTTCTCATCCTTCTTTATTAGGATCCTAATTAGCTTCCACCAAGTGGTCGCTAGTCTTCCTGGGGTCCACACAACAAATTGAGCAACGAAAAAAAAAAAAGTTGAAATTGTACTATATAAGTAAAACAGAAAACACACAATAGATTAAATATAATTATTCAACAATTAAGTGAAGTCACTCTGAGTGATCAAACAACAATAACCAATAAATTCTTATAAACAGTTACTTTCCATGTACTTATCTATATAGGACTATAGGAACTTGTGTTTAAGTAACTTCTTAAAATAACATCTACTAGTGGTGTGTCTGACCTTACATAGGAGCATATTCCAAGCTGAGTGAGCTCTATAATGTACAGTCCACATCATACAATTTTTGTTGTGGTCTTGGCACCACCACATGACCTGTGCTCACTTGTCAAGTGTTACGTCCACGGCAAAGACCTGAAAATTCTGTCTGTTTGCGAAAAAAGTGTGGTGTACCATTCCATTTGACTTTTTGCTCAATATTTTAATTTATCCTCTACATTTAGCCATGATAACGGTTTATGTACCTCACTTACATTGGCACGGAAAGAGCAATGGAGAACCATTAACACTTTAAACCCTAAACATCTGCATCAGATTAAAAAAAACTTTGAATTACTGTAACTCACCAATGGACAAAATTGGTGTTGGCTGCAGTTTGGGGGGTGACGCAAGACTGGTGAGACTCAGGAAGAGACAGTTTTTTGGACGAATTAGATGGTAAAAACAAAATTAGTTATACCCTTGAGATGTCATGAAAGTCTTCCCGACAAAAGCACAACTTCCAAGTGTTCAGCCACACTTTGAATTTTGTCAACTCATTGTGAGTTACAGTAATTCAGAATGGAAGAAGAATGGAAAGGGAAAGAAGATACTGGCTTTAAGATGCTGAACACTCTCGGACTCAAAGAAAGGGTCCAAAGCTGAATAGCCCTGCCCTGCATATTCCCACAAGTTGGCAAGAGGTTGCAAGTTGGGATTTTAGTTTTGTCAACACACCCATATGGCTACATCTGCAAGTCATCAGAGAAAAACAATGGTACAGCCTCAAATATTGATAAAAACAAGACAGTTGTTATCATTATCAATTTATGCTTGTCTGTATGAGCCAATTTCCACAGTGAACAGACCGTAATGACTAAAATAACAAGACAGCTGCCCTTACTGACTCCCAGATTTTCTACCAAGGCTGTCAAGTTAAAAGAGGACTGAAGCTTCACTGAACACTGTTGTGCTCTGGTAATAGTTTTCTTGAGCTGAGTGCTGGTGATGGCCCAGCCTACAGGCAGATGGGGAGAGTGTTTTAACTCAGTGGTCCGGCCTTGTTGTGTTTCACCGTTGGTGAGCAAAGAAAAGACAACTCTATGCTTTGGGAAGCATAGGTTCGCACAGAAATTACAAAAAACTATGGACAATCAGACTCTTGCAATGGCGCATGCGTCTTTGGAGAACAACTATACAAGTATAGTGGTACAAAAAAGAAAAAGAAAAAAAGGAGCTGTACAAAGGAAAAAAAAACATTTGTTTCTCCATTCCTGAGTCCCACGGTATTGGTTTAAAGGAATTGTTGAGTGCTTTTGTAAATCTTCCAATAATGGCTTTCTTTATTGAGAAAAGCAAGCAGTGATGCTACTCTTATGTGTGCACAGAGGATAAAAAATGCCACAGTCAACACAATGGAACAAAAGAGAAGCCAACCAGCCTACAGAGACAACATTGCCCTCCCTCTGAAGCTCACTAATTACCACTTTATATATGATCTAGAAAGTATGAAAAAATTCTGACACACTCGGTGTGCAGGTTGAGGTTCAGGTGGTGGAGTGGGTTGCCCACTAATTGCACGACTGGCCAAAGGGTCCCTGGGCAAGACACTGAACCAAAAGTACCTCCCAGTGGCAGACAAGCCCCTTGCATGGCAGCTCACACCATTGGTGCGTGGATGAGAAACACTTTTTATTTCTTTGCCAGCCACAGATGTTTCTGTCCACCATGCCATCGCCAGAGGTTAACCAGCAGTGAAATCTCTTCTCTTTGCCAACAAATATTAAAGGAAATAATCCCTTGTAAAAAGTATAACTTTTTATATGTGGAGTAATGGTAATTGGTGAGCTTAAAGGGACATTCATTCATTCATTGCCTGTAACCACTTGACATCTAGAGGGTTGCCGAGGGGTCTGGTGCCTATCCCAGCTGTCATTGGGCGAGATGTGGGGTATACCCAGGACGGGAGGCCAGTCTATCACAAGGCTGCTTAAAGGGAGAGTTCACCCAAAGATGACATATAGTGTGAGTTTTTCTTTCTCTTACCAAACTGTTTTGGGCCCAGCTCTACAAGGTGTTGTGCTCCATCATATTTGAGAGGAGGCAGTGTGCTAAACGCCATGTCATCTCCAAACTCAGCAAGTATCCCCGATACGATGTAGATAAACAGCCCGGCAGGTTACATAAGAGCATGCCTTTAAGAAGCACTGGTACTAGGCTACGATAACAGAAAACCTTTTATCTAGCCAAACAGCATGTGAGTGCTATCATTCTTCTCATTTCACATTCGTCAACACTTTCCCTAAATGTCTCTCTGTTGCATTAAGAGACACAGATGCCACCAAAAATAGTGTCTGAAGAGATTAAGCTACATTTACAAAGGCAGCCTATTTTCCATCTCAGGCACTTTTTTAAGCTTTCAATATGGCTTTGAAAAGAATGTATTCAGTAGGAGAGAAAGTGGTGTTGACAACCTCACACAAGGAGACTTTAATTTGATGCCAGTGTCTTAACTGATCGTTTCAAGTGTTGTTATCCACGTATTTGTGTAGAATTCAGCAACATGGCCTAATTAAGTGGTGCTTATCGTGAATGTGACTAGCGGAGGTTGATGTCATCCATTGGTAACGTTTGCCAACAGCCTCTGTGAGTACATGTGAAGATCTGGCCATTAACCCCAATTCAATACATTCTGATGTCAGTTCCCCTCATTGAGAGTTACACACATTTCTCAGGGCTCATGGGGGCTCTCAGAGCACAGGTTACCGATTCCTCCAGTAGCCTGAAGGACACATCCATACCCGCACAGATCCATCCATTCATCGACTGCAGCAACAGGGCTTCAGTGCTGCTGAATTCGGATGGAGGGGGGGAGGTGAAACGAGAGAAAAAGAGACAAAGAGATGCTTGAAAAAATAAAAATGAACATCTATGGGATGACACAGAGGAGTTGCGGCTTGAAGAAAAGATGAAAAATATGAGGCTCGGAAGCAGAGCACACAAGAGCCGAGAGCCTGGGCTTAGACAGATAGCAAGTGGAATGAGACTGCATACAAACATTGTCTGTGATGCAGAGTAAATCAGGAAGCTCCTTTAACATATGTGTCTTGTACAAAGACAGCACTGAAGAGACCCCTAGAGTGAACCTCTCCTTGAGCTCTTAGATAAAACAAGAGGTAATGGGATGCAGACACTTAACCCTGAACGTATCTAGCTCCCAAAAGAATGTTACGTTAGAATAATGAGCTTTGCTGATACTTTGATAGCAAGCTTCATTTACTTCATATAACATAGCGTATAACACGGCAAAGAGCATTATTCCTTTTTAAGTCAGCATCTTGGCCATTACCCCGTGTAATTGTCTCCGTTGGCATATTCATTAGCATTTATAACTACTACTACGTAAATAACACGTTTGTAGTTAACTTGCATGCTTAACAAATACAAGATGTAGGTTCCCTAACTAGCCACGTTAGTGTAGTTAGCTGTCAGAACCTAGTCGTTGGTTCAGTCCACAATAATTCAAGTCTGATGCAGGTTTGTTTTCCCACCATGGCCCTAGTTAGCTAGGTGGAACATCACAAAACTTAGTTAAGTCTACTTCAAGACGATTTAGGACATAATTCTAGGCATCTAAGGATTTAAGTTATATCATGTCATGTCCTAAATACATTGTTTTATTGAGTATGGGTCGGTCAGTGGTCCCGTCTATTAATGCTACCTCTTTCAAGTAACACTCACGGTCCTGGGGACTGAGCAACTCGTACATATTCAGACAAGAAATATTCATATTTTCTTCCACCGTTGTCAAAAACAAGCTCACAGAAGATGCCAGTAGGTGTTAACTTGCATATTCCTGTGGACTGTTTTGCCTCCAGCCAAGCCCCGCCCACTAAAATATGTTGTTATGTTTATTAACACAAAAGGGGTCTATCCTTATCAGACATTTCACACTTCAAACTGTACGTATGAGATCAGACTTTAAGTACATTTAAGAGTTGGTCACAATCAAATTAAATATGTGTAGGCACATATTAATTGCTTTTGTTGCATTTATCTGTGATCTTTCTCAGAGTTTTTCTAATAACAGGGAGGGGATATTTCTCTCAAGTATATTAGCATATTCTCTAAAATATGCTTTTTCTTTGTTCATTCTTGCAAAAAACAGTCCTTTGAAATATGCAGGCCATTTACAGGCTATTGTGTTTGAGATGTTTTGCCTCCAAAACAAAATCACATTACAAACTGTGAAGGGGTCTATAGTGTGAGAATAATCTTAACGGATATTTTCTTGATTTTGTATCACACTTTCCTAAACTTGGGTATTTAAAATAACATAGAAAAAGAGCTGTACTGAAGTGGCAGAGGGATTAAATGTTTTCTTTTTTTTTTTTTTACTCCACTACTACACTACAACTGAACTTCAGTTCGTCCAGCCTCGAACACTTGCCAACTTAATTGGCCATTCAGACCAGTTCAACACTACACAGCTAGTGGCTGTTCAAATGTATCTCGAGCAATTCATAAACTCCTGTTTACAGAAATCTTTATTGAATTCCCAGTAATATCAATAGACTTCTTTTATGAAAATGATTACATAGAAAAGAGTCTGACTTGTACTTGATCAGCTACAAATAGAGTAAGGCTCATTTAGTATGTACATCAGAGGAAGGACGGAATATAAAAATCAACCCATGACATAAAGTATTCTGTTATAAGAGCTGAAATTTGATTTTGATAAAGTGCGCTTTTGGTGCACTTTATCTGTGGCTTCTGGGAAAAGATGACAGAGTAGTTTGTATAAAAGCTGAGATGGCTCCAGAGAAGGCGTCTGGTAACCCAGTGTGTGTCTGTGTCTTTATTTATGAGTGGATTCTGATGGCTTTAGTTTTTGGTTATTGCTTCAGAAGTTTGTTTTGGCAGATTATATTTTGAGATGTGTGCTCAAGGCTGATTTTAGATCATCTAAAATTTGAAGGTTCTTCTGATTTTGTTTTGTTTTTTCTTCTGATATTAATTTAGTGACTTTATTTTTGAGATTTTGTTGAGTGTTCAACTATTACAGCAAGTAATCAGAACGTACCTGGTGGAGACAAACACCTGGCTCATTTTCATTTTGATGAAAGACAATGGTTGCCTTCAGTAGAGCTGAGAAAGTCACTCATGAACACATGCTCCACTTGGAAATATACACCAGGCATCAGGAATGACATTCCCCATAGGTTGGGCGAAGGGGCCTCTGAGGATCATCTCACAGATACTTCATCAGCTTGGGATCTCGTGAATTTAAAGGCCAAGGCAACACCTTGTACAGTTTTTTTTTATTAAATTTTGAGTTGTTTCTGTGGCTGTGGGTCAGGCTGCATCCTGCTGGGGTCTAGGTAGGTGGTACATTTCTAAGTAACACCTACACAAATGAATGTCAGGTCTAAAAGTTTCATAGGAGAACACTGAATTGTCACAAGATGTTATTTACTTCATCTGACGGTCATATTAGTCCTGGTCGGTGGTCAGCTACAATAAAGACATGTATTTCTGTGGTCATGAAATTTGCTAATGTTTGGTGTTTGTCAAATCAAGCCTTCTCAATTATTACCAAATCAATTAAGCCTTTTTTTAATGATACATATACGTTCCTCTCATGTAATGACTTTGCTGGCTTCAAAACCTTCCGAGATGCCTCTAGGGACAAAATAAAATGCAGACCCACTATTTTTAGCCAAATTACCAAACAGAGTGCTGTCTTTCATGAGGAAAATGTCAGCAATTCCTTGATATCCTGCCAGCCTCTGATTTACTGACTGAAATTGAATAATGGCAATCACAGCCACAGTCACAAGGTCATCTCGCTTGTGACAGCGTTCCAAAAATAAAGCACCGGCTCCGCTAGATTCTGTGAAAAATGAAGTGACAATTTAAGCAACAACGGTGAAAACTGATGCGCCAGAATTACAGTCATTGAATCATTCAGAAAAAGTGGATGGCTGCGGTTTAGTGTAACAAAAATAAAAACGTCTACGAGACCAATTACAGGATTATTTGTCTTTGCTCGTATTCCCCAAAGGAATTAGTGCTGCGTACGTTTGATCAGCGAATATGAAACCACAAATAGTAAATGATATGTGACAGCATATGATCATGGTGTGAATGTATGATCAAGGCCTGAGCATAAGGAGAGGATTAGAACTACAAAGGGGTTTCTTCTCACGCAATATGTCAATGCCAGTGGCCCTCAGATCCCCTCAAGGCCAAGCCTGTTGCTGTGGATCTAAACAGACACCACAGGCAACATGGCGTGTCCTATGTGGACCATACGCATTCTGGAACTGTACCCTTTCCAACTAAACGGAGATGAGGGCATGCACTGATCAGCCACAACATTAAAACCACTGTCAGGAGAAGTAAATAACATTGACCATCTTGTGACAATACAATGTTGTGCTGGGAAACACTCCTCCTCCAGAAACAACTCAAAAAAAATGGGAATAACAGCACAAGGTTTTGACCTGGCCTCCAAATGCACCAGATCCCAAACTGATCAAGTATCTATGGGATGATCCACAGAGACCCCTCCTATCAACATTTAAGGCCCCCGCTCACAGCATCCCATTGCCAGAACAACTGCTTTAGACCCAAACAATATTAGGAAGGAGGTCATAATGCTATGCCTGATCAGTTTATTTCCCTTCGCTGATCAAAGGATATGCAGACCTACAAAGAGGGGCTAACAAGCTATTAATTCTGTCTCCCAAATCAAATTAAAATCAGATGTCAGCCTGGTTTGATATTTATAGTTCTATCTTGCCCTTTTATGATGCTCTGATTATTACCCTCTGAGAGGAGGCTGGCCAGACAGTAGTGCCAATCTTCAGTCATTCTTGGGTGATTTGCAACCAAGAAGTCAATAAAGGTGTCTGGACAGAGTGTTAATTAGGAATTTAGGACATCAAGCTTTTCCGGAAGATCAGAACATGATAGCATGTGAGGCTTTCCTGATAACGGCATTAAACCTGGAAGGGATCATGAGGCGTTCCTTAAAATCAAACCGGGAGGCATTACATTTGTGTTTCTGGACGTGTTCACAGCACGACACGTTTTTCATTCACTTATTTATTTCACGAAATTGGTTTTGTCATTGTTAATTTGTTCTCTCGAGGGGGAACACCCCTGACAGTCGCACCGTGACAAAGGAACCAACTGCTGAGAGCTGGAGATGAATTTTCTGGCTCTTGGTTGGATTTGATAGAAAAATCAGCGGCTATGACATATCCAGAACCAGCAGGCACACAGACACACACACACACTCCATCACCCTTATAAAATGAAATACACACAAAGCTCCAGCAGTCAGTCCAGCGGACAAGGCCCAATCTAAACTTAATTCCTGCAAGCACATCTATCAAAGCAGTGGGAGATAAAGTAGGACACAAGAGACGGGCAGGGTTGTACGAGTAAAGTGAGTATACTCCGATTACAGGATACTACATTAGCATTTAGACCAGAAAGTGTCTAACGCCATTGAAATGCACCGTGGTGGTACAGTGCAGTCACAGTCCTGTTCAATGAAGTGCCGACGCGGGGAGGTCAAACGCCTGTGATGTCCGTAGCAGTGAGAAATATGAAGCCCGGAACAGCCCCGCGGATAAATCAAGAGCGACACGGTCTTCTGATAATGTTGATCAAAGGAGCGCAATTGGTGCGTCCACCACCGCCCGGCGCTTTATGTAATATTTAAGAGAATCGTAATTGTGCGAGGAAGATGAAATGTCAGCAATGTGTTATCCTGATTGGTGGACATGTGCAGAGGGAACTGCTTGATTTAGGGCTCGGTTATCGATTTACTTGCTCTGAGTTAATTAAACTTAACTGGGAGGGGGTTAATCTAAAACAGGGGTCTTCAACGTTTTTCAGGCCAAAGACCCCCAAACTGATGGAGAGATTAAGTAGGGACCCCCTACCTACTATATGTGTTCTATAGCTGTAGCTATCCCTTTACTAAAATAAGTTGGATTCATGTTAATGTCTATTTAAGGAAATTTAAATTTGCGGGGTGAAATTTATATATATATATATTGAGACCTATGATCTTTATGCTATTTATAAATTATAACAAAACTAAAGATCTCAAGATTTTTTTGTCTTTGCTTAAAGGTATTGTGATAATATGAACTCAAATTGACACACTTGACTCTATAATAAAAAAGCTGTAATAATAGTTTTTTGCCTCTGTAGGCTTTAAATGGATGGATATTAAAATAGATATTGAAACTTTTCACACAATATCCACTGCAAGGAAATGACAATACCGATTTGTTTTGTGTACGCACGATCAGAAAAAGGCAGAGGAATAAAAAAAACCAAAGTAGATCCATCAGTGGCGCCAATAGCCTCATTTGCCATCTGCCCCGAGGTGTAATACGTTCAGCAATAATGAGGCTGCGCTCTCAGGTTAGCTGAGATCACACACATGATGAGTAGTTGATGCACAGTTAAAAATATCACTTATAGGAAAGTGCGAAGAAAATACTATAATTAGCACCGTCGTTGGTTACAACAGGTGTTAAACTCACCAAAAAAATGTAAAAAATGCAATAATGAGCAGTTCTGCTGTTGTAAGTGAAAGAGGGATATAGAGGATGTCATTATCGCCTGCAGTCCGAGTCACATGGAAAAAATGGCAACCGCAACGGAAGCACTGCTACTCAGGAGCTCAAGTTTCCACAACCTGTGAATGCCACGGGCGCAACATTAAAACTATTTAAGGCTGCGGAGGCAAAAGAATATATGGTGATCAGATCTTTATTTTTGCTCAGGAATCCCAAAGGCTCGTGTGCGATTCATGTTCTTGCTTCATGAACAAGCCGACGCATACTGAGATCTCCTACTGTGCTTCAGGGAAACATGTTATTGGGCATGCTGGAGAACTTGAAGGTGTCTTCTGGGTGGCAGAAGCGATGGAACAGGGTAAGAGGGAGACGAATAAATGGTCCATTAGAGACAATCCGGCATGCAGCATGTGGTGTTTTCTCAACCTGTGGAGGTCCCAGTGCCTCCGTTCTGCAGTATGAGGATACGGCCTTTCTCTCTGTGTCTTGTCTGGATGTCTGCAGTAGGCATGACAGCATAATATTGGAGGCAAAGCCCCCGCCCTCAGCTCAAAATCGGTGTATGATCTCTGTCTGGGGGATTAAAGGGTTAGCCTGTGCAGGGAGTGAGGTCAACATTGTGGTTTTTATCTCTGGTTTGTAACCAAGGAGAGTGTGCGAAACAGCTGGCGCCACACACAACACAGGTCTACATCATGTCAAGTGTGAACAGCATGAGAGGTAGTCAATAAGTAGATGAGCATAAAGCATCTCTTAAGGAATGTTAAAGAAGCTGCTGACACGGCTATGAAGGTCGCGCCGAGTCCATCAATATTTTAGTTGAATGTTGCAGAAATTCGAAGGAAGGAGTCGCAGTAAACTGCGCTGCTGTGGAGTCTTTAAACTCTAGAGTTTAAAGCACAAAAATGAGAGACGAAACACAGAGAATGAAATGGCAACATATCCTTCTCTGCGGTATTCGTTCTAGTGGAGCTATGGCTCCTGGCTGAGGATTCAAAGGCAAGAGCGGATTAAAGTCACAACAGAACGCCTGAGGAGCTTTAGCACTGTGTGCACCGCAAATACATCTCATCTCCATCTTCTAGACTTCCAGGCTGTTGTTTGCACCTCAGGGTTATCGATCATTGCATGATCTTGAGCCACGTATAACATATCCAACATAACTGCTTCCCAAAGTGATATTTGCATACGCACATGTGAATGGAAGTGAGAGAGAAGTGGGAGGATAGAGAAATATAATCGTAATAGCAAAAAAAAAAACAACCCAACCGTACATAGTGGAAACCAGCAGAGAGGAGAAGATGGCCCTTCACAGTTCAGCTCCAGCCTGACCAGCTGGGCTGCACCTCCCCGCAATATGGCAAGCCTCGGCCGTCCATGTGTGACCGCGTGTGTTATTTGTGTTTGAACTTGGGGCATGGGGTCTGTCCCCTGGCGCAGACACCGCCAATATGGTCGTGGTCATTCATGAGAAGCGAGCTCTGTCACTGCCGCCCAGAGAGAAGGGCGAGGTGAGGAGGAGAGCGGAGAGGGGAGACTGAGGTAGCGTACTGTGGCAAAATGCCCTGGAAGCCTTTACTTCTACAGGAACTGCCCCGCTGCGGATTAATGCCCTCCTCTAAACAAGCAGCTGCCATGCCACCGCGTTCACCGAGATGCGAACTCCACGTATGAACGAGCAATTGCTGATGAAGCAACAGACAAAAGCCATGCGCTGCGTATGGGGTCCTAGACATTTTTCCAAATTTCAAGACTTATTGGTAAAAAAAACAAGGTACGAGGAAAATATATCATGGAATTAATCGTTTCATTAGTCTGAATAATATGCTGTTATGTCACCAAATAATTTTCAGAAGATTAAAGCTAGGTAATGAAGAACAAATCCAGATGAATTGAGTGCATGTTTTGTTGTTGTTGTTGTTGCACATGAATCATCCATCAACGATCATCTATGTAGCCTAACGTGTGCTCTCACACAAACATGTTTTTATTTCTTAAATATTCATCACTTTAAGTCTTTTTCCATGCACTAGTTTTCCACACTTTTCCAGAATTGGAAAATTTATTAAATTAAATTTCATATTTCCCCTTCATGGGCAGGAACCCCCGTACATACGAGCAGAGCACTTTTTGAGACGTCTGCAATCTTTTGCCTAACGGATAAATCTGCGATGGGAGCGGCGAGGCCGCCTTTGTGGTGGCTCCCGTCTAAACAGGCGAGAATATGACACGGGGAGAGGAGCGCTAACAAGAGCTGATGGATGCTTTGTGTAAACAACACAAAGGAACGCGCGCAGCCTCTTCACCTCCACGGAAGGAAAACAGCAGATGTCTTACAGCGCAGCATAAATGGTGTGGAACAAGCCGCGAGGAGTCTCTTTCACAAGCTGCCCTCTAAACTCCGAAACACAGCGTTTGATTATAATATGTTATAAACATAATACTTGCCAGAGAGATCTGTATGTTTCTGTAGGAGGATGTTTGAAGCACAAAAAACTAAAAAAAAAGATACAGGGTTATAAGGATACAAAGACACACACACACGCATCAGCCAAGACATAATATACACACAGATTTAATAGTAGAATCCCACATGAGGTTATATACTCCCCGAGCAATTTCGATTGAATGTTCAGCAACTGATAAAGTAATCTATTACTCTGAGTCTGTGGGACCTACCGAAGCATCTGTTGTGCACATAGACAGAGATCATTTGCTCAGCAGTCAAATAATCTTAATTAAAGTCTGCAGACAGTCTCTCCAGAGTCCCGGCTGAAATTGGCTCCCACTACTTCTCTGATTTCACCTACTTACACATTTCGTGCTGATGACTCAGAATTATCTATTCTCTTTGAGGACCGATGATTAGAAATTAACTCCACATTCTCGCACCCCGTGTCATGCCTTTTCCAGCTTGATGCGGCAACAGGAATTGCTTGCGGGCGATTTGTGTGAAAATAATATTTGTTTCCCCGCAAATCCTTCAGATGTAATGAGAAAAGGCAAAAGCAATTTATGCAGAGCATTAATAAGTTCAACATTATTCATTGTGCGCCGATACCTATAAAAATACACCGTGTAAATAAGCAGCGTAAATGAATGTATTTCCTCCGAGGAAATGACTAAGTGGGGATTCTAACGAGATTAACAATGACGTGCCCCAAAAACTTCTGAGTTGAGGGAGGGGGGGCCATTGGGATGGAAATGCGAGCGACTCTGCCACTCAGTCATACATTTTTTACATCACTCTCAAAAGCACAGGGTCTCCCTCAAAATGATTTAAGGCCAGAAAATAGCTTTCCTCTGACCTGTCACCCATGGCAATGGATTATAATATCCGCTTTTCCCCTGGAGTGCTCAAATCATAATCTGCACACATCAAACAGAAACGTTACTCTGTGTAAAGAGAGGTTTCTGCATGGAAAGCAGCTTGCCGAGGGCAGCTGCTAATGCCATTGCAGGAGGGCACATCCCATGTTTGGTAGTCATTTCCTCCTCCGAAGAAAGAGAAAAGTAGTCACCTTTTATATACTTGCACTTAAAGCACACCCACTTGCACGCACATGTGAACACACTCACGTTCCCACTTCTTCCAGACACCTAAGCGAGTCCGTGACCGTGCAACATCTGATAATGTCCCCTCGCAGACTCTCAAAAACTAATATTCTGCAGCTGTCGCCGGGGAGTGACAGCAGGCCGCCTATTAAGACCCCATCACGGCTCTACTGTTTCTCATACAGAACGGCAGTGATGGAGGGGGTTTTTAACCGTGCGTCCCCAACATGACGAAACCGATGCGAAGTCTGCCTGCAGACTTAAACCACATTTAACGCAGTGTCTCTCCTCTTTCGCTTCAGCTCACACTAGCGTGTATTTTATGCAGCCATCTCTCCCGGTCCCTCTCGCAAACACACACAAATGCGCTCTCCCCCCGTCATTCTCTATTCACACACTGACCTTCAGCAAAGTGAGAAAACAGCCTCAGTAACTGTTCTGATTCACATTTAAATAAAAAATAATAATAATTCGACACGGTTGTTCCAGGGATGCCATGCTGCGTTTGCTTCACAATGCTTGCAGCCTAAACATGTGAACACACTATTCACTGTATATGTTATGGATGAACCCATCGTGAAGTCACCCATTGGATTCAGAACCTTGAAAATGAAGTCCAGAGTGGGCGGAGTCAGCAGTCACCATGCTGGATGAGCTTTACTCCGCCCACACTCAGATACTCCAAACATGGACATGGGGGTCGTGTTGGATGTTGAGACCCGTCCACCCAACTTTCCACTACCTGTTAGCTCAGGCTACCGCCCATCACCCAAAGCGGGAACGCCCTTAATTGTGCATATTTTAACCTTAAAAAAAAATAAATAAATAAACAAATGAGTTAGAAAAAAAACACCTCCATACAGTTGTCATGAATAGTGAAATAAACTATTGAGAACAAAATGTTTTTTTTGTGCCCACATGTTTAATTATGTCGTAAAGTTGGGCTTTTTAACATGGGGGTCTATGGGGATTTTCTCCATTTTTGGAGCCTCAAGTGGCCACTCGATGAACTGCAGTTTTTTGGACTTCTGCATGGGCTTCATTACTCAGACCCGGACGTTGCCGTCTGGCATAAACATGTGCACCTGCAAAGCCTCTAACACACAGGTGTCAAACATATGGCCCAACATTTTTAAATGAAAATAACTGTTAGCCTCTAATTTCTCCATTGTTTTAGTAAGAGAAGCCCCACAACTAAACACCAGACAGCAATGTATCCAAATAGCACTTATTTTTATTAAGAAATTTCATTTTTTATAAACGCTAGTTTATTAAATGTAAAAATTCTCCTAATTTAATGGAGTTGTTGTAAGGTTATTATGTTGTTATTTTATTGGTCCAGCCACTTGAGACCAAATTCCCTGAACTAAAAAGAGTTTTACAAACCCCTGCTTTAACGCAACTTTACCTCCATTCACATCACTGTGTGTGGACTGCACACCGGAGGAGAAAATAATCTCAGGCAGATCAAATGTTACGATTTGTCCTGACATAACACGGCATTGTCACACAACGGCCTTCATATGAACCAGTCAGAAGGTCACTTAATGTCACTTAGCCCTCGTGTCCTTGTGTGGTCCGGGTTTTTCCGTCTCTCCGTGTGCCAGCATAAAAACATGAGCGAGCTGGGTCAACCAGTCAAGTTGCTATAATTCCGTACGTCAGGAGTTTTATTTCCTGGTCAGGGTGAGCTTGGCTCCAGTCTGTCTCCGCTGTGGTATTCCTGCCGCATCACAGGTGGAGGCAAAGAGCAACTGCACACCGCCTGGAATGTTAAAGCAGGAGCAAAGCACTGGAAGGGGGGGGGGACTGTCCTTGATTTTCACTCTTTCAAGATAACACACAGCCATCATCCATTCATTGTGGCAAGCCCAAACCTCACATTACGACTGAATGCTCGGTTGTTGTGGCTGAAGAGTCCTTCAGCTTAACATGTTTTAAGGCATCCTGAGCAGAAGGAGTGGAAGAAGAAGAATTTTAAATCATCCAGATGCACCCGATAAGGCGACGCATAATAATTTCCTATCCCTGATATAACCACAGGGTGACACGTCAGTCCTGCTCAGGCACATAAGGGAAGTGCCTCCTGAATTACGACTCCTGCCAATTTATAAGGAGACAGCAGAACAAATAGGAGTGGAGTTAAAGGTCTCGCTGCCCTTTATCTAAACTACATTTTGGCGCCGGGGACAGCGGATACCGAACTTTCCGCCTCAACAATTCCACTCCACGCTCTCTGGCTCTGTGCTGCTGCATCCACATTAATATTCATAATATCTGCTCAGATTTAATACGGCGATTCATTACATCTGAGCATTTTGTTACTCAAGGTGACTGCAGTGGGAGGGAAATGCGCACATGTATATTGGAGATAAATGTTTGAGTGAATGTACTTTTTAACCTCCTGCTACGACGTAGGGCCCACAAGAAATTCAATCTGCTGCAATCGCTATTACTATCCCTACCCTCGAAACCAAAGAACTGGAAATTTCAGGGAACAGCTTCATGAGAAGGATAGTGCATTTCTACCATGCATTCTACTTCTAATCTGTCTGTCATTAGTTGGCTCATTAACAGATGCTATTTTCGCCTTCAATCTACAGTGTCTTCTTTCAGCCCTTTTTTTTTTTTTTTTCAAGAGATCTTTGAAAAGGGTGCCTCTGTAAGCTGCAATTGTCTCTACAAGTCAGACTAAAGCTGACACATTCATACTGGGAGCTTTAATGGATACATGATATACGCTATTAAACAAGCCTCTGGGCTCATATTCAGGAAGCTTCTAGGAATAGTAAAAGGAACTGACCTAGGATCAGTATCTGGGTCGTATGACTACATCAGCTCCAATGTAGGATATAGATATATATACATATACAGTACTTTGCAAAGGCTTTAGGCCGGTGTGGAAAAAATGCTGTAAACTAAGAATGCTTTCAATAATGTAAACAATTATTTATTTCTATCAATTAACAAAATGTAAAGGCAGCGAACAAAAGAAAAATCTAAGTCACATCAATGTTGAGATTTTGTAGGATCGTAGACGCAATGGTCGGCCAAGGAAACTTAGTGCATCAGATAAAAAACACATCAAGCTTATTTTCCCTTCGAAATAGGAAGATGTCCAGCAGAGCCATCAGCTAGGAACTGGCAGAAACCAGTGGGACCCAGATACACCCATCTACTGTCCAGAGAAGTCTGGCCAAAGGTGGTCTTCAAAGAAGCCAAACAATCCATCCCTCTGACATGGAAATGATGCCAAGAGACTCAATTATGCACCAAAATATAGGAACTGGACAGATGGGTCAAACGTTGAAATAATCTATTAGTAGCAGAAGGCAGTTTATTCAGTGAAAATCTGGAGAGCGCTACAATAATGAGTGTCTGCAGTAAACAGTGAAGCATGGTGGAGGCTCCTTGCAAGTCTGGGGCTGCATTTCCGCAAACGGAGTTGGAGATTTGGTCAGGATTAATGGTGTCCTCAGTGCTAAGAAATACAGGCAGATACTTATCCATCATGCAACACCATCAGGGAGACCTATGACTGGCCACAAATTTATTGTACAGCAGGACAAAGAGTCCAAGAACACAGCCAAGGTCATAAAGATCTATATTCAGAGCAAAGAAGAACAAGAAGTCCTGGAAGTGATGGCATGACATGGTGATAGTTTGGAACAACCTACCAGCTGAGTTCCTTCAAAACCTGTCTTGAAGGCACTAAATATTGATTTGATTTATATTTCTCTTCCGTTCATTCACTAGATTTTTTTAATTGATGAAAATAAACTATTAACACTTACATTTTTGAAAGCTTTCTTAGCTTACATCATTGTTTCCACACCTGTCTTAAACTTTTGCACAGCACTGTATATATTTGCATCATATTATATATGTGTCTATATTTTTGTGAACTCTAAGCTGCAGCGGTACACGGTGACTTTGAGGAATATCGGAATGACGGCACAACAATGACTAGCTGAATCTGCAGGGTGCCCACATCTCATGCACAAATATCTGCAGATTCACACCTCCCACACCCCCATTTTGTATTCAGACATAGTCTATTTCCTCTCCCCTCCCCTCTGACCTCAAACATCACCATATTCCTGCTTACCGTTGTGCCTTTTCAGACGTTGACTGAATTTGCAGGGCTGTAGTATCGCATGAGGAACATAACAAATAGAGCAAAGCAAATTAGCTTTAAACTGTGTTGACAGGCATTTGGAAACACGGCAAATTGCCATGGCTCCATCTCTACTAGGTCTCACACACTATTCAAGACAGATAATGTGGAGATAGAGCATGAAAAAGATGCAGAAACAGAGCTATGCGATTAAAAACAAATGGGCGCTACAACGCTAAAAGCAACTTCAATAATGAAACCGTGCGATGTTTACAGCATCTCTGACAATGAAATGACATCAGTAAAGGCTTGTTTGTCATTTTTCCAAAATGACTCCTGAAATAACCAAGAGCACTTTGGGAGTCATCTAGCGTATGTAATAGGACGCAGAGCGGACAATTAGTGAGCATTCTTCAAAAAGATAGCTCGTACACATTCACTTCCTTCGGCTCATGGATTCATTCTATACTGGGCTTCCAAAGGGGCCAAACATAGCTGCAGGGCATAGTTAGTTATTGCTTAATAACACAACTATGGAAGATATACAGTGTGACACTGATTTAATTTTGCAACTCATATAAGGCAATTTAGATGAATGTTTAGTCAACTGCATGTTCCTTTCAGGTTTTTTTTTTTTGTTTAAATTTCCTAATTTCAAAGATAGGCTGCAATTCCCACACAAACATATTGGGAAACAGGAAAATATAATTTTGTCACTCTGTTTACTCAATGTGCATTTAATATGTGCAATTAAATATAACACACACAAACCTTTTAAAACAGCCACATGTGGTGATGGCGGGGCATTCGATCTGGTAGGCAGGTAATTTGCGCTCAGGTTGGTTAATCACAGCACAGACGCAGGGTATTTGGCAAACGAAGGAACAATTTAACAACCATTAGTACAGACGATAGCACTTAAGCAACCAGCGTTATAAGAACGGAGAAGGTTAAATAAAAATTAAATAGTTTCTCTAGAGGAATAAGTGGAAGCTGTTACTCAAAAATAGCTTCTGTCTTAAGATGTCTGACGTTGGTCATTACAAATCTAATTTATTATAATTCACTGTTGATTCATTCAAAGGCTTAAAATTAGAGTACAAGCTGCACTACGCTGATTAAGTGGCCTTATCCTCAACATGCAACAAACGGAGAGAACAAAGCAGACTGTTTGTGTAGGGCTGCCAGCAAAACAAAGAAACTGCAAAAAATTGTACATTGCATTCAAAAAATCCCTTGTTTGCAGGGCACTCTGTCCACAATGTAATTAATACAGAAAACACGTACAGATGCACAAACAACGCCCAGTAACACAAACCACAAGCACATAATAACACAAAAGTTAATGGAGCATCTGTTAACAGACACATTAGCCAACAGGTTTTAGATATCCCAAGTTACCTGTTGAGCTGCGATATGCAAACTGCTATTTGACAACTTCTTCGACACAGACTCAGAGCTTGGCCTTGACTCAGAGGAAAGGTTAAGTAAATGTACTTAGGGTCAACCTAATAGTCTCCACTGAGAACGATTAAGCCTGGAAGGCCACTGAGCCCCAGTCATTTCTGAAAGAAACATCGGCGATTGATTGTTTGGTCACGAGCGAATCGATCAACCCAACTGAGATCATATCCCCATGCTACAACTCCAGTTATGAGTCTGTCAGACTCCGGAAATTTGTGGATGACCCCGGATGACCACCTACAGGAGGGAAATGGAGCGCCTGGTGACTCAGGGTAGCTGTTACAACCTGGAGTTTAATACTCCCAAGGCAGTGGAGACGATCGTGGACTTCAGGAAGAACACAGCCTCAGTCCTCCCCATCACCCTGTGTGACTCTACAGTCAATACTGCAGAGTCTTTCCATTTCCTGTGCACCATCATCTCCCAGGACCTCAGATGGGAACTGAACATCGGTGTCCTCATTTAAAAGGCACAGCAGAGGATGTACTTCGCGTGGCAACTGAAGAAAATTAACCTGCCAAAGACAATGATGGAGCACTTCTACACTGCCATCACTGAGTCCATCGTCACCAACTCCGTCACCACCTGGTATGCTGCAGCCTCTGCTAAGGACGAGAGCAGACTGCAGCGTGTCATTTGCTCTGCAGAGAAGGTGATCAGCTGCAGTCTGGAGTCCCTCGACGAGCTGCACGCTTCCAGGACTCTGAAGCGTGCAGCTAAGATTGTGGCAGATCCCTCTCACCCCAGACACAGACTGTTTAACAGACTCCACTTGGCATGTGGCTGCGTTCCATCGAGTGCAGGACTGCTTGCATGGTGAACAGTTTATATCAAGAACGAGAACAATGCCAGGGCTCCCCATGAACACACTAATCCCAACACCATCCCACTCTAAATGTCCCATTGTTGTACATACACTATATTCTCTGTATATTTGAATGTGTCTATGTTTAGGATTTATTTTATTTCTTCTATGCAACAAAAAACCAAGGCAAATTTCTTATATGAACAATCGCACTTGGCAATAAAGTCCATTCTGATTCTGATGTTCATGGATTGAGAAACGCAAGAATGAAATAGAATGAATTTCAATTAGCCCTTGTTATCTCATATTAAGCAGAATTTTGACATCCTAAGTTCATGAGTGCGAGCACTGTGGCTAAGGGCAACCATCTGAGGCGGGACTGAAGCCAAAATGATTACAATGAACTAAGAGGGATTGTAGCGTACCATCGCTTCAGATTGAGCCCTAGTCCACATGGGAGGGGTCTGAGCCGACAGCCCTCTGCACTACGCCTTTCCCTGATAAAAGAAATCTGAGCTCAGCACACTGTGCATGCAGAGCCAGATAGAGTCGCAAGTGATTACATTATGGGTGTAAGCTCTCTGCCAGGGCCTTCATTTAGCTGGCCCTCCCAATCCGTGCATCCACGCTTAATGCAGCCCCAAGCACAGGCTCAGGTCCAGGCCCAAGGGATCCTCATTACCAGGCTGGCACAGAGATCTCGCTCACACCCCCAAGATCCATGTATTGACAGCTTCAGCAGAGCAAATGCTGGATGACATGATTAATATACCTATCCTCGCTCCTTGTGCAATGCAATTGCAGTTTTGTTTTGAACCAGAAATGAAAGGACTGTATGAAAATATGATTATTTTGTTGTTGCCGGCGTGTCTGGTGATATGCATGACTGTCCAAATATTGTATGTAAGAGGAGAAAGGATAATCAGCCCACAAAACATGAAATATTTTGCAGCTTTTGAAAAAGATGCTTTGCCACAAACAGGTCCCATTTCATTACATTTAGAATTGGGCACACACGAGCTGTTCTTTTTTTATATTTCAAAGTAGATTTCATTTCCTATAACTACCTGCCAGAGGAGTGTTTGCGTGGTCACAGATTACTAATGTGTTAAAGGGAGCTATCAGCTGGCATCCTATCCACAAAGTGATTCCCTTCCTCATCGCAATCTCATTTTCCACCGAAATTACCTCAGAGTCAGCAAAACATTTCTCTTGCTGTTTACTGTTCCATTTAGCACACAAACAGCTTTTTGGTCAGTGACATTCAATCAAATAATTTCAGGGCGGCTCATGGATGTGGTGGTTAGTTTCACAACTACAAGGTTGTGGGTTCAAATCCGCCAGTTTGCATGTTCCCCCCGTGTCTGCATGGGTTCTATCCAGGTACTCTGACTTCATCCCACCGTCCAAAGACATGCATTACGTTTCATTAGGTTCACTGGTGATTCTAAATTGATTTTAAATAGGCGTGAGTGTGAATGGTTGTCTGTCTCTCTGCGTTAGCCCTGTAGTAGACTGGAGACCGGTCCAGGTTGTACCCCACCTCTCGCCCACTGACAGCTGGGATAGGCTCCAACCCCCCCACTAACCTCCAGAGAACCAGCAGTTACATAAAAATAATAGTAAGCCTTCTGCTACCTTCCTACTGTATATATTGTACTCTCATATAAAGCTGTGCATTTCTGCAAAAACAAAACTGTAGGATAGAGCAGGATAGTTCGAACCTAGAAGGGGAATTATCTTCAACAAAACGACTAGAGAACTATGTACTTACCATGTCTTTTTAAAGAAACCAATTTGCTTCGTTTAGGAGACATGAATCCTCAGAGGTGCTATTTGAACGCAGTTCATTTCCATTTCATTTATATGGCGTCAATAACGATCAAAATGGTCCTGAGATGCTTTACAAAACCCAGAGGCTGTAGCCCCCCCTCCACTCCTCCAGAGCAAGAACTGAGACGACAGTGGTGGAAGCAAGCAGACAAATTTGTGCGTTCACACTCAAATACAGAACGTGCAAAAGACCGTTTCGTTGTCTTTCCACATCATGCTGCCCGCATGTACCTCAAAGAGCCCCACAGTGACAAATACAGTTTTCTGAATCTGTAGCTGCATCATGTACAGTACATGATTCAGCCTTCGAAGTACTGATTACAGAGCAGCTATGTTTGCATAAAGTGGGCTTTTTAAGATACAGTTCTAAGGATACAGAGGTGGCAGCAGAAGCTGAGCAGCGAGGCTGGAGGCCCCGCATGTGGTCAGTGGAGGTAGGCTGTCCTGGATTTGTGGCCACTATTGCTCTCCTAAGCGAGCTGGGTATACGGGGAAGGAGCCAGAGGGTCACAGTAACATGCCCCTGGCAGCAGAGCAAGCAAGCTATCTGGCGAGCATGCTAAAGGTAAGGCTAGCTGAGTAGCTTTAGTAGTTGCTACATGGTTTGGTCTGAATCACGGGTAGGGCATTGTTGTTTTTGGGTTCTGGTTTGGTCTGCATGTGCAGGGCGACCACAAGACTGTTTAGTGCCTCGGTGTGCGAATCGTGGTTCAGTCCTGTATCCCCCTCCCCAAACCAGGGTCTGTATAGTCATCCCCTTCCCTTCCCAGAGAGAGACGTAGCTCGGACACCTGACAGACCATTGGCTAGGCTAGGTATCTGGTGTCTTCTGGTTGGTTGCTAGCTGGTAGCTTACCGTTAGCCTGCCGGTGGGTTTTTCAGTTGGACTAGGCTTCTAAATGAGTTTTGCCTGGGATTTTTGCCACGAGGGATTGTAACATCTTATCCTGTGTAATAATGAATGCAGCTGTGTGTGTATACAGTGTGTTCATTAAGACAGAGTTATAAGAATAAACAGGAGCGCAGACAGACAAGTACACCAGAGGAAATTGTCCTCATGTTACAGGTGAGCATTGGCAGATCTGGAAATTCTACATAACAGTGGGATAGGAATGTTGAATCGTTTAGTGTGGTAACAGTGGTATTGTCCACCTGTTTGTATTGTATTGGCTGGAGAATTAAAACTCTTTAACAATTGAATGCAAACAATTCAATCGCCAACGTAAAGCAATGGGCGAAAATCGGGAATCTAAATGTCTGAATATACAGCAAATGCTATAAAAACATGAACTCTCACACACGCACACAGCCTTCCATAAAACCAGAAGAATGACAAAAATCAACCACTGACAAGAGAAGGGCATCTGTTAAGTGGCCTACTGTGAGCAGCTTTTTAGAGCGGCTCAATAGTTCACATCCAGCTGCTCCGCTCTGTCACTTAGCCTCTCCATCTTCCTCCTCCCCCCTCAATACCCCCAGCTACCCTCTCAATAAAGCATCATATTGGTGGTTAAAATAGACGACTCCGCTTCAATATGTGTCTTAGAGGGACACAACAATTTTGTGGCTTCCCCTCTGTGTTACCCAAGGGTTTCTGAAGTGCTGCCATTCTCACTGCCCTCGCCATTCGACGGCGGCTTCGGCGACGTGAGGTTTGGGGGAAATAAAAGGGGGAGTCACTTGAGGTAGCTCTTTACTGGCAAACAAATCATGTGAGCGCCATAAATTTATGATGGCTTAGACAGGATGCACGGGAATAGGAAATAGAACATGATGATCGTGCTGAAGAGAAGCCGAGGAGATGCTCTGATGACTAAATCCCTTGTAATTTACCACCCACAACAGCCGGAGCAAGAGAACAACAATCTGCTAGGGAAAGGAAGGAGAAATATTTCACAAATCACCAGTCACTTCACATAAGATAATGAGCTATAGACAGGTTAGGGAATTACTCTGACAGTTAGGGAGTTATGGAGTAAATCAAATTGTCTGTCTAGACATTTTTAGTCCGTTTGAAGTTTTTGTGTTGAATTTGTTTTCTACTGTACCCTGGTTAACAGTCTCCTCATACTCGGCACTCAGGAACGAGTCAAAGAAGGGCATGACCTGGTAATTACAGTCAGCGGCTCTGCCGTTTTTGGCCAGCGACAGTGAAGCACAGTGCTCCCGCAGATGAAAACATTTTTCTTTCGCTTTTTTAAAAATTTTATTATTATTTTTTTTTCCTCCTGTGGCTGTGACCCTGAACCGTGCAGGAAGTTAAGCGGCTAGCTGTCGGACATGCTCGCTGAGGTCAACACAGCGCCTGCCAGCACTGGCATCAAGTTGCTACAAAGTGAGACAAACGAATCACTGCTCTTTAAATCGCAGCCTCAAATTTCCAGGCTGGCCAGACGTGACCGGCTTCGGTAGACAGGGAGGAGTGAGGGATGAATCGAATTCAGAAGCCGAGGATGACTCGTCAATCATGCCAGATCAGACACGTCAACAACAGAGCCACTACATGATCTGCCATCGCCTACTACTCCATCTATCCTCTGCTTTTATGCTTGCACATCTTTCACATAACCACATTTTCCCCTCAAAACACACCACCAAAGTCCTCCAGCTGCTTTCAACTTCCAGTCTCTCTCCACCTCCATCCAGCTCTGTAGGCGTCCTCTGAGTTTGGAGATAAAAGTCGGTGGACCTGCTGTCTGACAGCTTGTGAGTGGCTGCTAATGTGAGAAGTGAATGCACAACACCGCAAGATGTAAGTCGTTTTGTCTTACGCTTAATGATTAATTACTCTGGGTTGCCATCACACCACTCAATTTAATTACTCCTATGAGAATTGGTAAACAAACAGTATGTCGAAATGTGTTTGCTTATGAAAGAGAGAGGAAGAAGAGGAATGTGAGCCTACTAGTAAGCCCTAAGGCCTCTTTCTGCTGCACTGCTGTCTGTTCATGGATTTGCATGTGCATCCATGTGGATTTTCCTTTTTTGGTCCATCTTTGCCTGGAAGGTCCCACGGTGTCACATTTGGAGGATTCACTTTGCCTCCCTATATACGGCACACAAGAAAAATGCTTTCCCGGCACTACAGCAAGTCATGCATGCTCTCTGCCATCTCTGCAGACTGAGAATAACAAGCGAAATTAATCTGCAGCCAGAGTAATAAAACATGTATATATACACACACATATATATATAATCTGGCATATATTAGGACTCAGACACCTCCACACGATTCCCACGGAGCAATCAAGCCCCAAGGGTTGGAGGAGAGGAAGAAGAGAGGGATGCATCCTCCCCCTCACCTCTCCTGTGAGTTCCAGCTATTGGCTTTAAGGTGTTGCTGGCACTCTTTACTTTGCATAAGGGCCAAGTATCAATTTTCTAGGGGCTGTAACGTTGCCTGCCTCGCAAATGTTGGGAAAAAAAATTGTTTGATCACTCGGATTTAATTGGTCACATTCTCTTCCTAATGGTTCTGGGATGGCAGCAAATCAAGTTGAAGATATTTTGAATGGGATACAAACCCTCTAATTCTCCAATTAGTTTTAAATGAGCACTTTATCAGTCATGATTAATTTAAAAACATTTTATCTTGACATCCTAATATGTAAGTCTTTAGTACAAGCTTTAATGGTTATGCAATACTCAAATATAAATTACAAATATATATATATATACATATAGCGCTTGAGGTTTTTATTAGAGGCAGCTAACATTTTATGTATTTATTTTTTTATATACCCACAAATCAGTGAAAAGACACCTGTGGCCCTGTGGCGTAGGCTACAAAGTCTGCACAGTGGTATCCTGCATTCATGAAAAAGGACTATACCACTTCATTAAGAGTGTGCAGAACATTCGTTTATCTACAGGAGTCTCTGCAGATGCACAGACATGAACTCTGAGGCGGTCTCCTTTCGTTTTGCCAAAATGCCATTATCTCTCATTTGCACATCTACTGTACATAAGCCCTCATCCGGCAGTGACCATATCACACACATACCCAGAGCAGATATTAATATCGGGGATAAGAACTAAGCTCTTTTGACAAGGATTGGGCAATTTGATATACTGAAAAGACTTATGACTAACCACCCCCCCTCTCCTCTGTTGCTGCCTTCTTCCACTTCCCCAAATGTCTTTATTACAAATGGAATAATAAAATTCAATAGCAAATATGCTGTACGCATTCCAGTGTGCAAAAGTAGATTGCACTCAGCATTCCCACAGACTCCAGTTTGCAGCGTGGTTCCAAGCTCAACACTAGTGCACCACATAATTTCATTGCGCGAGCACCAAATAAAGTTAAGATTCTGTCTCTGGTCTTTCAGTAGTCTGCATGATCGCTTGCCAACTCCGTCTCTGACTCTTCTTTTCAGGAAGCAAAGTGGTATTTCAGGACAATAACTTTTGATCGTATCCTTAACAGAAGACGAATGGCTGGACCTGTCTCGAGGAATACTTGGTACAATGTGTTGACACCAGAGCTGTAGGGGTAGGGGTTGGGTAAGGTTTGGGTGAAGATTTTGTCTTGCCAGTAGATAAAATCTGTATCTTAACATTATCCATCGATTACATGGATTCATATGCATCCTACAGGCCATCATATCCTTGCAGTAAAACCCTCTGCTGCTTAGTCTTGAAATTAAACATTCAGTATCTTTGCAGCTTGCCGTCCACTCTCTCCTCCTTGATTCTATTCTCCAGGGAGAAGTTTGCCACTGCTGCCATGCCCGATGCAGGCAGAATGCAAGGCACTTCAGGCTGCGTAACCCAGTCGGGGCTGAGCTCGCTGAATAAATAAGCACTTTGCATGGTGTTGCAACAGTCAACTTCCATGAGCGTGAGGTGCCATCATCACCAGTGCCATCAGATCAAGGGACTAAGTTCGTCATAGCACCAACTTTTTTATTGGATATGTTGAACAGCCACAGGGTGGGTTGTCAATAATTATTGTGTTCTTGTTTCGATGACAAATAAGAAGCGTCAGTAGTGTTTAGTGACACCAGGACATAGAGTTGAAGAGACAGGATATGCAGCAGCACGTCACCCAAAACATATCACCAGGATAGGTTACCGGAGTCTACATTAATTTACTGACAGAACACATCCACTTCACCCTGAACACACACTCAAACACGCACGTGTGCAGTTTTTTTTTGTTTTTTTCCTCCACAAGGTGAAAGAGCAGGAACATCCATTCTCCCTGATGGCAAAACGGTTTTACATAACATAACGGCTGATAGCTTGTGACATACGGCCGCATGTAACTGTGACACTGGTGCCAATGGTGCTAAGATTTCATGTGTGTCATCTCAGGACACGAGCTGATCCAATGGGCTGGCACAATCGCAGGGCAAGGCACTGAGTAAAGCAACTTGGGACAGAGCTTCTATTAAAGAGGAATGTGCTTTCACAACTACCACACATCTCTCCTCCCTCTACCCACTTCGCATCGCGGTGCTTTATTCTCTCAGGGCCGGGTGGACGGATGGATTCACTACTTTTCTGTGCAAGTGCCAAAGCTCATCTACGGGCCCATTAATTTGAATGATGTGAGCTGCAATCAGAGAGGTTAACCCAGGCAAAAACGGCCACGTGTTCTCCTGCCAACATAGAGCAGAAGGTTGAATTTGTGAAATTACATTGCCTGCAGCTCCAGAAAACTATATGGATCTAAGTTTCAATAAAAAAAAAATAAAAAAAAAAAAAAAAAGGAGATAGGATACTTTCTCGAAAAACTAAAAAAGTGATGAAGAGGGGTTCTACCTGGAGTCAAAATCTTTAAAAGCTTTAAAGTGCCGAGGAGAAACAATCAGAGTTACCTATACTCTTTATTTCTACGTGACTACCGCACCGCGACCAGTTCAAAGGCCAGACATCTTCCAGCCTCTAGTCATGACTCAGTCTTTTCAGGAACAGCTTGAATGGACCTTTGGGAAAATTCAGGACATGGATTCTTATACCACAAAGCTCAGACTGCAGAGTCATATTAAGGACTGCAGTCCCCCCGTGTCATAAGGGAAGCACAATAGACACAGTTCCAGTCCATTCAAATGAAAAAAAAGATACATTTCCTTTGGCATTTAATTTAATCAGTCACTGTTCCCCATTAATTGAATCGAGAAGGAGAAGCACATTAAGGGTGGAAGCCTTAATCTAAGCCCTGCTCCTGCCACCATCCATGTTTCAATCCTTCAGGTGTTTTCACTGCAGCCCTAGCCTGAGTTTTTGCCACTGACAATAAAAAAAAAAAAAAAAAGGGAGACAGGTTTGTATTTCATTATCGTGGTGTGCCCTTGCAGCAAGAAAGAGAAAAAAAAAGCCCAAGCCCTAAAACATTAGTAGACCAGTATGAGTGCACGCTGCAGTTTTAATGAGGCATATTATCCACTGCCAGCTCTCAGTTAAAACATCCACTATTCAGCTGAGGTGAAAGTACAACTTTGACTGAAAGGCAGTAAAGGGAAATTTATTGAACTGCAAGATGAACAGCTTACTCTGCCGTCTGTGCTTCACTCTATAATTTTAAGCAAGAGTCAAAACTTGCATCAGAGAAATAGATTCCAGTTTTCAGATGATTAGAAGCAATTGGGGTGAAATAAGACTGGCTGCCGACAACAAACGCTCACATATATGAGGGATTCTTGTTTTAAGTGAAACCATTATGTTGCGGTAGTATGGCAGTTAAAGTCACACTTCAGAGGACACACAGCCCACTTTACAGGGCTTAATGGGCTTTTCTGACGAAGGTCATGTTAGTTTTTGGACTTAATTGGCAATACCTGAACCTCTTTTTCTCAGTAGTGTTCATCCATTCATTCATTGTCTGTAACCGCATGTCCTCTGGAGGGTTGCAAGGGGGGCTGGAGTCCAACGGAGAATCACCAATGAACCTAACAAGCATGGGGGAAGACGGAGAACCTACGCAGACACAGAAAGAACACAAAACCTTTGCCTTGACCAAACCTGAGAACATCTGAGACATACATTTAGCTCATGCTTAAAAGTAATCAGTGCATGAAGAGTCCTTCTATTGATCAGCTGATCCTTTGGGTGCACAGAAAAATATCTGTAATGCTATCTGATGGATTAATAACATCCTCAGTGCAGTCAAGAATCTTAATTACTTTGATCAGTGGGTGGAAAGTTTCATGATCATCTGCATGATTGATCATCACCAAATTCAGCGGACACCCACATGATGAGGCTGGCTGACTTTGGCAGTCATTTGATGGATTCAGAGTATGAGAGTTATTGTATTTTGCACCAGCATTTAAATGACTCTGACTGAACCTGGAGCTGAATGCCTGGACAGATTATTAGGCTTTGTCATAAATAAGCCCCTAAGTCTTGATAAAAGTTCAAAATTTCCGTTTTAAATGCATACAGATGCATTGAGCTACTTTTGTTGTCATGATACCAGATCCTCTCTTTCCTTTTTTGCTGCCGGTGCACCTAGCCAACATGTGCAGGGTACTGAGGCTAAACAGACCAGCCACTGTGTTGACTTTAATGCATTGTTTTTTTTCCTAATGAGGTACTGGATGGTGGCTGCACTACAGGCAGCCCTAGTGGGACTCAGTGGATGCTTGGCTGCGGCGCTCTGTGACACCTGTCCAATAGCGGGACATCATCCAGGTTGAACATTCTCTCCAGCAGTGAATAAACAGAAGCTGGAGACAAACTCTCTGGACACTTTGGCACCTCTACAATCCTAATATTACTCCTGACTGCCAGGCCCCCTCATTTGTCCTGCATTGATTCAGCAAATATCAAGTAGCTTCACCTTGTGTTCCAAAGGTAACTATCTCTGCTTCATTGGGCCAAGAGTGCCACTTAGAGTGGTCGTGGAACTGTATTTAAATACTCTCCATGTCAGCTCTGGCCATGTTAACTATTAGGTAAAATTTTGAAAATGGATGTGACCTGATCCATAAAATGTCAAAAAAAGGCCTTAGGCAAAGAGGAGGGTTATTTTCCCCCATGAGCCATGTGTTTATAAATGGACTAAATAGAACTGAAGCATGTTTTCTATAGAGTTCCTAGTGCTTGGAGAACATGGTGGATCAGGGGAACCAGACCATGCAACTGAAGAAGTGGCATTTCATTCCCCTGGATAGATAATTCATACTCAAATGATTCCAATGACCCTAAATGCATGAAGCTTCGAATGATTATGTAAATATAAAAAGAAACTTATGTGATTCCACGAAACTAACGTTTGACATCAACAGCAACAAACCCGGGTGTAAGTCTGGACAGCGTTCTCAAATTTGATGCGCAGGTTAAATGCAATCAGCGTTTTTCAACGATTTCTTTCCCTGCGTCATTGGAGATTTGAATCCATGCTTTTATCACAATTCTTCTAGACTACTGCAATGCACTTCATGTTGGGCTTAGCCAGACGTCACTTTCTCGACCACAACTGGTTCAAAAATGCTGCTGCTTGACCGCCAAAAAAACAAGAGCACATTACCCCAATTTTGGCGGGAATTCAATGGCTCCTGGTTCGTTTTCAGAATCATTTTAAAATTCTCTGATTTGTGAACAAATGTGTTCATGGCCCAGCGCCTTTTCTATTGCTGTCCCCAAACTGTGGCATGACCTGACTCGAATCAGTTTGAGAAGTTCTAATTGTTTTTTAGTTTGTTTGTTTTATGTGTTTTAGCTATTGTCATGTCTTTGGGCAACTATACTGTTTGTGAATTAAGGCTGATTGATTGGACTGCAGTTGTTATTATTTGTAGAAAATGCTGTCTGGTTTGATTAATAAGCCAGTTTCACAGAGTTCATTTTGGAAAAGGGTCACCCTGAAATTCCTGGTCCGCACTGTATCTGCACAGTCATCACATTTGCAAATAATAGTGCAGTCCTTTCTCAGTAGAAGTCATGAAAAAACAATTTGCCCAAGCAAGTTGCCAGAGTTCAGCACTCTATTGTCATAAACATGCTGCCTTCATTTGGATTTGTCTGAGGTTCGGTTTCATCACCGTTCCCAGAATGGAGCGGTCTCACATCGCTGCATGCATTACATTACCACTCTATTTGGCGATTGTCACCGGAAACCCACGGGGAGAAGGAGGGACGCCTCTGCCAGGAATTAATCACTCAGAAACACGACACCTTAAAATCGTATTGCTACATGGACGTCTTCTCGTTTTGTGGGCTCGCGACAGCAGTTGATTTCAAGTAACCACATCATTTTTTTATTTTTTTTTAAAAAACAACTGTAACTGACACCGGTATTATCATTTAGAACAGAAGGATCTCATCTATATTGATGAGTATTTGACTTAGGGGTGCCAAAAAAATTATGCTAATATTTTTCACCTCCAGTTTCATGTGGTTTGTGCCTGAGCTTGAGAAATGCTTGGTGTACAATTAATTAGCATAATATGACCTGTGCCTATTTTGGCTATAAAGGGAAACAAATTCTCCTTGGGGCAGACCTTTTGTTGCTCAGGAGAACTGCAGCAATGTGATTTGCATTAGCGCAGAGGCATGCCATAATTAAAACATTATTACACTTGCATGTAATAGTGTGTGTGAGAGTTATGCTGACCCTGTTTGCTGCAATGCACTGGATTTTAAGCAAAGGAAAATGAAATTGAAAATATATTACTATGTTGACGGTGTATGCAGCCGTTTGAGTAAAGAGTCAGGGTACAGTACAAGCCTGTCAAGCTTTGGATTTCTCCCAAGAAATTTACCTAAATTTAAATATCTTGTGTCTGGAGCATTCAGGTTTACTTGTCTGAAGTACTGGCTGTCCTTTCCTTTCCTACCAAAAATGATTTGACTTTCCTCATTTAGGGACAAGGCCTTGAAAATCTCAAGCACTTCATTGTGAAATGTTTGTAAGCCATAAAAAAACGTCTTTGTTGCTAGAATTGATTTTCTTCCGTTTGACTGGCTCTGATTGGCTTGTCAAGAAAAAAAAGGGAGCTGTCCTACGGTTTACAATGCCGTGAGAGATTACTTTAAAACCAGATGCCAGAAAAAGAACCAAAACACAGACGGCCGTAGCATGTTCGTGCTCACAGGTATTTGAAATGTGATTTGTGTATTTATGTGTTTTTAATTTCTGATTCTTTTTTACTTCTGGCACTCTCGAGTATTTTTGTATTAATGTATGCTTGAGTGCGGGTATTGTTTTAGATCAGGGGTCTTCAGTCTTCGTTTATCACGACAAGGACCCCAAACTGATGGAGAGATTAAGTAGGGACCCCCTACCTACTATATGTGTATATATTAAACTTGGCCTAGTTTTATTTATTAATATACATTATTAGTATCAGTTTTCATTCAGTATTAAACTAATCAAATAATACAGAGCTTCAAATATTTAGTTTCTTATTTGAAACATGTGCATAAATCTGAATTGATAGATTCAAGTTTTTTATCTGTATCTCTGAATGAGTGAAGTGCTGACTGAAAGATAATATCCTCCATTTATCCCTTTACTAAAATTGGTGGATTCATGTGGTGGGAAATTTAAAAAATATATAAAAAATGTCAACCAAAGATTTTGCAACCCCCATGCAGCACCCCCTCTGCTGATGTTTTAGATGCTGCTCAACCAAATATCATTGAGCTGTTTTCTTACTGTGCAATGTCAATAAAGGTAATTCTCTCGAGATTAGGTTGACTTAAAATAAAATTATCTTCTGTTAGGTACTTATATGAGCATTGTAGAACATTGTATTGTCACAAGTGGTGCAGATCAATGTTATTCACTTCTACTGTCAGTGGTTTTAATGTTGTGGCTAACCGGTGTTATGTTTACCCCTAATATAATTTTAATTTCATGCGTGTGTTTAAAGCGTTTAGTAATGTAACGGATGATTTGAATGTACCACAAAAGGCTCAGCTCTCCCAGGTTTTCTTGTTTTAAAACAAGTCAGGAGGAAACATTAAAAAGTCATGGAGCTGAGGCTTTTTTTGTTTTTTGTTCTACTCTCTCAGCTGGCTTATGTGACAGGCCGTCTGTTTTGTTTGCCTTACCGTTACTCTGTTCTCTGTCTCCTGGGGTGCAGACCTATCAGAGATTAATCAGCAGCATGGGATCAATCTAGGTTCAGTACGCCCAAAGCATCTAAGCCACGGCAGCAGAAATCCTGTTGAGATGTCTTGTCCCCAAACACCTCTAGATTGTGATTTTTTTTTTTTTTTGCCGGGGGAAGGGGGGGTCTTTCTTTGCTTTCACAGCAGAACATTCATGCAGCACATGTTAACTCATCCACCAACATAATAATGAACTTTTTAGTGTTTATTTATTTTTAGTGTGCTGATGGGCCAGGCTGTGACAAATGGAGATGAGCCCCCGTTGCCAAAGAGAACAACAAGCAATCAAGATAACATACATTTTTGCATTTCAACATATTTTAACATTTAATCTCAAACCATATGCTTTTGATACAAAATGGTTCTGAGTAATAAATTGAGTGTAGTGTTAGTTCTGGCAGGTCACGTCGTCAAGCCTAAATAAATGGTGACCTCCTCACAGGAAGCTCCTATTGGACAATTGCTTTCAGCGTGTCCTATTTAAATACGCCCTACCTTAGCCTCTTTCTCGCGTCCTCTGCTAGCTAGGTGCAACCCACCTCCTCCTCAGCTCCTCCGCTGTGCCACGTCCATCCAGTGCCATGCTATCTCATTATCATTACCTTTTGATTCTACGTGTTTGCTTTAGACAGATGTACGTATGTATCTATGATAGATGCATGTTTATTGTCCTGCTGTTACCTTCTCAATGTTCTTAGTTCTACCCAGGTGGCCTTAGGCAGAGTTTTTCTTGCCACCCTCGCCTTCAGGCTGCTCTGGAGGTTTCAAGACGGTTTTTGTAAAGTATCTTGTAACAGTTTGTATTATTGGAACTATATGAATATAATTGAATTTCTGCTTGTCTGGTTCTGTCAGGTAGTTCTTTGCTGCTGCAGATCCTTCAGGCCTCTGAACAGATATAATATATATATGTGTGTGTAATATATATCCTATACTAACCTAGCTATCCTACTTGGAAATGCTTTGAAGTTCATGAAAGGTTTATGCACATACATTAGCATTACCTTTTACTTCTCATTACGCTGTCCTGTCAGACCTGCACTGCATTCGGCATATAACTTAACTTATTTCAGGGGCGTTAATTTTGGTCTTTAGCAAGCGAAACACATAAAGACATGAGGTCAGACGACTAACATGGCCCCACTGGACAAAACATTCGAAACATTTGGCTCCAAAAAATCCTTAGCAGCTTAATCTGCAGGTTTACAGTAAGTGTTATCTATTATTTATTGCTAACCAAGTATTTCATGCAACCTCAGACAACAGAGCGCGTTGTAGACAATGTTAAACTTATTTACTCATGCCACTGCACAGTTTGTAACTGCAGCCAGATGTTAAGGTGCAACATCCATTTCAACTTTGGAAACATTTTGAAAGAAAAAAAAACTGTTTATTGCTCATTAAAGCTGTGCTTGTGAAAATGTAAAGCACAGCACCTGAGCACAATCTAACACGCTCATTCCACGAAGAGCTCAAAAAAAACACACACCAACTCCCCAAAGAGTGGAGGAAAGCAGGCTTAGTTCTTATTACTTATTTATCACCCTCTGCTGCTTCTGCAGACATGCTCAAGTGATTTTTATAAACACATAAGAGAGGCCAGAAAGGCATTACTATGCAAATAGAATGCAATGTTTCCTCCCTTTTTACCCAGATTAACACTTTTTTTGTAGTTTACCCAGATGTTTATATAACTGTACCACATCCACTTTGACTCCACTCACTGCAAAGATAGATGATCAGTCTTTGGACAGCACGGAACACTAGGACCATTTTATGTCTGGACAGATCCGAGAGTTCTTTTAAATTCACTGAAAGAAGTCGTGGTGCAGAAAATAAAACTTCTAAATCACATCACATGTGTGTGCGTCTGATGATCGGGACAAAAAGGCAAGCGATAAAAATCTCACAGAACCCTTTCTGTCTGGGAAAATTGAAAACAAAATTATCTTTCGAGACATCTCATCGGTTTGCTTCACCTTCGTCTACCCAGAGGAAGGAGGCGGCGTGTGAAAAGAAAAGCACGGGCAGCGGGGAAGGGAGGTCGGGTGCTCAAGAATACCCGTGGGCTCGACATTAAGGAGATAAAGAGAAACTAAAACGAACTTCAGCTGCTGGAGCTTTTTTAAACTGTCAGGGGTTTGAGTTTTTTTCCTTGACGGAATGGAGCAGTTTCTTTCTTGTCCACACGTCAAAGTCTATCCTGCACCTACAGCAAACTCATAGGTTTATTTAAATAAATAAATAAATCTGCTGACTCTTGCAGGCCGCGCTCATGTCAGTCTCCAGCCACGTTTCTAGAGTAAAAACATGAATATCGAGTTGTCTCCTTGGAGTCAAGTCTCTTCTGAGAAATACCGTGGGCCAATTGTGGATTCCTCCCTCGCCCTTGCTGCAGCGCTAAGAAGGAACGGAAAGGAAAACAAGGAAAAGGACACAGACAGACAGAGGCGGTCGCGTGCAGAATGCAAAGAGGTGCAAGGAAAAAGCAATTTCTGAAATATTTGGCTTGTGGAATCTTTCAGGAGTAAGCAACGACTGAATAACTTTGAATGAGATCAAGGGATTGAGGGAGGGCGAAAAGAAATCTGAAAGCCAGAGGGAGTTTGGAAAAACATCTCACGGGGCCACTCTGTTTCCAATATGCGATGCCACAGGAGTGAGGTGAAATGAGAAAAAAGGTAGCTGACGATACAGACTGATCTGATTTCACTGATCTGATTAGAGAAGAAAGGGTGCATTTAGCTAATGAAGCCTCTAACCTACTGAAGCATTAACCTAATGGAACAGCCCTGCCCTGAATACGGCACGTCTGACTCTGCGACAAAACAATTGAGAGGCGCTCTCCAAAAAACGCGCCGCTGCGAGCCCGGCTGTCGGCTCCTGAGCCAGCCAATGAGGGGAGCACCGTCTGATCTAAACTGCAGAGCAGCGGCTGATTTTGCCGACCGCTGAGGAGACGGGCGGCAGGCCTGCTGAGAGCGCTGAGAGGGGAGCAGGTGTGCGGGATCGCCGTGGCCGTGGAGCTCGTAGGTGGTCGAGATGTGGAAAACACAATGCGGAATCATAAAAGCTCAGGAAAGAAAAAAGGAAAAAAAAAAACACCAGGGCTGGCTGCTTGTGTGGCAGGCAGACAAGCACTCAACTGTACAAGATACACTCACGGCAGAGAAACACACACACACACAGCCACCTTTAGAAACACATTTCTCCTTGAGAGTCGCCTGAAAGTGGCTTTCCGCTGATTTTACTAGATAAATTAAATTGAAAACTACTTGTTGTGTTGACTGAAGCCCTCTGAGACTGAAATGTTATTATAAAGGCCATTATTTGATTGTGAGTACTGCATCAATGCATAAGCAGCTGGCAGCACGGAGCTCCGAACTTTGAGTCCAGGGGATTTCGCAGGCTAAGTTGTTGTCATTGGTCTGATGTTAAAGAATATGTCTATAACAGAGGTTGGAAAAAATATTGATATAGAAATATTTCACAATACTTTTTGTTCTGATACAATTTTAAAAGAAAAATTCATGTTTTGGACTAATCTTGGACAGAAAAAAGTATTAATCACTTGGATTAATATGGTTTTTCACTGTCATGTGTTGTACATATATACAATAAAGTTTCTCAATAAGCTGTGTAGAATACTGCAATATATTGCAATAATGTATCGTATTGTGACTCAAGTACCGTGATACATACTGTATCGTGAAATCCTTGCCATTACGCACCCCTAGTCCATAAAGTATTAAATATATATATGTATTTTTTTTTAAACTTAAATGAAAAATATGCAGTTACTGTGTGGGACAACTTTTTTTAATCTTACAGGCAGTACTGTTATATACTTTATAGTATAGAGTATGTACTGTATATATTTATTTATTGTTTTAAAATTTCATAAGATAATTATATAATTGACATAAAGAGAAATACCAACAGAATTTTTTTTTTTTTTTTTTTAATGCAGCAACAAGAAGCAGATGAAGAGAAGTAAGCAGCAACAGCAGCAACAGCAACAGCAGCAGCACAGATGCCTCAAGGAAGTCGGGGAATCGATCCCTCGCCCTCTAGCTGTCAGGAGGTACCGGTGTCCATCGAAATGACGATACGAGCTTAAGTCCCGACCCCTTCGTAGGCGTCCCCCTGCTCCACTGGTCTCCGTCTAGCGGATTCCAGCAGAGGTAAGGGTAATCCCACAAACAGGCACGAACAGGAAGTGTCCCCACATTGAGGTAAACCCCCTCCTCCACTGTTCTCTGACTCGCAGCAACTAGTGGAGGAGAAGGTGTCCCCAGGCGTAAGTAACCAACCCCTCCACTGCTCTCTGTCTCGCAGCAGTCAGCGGAGGGGAAGGTATCCTCACTAGTAGGTAACCTCCTGCTTGAGCTCTCTGATGTAATCGTCTGGGAAGATAATTTAAGAAAAGACTTTAGTTATTCCTGTGTGGAAATTAGGGTGTTACAGTGACAGAGGACAACAGAGCAAAGATTTTAAAAAAATATTTAAAAAACTGGAAAAAAATATTTACCAGTGATGATGATGTTCAGCTTTAAAACACTGGTACTGTGGGGCCGACTGTAGGGTTGATGAAAGTTCTCCCTATTGCTGCAAACAGTGTGATGATGCCACGTTCCTCTGATTGTCTCTTCAGTTGCCTTTTAAAAGATGTCGCGATGATGTCTTCCATTTGTGGACCTCGATAGATCATGGGAACCCACATAGCTGATTTGGGACCGTGCAGCCTTTTGCAGATGTCTTTGAGAATGGCCTTTTCCACGTCCTTCAGCTTGTCCATGTTAATGTTATAACCTTGTCTCTCGACTTCAGCCCAGAGTTTGTTGAACAGCCTCTGGTGCATGGTGTCTAGGGTTTCTGCATCACAGGTCCTCTTGGACTTTGTAAGGGCCCGGGAAATCAGGTTCTCTGCTATGCTGCTTACAAATGTTTCTTCCAGCGTTGTGTCTAGAGGCACAAAAACGTCCACAGGGGTGATCTCTGTAACGCCAGGTGTCTGTTCTGGTGCAGGAGGTGACGCTGGAGCAGGTTTATCTTCTGAAGTGTCTAGGACATCACTTTTGTTAGACTCTTCTTGGTCTTCTTCAGTGTGTCTTGCGTCTTGGTCCAGGCTGAGTTCCAGCTGCAGTGGTTGTTTCTTCTTCTCAGTGGACTTTTGTAGGATTTTAATGGTGCAAGCAACCATTTCATCCAATGTTAGGATACCAGTAGTGTATCGTCTATATGGAGTCACAGGGTAAATGCTGTAGTAAATGGAGTTGACGCACATTGCTCCTATTTCTCTGTACATGATGCTCCTTAAAGAGTTGGAGGTCTCTCGGCAGGCCTCGTGTGGAACATCCAGAGCTTGAGACAAAGCTCGAGGTAGTGCGTCTTCCAAACTGGACAACAGGTCTTCCCAAGGGTTGACTCCTCTCCTTGAGACTTCTGCCAGCGTTGATTTAGTAAAGAGTGCCATAATGTCCGTTAGCAGCTCCGCCAGCATGAACCTGGTTTCGTCGTCAGGATTTCCTGAGAGCAAACGTGCCCACTGCCTGGGTTCATTCCATCTGAAGAAAGAATCCATGACGGGGCGAATTGCGTCCACTGTCGTCGGAGGAATGTCCTCTTCCCGTGGACTGCTTGTTTGGTCCATGGCAGTGGTTGTCTTCGTTGCCATGTAACTCAAACTAGGATTGTGTCTTGAAAATGTCTTTTCAGAACAAGCTTTAGTTATCACCAACTGTCTTCTCATTGTATTGAATATGAACTGAATGTAATGAATCTGTGAGCTTTTGTGTAGACTCCAGAATGTTGAGATACCACAAGACTGTGACATCATCAGTGAGTCTCTAAAAGAATGTGACATCATCAGTGAGGGCCGTGAGAACTTCACTCCATTCCATCCTGAGTTCTACCCATCTACACTGTCTATAAAATCAATAACTAAATAAATAAAAAGTGTTCAAAACAGATTTCCTTTTTAAAAAAAGGGGTAAAACTAAAGCAGTTTTACTCTTAGCCATATAGGCTTTGTTGCTGAGAAGCTTCCCATCAACATTATGCTCCCACCACTGTGCTGATTTTCAGAAATCTGAATCAGAAACACTATATGAAATACTAGAAATACTGTGTACTAGTCACAACATATAAAATATGGCAGTTCTTTCATTTCAGTTGTCCCTAGGGTCTGCCTTAGACAAGAGAGTGAAGGCCTGTTAAAATGCGATATGATGACGGCGATAACATCTAAGGATTGAGATTTCAAACCGCTTCCTGACTTTTGGCTATTACTATTATTATTATTATTTACTATTTTATAACCGTCCATCTAGAATTTTATCTTCTATCGAAACTATGTTGTTGTTTTTTTGATTATCTAATAAATCTATTTTTATATACCCTACCTACCTTAAGTCATATTATTTGTTGCTACAGTGTTTAAAGTTCTATCCTCCTTTGTTTTTAATATTCTAAGAAGAAAAATCATTGCACTGCACCATTAGAAAAATGTCCCTTTAAGAAAAATGGTAGTCTTGGGTTTTTAAATTTAACACAATCTACCTGCAATATTTTCACAATCTACTGGTCAGACATGATCAACGTATTGGACCTTCACGCTCTAAAGGGTCTATCCAAGCGGTCATTAGGCTATAGGTCACCAGTCTGTCCTGAGGCTAACACAAAAATACATTAACCATTAACACTCATCAAGAAATGGTCAAAAAGATAACCTAACCTAACAAGCATGTCTATTTTCAACATTTTATTTATCCAATAAAGTCAATTTTTTTACTTCACTGGCATGTACTGAATCTAAATGGAAACACAGCTGAAGTATGTACCAGAATAGATTCATCTCACTTACTTATTGGAAGTTTATGTTGTTTAGTTTCATAGGTCTGTGTGCACAAAACAAACTGTTTGCAACTTACGAAAAGCACTCAAACACTCATCAACATTTACTCAATAGAGACATTGAAACATCATGGATAAGAATGAAGTGATTCTCGCCACCAACTGAGAATCCGATCCACAGTTAGTTGAGATAATGCTGTAGCTGTCTGATCATTTTGAAGTTAGAAAGCTGGATGTTGTGCATTGCGGTTGCCCTTACAGCGAGATGTTCATGTAACGATTTCATTCTAACAAGGTGTTGACTTTATTAGGTTTAAAGAGTTCTCATTTTCAGCATGCCTCGCAGTGGGAGACAACATAATTGGGAATGAACTCTCAAGATGAACAACAATGACTTTGGTGAACACCTAATGCACCTGCAACACTTAGACACAAACAAACATTTGCTGTGGAGTATCTAAAATAACCCCACCACCTCAGTATTGGCACTCGAAACAGGAACTATTTTATTTGTATTTTGTATTGTCAACTACACATCAGTTGTGTTGCTACTTTCAGGTCGCTACAGGTTTTGTTCAGTTTTCTATTTGAAACGAATGAAACTATATTTGTTTCTAGCACCTGATTTGCAGATCTCCTTGTTGTGAAACATTTTTGTGAATAAAAACCCAATTGGTGTTATAAGCAATTTGGGAGTGCTGATTATGCTTGTGTTCACATGCGGGTGGAAAACTAAAATGAGCAACCATACGAGGGGAAAAAAATTGGAATATGAACATGAAAATGCTCCATCAGTGTAACGTTTGTGAACAACCCCCCGTGCACTTCTTATCCTCTTTTTTATGTCAATATTGATTTACTTTTTTAATGCTCAATTCAATTCTTGACATCTCAGACAAAAATGGATAGTACACAGATCAGCTGCAACATT